>NC_138761.1:68490228-69690228 GCF_965113315.1 Podarcis vaucheri | reverse complement strand
TAATCGTTCCCTTACAAGCAATGTAAGTCTAGTGTCACACTCATCTGTTATTTTTCTATGCAGCTGTCCTGCCTGTTTGTCCACACTGATTTCTATAGAATTACCAATCATGTAGAATCTGAGCATTCTTAATGCCTATAAAAATGCTCAGAAATTTTCACTCCATTTGACTGGAAGAAGCAGTCCTTGAATAAGAAAACTGAAATGTAATCAGTGGAGTTGTCTCCAAAGTGTAAATGTAAAGATGAGGTGAAGCAATGGGGTGAGCTCCCATTGCTCTGTCCCAGCTTCTGCCAACTTAGCAGTTCAAAAGCACACCAGTGCAAGTAGATAAATAGGTACTGCTGCGGCAGGAAGGTAAACAGCATTTCCATGCACTCTGGGTTCCGTCACAGTGTACCGTTGTACCAGAGGCGGTTTAGCCATGTTGGCCACATGGAAAGCTGTCTGTGGACAAACAGCAGCTCCCTCGGCCTGAAAGCGAGATGAGCGCCGCAGCCCCATAGTCGCCTTTGACTGGACATAACTGTCCAGGGGTCCTTTACCTTTTTAACCTAAAAGAAAAGAAGTACTTTGCTATTCAGTTTGATTTCATTAGATGTAGCTTTTATCGCTACTTGTTCCTGGCAATAATGACCCGAATTCAGCCCATAGTGTAAAAGCCTAAATACTAAAGGTAATGACATAAATAATTTAAAAACCATATTGTCAGGAAAGCATTGTTTAATGTTTGGATAAGATATAAGGACCTACTGGAAAGCAAAACCCCAAGGTGGCTGTCACCGATGGAAGCGAAATCTCAGAAAAAGCTCAATATGGAGGTCAAATGGCCGAAATATTGGGAAATATTGGAACAAGAGGGAGATAGACTGAAATTGCAGAGTTTTGAGAAATTAAAAAACAAAGTGCGAGACTGGCTTCATTATTATCAGATAATGGAGGCATACAATTTGGACAAGAAAATTGGCTTCCAGGTGGAAAAATCAAAATTAGAAACAGAACTGCTAGAACCCAAAACTAAGATTTTGTCAAAGATGTATAACTTGCTGTTGAAATGGAATACACAGGATGAAACAGTGAAATCTGCTATGATTAAATGGGCACAAGATGTTGGACATAACATAATGATGGCTGACTGGGAACAGTTATGGACCACAGGTATGAAGTTTGTGGCATGTAATGCCTTAAGAGAGAATATTATGAAAATGATATACAGGTAGTACATGACACCAGTCAAGCTTGCAAAAATCTATCATTTGCCCGATAATAAATGTTGGAAATGTAAAGAAACTGAAGGTACATTCTTTCACCTTTGGTGGACGTGCCCAAGGATTAAGGCTTTCTGGGAGATGATTTATAATGAAATGAAAAGGGTATTTAAATATACCTTTCTGAAGAAACCAGAGGCCTTTCTCCTGGGCATGGTCGGCCAAATGGTGCCAAAAAAGGACAGAACTTTTTTTATGTATGCCACAACAGCAGCAAGAATACTTATTGCAAAGTATTGGAAGACACAAGATCTACTCACTCTGGAAGAATGGCAGATGAAGGTGATGGACTACATGGAATTGGCGGAAATGACTGGCAGAATCCGAGACCAGGGAGAAGAGTCAGTGGAAGAAGATTGGAAGAAATTTAAAGACTATTTACAGAAATATTGCAAAATTAATGAATGTTAGAATGATGTCAGAATGAAGTTAAGTGGTTTAAGCAGCAATGTTATAAAGGTGTAAGTAAAAATGGATTGTAAACAGGTGAGAATCCAAAGTTATAATATATTATGTTAAAGGACTAAGATAAAAACAAAGAGGGAAAGAAATTGCTGAATTAACTAACTGAATTGGAATACAAAAAAGGGAGGCATGAGGAGGTCAGGGAAACAAGGAAATGAATGTAAGGTATGGAAAGACTGATGTATTTTTTTAAGTGTTTTATTTTGTTAAGTGTTTTATTTTTTTCTTCTATTTTTATTTTTGTCTTTCTTTTTCTTCTTTTTTAATTCATGTAATTCTTTTCTTTGAAACTTTAATAAATATCAATTAAAAAAAATACTAAAGGTAATAATTGAAAGCAAAGGACTTGAAAAAGCTAAGATTTGAGCTCATGTGTGAGACATTTTCTTGTGTACTTTGACTAAGATTGCAGCAGCACTTCAGGTTTCTCTTTTTCTTTCTCCTGGGAGACAAAAACAAACAACAGTGAGGAAGGAAGACATTTAAGGATAACCAAACATTTTGTTCTTCAAATTTCAGTGCTCATAAAACAAACTTCTCATACAAACTTTTCACGCAAAGTCTTATTTCAAAATGCCTTTATGAGATTTCCAGATTTATGTGAACTTTTTTATTAAAACATTTAACGTGTAGTTTTGAATTATAGCTTGAAAACCATGCTCTATCAAGTACTCCCCTCCATGCCTCACCAACAAATAAATAAATACTGGAAACAATTGCATCACAAATTTTAAGTAGCTGATTTGGTTAGATTTTCCAAATATAAAGATGGAATTTCCAGGAGGAATTGCTGACTTAGGTCCTTCAATTTGGATGAGTCTACTCTATGTTAAACATAATTGGATACAGCCCATAAACTCTGGGGAGGAGTCCTGTCCTTCCATGATCCATACTCATGCTTAAGAATCCATTTAAATTTAATTCATACAATGCTTTGTTTTTCCTCAAATATCATTCCATATCATGGATGACTTCTAAACAGTACTGCAGTTTTAAAGCAACATTTGGTCATTTAATTCTGCGAAGGTAGGAAGGCAGTAAACGTCCTTATGGTATTATTGGATTCAGAAATCATTAAGCCCAGCAGGAAGAAAAGCACTTCAGAGCTTTCAAAAAGATAACAAGCCTTGAAGTGCTAAGGAATGAATTTCTTTTTATTAGAATTTTCATACAAACACAGCCCTCATGGGCTGCTCTAATAATAAGAGCTCTTGTAACAGGTCAAAAAAGGAGAATCAAAGATAAACAACCAGTCAGATTCTTTTTTAAGTGTCCTATAAAAATAAACATCAAATGAAGAACAGATACAGGTTTAGCTGAATCAGTAAAATGTATGGGCACATTTCAGGCAAAGTGGAGCTCTTTTTAAATCCCCTTATTCTGTTAGGAGAACTAAGTATGCGATTATATCTCTCCCCTTGAAATTAATGAACCATCTAATATTATCCTATGCATTCAATATTATCCCAGGCATGTTGATTCAATGGGACTTCTTTCCAAGTAAGCATGCACAGAAATGCAGCTTTTAATATACTTTAACTTTGCAAGGATTGTATGCTACACTTGCATCAAGTGTTTACAAACATACATTTGCTGCATGATTGCATTTTACAGTAAGGTTAAAATATGCATTTTAGGGTATGCTTTGTTAGTCATATCTAGCAAAGTCATAGTGAGCATGGCTAATGTAAGTCCACTGATTTCAGTGGGTCTACTCTGAGTATGACATAGTTGGATAGAACAGTCAATAGAAGCTAAATTCAGTAGCTTTACCTTGCAGTTGGAGAGAATATTCCCTCAGCGAAAAAAGGTCTCATTTTCAATTGATGCAAAATCCTCTTCCTCCATTTTAGGGTCTTCCCACTGAATGGCAGAAATAAGTATTTTTCTGGTCACAGAAAAAGCAAAGGTAGCAATGTTGATCCATAAGAGAGAGAGAAATCCACATGTTCATATTAGGGTAATAGCTTTATTAAAGGTAAAGGTACCCC
The DNA here is from genome assembly GCF_965113315.1 of Podarcis vaucheri. NCBI lineage: Eukaryota > Metazoa > Chordata > Lepidosauria > Squamata > Lacertidae > Podarcis > Podarcis vaucheri. Next base: position 69,686,504 of record NC_138761.1, on the reverse strand, counting down.
TGCCCGAACGGGCCAGTCTTGACAGACTCTGGGGTTTGTGCGCCCATCTCACTCAAGAGGCCGGGGGCCAGCGCTGTCCAGAGACACTTCCGGGTCACGTGGCCAGCGTGACAAAGCTGCATCTGGCGAGCCAGCGCAGCACACGGAACGCCGTTTACCTTCCCGCTGGTAAGCGGTACCTATTTATCTATTTGCACCCGGGGGTGCTTTCGAACTGCTAGGTTGGCAGGCGCTGGGACCGAGCAGCGGGAGCGCACCCCGCCGCGGGGATTCGAACCGCCGACCTTTCGATCGGCAAGCCAAATCACAAAATTGTGTGCAAACAAATAATAATATATTTTTGTCAAGTTCTGCAGTCATAGTTTATATATACTGTGACATCATTACTGACAAAATGCAGACACTGAAGCCAACACTAACTCTAGTGAAAGGACATATATGAGAGCATTTTGATAATTTGGGTTTATAGTTGATGTTTCTGGCACAGCCATATGAAAAATGAATATCAAGCTGACATTGTTCCCCAGAATGGTGTTGGACTAACCTTCCTAGCACATTGTGTCTACCACTAAATTTATTATAAATGATTCCCGCCCCCCACTCTTTGCCTGATAAATGACTGCTGAGATTCCTGAAGCACTGAGATGACATCATTGAAATGGCAGTTATCTAAAGCAACATATTTCTTTATATCAAAAACATATAACCCAAGTGATGCAGCCAAACTTCAGTCAAGGTTCACGATGGCTGATACTGTTGTGCTTATCATGAGCATAGCAAGTTCTCCTTCCTCGTCCAACTCTTTATCTGCACCAATGTATCACACTGACTTGCATTGTCAAACTTGCCCGCCACTTTCTCAGCTACTCGTTTGTATCATGTTTCCTCTAGCATTGGAAAAAGAGATGGTACAGTGAATGGAATGGTGTGTGGCTGTGTAATAGTAGTTGTAGTAGTAGCTTGCTGACTCAGTAGTCTGACTGCCATCAAGTCCATGCTCTGGCCCTGACTGCATGCAGCAGTTGCAACAGCTGCCTTTATGGACCTAATGTTTTCTCCAGCTTTTGGGGGGACCTTGGGCAAGATGCCTTCCATCGGCTCCTTCCCACGGTGAGTCTGTTTTCTCACTGCCATCATTGCCGGCTGCTGCTGTAGCTCCTCTTCCTCATCCTGTGTTTGGATTCCAGGCAGAAAAGGGCGAATAAGCTAGCAATAGCACCTACGCCTACTCCTTCTTGCCACCACTGTTTTTTGGTCCAGAGTGAGAGGCAGGTCAACAAGCAGGCAGGTTTCAATGGTGAAGAGGATGAGCAGGTCCAGGGGGCTTGTTGAATGTGAGCCCTTGGCACTGTCGGCATTTAGGGGTCGAAAGGCCAGCTGGCTCTGTCCCAGCTGGAACGTCTCCCTCTCAGCCTTGCTGCTGCAGAGATTCATCGACCTCTGGCTCCGACGTACATCAGCGACTCAAGCTTGCACACTTTACTCAGCAATGTATACTCCTCCCCCCAATAATGTTTATTAAGTTTCTTACAAATATAACACAAACTAAAAAAAAACCAATAAAGAAAAATAGAAAGAGAAATAAAACAAATAAAACAAATAACAACAAAAGATATAACAACAAATACAATACAAATTAATAATTAATTAAACTTCCAACCTTATGAACATATTACTTGACTTCCTCCAGTCCCTCCCATCTGAATTTCCTTGTAACTAAATGTAGCAGTTTTCCAATATCATTATTCAAAAACAATATTCCAATTGTAGTCAAGTTTCGTAACTTTTCTTAACCTTCTAAATCTCATTTAATAATTAAATCCTAATTTAATCCTAGGCCTAATTGATACTTCCAGGTTACTTCTAATTTTTAATGTTACAATATCTATTCAAATAGTCTTTAAATTTCTTCCAATCTTCTTGATATTCCTCTTCTTTCTGGTCGCGGATTCTCCCAGTGAGACATCTTCATCTGCCATTCTTTCACAGTTGGTAATTCTTGTGTTTTCCTACTCAGCAGTGTATACTGCACAACAGAAGAGGCTTGAGGCTGTAGACACATACCAACTACGCATTTATTAAACATAAATCAGGGCAAAGAAACATGTCGTCTCTCCTTGCCGTCTTCTCGGAGAGAGAGAGTAAAAATACAGAGGGGAAGTTCCGCTTGCGCCAGCACTCTGTGCTGGAATGTAAACAGACATGTGACACGCAACAATCCCATGTCTGCAACTAAAAGGTGAAATGGAATCCCAACATCCACATGCCCAACCATGCCGAGCCTTGGCATTACAGTGATGCAGTACAACAGATTTGGCTACATGACAATCTTACAAAGTCATTTTTAAAAGAGGGCAATGCTTCGTGTCCCAGCAGGCAACCGATGTAAGAATGAAAAAATCAGTCCTAACGTGCTGTATGCAGTTTATGAGCTAATACATTTTGTTTATTGAAGGCTTTCTATGCTAGGTAGTAGGTGCACAATGTCCTCATGTTTATGCATTTATTCTCTATGGATTTTTTTTTCAAAAAAGGAAATAATTGACAACGCAAGAGTATTGGAAAGAAGCAAATGTTTAGCCGAAGGTGAGTTTAAAAAAATAAATCAGAGGCAACTACAAATCTAAAAAGCTTTTCATTAGGACAACTGGCATTCTAACACAGGCACTTCCATCCATCATTCCTCTCCTATTAGGGCACTGCCAATTTTGTGCCCTTTAAGAGGGAACATGAAAAAGTAAATAGAAAGCCTTGGGGAAACATAGCTATTTCTGTATTCCTTGATAATTGATCTGTTTGGCCATTAGAGCCTTTGTACACTAAACTACAGTGCATTGCCAGAATTCGTTTATAATGGTATACCACACACACCCCACTGTGGATTTTGTTGTTGTTCCATAAGAAATACAGATAGAAAAAGTGCTGAGGAAAATCATTTATGTTCCAAAGAAAATGCTTGAGTTGGTCTTATTAAAGACATCACATCAGGACTGAATGTAGCTACACCATTCCTGTGAAACCTTAAATCTTTGATGTTTTAGAAAACATTTTCATAACTAGTGGAGAAAATGTAGAGAAATCATTGTGACAAATGCTAGCCCTTTTAAGTTGTATTTATTTCTGTGTAATTTAAATTTCTTTGGGCCCCAATGTAGTGGGAGGCAGTTCTAGCAGGGCAAATGCCAACCTAATGGAGTCATGCTTCTCATGCTTGAACATCAGTCGAATCAACAGCACAAGAATAGCTGTGGAAACTAGTACTGTGTCAAAATGTGTCTGCCAGTTTCTCAAAAGTACTACCCTCCACCCCGCCAGCAAAAGAGACTTCCATTTGTCACACTTTCTGGAACGTCATAGGAACAACAGGCAATCCCATGAATTACTATGCCACAAATTACTGTGAATTACTATTCCATGTCAATATATTTTGTAATTGAATAATAGCACACTATTTGATTCATGTACTGTATATGGAAGGATATAGAAGTCATTTAAGATGTGTCAGGACAGCATTTTGTTTTTTAATGTGTTGATGCTTAAGCTGTTTCTGGGGAAAGAGAGATCACTAGGCAAAACACCTAGGCATAAAAATATTTTGGATATTCGAGTGGATTAATAGAAGTTACTAAGAGCATCTGCTGTGAATTATTTTGCTCTATATACAAATTGAGAGGGATATCTCTTAGGCACCCTCAGGACAGAACTTGAGCACTTAAACATTGCTATATATTCTAATTTTTATAACCAGACTTTTGCAAAGGTAGTTGTAGATAGCTGTGACATTCCTCATTGTTTACCATTTGTCAGACTTGCTGACTTGACTTCCTTCAAGCTAGGCAAGTGGTATTTGAACAGGTCTGTTTCTGACCTAAAGTTTGCCCCTACTAAAGCAGACATTGATCCTGCTAAATATCTGGTGACAAATAAGCAATTTTGCTTTCTCTGTGCTTTTGATTCAGCATTCACTAGTTACTGGGTTTCTAAATGCCACAATAGGAAACCAGGGACCAAACGTATTTATGAACTAGAGGCCAATAAAATAAAATAGAAGTTCAGCAGTAGTTTAAAAATATTTACAAAAAGAAATGCAATAAAAAATGAATGGAACAAAAGAGTCCATATGCTATTATGAATGTATAATGCTTCTGTTTTTGATGTATTGGTTTATATTATGTATGTAATGAGCTCTCACAGATGGCAAATAATGACAGTTTTAGAGCAAAAGGTTTTTAGCTACTTAAGAAACGTTTTAATGCCAAGTTTTCTGACATTTTTTCTTTCACTGTGTTTACATTTGTGTGACTTAAACATATAAACTATACTAATATTTAGTCTTCATATGCTTCATCTTATGTTTACTTTGCTGATGGTTAGACTTACAGAGAATGATGTATCCAGATTATCATCATAACGCCATCTAGAATAATAATGATCCAACAAAGAAAAACTTGATTTTAACATTCACTTGTTTCCAACACCCATTGCAGAATCTTGATTGAAATTACTCATTTACAAGTTTTAAAGCACTGGTGAACTTTAAAATGATGACAGAAGTGTTTAACTCCTATTACTATTAATTTCCGGGCTGTTATACTGCTGGTAAATGTATATCATGAAAGAAAGCAGAAACGCATAAATCTCCATTAGTAGTAAAAATGAAATAAAGGATGTTGACTAGATATAATGTAGAAACTTCTCACCAAACAGACAAAACAGCAGAGACCATTTTGGTTTGTAATGATAAACACAAAGGAAGGAAGACCTGGCTCACACACCCCTTTCTTTCTTTTTTACAGAATATAACTCATGTAAAATCATAGTCACTTATAGTTATAGAGTCAAATTTTACACATTAGAATATCCAGTGGAGGGAAATGAACAGAAACAACCAGCAGTTGCTTTGGGGTGTGTGAACCTTAGTATGAAGGGTGTGCTAGAAATTCTCAAGGTTTGTTTTCCTGCTGCCAGGAGCCCTGCTCCTGAACAGAGTTTGGAATATGGAAATCTTATGCCGGCTTAATTTAAACTGGTGTAAATGACATTGGCTTCTTATATTTAGGATTGTTCTGTTCCTCCCGGGTAAGTATGTCTAGGATTGTATCCTTAATATGATTACTATTTTTTGCTTCCTTGCTTGCTTGTTTAGGCTTTCACAATCAAGGTGAGCTAGTAAATACATCAGCCACAAACAATGCAGCTCCTGAAACTTAATCTATGTTGGACTGGGTCACAATCCATATTTAAAGCCTCTCATTTTGTGAAAAATCACAACATAGTAACAACTCATTGAAATACGTGCGCTTGTTCCTCTGACTCTGAGTTACCAAATTCTAGTACATGAAGAAATAGAGCACATCCAATCACTGTGAAAGACATTCTAGATTTTGGCTTCTTCTTTTGATACTGACCTTTGAAAGATACCACATAATTTTGTATGACCTTATCTAATTATAGTGGTAGTCCTTTAATCATATTCAAAAGTTAGCAAAGTTGAAAGATTGTACTGTAATATCTATTTACCCAACTAAGGCAATTGAACCGGGAATTGCATGGCAGTGGTAAAAAGGGCAGCATGTCGCAGAAATGGATTGGCCAGCTCTGACCTAGAAATCTCTAGAGTAAATCATTTTACTGTTGCCCAGAAAATTCCAGGAAGATGAAAAATGGAGGGCATATTGTGCAATCCATTTCCACGATATCAATAAATAGGAAGGGCTCTGGAGGTTCAATATGCTGTGGTTAGCTACTCATATCACTTTATTTAGAACCCAAACAAAATACATGCCTACTGTGCAAGAAAGTAATTACTTTGCTGCGCATTTTGTCATTCCATCGAAAAGAAGAAATGATTGTTAGTTTAGGAATACTGAATAAAGCAGTCTGCCATTGGCCCTCTTCATTCTCTTCTGCCTTTCCTGTCTCAATAAACTCTGCCAGTTTTCTCCCTAATGCACCCCCTGATCACTTGCTAGACCAGGACACATCTACAGAAAATCGGTGCTATGTGTGCAGTTCCCATACTGTCCCATTTAAAACATTCAGCACAGACTGGAGAAAGTGGATAAAGAGACTTTGCCAAGCAGGACTTCCATGAAGCTTAGAATTATAAAATTGTAGAATTGGAAGAAACCCTAAGGGCCATATAGTCCAACCCCCTGCAATGCAGGAATCTCAACTAAAGCATCCATGTCAGATGACCATCTGCTTAAAAACCTCAAAGAAGAGTCCATAACTTCCTGAGGGAGTAGGGAGTCCGTTTCACTATTGAACAGCTTTTACTGTCATAAAATTCTTCCTGACATTTAGTCAGAATCTAAATGAAGCCATTGGTTTGGATCCTACCCTCCAGAGCAGGAGAAAACAAGCTTGCTCCATCTTCCATGAGGCAGCCCTGTAGATATTTGAAGATGGCTATCATATCTCCTCTCAGTCTCATCTTTTCTAGGCTAAACATACCCAGTTCCTTCCATCATTCCTCATAAGGCTTGGTAGGGATTGTAGGGTTTGTACATGGGAAAATATATACCTACACAGGAAGGTGCCTTGTGGCAGGTCAGAATATCTGTCCGTCCGTCCAACACTGAGCTATGGTGCTGTGTGGTCATGTTAAATACCATTAAAAACATAGTCTAGAATAGGAACCTTTGGTCCTCCAGATGTTGTTGGACTCCAACTCCAATTAGCATTGCCAATGGTGAAGGATGAGGGGAGTTGTAGTCCAACAACATCTGGAGGGCCCCTGCTCTAGAATATACGTAGGTCCTCTGGGGAGGGCCCATGTGAATTCTTTGTTACCCACATCACTGCCCCAGGAATGTCATCAAATGAATGCTTGCTTCTAATGCTAGATAGCACCCTAAATTTGATGATGCCTAGTTTACTCTGAAGTCACACATGTGGCAACTGTTTACACAAGGAAATGAGGATTTAAAAATATTTATAAAACAATAAAACCCTTAACAACTTGGGAGCAGTTTACTTATAAGATCACCTTACCCTACACATTGCACTTGACCACTTTGATCAGCGGAACTGGTGCTCTTATAGGTACCCGTTCCACATTTATAAGTGCCTGCAGTTTAAAACTACCTGCCTGTTGAAATCAAACAGACGCCTTCACAAGTCTACCCAGACAAGTCTACCCAGATGCTTAGAAAATTGAGGTCTGCTTTAGTATTTTCGCTTTTGTATGTTTTAAACTGTGGCTGTAATTCTTTCTTGATCTTCTTGTTTTATATTTTTGCAAAATGCTTTGAGGATTTCTTTAACAATTAAGTGGTATATAAATTTTATGAAATCAATAAATAAAATATCAATAAATAAAATTTTAAAAATCCTCAGTATCCTGGCATGAAGCAGAGTGGAAAAACAATTACATTTGCTACATTACATAAAAGACTAAAATATGCTTTAATGTTACTAATTCTCACGGTGATACTAAGAAGTGTTGCATTACTTATTTGCAGATAAAGCAATTTCCTGTTGAGGATCTCAAAATACTACACAGGTGACCATTTACAATGTCTCAAATTATCCATGCTTAAAGCGCTGATAGTATACTGTGACCTTAATTGTTTCATAGATAAGTCTCCTTGTAAATGTGGCTTATGGCTTTATGGCTTATGTCTTCAAGTGCTGTCAATAAAACTGAGAAAGTACAACACAAACAACCTGTAGCATAACTGGAAAGAGAACACAGGTACTCTGGGTTCCTGGGCCCATGTATAAGTTATAAGAGTATCACATCTCCTGAAAATGTTTTCATTGGTAAATAATCTAATTTAGGTGACACTTCTTGTGCCAGAGAAAATATTTTCAGGAACACAAAAAAAGATATAAGAAGAAATGAAAACAGTTATTTAACTGCACTCCCCAGATTTAGACCTTCTCAAGTAACCGATACAGTGCAATGTTCTTCAGAATGAACAAAGCATTCACTACATGGCTAAGGAATTATAAATAAAACCCTTTCATGATGGACAATAAATTAGCATTGCATCTTTCTGGGAACACAAACACATTAGCCTCACAAGCGTAACAGTGCCAGGATACATGAACTCTCCATTGGTGGATGACCAAGGAATGTAATTGCACAACTGTATATCAACACATGCTTATGCCAGTCCTTGGCACCAAAGAAAGATGGAGACAAAACAATGTCTTTGGGGTGTACAACTGATGTAGCCTCTGCAGTCTAGTTTAGGAATCATTCACATTTTCAAAGCTATGAGATAGTTATAGATGGAAAAAAAATGGGTCCCTGAAATGACTACGGTGGTTGTCATTTTGAAGTATAGTCTTCCAATATTTCAGGACAAAACTAAGGTCAGCAACTCTCTAGTTACACAGAAAGCTCTGCAAAGCAGAGATTCATTCATCTGAATTTAGCTAACCCACAATGTATACACCTTGCCAAATATGTAAAAAAAAGACTAAGTCCATCCAATGTGAAACGAGGCTCTGGGGCCAAGGTCTTCATCATCTTCTTAAAGTCCTGTTGTTACACATTCTCAGTCTGCCATTGTCTGTTTGCCAGGCCAGAAAAATCACAGGCCAAAAGGAAGGTTATAATCTGTGGTTGATCTTCTAGGAAGATAAAGATATATCTGGTGAAAAGTGCTGTTTGGAAGAGTTATTCATAACTTGGGGAAACTGCAGTATTTCAAAACTACACAAACTCTTTAAGAGCATCACTTAAGAAAATGACAAAAATAACATCCTACAAACAATCATGAAATTACAGCCATGCATAATAGTGTTGATTACGCTGAACTTTCACAACAGGTTCTTTGAAATATTGGCATGTTCCAAAGGTTGCGGTGGACTCTTTCATCTACAACCCCACATACTTTGCAAATGAGAGTATACTATTGGGAAGGTTCATCTAGATTTTGAAAAGTATGGCAAGTGGGACACATCTACATTTCCTGGCTTCCCAGCAGAGAAGTAAAGTAAAGAACAACAATTTATGATATTTCACCATAAGGGAATGGCTCAGTGTGGTCTCCTTTACCAGAACAGTGCTGTCAGAAGTGATCATCTTCTTGACAGGTAGAGACAGACAGGTAGACACAGGCACCAGCAGGAAGGGAGCCCATTTCATTTTCATGCAATGCAGCCAGAGTCAAAGCAACAAGAACAATGGATTATGTAGCATAACCAATTTCTCAAGGCAGGACACCCTGTATGTAAATTACTCATTGGAGACATTTGGCCAACTGTTATGCTGTAGTAGCCAAGGGACAAACCAGAGGAGACATAAATCACTTGAATGCAATTAACTTGCAACTTTTTTGGTATGTAGGAGCAGCCAAAACAGCCTCAGGAGCATGGTGGGTGGAGAGGAAGAAGATTAACTCTTCCTTTTCCTGATGCTGCTATTTATTGAGAGACCCACACACATCTCCCTTAGTTAAGGCCACCTCAATAAATGTGCCCATGGGGGCCTCTCTTTAAATGGGGCATCATTTATTGAGGTGGCCTTAACTAAGGGAGATGTGAGGTGCCAGGAATATTGCAGCTGAAATGTTCCTGTTGCTTCAGCCATGAGCTCACTGGAATGATGCAAAAACTCCTATCTCTCAGCCGCCTGCCCCATCTAAAAAGTGAGGTTTAAAATATTGGCCCATTTTACAGGGATGTTGTATGGATTACTGACATGAAGGACACATAGCTGTCAACTTTTCCCTTTTCTTGCGCGGACTCCTATTCAGAATAAAGGAATTTCCCTTTTAAAAAGGGAAACATTGACAGCTATGGAAGGACATATGAAGCTCTTAATACATATGAACCCTAACCACAATGATTTCTTCTATATCTCTCTTTAAAGGTAAAGGTAAAGGGTAAAGGGACCCCTGGCAGTTAAGTCCAGTCACGAACAACTCTGGGGTTGCAGCGCTCATCTTGCTTTACAGGCCGAGGGAGATGGCGTTTGTCCGCTTCCGCAGACAGTTTTTCCAGGTCATGTGGCCAGCATGACTAAGCCGCTTCTGGCAAAGCCAGAGCAGTGCAAGGAAACACCATTTACCTTCCCACCGGAGCGGTACCTATTTATCTAGTTGCACTGAGTGCTTTCGAACTGCTAGGTTGGCAGGAACAGGGACTGAACAACGGGAGTTCACCCCGTTGCGGGGCCTCGAACCGTCGACCTTCCGATCGGCAAGTCCAAGCGGCACAGTGGTTTAAACCACAGCGCCACCCGCATCCCATATAGCTCTCTTTAGAGTTCACTTATTAAAGTTCATTGTAGCCATTTCTGAAAGCGGCAGGAAGCACTGAACAATATTGTTGCCTTCTATTACTCTGGTGAATGTCATTTAAGGCAGATGCAGGTCTGATTCAAATGTTACCTTTGTGGCATAGAAGCTATTTCAGTGCGATCTGGTCTCACGCGGAAGTGTTAGCACACGCACCAGATAACATCAGTTGCTTCTTGTCAGGGGGTGATTAGCTGCTTGTGCTTAAAATAGTGCCCCTTCAGAGTTTGTGCGACCCCACAAACCTCTGTGTGTGACAGAGCTCCTCAGACATGTCTGCTCTAGTCACTTGTAGAGTCCGACAGTGGCTGTCTGCGGAAGCGCTTCCAGCAAAGAAGTTCCTTAACGGAAACGCGTCTCCTGGACTCACGACGTGACAGCTTCCGGCGAAGCATAGGTCTCCCTGCAGTTGCTTCTGACACCTCCCCGCTATTTTCGCTCGAAGTGTCTCTCACCCCTTTCTCTCCCCTTCTGCTTCCTGCCTGGGCTGCTGCGTCTCTCTCAGCATTACTGAGATCCTCCTCCAGAGACCCCGCGCTCCCCCTACTGGTCCCTGCTTTAGCTGTTGACTCTCTCCCAGTCTCTGGGAGCCCTACCACTTCCCTTTCCTCCGATGTCAGTTCCCTGACATCCACCTCCCCTCCAGGGCCCCCCTCTCCCTCGCCCCTACTCTCTCCTCTGGGCGGTGAGGAGCTGAAACCCCTAAAAGAATCCTCCTCATCTTCCGACGTCTCGAACATTTCCCTCCATCGGTCTTCGTTCCGACTCGCTGAATCCTCCTCCACCTCGGAATCAGCGAACCCCTCCAACTCTTCTTCTTCGTCGGTGGTGGCGAAGTATTCCCTCCGGAACCTCGCCACTGGCTGGGGTTTCCGAGGGAATCTCTGATGAAAAGTTTCAATCAAAACCTCGTCATCTACATCCTCTGCCCTGACCCAGGTGTTTTCCGACTCCGGCTCCCCTTCCCACATTACCAAATACTCTACTTGCTCTCCCCTCCACCTGGAATCGAGAATCTCCGCTACATGGTAGCTGTGTTCTTTTTCCTCCATAGCTGGTCCCCTATTGACCCTCCCCTCTCTGTCCCCTATATACGGTGACAGCAATGATCTGTGGAACACTGGGTGCAACTTCATGTGGTTAGGTAACCGGAGTCTGAAAGCCACTGGGTTGACCTGTTGCGTGACTTCAAATGGGCCCAGTCTTTTGGGTCTTAACTTCTTACAACCTCCTTTAAATGGTAACCCTTGGGTGGACAACCACACCTGATCCCCCACCCTAATGCTTTCTCCTTCCCTTCTGGTTTTGTCTGCCTGCCTCTTATATTCCTCCTTCGCCCTGTTTAAATTAAGTTGGAGCTGGCGATGGATCGCTTCCATTTCTTCAACGAACTGTTCTGCGGCTGGAACGCTCCAGTTCTCCCCCTCCCCCCCTGGGAAGGCTCGGGGATGACACCCGTGATTGGCCAAAAAAGGGCTCATTCCCGTGGACACGTTCTCCGCATTGTTATAGGCAAATTCTGCCAACGCCAGCTTCTCCACCCAATCATTCTCTCTGTCATTCACATAACACCTCAAATATTGCTGGAGGACACCATTAGCTCTTTCCGCCTGCCCGTTGGTTTCTGGATGGCGGGCAGTTGAGAAATTCACCTCTACATGCAATAAGCTCATGAGCTTCCTCCAGAACCTGGAAGTAAATTGTTTCCCTCGGTCCGAAACCACCCTCAAGGGGGCACCATGCAATCTAAACACATTTTCCACAAACAATTTAGCGGTTTCTTCTGCTGTGACCGCATGTGAGCAGGCTATAAAGTGGGCCATCTTGGTTAACAGGTCTACCACAACCATAATGGCTGTCTTCCCTTTGGACCTGGGCAGATCAGTCATAAAATCTATTGCCACTGCCTCCCATGGTCTTTCCGGCGTGGGTAGTGGTTCTAATAAACCTGCCGGTGCCCGCCTCTCCCCCTTGGCTCGTTGACATCGGTCACACCCTCTCACATACTCCCGCACATCTTCCCTGACCTTGGGCCACCAGAATTCCCTGGTAACCAGCCACATGGTTTTGTGTTGCCCAAAATGCCCTGCTGTGGGGCTATCGTGCAGTTGCTTGAGTACCTTTTCCCTCAATTCTCCTTCAGGTACGTATAACGCTCCCTTGTAGTACAACGCCCCGTTTCTCTCCTCAAAACCCCCGGGTTTGTCTCCCTCCCTCCTGAGACCCCTGAGTTTGTCCTGGGCATATTCATCCTGCACCGTTCCCTCTATCAGTTCCCTTAGCCCCACCAGTGCCGCCCCACACACCCAGCGATCCTCGGGAATGACATGGGTCTCTTCGGGTGCACCCTCTCCCTCCAAATATTCAGGTTTGCGTGATAGAGCGTCCGCCCTAACGTTCTCCTGGCCTGGTACGTAACAAATCTCAAAGTTAAATTTGGAGAACTCCTGGGCCCATCTCAACTGCCGTTGGTTGAGCACTCGCGCAGTTCTCCAATACTCTAGATTCTTATGGTCCGTGCGTACTTGCACCTTCTGTTGTGCACCAATTAGTAGGTGCCTCCATCTCCGGAAGGCCTCATAAATCGCAAGAAGTTCCCGGTCATACACCGTGTAGTTTCTCTCCGATTTGTTCAGCTTTCGCGAAAAGAAGGCACACGGTCGCCACTCGGACCCCTCCTTCCCTGGCTGCAGAAGAAGCACCGCCCCTATGGCTCTGTCAGAAGCGTCTGTTTCGACCCTCAGCTTTTTTTGTAAATCCACATGTAGAAGTTGTTCGTCAGAGGCGAAGGCCTTTTTCAGTTCCTCAAACGCTCGCTCCGCCTCCCCCGTCCAAACAAACTTCTTTTTGCTGCTGAGACAGTCCGTGATGGGCGCCGTCAGGTGAGCGAAGTTTCGGATGAACTTACGATAAAAGTTTCCAAACCCTAGGAACCTCTGCACATCCTTCTTAGTCTTGGGGGTTTTCCATTCCAGCACCGCTTGAACCTTGCCGGGGTCCATGGCCAACCCCTTGTCTGACAAGCGGTACCCCAGGAATTCCACCTCCTTGGTATGAAACTGACACTTCTCCAGTTTCACCCACAGTCTGTTGGCATGCAGCCTGCTCAACACTTCTCTGACGTCTCTCACATGTTGCTCCTCATTCTCCGAATACACCAACACGTCATCTAAGAAGGCCACGCAATTCTTGTAGAGCAAAGGCCCCAGTACATGGTTCATAAAGGCTTGAAAACACGCGGAGCCTGCTTGTAATCCAAAAGGCATAACGAGATATTCAAATGCCCCCAAAGGGGTGAACATGGTGGTCTTCCATTCATCCCCTTTCCTTATACGTATCAGGTTGTACGCCCCCCTTAGGTCCAGCTTTGTAAAAATCTTTCCTTTTCGCACCCTGGTCAAAATATCATCAATCCTGGGCATAGGAAAAGCCACCGGCTCTGTCACTGCATTTAGGGCCCGAAAGTCACATACCAGTCTCGGCTTGTCCGTGTTCTTTTTATCCACAAAAAACACTGGGCTACCCCCCGCTGCCTTGGACTCTCTGATGAAGCCTCTCTTCAGGTTCTTGTCAATGAACGCTCGCAACTCCTGCATCTCCCTGTCTGACATGGCATACAACCTGCCTACAGGAAGCTGTGCTCCAGGGAGTAAATTGATCTGGCAATCAAAGGGCCTATGCGGGGGTAGTTGGTCAGCTTCCTTCTCGCTGAACACGTCGCTGAGATCAGCATACTGTGATGGCACCTTCCCCTTCTCCATCACTTCCGTCCCTGCTAGGGTGGCTTGGGCCCCTGCTGACCCCTTTTCCCCCCTGCAGTGTTCTAAGCAATGTGCGGAACCGAAGGAAACCACTCTTTGATGCCAGCCCACCAGCGGATCATGTAGGGCTAGCCAGCTCATTCCCAAAATAATGGGAGCGCCTCCCAAGGTGGCCACATTAAACGCTATCAGTTCTGTGTGCCTTGCCACCCTCATTATCATTGGGATGGTCTGCAAGCTGACGCCTCCTCCCAACAGTTCTCTGCCATCGATCGTGGTCACCTGCAGGGGGTTGCTTAAGGGGATAGTCTGTATCTGGTGTTCAGCCGCAAACTCCTTGCTCATGAAATTGCAGGAGCTGCCTGAGTCCAACAGCGCCTTTATTTTTAGGGTGTGTCCATTTTGCAACTCTAGCGACACTTCAATCACTAGAGCAGGTCGAGGAGCTTCTGGCACTGGCACTTGGGAAAGGGGCACTTTCACTGCTCTTTGGCCTGGCTGCAGTGCCCTGCTGGCAACCAGGCGTTGGCTTTTACCTGCTCCGTTTCTCCCTGCTCTTCCCCCTCAACAGTTCCCACCATCCCTTGCCATTCCTTCCTCTGGGGGCAGACTCTGGCAAAGTGGCCTGGCTGTTGGCAGAGATAGCATTTCCGGGGTCCCTTTCCCTCCTTCTTCGCCCCCTCACTGGGCTTTGAAACTGCGCGCGCGCGGGCTGTTCCGATTTCCATCGGCTCTGCCGGCGGGAAAGCTGGCTCAGGAATGTCTGGAATGCGTAACTCCTTCCAACGTTCCCCTCTCCCTTCCCGCCTCTCCAAGGCTCTTGCCTCCTGGCGCGCTCCAATGGTCAGCGCAGATTTGGTCAGCTGATCCATAGACACCGCCCTGGGGCTCCTGGCCAGCTCGTCTTTCACAGCTGAAGAAAGACCTTCTTCAAATAGCATCTGAATGGGTGCCGCCGATAAATCCCACCCCAATCTGTGAATCAGCATGGTAAATTCAGTCCAGTACTCACGGACAGATCTGCTTCCCTGCTTGCAAGCCATTAGCTGTCTGCGCACTCCCCGCTCCTCAATATCGCTGGAGAACATGATATCCATTGCACGAAAGAATTTCATAGCGTCCTTCAGGATATCGTTGTGCGTTGCCATCAGGGGTCGAACCCAATCTCGCGCCCCCTTCTCAAGATGCCCAATTACGAAAGCAACTCGGGATTCCTCATCAGGGAACTCATCAAACTGCACATTCAGGGCATATTGCATTTCAGTCCTAAAGGCATGGTAATCCTTGGGGTCCCCCCCAAACTTCTGCACTAATCCTGGTACCTTTCTGGGGAACTGAGTGGTTCTCCCCTTCTTGTCTGCATCTTGAGCCCTCCTCTCCTCGAGCCTCGCCGTCTGCAGCACAAGTTGGACCTCCAATGCTCGGTATCTGTCTTCCAAGCTTGGACCAGCTCCACCCCCTGCGGCTCCGGCTCCTGCTGGGTCGCTCATGATGCCTTCTCCTGCACAGGCAGCGTACAGAGACTGTCGGACTGCTGTCAGGGGGTGATTAGCTGCTTGTGCTTAAAATAGTGCCCCTTCAGAGTTTGTGCGACCCCACAAACCTCTGTGTGTGACAGAGCTCCTCAGACATGTCTGCTCTAGTCACTTGTAGAGTCCGACAGTGGCTGTCTGCGGAAGCGCTTCCAGCAAAGAAGTTCCTTAACGGAAACGCGTCTCCTGGACTCACGACGTGACAGCTTCCGGCGAAGCATAGGTCTCCCTGCAGTTGCTTCTGACACCTCCCCGCTATTTTCGCTCGAAGTGTCTCTCACCCCTTTCTCTCCCCTTCTGCTTCCTGCCTGGGCTGCTGCGTCTCTCTCAGCATTACTGAGATCCTCCTCCAGAGACCCCGCGCTCCCCCTACTGGTCCCTGCTTTAGCTGTTGACTCTCTCCCAGTCTCTGGGAGCCCTACCACTTCCCTTTCCTCCGATGTCAGTTCCCTGACACTTCTCAAGTCACCATGACTTTGCCGGAGGAGTTAAACTTTCTATCATATTCTTGTTCATGCACATCACTGGAGAAGGGTGAGACCAGCTCAGGTTAAAGTGACCTTCACACAATAGAGCAAAGATGCAGAACCTGTGGCCTCCTGGTGTTAGACTACTCCCGTACTTCCAAACTATTTGCCGTGCTGGCTAGGACTGATGGGTGTTGGAGTCCAACAACAACTGCAGGGCCACATGTTACCCATCCCTGCCCCAGAGGTACTGTTTACAGAGGGTCTGGATGCAACTCTGATCTGGCAAACTGGACTCCTGAACTCTGCCTGGATCAAGTAACCCCATGGAAAACAATGGGAGAACTGGAGAGGATAACCATGTCATAAGAACATCAGAGGCTCACTGGATGAGGCCAGTGGCCCAACTAGTCCACCATCCTGTTCTCAAAATGGCCAACCGGATGCCTACAGGAAGCTCAAAAGCACCTGGTGCAATAGGACTGTCCTCAGCAGCTAATACTCAGGGGCATACTGCTAGTAGCCACAGATTGCCATATTTCCATGAATGCCATTACATTGTTGTTTATGTGCCAGCAGGGCATGGCAACAGAAACAAAGGCATCAAGAAATGTGAGAGAACATATGGGGAGAGCTATATCTGGATGCAAACCATGAGGACACTTTTCTGTAGGGATTTCAGAGCATGTGTGAAGGGGGTCATTTAGGTTAGTCCTAACCCTGCTGCCATGCCTTCCCCCTAGCTATGCATTCAGCCAGCATAATCCATTCTGTCTTATGTACATACTGTAAAAGAATTATTATCTGATCTCTCGTTGAGAAGTTCTACATGTGTAACATTAGTACATATGTATAGCCTCTTCTAATGCTAGCGGAATGCAGAGTCATGACCTTGCTGGGCTAGCTCACATAGTCCCCCCCCCCGGCAAGCTTTTAACATCTGTGAGAGGGGGCTGCCTGTATTTCCCTTACAGGACACACATTAAGGAATATCCTTTGTCATCTTACCAGGAGATCTGTGTTTATACCCAAAGGTGTACTTTAAACACTATTGATTAGCACAATGCTGTGGTCCAATCTGGAAGAAGGTTAGATTATTAAACAAAAACAAAAAAAATACCTCTGTAATGAATGAATGAATGAATGAATGCTTAAGAAAGGTCCAGTAGATCAGGAGCAAGAATCTTTGGACCGTATACTCAAATCCAGAGAGGAAATACATCTCCATTTTACAAGCCAGGTAGGAGTCTTCACCTGAACTCTTCTGGGGTTCATTTGGTGATGATAAGCATAGCAGCTAACAGACATATCAGTGGCAACCGACTTACTCATCTGTACCTATTTATCAGTATTTGAAAAAGAATCTGAATAGATTTGTCACCCCATCCATGTTCAAGTTTATTTTAATTACAAAGTTAGAAGCAAGCAGCCTGACCAGTTAGTGCTGAAACTTCCTGAATGTGTTTATACATGCATGCCATAATGTCAGCTTCAGTCTCTGTTTTTTGTATTGTCCAGAGAAAGGTATGACAGCTTTTTGTTAAATAAAGGGGTGGGGGGAGGAAGGAATTGTCCAGTTTCCACAGCAGTTCTAAGCAGATTTACTTGGAAATAAGTTTCATCAAACACAATTTAGACTCCCAAATAAACACATTTTGGATTACAGGCTTTCAGGCAAAAATATCTTCAGGGCTTTGGGCTTTTTAGTGTTTAGCTGACCCAATTTTTAAAAATATACAGACAACAGAAACAACCTCGGTGAATGGGAAGAAGCATTCTGGCGTAAGAGTAACTGAGATGTATCATTACATGCTAGGGAAAATGAGGATTGAAATTTCTACAAGGCAGAAAGAAGAAATTCTACAGGCCAAATGCTTTGTTCAGCTAGCATTAATTTTGAAAAGACATGAGAAGAGAGGACTGGTCCTGATGGGTAAATTTTAATGCATTTTATTGCACTTAGTTTGATGTACCTTTTGTTTGTTACTGTAAGCATAAAAACTTGTGCTAAATCCAGAGCTTTATTTTAGTATGCCTGTTCACCCAGGTCAAAAACATAGGAGGAGCACTCATCTGAAATGTCTGCAGTCCAAAAAGACACAGCGCATTAAAGCATATCTTGAATTATCCCCATAGTTGGTGCCTTAACCCATCTCTATACAGGAAGGGTGGGGAACTTGTGGCTCCAAAGGTTCCATCTATCTCATGCCTGTTCATACACATCTCTGGAGAAGGGTGAGACTAGGCCAGGTGTTAAAGTGACTTTCACACCACAGAGCAAGGATGAAGAACATGTTGTTGGACTTCAATTCCCATCAAACCTGACCATTGCCCTGCTTCCTGGGCCTGATGGGAGGTGGAGACCCCAAAACTATCTAGAGATGATGTGCCTCACAACATGGGACAGTTGGTTTCTATAGTCTCTAGAGTTGAATCAAAACTATGTGTGTCCAGCACACCTTTGGCTACCCTTTTGAGTTTTTGTCTAGGTCTTGGACATTAGAAGATGGCATGTGTCAGGGGATGATTAGCTGCTTGTGCTTAAAATTGTGCCCCCTCAGAGTTTGTGCGGCTCCACAAACCTCTGTGTGTGACAGAGCTCCTCAGACATGTCTGCTCTAGTCACTAGTAGAGTCTGACAGTGGCTGCCTGCGGAAGCGTTTCCAGCAAAGAAGCTCCTTAACGGAAACGCGTCTCCTGGACTCACGACGTGGCAGCTTCCGGCGAAGAATGGGTCTCCCTACAGTTGCTTCTGACACCTCCCCGCTATTTTCGCTGGACGTGTCTCTCACCCCTTTCTCTCCCCTGCTGTTTCCTGCCTGGGCTGCTGCGTCTCTCTCAGCATTACTGAGATCCTCCTCCAGAGACCCCTCGCTCCCCCTGCTGGTCCCTGCTTTGGCTGCTGACTCTCTCCCAGTCTCTGGGAGCCCTACCAACTCCCTTTCCTCTGATGTCAGTTCCCTGACATCCACCTCCCCTCCAGGGCCCCCTTCCCCCCCGCCCTACTACTACTCTCTCCTCTGGGCGGTGAGGAGCTGAAACCCCGAAAAGAATCCTCTTCATCTTCAGACGTCTCGAACATTTCCCTCCATCGGTTTTCGTTCCGGCTCGCTGAATCCTCCTCCGCCTCGGAATCAGAGAACCCCTCCAACTCTTCTTCTTCGTCGGTGGTGGCGAAGTATTCCCTCCGGAACCTCGCCACTGGCTGAGGTTTACGAGGGAATCTCTGATGAAAAGTTTCTATCAAAACCTCGTCATCTACATCCTCTGCCATGACCCAGGTGTTTTCCGACTCCGGCTCCCCTTCCCACATTACCAAATACTCTACTTGATCTCCCTTCCACCTGGAATCGAGAATCTCCGCTACATGGTAGCTGTGTTCTGTTTCCTCCATAGCTGGTCCCCTATTGACCCTCCCTTCTCTGTCCCCTTTATACGGTGACAGCAACGACCTGTGGAACACTGGGTGCAGCTTCATGTGGTTCGGTAACCGGAGTCTGAAAGCCACTGGGTTGACCTGCTGCGTGACTTCAAATGGGCCCAGCCTTTTGGGTCTTAACTTCTTACAACCCCCTTTGAATGGTAACCCTTGGGTGGACAGCCACACCTGGTCCCCCACCCTAATGCTTTCCCCTTCCCTTCTGGTTTTGTCTGCCTGCCTCTTATATTCCTCCTTCGCCCTGTTTAAATTAAGTTGGAGCTGGCGATGGATCGCTTCCATTTCTTCAACGAACTGTTCTGCAGCTGGAACGCTCCAGTTCTCCCCTTCCCCCCCTGGGAAGGCTCGGGGATGACACCCGTGATTAGCCAAAAAGGGGCTCATCCCCGTGGACACGTTCTCTGCATTGTTGTAGGCAAATTCTGCCAACGCCAGCTTCTCCACCCAATCATTCTCTCTGTCATTCACATAACACCTCAAATATTGCTGGAGGACACCATTAGCTCTTTCCGCCTGCCCGTTGGTTTCTGGATGATGGGCAGTTGAGAAATTCACCTCTACATGCAATAAGCTCATGAGCTTCCTCCAGAACCTGGAAGTAAATTGTTTCCCTCGGTCAGAAACCCCCCCCCCAAATATTCAGGTTTGCGTGAGAGAGCGTCCGCCCTAACGTTCTCTGGGCCTGGCACGTAACAAATCTCAAAGTTAAATTTGGAGAACTCCTGGGCCCATCTCAACTGCCGTTGGTTGAGCACTCGCGCAGTTCTCCAATACTCTAGATTCTTATGGTCCGTGCACACTTGCACCTTATGTTGTGCACCAATTAGCAGGTGCCTCCATCTCCGGAAAGCCTCATGAATCGCAAGAAGTTCCCGGTCGTACACCGTGTAGTTCCTCTCGGATTTGTTCAGCTTTCGCGAAAAGAAGGCACACGGTCGCCACTCTGACTCCTCCTTCCCCGGCTGCAGAAGAAGCACCGCCCCTATGGCTCTGTCAGAAGCGTCTGTTTCGACCCTCAGCTTTTTTTGTAAATCCACATGCAGAAGTTGTTCATCAGAGGCGAAGGCCCTTTTCAGTTCCTCAAACGCTCGCTCCGCCTCCCCCGTCCAAACAAACTTCTTTTTACTGCTGAGACAGTCCGTGATGGGCGCCGTCAGGTGGGCGAAGTTTCGGATGAACTTACGATAAAAGTTTCCAAACCCTAGGAACCTCTGCACATCCTTCTTGGTTTTGGGTGTTTTCCATTCCAGCACTGCTTGAACCTTGCCGGGGTCCATGGCCAACCCCTTGTCTGACAAGCGGTACCCCAGGAATTCCACCTCCTTGGTATGAAACTGACACTTCTCCAGTTTCACCCACAGCCTGTTGGCTTGCAGCCTGCTCAACACTTCTCTGACGTCTCTCACATGTTGCTCCTCATTCTCCGAATACACCAACACATCATCTAAGAAGGCCACGCAATTCTTGTAGAGCAAAGGCCCCAGTACGTGGTTCATGAAGGCTTGAAAACACGCGGAGCCTGTTTGTAATCCAAAAGGCATAACGAGGTATTCAAATGCCCCCAAAGGGGTGAACATGGTGGTCTTCCATTCATCCCCTTTCCTTATACGTATCAGGTTGTACGCCCCCCTTAGGTCCAGCTTTGTAAAAATCTTTCCTTTCCGCACCCTGGTCAAAATATCATCAATCCTGGGCATAGGAAAAGCCGCCGGCTCTGTCACTGCATTTAACTGCCGGAAATCACATACAAGTCTCGGCTTGTCCGTGTGCTTTTTATCCACAAAAAACACTGGGCTACCCCCCGCTGCCTTGGACTCTCTGATGAAGCCTCTCTTCAGGTTCTTGTCAATGAACTCTCGCAACTGCTGCATTTCCCTGTCTGACATGGCATACAACTTGCCTACAGGAAGCTGTGCTCCAGGGAGTAAATTGATCTGGCAATCAAAGGGCCTATGCGGGGGTAGTTGGTCAGCTTCCTTCTCGCTGAACACGTCGCTGAGATCAGCATACTGTGGTGGCACCTTCCCCTTCTCCATTACTTCAGTCCCTGCCAGGGTGGCTTGGGCCCCTGCTGACCCCTTTTCCCCCCTGCAGTGTTCTAAGCAATGTGCTGAACCGAAGGAAACCACTCTTTGATGCCAGCCCACCAGCGGATCATGTAGGGCTAGCCAGCTCATTCCCAAAATAATGGGAGCGCCTCCCAAGGTGGCCACATTAAACGCTATCAGTTCTGTGTGCCTTGCCACCCTCATTATCATTGGGACGGTCTGCAAGCTGACTCCTCCTCCCAACAGTTCCCTGCCATCGATCGTGGTCACCTGCAGGGGGTTGCTTAAAGGGATAGTCTGTATCTGGTGTTCAGCAGCAAACTCCTTGCTCATAAAATTGCAGGAGCTGCCTGAGTCCAACAGCGCCTTTATTTTTAGGGGGTGTCCATTTTGCAGCTCTAGCGACACTTCAATCACTAGAGCAGGTCGAGGAGCTTCTGGCACGGGCACTTTCACTGCTCTTTGGCCTGGCTGCAGTGCCCTGACGGTGGCAACCAGGCGTTGGCTTTTACATGCTCCGTTTCTCCCTGCTCTCCCCCCTCAACAGCTCCCACCATCCCTTGCCATTCCTTCCTCTGGGGGCAGACTCTGGCAAAGTGGCCTGGCTGTTGGCAGAGATAGCATTTCCGGGCTCCTTTTCCCTCCTTCTTAGCCCCCTCACTGGGCTTTGAAACTGCGCGCGCGCGGGCTGTTCCGATTTCCATCGGCTCTGCCGGCGGGAAAGCTGGCTCAGGAATGTCTGGAATGCGGAACTCCTTCCAACGTTCCCCTCTCCCTTCCCGCCTCTCCAAGGCTCTTGCCTCCTGGCGCGCTCCAATGGTCAGCGCAGATTTGGTCAGCTGATCCATAGACACCGCCCTGGGGCTCCGGGACAGCTCGTCTTTCACAGCCGAAGAAAGACCTTCTTCAAATAGCATCTGAATGGGTGCCGCCGATAAATCCCACCCCAATCTGTGAATCAGCATGGTAAATTCAGTCCAGTACTCACGGACAGATCTGCTTCCCTGCTTGCAAGCCATTAGCTGTCTGCGCACCACCCCTTCCTCAATATCGCTGGAAAACATGATATCCATTGCACGAAAGAATTTCATAGCGTCCTTCAGGATATCGTTGTGCGTTGCCATCAGGGGTCGAACCCAATCTCGCGCCCCCTTCTCAAGATGCCCAATTACGAAAGCAACTCGGGATTCCTCATCAGGGAACTCATCAAACTGCACATTAAGGGCATATTGCATCTCTGTCCTAAAGGCATGGTAATCCTTGGGGTCCCCCCCAAACTTCTGCACCAATCCTGGTACCTTTCTGGGGAACTGAGTGGTTCTCCCCTTTTTGTCTGCATCCTGAGCCCTTCTCTCCTCGAGCCTCGCCGTCTGCAGCGCAAGTTGGACCTCCAGAGCTTGATACCTTTCTTCCAAGCTTGGACCAGCTCCAACCCCTGCCTCTCCGGTTCCGGCTGGGTTGCTCATGATGCTTTCTCCTGCACAGGCAGCGTACAGAGACTGTCAGACTGCTGTCAGGGGATGATTAGCTGCTTGTGCTTAAAATTGTGCCCCCTCAGAGTTTGTGCGGCTCCACAAACCTCTGTGTGTGACAGAGCTCCTCAGACATGTCTGCTCTAGTCACTAGTAGAGTCTGACAGTGGCTGCCTGCGGAAGCGTTTCCAGCAAAGAAGCTCCTTAACGGAAACGCGTCTCCTGGACTCACGACGTGGCAGCTTCCGGCGAAGAATGGGTCTCCCTACAGTTGCTTCTGACACCTCCCCGCTATTTTCGCTGGACGTGTCTCTCACCCCTTTCTCTCCCCTGCTGTTTCCTGCCTGGGCTGCTGCGTCTCTCTCAGCATTACTGAGATCCTCCTCCAGAGACCCCTCGCTCCCCCTGCTGGTCCCTGCTTTGGCTGCTGACTCTCTCCCAGTCTCTGGGAGCCCTACCAACTCCCTTTCCTCTGATGTCAGTTCCCTGACAGCATGCTTGACAGGACAGGACAGTTTTAATGCTCCAGGGGACTGTACAGTTTGGCTAATCACAATAAAACTAGAAATAGCCTGGCTGAACCTTAGGCAGAGCCTGAAAGCCCTGCCTGCACTTTCCCATAGTTCCACCTTAGCCTTGCCTCTGTAACAGGAAGGATGTAACATAGACACTATAAATGGACTCTGCCTGAGCTTTGCCTCATTCAGATCAAGGAGCGTGTCCACACTGGATCAGACCAGCTCAGGAATCGTACATCTCCTTTGCTCCCAAGCTGAAGCTTCCCTAGCTATGTCCAGTGGGCTAGATGAAAGAGATGGGCTATCTGTAAAGCATGAGGTTTGGGGGGCAACTCTGAGTTGTGATTAATGTCTGGGGCTGGAGATGAAAAAGTGGAGAATCACTCTTCAATATTTTCTCAGCTTTCCATTTAAAGGTCCCTTTTCATTGAACATGTACATTTTGAAGCAGACATTTAAACTTTGTCTTTGTCAGCTATTATGGAGAAGAAAAGCATGGTAAAAACCAGCACCTCATTTGACTAGACCTACAGATGACAGGCTATCTTAGTAGGCACAGCTTACATGAGTATGTCTTAAAATGGCAACCACATGCGAAGTCGTTGTCTGTCCTTTCCCCATACCAGCTAAGGCAGATTAAGTGAGGCTCACTAACTACAATAGCTTTGTGTTATCTCTAGGCACCATGCCTTTGAACATCAGTCACTGGAGAACAACAACAGGAGAGAGCTATTGCACTCATGTCCTGTTTGTGATCTTCCTGAAGTCTTCTGGTTGGGCCACAGTTGGAAACAGGATGCTGAGCTACAGTAGATAGGGCTTTGGCCTGGTCCAGCAGGGTTCTTCTTTTGCGGTCATGACTGTAAGTCAGTAATAGAAAGGGTCCTTGTAAGCAAACACATACTTTTTTGTTTTTAAAGAGAAAACACTGCATTTTCTTCCAAAGCAACATTTCTTTCCATTCAGTGCTAGCAAAAGGCAACTCTGAAAAGAAGAATGGTCTCTATGGTTTGCACACTAGCAAAGGAAGAAGAACCACAGTCCACATTAAGCAAAAGATGTTTGCCAAAATGCTTGCATAAGCTTTGAGGTTAAAAGAGAGAAAGGCCACATGTTCACACTTGTCAAATAAACATTGCTGACTGGAAGTTTATTTTACATAAAATTCCTACCTCTTACTTTTCTAAACCTAGAAATAGTTCATTTACATTCTTGCATATGGTTAGTGGAACTCTGTGTTTCCTGCTCAGCAGTTCAGCTGCTTTCAGCCTTTGAGAAGAGCAATATCTGACTGGGAGAAGACTGTGGTTACTATTTTATATCTCTGTCATAACCAATTTATCATATAATAGCCGATGGTTATTGTGTAAATTAAATGGTTGGAAATATTCCCAGTATCTCAGTTTATTCCCACATCCTGCTGTTGTTTGATCCCACCCCTGAAGATGAGGACAATGGCCTGGCAAAAAGGACCTCTCCCCTGATCCTTTTATGCTCACTCTTCACTCCCTAACCATACTTGCTCACCTGACTCAACCTGGTGTCCTCTGGATGTTCTGGACCACAACACCAATGAGCCCCATATCAAATATTACATGGGACTGATGTTGTAATCCAAAACAGCTGGAGAGCAGCAGGTTGGCAATTACCTATTTTCCCATGATTTATAATGTAATCATTATTATTATTACTTTTTTAAAAATCTGTTATTGCAATTGCTCACTCTCTATTTTGCCTTGAGTTGAAATAGGGAGAACCTCCATCTTTGAAAAGAATCATGATAACTACTGGTGATAGAAAAGAAAAGAAAAACTTCAGAAGACATATGATTATGATGGGGAACCCTTTGAAATATAATGCACACCAGATGGATCAAATCTTTGGGCTCCATAAACAATTTTATTTAGCAATGGCAAGCCTTAAAAAACAATAACCCCAGGGGAGGGGTGTTTGCTTAGCTCTATCTAAGCAGGAATTTGTGTCCAGGACCCGAACTAAAATGTACTTAAACTGGCATCAGAACTCAATTTAAAATGTAATTATTTGACTCCCTAGTCAGAGGGGAAAGGAGTTGAAAGCAATTAAACACAGGTCCTACTGACCAGCTCTGCTCTGGGCCAGCCAAAGACAACCTTGTAGCGGCCAGAAGCAACATGGATCAGTTGAAGTTCATTACCTGTAATGGGCCAATTTGGCATCTATTTCTATGCTCACACCCAACACTGTCTGTTGTGCTGTGACCCAAGATCAGCTGGATTTGGGTCATGGGCAGGGCTCTTATTGGATGCTTGAAAACACCCCAAGAAGTTCTGAAAATACAGATTTTGAAGCTCATACTATTCCGCCCAGCTGAAGCAAATCTCTGGACTGTAACAAGACTTGACTACGCAGTGCCAACAAATGCAAATCTATGCCTACTCCTGTATATTGAAAATTACAGCTCTGTAAACTATCACTGTAACACAGGCTTAAACTGGATGATCTGAGTGCAACAATAATATTGCTGAAAGCACATGGTGCCTCTTGAAGGCTCCAGCCCTCCTAATGCCAGTGCTTCCCCAGTGGCGCCATGAATCAGCCCCCGCTAGTGAAATGATCTGTACATCAATACATCTCTTCTTTTGTCAGGGGAAAAGAAGGTAAAAATATAGATCGTTCTTGTTCCAAAGGCTTTCACTCTTAATCTTCAGAAGAGCTGATTCCTGTGAGAACATTCTTGCCACATTTATTCATAGTATTGGATTTTATTAGACGCTCAGACTTATATGTAATACAGTTACACTTTCAAGGGAGGTGAATTTAAGGGTTTGGATGCGAGTCTTGGGACAGCTTCTAAATTACATTTAAGCTGTTTTTGCTCCAGCCTTCATGTTTGTCTGGCTCTTCATATTTGTCAGATGTAGAAAGATACTGTGTGGTTCAATTGCTTACATTACTTTGGAACCTCATCTAATAAAGTGAGCTGCAGTGCCCAGAGATTACACAGAAATGCAAAAGGTTCAGGATGCCCCTAATCAAACATATTTGTAACTTAGGAAGGCTCCTTTCTACTTATTTACATTCTAGATCTGGGGTGGGGAACCTGTGGCCCTCCGGATGTTGTTGGATCGCAACTCCCATCAGCCCCACTCAGTGTTCAGGGATGGTGGGAACTGTAATTCAGCGATATCTGGAGTCACAGCTTTCCCATTCCTTCCCACATAGCTCTGTAATGCCATAGACAGACGGACAGACAGATATCTGATTACACACATTTGCACACTCAAGCACAAATCTATCTGTGCGGAAGCCTATGAATATTGTTGATGGACTTCAGAATGGCTTACTCTGTGCAGCTTTTAGCATTTAAAACGGCTGAGTTCTCCTCTGAACTAAAGGGTTGTCTCCAGTGCTGGTCCTACCTAGTTGCCTACAGCCCCAAATACTTAACACATATCAAAGTTCAAGTAACTAAAGATACATTTTGACTGAACATTATGGCTCTTGGAACCATTTATGCAAGCAACAGAGTGCCTGGTGCCTGGTGCATCTTGCATCTGTCTCTTTCCCTGGAGAGGAAGGTGCTCACTTATACATCATCAGCAACTTAAAGAGATCACAGTTTTCCCTAATGCAGGCAAGGCCAAACCTGGTCCTCCAGCTGTTTGGGGACTACAGTTCCCATCATCCCTGACCACTGGTCCTCTTAGCTAGGGATGATGGGAGTTGTAGTCCCAAAACAGCTGGAGGGCCAAGTTTGGCCATGCCTGCCCTAAAGCGTTCAAATGCTAATTTACAGCTACACATTGCAAATTCAGAAATAATTGTTGCAATTTAAATAAGATCATTGTGGTGGGGGATGGGAGGAGAGACTGTGGCCAGGTGCCTTGTGTGGCTGGTCCATCTGCTAGGTATTAAATGCTGATTTGTAAAATCGGGGAGGAGGCAGCACTTATCTTTCTCCAGCTTGCAGCAATTATAAGGTCCCAAGTCTGGTCACAAGTTTGCTACTCAGATGACACCCTCACCCCCCAGGAGCCACTGTGGGGGACCAGCTGGCATTTTCCATGTACCTGATGACAAGTGATGATGTGAGGTGATGTCAAAAGTCCACAGGTCTCATGAATGGAGATGAAGGCAAGTCCGGCGCCTGTTTATAAATCCTTTCCCTGCCCTTCCTGCCTTTGATCAGAGACAACCTAAGTCATTTTGGTGCCTGAGGCAAAATAGTGACCTGATCTCCACACTACCACAGTTGTAAAACATCTTTGAATAATTGTCCACTTCCTGCCCTTTAATGAAGGAGGACTAGTAGGGTCCAAAACATGTTGGATCAACTGACATCTCTTTACTACCCCATTGCTTCTAGAAAGATCCTACTTCCAGTTCCTTTAATGCAGTCGGGGCTGATGGCCCAGGAAAACTGGAGGTCAAAGCCTGCTTTAATGGCACATCCATTTTTCTCATCTGTGGAAGACTGCTGCACCCACTACCTCTGTCTCTGTTCTGTGGTCTCCGCTACCAGGATATGGAATAGCTTATTGGCCTGTGAAGTCTTCTGCAGAAAGCTTTGAAAAAGAAAAGTGGGAGGTGGGAGGTGGGAAGTGTTCTGTTGCTCTGAGCATCTGGTGAATTGAAGGTCTGCTGACTTTGTAATGTATTATATAATAAATGTGTGTTTTATTAAATGTGCATGCCCAGGCAAACTTTGCCATTTGTGCTTTTTTATGGCTACACACTTCGTACCCCTGCACAATTACTGACTCGCTGCTGTTACATTTATGACCACTTTTGTTTAAAAAGGGCTTCTTGTGGTTGTTTAATAGCTGTACAAGTGGCTCTCTGTTCTGAGTGTTTCTGACTCAGTTTTGATGCCGGGAGGGCAAGGCGTAGGTGGGAATGGTTTACTTGACAGCCCCTGCCCATGTGGCTGTGGCTTTCATGAATGCTCCTGGATGGTGAGGTTCCTACAGGTTACAGAAGTCTGTTGGGGGGGTGCTGTTGGGGGGTGATCATGTGAGCCTGGCCCAAAGTCCTTCTCTTGCAGCCTCCACTCCACTATGTTTCACATCACATTCATTACAAATGCAAATAAGTGAGGGTGGTTCTTGTTCAAACCTAAGTGCACTTAAATAGACAAAGGATGGAGGAGGAGGACTGATGAGGACACTGTTAATAAACACTTGTCTAAATGTTCTTTTCCCTGTGTGAATAAAATAAGAATTAATCACAAAGAATAGGAGTTCTGTTTTGCTTAAGCACAGGATAACTTTGTGCGGCAGGACTTGATTTTCTTATTGAGCAGCTTAATATAAAAAAATGATGTTAAACTTGAACATTTCTAATCTGATCGCAGCCTAATTGTAGTAATATCAGGGGTTCATCATTGCTTTAATTAGCTAATGCCTTCGCAGTGGTTAAGCGCAGCTGTTTTGAAGAATACCATTTTATTAAATTCCCAAAGAGTTATTATTTGAACCACAGCTAAGACACTTTCATTAATTACGGAGCAAGGGCATGAAAGGCAAGAATTCTGCTCTGCCCATTATTACAGCAGGAAGAGGCAAAGCAGCAGCACTCGTGAGCCTGCTTTTCCCGCATCTTCGTAATGTTTTGAAACAGCTTGGCTTTGACTTCCAGCCAGATCCTGCAGTCATGTGAACCCTGCTGGCATCTCCCTTGGCACAAGCAACATGAAGCATGAGATCACAGATTTCACTTGCCATAACTTGCACGATCAAGTGCAATCACCAGGAGTTTTTCCCATGGGTGCAAAAGTCATCACGTATCAAGGTCAGGCTAAGGTGATGGGTTGGGGGACCAGGGCTGCTTCCAAAATACAATCCCCATTTCCCCCCCCCCCCAAAGATGCATAAAATAAGGTACAGTCACGCGGCATCTTGAAGTTTTACAAGAGTATTGTAGTGTTAGGTTTCGTAGAGTGCAAAAATTAATCTGAGCGTGTGCACTCCTGCAACTCTAAGCAAAACGCACACAAATTTTGTCAACCTTGATATACAAAAAGAAAGTACTCTTGCATATGTGCAGTTTAACTTTTTAAACTCACTTACCTCGTTTGATTTGTTCACTTCCTGCCTTGGGCCAGTCACCAACTCTCAGCCTAACATACCTCACATGATTTTTGTAAAGATAAAGAAGAAGATATAAATGGTTGCAGAGGGGAACTTAGTGTTTGCGTTATAGATATCAAACTATGGTTCCTTTAACCAGAGTTATGCAACATTGTAGTATAAAGGGTCATGTGTTTTTTTCTGAGCCTGCGGCAAATTAGTACAGCTCTAATCTGTACCTGATTAGCAGCAGGAAAGAAAGTGACACTAAAGGACAACAGCTCTTTTGGACCCCAGGGATTCCTATAACCAAATAGCTCACTTATCAGTCACAACTCTGACTTCATTATTGGCTGAAACTATGAAAATGGGGAGTGGCCAGTCTGGGTCATCTGACAGAAATTGCTGATAAAGTTGCCTGCAGATTTTGCTTCATAAGGCTCCTTCTAGGAGGGCTAGATGCCTCCTTACTTTAAAAATGAAAGCTCCAAGTTTATGCTCCCTGGTAGGTATGGGCCCTGCTTCAACTGCACAATTATAACCCAGCCTTACTGAATCAGTCCTTAAATAATCTTATATATTTGTGGCTTTTCACCCTCATAGGCCTGGGAAAGACAGGCAGCTCTCAATCATCACCATTCTCTTCTTCCCCATTTTTGGTTGGTGTTCTCCATTCTAACTTGAGTTATTTTAAGTCAACAAATAGCAAAATAGGGTAGAGAAGAGGCACTCTGAGTGCTTGGTCCATATGGTATTTGTACTCAAAATTCTCAGTCTGTGCTGATATTTCAGTGGATCAAAAAAAGACTGCCAAAGCTTACAGTAGTATGAACTAATACATTGGCATGCCACCCATTGAAAAATTGGAAGTCATGCCACCAGTTCCTAAGCAGATGCCCACAATCCACTATGCACGGTTTGGCATACCTTCAAGGTCATGTGAATCATCTGCCCTCTAACTCATTGTGGCCAGTATAGGCAGGCCCAGTGCCTTTATGCTTCGGAAGGCACTGAATTGGGAAACGCCAATAGCAAGCATCCCCAAGGCCTATACCTACACAGAATGCTCTCAGTTAGGATGCGTGGATGCTTCCAGCTCTTTATAATTCTCTTCTCCCCTCTGCTTTTAGCATACCCCACATTTAAAGCCAAGCATAGGTACCTAACATATTTTAACCATGAATGATACACCTAACATATATGCAGGCTAAAACCCGCTCTCTTCAAGTACCACAAAAAGCCAGGAAAGGACATGTAGTGCATTTGAAAAATACCCAGAAGTGTTGTAGCTTTGATAGGAACAGGCTTTTATTTACCGTATTTAAAATATTGTTTTACCACTGTATGCTTCCAAGGAAGACCCCCCCAATGTCCATGATAAAATACAAGACTCAAAATAACATATAATCAAAGATGCACAGATTTAAATTGGCAATATGTTAGAATAATCTTTTTTAACCTTTCGCTCGCTTTTACCATATTGCAATGGTGTGGAACCTTTGTTCTGGTACTGAAAACCAATCAAAGGTACCCTGTTCCTTAATTCTAAGCATCTGTCTTTTGCAGTAGGACCTGGTGGGTGGATGTTGGTGTTCAGGTTGACAAGTCTGAAGTCCATCTAGTTCTGTTGTAGAGCATCAGCATTAAGAAAATGGATAGGGAATAAGTGGAGACATTGTTTCTGAAGACCCCAGTTGATCCTGAAAGCATCTTCTAGTCCTCTTCCAGCTATTTTAGACATGCATAGCTCTTTCACATTGAAACTAAGGGGATATAAGTGCTCTTAACATAGGCTGTATCAAGCCCTTGGTTTTTACCCAAAGCACATGCACAGCTCATCTCAACACCTTCTCACTCTGTGCTTTAGGAGCAGGATATAAAAATGCTTCTTAGACAGAGGACGCATATTTCTGAGGTCATGTTTCAGCTGAGCATCTGCATAACATCTCATCATCAAGCCCTTTATTTTACCTCTTTGCTTACCGTTTCTAAAATTATATTATTTTGGCTGGCATTCAGGTGGATTCCCCCCCCATTAGAAAACTAACAAATGACAGACAAAAAATACCTAGGGTGGTTAAACTTACATTTTTTCCCCTTGTGAAACTGTCTATGAAGATAAACTGAGGATCTTGGATGAATGCCTGCTGTCAAAGAAGGCACTGACGCACATCTCGTTTGCTGCAAGGAGGGCTTTACAGTATTTCAGAATTGTTGCTTCTGCAGCATGTTTACACCCACATCCCAGGTTACTTTCACCAGTGAGAAAAGTCCTTCGATAGGCCTCCTCTCCTGGAGTACCTGCTGCCACACTGCTGGCCTTGGCAAGCTTAAATCCAGGATTTATATGCCTCCCTGAGGAGGGAGGAGGCTTAGTAAACCATGGATGCAAGGCTCCTTTGACCCTGGTCAGTGGGACATAGATGGACAGCCTGAAGACAACCTCTTGCTGGGGTGGGGGGTGGAGGGCAGGCCTCCTTTCTCTCTGTAGAGGTCCTATTGAGGTCTAGCGATTCCAGCTTGCTCCCTGTGTATCCACTGACCCATTTGCTCTTCATCTTCTTCTTCCTCCTCCTCCCTCCACCCTCCATTTATATTATCCAGATTTCCACACCCTTCCTTCTGCCTGAGGCCCTGCAGCTGGGCTCCTTCCTTTCCACCATACAGATGTCTGAGAGTACCACACCCTGCTCCATCTCCCCCAGGTGTAGCCTTCAGGCAATGACAACATATGATGGTCTCAAAAGCCATTGCCTGGTTGGTGCTTGGTGGTGTGGATCAGGGCATACTTAAAAGGCAAGGCGCCAGCAAAGGATTGGCAAGCCCTGGCAGCCTATCACATTTATGGACACTTAATTTTGGGCCAATGTAAAGAAATCTGGGGTATCTGACAGCTTCAGATTTCTTAATTTTCCTGCATTCCTGCATGTAGGGACGCGGGTGGCGCTGTGGGTTAAAGCCTCAGCGCCTAGGGCTTGCCGATCGAAAGGTCGGCGGCTCGAATCCCTGCGGCGGGGTGCGCTCCCGCTGCTCGGTCCCAGCGCCTGCCAACCTAGCAGTTCGAAAGCACCCCCGGGTGCAAGTAGATAAATAGGTACCGCTTACCAGCGGGAAGGTAAACGGCGTTCCGTGTGCTGCGCTGGCTCACCAGATGCAGCTTGTCATGCTGGCCACGTGACCCGGAAGTGTCTCCGGACAGCGCTGGCCCCCGGCCTATAGATGTGAGATGGGCGCACAAACCCCAGAGTCTGTCAAGACTGGCCCGTTCGGGCAGGGGTACCTTTACCTTTACCTTTAATTTTGGGCCAATGTAAAGAAATCCGGGGTATCTGACAGCTTCAGATTTCTTAATTTTCCTGCATTCTAAAAGGACTAGGCCAGCCTTTCTCAATCTGGTTGGGCCTGATGGGAATCGTAGTCTAAACCATTGGGGAAGGCTGAATGAGACTCTTGTGTTTGCTTTCATTTAAAAATTAAATTCAGCACAAATATAAATGACTTGCTACACCTAGGGTGTTTAATCAGCACAAAAATGGCCACAGTTGAACAAACGCAGCCAGGTTAAAGTGAATCTCTTGAACATGTCTGTAAATCACTTTAGATCTCTCCTCTGTTTCTTTTTGCCATGGGAATGATACTACACAGAGTAACTGCCATCAAAATGGCTTAAAATAATAAGGATAAAGTATTCTGTTCCGAAATGTCAAGTTAGTTCTACTCTCTGTTGTCCTGTCAGCTGATGATGAAACTGTGGCTCCAAAAATAGGCAGTGTAAACTGAAGACATGACGTTCTTTCCATATTTGCCAAATAAGGGCACTTTCTTTTCTTTCTTTTTTTACGTTAAGTGAAAAAGAGATGGGGCAAAAACCACAAATAAGCTAGTTTCAGTTGACTGCTAGAGAAGTCTCAGTTTGAGGGACAACTTGGGAAGTCTTACTGCTTGCAGAATTAAGACCCACTGGGAAATTGAATGGGAATTGTTTGATTTATTGATTGATTTACAGAATTTTAGGCTTCACTTAATTAAAATTTCCAAAGCAGCTTACACCACATAAATATTAATAGCAAAAAATCTGTTAGTAGCAAATGGCATGGTGAGTTGCCACCATTCACCTGATATGTGGTTAGTCACCAGATTATAATAATTCTCAGTGGCTTGATATCAATGACCATCAAAGATGAACAAATATGTTTTTGAGAGACTAAAAAAATCCAACAGTTGGCAGCGACTTTATTTCAGATGGGTGATGGCTCCACAAGCTAGACATCACAACAGGAATGGCCTTCCTGGTCACAGCCAGATGTAGTTCTGCAGGCTGCAGCACAACTAGGAAGGGCTCAATTATTATAGAAAAATGGAACACAAACCAAATGTTTTGAACATTCTTTGGAAAATGTAAAATCTTTTCCATTCACTTCTCCTGCTTTACACTCAATGGGCAATAGTGACTGGCTCTATTGGCTGAATTCACGCATTATACCAAACAGCGGCTTGAACTAACCACAGTTAAGAAACCATACCATGGTTTGAGATTCCAAATGTAAAACAGGCAAAACATGATACAGAGATGCTGGTCTGCTTCCATTTTCCAACTGCTCTTGTACTTAGCTTCTTAGGTTCACTCCTAGATCTGTGGTGCAGCAGCCTGTGGTGGCAGAGAAACAGCTGGAACAGGTTTGTGAACTCAAGACTGTTGCTATACTCTTGCTAGATAAAATCTGAAAAGTGGAATGAACCAAGAGGTGGTGAGAAACTATGTTGATACATACCACTGATATGCCAGGGCATCCTGTTTACTGTTTGCCATGTTTACTGTTTCACCACTTTTGTACCATCTCAAAAGAATCATTCATCCAGCCTGTGTATCACTCTGTAGCACCTGTAAGTCTTACACATGTAAAAAAGCAATGAGAAATAAAGCAATTCAAATTCAGCTGTGAATTATTGGGTACACAGATATAAACTAATTCAAGAATCCACCCCAAGTAATATTAAATTACCGTATATGCAATATAATTATTGAATTGCATGCAGTATAAGCACATATCACAGCTTCTAACCAGAGAAATTGGAAGGATCTGCCAATTTCAATTCCTTCTGTTTCTCATTTTTCCAATTTAAATTCAGTTCTCCAAATTTTGCAGTGATTTGTATCATTATCATCGTTATAAAATGCTTGTGAAAATTTATCAGATTTTAGTGAAAATTTCTCCAAATAAACACATTTTTGCAAGACACTTTCCAAAACGTAATGCATTTTATATGTTATTTTCAGTAATAACTTCCTTTTTATGCAGACTTTCTCCTATCATGTGCAGATTTGTAAGCAGGGTTTGGGTAGACAACAGCATCACAAAATTCAGGTAAGTGTGAATACTATTCATTGGAAGTCCTAAAACGTTCATGAATAAATTTTTGATAACTAAATAACAACCAAAGTACTCACTCAGCATTGAAGAAAATATTTTGTCTCTTAGCAAGCTCATTTGGGGATGAAGTAATTCACTGGAGAACAGGATTCAGAATGCAAACCTGCTTCCCTTTTTGAAAAAGCAACCCTTCGTGCCTTTCAATCATTTTGTCAGGTTTGTCTCAACCTTTCTATTAAAATCCTTGGCAGAATATCATGCTTATAAAATTTTAGGCATGTTAGGTTAGTTTTGGAAGAAAATTAGGCTGGGTAAAAATAAAGCTTGAATTGGAAAGCTAGTTTTCCAGCCTAAACTGTGGAGAGAAAATGAATGGGAAAGTCTTCCAAGGTAAACAGTGAATATCTGGCTGTGAAAATCTTGTTTATTTTCAGACCAGTACCTCTGGTGCCGTCATGATTGACTTTCCGGTCATAAACCCCAAACCTCCTTTCAATGCATTTTTGGTATATTTAACTACTGGATACTTTGATACCCTTCAGTAAGTGAAATACTTCAGTTCTGTACATTTACAATGCTTTCCTAAATGGGCTCTACTCAGAGTTCAGTGGGTAAGCATGTCTACGATTTCATCCTTAATGGTTTTGGACCGATAGGCAATGAAAACAAATCCTTCAATGAACACTCAGGAAAATGACCGTTAGAAGAGTCTTTCAGGATCAAGCCTAAGCCCATCTAGTTGAGCATCCTATTCTCACAGTCGCCATCCAGATGCCCATGGGAAGCCTGCAAGAATTCTTCTCACTTGTGATACCCAGCAACTGGTACTCAGAA
Source organism: Podarcis vaucheri (assembly GCF_965113315.1). Taxonomy (NCBI): domain Eukaryota; kingdom Metazoa; phylum Chordata; class Lepidosauria; order Squamata; family Lacertidae; genus Podarcis; species Podarcis vaucheri. The sequence continues at coordinate 69,650,755 of NC_138761.1, read as the reverse complement.
GTATACTATGTCAGCGGGTGGCACTGTGGTCTAAACCACTGAGCCTCTTGGACTTGCTGATCAGAAGGTCAGCGGTTTGAATCTGTGTGATGGATTGAGCTCCCGTTGCTCTGTTCCATCTCCTGCCAACCTAGCAGTTCAAAAGCACACCAGTGCAAGTAAATAAATAAGTACCACTGTGGAGGGGTGGTAAACAGCATTTCCATGAGCTCTGGCTTCCGTTGCACCAGAAGTGGTTTAGTCATGCTGGCCACATGACCAGGAAAGCTGTCTGTGAACAAACGCCGGCTCCCTCAGCCTGGAAGCAAGATGAGTGCCGCAACCCCAGAGTCACCTTTGACTGGACTTAACCGTCCAGGGGTCCTTTACCTATTCAGAAGCATACTACATCCCACAGTTGTCATAGAATATAGCCATAGTGGCTATTAATAGTAATTTGATTGTCTTCTGTGAATTTGTTTGAGCCTCTTTTAAAGTCATCCAAGGCTATCACCACCTCGAATTCATGGTTTAACTGTGTACTTTCTGTTTAACTCTACTTTTTTGGATCTAGCCTACATTTTCCAGCATTCAACTTCATTGGATGTCCCCAGGTTCTATTACTCTCTGTGTGAGAGAGAGAGGGGGGGAGGGAGAGGGAGGGGGAAGGAGAGAGGTTTCTCCCTATCCATTTTCTCTTCCGTTACTCATCTTTTCTTACAAAGGCTGGATGCTTATGAATGGTAGTTGCTGGAAAAGGCAGAAGGGGAAAGTTCTGTTGCACTCAAGCCCTGCCTACAGGCTTCCCATTAAGCATGAGGCCAGCCACGGAGAGAACAGGCGGTTGGACCAGGTGAGCCACTAACCCTGGCTTCTTCTCAGGCCCTGACCCAGCAGGCTTCTTCTCAGGCTCTTAATAAGGCACAAATGTTGTGACCATTTTTCATAGGGGAGTTGCCCCAACCCTTGATCCTTTTAGTTGCCTTTTCCTGAACCCTTTCCTGCTCTACAGTCTCCTTTTTGAGGTGATGTGCCCAGAATTGCAAGTGTAGAGTCACATTGTAGATTTGTGTGTTAACAACTTTGCGATACTGGCAGTTTTCTTTTCAATCTTTTTCCTAATGTTTCTTCGCATGGAATTTGCTAGTACAGTATGCAATATCTTGCGCTGATTTTTTTAAAAAGTGGGTAGGAATTTGTCACGCAGGGGGCGAGGGTGGCCTTGCCATTAGTTGTCTGTCAGTGGCGATATATTGAGTCTATTTCTTAGCAAATAGAGGAATAAAAGCTGAAGGGAAGTGGACAGGGTTAAATGACTTCATGGCATGAAGGATAATGTTCCTAGGAAAATGTGGTTCTTGAGGTTTATCCACAGACAGTGCTGGGCTGTCTGCATATATAGAAGACATATTGGGCAGCTTGCCCTTCCTTTAACTTCCTGTTTGAAAGTTCCTAGTGTTTTTATTCAGGGCTAAATTAAATTTGGTTATGAGTATTCTAGCCATCATTAACCAATGATGTTTCACTTCCCGGCACCTACTGGCAAAATGTCTCCCTGAGTCTCTGTCGCCCTCTTTACCCCTGCAAAACAAAGGTTTCAAAGGCAAGTCCTCTCCCTACCAGTAATATCACCGTCCAGATTTGTTGTGCAAAATATTGGAAGGCATTTTAGATGTGATATATTTTTACCGCCACAGTTAGGCAGCTCACTTTGGATTTGGTGATGTGGCATTCTCCACTTACTGGTTTTGGAGGACTTGCTGACAAGGAACTTCCATCCAAACCACACTGCAATCAGTTGGCTTCTTTTGTCTCTCTTTCTCTCCCCCCCCCCCCCCGATTTCAGTGGGCTTTGGATTAAACAGGATGTGCATTTAACCCCAGAGATTGCTAAAATGTGCAGCACTTTTCATATCTTCCATTGTAATAGCTGCTTACAAATACAAGATATTGGGGGGGGGGACCAAAGGAGGCCTGAGACATATTAAAGGTCAATAATTATGGTGTAAGCTTTTATGGACTGCAGTTTACCTCATTATGGACAATAAAAGGTGTGTGGAGGGACTTCTTCCAATGCATTTTCTCCACAATATGCATAATTTTATATATCTCTACCATTTGCGTGTTCAGACCCACACACCTTCCCCCTAAATAAATTCACACATGACTCAAATTTTAGTTTGTTTTTTGGCAGAATTTAGGCCACAACTTTATTGATTACAGAGAGTGATCTGCATAGGCTCTGGTTTGACTAGCTCCCTACACCCTTGCAGGCAGCGCTGACCCAGGGCACCAGCATAGGTCAGCCAAGGTGAAGGGTGAAAAGCCGGGAACAGACTATGTTCACCACCCAGATGCCCCCCTGGACTCAGGCATGGGCACAACCCCCTCTCGGGGGTTGACCAAACCAGTTGGGTCCCTGGATTCCTTTAACGGAATATCCTTCACATAGGGATGGCGAGACCGCTCTCCCATCCCATCACCTAAACTAATGCCTATCCACAACCTTGCAATTTGCTACGCAGCAGGCAAAACCCAAATGGCAACAGCCAATCAGCCAAGTGGGGAAATTCCTGCCGTGCCCCTGTCCCAACGACAGATGACACACGACGGCATAGCAAGGTCAATAGCGCAAAGCCCTAAAAGTAGGGAGAGGTGGGCAGATGTTCCAAATGCACAAGTCGAAAGAGGAAGCTCTGGGTCATGTGCATGGGTATATATAGGTCCCTTGATCCATTTAGACTGCGCCCCATTGGCCAAATTGAACCCAACATTGAGGGGCCTACCAATCAGGTGTTTTGGCTAACCAATCAACCCACTCACAACACAGGGAGTCAAGTCTCCAGGTCTCACCACAACACGTGCCCTCTTTTAGGGAGAACACGATTTCCCCATACCTACCTTTTACCTAAACTAAACTTTTCCCCACTTATTTGCTACTGAATTCCAAAGGCAAACCAACAGCTCCCTGCCAGCATGATGCCAGCATGATTTATAATGGAAGCCTCAGCCTTGATATTGCCTAAAATAGAGGTTTCTCTGGGGTGAAAGAGGACACCTTATTTTTCCAGCTTGCATAAACAAAAACAAACCTGGAAGTGCTAAGTTCATTCCTCCGGCAGATTCTGGCACCTATTCACGTCCCTTTTTGTATATTCCAAGAGAGAAATGGGTGTATTTCATAAAAGTACCACAGTCTTTAAAAATATGTAATAAATGCTTTTGTATTAGCAGTATGTGTTGGCAGAGTTCTTGAAAAACACACACCCTATTTTAAAGCATAAAGGCTTTGGCATTAAGGAATACAGTGTTAAGAATATTATGGTTTTGGCCTGGAAGATTTTTGTGTGTCATTGGCTTCTCTCATTTTCTATCCACAAGCCAAAGGTGTTCAAGGAAGTATACTTGTTTATATTAATATTTGTTTTCAATGATCTCTGGTAGTAGGTAAAAAATGCTATGTTCCCACATAAATTCATTACAGATACTTCACTAGTACATGTTAAAACAGGACACGGAAGCTGCCATTATTGCTCAGCACTGTGGGTCTGAGTTCAGCACATTTCTTTCTAATTTATTGTCAGCTGCCTTCACGGTATATAAATTATGAAACGGACTCCCTCAAGAGGTTGTGGACTCTCCTTCCTTGGAGGTTTTTAAGCAGAGGTTGGATGGCCACCTTGATTCAAAATGGTTCCCAATTATTGCCAAACATAGACCCACTCCTCAATTTCAGGAACCATCATGCCAAGTATATAGTAGTCTCATTCTGATTTGTTTGCTGGGAGGTTATACCACAATGCGCATTCTTCCTGATTTGCTACTGTGGTATTTGTATGTCTATTCATTTAGAACAACGTTTCCTAAACTCCTACCCACTCAAACCTCTCTTGTACCTGCGATACATTGACGATATTTTTATCATCTGGACACATGGTCAACAGACCCTGGACACCTTTCACCAGAAATTCAATTATTTTCACCCCACAATCAACCTTACAATGAATCAATCTATGCAAGAAATACATTTTTTGGACACTACTATAAAAATACAGGATGGGCACATAGACACCACCTTATACCGTAAACCAACTGACCGACAAACATATCTACATGCCTCTAGCTACCATCCCAAACATACCATTCTGCCCGGACGCTGAGGTCCAGCGCCGAGGGCCTTCTGGCGGTTCCCTCATTGCGAGAAGCAAAGCTACAGGGAACCAGGCAGAGGGCCTTCTCGGTAGTGGCGCCCGCCCTGTGGAACACCCTTCCAGCAGATGTCAAGGCGATAAACAACTACCTGACATTCAGGAGACATCTTAAGGCAGCCCTGTTCAGGGAAGTTTTTAACGTGTGATATTTTATTGTATTTTTGGTTTTTATGGAAGCCGCCCAGAGTGGCTGGGGAGGCCCAGCCAGATGGGCGGGGTATAAATAATAAATAATTATTATTATTATTATTATTATTATTATTATTATTATTATTACCAAACAGTCCATTGTATATAGCCAGGCACTACGTTACAGCCGCATCTGTTCCAATTCTACAGACAGAGACTCTCACCTAAGAGATCTACAGCAAACCTTTTCAGAACTAAAATACCCAGCAGATGAAGTTAGACAACAGATCAACAGAGCCAGATTGATACCCAGAGAGAACTTGCTGCAAGACAGACCCAAAAAAGAAAATAACAGAACACCTCTAGTCATCACATACAGCTCCCAAGTTAAAACAGTACAACGCATCATCAGAGATCTACAACCTCTCCTGGACAATGACAGTTCTCTTTCTCAAGCTCTGGGAGGAAGACCTTTCATTGCCTACAGACAGCCACCCAATCTTAAACAACTCCTAACCCACAATAATACTACAACCAGACTTAACACGGACACTGGCACCAGAGCCTGCAATAAACCCAGATGCCAACTTTGCTGCCACATACACCCGGACAACACCATTACTGGCCCCAACAACATCACACATACCATCTCGGGACTATTTAATTGCTCATCGTCTAACATTGTGTATGCCATCAAATGCCAACAGTGTCCTTCAGCTCTCTATATTGGACAAACAGGCCAAACCTTACGCCAAAGAATAAACGGACATAAATCTGACATCAAGAATCACAAAACAGAGAAACCAGTAGGAGAACACTTCAATCTCCCAGGACATTCTATACAAGATCTCAAAGTAGCTGTTTTACTACAAAGGAATTTCAGAAATAGACTGGAAAGAAAAGCTGCTGAATTGCAACTCATTACCAAACTTAAAACCATGGAGAGACCTGACCTGAACAAAGACATTGGATTCTTATCTCATTATACATGACTAAGCCATTTTTCACCTTCTCCCCCCTTGCCTTTTCCTGTAAGACCTATTACAGTCGTTAAGAGTCGTCAACAGGCTCATCTCAGCTATCTGCCAATCTCCCATTCCCACCACCCTTCTGAGTAATACCCCTCCCCACCTTCTCACTATATAGAAGGATCTGGCAACTTCTGTTTCAGTGTATCTGAAGAAGTGTGCATGCACACGAAAGCTCATACCAAGAACTAACTTAGTTGGTCTTTAAGGTGCTACTGGAAGGAATTTTTTTATTCATTAATCCGTTGTTCATCCCACACTTTTCAGTGCATTTCCCTATCACTTTCCTAACTGCAAATGTGTCAGGTTTGGTGTTTTCTTTTGTTTTTAAGTGTGTTTGTTGTGCCAGCCCTACACAGTGTTTTCATCCACCTTGATTGCGGAAACTTCTTTGTTTGGTATGCGCTTGAATTGCTTCCACAATATATTGTCAGCCTGGAGACAACCTTTGCCGCATTTATGCTTTCCTAGTTTCTTCCTTTGAAGCTTCCCATATTATTATAGCTTCACCGTCAGCTTGCCATCTGAACAGAACAACCCATTTTTGGCAACTACTGATCATTGTCCCTCTCTGGACATGTCCCAGCTTGCACAGTTGTGTTCAGAGTTTGATCCATATGTGCCTTGGTTTCTGGATATGTCTTGAATCTACATCATATTTTTTCCTTACCAAGCAAACTCTGCCACTTGCATACATCAAATTCTACACCAAACAATGCACATGAGGCCAGGCCTGTGCAGAACTTCTCTGAGCCCCAAGGCGGGAGTCTTGTTATTATAAAGTTATGAATGCTCCCCATTGTGCTAAGCTAGCAGCAGGAGGGGACTGGAATCATCAGAGCTGTCTCTTTGCCAAGTAATTCTGGCTAAGTTGACCTCTGGTCAGTTCTGGGATACCCATCATCAGGAACCAGCAGGAAACCAGAAAGTTGCATTCTAAGACCAATGCAGGATCCATTGGATCCTGAGCCAGACTCACTGCTGTTGTGAAATGGCATCAGACCCTCATCACTGTGCTCAGACTAGAACTGTCTTTACAGATCATCCTACCCGCCCCTTCCATAGCAGCTACCAATAGAGGCAGGAATGTCACAGTGACTGCTGTGTAAAGCCCCAGTGGCAGGGTGGAAGTTAGACTTACACCCTAAATCAAAGTGAGAGTAGACCTATTGAAATCAGTGGACTTGTGTTAGTCATGTCCATTATTTTCAGTGGGCTTTCTCTCAGTACACCATATCATGGGTAGGCAAACTAAGGCCTGGGGGCCAGATCCAGCCCAATCGCCTTTTAAATCCAGCCCGCGGACGGTCTGGGAATCCATGTATTTTTACATGAGTAGAATGTGTCCTTTTATTTAAAATGCATCTCTAGGTTATTTGTGGGGCCTGCCTGGTGTTTTTACATGAGTAGAATGTGTGCTTTTATTTAAAATGCATCTCTGGGTTATTTGTGGGGCAAATTTGTTCATTCCCCCCAAAAAAATATAGTCTGCCCCCCCCAAGGTCTGAGGGACAGTGGACTGGCCCCCTGCTGATAAAGTTTGCTGACTCCTGACTTAGATTGTGACGACACTTTTGCATATATTTTACTACTACCAAAAGTGGCCAAGATAATTGCTGCTTTTGGTACTGCAGATATTTTCTTGCCCTAGTGATCTAAAATCATCCAACATGTTTATTAAATTTAAAAGCCACCACATATATGTAACTAGCTCTGTAATCCAATAGCATTGTGATTGTTTCACACCATTCAGTCTTCTTCACACCATCAGTTTGTGAAATAATTCATAACTGTGCTATGTCACCCGGCAAGGTGTCCACAGACAGTCTTAATGTCTGCCTTTGGAAGTGCAGCTTACCCTTCGCAGAGCTATAATTCCCAGCACCTGTAATGAACTACAGCTCCCAGTTTGGGACAGGCAGTGTGTGTGTGTGTGTGTGTGTGTGTGTGTGTGTGTGTGTGTGTATCCCTAGTTCCAAATAGGATCATCTTATTTTATCTTGCCCTTGATGGCCCTACAAAACTTGAGCGAAGATGTGGTTAATAAATTGGCCACAAATTCCATTGTACAAAAGAAAAATAAGTCTCCATGTGTATTTCCTATCTTTTTTTTTTTTTACTGCAATACTATCTCGTAGACGCGTACTGGAAAAGCAGAATATCACTGCCAACCTTCCTCTGCTCATGAACCAAGTTTCTTCTTTCTTTTCCTTCCTGCTATTTTGTATATATTTACTGTCATACATACAATACATCAATAGTATTAAAGTAAAAAGAAAAAAGAAATTTAGTTTCTGTCTGGGTATGCCACAAAGAGAGGACCATACACTGTGTCGTATTTTGTTGTTGTTGCTGGAGTCTGTCTGTTTCTTTCCGTGATTTCACGTGCTAATGTGAATCGCCTGGATGTCATTAGTCATTGAAGAAGGCAAAAAGAATTAGAGCTGCCGGAAAAGTAGAAAGAACAAGTTCTTTTTGTTGGCTGATGTTAAAGACTTCTTGGCTGAATTTCTTATACTGAATTTTCCCACCTGTCATTTCTTTCTAAAAGACCTCTTGGTTTCAAAACTTTCTTAGACACTTTAGCATTACATGCCCTATTAATGGCAAATGAACAATTCAGACAGGACACAGCATGCGTTTAACAAGTATGGTATTAATTCAGGGAGCCAGGAGCAATAAAGGGAATAAAATATACTTGTGAATCATATTTTTTTCCATTAATTGTATAGGAGAATACAATGTTTGGAGTCAAGTACTAAAAAAAGTGATAAAGAGTTCTATACATAAATCTATAGAGTGATAATTAAAGTATATATACTTTTAAGCTCTCCCCCACCCTGCCGCCAATAACATTTCAGTTCACAGAGCATGTCTCATTGCAATCCATGAAGCTAATGCTACAGAGATAAATGTTTTGTATTTTATCAGCAGGTTAGATACTCAACTTTTGTTCAAATAACAAGAACAGTGGATTTAATATGCAGCACATGGGGTTGAAGATTTGTCAGGATTAAGGGATTTTCACTCAATCAGATTTTGAATATTGTTAATGAATAGGTAAAAACAAAACAGAATCATGGGAGGCTAAATTTAAATCCATCAGTAAAAGCAACTTGCATTTTGGGTTGAAAAGCTCCTTCTGGGAAAAGAGAGTAAAGGTCCTTTCCCCTGAAATGTCAGTTAACGTTATTGGCACAGAACAGTTTTCGTAAATGTTGTAATTGGGTACATTGGGATTTGAGTGTTTTGAACAGGAAGTGTAATGCAGGTAAAAGATACAGTATTACTTGCAATTTGCTTTGAGAAAAGATCTGATCACCACTTGAATGCCTGTTAGGCTGGTCTGTAAAAATAAAAAGTACCTTTAAAAAAATACCCCTGGCCAGATGAGTTACATATCCCATGATCCACTGCAAAGTCACGAAGAACATTTCTCTTTTCAGAGTGTCAGATGCAGAGTATTGTTTTACTTGAAAATTCCAAAAGTCGTAATTGACACCACCAGTGTTAAAGTACTTTTCAAAGCAATTACTACCCAGGACATCACTATCAACTCATACAGAGACACAATTGCCTCTTATAATAGTGGCACAAACATATAGGAAGCCTTGGAGGCTGGTTCATAAGGGAGAATAGCCTCCTTACAACAAGCCTGGTGTGTGGCCCTGAATGTCAATTTCCTTGCGGGGGGGGGGGGCAATACTAGAATTACTGGGCTTTGCATGCCATTGGCTTTGGCTCCCCCTACAGTTGGTCTCCCTGTCTTCTGCCCTACCAGTCCCAGGAAGTCTCCACTGGTCGGAAGTATATGGAGGAGTTAGGGAGGGCTGAATTAAGCTGTCCAGAGTTTATAGTGTAGATAATTATTCCCAGCTATGCTTGATTTCCACAGTAACACGATGTGAAGACCAGAAGCCCCTTCCTCCCAACATCAAGGCAGCTTAAACAGCATTCTCTTCTAGACTAAACAAGTTCTGTTCCAGGTATACACACAGATACAACCTCAGGCTCATGGAGGTCAGGTATGGTAGAGTGGCACCAGCAGCCACAATCCTAATTTTACATACACACAGTTACTTCTCTACATGTATTATGGATGGGAAAGAAATTTTTTAAAAGATGAATGGGGGGGGGGAGAGATGAATGAGAAACTATATAATTTGTATTTCTAATACAAGAACCAAAGCACAGCTATCCTTTGAAATCAGCATTTCTCTGCTTTTTGTGATACACTTCTGCAAACATTGTGTATAAAAAGGCAGATGAAAATAATATACAAAATGCATCACATTAGAGAGAAATGCTTGCAAAGACGTGTGTATTAGTCAAACATGCAAACGAAAATGTGTTGATTAGGAGAACGTTACACTAACTTGCTGCCAAATTTTCCTAGAGATTTTTATAAAAATACAAATTGCTGAAGAAATATGGGGGGAATGAATTTAAGATTGGAAAAATGAGGAACTGAGAGTAACCAAAATGGACAGATTAATCCATCCCTAACACATGTACAGCATCAGTACAAAGTTGCTGGCATCCAACAATCAGCCTCGCTGCCAATGAGTATTGCTGTCAGAGTTGGAGAAGCAGCTGGTTTTTTCTTCTATCTGATTGCTTTAAAAGATATTCTTTCTTGCTCTTCCAGTGTAGAAATGAAATGCCTAAAGCTGCAGCATACTTATGATGCACACAGGGAAATAGGTCAGCTTAGGGCTGGGACAACTCTGGCTGCACCTTTATAAGCTGTTCGTTTTTTGTAAGAGCAGAGCGTCATGCTCTGAATAACTGATCTCTCGCTCTCACCACATCCCTGCTCCTTGTGCGAGAATATCCCTAGACCACAAGAGAGCTGGTGGGAATGCTGGTAAGCCACCTTCATTTTACTGCAGTGGATGAAATATAATGTACATATACAGTGGTACCTCGGGTTAAGTACTTAATTCATTCTGGAGGTCCGTTCTTAACCTGAAACTGTTCTTAACCTGAAGCACCACTTTAGCTAATGGGGCCTCCCACTGCCGCTGCACCGCCGGAGCACGATTTCTGTTCTCATCCTGAAGCAAAGTTCTTAACCTGAAGCACTATTTTTGGGTTAGAGAGTCTGTAACCTGAAGCGTATGTAACCTGAAGTGTATGTAACCCGAGGTACCACTGTACATGGGAATGTTCAGCAGAATGTGAAAATAAGATTCAAATCCCTCCGTGCAGACCAGTAGCCATGAACATAGTTTTATTATTTTGTGCACTCTTAGATCCTTGAATCATTCTTTCATTCTTTGAAATATCTATAGATCATCAAATAGTGGGCTGGGTACAGTGAGAGTTTGTTTTATTTTACAGTGGTAACTGCAGTTCACATGAAATACCACAACAAAATACAGTAGATAATATTTTTTTTTAATGTCAGTAAAACAAATCCCACATTATTAAAAGTAGCAACCCAGCATCAAAAAAAATCAGCATAGCACAGTCACCAAGGCTGGACTACACGATGAGATTCCCAGCCACAGTTAGTTTCTGAAATACGAATATAATTTTTCCTTACTGCAGGAAACATTTGACCCTCCAGATGTTGCTGAACTACAGCTCCCATCAGTCCCAAAAAGCATGGCCTCGCCCCGGGGATGATGGGAGTTGTCATTCAGTAACATCTGGATGGCCAAGGTTCCCCACACCTGTCCTAGAGGGTCTGAGGTTACATTCCTAGTCTGCTCTCTCTGTGTGTTCTTGATCAGATTTTCCACAGAAAGATCAAACCTGGAATAAATGGCAGGGGGCACAAGTTAGCATCTTGATGCCAATGATGTGATGCAGATGCTGTGAAAAGCCTGAATGTGTGAGGAGCCCCAAACCCACAATAAATACTGTCCTGTATCCAATCCTACTCATGGGAACTGCACCAAACACTGTTCTTCTTCAGGGTGCCAGCTAACCATGAGCATTCCCAGGATATTCTCCAGAGTTGCATGCAAAAAAACAACAAAAAACAGTAGTTGACTTGCTGACCAATAAATATAGGATTTGAGGTAATGAAGAAGAAAACCCAGATTCTGCCAGGCTCTGGCAATGACTCACCATATGTTGTCAAAGCCCATCCTATCAATAACCCCGTTACGTTCTGCACTGCAGGGGGTGGGGGTGATAAGGTCCAAGCTATTTTTCCGCCTGAACCACAACAGTAAAGTCACCACCCCATGCCAAGGTTCATCATGCTGAAGGCTGGCCAAGTTATTTTGGCAATGAGGCCGAAAATTCCAACAAACATCTCTCTCCCTGGGAGCAGAAATTTGCTGCCCTTTCCTAACAGTCGAAAGCATCTCCCTGAGGCATCTGTCTCACTCTGCTTATTGGCAGCAGAGCATGGGCTTTGCATGCAGAGATTCAATCCCTGGATTCTCCCTGTGACCCCAGGTGAGACACAGTAAGTCACATTAGACAGCATAAGGCTAGTAGGATCAATGGTCCCATAGCAGATAATGGTTCAGTATGCATATAATGGTCTCGTTATATGCATATATGGTTCAACCTCTGCCTGATTGTGACTGTTGTTCTTCCAACCCTTAGACATGCCTAGGGAGACAGTGTTGCTGAAGCCCAAAGTTGGGAACTTTGAAAGCAACTATTTCACCACATGTGTATTACATAAAATGACCAAATACATATTACAAAACCATGCAGGGCAAGCCAGGGCTTGGGGATTGTGTGTGCCCCCCCAGATGTCATTCTACAATTTGCATCCTCTCTGGCCACTGGCCATGCTGGCTGGGGAAGATGAGGGTAGGAGTCCAACAACATCTGGAAGCCACAGGTTCTCCATCCATGGTGGGCCATTTTAGGCTCTAAGATGTCCAAAAAGGAAACAAACATATTCCACCCTTCAGACAAATATTTACCATTCATTGTTATGAATCTCAAGCTCGCATATTTGTTGTTGCTCTTGTTATTTCCTGTTATTTTTTCTTGTGCTTTTAAGGGGGTTCTGTTTGTTGAGTCCTGTTGAACGCTGTTGCATAGCTACTAAATTCTAAGATGCTTTGAACTGACTGCCCTTTTATCTGTTATAAGATTAAATCTCCAAATTTAATGAGAGCCAAGATTTATGAGCAGGTAATCCTTGCCCAAAGGAGCAAGCAAGTTTCCCAATGCAGTAAGAATTAGATCAAAGTGCACTCATTACTACAGACTTCTCAATGCAACTGCACAAGAACCAACTGTTTTCAAGGCATGTGGTAGCTTTATTGGGAGTTTACCTCTAAAAAATGGGCTGGTGTTCTTCAAAGAGACATTAACATTTCTTGACATCCTCCTGTTTTTGCTGAAACATTGTATCCATGGCCTCCTAATCTTCCAGCCTTCTAATCTTCTCTACATGATCAGTGACCCATTATATGCTGTCAAATCCCATCTTCTCAATAACCTGTTTAATCCATCATGTGTATGTTGGATACACATTGAGATCATCTGAGGGTACACTTTTTGGTTTCCATCATGAACCGGAAGAACAACTTCAGTGTGGTGGGACCCACTATCTGCAGCTTTCTCCCATTAGAAACCAGGCAGGCACCATCCCTGCTGAATTTCAGTTGTCAGGTTCAAATGGCTGTCTTCATTCGGGAGGTTGGGAAGACCTCCAGAACAGCAGAGAGGGAGATTCTTCTGTCTGGCAAACTGAAAAGCTTGCACTGATGGAACAACTGTCATAGCACTACATTGAATTCTTCCCTACAGCTGGTCTAGAACAAGGTTGCAGGGTTAGACTGGGTGGTTTGGCCATATTACTCTAGCTCGTTCTTAGGTTTTCCTCACTGTGCTTGTTTTAATCTTTAAAGGCCTGAATGCATTGGGGTCAGACAATCTGAAAGATTGCTTTCTCCCATAGATTCTGCCTGAACCTTAAGATCCTCTCCAGAGGCCCTGCTCCAGGTGTTCCCACCAAATAAACAGAGGCAAGCAACCACTAAGGAGAGGGCCTTTTCAGTAGCGGCACCCAGGACATGGAATAGTCTTCCCAAAGAGTTTTCTGGTGCCACCTTTGTTGTCTTTTGGGCATTAGATGAAAGCTGTTCTGCTTACCCAAGCTTTTTAAATAACTTACTTGGTCTGGGCCTCTTTTATGTTTTAATTTTGGAGACGCTGAACGTTCTGCTTTGTTGTATTGATGTAGTTTTTAATCTCCCTCCTTTTTTAAAAAAAAATAATGTTTGGCTTTGTTATGTTTTAATTGCGGGTGGTTGTTGGTTTGCTTACTGTAAGCCACCCAGCTAACTTTTTTTTTAAGGGGGCTGCATACAAATATCACAAAAATTCAAACAAAGGATGTGGAAGGATGTGGGGCTGTGCATGCCAGCTCTGCCCAAAATGTTCTGCACATGTCCCAGCACTGCATGTTCCATCAATATTATTATATTAAGCAAGAAAGTCTGAAAGGGGCTTCTAAGTGCATTTAGCAGAACATGGTGAGAAGTGTCCTCATGACAGGGGACCCTGATAATGCAGAAATGGATGGGAACACTGGCGGAGGAAGCAAAACTGTCATTCCCTGTTCAGGCCTAACACCTGCAGAGGCCTTCAGTTTTCTCTGGCCAGAGAGCGTATCCGCAGGGTTCAATAGAAAAGGCTAAATATGTTTAACTGAGTTAGCATTTCAGTTAGCTAAACATTTTAGCCCATATCTTTAATTATATGGTACTGTGCTATGAAACAATATAATTGTCTCCAGAAGTGTGTGGCAACTTTTAGGAATAATTAAGTGCTTAAGTCATAGAGAGTGAGAGTTATAATTTCAGAGGCATCAGCTTCAGATTGCAACCATAGCGTGGCTTAAATGTGATTTAAGGACAAACTCTAATAACTAAAATAACTTGTTTTGGGAGATTTGCAAGCAAGCATGTCCCCAGTTCTGGGTGGCATTGCTTCCTTCCCACCCACCACACAAATACGCACACTATGCAAGTGTGCAGAAAATGTCTTCCTGGGAACAAATTTACAGAGGGGTCATGGTTTTGATCTGTTGCAGCAAACACAACACATGGCATCTTATGGCATCTTGTGGCCTGAAGGCTACAATTTGCTCCTCTTTAATGAATCACAAGTCTTCATTGTTCATCTTCTCTGCTGTTCTACCTCCAGTACACTTCTTTTGAGGAAGCTTTTGTGATGCAGAATCCCCTTAGAAACCCCCCCTTCCCTTTCCACCCAGAACAGAGAGAGTTCACCATTCTGGCACTCCAACCTGTTTTCAGATTCCCTTCTGAAGAGGGCCAATATGTAGAGGACACTTTTGTTTCTCTCCTTGGCGCACTGAAGGTGGGGTGAGGAAAGGAATGCTATTCTCTGAAAAAGTTCAAGTGGGTCTTCTCTTCCCCAGAAGCGAAGAAATGTAAAAAAAGAAAGCAAACTACAATTGAATTACCACCCAGTGGGTGGCAAAACAAGCACATGTTCTCTGGTTTGGGATTCCTTCACACTTCCCAGCACAAGCAGAGACAGGGAAGGCAACAAGGCAACACGTTATAGCTGAGCATTTATTCCCATTCTGATTCATGCTCCAATTTGACTTCTAGGACTTGTATATTGCCTGCTAAGGAGCTGAAAAAGCTTAGGTCAGTGTGTGTGTGTGTGTGTGTGTGTGTGTGTGTGTGTGTGTGTTTGTTTTCAGGAGTTGGCCCACTTATCTGTACACTGGGTGGTGATGGAAAATGTGAGAGTCAGAAATACACAGATCTCCTATGCAGACAGATCTATATGCTGAACTAAATTGGTTCTGGAGTCCATAAATCCGATTGGTCCAATTATTTACATGTTATATTTCGCCCCCCCTCCCCAAATATGAAGAGTGCTGGGACACAAAAAGGGGAATGTGTAAATGACCCTTTGATATTGCCTTTGATTTTCCATAAACTCATCACTGTTCATCCCAGCTGACCATTTCGGCTGCTGATTCAATTCAGTAGTATTACAGCATTGTGAGCCTGACCAGCTTGATGACATGTTGCTAATTCCTAGAACTGTGGCATGGACAGCTTTCTGAATGGGTCTTTCACACTGAGGCTTGAAGGCGTTCTGTAGCTCAAAGAGATGGGAAAATATGCCCCTCCCCAGTTTTTATGTTTGGCAATTTTCCTTGAGAATGACAGGAACATCACCACGCCAAGGCAGGACTTGCTGTATTGCAATCAAAGCATGTGGAGACGATGAGTCCAGTGCACTAGCAACTGTGGGTGGCCAGACAACTTGTTTATGATCTTCTTAAAAAGGCAACAGATTTCTGAAGAACCAGGCATGGTAGCCATCAAACCATTGACTGGTTCAATGCTATGGAACGCTCTTCCAGTAGAGATTCAGCAAGCATCTTTGCTATTAATTTTCAGGCATCTCTTGAAGATTTTTTGTTTGTTTGTTCTTGAAGGCCTGTGCAGTTGTTTACAACTTTTACTGAGAAACAATATTTGTTAGTCAACAATTACTGAGTGCAGTCGTTTGCAATTTTTATTGAGTAGTCAGTTATTTTAATGATGGTTCTGCATTGCTTTTAAAAGTTTTTATGTTGTGGTATGCCACCCCAGTGTTTAGTGAGAGGGTGGTATAGTACCATGTTTCTAAATAAGTCTAACTGCCTCTTTTGTGCTTGCTTTCTTTTTCTTTCTTTTTTTCTAAATGTGTTTCTATGTGTTTCCCTTTAAAAATTCACAAAAATGTGAATAGATGGACTCACTGCTTTCCCCATGAGGAACTGAGAGAGATCAGACTCCAATTGGCAAATAAAGCAAATTATTTTAAGCAACTTGTCTCCAGTGTTCTCCATCACCATAAGGAAATTAAGCCCTGTATTATTCCTCCTGAATCATCTCACCCGTCAGGGCAGTGGGGAGCATACAACATGACTATGTGCATTGGTGCGCATGGTGACTCTTAATCAGAATAACTAGATCCTCAAATGTTGCTTATAACAATGCCCTTCTAGAATAAGAACAGTATGCATAACAGACATACATCCAGTGGCGTAGCGTGGGGGGTGCAGGGGGGGCCGGCCGCACCGGGCGCAACATCTGGGGGGTTAGGGTTAGGGTGCGCAAATCCACGGGTTAGGGGGCGCAAATTACTTGCCTTGCCCCGGGTGCTGACAACCCACACTATGCCACTGCATACATCTACCTCAGAAGCAGTTCAAATTTTCTCATATTCATACTTTTAGTCAACCTGCTGGTGTTTGGCTTTGGATGAAAATATGGCAGAGAGAACGAAATGAGCAGTGAGGCTATTTCAGCTCCCATTGCCCCAACAACTCTGACACAGATTCTGAAGCTATGTGAGTTGCTAGTGCATATCCAGGCTTAAGTATGCCTAAGGACCTTTTCTGATTTATATTGAACTGCTGGTAGGAAAGTCATATCTCAAAGAAATTTTGAAGAAGAAAAAGAAGCTCTTATTCCCCTTCACCCTCATTTTGAAATTCAGATCTAAAAGCCACTTTTGAGAATCACTGCGAGCAAGACTAAATGTTATGTCTTGCAGATAAGAATTATGGCACTCATTTTATATACTAACTTGACAAATTAGATAACTTGTGCCCTGTTCAAGGTTACGAAAGCTTTACATTCAGTATCAGCCATTCTTGGGAATGTAAAAGTAATTTAAAAGTAGGGATAATGAAAGATCCATTTTGTAAGCAGACCTGAATTGGAAAAATATGTTTTAATATTGCTCCCTCACACATTCCTACCGCTTTACATTTGAGTCCTTTCAACCAGGCTTTATGCCTCAATATTCTTTTGTAAACATCAGAAAATCCAGAGGCCTATTTTTTTTTTCATAGGGGAAAGAGCCTCAAGTAGTTTACATCCACTTCTAGAGCCCACATTCATTATAATAATAAAGCCATGCAGCCAATGGGAAGGCACTAGAAATCCTGTGGTCTGAAGTATGCAACTTGTCATCAACCAAGATTATATGAAAAATGTATCCTATGGATCTTGTTTAAAGCTATAATCCTAATTTACACTAGGACACTCACCTGGAGGCCATTTTTCCAGGAAACTGTCATCCTATCCTATTTAGAGTTTTCCGCCTTTGTCCTCCAGAGACAGCAGCCTTTCCACTTTATTAAAACCCCAGAATGTCCTTAAAGCACTCAGTATACTTTTCTGTACAGATTAAAATCCTCAGAAGGGTGGAGTACCTTCTATATTTAGCAAAACAAGTACCTACAAATGACTGATACTGGCAAATATAGACCCTTGTCAACTGTCATTGAGCAAATGCCAATGGAGAATGTGTATATAATTTTCTGTGTGGGTTTAACAGCTGTGCATATTGGTATGTATACTACAGGCCTCTGCATGGTTATTCTGGGGATAGCCAATGACAGATTACACTTTTACGATGCAGAAGAGCCAAGAATAAACATAAACTGAAGAACTAGGTCATATTTAAGCTTACCAAGTCAACAATTATTTTCTGTAAGAGAGAGAACAGCGAAAATTTGCTATATCAAATCTTATTTTTAAAAATGCTTGCAGTTAACCAAATGGTCTCCTCACATTCAGTTTCTCTTTGTTTCTCATTATTCCAGTCTTAAATTCAGTTCTCTATATTTCCACATCAGTTTTTTAAAAGTCCTTGTGAAAATTCACCAGCATTTTAGTGCAAATTTCTCCTTATGTGCACATTTTTGTATGCAACATCCCCTTATATAAAGCTTCTTTGCACGTCATTTTCAGTGCACACTTTACCCCAGCAGATGCATTTGTATACACATTACGTGGCTGGAGAAACGCTTTGCAAAATTTGGAGACATGCAAATTTCAAAGGATGGCTGGGGCTGGGTTCACGTATTGTTGCCAATTGCACAAATTAGGCAAGTCCACCTTTAAATGCAAACTGGATTGAATTTCTTTCTCAACCTTATTCTCAAGTGTCCCTTCTACCACTGAAAACAGTATTTGGTAGGTTCCATATTTGGTGCATGGCCAGGGTGTGTGGATACAGCTCAGACCTATTTTGGGCTGCCCTTGGATAAGATGCCTTCAGCGGTGCAGTTCTTTCTCAGGGCTATTCATTTTAGGTTGGGGTGGGGGAGTCAATAGAGGCCAAACTGGCCACTTAGTTGGAGGAAATCTTTTCTACTTCAGATAATAAAACCCTGCCTTCAGGTAGTAGAAGATCCTTTTCCTTCAGTTGAAGGTCCCTATGATGAAAAGCTAAATTCAGTACAGTGGTACCTCGGGTTAAGTACTTAATTCGTTCCGGAGGTCCGTTCTTAACTTGAAACTGTCCTTAACCTGAAGCACCACTTTAGCTAATGGGGCCTCCCGCTGCTGCCGCGCCGTCAGAGCATGATTTCTGTTCTGAGGCTGAAGCAAAGTTCTTAACCCGAGGTACTATTTCTGGGTTAGTGGAGGTTACATACCTGAAGCGTATGTAAACTGTAGCGTATGTAACCCGAGGTACCACTGTATGTCTACAGTCACATAACAAGTAAAGGTTGGCTCATAAGAAATAATCCAAAATCCATTTTAGGATTGTACCTGGCAGTTCACCTAAAATTAATTCCCACCTCTATTTATCTTTATTTCTGCATTCTGTCTACCAGGGAACCTGTGTCTTTCACCTAATGATAGAGGCCAACCTGGGTCACAACTGGCTTTG
Organism: Podarcis vaucheri; assembly: GCF_965113315.1. Taxonomy (NCBI): domain Eukaryota; kingdom Metazoa; phylum Chordata; class Lepidosauria; order Squamata; family Lacertidae; genus Podarcis; species Podarcis vaucheri. Next base: position 69,631,758 of record NC_138761.1, on the reverse strand, counting down.
TATTTCCTGAAATGGAGATTCGGCCATTGCTATATTTTATCTTCCCTGTGGACCTTGGTGCAACATGATACCTTCATAGCACCTCATTTGACTGTCATCTCCTTCTTCACTCAGCCTTAAGATTCTTACAAGATTCAGACTGGGGGCATTACCAGCAGTAATCTTTCTCTCTCTGATTACCATCTAACCTGAGTTCTGGATAACTTGAATGCCTGTACACTATTTTGTGAATTTTTTGGGTGCTTTAAATGAATTACCCTAATGTTGTGCTTAATGAGTCAGCCATCACCAAACAATAGGATAACAAAAGCTGTTTGTCAAAGTGTTTCCTTTACTTTCACATAACAGCAAGTTGTATGTGTGGAGCTGGAATCACCATGTTTACATCCATTGCTGCCAATAAGATGCCATAACTTTTCAGTTAAAGGAAAGGATTTTCTTTCCCAGCAGGTTCACATAATTCAAAGGACTCATTTTGTCATATTGTTGTTTGTCAGATATTTTCTTATGAGTCACACAGGGTCAAGCTCTTATATAATGTCCCCCCCACCCATCCCGTACCTTCTCAAAATAATGCTAGTTGATTCTTGGTAAATTAAGCAAGATAATGCAGATGGCTTATGCTAAATGTGCCAGTATTTAGCATATTGATTGAGTTTGGTTTTCTAGTGAAAAGTTTTACATTTCTTCTCTGACAGCTTCAGTGGCTAAATGGGCTTTTAACTATAGTGAAAATGTGACGTTGTGCATTAAGTAACCTACTTTTTTTTTCTTAGTGCCCCCCCCACAACTGAAACTGTATTGCCAGAAGAATGGAGCAAATAAAGAAATTGATCACAGTAATGGATTTCGGCAAGAGCTCTCCTGAGTCTCATTTCCCTTGGCTTCTCTACTGCTATTTATTTTGAAATGCTATTGTGGTTTGATTTCCGTACTAAATAAGAGATTTTCTTGATGGAAACTTGCCTTTATGCAGCAATACTGTTCATCACAAATGTATTTTGATGCTGTAAATTGAGAAAAGGGTTCTTTTGGATTAGAAATTCAGCAGTTGTGGTGGATCAAAAAAATTTGTGGCTGGGGTTTCTCAAAGGTTAGGAGGAAACTATTGTTTTTTCAGAAAGTTGAGCACTGTTACTGTCCATGATGCACCCACACTGTTGTTTCAGGTCAGAGACTTTGACCAGACATAGAATTTAGTACATGTAGCAATTCTCAATTCTATTTTACTGATATGCAAAACAAAAACAAAACCAGAACCTGCTATGGTAAGCTCCTTCTAAATCCCTCCCAAAAGCACTGACTGAAAGGAAAAGGATAGCCTTTGTGTGGTCATTTTCTGATTGGAAGCTAGAGATGTCTGTCATGCCACCACCCCTCCTACGCCTCAGACTCTTTCCTCCTGGTGTTTTATATTTGTGAGTGGTTTCAAAATATGTATCAAGTGGCCAGAAAAAAAAGTAAAAACACCCTTCTGGGGTGGTTCTGAAGCAATAAGATTTTTCCTTCCTTGGTCTGAACTGCTTCAGAGTGACCTAAGTTACTTCAGATCAGGCCATTTCAGTTTGGTTTGTGCTTCGTGTGAACTGAATGCACAGCCGTATGCTTTCTGCTCTCTTAAAATCTATTGTCTATCTCCAGCAAAACTATTTCACCTTGCTTCCCCTGAAATATAAATAGCTGCCTAAAATTGCAAACAGCTAGAACCTCAGTGTGTATTTGTTTGTCACTTTTGGATTTGTAAAACATCCAGGAAGACATATGTGGCTTTATTCTGAGCTGCATGGCATGTTGAGCTGGGGAAGGGTGAAATACTACCGGTACATGAAGTGGAAAATCTTTGGTTGGATCCCCCAGTATATTTTTCTTTCCCTAGAAGCAGCACTCGGGGCCACAGAAGAGTCCTCAGGTATCCCTTTCCTCATGACCCCTCTTCCAAGCTACTGAAATAAAAAAAGTGAGGTCTTATGTATATAATGGGTGTTCATAAATGTACCAGGCAAACTCGTACATAAACATATGGACCACATGTCTGAGGCAGCAGAGGAAAACAGCCCTGGAACCATTTTGGCTCCCAGACTGACCAAATGTTTCCTCTGCCAGGTCAAAGGAAAATGGAAAAGCCTCCCCATTGTCTTTTCATTCACACAGCCTGTCTTAAAGGTATATCTGTGTATGAATAGGGTGAGCCTGTGACTTGGCTCAGGAACTAAGTATTTATCATTACAAAAGACTGGCCAGGCTCCCCAGGGTATCCAACAAGTAAGCATTAACAGGTAACTTGCCAGAAAGGAGATAAACAATGACAGGAGGTAAACAACGTACTCAGATTTCTCTTGAGCTACACTCCTTTCTGTGATGTAGGGATGATGTGTCTGGGGGGTTGGTCTTGAGCTACACCCCTTCTGTGATGTAGGTATGATGTTTCTGGGGGTGGTCTTGGACTCCAAGGTGGGCAATTTAAAATGTCTATATAAGGGCGGACACACCTTGGTTCTGGGTCCTCCTGCTCCTGCGTGTGAAGGGGGCACCCTGTTGCAACAGTTCAATAAAGATCAGGCTTACTAGCTGCTTTGCTTCTCAATATTCTCTGGTTGGCCTCTGTTATTTTCTCCTACCGATGGAGAACCTGCAACGGACTCTAAAAGGGCTCTTCTGTCCCCCATAAGGGAATAAGGGTAGGTTTTTGTTTATTACACTACTATTAATCGTGAAGGAGAGGGGGGGGGGATACACGACCTTAGTGCCTATCTTTAATCCATTCAATTGAAAAATTAATTCTTCTTACCACAATGGCCAGAATCTGACCTGGGTCCCTCACAGCTCTTGTTGGGTGAAGATTAGCATCTGATCATAGGTTCGGATTAGGTAGGATTGAGTGTTAGTTGCTGTTGTTGTTTATTCTGGGAAGTAAATGAGATCTACTGTGAATATTTGCCATTGGTGTTAAAAATTAATTACAGTTTGATGGAGGAACTAAAGAACTAGCCCTTCCCACAATGCTGCACTTTCCCCACTGTTTAGAGCTGCAGGGTTTAGAGCTACAGACCACATAACACTGGTCCTGAAAGACCTACATTGGGTCCCAGTACGTTTCCAAGCGCAATCCAAAGTGTTGGTGCTGACCTTTAAAGCCCTAAACAGCCTTGGCCCAGTATACCTGAAGGAGTGTCTCCACCCCCATTGTTCAGTCCAGACACTGAGGACCAGCGCTGAGGGCCTTCTGGTGGTTTCCTCACTGCGAGAAGTGAAGTTACAGGGAAGCACGCAGAGGGCCTTCTTGGTAGTGGCGCCTGCCCTGTGGAACGCCCTCCTATCAAAGAAATAAACAACTATCTGACTTTTAGAAGACATCTGAAGGCAGCCCTGTTTAGGGGAGTTTTTAATGTTTAAAATTTTATTCTGTTTTTAATGCTTTGTTGAAAGCCACCCAGAGTGGCTGGGGAAACCCAGCCAGATGGGCGGGGTGTAAATTATTATTATTAATATTATTATTTATATTTTCCATTGTGCCTCCACTTCCACTTTTCCTCGGTGTTAGCTGGAAAAGAGTGTGGAACAGGAGTAACCATTTCTCCTGGCCATATCAGCAAGTCAGCCACTGTTGCTGCTAAAACTAATTGATGGTAGGGGTGGACAGGAACCAGGTTTTCTTCAAAGATTTGCTGAATAGGCAAAAGGCCAATGACCTAGGGGGAGGTGTGAGTGATGGAGTCATGATGCGTAGTGAGAATTACCAGTATTTGTGCTTAAGTACTAACACATAGTTGACAGAACAGAGGCATTCAAAGGGTAGAGGTTATTGTCTATAGTGTTTGCTTGCAAAGTAACAAGGTTTAATGCTTGGGATACTTTCATGTCCAAGATACATTACAAAAAAAGGGGGAGAGATGGCAAATTGTTAACAATCCTGTGAGAAAATTCTCCCAGCAGTTCACAGGACAAACGCGCTGTAGTGACAGGAAAGCAAAACAGAATCCCACACAGGAAGTCAAGGGATCTATGTATGGCCTTGGGGATGTAAGAAGCACAGCATGCTCTGGTCAAGAGGATGCCCGCGTGTAAACAGGAAGTTTTTGCAGGCACGGCTAAGCCCTTCAATGTGCTCTACGATGCACTGAAACAAGTAATGTGCTGCTGGTGGTGATGATCATTTGCACAAACACACTAATGGGATATTGTTTTGACCTGTTTTGGTACAGGTGATATAACTGGAGCTTAATTTTGGAGACCGACATGGACCAGCAGTATATGGGCACAGATGTGGAAGTGGTAACACAGTCCTCAAGACTACATGGGTTTTTTTTCTGACTTGGTTTCTAGTCAAACTGGTTTTTTTGTTTGTTTTGTTTGTTTGTCTTGTTTTGTTTCCGCAGCAATTCAAGCAGTGTGGAGGGAAAGCTGAAACTAGTTCTCTGGCCAAAATGTACGCCACATCCACATGTATGCCTCAACCATTCGCCATAAATTAATAAGAAAAGGAGGTGCATTATCAAGGGGAGGGTGGTAAAATTCTCACGGGTCAAGTGCAGCTGGGCTTTTACTGTGCTGACTTTAATAGAAACAGACCAGAAATGGACTGATGGGTGATCTCATGTCCATTTCAAATAGTAATACTGGCTTGCCTGATGTAACCATCACCAAGAAAATCATGTGAAACATTTCTGAACACTTGAAGTGTGCTCACTATTGCACGGGGAGGCAGAAAGCCCCCCCCCCAACCCAAGGTCGGCTCCCGTGTGGAATAAAGACATACGATACTGGGATATGGGATTAAAATTGGCCACAACTTTATTTAAGATTCAGATACAGGGAGACCTTGGCTTTGACTTTGGGCGTTTATCCCTCCCAGTCCCCAGCTAGAGATCTGGGGAACATTAGGGTTATCCAGATTGAGTGGGGATTGGACTGGCTCTGGATAATGTCTGTTCAAGCAGAGAGCATGCCCCCCCAATTCACTGCAAGGCCAACGACTCCCCTCAGAACAACCCCCTTAACGGGGAACCCTGGGATCACAGCCGCAGGGGGGGGGCGTGGGTCACCGCTTCACCCCCCCCCCCATTTTAGGGAAGAAAGACAAAAGGATTCCACCCAAGGCCTGAAACTGCCAAAGTTGTGACATTTTGCTATGGGAAAGACAAAACCTGCCAATGCAGGAAAATTCCTTTCCGGCCCTTTAACAGCGACCAATACGTAGCAGCGCCAGTATACCTGCGAAGAAGAAGTTAACCTGCAAAAGAAAGCTTAACTGAGGGAGGGTGGGATGGGAGAAGCTCTGGAGCTGACTGTGATCCCCCAGGTAAGTCCCACTCTCTATTGTGTGGGTGGGGAAGTCCCACCCCCTACCTGGCCAACTCCCCTGGCCACGCCTCCCCCACCGAGATTGGTTGACTGTCCGAGGTTGGGCGGGAACCTCCAAGTATCCAGCCTGGAGGGGGGGGCAATGCCAGGCAATACTGCTAGGAGCAGTGTAGGATCAGGGGTGCTGCATGCATCTGCGCAAAGTACACCCCCCCCCCGTTTGATGTGGGGAGCAGTCATTCTTTGGCGATCACTCGTAGCCAAGTAAGATTGTCTTCCATCAACACGGTTTTAACCATGAGTCCATAAGTGACTGTGGAGGCCAATTCTGGACCCACATGTCGTCCTTCCACAGTGGAGGCATTGGTTCCCGGGTGGGAGTTGATGACGGTGTGGATTTGCCAAGCGTGCCTTCCTCTTAGCACGTTTCTCCCTATTACGGCTCCATCACTTCCATTTATCTGATATTGCTCAACAAATTACCACTTCTTTGGCCTTCTAGGGGGACAGTGGACGTGATTTTCACTGCTCAACAGCTTCAGGAAAAATGCAGAGAGTAAAACCAACCCCTGTATATGGCGTTTATCGTGGAGCGTATTAGTTGGTGGACTGTCCAGCAGTCATCGGTGCTCGTCATAGCTCTGGTAAGGAGCACATCACAGCGATCTTTAGCACGGACACTTTTACTGGTTGCTGGATACAGAGAACAGCGAAGCTCAGCAGCTTTCACAGAACTCTTTAATGTAGCCTTCTCTACCGCTGGTCACAAGATCAGTAAGAAGTGGTAATTTGTTGAGCAATATCAGATAAATGGAAGCGATGGAGCCGTAATAGGCGCATATAATAGCAGCAGGACTTCAGGTTTTTCAGTGATGCTGGCAGCCAAAATTTAGTGAATTGGACATGAAATTCCTAGGTTTGATGTTTGCCGGAAAAAGCCATGCCTGTGAAATTGTAGGTTTTTAATTGGATGTTATGAAAGTTCATGCCACACTGAGTTGTTTTCAACCTGTTGGTAAGTACTTATCAGGCAACCTTTTAATCTGTGCAGGGCAGGCAGAGGTCAGCTCACCCTTCTTACAACAGTATTAAAGGGAAAGTATTTCAAGGGGAAAGGGAGCTGTAACTTGCCGGACACTTTCAAACCGAAGCATCTTTTTAAGTGCTGTTGCTCAGCATGTTGGGGGGGGATCTGTTTTTTAAAATTGTGTGATGTGGCACAGGACATCTCATTCCAGACATCTGCGCTGATTTATTAGCTGGCATTCATTTTACTGACATTTTGCTGTAACAGCCAGAGAGCGCTTAAATGCTTGAATTTAATGAAGCCTAATTTCTTTCTGATGGCTGATGATGCACAAGCGTCATTCAAAGGATTCAACCCTACCCACATTTTCTTGGGAGGCGGACTCGACAAGGTTTATTTTTGAGGATGCCTGCCAGACAGACACAAGAGAAGGGCAAGAAGAATTAAATAATACAAAGCAAAAATGGGAAAGGAAGGGGGCTTCACTAAAAACACTTGTACACATAATAGTTCCCTGATTTCAGTTGGAACTAATTATCATTTAGACTTGAACAGCACAATCCTATTATGCATATTCAGTCAAAAGGCATAGGGATTTCGAAGTTGCCTTTTTCTTTTTATATAAAATAGCTTGCTAGTTTTGTTTGTTTGTTCGTAATGAGAAGTATTCCAAATTAAGAAAGCATCCAGCATCTCAAGAAGTAATAGATAAATAGACCATTATCTCTCTTTTGTCACAGGTATCATTGATACCGTTCACTGTTGTTCTAGGTGAGTCCTTGCTAAGTCCTGGTCAAGAGCCTCTGCTGTCTAGGATAAAGTGATGTGGATCTGGCCAGACTAGATCCTGGTTCATATTAGTATTTGTAAGATAAAGAGACAGAGATATCTTAGTGCTGTCTGGTTTTACATTTGTCATTTAATAAGAGAGCTTCAAACTCCTGCACTGCCTTAAATGTAGTATGGTTTCATGGTTACCCCCTCAAAGCATCACTGAAACACTTGATGCTCATCCTGGAACATCTGTGACAATAAAATTTACCACATTGTCTACTCTATAACATGTCTCAAACACTTCCTCCCGGCTTGTGTTTTATAGAAATCCAACCGTTTTCTTTACTACTCTAAATAAAGTGCTCATAAAACACACTCTATAGTCCTCTTAATGTGATCCTGGGTTGTGTGTGTGTGTGTGTGTGTGAGAGAGAGAGAGAGAGAGAGAGAGAGAGAGATATGAAGTGAATTTCAGGCAATTACCTTACAGGAAAAGAACTGTGCATTTTAATAGAACAAAATTAAAATCGGACATAGTATTTAGTTCTTAGAAGTAACAGCTATCCCAAACCCGAAGAATCTGGGCTGTAATAAATAATGACAGCTTATTTCATTCCTGGCTGCCCATTAAAGCAATCTTTACTAATTTTGATAAATAACAGTAATCAGCTTCAGTTGACTAATGAGTAGCTATTTATTTACCATTAAGATATGCTGCCTAATGCAATTTCTTGCAGCTTCAAGTCAGTCTGAGCTATTCCCATTTTTAAAAAACTGACATTGGGGAGGGGATGACAACTTTGAAATACTGATTCTAAGGGGAGATTATCGAATAACCAGGTCCTTTTCTCTTTTTTTAACATGGTTCTTCCACTTTTCTACTGTATGGCATCTCTACCACTCAAATATCCGCAGGTTTTTTTGGCAAACTGATGTCTAAATTGTAATAGGCATGCTGACACTTAAAACTGTGTGTTGCTTTGCAGCGGGGATGTGTGTCTTTTTAGTGAAAATATGATTTCACTTGTATGGACTTCTACCCAGATATGTTAAGAAGTGAAAACAGCGACCTAATTCATCTGCAAGGAAAAGAAAATCAAAATCTTCAGAACTTTTAAAATTATTGTTTTGTGTCCCATTTGTCTTTCCTCTCCAGTCTTAAAGCACTTTTTCTACAGCATGAGTCTGTGCCCAGAATTCAACGTGTATGTTTTTGAAGAAAAGCTTGGATTCCTCAGAACAATTGGGAGCTTATCCTCCACAAATGGATTTAAACCATTTCCACTGGATTTCACACCAGCAACCTTTCAGTTTCAGTGACAATGGAGAATGGAGAACTTGAAGAACAGACACACCTCATTAGTTCATCCAGACAGGGAGAGCTGTGTTTTCCTTCACTAAAATTCTTTTTATAGGACTTTCACTTACACTTCGTACAACTATTTAACGGGATAGTTGTGCGTGTGCTTTCCCCACACAGTTTTCATATTTCTTCCCTTGGCTCCAAAGCAATCAAGCAAAATCATGGATATCTATTTAAAAAGATGGTCACAGTCAAGCCAAAGCTAAGCATTTGTAGCTTGTGTCACATTAATACTATCTTCAGGTAATGCTGGACACCTTAAAATATTTCATTTTATAATGCAACATATATCAGTAATCAAAATTTAAATGCATTGATGTTATTACTACTTCAGCTTTTGAAACCAGATGCACCTCTTTATGGAATCCCATGCCCTGCTTCTCACGTAGAATATTCCATTTCCTAACCCTGCACATGCAAGACCTCTGCATGTGGATTTCTTGTGTTTGGAATCTTGCCCACGAACTGTACTGTGTGCACAGCTTTTCCTGAAATTCGGAAATGATTTACAAGGATGGGGATAAAAAGGAAGGAACCTGTGCTTTTATGTATGTAATTTTCTCAGAAAATAAAAGAACACTGTAACTACATAAAATAGCAGCTCATTCAAAATTATAACAATTGCTATGAACAACACTTCAGTTTCCTTCTATTGTAACACCAACTTCCTGAGTGTGTGTGTATGTCCTTCTAATCATAATAACTTGGCACATGACTGTTATGGCCACTGACAAAAATTGATCTATTCCTTGGGGTTGGGTTGTTTTTTGTGTGTACTGTGGGTACCATCCCCCCCTCCCAAATGCATACACATAGGATGCATGTAGTGGATATCCTGGTTTGGGCCACAGGCTGAGAATCCCCTGCAGATCTGTTTCCCATAAGTGGCAGCATCTATTGTTATGAGCACAATGAGCCCATGAGAATCATGTGAACTGAGCAATTGTAGATATGGCAGCTGTGACGTTTGCTGCAGGGAAAACCTGTCACATCTTGCTCCTTCCTGTGGGAACTTTACTTCCTAAAGTTTATAAATACTTTCAGGTGCGACATAGGATGGTCTTAATTTTAGCAAGAAAAGGAAAGCCATTAAACAGGAAAGACATTGACACACAAATGCCATCTGCGATTCACGAGTATTCCATACTCAGAAAAAAACACTGAAGATTTCAGCTGCTCTTCTTTTGAACTGTGCAGTTCATTAAAAGCAGGTAAACCATTAATTTAATATACATTTTAATGGAATGTATATGAAACCGGGTTTAGGTCAAACTTTAGGAAGAATGTCCTAAGAAACAATGGGCTGTATTCAACTAAAGCCTTTTCGGTGCTGACCCACTTAAATTAATAACATTAGTCATATATTAAATTCAATAGGTCTACTCTGAGAAGGACTAGATTGAATACCACCTTACAAACTGTTCAAGTATGGAACAGACTTGCCTAAAAGGTGCTGGACTGCCTTTGAGGTATTTTAAGCAGAAACCAGGTGGCCTCTTTACAGGGATGCCATAAGAATGATTTCCCTGTGTTGCCAAGGAGTTGGACTGCATAACCTTTGACATCCCTTCTTAGCTCTATGGGTAATATCCAACTAGGCCAAACCCAGGGTAGACCCATTAAAGCTATCTGAGTTAGGTAAATACATTGGTTTCAAATATCGTACCAGCACTGGATATCACCCGATGGTCTTATGACCTTCCAAGAGCAATGGAAAAAGAGGGGACTATGTTCCTTCTCAAGCCTAATCGCCTCAGGTAGGCTCATACATGCACACCCATTGCTTAAATGTCCATGTTTCTGCATATGAGCTCACAATATGACTCTCACAATTGTCTTCTGTGCTCTGCAATGTAGACTTTACATCTCATCCACGTTATCAGCCTTTGCCTTCGCCTACAAGCATACTGTCACCTTGAGTACTGGCTTTTTCTGTATGCAGAAGGGGGGACAGAGAAAAGATTAAAACAAAAAGCAAAAAAAAAACAACCTTGTGTTGAAAATGTAAGTGTCCATTGAATTGTCATAGAGCTGTACCAAGCCGAGCAGCAAAAACTGATCTGACAAGATCAAATTTTGTATCGACTGTCTTGTGAGATATTTTTTTTAAAAAAACCCATCGGAAATGTGCACAACTATTGTTATGCTTCTGTCTGCTTCTCACTTGAGACAGGAAGCGGGAATGTCACTATAAAAATAGACCTTCTTGAGCTATGTTGAGTATGCCTCAGCCTGCTTTCTCATTACTTCCTCCTCAGTTTCTCTGCCAGAAAGTAGGAGCGGTAAATGAAGCTAACTGGAAGTGATGCTTACATTTTGCACTACCATCGCATAATTGCCTCTGTCCAGAGACAGGATAACCAAACATGGGTGGCTGAAGTTGCCACCAAGTGAAACTTGGGGCTGTGAGGTGAAAAATACATGCCTAATGGGGCATAAAAATGAGACTGGATTTATTGAGGTTTGAGTATGTTTTAAACAGCCATAAGGAGCTTTGGTTTTGATGAGAATGGTGGCACTTCGGTGGGGTTCCCATATGTCCGGAATTTTCCAGACATAGCTGGTATTCAGCCCTCATAAACAGCGTCTGGGTGGAAATTGCGGACATGTTCAGTACTCAAGCTCTAGTCAAAGCTGCTTTAAATTTAAGTGAGGGTATCTCCCTCATCTGTTACAGCCCTAATTATCATTTGCCATTATTTATTTTGAACATCTCAAATGTGTTGGATAAATAGTAAGTGGTACTAAGTTTTGCTCATTCTGGACATGTAATATTTAGCTCAAGGAACATTCAACATTTAACATTTTGCTCAAGGGACAACTACAGCAGCTTAAAGCATGATTCCAAATACCGTTGCATGAAATTTTGGCAAGGGAAATAATACGACATTTTAAAAGCCACCCAAAGAACTGGCTGTATCATTCATTACAGCACACCTGGCCTATAATGTGCTGAATCACAGGTTCTCACACTTCAGCATTCTGCCCCAAAATGATGAAGCTCCTGTGAAGACACATTCTTGTGGTTAATGCTTCACATCTGTGCAGATGAAACAGATCGAGTGGCTTCATATTTCAGTTATTGCTTCAGGACACAGTTTTAAGCATAAGAACGTAGAAAGGTGGCTTCTAATATAAAAGGGATATCCATTATGGCTTTTGTGTCCCAGTTTTTTCATAAAGTAGAAATCGGTGATAAAGCCTTTCCTGAACTAAACCAGTTCAGACTGCAGATAAGGGTTGGAATGTATGGAGGCATCTCCCCCCATGCAAAACATCCTTTCCATGTAGAAATCTAGCATGTCAAGAAGAATTCAGCCTAGCCTTCTCTCAGGCTTACTTATTTTCTTTGTGCACACAGTTTTTTTTGCACCAGGAATAGATAGATAGATGATAGATAGATGATAGAGATAGAGATAGATGATAGATAGATAGATGATAGACAGACAGACAGATAGATAGATGATAGATAGATAGATAGATAGATAGATGATAGATGATAGATAGATAGATGATAGATAGATAGATAGATAGATAGATAGATAGATAGATGATAGATAGATAGATAGATAGATAGATAGATAGATAGATAGATAGATAGATGATAGATAGATAGATAATGATAGATAGATAGATAGATAGATGATAGATAGATAGATAGATAGATAGATAGATAGATAGATAGATAGATAGATATAGATAGATAGATAGATAGATAGATAGATAGATAGATGATAGATGATAGATGATAGATAGATGATAGATGATAGATAGATAGCTAGATAGATAGATGATAGATAGATAGATAGATGATAGATAGATAGATGATAGATAGATAGATAGATAGATGATAGATAGAGATAGATAGATAGATGATAGATAGAGATAGATGATAGATAGATAGATGATAGATAGATAGATAGTCTGATTGACAACTCTTCCCAGCTAGGCAACACAATGGAGACAAAAAGACAACATGGAAGTATGGGGGACAAAATGGAGACCATCATGCAACAGTAGCACAATTCCCTTAATTTTGATTAGTTCACTTTATTACTACCACTCATTACTGCCGCTTAAAATCATTCTCAGCTGTCTTTCTGGCTGCTTAGATTTTGCCAGGCTTTGCTCACAAAATTGTGAGCATAACAACATCACACTCCTAAGGACTAGGAACTTGCATTTCGTGCAAAAAATAAATGAAGGCTGCAATCCTGTACACACTTATGTGGCAGTAAACCTAGTTAGACTTATCTCTGAGCAGGCATGCATAGGATTACAGTTCAAAACTGAAATTCTCAGGGAGCTTAAAACAGGTGGCGCTTTATCATTACTTGTGAGAACTCACGGCATCTACAGCCCTGTTTATAGTAATTGTTTCATGCCCAGAGAGCCAAAGAACAGGCCCAGATGTCTTAATAGAACCAATTTGTATTCCTTTTATTCACAGCGCCTGAGGGGGGCTAAAAAACTAACTGTCTAAAATGAAATCTCTTGGCAGGCAGACTTTATGCGGCATTTATTTTGTGCAGCTTTCATGCTCAGCTATGCGTAAGTAGTCACTGGAGTGACTTTGGAGGATTAAAGTCTTAAAAACCCATGGATTAGCATGTTCAAACATATCTTTCAGCTGTCAATAACTGGAAATTTTGAAAGCGTAGTTTTGTGAGTAGTAGATATATTGTGCTTTTTTCTATATTGTAAGAGACCCAAGAGAGAGTTTTGATTTGCATGTACTATCCAGCCATTACTCTCTTTAGAATCCTCAGAATCTCAGCTCAGAGATTCTCCAACAGAGAAATAGAGAGAGCAGGGCAACCTAAACACAGCCAGCATTTTGAGATATCTAGGCTGCAGAGTGAAGATCTGAGCACTTTAGTCAGACAGGAGGAGAATTTTCGAAAAAGAACACATATATAATATAGGGATAATATCAGCCATTTATTATAACAATCACAGAATTGGAGAATTGGAAGGGATCCCAAGGGTTATCTCGTCCCACCCCCTGCAATCCAGGAATCACAGCTAAAGCATCTCTGACAGATGGCCATTACACCTCTGCTTTGAAACCTCCAATGAAGGAGAGTCCTTCCAAAGGAAGTCCATACCTTGCTCTTTTATTACATAACTGAGAAGTCATATCTGTCCTCTTTGTGTTACAGTGGTACCTCTGGTTACGAACTTAATTCGTTCCAGAGGTCCATTCTTAAGCTGAAACCATTCTTATCCTGAGGTGCGCTTTTGCTAATGGGGCCTCCAGCACGTGATTTCCGTTTGCATCCTAGGGCAAAGTTCGCAACCAGGAGCATCTACTTCCGGGTTAGCGGAGCTCGTAACCTGAAGTGTTCATAACCAGAAGCGTTCGTAACCAGAGGTACCACTGTACTAGTAAAAGGCAGTTGACATGAGTTTTTTTCTGCCTGGACTTTCCCAGTATTTTCAGAATTGTGTTTTAGAGTTTGGTTCAGCTTGCGGTTGCTGCTTTTAAACCATGAGTGTGCATTACACAATGTAACTGCTTCAAATACAATATGTAGCACTGCATTTAAGGTGTTACTCTGCAGCTTTGATTGCATCACTTTCTGCAACTTGCCATGTGACTTTTAAACTCTATTTGTGGTTTCAACCACCTCCACTTATAGATAACCATTATACCTTACTCAATCCTGTTGGATCTTTCAGCATCACGTTCAGTTCACTGATCATTAGGCCATGATACTCTTTTTAGAACAGTATCCACAAAATAAGTACAGTGGTACCTCGGGTTACATACGCTTCAGGTGACATACGCTTCAGGTTACAGACTCTGCTAACCCAGAAATAGTGCTTCAGGTTAAGAACTTTGCTTCAGGATGAGAACATAAATCGTGCTCCCGTGGCGTGGCAGCAGCAGGAGGCCCCATTAGCTAAAGTGGTGCTTCAGGTTAAGAACAGTTTCAGGTTAAGAACGGACCTCTGGAACGAATTAAGTACTTAACCCGAGGTACCACTGTACTGCAAAAGCATCAGAGCTCAGTTCCATACACATACCCCAAATGATCCTTTGGAATCTTGTTGTTTGAACTGACTGATGGGCAAGTGACTAAAGTTATGCTAGAAATGTGTGGCGAAATGCCGGTACACCTTAATCTTTGATTGTCTGGTCATCAGTAGCAAGGTGTGTGCAGTGCAAACCTGTGCATGTTTACTCAGAAATAAATCCTGTTATATTCCATCTCTATAATTCTGTGACTCTATTTTCTAGTCCCATCATTCCCAACCAGCATAGCCAATGGTCAGGGATGATGGGAGTCCCACAACATCTGAAGGGCCACAATTTTCTCTGTTTTAGAGATATCAGTGATGAATGCCCTTGCTTCCAAGCGTTTTCAGAATTCTTCTAATAATTGTTTCCAGAAGCACTGTGTGCTTCTATCCTGTTATCCATTAGCCCACATTATTAAGGGGGGGGGCACATTCCTACACACCATAAAGTCACACTTCTCTCTCCCACCAAGAAAGATTTGGGGCTTCTTAGACATCATCTCCCCTGGCATAAAATTTACCAATGGCAGATACACTTAATATTCAACCAACAGGATTTCTCTGTATCCTGAAAGCCAGAGTGGGGGGGGGGGTGCTAATGAGTTGAAATGAAATCTTTTGGCAGGCAGTTTTTGACAGCATGTGGTCCTTGATGCAATCTTCTTCTTCAGTCAATTCTACCAGGTCTCCATACTCTGTAAACAACAGAGCCAAAGTTAAATGACTCAGGTGAACTCAATAAGAAACAGTAGTATTTACTAACTTAAAATAATCATTATCATCTGCCCTTTTTTTCAAAAAAGCAGTTCAGCGGAAGGAACCTGGGTTGAAAGCCAAATACTTCCCAATCTAGGATCATCTGGACAACAGGAGGAAAGGAATTAGAAACTTGTACAAATGGCCAGATGTGGGTGGTGCTACTCTGAGTAGCAAGTGGGGACATCATCACTAGGAACAGCTTTTGGTCCTTTATAAACACCATCCAGATTGGCTCTCCAGTAGCCCAGTGTTGAGCTTGTTATTTGATCACTTTGATTCCTGATTGTGTAAAAATGCCAATTTGGTTCTCCTGCCTGCATGAAGATCTTCTTTGGAGGCCCTTCTTCCTAGCTATCTGAGGTGAGGTGTGTGGCAAGAAGAGAGAGGTGCACAAAAAATAATAATTCCCACTTTGAAAAGGAATGGACTTTGTTGGGTTAGGAAAGTGACAGGAAAATGGACAGAAAAGTGTGAAATGGGTGAATGGTTATTGTCAGGGGTTCAGAGACAGAGGCACAGGTGAGGGGGGAGACGGAGAGCGATGGGGAAGAATCCCAGGACAGTGAGGAAGAGGATGACAATGACTTGAGGTCTTCCATGAGTCTCTCAAGTGAATCGGAGGATTCCCAGAAGGGGGCGCCCCTAGTCAGGCCAAGGGGGGTCACAGGGGGGACCTGCCAGGAGCAGGGAAGCAGCAGGGAAACCCCGAGTAGGAGTGGGAGATCGGGGCCGGCTTCCCAGCAGGAACGAAGTGAAGAGAGTGGCGTTCCCAGTGTGACACACGGAGCGGAGCAGGATGGAGACAGGGGAAGGAGATCGGGGCAGGACGTCCTGCCGGAAAAGGCGGAGAGTGGTACAGGGAGTAGTGTAAGTGTCAAGAGGAAGGTCAGGGGTAGCGAACGCGCGCCAAGTTCAAATGTGGAGGCGCGCGGAAATGGAGAGAGCCCGGAGGAGGAGCCTGGCCCCAAAGCACGAAGGAGGGGGGAACAGGCATCTGAGGAATCCGCTTCAGGAGAGAGCAGGAGGGAAGGAACCCAGGGGGGGCAGAAAGACCCTGCGGAAAAGGAAAGACAGGAAGAGGTGGTCTAGCACAAGCCTCTTAAGCTGGTGTAGGGGCGGGACTGATTCAGAGGGGACTTCAAACGTCTAGCCTAAGAGACGCGGGGCTGCGCGCTCCGGTTGTGGAACCGATAATGAACTGCAATAAACATCCTTGTATATAAGAAGAGCCTGGCGTTGGTCTTTTGTGAGCTGAGACCTGAGGCAGCCCTGACAGTTATATAAATCCCCTGTAAGCAAATCAGGATGAATGTTCACTGTGTAACATCCCTGCAAACAAATTAGAACAAATGCTCCATCAAGACAAGATATAATCTCACCTCAGCATAAGCTTTGCGCAAGTAAATCAGGATGAATGCTCAATAAACAGGTTATCTGGAGAAGCCCTTAGAATTGTCCATTTATAACTGGGTTATGGATGCATTTTTGGGGAGGGGGACCCTTTCAGCAAAGGGCTTTTGGTCATATGTGTGATGACTACACATTTCCAATAATTTAGAAGCTGTAAAGGTTTCATAGCTTTTCCTGTAGACATTATTAATTAGCCCACTGCCAGAATCTGTCAGAATAGCCAAGGATTCCAGGAGTTAGCCATAATACCTAAACATTATTTGTGTAAATCCATGGAAGGGATGCCCTACGTTAAATGCAACAGAGAGAGAGCAGCAGACTTTTAATTCTAGTAGGCCAAAGTATAGTCTCTGAGTGTCCTGTGCGGCTTATCTGAACCAACAAAATGCTGGGGGAGGAGAGGGGAAAACCCTGCCTCTCAGAGCTTCTCTGCGGATGGCCACACTTAGCATGGACGACCTTGCGCTCCCTATTATCCGTTGCTGCAAAACTGCCAAAAAGGAAACAAATTGGTCCGGCCTTATCTGTATACCAAGGACCTTGAAACCTTTCAGCATTGTATTGTTTGAACTGGCAAGCGCAACGATAACACCTTGAAGCTACTGTCCTTTCCCCAAGGGTACGCGTGCAGAGCAGCAATGCCACAAAATTACAAACAGTTCGGTTCAGTTCCTACAAGTAACACAAACATGTACTGTATAACTAGCAACAGATTAGGCATTTCTCTCGCTCCCCAGATGGAATCCTATGTCAGGGAATGAAAGTAATAGTGAGTTATGCCCACACCAAACCCACAAGCGGCGGGAAATTTCAGGGGTGCCAGTGCACCCCTCGAGTGCAGTTTCCTCTGAATGAAGGTCTCTGTGGTGTCTTTGTG
Source organism: Podarcis vaucheri (assembly GCF_965113315.1). Taxonomy (NCBI): domain Eukaryota; kingdom Metazoa; phylum Chordata; class Lepidosauria; order Squamata; family Lacertidae; genus Podarcis; species Podarcis vaucheri. The sequence continues at coordinate 69,614,223 of NC_138761.1, read as the reverse complement.
ATATATGATTTTATATGCAGGATACGCATAACATGAGAAGGGCTCACAGCACTAACACTCCAACAGATCTTGCTCCTCCATTAGGTTTTGGGGTGGGTTCTCTGAGAGAACAAAATCAGGCCTCTGTGCAGGGTAAGCCTGGCTTTTCTTCTTTCACACTCATCCATAGCCAGGGGAGAGGAAGGGGGACTTGAGCCCTGATTTCTCAATGGCTCTCCTTCAAGAATTGCCTGTCCATTGAGATATATCTCCTTCACAAAGGAAGGTCACTGAGATTGTGCCAAGGGCATCAAGGTAACCTTTAGCAGTTGTGTTTGTTACATTGGCTCTCTCCTGACCAAACCTCATAAATCTTTGGTTGAGCATCCAAGACAAATAATCTGTCTGGGTCAATGCTCTCTCATTAACTGGATTCAGGCTTTTAACCTCACTCTGATCCTGTTTTCTTCTAAGCTGGGGCCACCTGCTCTATCTATCTATCTCGCTTGCAAAGCTTGAAGCCTTGCCTGCCTTCTGCTTCTTATCTCTGTTATTTTTCTTTCTTCCTGTGTTCACAAGACACACATCAGGGAAATGGCTGTAGAGGCACAGCTTTGCAATATGCAGAGATGCCATTCAAGTCATATCCAACAAAACCTGGCATGTCTCAGACTTAATTTAGCTACCCTTTCCCATGGGGGAGGGCAGGGGCTTTTCCCACACACCTTAAAAAGCAAGAGTAGCAAAAAAGAATTTCAGAGAGGCTATGACCTTTATTGGAAAGCTAGAGGAACAATCTGTAAGTGCTGAGAATTGGGGCGGGGGGAGGGAAGGGGCTTCACAGTTGTCACTGGTTATGTTTAAATGATGCTTACTTTGGCATGTCACTTCCAGCCCTGAGGATGGATCCCTCTTGGCCACCTGTTGCTCACTATACAGAGTCAGACCCTTCCATGCCAGGAGGAAAACAGGGCTGGCAAGAACCCATTCAGAGTCTTTGAATGGTTACCTAAGGCAAGAATTTTAATCCTTAACAAAGACCTGGTCAGAATCTGGATTTCCTAAGGAGGTATTTCATCCCATACTGTGCAAGAATTAGGTGGATGCTGACAGCTGTCTTGTGAGTTTCTTCTGCTTGAATGTATACGGTTGTGTCCTGGTGTGCACAGGTACCAAGGCGGGTACCAGGTGTGAGGGGGACCCTGGCAACAGGCATCCAGTGGACCTACCCAGTGTCGCCCCCACTCCATTGGTGGTGGCAGCTGCACTACAAACTGCAGCAAGCACCTGCAAGCCCCTTGCCGTTTTGAAATTCCCACAATGCCCTGATGCGGCCTCACTCCAGGGCATTATGGGCAGGACTTTTCTTCAGAGGGAACTCACAGGAACTCAGTTCCGGCACATCTCAGGTGAGCACCATTGCCCTTATAAGAGAATGAGGGAGGGGCGTGTGGTGAGTTCCAGCACCACTTTTCCTAGAGAAATAGCACTGGTTATGGGGGTGCCAAAATAGTGGTTGCCATGCCTCCATACACAGAGACGCCATAGCAAAGGCAGGTGGGAGAGCCCTCTGCAGTGCCAGACAGTGCTGATGGGAAATCTGGCTGGATGCCTCTCTTGTTTCTCATGCAGAAAAGCAACCAGAAGAACAGAAAAAGCAGGAGATGTTCATGGGTTTAAAAGTTTTGAAATACTAGTGCTGGGGGTCTTTTTCTAAAGTAGATTTGGGAATATATCTACCTGTCTTTATATTACCCACAACACACAAAGAGAGAATATCTGGGCTTCAGAGTGAGAAATAGCAGCTAGGAGTCCCGGACTGAAGTGTTCTTCTGCATTATTCATACAAGGGCTTTCTGAGTAGCTTTTGGTAATTCATTGTCTCAGCCTCAGCTTTCCCAGTCTGACAAATGGGAGTAACAAGGAACCAACATCTCAGTGAAATCATTGTTAACCTTAAGGCTAAGTTAGGTTGCAAACCTAAAGTCCAGCACATTCCTCTGCTGTAATTTACTTTCAGAGAAATCTCTTAATATATTCTTGGACTCCTGCTGCTTTGTTTCTGTGTTAAATATTTTAAAGGGTTTCAGTGTGGCCAAAGGGTATGGGTCTGTTGACTTAAATAGGAGTTGTTTGCACAAATCTTCAGTCTGAATTTGTGCCTCAAGTTGATTTATTGCATACAGTTTGCCTAAGGCCATAAAACATTTCCCCCCTGATAAACTAGCTGTCTGTAGAGAAATACAGGCATAGGCTCATTACTGCTGGAGAGATTAACATTCACTTGTCATTTCCTATCTTCTTTTACTATGTTATTTTGGCTTTGAAATGATAGGGATATTTACTGCAGGAAAAGAAAGAAGGCAAGGGAGAAGATTGAGTATGATTTTTTAAAACATCTATGGCTACAGTTCTCAAAACCGCAGTAATATTTAGCATGAATCAAGAGATGTATGGATGGCAAGATGCACTTAAGATCCACTAACCAGATGGTGCAGAACAGTGGTTGTAAATTAGAGCCAAGCACCTGCTTGAAATCTCCCCTCCTCCCTGGTGAGCTCACTGAGACTGTAATCTAGTCCTTGTTGGCATCCGTCTGTCTTGAGAGACAATGGAGGGCACCTCCAGGGGTGAAGTCAAACCGCTGTGTTAGCAGCACCCAAGTGACCTCTCCGTGGTGCAAGCCAGGGCAGTGTATACGGAGGGCTTGGGCTGCTCAGATAACAAGACCCCCCTCTTGGCATCACTGATGTGGTCCAAAGAAAAGCAGAGGAAGACATCTGGCACCAACTTGGCTACAGGAGTTGCTGGAAGGAGGTATGCAAGGTGCCATCCAAATGTCTTAGGGACTCCACTCTGGATTTGTGTAGGGTTTGCTCCTTAGCCTTTTCTTCTCCCAAAGATATCTTGCAGCACAGGCCCCCTCAATAAAATATTTGCCCCCTCAATAAAATATTTGAGGGGGCCGGGGCCCCCACAGAGTTGATGGGCATTCCCATTCAAATGATGTGTGTGCACTGCATCATGTGATCAATTATGTGAGGCAGGGCTTACCTGGGCCCCCACAATATTTTATTCAGGTTTGCACACCTGCCCTGCAGAGTTTTCCTTCGCCTAGATGGGCTACTTTCCCAGGCTGACAAGCCCCATCTGCCCCATCTACAGCACATGCCGAAACCGCCTTCTTGACTGTTGGACCCACTATTGATATCGTTCACTCAACCTGCCAAAGCCTGTTGGGAAGTCCCTAACTCACTGAGCATTTGAGACCCATCGGCTACCCTCGTCTGATTTATCTGGCCAGTTAAAGCTAAATTTGTGAAGACACAAATTCTGGGGGGAGCTTATTTTTTCCATTACCTGCTCATGTTTTTATAAAGTGAGTCAGATAATCATATTCTTGGAAGAGGCTGTGAAGCAACCACTTGAAAATGCTTCAAATTGCATCCGTTAGGCTGCGGATGTAGCAGATGTCCCTCTGAGAGAAATTGTGGCATTCTTTCCTGTGACTCCACAACAAGAACGAAACCTCTCTTTATGCTAGTAAATAACAACATTCTCTGGCCATTTGTCTAAAGCCAATCATGTGTGAAATGAGGCTAAATGTTAAAAGTTACTAGCAACAAAAGATGTTCGGACTCAAACATCTGCACAAAGCATTGCAGTGTTTTCTAGGTGGCTGATGGTAGAGTGGTGGCTTCCAATAAAACCAAAGTGCAGAGAGAGAGAGAGAGAGAGAGAGAGAGAGAGAGAGAGAGAGAGATATTACAGATTTCAGGAAGGGGACAAAATTCCAAACTTGGCTTAAGAAATATATTCAATAATACATTGCTTTGAAGTTAAAGAGATGTGCTGTAGTTACTCTTTAATAATAATAATAATAATAATAATAATAATAATAATAATAATAATAATAATAATAATAATTTATTTATACCTTGCCGATCTGGCTGGGTTTCCCAGAATAACTGCAGGAATGTTATTAAGTCATGTCAACAAACATTCTTTTTAAAAAAAACAAAAAAACCAAAGGCGTTGTACCTTTGACAAAAGGTATCTTCCACAACAATAGTCATTTAGTATTTAGAACCAATGAATACTGATGTTTCTAGGGAATAATCACACATGGTCCATGAGAGGGTATGATAGCTTCACTCTGCCACCTCTAAATGATTCACCTTAGAGCAGGGCCAGGAAATCTGTGGCCCTCCAGATGTTGTTGTTGTTGTTTAGTCGTTTAGTCGTGTCCAACTCTTCGTGACCCCATGGACCAGAGCACGCCAGGCACTTCTGTCTTCCACTGCCTCCCGCACTTCGGTCAAACTTATGCTGGTAGCTTCGAGAACACTGTCCAACCATCTCGTCCTCTGTCGTCCCCTTCTCCTTGTGCCCTCCATCTTTCCCAACATCAGGGTCTTTTCCAAGGAGTCTTCTCTTCTCGTGAGGTAGCCAAAGTATTGGAGCCTCAGCTTCAGAATTTGTCCTTCCAGTGAGCACTCAGGGCTGATTTCCTTAAGAATGATAGGTTTGATCTTCTTGCAGTCTATGGGACTCTCAGGAGTCTCCTCCAGCACCATAATTCAAAAGCATCAATTCTTCAGCGATCAGCCTTCTTTATGGTCCAGCTCTCACGTCTATACATCAGACTGCACCATCCATGATTATTGGCCATTAGTCTTACAACATCTGGAGGGCCACAGGTTCCCCATCCCTGTCATACGCACAGGCATGGAGTGTGTGAATATCTGAATGAGTGAATGAGAGATACAAGAAGTCACATTTCTAAGGGAGAAGCTGTATAGATCCACAAATGTAACATTTTAATAACACTAATAATAAACAATTGAAATTACTCCCCCCCCCCCTTTTTGGGGTTAACTCCCATGATACTAGCCTATTGTTAAAGTTACAGGGTTGTGAAAATTTAGCAGCACAGTCACCCACTTTCTTCATTCTAAGTGTTATGTGGGAATTCACAGGTCTCTCATGTAGTGAGAGATCCATGGGCAACATGGAGAGATCCTTCAGTCCTAATACTCAGAGAAGAATATTTTTTTAAAGCACTAGTCCCAGGCAGCCATTGCATATTTATATTCTTTTAATCTTCAATAGCCACAAATTGGCATGGGTTTAGTTATGGGAACTGAAGTGTCTCCTTGCGGTAGAGTTGCTCAGATAATATAATCAATAAGTACACAAGTATTTTTGCAAATAAAGTGCTTGCTTTTGGCTTGCTGTGATTCGTGTGGTCATATTATCTGTTACTCATTAACATTTGGACTACTGCTGGGAATTTGTGAAGTTATTAATGAATCCCAGATCCACCACAAGTTTAAGACTGCATGTGTATTCTTTAAAGTCAAACCAGACATGTTCTTTTATTTAGACAACCCTTTGCTTATTGCCCTGGAACAATCAAAAAATATATATGAAAGCCTGCTAATAAAGTGGGCACAGTCGACTGGGGACATTACATGAAAAGAATGAGTGCTTTTAATTGAGTCTTGTTTAGGGCACATCAGGTATGCCCAATATCATTAAAGGGTAGGAGAAAATAATATGAATATGAATATGAATAACTTAAGTGTTGTTTTGCAGGAGCAATTCATAAAGCAAATAAAACTATATGCTAAATGATGAATTCCAGTATATCAGCCACTTGCATGAATTCAGAGTACCTGAAGTCTGATTTTATAATTATCTGGTCCCATTTCTATCTAGCTTCAGAAACATAGGAAGCTACCTTATACCGAGTCCAACTGTTGGCCCATCCAACTCAGTATTTTAGCCCTGACTAAATTGCCTGGCAACAGATTTCTGACATGTCTGGAAAATCTCTAGGTTTTAGACTGGGAATATGCCAGAGGCTAAACCTGGGATAATCTGCAAGCAAAGCAGATGTTCTATGACTGAGATATTTCTCTTCCATTTGGAGTTTGGCACCAAAATGAGTTTGGTCACCCTGGTTGATGACCTTTTGTTGGAGAGGGACAGAGGAAGTGCCACCCCATTCAGTCTCCTTGAACTCTTGGTGATTACACTTTTTTAGGTGCCAGTGAAAAGCATATCTATTTATTGCTTTGGGTTGCCTTGAGCAACAAATTTAATAAATAATAATAATTTTAATCCAGGTCTTTAGTAGGAAGGGGTCATAAGAAGGTGTACTAGGTGGAGGTGTATTGACAAAGAAATTCATTATTATATGCTGTGAACTTAATTTTTGTTGTTGCTGTTATTTAATGGTTGTTACTGTATGTTTTGGTTTTATTGAAACCCACCCTGAGATCACTATGATGAAGGATGGAATATAAATTCAACAAACAAATGTTGTTCAGTCAGTAGTTCATTGTATTGGATTCAAGTAAATAATTGTGCAGGTAGAATGAGGTCCACTAGTACAAAGGGACTTTCCTTCTTTTTCCCCCTACCCCTGTTCATGCCCCAAATTTGCTCTGGATGGCTAAGGAAAAGCCCAGAACAGATTGGAGGAGGTGGAAGGAGAGAGGAAGAACATTCCATTGTGCATGGAGAAAACCTTGTGCTGGTGAAACATTCCACTTAGCATTTTTTTCCAATGCAAACCTGAGCTGTCTATATGAAGAGCAGAATATTGTGATATTGATGCCTGCAGAAAGCAACCTTTAGCTCTATCGCCCATCACCTGATGAGTGGTATGGCTGATGTCTCAGGTACTTTTAAGCATGACACAAGGCTCACTCTTTGCAAGTACTGTGCGGTGCTTTGAAGTCCCAACTTCAGGACTTAAAAGCACATTCCCACAGTCAAATTTGTCCTGCAAGGCTAGGATCTAAAGAAGCTCTGGTCCATGGAGCCAAAAAGCTTCTCCATCCTTCTCTAGCACCTTACCTTCCATGGCCCAAGTGCCTAATTTATGAGCCTAGCAACACAATGAACTTTGAGGATGCCACCTAGGCTGCAGGATCTGTCTGCCTGAGCACTCTTTGTATTCCTGGCACTGCGAAGCTGAGGGACGTGTCTCATGGATGAGCATACTGCCTGACTAAGCATCTGTGTCCATTCCTTGGTTGCTCCTCTGGAAGTTGACCTGTATCTGGATTTGATGAGGCACCTGCTTCTGGTCCTCTTGATTGTCATTTGGTGTCTTGAAACTTGACGTCTGCCTGTTTGACACCAGGCAACTACTTTGGTCACAATTGAAATAATGATGTGGAACCCAGCCACTGCTCTTTGCTGAAGCATGTAATATATAAAAAGAAGGAATGAATGGAATTGTGAAGTCTTAGCATGAGTACATCATCACCAGTACCCTTGTTCTGCTGCTAGAACCTGACCTGCACTGCCATTGATGCAGAAATAGTCATTGGTCCTCCTGCGTTAGTAGTGGCTCCCCTTGGCCACTTCCATGGGAGAACAATGTTGTGCAATCAGAAAGAGGGGAGCACACCCTTATGTGGTCTCTCCTATTGGTCTTTTTGGTCTCTAATAGCTATAGTTAGGGAAGGGTTGGCATTTCTTTTAAAGTAGGACAGAGCCAATTCTTACATCACCAGTGTGTTTATAAGGGTTCTTTATTCATTTTGCAGCAGAGAAAGCAATGTGCAGATTTATAATCTTCCAGCAGCTGAGAACTGTCAGAAGAATTCATATTCAAAGCACCTAAGGGAAAATCCAGACAGAATCTATCAACAAACTCCCAAAGACATTGGACTCTTTGAAAGAATAATCAACATACTCTTTTGCTATCCTGCTTAGTCAGAGCTACTCTGAAACCTTAAGTTTAAATTCAGGGTTGTTTGGGTCTATGCTATGGGTTGTATAACTCTAAATCTCTGCAGGCCTCAGAGTGCAAGGCGTGGGGACTCTGAGAACTAGTGTTTATTCCTACTTTGAAAGCTTACTGAATGTTTACAACATTCTAAAAGTTTATGTAGCATTTCCCTTAGTTTTCAAAGCACTTCACATTCATTATCCCAGTAATCCTTATAGCAACATCTCAATATAGTAGGGCAGAACTGGCATACAGTCTTTCAAAATTAATTTGAGTGTATTTCCCTCCTCCCCTCCTCGCTCCACTCAAAAAGTAGCAAGCCATTTAATCTCCACATCCTAACTCTCCACCCGAATGGGAGAAAGATGAGGCAATGTCCCTTGCCCCAAACTCGCAAGGCATCCTGAATGACACAGGGGTGGCTCAGCTGGTAGGAATGCCAGTTCACCTCCACTTTGAATAGAGCAAAGGAGGAAAAGGATTCATACATAACCTGCTGAGCAGAACTGGTCCCTCTGCCATCAAATAGACAGATGCTCTTTCCACCAGTCTCATTCCTTTGTACAGTGTGGAAAGAGGAAGGAGAAACATAATGTGATGGTGGCAGCTCTGTGGGTTAAGCTGGGAATGAGGGAGTGGCACTTTTCCTATTCCAGACAAGCTCTTGACTGGGTTACAACCACAAAGCTTGCACAGGTGGCAAGAGGGACTTCCTACATTAGATCAGAAAGGGCAGGCAGCCCCAACAGAGCCATGGAGTTCAGCTAAGCATGGAAGAAGTATCATCTCCACACTGAGAACCACTCATATTAAATGATGCAGGTGGCACACAAGTTCCATGCTCTCCAAAGGATTTGAATGATCCTGGGAGTGTGACCTCCCTTGAGTCACAAAAACACATCAAGGAGGAAGTGGTCAGCTTCCCACACTCTCTGAAGGGACAGCCTGTTTTAGACTATACACAAAGCAAAGCAAGGTCTTTGGGATGTGGTAGATGACACACAGAGGCAAACACAGCCTAGAATCCAGGAACTGTCTAGCTAGGTTTTTGACGATCTATTCCATAACTTAAGTGTGAAAACAATATGAGGTTACCTTATTTTACGGAGGGTCTGTTTTCTTATGTAGAGCAGTGACCTCTACAAGAGCAAACAGGATCTTTCTGTTTTGTTCCTGGTGGGAATTGCATCAACAAAGGAAATATTGTTGACTTCTCTGAAAAATACAGCCTGGAAATGCAGTTCCAGAACAATTATGGGAAGCTGTTCTAAAGCATGTCCTCTTTAGCATGCAGAGAGGGAAATGCTTGTCTTTTAATTTGAAGTTCAAAGATGGGACATTGTGAAGTTCCTGAAACTGGCTTCTACTTGAGATGTAGCACTACCTATGGGACTCAAAAGAAGACAATTTGTTTGGAGGAACTGATATTCGCCATTTGTTTTAAATAGCCATGTCAATGATAAAAAAGAAACTGTTCAGTGAGGAACCTCTAGGAATCTGGCAGATAAATCTCTTCTGAAAAGTTGTTAAACATGAAGCAATGAAGCCTGCAGAGGCAGACTCCAGAAATCACTCTGTCACTGCCACTTAAAATTTGCATTGGGTTTCTGCATTTCACATGGGGCCTTACTCATTTAGCAGATCACTGACATGGAATCTGTGTGAAGCATGAAAATATTCATTCCTGTCAATAACAGTTCACTATATTAAAATAAGATCTCACAGTCTCCCCATAAATACCTTAATAAAACAAGCACACTAACATGATCAGTCTACAGAAGTTCAATGAAAGATTTTTGCAAAGTGCAAAGGATTTGAAGTAACATGTAAGCACCTGAATTCATTCCATGTTAGATTCAAGGTAAAACTGAATAATTTACAACTGTCCCTCAAAATCTGTTCTGGATTAAATTCTTTATTAAAAACAACAACAACACACCAAACATGTATTCCAAAGTCACAATACAATTTGGTCCACTGCCATAATACCACAGAATGATCACTCCAATGCACTTCTGGAATCATGCCTTATGCCTTTGTTCCTGGCTTCTGGTTATAAAGCTGAAAAAATATGTTTAGTTAAAGGGTTTGTTCCTGGTTTACCACAACAGAAAAAACAAAGCATGTCTGGAATGGAAAACAATGCTTCCATCTTTCGAAGAAAGAGTGGGAACCATTAATGTTGCTTTCTACAAGAATGATTTTTGCATTTGGTTTTCTCTTTTAACATCTGTGTCTGGCAGCCATGCACCTGGTCTGTACCTAAAACACCTGTGTCCTTTACCATTAGTTGTAATGTGATATTTGGGAATCAGAAATGCATGACTCAAGCTGCAGCCCTAAACACCTACCTGGGAGTAATCCCCACTGAAGCCAGTAAGATTTGTTTCTAAGCAGTTACACAGAAACAAATTGTAAGTGTCTAAAGAGTTCTTTACTGCCTTGCCGTGGCGAAGGGGCTTGAAGAACTCAGAGAAGCTATGAACTATGCCGAGCAGGGCACCCAAGATGAACAGGTCATAGTGGAGAGTTTTGACCAAACGTGATCCACCTGGAGTAGGAACCGGCAAGCCACTCCAGTATCCCTGCCAAGAAAACTCCATGGACAAAGACAACAGGCATATAAAAGTTATGACGCTGGAAGATGAGCCCCTCAGGTCGGAAGGTGTCCAACATGCTACTGGGGAAGAGCGGAGGACAAGTACAAGTAGATCCAGAGCTGATGAAGCGGCTGGGCCAAAGCCGAAAGGACGCTCAGTTGTGGATATGCATGGAAGCGAAAGGAAAGTCCAATGCTGTAAAGAAAAATATTGCATAGGAACCTGGAATGTAAGAACCATGAACCTGGGTAAGTTGGATGTGGTCAAAAATGAGATGGCAAGAATAAATATTGACATCCTGGGCATCAGTGAGCTAAAATGGACGGGAATGGGCGAATTCAGTTCGGATGACTATCATATCTACTACTGTGGGCAAGAAACCCGTAAGAGAAATGGAGTGGCCCTCATAGTCAACAAAAGAGTGGCGAAAGCTGTACTGGGATGCAGTCTCAAAAATGATAGAATGATCTCGATACGAATCCAAGGCAGACCTTTTAACATCACAGTAATCCAAGTTTATGCACCAACTACTGGTGCTGAAGAAACTGAAATTGACCAATTCTATGAAGACTTACAAGACCTTATAGAAGTGACACCAAAGAAGGATGTTCTGCTCATTATAGGGGATTGGAATGCTAAAGTAGGGAATCAAGAGATAAAAGGAACAACTGGCAAGTTTGGCCTTGGAGATCAAAACGAAGCAGGGCAAAGGCTAATAGAGTTCTGTCAAGAGAACAAGCTGGTCATCACAAACACGCTTTTCCAACAACACAAGAGACAACTCTACACATGGACATCCCCAGATGGGCAACATCGAAATCAGATTGATTATATTCTCTGCAGCCAAAGATGGAGAAGCTCTATACAGTCAGCAAAAACAAGACCTGGAGCTGACTGTGGCTCAGATCATCAGCTCCTTAAAGCAAAATTCAAGCTAAAACTGAAGAAAGTAGGAAAAACCACTGGACAGGTAAGATACAATCTAAACCAAATCCCTTATGAATACACAGTGGAAGTGAGGAACAGGTTTAAGGATTTAGATTTGCTGGACAGAGTGCCTGAAGAACTATGGGTGGAGGCTCGCAACATTATACAGGAGGCAGCAACTAAAACCATCCCAATGAAAAAGAAATGCAAGAAAGCAAAGTGGCTGTCCAACGAGGCCTTACAAATAGTGGGGGAGAGAAGGCAAGCAAAATGCGAGGGAGATAGTGAAAGATACAGGAAATTGAATGCAGATTTCCAAAGAACAGCAAGGAGAGACAAGAAGGCCTTCTTAAACGAGCAATGCAAAGAAATAGAGGAAAGCAACAGAATGGGAAGAACCAGAGATCTGTTCAAGAAAATCGGAAATATGAAAGGAACATTTCGTACAAAGATTACCATAATAAAGGACAAAAGTGGTAAAGATCTAACTGAAGCAGAAGACATAAAGAAGAGGTGGCAAGAATACACAGAGGAATTATACCAGAAAGATATGGATGTCTCGTACACCCCAGGTAGTGTGGTTGCTGACCTTGAGCCAGACATCCTGGAGAGTGAAGTCAAATGGGCCTTAGAAAGCACTGCAAATAACAAGGCCAGTGGAAGTGATGGTATTCCAGCTGAACTGTTTAAAATTTTAAAAGATGGTGCTGTTAAGGTGCTACACTCAATATGCCAGCAAGTTTGGAAAACTCAGCAGTGGCCAGAGGATTGGAGAAGATCAGTCTACATCCCAATCCCAAAGAAAGGCAGTGCCAAAGAATGCTCCAACTACCGCACAATTTCACTCATTTCACATGCTGGCAAGGTTATGCTTAAAATTCTACAAGGAAGGCTCAAGCAGTATGTGGACCGAGAACTCCCAGAAGTGCAAGCTGGATTTAGAAGAGGCAGAGGAACCAGAGACCAAATTGCAAACATGCGCTGGATTATGGAGAAAGCTAGAGAGTTCCAAAAAGACATCTACTTCTGCTTCATTGACTATGCAAAAGCCTTTGACTGTGTTGACCACAGCAAACTATGGCAAGTTCTTAAAGAAATGGGAGTGCCTGATCACCTCATCTGTCTCCTGCGAAATCTCTATGTGGGACAAGAAGCTACAGTTAGAACTGGATATGGAACAACTGATTGGTTCCAAATTGGGAAAGGAGTACGGCAAGGCTGTATATTGTCCCCCTGCTTATTTAACTTATATGCAGAATTCATCATGCGAAAGGCTGGGCTGGATGAATCCCAAGCCGGAATTAAGATTGCCGGAAGAAATATCAACAACCTCAGATATGCAGATGACACAACCTTGATGGCAGAAAGTGAAGAGGAATTAAAGAACCTTTTAATGAGGGTGAAAGAGGAGAGCGCAAAATATGGTCTGAAGCTCAACATCAAAAAAACGAAGATCATGGCCACTGGGCCCATCACCTCCTGGCAAATAGATGGGGAAGAAATGGAGGCAGTGAGAGATTTTACTTTCTTGGGCTCCATGATCAGTGCAGATGCTGACAGCAGTTACGAAATTAAAAGACGCCTGCTCCTTGGGAGAAAGGCGATGGCAAACCTAGACAACATCTTAAAAAGCAGAGACATCACCTTGCCAACAAAGGTCCGTATAGTAAAAGCCATGGTTTTCCCAGTAGAGATGTATGGAAGTGAGAGCTGGACCATAAAGAAGGCTGATCGCCGAAGAATTGATGCTTTTGAATTATGGTGCTGGAGGAGACTCTTGAGAGTCCCATGGACTGCAAGAAGATCAAACCTCTCCATTCTGAAGGAAATCAGCCCTGAGTGCTCACTGGAAGGACAGATTGTGAAGCTGAGGCTCCAATACTTTGGCCACCTCATGAGAAGAGAAGACTCCCTGGAAAAGACCCTGATGTTGGGAAAGATGGAGGGCACAAGGAGAAGGGGACGACAGAGAATGAGATGGTTGGATGGTGTTCTTGAAGCTACTAGCATGAGTTTGATCAAACTGCGGGAGGCAGTGGAGGACAGAAGTGCCTGGCGTGCTCTGGTCCATGGGGTCATGAAGAGTCGGACACGACTAAACGACTAAACAACAACAACAAAGAGTTCTTAAATTCTAAAAACACAGGGGCTAAGACTGTGGGTCATGGAAAAGAAAGTGTATCAGTGAACAGCTGCTAGATTTGGTCCCAGATAGTCAGTGCTGAACTGACAGCCCTAAAATGAGAGATGCGGGAGGTGTGATCCTCCTTGAACTCTTGATGGCTGTTGATAGCATTTCCATAGTATTCTTCTGGAGCATCTTCATGGATGGTCCTGCTCCTGCCTTCTAAACATCTATTCCATACAAGGTTGAAATGTACACACTGACAAGTCAACAGGGTGGGAACTTACATAAGCTATCCCTTCAGGAATAGGTTCCTAGCTTCAGCACACTCTTGAATCTGGCTTTTTGCCTGAGTAAACATGTGTTGTTGGCTGTGACAAGAAGCTCTTTTGAATACCTGTGGTTTGTGTGCCACTGGCTACCATTCTTGGTGAAGGTAGATCTTACCACAGTTATGCATGCATGGGTAACTTCCAGGTTAGACTTCAGTAACATATTCTACATTGCATTATCCTTGGAAAGTGTCTGGAAACTTTAGATGGTAGAAAATGCAGCCTGTATTTCAGTGGTCATCCACTGGAAGCACAGTCTAGCCTTTCTTTGGTCTCTGCATCTTTGGACTCAGATGACTGTCACATTCCTCTGGGACTGTGAGCACTTAAAATCCTTTGGAATGAGAGATTAGAACCCGGGCTCTACCAAGCTGAGAAATACAAGCCTCCAATACAGTTATTACTCCTCTAGTCCTCTTCCTCTATTCACAAATCCAGCTCCCTGTCAGTAGAAGTTTGTTTACAAAGACAAACATAAATTATTATTATTATTATTATTATTATTATTATTATTATTATTATTATTTTATAAAAATAAATAAATTTGCTTTTCTGATAACATTCCCCATCAACAAAGCATAAACAAAGAAACAAAGAAAAACAAATAAATATTTTTTTAAAAAAACAGCCAATGAAAAACGACTGGCATATTAAACTGTTAGATTATGCAGAGTTAGCAGGAATGACCGCTAGAATAAGAAACCAAAATGATGAAAGATGTAAAGAGGACTAGATACTATTTATTAAATATATAGAAAATTATTACAGTGGTACCTTGTGTTAAGAACTTAATTTGTTCTAGAGGTCCATTCTTAACCTGAAACTGTTCTTAACCTGAGGTACCACTTTAGCTAATGGGGCCTCCCGCTGCTGCCGTGCCACCGCTGCACGATTTCTGTTCTCACCCTGAAGCAAAGTTCTTAACCCGAGGTAATATTTCTGTGTTAGCGGAGTCTGTAACCTGAAGCGTATGTAACCTGAGGTACCACTGTATAAGCAAACAATTTACCTAGCAGGATAGTAACATTTTCAGCAGAGTAAGAAATAAATAAAGTATATAAAAGTGGTTGCAATAGATGGGGTGAACTAAAAAAACACGAGGAAAAGAGGGATTGAAAGGAACCATGGAAAGAGAGGATAGGAAGCCAAGGAATGTTTTCAGATTTTTTGTTGATTCTTTAAAATCTTTGAAAGGAAACATTTTTCTTTGTTGTATTGTTTTTGTTTATGCTTTGTTGATGATAAATTTCTATTTAAAGGACTACAGTTATCCCAGAAGTTCTTTCTCCCCTGGATTACACAACCTGTTCTTATCTGCAATCCATTTGAATGCTGATTTAAGGTTTATTCGAAGATACATTAAGGCAGCATTTCTACATTCCTACTGGGCAACTGCAGAGATGGAATGAGTCATGTTTACTTTGACAAGTTGTGAGAGAAGGATAGGAATCTTGAAGATCTGAGGGTTGGCTTTTTATATAATATTTTGACAATTGCAAATGCTTCTTTCAAGGAATAGCTTAGTGAACTCCCAAGAACTTGAAGCATCACTGGGGGCCATTTTTTGGAATAGATGTCAGCCAAGGGTTATCTAGGTTAACAACTGTGCAAATGATGAAGATTAAAAAGAAAGCAAACAGCACTTCAGTGAATACACATTACAGTCGTACCTCGGAAATTGAACAGAATCTGTTCTGGAAGTCTGTTCGACCTCCCAAACATTTGGAAACCAAAGCATGGCTTTGATTGGCTGCAGGAAGCTCCTGCAGCCAATTGGAAGTCACGGAAGCCCCATCGGATGTTTTGCTTCCAAAAATAGTTTGCAAACCTGAACACTCACTTCCAAGTTTGCGGTATTTGGGAGCCAAAACATTTGAGAACTAAGCTGTTCGAAAACCAAGGTATGACTGTATTTCAATTTGGGTTGACTTAATGATAAGCTAGGGATGTGGGTGGCGCTGTGGGTTAAACCACAGAGCCTAGGTCTTGCCGATTAGAAGGTCGGTGGTTCGAATCCCCGCAACGGGGTGAGCTCCCGTTGCTCGGTCCCTGCTCCTGCCAACCTAGCAGTTTGAAAGCACGTCAAAGTGCAAGTAGATAAATAGGTACCACTCCGGCGGGAAGGTAAACGGCATTTCCGTGTGCTGCTCTGGTTCGCCAGAAGCGGCTTATTCATGCTGGCCACATGACCCGGAAGCTGTATGCCGGTTCCCTCAGCCAATAAAGCAAGATGAGCACCGCAACCCCAGAGTCGGTCACGACTGGACCTAATGGTCAGGGGTCCCTTTACCTTTACCTTTAATGATAAGCTATGAACCCACAGAAGTAACACAAACAGCAGCAGCAGCAGCAGCAATCTTGACCACATGGTCATGACTGCATAGAATGTTTTTGGTTGCCTTCACCCAGTCCTTACAGCCAACTGCACCCATGCAAGCATGGCCTTGCCATCACCTCACCCTTTTGGTACATGGCAGTGACGCCCCTGTTGAGGAGTTATTGCTGTGGCTCATGTTCACAAGTTGATGGTGTTTCCAAAGCAGTCAGGAGTGTGAGTGCCCTTTCTTTCTTTCTTTCTTTCTTTCTTTCTTTCTTTCTTTCTTTCTTTCTTTCTTTCTGTGAATCATCTCATCAGCGATCTGCACTCTGTAGGCTTTTCAGGTGTCCAAAGAAAGTCCAGGAGAAGACATGAGGGAACTCACCCCATGAAGCTTTTTTCAGGTAAGAAAGTGCAGGCAGTCAAGGAAGCTACAGAGTACTGGAGCAATTTTTACTAGAAAGAAAAACATAGTACCACAAGTTGAATTTCGGTATCTAGTGATTTTGGACACAGTGTGACCAGTTAGGAGCCTGGACTATTCATGTATATATATATGCACTTCCATAATTACTCTGACATATTTTTTCACAACCAAGTAGCCATGAATCATAGCCAGCTTCAAACTCAGGAAAGCTGCTACCAGCTGACACCTTTCTTGAAATCCTGGCAGCAAGAGTTCCTAGTGAAGCACAATCAGCAATAAAACTGATGTAGATATATGCATACCTCTCTTAATGAACTCAGGTGGCTTTCCAACCATGTCACGTAAATTAAATCAGCAGTGAAATGTTTTCAAGTAGCTTGAGGCTTTTTGTCAGTGGTGCTGCAAGTATTTCTGAATAACTCAGGGCAAAGCAATGAAACTGTGAAACAAAAAGTGAGATGTGCTTAAGAAATAAATTAATGCATGTAAAGAATAAAATAATCCAATAGTAGTTTTCTAACTAGTGCACTGCTCAAGCTTGGATGTTAATTGCTGTAGCAAGTGGGGCCTAAAACTAAAGTATGATAGCAAAAGAGCATAGTCTTCCCTAAGTAAACATTAGACTGCTACTCTATATCCCTCACCTAGAAGTGAGTCCTATTGAACTCAATTGTGTTTGCTTCTGGGGATATAGTTATAGGATTGTGATGTTAACGAGCATAATGTTCTCTCTGAGAGAAAGACCAAAAAACTGAGATGAACATTACTTAATATGCAGATGAAACACAGGCTGTTGCCTAGGACCTCTGGCAAAAGCCAAGAAGGGCCAATATAAACAATGCTATCTCACTAATGGGTGGAGAGTTCACAGCTCCACAGTGATATACCTAATCTGAAGCTGACCCAAGACAGTCAGCCAAAGGCAGCAGTTCTGATATTAGTGACTTTTAGATGGTGATTGTGAAAGCAGCCCTAACTTAGTCTATTGCAATTGCATATTTTTAGAATCAAAAATCTCTTTGATGGTTTTAAACATTCTTTCCATAGCAGTTTCTACTGCGCTTGACATTCTTTCCATTCTCGACCCTGACACATCATGGCCTTAGGATTTCCTTCCACCAGTGTTACGATGTTGAATAAATGGATCAGAAATTCTTGGTCTTTCATTCAAGAATGGACTATGGGATGTGTTTATGGTTATTACCATTGCAGATTTGCTGTCCTTAAGCATCTCCTTAAAGTGCACTATATTGTAGTCAATCCCTGCTACATTTTCTTCTTCTTATTATTATTATTCTTTTAATCTGAAGGATTCCTTTATCCATAAAACTCCAAACATCAAGCGTGGGAATAAATATATCCCGCCCCCATTTGTGCATATTAAATTAGACCTCATTCTTCCCTTTCACTGCTTTTAAGATTTTGAATATTACGCCCTCCTCCTCCTTCTTCATTCGTCCAACTCTCTGATATTTGTCTCACATTTAAGATGGCAAAATATTGGTTGTTGGAACAAAGACATAGTGTTCTGCTGCCTCTGTTTTCATAGAGTAATGGGTACTCTATGAACCCTCTGTTAGGTGAACAAGTGAGTGTTAAGATGCTGTCATATTTTGAAGGAAAATTAAATCTCTTGGTATTCTTTATTTTCCATTGATCATTCTTATCACACCATCTCCTGTATATATTACATAATTGGCTTTAGACGTCAGGATTTTGACCATACAGGGAGGGAGTCAGGTATACTTTCCAATAAGACAAAATTTTGCATAGATCATGTTGGCATCCATACAGAAGTCCTTGCAAAGCAGCCCCAAACATAAGATGAGTAGGAAAAGAGCGATAGGAAGTTCAGAAGTGCTTGGCCTGCTAGTGAGTTTGTGGATCTCTAAATAAGGACCTCTATCACATGTGAAACCAGGGGTTATGGGTCAAGGAATTATTCCATGTGTGGGATGTGGCCTCTGTACTAGATTTGAGACATTATGTAGTTGCAAATACTCAGCTTTGTGTCTTCATAGAGACATCAGGTGAGGTGGTAGAAAAGATGAGCTGTCTAGCTTCTGTAGTGGGCTGGATGAGCACCAATAAAATGAAGATTAATACAGAGGCACAATCAGTAAATGGTTTCCAGGTCTGGGAAACCAAGGTTCAGTTTGGTCTCATCTTTGATAGAATTCTGCCCTCAAAATGATTTTTCACTCATTCTTTCTGGCAACAGGAAAAAACCCACTACATCTTTATATGTAGAAAAAAATGTTTAATTCTGCTGGACTGTTTTTCATCACTGGAGTATGAACAGATGGTGTTAAGTTTTAGCCACCCCCAAATGCTTTTCTTTGCACTCAAGTTTCTGAGAAGTGGTTTGTTTAAAAATTTTAGGGGCTTGCTTCTAAGTGACAATGGGTGCCTGTTAAAACCAGCCTAGATATTTAGTTTCAGATTAAGGATGTATTTAAACATTCAGCTGTATATAGTATGTTTTATTGGCGGGCGATAGCTTATAGTTTCATCAGCTTCCAGTCTGCACAGTTTCCCTTTTCTTTTTCTTTTCTTGCTTGTGTTGTTTTTGACGAACAAATGGAATGTAGAGTCATGGCTGACTGCTTGCATGCATGCATAAGTGACAGGAAACGTAAAAATGTTGATTGAGAAGCTGGATCCATTGAAGAAAATGGGACCGAGGTTTCATTCGCTGGCAGTGGGTTGCTTATTGTAATGTGCAGTATTAACCATAATTGAAAGGAAGCTGCTTTGACATTCATGGGACTTATTTAAAGGTAAGCATGGATAAGGCTGCCCTGTAAAATCTTAGGCTTGGAAATGTATACTTCAAGGCCTACATCTATGCACACTTTCTGTGAACTGAAAAGTTAAACACGCCTTTCTTCTACGTACTTGCACTGGCTCCTTGTTGGTGCTCTGCTGGTCCCTGGTTGTACTGTGCCCACTGTCTCCTTCTGGGAGGGGCCATACCTTTGGCCCCTTTCAAGGGGGTGGAGCAAACATCCTATGAATGAAGGTTGCAGCGTTTGGGTTTTTTAAGGCTACAGAAAAGGCAAGCAAGAGGTGATATGATAGAAGTGTATGCATGGCATGGAGAAAGTGGGTGGAGAAAGGATTATCTCCCTCTCTTCTAACCCTGGAACTTATGGACATCGCATGAAGCTGAATGTTGGAAGATTCAGGATAGATAAAAGAAAGGACTTCTTCACACAGCAGATAGTTAAACTATGGAACTCACTCCCACAGGAGGCTGTGATGCCCCACAACCTGGATGGGTTTAAAAGAAGAAGATGATTAAATGTTGGCAGCATTAAGATAAATTCAACAGTGTAAAGAAGTTTTGGTGGATGTAATAATGGAATACTGTTCCATTATCGGTCCTGTATACCTGAAGGAGAGTCTCTACCCCCATCGTTCAGCCCGGACACTGAGATCCAACACTGAGGGCCTTCTGGTGGTTCCCTCATTGTGAGAAGTGAGGTTACCAGACAGAGGGCCTTCTCGGTAGTGGCACCTGCCCTGCGGAATGCCCTCCCATCAGATGTCAAGGGAATAAGTAACTATCCTACTTTTAAAAGACATCTGAAGGCCGCCCTGCTTAGGTGGTTGTCACCAATGGAAGCCAAGGCCCAGAAAAGACTCAATATGGAGGCCAATTGGCCGAAATATTGGGAAATACTAAAGAAAGAAGGAGACACTTGGAGATTGCAGAGTTTTGAGAAACTAAAGGATAAAGTGCAAAATTGGTTACATTATGCTCAGATTAGAGAGGTCTTCAAGCTAGATAAAAAAATAGGTTTCCAGGTGGAAAGATCGAAATTAGAAACAGAACTGTTAGAACCTAAGACTAAGGTACTTTCAAGAATGTATAACTTGCTGTTGAAATGGAACACGCAGGATGAAACTGTCAAATCAGCCATGATAAAATGGGCACAGGACATTGGGCATAATATTATGTTTGCTGACTGGGAAAAGTTATGGACCACCGGTGTGAGGTTTACGGCATGTAATGCCTTGAAAGAAAACATTATGAAAATGATACATAGGTGGTACATGACCCCAGTCAAGCTGGCAAAAATATATCACTTGCCTGATAACAAATGTTGGAAATGTAAGGAAATTGAAGGAACATTATTTCACCTCTGGTGGACGTGTCCAAGGGTTAAGGCTTTCTGGGAAATGATTTACAATGAGTTAAAAAAGGTATTTAAGTATACCTTCCTTAAGAAACCAGAGGCCCTCCTTCTGGGCATTGCCGGCCAAGGGGTGTTAAAGAAGGATAGAACCTTTTTTATGTATGCAACAACAGCAGCAAGAATTCTCATTGCAAAGTATTGAAAGACCCAAGATCTACCCACACTGGAAGAATGGCAGACGCAACTGAAGACTACATGGAGTTGGCTGAAATGACGGCAGAATTCGGGACCTGGGAGAAGAGATGGTGGAAGAGGACTGGAAAAAATTCAAAGACTATCTACAAAAAATTATAAACTGTATGAATGTTAGGAAGAATGCACAATTGAAAGAAACACGGCAGCAGTAACTTTATTGTAAGATATATGAGAATAAGTGATGTTTAAGGAAATGATGAAATTTGAAGTAATATTATGTCCAAGTCAAGTAGTTTAATTTATGATAAAATCATTTAAAAGTCGAAACATAATATTTGAGATTTATACAATAAGAATGGATGTAAGGTAACAAATTGCTGCATATAATTACATGATTGAGAACGCAGGGAAGGGGGATGTGAGGAAGTCTAAAGACTATGAAAGTATGATCTATGCATAACTTTATCTTACTTGTATTTGCTTTTTTATTCTTTCTTTATCTTATAATCTTACCTTGTTCTTTTTGTTTGTAATATGGTGATGGGGTTTTATATGTTTGGTGGTTTGTTTGTTATTTAAAAAC
Organism: Podarcis vaucheri; assembly: GCF_965113315.1. Taxonomy (NCBI): domain Eukaryota; kingdom Metazoa; phylum Chordata; class Lepidosauria; order Squamata; family Lacertidae; genus Podarcis; species Podarcis vaucheri. Next base: position 69,592,846 of record NC_138761.1, on the reverse strand, counting down.
TGTAATAAATATCTTTTTTAAAAAAAAATGAAGGCCGAAGGGAAGTTTTTAATATTTAATGCTATATTGTTTTTAATATTTTATTGGGAGCCACCCAAAGTGGCTGGGGAAACTCAGCCCGATGGGTGGGGTATAAATTATTATTATTATTATTATTATTATTATTATTATTATTATTATTATTATTATTATATTGGACTGAATGGTTGAGTTTTTGTAAAATATGCAGGGATTTATGATATGCAGAATGAACCATGGAAAGAGAAGGGAAGTCAGTGATATTTTAAGGATATTTAAATGAGTATTTTAAATGGTAAAACAGAAAATTTAATTAAAATTATATTTGTATTAAAAAATAAAATATGATGATGATGCAAATTCATGAGAGTAAGGCAATCAATGTCTACTAGCCATGTTGGTTATGCTCTACCTCCATTGTCAAAGGCAGTATGCTTCTGAATACCAGATGCTGGAAGTCACAGGAAGAGAGAGCATGGTTGTACTCAGGTCTCGCATGAAGGATGGCCCAGGCATTTGGTTGTTCACTCTGAAAACAGGGTGCTGGGCTAGAGGGGCCTTTGGTCTGAGTCAACAAGGCTCTTCTGACACTCTTAAACTTTGCATCATGTTGAGCAATGCTGCAGAAGCACATCTGGTGAAGATGGTTGATTGCAACATAGCACATAAACCAACCATGCCATGCCAGATTAGTATTCAGCAGGTTTAAAGCATCTGTGCAGTCTGGGCCGTGTCAGAATTTGTAGAATGCTCTTTTAAAAACAAAAAGCTTCCACTTCATCATCAGAAAAAGAAAGATATTTTTCTTGCTGTTGTTTTGATTGTCCACCAAAATGAAAGCATTGTTTGTGTCAGACGCTTGCATTAGAGAGTTGTCTGCAGTCTTGTTTGTTTTTATTTCGATCTCTCTCCTCCCGCAGCCTTACCTGCTGATCTAAGCATCTTTTCAGATGTCAGTGTTAGGCCACCATAATTACTGTAAATTCAGACGTGGACAAAGACAAACTGGCCTTTATTCTGAAATACAAATTTGCTTACTAAGTCACCAGGACTACATTTCAAAATCACTTTCCCGAGAACTTCTTTAATCGCAAGCCAGAGAATAAACAGTACCAATAGGAAAGATTTGTCTCTGTGCTTAACATAAGAGCATGCCAGCCAAATGATTCGACAAATGTGAATCAGTGGTAAGACTACAAAATCCTCCAGCTCTGCTTAATTTTCATAAAACCATACTTCTCGAGGAAACTCTGAAATGAAGTCAGGAATCAGGGGCTCATGATCTGATGTTTCCAAAGCCGTCATTAAAATTATATGGCTCAGGAATTCAAATCAACATGACTATGGCAGTCCTCTTCTGTGAGAACTCTGGTTACAAATACTGACATCATCTGAATCTTAGTCAAGTAACAAAAGACTCCCCCACTTCTGCCACACTCAGTTGTATCCTGTTTTTCACCTGCTACAGGTACACACACACACACACACACACACACACACACACACACAAAATCAAGCAAGCATTTTCAAACCATTCTTTTCGCCAGGAACGTTATGAAGGTCTGCAATAAACTTTCAGTCCATTGTGTACATTTTACTGCCACAACTAAAAAGCCAGGCCATAAAATGTGACAGCGTGCAGAATGCTTTATTGATTACACTTCCAATAGAGTTTGTTCAGCCTTCTTTACTTACTCCTTGGATCGCTACCATCCATTTTATGGCCCCTTTGCAATTCTGTTACTATCTTTGGGGAAGATTTCAAGCAAACTAACAGTTGAAAAAGGGAATATTTTGCAATGCGGTTCACTCGCTGGAATCCTCTACTTTTGTCTTTTGTTAAAGGCTGGCCAAGAACACTTACACAGAGATGATGTGAGAGAAAGAGAAGTATGCAGAGAATCACGTTTGGTCTGAAGCTGAAATATACTCGGAGTCGAGAGTGGATTTCATGCTCTTTATTCAGCTCATAGTGGTGAGGAGGAATGAATGTCCCCTCAAAGTATCTGCTTTATATACATTATTTACACAATGGGCTGCAGGTGATTGGCTAATTCCGGAATTCTCCTGTAGGCCAATCAGGTTGTGGATTCGCTTCCATCTGGAGCCGGATTGGGTGGCTCCTGCAGACCAATCATACTGCTGCATTGTTCTAGGACCAATCAGACCACTGCATTTTGAATCCTATTGTTCTAGGACCAATCAGACTGCTGCATTTTGGATCCTATTCAACTCAGTACATAACAGAAGCATTGTGTTCTTTGCCGGTGCCTGGGGCACACATGTCGGGCAGCACCGGGGGGTAGGGCATGGAGGTTGAACAAAGCTCACTGTGCCAGCCCAGCCCTCACCACTGATGCCACCAGGTGGGCATGGCACACGGAGGGTTCACGGGACCATACTGGTCACTTTAATCTTCTCCAAACTGGGTCACAATTGGCATACCAATCTAAGATGTTATAGGGCCCTCCTAGTCACTGCCACCAACTAGTGGTTTCCTCCGACAGTTCTGAGTTCAATAGAACCCCAATCTCCATACTTTGTTTTTCACAAGGAGTGCAACTCTTTCTAGGACTTGTTGCAAATCTCCATCTGGGTCAGTCACTTTCTCCACACACAGCACCTCCATGTTTGTCTAGATAATGTTTCGACTCGTTCACTCCCATTCACATCAAAAAAAAAAAAAAAAAAACCACAGACATCAGTTCAAGAGTTCCATGGCCTTCCTAGAATAAGAGGTAAAGTTCTGTGTTATCCACATAGTGGAAACACTTCTGCCCCAATCTCCAGATGGTGATTCTCCTCAGTGGTTTCATGAGTGGACTAACATCGGGGGCAGGGGGGGCATAGAATGAAGACACTTCTGTGTCCCTAAAATGGTTGTGTGCTCTCTCACCTAGAAAAGTTGTTCCAATTTCTGTTCCAGTTGGTGAGCTGAGCTTTGTTGATCTTGAGACAAGAGGGTGAAATATGTGCAAAGGTTGTTTTGGTTCCTGGGCAGGGTGGTATGTTCCTGGCTCGGGTGAGGCACAGAGATGGGGAGAGGAGTGGAGAGTGTTTCAACTTAGAAGTTTGAGTCTGTTTAGTTGCACATTTAAGTGCCTAGCTTGTTTAATCTGCTGTGTTCTTGAAGCCTTTGACCCACCTATAAATGTTGCTATGCAGACTGTTTTGGAAAGAGCATTTCTTTGTAACCCACCCCTTGGGATATGTTGGGATCAAAATCTGAATGAATGAATGAATGAATGAATGAATGAAAACGTACCACAGGAAGGTCCCACGCTATAGCACGGTATTGTCCATTATGGTGAGATAAGGAGATGTAGGTTGTCTAAATATTTCCTGGAGTTAAACTTTTATGAAATGAATTAGCACAAAAGCACATGAGGCTCAACAAGATCTGATAAAGCCCATGTGACTTTCTAGGCACATAATCTGATTACTCGTTTAAGCACTTGCACAGTTCATTAGAAACCCAGTAGGAAACCACATCACTGCCGGTCCTGGACTGACTAAACATACAGTATTTGACGCACGGGCTCTTAGACACTAGTCTACCTTCTTCTTTAAAGCACCTCTTCCCTTTTCAATAAAGCTACTGAATAAGTATTTGTGTGTGTGTATGTGAATAATAAAATCCAAAATTATCTTAAGATGTTTATTCATCTGTTTCCACTTGGGAAGTTGCTATTATTACTACCTTGAACACATGTTTATGCTGATCTAGGGTTGCTTTTTTAAACAACCACTTCTTGAGAACAAATTGCACTGCAATCCTGGCCTTAGTATGACGGGAAGGGAGCTGAATGAGTTTTCCAGTGTACAAAGCTGTGGCAATATTTGATAGGACTGCCAATCTGCAAGCGCCAAAATTTGCAGGGGTGTGCATATAATTGACAGTGAAACACACACAGAGAGAGAGAAGGATGTTGTGAAGGAAACGATCGCTCAGTGCTAGATTTGCTTTCTTTTGTTCCAGGCCATTCAGAATATTTTGTTTTGGAACTGAAGAAGCTTCCAGACTCTCACAATTGATTCAACCACATATGGGCAAATTCAGGTTACACCATTCAAATTCCTTTAGCATTCTTGCGCTACAAATCTGTCCCGCGCTCCCCACAAAAAATGGACTTTGTGTGATAAGGAGAATGCACTGGAAAGTCTACGATAACATTACTTGATGCCATGTCATCCAACCACCTTGCAAGCAATCAGAATGTTCAATGAATAACCAACATCATCTACCCTCCCCACAAACTTTGTGCAAACAATTCAGGATGATTGCTGAATGTTCAGGTTATCTGGAGGCGATGTGAGTCAAGGGAAAGTAGCCAAACTGGGTGTTTAGCAGAGCAATCCAATATATGCCTACTCAGAAGCAAGCCCCATTGAATTCAATGAGTAAGTGGGCAAGATTGCCACTTATAGCATTCATTATTTATTACATGTGTATGTCACCTCCCAAACACTCAAGGAGTTTTAGCATCAGCTCTGGTTCCACCCACCACTGGCTTGTGGCCCCAACAACAACAAACAGTGTCCACCCCTTTGTGTGCATTATCAACTACAAAGCTGTTTCCAGCACATTGGTATTTCTTGTACCTGCAACAGAATTGCTCTGTGTGACTATCACACACAACACTCTTTACATGTTTTCCTCATCTCTCAGTGCCTTTTCTGTGTCTGAAACATGTGATGCGAGACACAAAGTAAGGTATCACTATACTCAGGCATCAGCCTCAGGGTATAAACTTGCTTGCTGGGAACACGGGGTTAAGCAGCAGCTAACCTTTTACATCCCATCGGAAGGAAGAGCCTGCCTTCTTGAGGGACATCCTTAGTCTCCACTTCTGGAACTGGAGGAAAACTGAAGGGCATGGTTTTTCATAAGCACCGGATCCCTTATATGAGAAATGCTTTTGATTCCTGCTCACCCGCATCAGGGTACATCAGATGGTTTTGATAAAACGTGCAAGAGATTAAACTGTTCCTGAAAATGATAAAGGGTTTATAACAGACAGTGTAATTATATTTATAGAAACAACAAAATGCACAAACAGTGTGCAGCATTTGGTCCTAAAAAAAGGAGGCTGGGTTTTGTTAAGAACAGAAGTTTTTTGTTCTCCCAAATCCTTTCTAACCCCAAAGGAAGCTCTCCTCTATTTGCTTTTCGATTGGAAAACATGCAGGGCTCTGAAGGCTGTGCTGCCAGACAAGTTTGCTTACAAAAGCTTAGGAGCATTTCAAATGTTGATGTTTATCACAACAAACATGGAACATGTGCTGCAGGGAGTCTATCCAGGCATGCAATTGCCATGTGCTTTTAAAACACCACAGGATCTCAAATGTGGATTCTCTCTCTCCTTCTTCTTTTTACTGCTCTTTAAAGGCTTGAAAGAAACAGATGTCTATAAAGGTGACAACCATTGTTGATCTAAGAGTGTTTCACCAAATCCATATGCAGCAGGGTTCAGACACCTCCGTTTGAGCTATGCAACGTGATCTCAATGGAAGGATTTTTTCTTTCTTTCCTGATTGAATGATGTTTTCATTTGCATTGTCAAGCTAATTAAGCCCAAAAGCACAACCCTGATACTTGCTTAATCCTAGTCTCTTTCTCTTCCCTGTGGGTCAAGGATAACCAATGGGGTGACCTGCAGATGTTGATGGACTACAATCCCCAGCCAGCATAGGTAATGGCCAAGGATAATGGGAGCTGTAATCCAGCAATATCTAGAGGGCATCACTGTGGCTACTCCTGCATTAGTTGTTCGCTAGATGTCTGCTGCTTCTCAATGGAGACCAGCTCTAATGGGGCCTGAGCTTCTGTGTCCAGCCCTACTGTTAAAGAGAAATAGATTGCTTCTGGCTAAAAGCAAAAATGCATCTCAAAAAAGTGACTTGAGAAGACATTGATTTGCATAAAATGTGCATGTCTGATTAACATGTAGATTTACCCATCCTTTGTTGCTGCAGCCATGCATCAGTAGCCTTAACTACAATTCCTTCTTAATATACTCATATTGGTACTTTGTATATAGTTTATTATTGGTTATTCATGGTTTAGAATATTTAAGTTCTTGTAATTTTGTAAAAATTGATAGCAGTTCCGTGATTTAAAAAAATAAATCTAAAAGGATCCAGTTGAAGAGAACACACATAGGACTGCATGCAGATCTTCCTTTAAGAAAGCCGAAACCTCACAAATTAGCTTTCTATGGTGTGAGAAAGGGTGGTGGTGAATTAATTCAAGTCATTCTACCATTCCTGGAGGGCTGACCGATATCCCTTTAAACAAAGCTGGAATCTTGTGTGCAGCTCTTGAGAAGAAATTCTGTGCGCACAGCCCCCATTTTATACATGTAGTGTCTAGCTATGAATGTAGAAAGGTACACAGCTCCTTGCTAGAATGGGTCAAATGAATGCTACCCAACATACATATAGGTTACTTCACTCAGATGTAATCAGTTTTTCTGCACACCAATTGTGGTCCAAGCTTGGATTAAATGCTTTAAGCAATGTCACATTTCAAACAAACAAATGTGCACATCACCAGTTTAGTAAGGAAATAAAAGGGAGAAATGAAGCTCAGTGTGGCTAGAAAAGGAGGTTGTGACATTTGATGGGTGGGGTGGGGGGTGAATTATATTTTATGAAATTTAGCAAAAATTAAACTAATATTTTGCAAGTTGGGGAAATAGGAAGTCTGTAAAACAGGTAGTCCATGCAGGAAAGAAAAAGTCAGAAAGATTGTGGAGAAAAGGGGAATCATTGCTGGAATGCTATCACTGCATAAACCAAGAGACCCAGAGGAGTGCATTGTAAGATTCTGAGTTCTCCTTCCGTGCTGAAACTTCTGCAGGGATTCCAATCCCATAAGAACTGAAAGTCTGGGCATAAATGTTGGTAATTCTTGGAAAACTGAAATGACAAGCCGGGTTCTTTGGCAAAGGATCTAAGTAGGAAGACAGCTGAAGGCTCTGCAGTCAACACAGCACTTGCAGGCTTCCTTTTTATCTGTTCCATATTGCCCACTGATGGGAACCCTGGCTTTGTTTTGATGAAAAGCAGATGCTAGAGGCAGATGTTTGGAGCTCAAAGGAATGAAACGCACACTTATGAAAGGCTTCCCTTTTAGGCAACCCCAGCAACAAGCAGAAGGACTGCCCGCCTCCAGTTCCAAACTCTGAAAGTGGCTTTCAGTATTTCTCTGCACTCCGCATGGTCAAACCACAGAACTAACCACCACAAGGTGAGGTGATGGCTACCAACTTAGATAGCTTTAAAAGAGGATTAGATAAGTTGAGGGAGAATAAGGCCGCCATAGCTAGTTTCTATCTCCAATGGTGGAAGCAGTATGCCTCCGAATGCCAGTTCACAAGTGGGAAAAGTTGCTCTCAGTTCTGGTTGGCCACAGAGAGAACAGGATGTTGGACTAGCTTAGCCTTGGCATGATCCAGTAGGGCTCCTCTTCTATTCCTATGTTCCTCAGGCCAAAAAGGTAAGTTAAAAGGTCTGAAGCAATGAGAGAGGAAGATAGAAATACTCCACCTCCCACCCTGTTCCTCCTTCACCTACCACTGCTTGGTGCAGAGCCAAAGTCCTACTTGCTTTGTAGGTGGTGCTGGAGGAAGGTGAGCAAAGAACCTTCTGCACCTAGAGCCAGTGTAGTCAATGTGGTGCCTTCCAGATGTTGTTGGACTACAACTCCCATCATCCCCATTCATTGGCCATGCTAGCTTGGGTGAACAACATCTGAAGGGCACCACGCTGGCTACTTAGAGAAGCAAATATATGATCTCTGGGTTGATAGCTGGCAATCTACTTGGGCTGTATCCAAGAAATTATCCTGAGACCGCAAGGATGTCCACTTGTACAATGAGACTTGGTCTCCCTCTTCTTTCCCTGCATGCCTCCTGCGTGCACACACACACACAACCAAATTCAATTCCAGCTGAGAAGAAGAACAGATGAGACTGTGTATAGGTGACAATTCCCTAGAGATATACCTAGCTGAAGTTCAATGGACGCTTCTTCATCCAGCCTCTTCTTTAAAAAAAAAAAAAATCCTTAAGGAATCTTGACATTTTAAAACTTCTTCTTTCTGCAGCTTTCAGTCAATGCTTAGTGTGTTTGTGGTTGCATGTGTTAAATTCATTAATCCTCCCCCGAATAATGAAGTTCTGGGAAAGTGAAATGGAGATGGTTGTTAGCATTCCTCAGGAAGCTGTGCACTTTTATTTGCACATTAGTCCAAATCACAGCAACAGAAGCTGCTGAAGAAACTTGTGCTACTTAACAATAATACAGGGGCGAAAACTATGGTATGTCGTTGTATATATTTGTTCTGTAAACAAATACTGTGCCAGTGGCCTTGCCTTATGGTCCTCAGGAAAGCGGAGCAGTGAGGTTTTCACCAAGCTGTAACAGCATTTGCTGAAAAATTACATACAGAAGTTTGTGTGCCAAGTATAAAGTTGATCTAATGGTTTCTCTAAGACTTATATGTTACTGTTTCTTTCATCGATGGTGTCTTGCTTTTTAGCTCTGGTATGAATGCTGTAGGCCAGGTGACCTGTGGTCCTCCAGATGTTGTTGGACTTCAGCCCCCATCAGCCCCAGCCAGCATGGCCAATGATCAGGGGTGATGGGAGATGTAGTCTGGAGAGACACGGGTTCCCCATCCCTGCTTTAGGCAGTGGATGAATACAGTCAACTGGATATGAAGTCTCACACTGTGGCAAATTACCATTTGGTGCCTGCTTCTCTGCATTCACTCCAGTTGTGGGCTTCCCATGAGGCATCTTGTTGGCTACTCTGAGAATAGAATGCTGGTCTAGGCTTGATCTGATTTTCTTACTCATTGTATGCAACAAACTGAGAATAAAGGTGAAGGTTGAATTGAAAGGCAATTTTCGTTTGTGTCACAGAGAAGCACAGGGAAGTATTTCAGTTGTGCCAACTCTAAATAGGGGTAGAGAACCTTTTTCAGGCCACATTCCCTTGTGAGCAATGTTCTGGGGGCCCCATGCTAAGCTGGCCAGCACCAGGGGCAAAAGCGGGCAGACTAATGGTCTGTCTCTTACTTTTGTCCAGAAGGGAACATTGCACCCACACAAAGGCTGGAGAATTCTTCACATACACTCACCTCACCATCCTCCATCCAGGCAAGCAAGAGGCAATTGTCACAGTTAAGGACTCAAGGAGCGGGTGGAGCAGGACCAGTAATGGATATGAATAGGCGCAAAAAGCTTGTAATGGTCAGCACCAGCCATATTTGAAAGACGTAACTCCATCCATTCAGTCCCATGAATTAAACACAGCACAGCTACTTATTTACTAGACAGGTGCGATATTCTCTTTCTCAGCCCTGTTTACTTCTGGCTTGCCTGGCTTATTATCATGGAGAAGGAGGCCCTCAAAAAGAGCATTCTTTGTAGCAGAAAAATGCATAACATTATTTGAAGTGGGGGGGGACACCAATCAGTGGTTCTATCTTCTACAGTAAAACAGTATGAGGTGTATTTCAATTTTACTTTATTTTAATGGTGTGGTAATTCTAATGCAGTGTAAGTTAAGACATGAATTGTTAGACATTTCCCTTTTGTAATTCTTTTAAAATTACTATTACATACATCAATACATTATATTTGATCTGACAGACATTTCCCTTTTGTATAAAGTAGTGTGGGGAACTTCAGGCCCAGTGGAAGAATGTGGGACCCAAACTCTCTTATCTCAACTTCAGAACTCACCCCAGACCACCACCACTCCTCCCCTCAGGCCATATCTTTTTCCTGCCCTGCCATCTGGAGTGTTTTGGCTTTGTTGGAATGTGTCCTTGAACTCTGATAGTGCTTCTTGTTTGCTTGGCTAGAGGATATAATATCTCTGTGTGCATGCAGAAACTAGCCGACTGTACAAAGGTAAAATTTGCATCCATTGCTCTATCCACTTTTGCCTTTAGCTCCTCCACCACTGGCATGTAGCCCAGAAAGCAAGATGAGCGCCACAACCCCCTAGTCACCTTTGACAGGACTTAATCGTCCAAGGGTCCTTTACCTTACCTTACCTTTTACCTACCCAGAATGGAATGTGGTCCTCTGGCTGAAAAAGCTTTCCATACCCCTGATACGAAGCCAACTATTTCCTTCCAGAAGAGCAAACTAAGGAGAATAGTCAACTTAAGTATTACCAGTTCCCAATCAGGTTGCAGGTTTTCAGTTGCCAAAGTGGCACAACTGTACAATCTGGCTTTGCAAGTGGAAAATTTCTTGAGTGCCCCTCTCCCGCAATGTGCAAAGCTTTGCATGTTGCAAAGGTTGTGTCAAGAACAGCTTCTCGGTTCTGCTTTGCATGGAATGCAAGTTTACCCAAGGACATTTCCCAGTCTTCCCTATAAAAGGAAGCTGAAAGAGGCTGCAAGCAGGCAGGTCAACAGTTCCCGCTTAGAGCCGCTTGCTACGCCTTCTGGTTCCTTTGCCTTGCTCTGTTCTGTCTTGCTCTTAATCCTGGCTGGCCTGTGTGCCTGTTCCCTGTGTGTTTGCTCTTGGGTTTCCTGCTGACTCAGGTATGGCACCACATCCTGAGGGAAGTCTGGATGGAGCCACATTTCATATTGGGTTGCCTTCAAACAAATGATTCCATACTGACAAGTGAACTTTGGACATGGCCAATCCACACCATGAGGCAATTTGATAAAGTTGTATTAGGCAGTGGACTTTGGGGTGTTGGCAGATTGGAAACCCCCAGGCCCTCACTTGCTTTGTTCTGCTGAAGGCCCAGGCGGGCCCACAGAAGCCTCATATGGGTGGCTGCCTCACTCTGAGAAAGGGTCAAGAGGAACCTTCTTCAGAATGAGGCATTTTGGGTGAAGTGGCTTGGAGGCATCCTGCAGTGGCACCCAGAAGATTTGCTTGTCAGGCAAAAAACAACATCAAAGTTATTTCAAAGTAAATGGGCAGCAGCGGGAACAGGGCAGGAAGGGCAGCAATGACAACAGAAGCAGCTGCTGGGCAGAGTGGAGAAGAAGAAAGCAGGGAGAGTGAGAGAGACAATAAGGGGGGAGTGGCTCTCCTCACTCCTGCTTCATGAAGCGCAGACCTTTGTGCCACTGCCGACTTTGAATGTGAAGAAGTGAGCTTTTCATGCTACCAGTGACAAAGCATGAAGCATGTGCATTTATCCATTTCTAGTCCAGTGCAGTAAAGAGGCCCAGATCTGGTCTCTTGCCACAATTTGCCAGTGGCTAGACCAGCTTAGAATCTGGAAAGTCCTTTGCCAATTCAGCTCTTGACAATACTTCATGGATATGTCATATTTCAGAATGGCATTCATTTGAAATAAGTCATACTGAACTGTGAAAAGGATATTTTCAGCTAGATTGGGCACGCCCACATTTCCAGCTTAAGTTTTTGTTTCATAATGGAAAACCATAAGTGCTGGGAAATGATTTTCCCCAGAAAAAGTCCTGCAATTAGTGTTTTCCCTAAAGGAGTCCCCTTTTTGACTTGCACACATGATGAAGAGCGCATGAGAGCTTCTCCGCTTTGTTCTTTATGACATGAAAAGAAAAATGATGCAAGTGAAGTTGCTTTTGAAAATCACAGTTAATATGTGAAATCAATATTTTACGCAGAGAGCTGACCAGACACAATTTCCCAATAGGGGAACGAGAACAGATGCTTCTTCCTTTTCCAGATGCAACTTTGGCATAGCTTTGAAGAGAAGCCAGGGCAGATGGACCACTGAAGATGATAGCAGAGTACAACAAAGGCCTCTTTTGGGGTAATAGTAACTCAAATGGTGTGGGGTTTGGCCACATGCTCAGTTTCTTTCAGTATCTAAACATGATACTGAGTTTAACGTAATCAAAAGTGCTGTTTGGGGGGCTTATCCAGACTTAACTCTTGCTCTTCTCTTTCCAGGCACAGGTCCTCAATTAAAAGCTCTGTGGCCAAGCATGGTCCCCACCCCCCGGAACTTTCCCCATGAAAACCCACTCTTTAGCACTCAATTGGAGCAAATGTCAATAGGAGCCATTTGCTCCAACTCGGGGTTAAGAATGGGTTTTCAAGGGGGAAGTTTGAGAGCAAAACAAAGGGCACTCAGACACACAGCTCTAAAGCATGGGCTATGCCCGGAAAGAGCAGAAGAAAAGCAAGTGACAATAAGTCTACATTCTTCCAATTGATCTTTCTACAGCCTGGCAAACTTTATTTTGGTTCACAATGTCTCACTCAGATAAAATAATACTTAAATATGTATTGTCTGACAAAAAACAAATTTAAATACAAATTCTCATATAGAATTGTTTTAATAAAAAGTCACAGATTAATGCTGATTCATCTATATAAATGGAAACAGTTTAGCTTTGTGCCCCAAAAGCAGACACATCAAAAGATATGAATGTGAGCCATCTCATGGTTTTAATGAACTACAGACAGATTATCTCTCTGTTCACATGTCCCTCTCAGTTAAACATTAAGCCTGAGTAAGGAAGCTGTGAAACCTCTCACTTTTCTATGATTATTTTTGTGTTTTAGTACAAATAAAGATATTGTTTCAGTTTGCGTATCAGGGCTCTCATGCCAGCCCACCACCACCAAATAGATCAGTATGGCTCCCCACATTTTGTCTACTGAAATATAATTATTTCCTCCCCTACTCCTGTTTATTCCCAGCCCTTCAAGTTATTAGGATTTGGATGAGTGCTTGGGTGAATCTTCAAGCCTCTCTTGCAAACATCACATCTCCCCAGGTGTCCCAAGAGCCCAGGCGGCTTTATCCCAGAGATTAATTTTTGCCAACTAATTGTGTTTATAACAATAGCTGGGGCAGAGCGTGGGAAACCAAGAGAGAAGCGCTTTTCACTGCCTGTGTTCTGATGCAGGATATCAGCACAGAAAGCTGTCGTATGATAGAAGGTTAGGGGCTGATAGCAATAATAATGGCAGAATATGGGCTTGAGCAAAGTCACCTAGCTGAGCTAATGTTCCCTTTCTTCATGGAAGCTCAGAAGGATGGCTGCCTGTGCTGGCTTTAGAAGTGTGCCTTGGACAAGAACACTCTGAACTAGCTTGAGGAGGGGGGGAAGAGGGGGGCCCAGGAGCCATGTGAAGAAGAATAGGGGAAAGTGTTCTCTTTGAGAAGCGTTTTTCTTCCTGCCAACTTTCTGAGGGTTTTTATTCTGCTCAGTTTGACACAAAAAGAGGAAAAGGCCAGAGTTAAGGCACAAATGGACTTGCGTAAAGGTAGCGAAAATTCAAGCAGGGCAAAAAAAAAAAAAAAGTTAACTCCTTTCTCTCTTCAATTGGGCAACCACCATAAGTCCCTCTAGTCTGCTGTGGCTTTCGTGTGGGATTCAGGCACATACCTGCACATTCAAGTTGCACAATTATAGCTGATAGGAAGCTGCTGTGCAACAAATCACTTTCCCCCAAAGTTCAAACTTTTCACATTAAGGAAAGTGGCCAGGAAATGCACTGGAATGTGTAGGATGACCATTGCTTTTTCACAGCATCACCTAACCTCCCTGTAAGCAAATCAGAGGGAATCCTCATTCAATGGCCCTGTTGTCTCACCTCCCTGCAACGAGGTCAGGATTGAATACTCAGTGAAGAGGCCATCTGGAAGCGGCCCATGCCTGCCTTCCTGTTAAGGGGAAAAGGCAACACACAGGTGGAAAAACATAGGAGGGGCAAAGTGAATTCCCAAGGCAGAAGCTTTGTCCCACGTATTAGATTTCTGAAAGAGAAATAGTAGTATATTTCATATTAATGCTACCATCCTAAACATGTAACTCAATGATTCTCCATCCCACTTTTAAGTTCACACCCTACCGGGATCATGTCTCACCAAACCCAAGAACTTCCAAGCTATCAGGACTACTTTGCAAATCCCACCAAAAGCAACAGAACCTAAGTTAGTCATCCTGACTAGCCTGTTCTATAGCTTCAAGAAGACTCATAGCTACCTGAAAGCAAATCACGCCTTGCCCAGTAGGACATATGCACTAGCAGTGCTTCCAGGATTTCATCCATAGTAAGGAGCACAACCAACTCTGGATGAGTCACAGGGAGCCCAGGACCAGCACAATAGGACAGTATCCAGTTTCTGTCATAAATCCTCTTTTAATTGTGCAGTTGGGTCTTCCCCAAATGTGGAAGTAAGGAGGCAGGCCAAATCCCCTTTATGCCAGGCTGGTTTGGGTTAGCTTGACTGGTTGAAGGCATCCCTCCACCTGCTTCTGCTGACTCAACTTGCCACCGGCTAGCACAGACATCCATTTCCCACCTATCGAATGTGTGGGCAGGCAGAAGGCCCATCAGTCCAAGAAATAGCCCCAAAATGGGGGGTTAGAGGGGTGCAGGTGAGGCTGAGCTGCCCTGGAATCCACTGGTTCCTGAGCTGCTCTCACAGCTGCTGGTGACCAGCATTGGGTCTGATCTGGGGCCAATTGCTGCATTAGCCTGAACCTGCACAAGGATCTCTCTGCCTTGTCCTCCATCTTCTGGTACCATGAGTAGCTCAGCTGCAGAGATGGTGGTAGCGCCTCTGTTCTGTGGTGGAAGCAGATTTAGGTTGCACCTTCTGAAGTTAACTTTCAAGTAAGGAAGTTTAGGATTGCTGCATTATTTTAATTTCCCCTTTATGACTTTGTTATGATTTGCATGTGAAAGTTCCCTCAAGTAAACACAGGGATCCCACAAAGGAAAAAGAAGTGGGAGGCAGTTTGTTGTCTTGAGGAGTGGGTTTTTTTTTCCCACCCCTGGTGCTGTTTAGGAGAAAATGCTTCTAATAATATGGCACTTCATAATCTAATCCCACAAAAGTTGATGCCTTTATAAACTGTATCTTTAACCTGTCACATGATTCTGTTGGTTCCCTGCTATCAGTTGATTCTAGAAATGTTCTCGTTTAAGATTCGCTATGCACCACAGACACAACAAATTGCAAATTACATTCTTCTAATTGCACAAGCAACTTTTACAAAACCATTTCTGTACATGCTACTTTTTAGTATCTTACTCAAAAGCATAAATAAGGAAACACAGATGGCAAATGACAAAAAAATGAAGAAAGGCATATGATTTTTTTCATTATTAAGGCTTAGATTTATGAAGCAATCAAAACGGTGGTTTTGATTGCTTCATAAATCTAACGCAACAGTAACCTTAAAGTTTTCAGTGGGACTATGCTGCAGTAAATAGGCTGAAGGCGTGCTTATGCACCAGTGGCTGCAATTCTCAAATTAATTGCATTTTTCACCTAATTAAATAAATGGTGAGGCACCCATTAGCAAACAATGCATGTCCATGCTGGAGAGGCATTTCCGTTGCAGGCTTCACCTCAATTTATGAACCTTCATTAGTATTCCTGTGAGCAGCATTTATATATACCCAGAGCCTCCCCAGAAGAGAGGTTGAAGGTTGGGGAAAAAGACCGCCTCTGTAATGCTGCCCCTTGTACATTCATTGCTCCCTCGTGAATGTCTTAAATGTGCCTTAATCATTTATATTTCAGTAAAATAATCCATTAATCTGTTTCATCTGAATCCATGAAGAAAACATCAGGCTGGATCTAACAGCATCCTTCTGCAAGTGGAAGTCATGTCCGCTAGTGTAATGAAACCTCCCTCTTCTCCTCTTCCCCTTGTGTGCCCTTGGGCATCCTGATCTCGTGGGTTAGGGGACCCTGAGGACTACATTTGGGGTGCAGGGGAAGGGAAGCGGAAGCGGAAGTTTCAAGCTCTGCTCACATAACATTGGATAGAGCCCAGTGGTTCTGAAAGGAAAAGAACATCTTGTTTTGGTTTAGACAACGGACATATTTGTGACAGCAGGAACCATTTTAGAAACATTGTCCACTTCTGTGTAAGAAAGGGAAAGAGCTGTTATAAGGTGGTGCTTGTCAATAGTATTTGTAACTGCTTGTAATTGAAAATGATCACTTCTTTTTAAATTGCTCTCTGATTCACCTAGAAGGTGACATTTTAGTCAAACAAGAGGTTTCTTCCATCGTGTAATCTAACGGATTAGTTTATCAGATGTTGCGGTCCTACAAATCATTTAATCTGATGGAAAATGGTGGCTTCAAATGCCAAATTGAATGCAGTAAACTGGAGCTGTCTTGTGTCCTTGTCAGGAAAAGGCAGGGTTTAAATATATAGTATATAATAATAAGAATAAGAATGATATGAAGCTGCTCAGTCATCCTCTGCTCCCTCTCCAATGGGAGGCGACAAGAGCTGAAGAAGAAATTCTGGAACCTGCTGGGTCTCCAGCTCAGCACTCCTCTCTTCACCTTCCTGTTTACCTCCATTTAAAAAGGCAGAGGGTGGAAAGGGAATCCAAAAGCCAACCCTTACCTTACGTGACTCCTTTTGAAGGATGACAGAACCTGACATACAGATCTGTTCTGTCAGGGTGTTATTCTTATTCTGTGTGACCAATAAAATAGGTACGATGTGAGCAATCCAAAGGGGCGCTGTCACAGTGAGTCTGGATTTTCTGAGTCAACCTCATTACCAGAGATCCCTCTGGAAGCACATCCAAAATCCTACATTGGATCAGGGTGCCATGTCAAGAGTTCCAGTGGAGACAGGGCCTAAGATGATGAAGAGATTTCAGCAACTGGAGACAGGATCTGAGGAATCGCCATAGCTCAGGACTGGAGCACATGTAGAGGGTTGCAGGTTCCATCCCTGGCCTCTCCAGGAAGGGCTGTCTGGGAGCTGCAGCCAGTAATACTGAACTAGATGGCACTTCCTGTCCCCTAAGATTCACAGCAATATTCAAAGGGTTGTTACTTAATAAACAAGAGACTAAACTGCAACAAAAGGGGATGGATAAGAGAAACGGCATATAAGAAAAAAAATTGCAGTTACTTTTTATATTTAATAATAACCAGAGATATGTGGGGTTCCTAATGAATGTGGTCTGAACGTCAGAAAGAACCTTCTACCATTAGAGTCAGGACAATTGACCTGTCATTGACTCTGACATTACTGGGCACGTATAACACCTAAACTTGTTGCCAATGGCAGGGGGGAAATATCTTCAACAAACAAGCTGATTCACGTGCTTTCTAGCATGTCCTTCAAACCCACAGATCACTAATGACTTGGGAGTGTCTTCCAGTTGCATGGAACTATGGCAAGGGATGTGATAGCAAGGGATATTATTTCTCTTCCTGAAATTCATCAGTAACTTTTTTCACTTCCATGACTGAACAGTTCCCAATAGTTCCCACACTTCTGCCATTGTTCTTAAGTTATTCAAGCACAGCAAGCCTATTGTTGAACAAAGAGCATTTCCTCCAGGCAGCTTTATGAGAGGCAGACCAAACAGTGTAGCCAGCACAAAGATTTCATCAGCCATCAGAAGTACCAGGCTTAATAGGGATAAAGGTGCAAATCAAATACATTTTTGAAAAGTGGACTGATTAAACCACCCTTTGGACTCCTCAACGGAAAGAACACATAATTGTTACTTTAAAGTCAATACCTCTCAATCCATCTCCCAGAAATGACTCAGTCATAAAAATATGAAATATCATAAGGGAAAGACATTCCCCTTAAAAAAAAATGTTAATGTTTATCTGTCTTCAGCCACAGAGATCATGGTTCCTCACTGCAGGGTAGAATTCCATCCTTTCATTCACCATGACGACCAGACGATGCAAAAGCCTTTCCTCCCACAGGACAAAACCATTTACAGGTAAGTTATGCATGAGAGGCTTAAGAAGCACAGAGTTGTACACAACCCACTGTTTCAAGAAATGATGAAAGTGGTTCTTGGGATGACATGACGCAGTAGGTGCTGTTTATGACTTTTCTTTGATTTGGCGCCAAATGTAGGCTTATGGCTGAATATTATTATTACAGTCATGCCTTTTATTGCAATGCAGAAACTCAGCCAACTCCGATCACTTCTTCTAAAGCAGCTGTTCTCGAGCTATAGCAGCATCCCAAGCTCCTAAGGTTAAGAGGGGGAGGGTTTTTAATTTTATTTTTCTTTATTCCCTCTCCAAATGCAGCAAAGGCCTGTCAACTTGGCTAGGGGAGCTAGCAGGGCTGTGCAAGTCTTTGGCACATGAAAAGCTTGCATATACAAGTTGCTGTAGGGTGTGTGTATGACAGTTGTTCCTACACAGGAGAAGCACCCACCTAAGCTGGGCTCACTGGCATACATCTCACTTAACACTTGAAGTATGGCAGCTAGATAATTATTAACAGTGCAATCCTATGTGTTTCTACTCAGAAGTAAGTTCTACTAAGTTCAATGAGTCTTATTCCCTGTTCCTTAAAGAAAGGCTGATGCTTTTGGTTGACCATGTCTCCAATAACAAATTCTGAATCAATAAATCCTGAAGTTTCGCATGTGGATGCTAAAACTAGTATTTTTTATTGGGTGACCAGTACATGTGGGGTTTAAGTCATACTCAGAGTAGACCCACTGAAATAAATGGATGTGATTTTACTGGATTGACTTTGGATAGGACTTATTTGTATACTACTCACTTCTTTGGGCACTATGGGCATTATTTGCCCTGACATTTGCCAAAATAAGGGCATGTCTGTTAAAGGAAGGAATTTAACAGGCTGCTAATGAAGTGTTGACTGTATGGAGATTGTGCATGTATTATATACGTTATTTTGAATCAGTTGTTTACATTGTTCTGCTCTGTGCTGCTACGGGTTGATTATATTTCATGCTGGCTTTTGGATGTGAGAAACCTATTCATTCAAAGATGGTAGCATGATTCTTAAGCATGCTTAAGCATGCAGAAAAATGGTAGAGAAAGGCATCAAATAGATGCTTGCACTTTGCTTAGCAACAAGAGGGCTTGCCTCACCCATTTAAAATGATGTAAGGGTCTTGTAACATTGGAAGGGTGTGTATCACATTTATTGTGGCCTCTTTCTTGTAGGCATGTTCCTTGCCGGTGAAAACTCATGCTACAATAAATGAGCTTGCCTCTAAGGGCCAAACTAGACTAGATGTCAATCATATCTTTAGTATTTGTGCTAAATTTGCAGCCACTGGAAACTTCACTCCTGGGGAGAAATGGAAGCCATGTGTGTATGTGATGGGGATGATTTCAGTTAGGACAATGCTGTGGCCCTGATCTAGTTGACCCTCCACTATGAATGCTAGCTAGGGATGATAGGAGCTGTGGTCCAAAAACAACTGGGGACCCAAGTTTGAGAAACCCTGAAATATATAAAGGCACAAAGACATTCAAGTTTGCTTAGTGTCCTATTTCATGTCCCCTTTCCTCAAGTGTTGTTTCTAGAGAAATGAGTGTTTGGACAAGGTTTCTCTCACATGATATATGACAAGTTCTCCAAGCACAGGCTATTACTATGTCTTTGTAAGTCATCAGATTGGCAAATTGGTGTAGGAAGAGCAGGCATCCACGTGCCTGTGCACAGACGGAACGTGATACAAATAAACAAAAAATTCTGTTTCGTTTTCAATGTCTGAATTAAATTTGGTACCTTTGATATTTGGCAACACATTTTCAAAGTGTCTTACCCTAATCCCAGCCAGCCAGCCATCTGATGCCATTGTTAAAAGAATTATTTAATCCCCCATCTCTAAAGGTAAGTCATGTCCAGTTCACAGTTCACATACAAGAGTTATGGGAATGAAAGCAGAAGGATTAAAGTGTCATATTCCCATGCTGTGGAGACATTTCTGCACCTAAGGAAAGCCGTGGGCCCCAGAGGTCATCTGGTGCTAAATCTGCAAATTAATGCTCTGAGACAGTTGATGACTGAGCTGGAGGTCAATGCAAATCCACTGGCAAAGTATCTCAATTAGAGTCCTAACTCTTTGCCAAATTATTTAGGCTACCTGAAGTAGCTCTTCTCAGATCTGCCCCAATGATATCTTGAGCTCCTGATTAATGAGGCCAGAAGCAAGGGAGGCAGCAGAACAAATTGTACAGGGTGATGTCATCGGATGGCTCCCCTGAGAAGGGAGGACAAGTGGTTATTCTACAGCTGCAGTTGCCCTTATCATGCCAAAAAGGAGTGAACAATATCGACAGAAGGTCAATTAACATCCTTGAGCAGCATAGCTTCAAGAAACCGTGTGGTTGTGAAACTACTTTCCAAACATATGCACTTGCCTTATCAGTGGCCCCAGTTAAGTGTAGTTTGTGTGTGTGCCTAGGGACCATTTGCCAAAAATCCCCCAATAGACAACATGCAGCCAGCCTCATCTTTTTCTGTTGGTGGCCCTTCTGTGCAGAAGATTCAGAACTGAGCAGAGGCAGCTTCTTCTAAAAGAAGACAGCATGTCGGATTTCAAGCTGCTGTGAGGACTGAACTTTGGCCGTGCCTTTAACAGCAGCTTGGTGCACAGACAGGAGCAAATGGAGTTGTTTATTCCCACACTATGATTTCAGAAAATCAAGCTGCTGTTAAAGATGGGGGCAGTGTGTGTGTGGCCAAACTGGAACAAAGGAACTTCAAAGGGAGATGGCAATGTGAATCCACTTGAATTACACTTCTTCAAGAAGTTCAGTGCTTTCACTTGTGGACTGAATTGGAACAGGCACTACATCTGTTAACTGGCTTGCCAATGTCAGATTTATGTGTTGTATCAATAACTTTGTGTGTGTGTGTGTGTAGCCACTGTTAGTAATGTGATGATCACTTTCTGTACTTTACTGCATTCCATTTCCTTCTGACTTCACCATTTAAAATTTCCTCATCACGTATCTATATACCTGTAACCCAGACTTGCCCATCTGATGAAGTGGACTATAGTCTGTGAAAGGTTATGCCATAATATTTGCTAACCTTAAAGGTGCTACAAGACTCCTTTTGTTGCAAGGGACCAGCACAGCTACATATCCCCCTCTGGGGGAACATAGCAAAACTTTGATTCCTTTTCTATTTTAATTTTCAGTCTGTGTGATTGGAACATTCTTAGATGTTTCTTCCCATGATATTTAAAATACATGCCTTGGGAAATAGTCAGTTTCCTGTCAATTTCACATACAGATGGGACTGATAGGATATCTGTCAACTGGCACATATTTAGGAATGGGCAGATCTGTCAATTATGCTTTCTTTCAGTTTCTTATTTTTCCCCATTTTAAGTCCAGTTCTCCACATTAGTTTGCAATTTCAAAAAGTCCTTATCTGCATTTTAGTGTGAATTCCTCACAATATACACGTTTTAATGCTATTTTGGCATTAAATATACAATTTTTGGCAAATGAATTTTGCCTAATACAATGTATTTTTCTACATCATTTTCACTCACCTTATTACACCTTTAACCTTTTGCTAAGAATCTTAAAAGTCAGGAGAGTCAAAATCTATGTCTCAACAAGTAGCACTTGCTGAGAGTTTTAACTTGGTGAAGTTTGTTTTCTATAAAGTGCTAGAAGAAATGTACAGACCAAACCTAGTTTATGGTAGATTTATTCCATGAAGGAGGGGAAGCAATTGAAGAACGTTACAGTGTAGACCAAAATAATATCTCTTTGCAAACAATGTTTCTTGCAGTTAAGTGCAGTCAAGAAGCGATATACGTGCAGAAGCAGACATTTGTCAAGGGAACCATATTAGGCAAATCTATTAAACAAGAACAGAGTCATGCCTTGTTTTGACATGAAATTGCTCTTTGCCTACTGTTTTATGCAAGAGTGAAAGTGAACTCTTAGACTGATTAATGGGATGAGATCTTTCAGTTCCGCAGAATATGAAAGGAAGGGTGGCATCCTACCGCAGAATTAACGTCCATCTGTGATGCTTACGAAATCTGATGAACAGAGCAGCAAAAGAAACATTTGATGTGATGGATCTGTTGCAGGGCTGTGCTGTTTTCAGACTTACGCGGGGAAGGGAAGGATCAACATGTTAACTATTCCCCTACACAAAACACATTCGCATAAGGAACTAGCTTATCAATCAAAAGGCTTGCTGAGAGACATCTCCCTGGCATACTAGTTTTGTTTGTGAAGAAAGTATATTATATAAGGACGCAATCCGGCATTCAGTCTCCTACACCAGCAGTTGTGATGGTGCAACCTGGCAATTGGTAAGTCATAAGGAAGTCCTGCGCGGGTGGCGCTGTGGGCTAAAGCCTCAACGCCTAGGGCTTGCCGATCGAAAGGTCGGCGGTTCGAATCCCCGCGGCGGGGTGCGCTCCCGCTGCTCGGTCCCAGCGCCTGCCCACCTAGCAGTTCGAAAGCACCCCCGGGGGCAAGTAGATAAATAGGTACCGCTTACCAGCGGGAAGGTAAACGGCGTTCCGTGTGCGGCTCTGGCTCGCCAGAGCAGCGTTGTCACGCTGGCCACGTGACCCGGAAGTGTCTCCGGACAGCGCTGGCCCCCGGCCAATAAATGTGAGATGGGCGCACAAACCCCAGAGTCTGTCAAGACTGGCCCGTTCGGGCAGGGGTACCTTTACCTTTACCTTTAAGGAAGTCCTGATTCTCTGTTTTGTCTCATACTGTTTCAGCCAGAAGTATTTTCATGCCCAAGCTTGGTTACCCTTTAAGCAAGCTGCAATCACTGTATTAACAATGAAGCAGTACAGTTTGGATTGCCAATTATGCTTCAACCAGCTGTACTTGGCACATGCCCCCACGTAGAGACTTGGAAGGCAAACTGGCCCCCTTGTAAATTACAATGCCCTACTTGTAATGCATGCATTGTACACCAAAAGTAAACACGTTTTATGAAGACACCGTATACGGATTATAAAATGATACCTGAAAGCCGACCCAAATGACAAGCAGCGCATTTAGCCAAAGAGAAAATAAAACAGAAAAGGAGACAGAGAGGAAATAAGAGGCTGCCTGTCATAAAGGAAGCCCCAGTCCACCATTTGCAATACTCCTAAAAAGAAATGAAGAATGCAGAAAGCAGAGCCATAGCTATGAGGGGACTAGCTGCGTTTTTTGCCCCGGGTGAAGCCTCCAGAGGGGCACCATTGAGGCTCCCAGCCTGTGTGTGTGTGTGTGTGTGTGTGTGTATACAAAAGTGCTTGGGGGGGTACCAAACTGGGTCTTTGACCTGGGTGAAATAAAGCCTAGTTTCATTCCCACAGAAAGGCATGCTGTGTCAAAGAAGCATTGGCCATTTCCCCCTTGGAAAACGTGATGCCAGCATGTATTCAAACCTGAAAACGCTTGACCTAGGAACATGTTTCTAACACAATTCAACCTTTCAGTTTTCGCATCATGTGAAATATTTGCTGCACTCACTATGTTGCAAGGACCCAAGCACCATTTTTGTTTGTTATCATTACGCATCTTACATGATGCAACCCTGGCACAAACCATGATGCTGCTCCCATGCTTTCATCGTGTGGCACCTGGGATCGTAGCAACAGTGGCAGACTTTGGATCTTAAAATTTCAGCAGCATCCTGTGCAACACCAAAATTCAGTGCCTCCCCCCACCTCTTGCCTTCTGTTCTTTGTCATTGTTGCAGCACCCCTGCAGCACTCTTGGCTCAAGGCCCAGTGTGGGCAAACCAATCGTGCTCCCCTAAATCTATCTCTGTTAGCAGCTGTAACTCAGGCTCCATTTGATATTGTTGAAGGCCTTTTCAGCACTGAGAAATAGCAGTGCTGTCTCCTGTTTGTTCAATGAGACACAATTGATTATATGTATTCTCATCTATATATTATCCTTCATTTTCTACTGCCAGATAAAGCCAATTTGGTCTACATTTATGTATTGATTCATTGTAGAATTTAATCTTTTTGCCAATATCCCTGTGAAAATCCTATAGTCTATATTTAAGAGATAGGTGGATCAGTAAGAAGATACATTAGACATATATTTCCTCTCTTTTGGAATTACCACAATATTTGCCTCTTCCCAAGAGTCCAATGTTGTTTTCTTTTCCCATATTTCACTGATTGTTTTCCTTAACATTTTAACTAGTTGTGATGCAAATGTTTTATAAAATAAAGCCATAAATTCATGCCGTCCTGGTGCCTTATTTTCTTTCCATGCTTCTGGTTTGTCTAAATTTTCCTGATCACATGGTATTGCAATATTCCCTTTAAAAATCTATATTGATTTTCTTTGAATTATCTGTCTGACATAGTTTGGAATACTATCCTAAAGAATTCTGCTCCAATATATTAATTTATCCTCTTCTGACTTCCATATTTCAAGGGGAGGGGGAGCACTATAAATTCTTTGAACTGCCCTGAGACCTTTGGGTATAGGGTGGTATATAAATTCTAATAATAATAATAATAATAATAATAATAATAATAATAAGCATTTTTATTTTAAAAAATCTCTAAATGTAAGTAGTTCAAGGAGAAAAACATGCCATTAAATTCTAAACAGAATCTGGAACAAGGTGTATAGAAAGAAAGGGGTCCCCCCCCATATTGTACTCTCCCCCAAATCTCTTCTGAAGCTGTTATTTGCCCTGGAAGGGAAGCTTCTGGCATCCATGCAGGCAGCTCAAAGTTGTGCGTCTGAATGGTTCCATGCAGTTGGGAATCACTTACAGTGCAATCCTGCCTTCTCATTTAGTATCCTCAGGTGTAAGTTCCATTGGGTTTTATGGAACTTAGTCCCAGGTAAGCAGGAATGGAATTGCAACCTTGCTCTCCTCTAAGTGTGTTTCGGACTGCAGCCTCACTTTGGTACTTGAATGAATTTTCAGAATGTGTCTTTTAAGCTTAAAATGTTGCAGGCAATTCTTGAAAGCTTTTTTCTTTCTTTCAAGGGCTTTGATGTGGCAAAGTCAGACTGTATTTGTGCCTTAAACTGTTTCTTTCCTCTGAAGTGGAGTTTGTGAACTGAATGGTGCTTTGCCAAACATGATCTGACTTGGTGTCTGCATCAAAGGTGCCAGCTTCCCAAACTATACTGTCTTTGTGCTTTTCAGCTCTTTGAAGAAGGAGGAAATGGAGCGGATATTGGGACATGCTCATTTTCTTAATCTGTCACTTACAGCTGAAATATCAAATGCCCAGCAAAGGTATCATAAGTTAACATTGAAGAGCTGTGATTTTGTGCCTGGTGTCTTCCATTAAACTTTATTACAAGTGACTGAGGCATAGGTATACTGAGATTCAGTTATATTTTAAAGCAAGTGCAGATATTTGCCTCATTGATTGTAAAGACTGTATAGCATTTTCATTGCTCAGCCAGAGATATTTTCATGCTGGAAAACAAAAAGAAATATATTTGTCGGTAGGGGAAAATATGTCATCTGCATCTCCACCTTTGTCTTCTCCCCCACCCGCAAAATGAGTCCAAGTGCCTAGTTATGACTGTTGGCAACATCTTAGTGCAAATAAGAAATAAATTCACTTATGATACACAATGATGGAACCAGTGTCTCATGTGAAAGGCATGTCTTTTGAGGGGACAATGGAACTCTTGACATACCAGTCATAAGCATCTTGCTTCCTTAATTGGTTTTCTTTTGTGATCTGATGGCGTTTGAGAGGATGCAGAAGAACTTGAGATGGAATGTGTAGGGAACTAAGGAAGTACTTTCTGCACTGCCACATTAAATGAAACGAAACAGGCTGCAATAGTCAATTGACACTATTGTTATTACTATTAGTAATAACAACTAATTTACTAATTAATTAATTTACTAATTTAAACAACTAATTTATTTATTTTGAATATGCTGGTTCTTTTAGTTTCCCCTACCACACCTCAGAAATTGAGATTATGATTTATGATGCTATTTCCGGTCTAATTTTGCTGACTTGTATATTTGTTGAGAAAACATGAGGTTGACTGGCTTATTCTATATGCCCTGAGTGCTCAGTAGCTCAGAGAATCACTCAAACAAAACTCCAAGCTATCACAAATGGAAATTTCATGCACCGAACACAAACCAGATTGTGCTACACTACGCATGGGCAGGAATAAGGGAGGTGCTGCTACTGACCCCTTAAAGTGCATCTTAAGAGCTGTTGATGATGCCTAGAACTGGGAACACTCTGCAAACTTTTCTACCCTGCCCTAGTGAGAAGGGGTCTTTGAAGGCAAGCAGTGCTTCCCTACCCAGGCATTGGGTGACTGAAAGCGACTGTTTCTGGCAACAGGGAAATTATTAGCTGTGACTGTTTAAATAAATGTTTTTAGATCTTCTTATTGTTTTTAATATGTTTTTATTTTATTTTAAAATGTATTGTTTTATTGCTTGGTTGTTTGCTACCCTGGGCTCCGTTTGGAAGAAGAGAAACTACGACCATAAGCTCCCCCCCCCCCCGAACAACTACTAAGCTCTGTATTATGGGTATATTTCATTACTTTAAATTAAAAATCAATCAGTCAGTATGAGTGAATGACTGAATACATTTGCAAAATGATTCAGAATACTGGGGGGGGGGGGAGAAACTGAGAGAAAAATGACAGGTTTGTCCATTCCTAACACGACACACACAACCTGCATAGAACCATCTCTTGATTTTCTCAAAATTCTTACAACTCCCCTCAAAGCTGACACATTTCAGCTGAGCTGTGGAGAATCTAAACTATACTAGATCAGCTTTCACCAACCCTGTGTCCTCCTTGGTGGGGCTGATAGGAGTTGTGGTCCAAAACAGGTTGGCAAAACTGTCCCTCTCTGTGATTTAATGCTATTGTTTCCAAACAGATTTTCTTTTCCCTTTGCCATTTCTCCTGTTGATAGCATTGTATCTGAATTTAACTGCCAATAAGTGTCACTTCTAAATCAGCTGTAAATGCATTTATGGGAATGTTGTGCCAGTGCCTGAAATTTAACACCAGGGAAAATGCCAGACAGTGCATTATTGTGAATTCACATGAGGGCTGTGGTAGGAAGCAAGTCAAGCAAGCAATACATAACAGACCAAAGTGCTGCTTTATGTGCAGTTGGAAACGCAACCACTGTGAATAACAGGAGTAGAGCTTGATGTGAACAGATGTTTGTGTAAATGGACAAAAGATTGTGCTTCCACAAATAATGATTTTTTTTAGGAGGCAAGCACTTTTTCATAGTAACAGCTGTACAGTTAAAAATGATACTTTGAACTTTTTTATTAAAAAAAATGTTCCAAGAATCCTGGACAGCATATGAAGCATCAGGCCCAGTTCCAAAAATTTACTCATATTTCATGCTACCTGTCAAAAAAATCATAACCACTCTAGATGGTTAAGTTGTAGATATCAATGATCAACTGAAGCTACCAATCCCATATTGAGATTTTAAGAATGGCTTTCAAATACATATTTTTGGTTATGGTTTTCATTTGTTCATACTGTCCATTCCGAGTGTAAACAAGGTGCTAAAAAAGGACTAGGCAGTAGGATAAAATGTAATATTCTTGCAAGCCCCAAGTCACTGACCACAGCTGAGCCCAAACTATCTCAGCACAGTGTGGGAGCAAAAAAAGACTGAGGGAGTACAAAGTGGGTAGGTTCACTGTGTTGTGTGAACTAGGCCATTGTCACAGGAATGGCCTCCCTGCAGTGGAAAACTCACAGGAAGTTGTCTTCTACCTAATAGGAACATTGGTTCATCTAGCTCAGTACCATCCACTCTGACTCTCTGTGGGTGCCAGGGATTGATACTGAGCCCGTCCCGTCTGCATGCAAAGTGGATGCTCTAGAACTGAGCTATGGACCCTTCCCAACAACAGCTCTCCATGTTCCCATTGGTTCTAGTAGAGAGCTGGAAACTGACATCATGATGGCTCTGATGTGCTTAGCAAGTCCTTGCCAATGTTGTGATGAAGCAGCCTTCTGACCTTGTCATCTTAGTCTTCAATCTTCTCTCAAATGGTTTTCCTAAATTTCCCTCTGTTCATGGAAATAAGATGTGGCGAAGGAGAAGAAGAGTCTAAAGTAAAGCTTAGACCATTGCGTTTGGGACTGATTATTAGATTTTGCTCCATTTCTGACTACTATATCAGCATACACGTCAACTGTGTCCCAGGAAAACAAGCAGTTTGGGTGACGTGATTGCGCACCATGATCTTGTCCCCCAAAAGCACTTTTGGGGAGCCAAAATCTCACATGACACCCCAAAACACACGTATTGGGGTGTTGTGCTCTCACGCAAAAACACCAGAGTTACATGACTTGTACGGGAGTGCAACCCTGGAAAATGGCATCCCAGTTTTTACCTTGACATGTTGGAAGGTAGGCAACTGGACTTCCCCGCGACCCTTCCCCTCTGCAGGGAGGTGGGACTGATTCAGATGGTCCTCCCCTGCCACCAAATGGTTTCCAGAGAGTGGTAGGGGATGCTTTATCTGATGTTGATGGCCTTTCAGCTAATTCCCTGGTGGCCCGCTGGAATGTGGAGTTAACCAGCGCTATTGACTGTTTGGCTCTGAAGCACCCTCTCCAATTGCATGGAGCCCGGACAGCCCCATGGTTTTCCATGGATCTGAGGGCAATGAAACAATTGCTTAGACGGCTGGAGCGCCAGTGGCAGATAACTCATTCTGAAGCTGACTGGACATGGGTTAGAGTTCAATGTTGAGCCTACCAAGTGGCAATAGCGATGGCGAAGAAGACTTTCTTCCACCTCTATTGCATCTGCAGAAAACAGCAGCAGGAAACTCTTTCAGGTAGTTCACAATTTAGCAGAACCACCTGCTCCATCGGGGCCCAGTACGGACCACATGATCTCCTGCAATGATTTTGCAAAGTTTCTTGCAGATAAAGTTGCTCAGATTCGGGAAGAGGTAGACTCCACCGTGGGAGCAGGGCCGGGGTGGGAGAGTGCTAGAGTCCTGTCTAGTCAAGTTGCATGAGATCAATTCCAATCTGTGACCTCTGAGGATGGGGACAGGCTCTTGGACGAGTGAAACCAACCACCTGTCTCCTGGATCCTTGCCCATCCTGGCTTATAAAAACTAGCTGGGAAGGGCTGGGTGATGGGCTTCATGGAGTGATGAATGCTTATCTCTATGAGGGAGCCTTCCCAAACCTGCTGATAGATAGAGGCAGTCATTAAACCGCTTCTTTAAAAAACATTTTTAGACCCAGCCAATATGGCCAACTATCGCCCAGTCTCAAATCTTCCATTCTTGGGCAAGGTGATTGAGCGAGTGGTTGCTGAACAACTCCAGGCACACCTGGAAGAAGTGGACCATTTGGATCCCTTCCGGTTAGGATTCAGACCTCATCATGGGACTGAAACTGCCTTGGTCGCACTGGTCGATGATCTCCGGCAGGCTAGGGACAAAGGTGAGTGCTGTTCCCTAGTTCTGTTGGATCTCTCAGCGGCTTTTGATACCATCGACCATAACATCCTTCTGGACCGTCCTTCTTGTCCTTATGTTTCAGTGTGAGTGGGGGGACGTTCCACTTGAAATCTTGAATTCTTTGGGGAAAACACTTGAGAACAAGAGAAACAGAGAAAAGCTAGTGAAGCGACAAGAGCATCTGTAGTGTTTTGGCTCTTTGTGCAGGTTGCTAATCTGATCTCTTCAAAGACAACATTCTCCCCTTTGTTTTCTTTTTAAAGATCTTACCCTGTTTAAAATTCATCCTGCTAAATCATGGCTATTTGTTCCCACGTACCTTCTCAAGGGCATGTTTTTCCAAAGCAATTTTAAGACAAATATTATTTTCTTCACCAGCGCCTAAAAGTTGCATTTGTCATCTCTGTGCAAAAGGCAATAGATGCTGGTCGATCATCTATAATACAAACCTAGGAAGGAATTTAGCACTGCAATAATAAAAGAATAATAAGCTGAAGGGGAACTGACCAGAACGCAGCCAATTCCCTGTAACTTCCTTATTTACTTTGCTGTCACTGCATGGTTGTTACTTTAATTGTCTGATTTCCACAGAAAAGCCTCCAAGTGACTTACAACAATAAAATTCAGCGTTCATACAAATGCAGCATTTAAAATCAATAATAACAGACTAAATATGAGCATCATCAAATAATAATTATTAAACAAAACTGCTCTCTCCTCAGTTTTGCAACACAAGAATGAACAACAAAAATCCCAAGTAAAATAGTCATACATACAAAATTGAATGGTATTAACACTGAAATGTCCGGCAGAATAAAAATACCTGCTCCAGACACCCAACAGATGTTAGTGGTCACACTAGGATATATTTAAAGCACTATGATACCACTTAACAGTCATGGCTTCCCCCCAAAGAATTCTGGGAGTTGTGATGGCCTAGGTGAGCCTTTATGGGGAGAGAATTACACAAATGCCACCCAAAGAGTCCATTATCTTGTTATCACCCTCCATGTGGGGAAAAGTGGCAAATGAGGTGATGGGATTCTGAGCCAAGGAAGGCTTTGTAGGCTAAAACCAGTACTTTGAATTGGGCTCTAGGTTTGGGGAACAATTCCTGCTGCAACAGTGAAGCCCAGGTACAAGCAATCTCTATCTTCAAAATGCTTTGCAAACCAAGTAGTTGAGGGCCACTGAGGGTTCTGCCACCTCATTTGAGCCGACACACTTGTGGGCCTGAACCACCTAGGAAAACACCACTGGGCGACATATAGAGAAAGTAATGGAGCCAGCAAAAAATGGGAGAGGTATGACATCATGTAGTTACTGCACAAAGCTAGGGAAGGTTCATAGCTCAGTGATAAAGTACCTGCTTTGCATGCACAAGGTCCCAGGTTCAGTCCCTAGGCCATCTCCATGTAGAAAATGCTGGCGAGCTGCTGCCAGCCAGTGGAGACAATACTGAGATAGATAGAGCAGTGGTTGCACTCAGTATAAGGCCTGCTACATGCATGAGCACCATGATGTCCTCAATAATCTGCATGTGAATGCACCACCAGACTTCTTTAAGGTTTCACGTGGGTCAAAACCACCACATAGGGCTCAGAAACTACCTGTTAACGGGAGCAAATGTTTTAAAATTGTAGGAATCCAGTCAGGCTGCCTAGGGCTCATCAGTAGCCAGCCAGCAGCATTCTCTACCCACTGACGTTTCTGATTCAGTATGAGCAATGCCACATAGAGCACATTAGGGTAATCTAATTTGATAAAGCTGGCAGCCCTGCTTGGCAGGGTGGCTGTCATCAGCCATAATTGTGCTTCGTCTTCTTAGTAATTAATTATGAAGTCAGAAAAGGCACATTTTAGAATATGAATCAAAGCACAATTTCAATTATTATTATTTTCTGCACAGTCCATTGTGCAGCATATTTAATGCACAGGAGAGCAGGAAACCTCACCCCCCCCCCCTTTTCATTGCTATTCATTCATTATTATTTTTGCAGTTCTGTATTTTGTTTCTGATGGGATCTATGCCCCGTCCACATTTAATCTGTATTATGCTGTTCCTGCAGCCAAACAAGGGAAGAAAATGTGTCCGAACCTAACCAGAAACAATGCATCTCTTCACTGCCCTTTGATATGTAATTCTTCAGCTTGAGCAAGCACAGCTGGAAGAAACCTTCCCATTGTTAGTGCCCTGCTGAGAGTTCTTAAAAAGCAAAATAGTGAGTGGGGTACAATAAGATGCCTAAACACCCAGGAGAATTAGAGCCATTCTTAAATTTCCACTTGTAGACCATATTTTATTATCTTTCCCTGTATTGAGCAAGCCATTCCTAATTAGTTGCGGGCAGCAAAGAGGTAGCACAACAAGAGAGGGGGGGGGAGGAGTGTTTGAGAGTCCACCCTGTGCCTTTGAAATGCATGTCGCTTCATGCTAACACAATACATATTGCTCAGTTTACAGACTAAATTATCCCATTCTCTGACTGCAAAATCTCCTTGTGAATTCCATCCTTGAATGCCACTGTGTAACATTTCTTGCAGGGGCATTTGCTAAAAAGCAGCTACTGGGGCTGTCCTTAAAGTAGCAATTACTTAAACGAGGTGTGTGGTGCGGACAGAGCTCTTAATTGCTCTAAGGATATAAACGAGCAGCCGCCTCCCACCGTGAAGTTGCTTAATTAGAGACCTTGACACTTTCTGGAAGGAAGCAGCCAGCAGAGGGGCACCTTCTGCTCTCCCCCCTGGCTGTGCCAAATATCCTGGGTTGCCTTGTCTTTTAGCAAAGTAATTCCCTTATCGGCTGAAGCATTACTTTGTTTTGGGTTCCTCTCTTTTAGATAGCAGCAATCAGAAAAATGGGAGTCTTGTGCAGCTGCTCGAGTGCGAGAGTGGGTGACGTGGGTGCGTGTGTGTTTTTAAAAAGTGTTCCAGATAGCGTCTTCAGAAGCTAGATTTAAAGCCAGGGAAGATAAATTACCACATTCAGCTGCGAGACCTTGGTTAACTGCTTTACATATCAGAGTATCTCCTCTACTAACGATCTGTGCAGCTGCTGAACCTCCAAAAGTGTGCTGATACAAAATAATTGCTTGGCTGCATAGGAGAGGCACCAAAAGGCAGAATGTTTGATTTCTGCTTTTGGCTTAGAAGCATGCACACTCCTTGGAGCATATTCTTTAATGTCCGATCCAGGAAAACAGGTACCCTTTGTGTTGCCAGAGCTCTAAGCACACGGCCTTCCCACCTCATGGGAACCCCACCTCTGCCCAACTGAAGCCCGCTCCTGAGGGTTAAGGAATGAGTCCCGTGGGATGGAGAATGGGGACCTGCAAAAGCATGGGGAAAATCAGGCAAAGTTTGGACCTGCCTGAAGTACCTTTTTTCAATTGCATAGGCAAGTTCGGTTCTGAGCCAGGGTGTTTTAAAAGCACTTTAAAACAAGCTGGTATGGAATGTTGCTGGATTCTCCACATCTTCTGCTGCAAGAAAATTAATGGAAAAGTTGCAGATCATCTTGTTTTAAAACTATATTTCTTTCATATGGTGCCAGAACAACGGGAGATGCTTAGTTTATGAGTCCTGAGGGTTCCTGCCCCACCCTTACCTTCATACCCACATGCAAACTCTATTCCAATGAGCCACAACTCTGCTAGGCTTTCGGGAAACAGACACCCAGTAGCTGCCAAATAGGACTGGAAATATATTATGCTGAAGTAAGAGATAAAGAGATAAAGAGTTAGGTGAAAGGACGATCTGGATATGCTCCTCTATTCAACCTGTTACGGCTTGTGCTACTCCTATGGTTTCACATGGGAAAATATCTAAAACAGTTATAGTTATAGTAAATACTTGTGTGTGTGTGTGTGTGTGTGTGTGTGTGTGTGTGACTAACCTAGCATACTAAATGTTGATGAAGAGCTTATCTTCTATGGGAACACAGAAACCAGTTTTTTTGGAATGCAGAAACTAATTTTCAAGGGTTATAATTGGATGATGTGATGTCAGTTTGCTCCTGTGGCTGTTTGATTCCAGCAGTCTTCGCCAACCTGAGGGGGTTGCCAACCTGATGGGTGGAACCACGATGCTAGCTTCCTGGCTCATGAGTCACTGTTGCTTACTGGGAGCCACTATCTAAAGCCATGGCCAAAGGCAATCTAAGTGACAGTGATTGTAGTTAATGATGTGTGGAAACAGAAATGGAAAGGATCCATGAGTGTGCAAGGTTGCCAAAAAAAGATTGGCCTAGTTGTCAATTGGACACACCGCAGAGAACTCACACGGTGTAACAACTTGAGTCCAAAGGTGATATTGAACTGAGGGATGTCAGACTAGGCCTGAATGAATGTGGGAAAGGTGGCTGCATCTCCATGAAGCCACCTAGCGCCAATACATCAGGGGTCCCTTCCAACTCTACAATTCTATGATCCTTTATGAAAGTGTCTGGGTGCACATACTGTTGTGCACCAGATTCAGGCTACCTACAGGCATCTGATTGGCTACTGTAAAGAACAGGATGCTAGACTGCTAGTGGACCGGGTGGGCCATTGGCCTGATCCAAGAAGGCTCTTCTAGGGTCTGATTAAGTCCTTTAGAGTCCCAAAGATTATGAAAAGTTTATCATGCCCATGTGCATAATTTGCAATAAAAACAGTACAATAAAATGTTATTTTTCAAAATGGCACAAAATGTACAGGTTTGTTGAAGTAGACATACATGCATATAATGTGCAACGCATTACAAGATCGGTTTAACGGGGGATAAGGAATGAAATGAGAACAGAAAAGTGTGGAATGGAGTGTAAGAAAGTCTTGACAAAGGTCTAATTTTTCCCATGATAACTACTTCAATTCTTTTTTAAAAAAATAAATTAATTAATTAATGTCAAATTCCTTCTGGAATATCTCTCTCTCTCTCTCTCTCTCTCTCTCTCTCTCTCTCTCTCTGATGTTCCTGCTTTGCTGATGCCCCAAGCACATGGTTAGTCTGCCTATTGGGTAATCTAGCACTGGGCTCATCTTATACTCTTCTCTGATTGCACAGGCAGTATAACAGCCAACCTCATGGGTATAGCCGGGGGGAGGCAGAGCGCGGCAGCTGCCCCCCCATGAACAAAAATCAATAAAAATACATACCTAACTGAGGTTCTCCCTCCCCCCAGCAAAAGGCCTGCCCCCACCAACAAAAATCCTGGTTACGCCCATGGCCAATGGTTAGAATATCAGACTAGGACCTGGGAAGGCAGGGTTCGATTCCCCTCTTGACTATGAAGTTCACTGGGTGACCTTGGGCCAGTCACTGCATGTCAGTGTAACCTACCTCATAGGGTGGTTGTGAGGATAAAATGTGGAGATGGAGAGCTATGCCACCTTGAGCTCCTTGAAGAAAAAGGTAGGCTATAAATCCAAGAAATGAAAAAAAAAAACAAATATTTGTCTTATCCTCTTTCATCTGATTCAAAAAATCACATTTTTGGGTGGCGTTTTCGTAATAAAATAAAAGCTCAACAGCTTTCAGGGTTTGAAATATGGCAACCCATAGGCCCATGCAACACACCATTTTTAGACACACATTGATCCTCAAGTGAAACAGCTAGGTGGTTGAAGGAACATAGGAAGAACAGACAACATTAAAACAGGATTGTCTAGTGACTTAATTGCTATGTTTAGAAAATTAACTTTCCTTTTCATAGATGATATTCTTAGAGGCTGCCACAAATGAAGGTCAGGGTGGAGACCTCACTGGTGTGATGAAACGCCGGACAGCATGCTCCAAAGGGGAAGGAAGCTCACATTATCAGGATCTCTCTGCTGACACACCCATGATAATACATGCAAGACAATGTAATTTCTGCAACAAGCTAAAACAAACCTGTGCATTTGCCGGCAGTTCCTCCCACTCAAACCAGATCATACATTTCCGAGTAACTACGTTTTGAAAGTCTTATCTGATTGCACTGCTTGGGTGAGGGTGCATCTATGACTCAGAAACTTTATCTACGTGCTGATGTGACTCTAGCTGTGCTAAAAGCAATGAGCTAATTTAGCGCAGCCAAACAAGTCATTGCTTAATTAAGATTTATGCCCCGGTCTTAAACTACATTACTAAAATGATTTACAATAAAATATTTTAAAAACCATAATGGAATACCTTAAAATAAGCTTTAAAAGGCAGAGCCTGGTGGAAGTAGGTGGAGGAATGCCTCCGCCCAATACACCACCAGCCCAGCCTGACACAAAAGGAGGCTGGATTGCAGAGTCATTCCAAAAGCAGACATTGGTGGAATCTACACACATATAAAATCTGTTCTGAAAATGCTTTTTAAAATTTTTTTAAAAATACATTGAATTTTCCATAAGGCTCACCATCACCATCAAGTGTCACATTGTATATTGCACTTTAAACACTCTTAAAATGTTTTATTTGCAGCTGTATAGCCGAGTCCCTTAAAGCCCACCCTTCAACCACATACACACAATCACAGTCACTAAGAAATGAGCCAGCTAAAACATCCACGGGCCTCGGCCCAGTATACCTGAAGGAGCATCTCCACCCCCATCGTTCAGTCCAGCGCCGAGGGCCTTCTGGTGGTTCCCTCACTGCGAGGTTACAGGGAACCAGGCAGGGGGCCTTCTCGGTAGTGGCACCCATCCTGTGAAATGCCTTCCCATCAGACGTCAAACAGATAAACACCTATTTGACTTTTAGACAATATCTGAAGGCAGCTCTTTACAAGGAAGTTTTTAATGTTTGATATTTTATCACTTTTTTAATATTCCGTTGGGAGCCGTCCAGAGTGACTGGGGAAACCCAGTCAGATAGGCGGGGTATAAATTATCATCATCATCATCATCATCATCAAATGCCCAGGGAAGGAGGGAATTCTTTGACAGTCACTGAAAATATGTCAGTGTAGATCAGGGGTCAGCAAACAGGGGGCCGGTCCACTGTCCCTCAGACCTTATGGGGGGACTATTTTTTGGGGGGAGGGGGAATGAACGAATTCCTATGCCACACAAATAACCCAGAGATGCATTTTAAATAAAAGGACACATTCTACTCATGTAAAAACACGCTGACCGTATGCAGGCCACATTTAGAAGGCGTTTGGGCCGGATCCGGCCCCCAGACCTTAGTTTGCCTACCCATGGTGTAGATGCTGGGCACGTCTCCTTGGGGACAGCATTCATGATGGGTGGACCACCACTAAAAAGACCCTTTCCTTTGTTTCCACCCTCCAAGCTTCTGTCAGATGGGGTACTTGGAGTAGGGGCCTCAACAATGATCCAACAGTGATGAATCATTGATCAGTTTTCCATCTCCAGGTAAGGCTAGAAAAGAACCCTACCTAAAATCCTGGAGAGCTGCTGTCAGTCAGTGCAGAAAACATGGTGCTAGATGGACCAGTAGTATGACACAGTACAAAGCAGCTTCTTATATCAGGCTCATGTTGGAAGAGACTTTCCATAAGCTATAGTGGTCGCGACCTAGCAGAGGAGATCTGGACCTGAGAGAACAGGGTCCGAAACACTGTTCTGTCCTAAAACCACTGTGCTGAATTGCCTTGAGGAAGTCATTGGCTCTCATCCCCAGGTTCTCCATTTGCAACATGGTGACCTTTAAGAAATGACAACCCAGCGTCCGCACAGGCATGTCACATGGATTCCTAATTTATTGTGTTTCCTCCGAGGAGCTCAAGGTGGCGTACATAGTTTTCCTCCCCAACAACAGCCCTGTAAGGAAGGTTAGGCTGAGAGTGAGTGACTGGCCCAAGGCCACTGAGCTTCATGGCTGAGAAGGGGACATGAGCCACAGTCTCCCAGGGCCTAGCCCGATAACCTAACCACTGCACCACTATTAAACAATGAAGTGCTTTATGGACAGTCACTGATCAAACAGTAGCATGCTTTTGAATGCCAATTATCTTGTAGTCAAACTTACTACAAAAGCCTTTTCTTTTTAGCTGGGGGAAAATCCAGTGCTTTCTGATTGGATTAGTTTTTAATGCCGGAAAAGGCTTTCTTTCATGAATAGCAGATTGTAAGGTAATTCTTCGATGCCCATAATATCGCTGGTTTTCCCTTGCCTCGTAGAAGAAATCTGATTCAGATTTTATTGCTGAAGCAAACGTCCATTTGTGCCGCTTTTTGAAAAATTGCATTCCTTTCCTTTCCTTTCTTTCTTTTTCAAAGTGAGGAGGACGTAGAGCACACCTGCACCACCTTATTAAAGTGCTGGTCCTTTTGAGTGAATGTGGAAAATACTGAATTCCACTGAAACAATGGCTTTCCTTTATAATCCAGACCCCTGCCCAATGTGGCAATAATATATTACAAACTGTGATCTGGAAATGAAGTGTCAGACTGCTGCAGCGCTTGCCGTCACTGTCGGGGGGCTGGAAAACAGTGGTATCACACACATGTGGACAGCAGGCTGCCTCCTTGGCCCAGCGCAGCCGATGACCAACTCTCAATAAAATGCTGGCTGCTGGACGTCTCTTGGCCAGATAATTGGAAGCAGAAGGACCCAGGCCTTTGGTGCCTTCCTTTCAGTCCCCAAAGCCTGCTCTGTTACAATTTGTGCAATCTTGGCTACAAGACCTGCACACTTACTTGGAAGACTGCCCACGGAAATCAATGTGTCTTCCTTCTGACTAAACACCCATACATTTGGGCTTATTTATCTTGCCTAGTTGGAGAGGACTTGACTAGACTGGAATTCTGTCCTGACAAGACAGAAGTACTGTTTTGGAAGAGCAGGAGGCGGGCGGGTGTGGACGACGCCCTGGTCCTGAATGGGGTAACTGTGCCCCTGAAGGACCAGGTGTGCAGCCTGGGAGTCATTTTGGACTCACAGCTGTCCATGGAGGCGCAGGTCAATTCTGTGTCCAGGGCAGCTGTTTACCAGCTCCATTTGGTATGCAGCCTGAGACCCTATCTGCCCGCAGACTGTCTTGCCAGAGTGGTGCATGCTCTGGTTATCTCTTGCTTGGACTACTGCAATGCGCTCTATGTGGGGCTACCTTTGAAGGTGACCCAGAAACTACAACTAATCCAGAATGCGGCAGCTAGACTGGTGACTGGGGGCGGCGGCCGAGACCATATAGCACCGGTCTTGAAAGACCTACATTGGCTCCCAGTACGTTTCCGAGAATAATTCAAAGTGTTGGTGCTGACCTAAACAGCCTCAGTCCAGTATACCTAAAGGAGCATCTCCACCCCCATTGTTCTACCTGGACACTGAGGTCCAGTGCCAAGGGCCTTCTGGCGGTTCCCTCACTGCGAAAAACCAAGTTACAGGGAACCAGACAGAGGGCCTTCTTAGTAGTGGCACCCACCCTGTGGAACGCCCTCCCAACAAATGTCAAAGACAGCAACAACTACCAGACTTTTAGAAGACATCTGAAGGCAGCCCTGTTTAGGGAAGCTTTTAATGTTTGATGGACTACTGTATTTTAATATTTTGTTGGAAGCCGCCCAGAGTGGCTGGGGAAACTCAGCCAGATGGGCGGGGTATAAATAATAAATTATTAAGCCCTCACTCAGGGGCAGGCAACACAACACCCTCCAGGTGCTGCCTAACTACAACTCCCACATGTGGGGTTTCATTCCGGTTGCAATAGGACAGGCACCCGCTCTCTTCGCTTTTTGAAAAATACCTGAAGATGCTTTTGTTCTAACAGGCTTCCTAATCTGGATGAAATGATTTTCGCCATGAGTGTCCACTTGTTAGGGTCTCAGTTTGAAACAGGGTCTAGTTTGAAAGGTATTTGTCGCTTTTCTGTTTCAAAATGTTTTTAATTGTCTCTTGCGTAAATATCCTTGAGATGATCGAATAGAAGGCAATTCATAAATCAACAGTAATCATAATAATCAACATCTGCCATGCTGACTGAGGCTGATAGGAGTTGTGGTCCATATGGATGGCACTACATTTGCTACCCCTGACTTAAATATGTGGGGCGGAGGACTATTTATCACTGTGAGCAGATAGTGCAAGGCAAGATCTTCCTGCAGCCGCAGGAAGATGAGGGAGAGACACTTACTCTTTGCCAGGACTGACCACAGCCTGTGCATCTCCACCCAACATGTCTGGATCATACAAGATCATCCTTGGACTAAACTGCAGTAGTTTAAGATGGCTCAAAGTGGAGCTGCCCTTGAGAGGTTTGGCTGCACTCTAGAACTGGGTACAGGTGAATCATGGAGGAAAGAAGAAGAAGAAGAAGAAGAAGAAGAAGAAGAAGAAGAAGAAGAAGAAGAAGAAGAAGAGAGATATGGAACTGTTGGGATGTGAGAAGAGTACAGGCAAGTCTCCACTTATGTGGGAGTTATGTTCTTGGCCCCCATGCATAAGTGAAATGTGCATAAGTGGGGAGCCCGCTGCAGTACATACAGCTTCCCAAGTGACAGCTGTTGAAAAGGATAGCGCAGCCGCAGTGAGAGCTCCCACAAACTATTTTGGAGCCCTTTGAGTCTCTTTTCTGGATTTTTGGCTCACTGGTGTCCTCTTTGGGCTCTCCTCATGAACCACAAAGACTTTCCAGCTCTCTCCTGCCATTTCAGGTTGGAATTTATTTATTCACCTTGCATATATGTGGTCATGTGCAAGCTGATCGCATGCAAGTGGGGATGCCTATACTCCATTTAAGCTGATGGTTGACAAATCTCCTCCAATACTCACAAATAATCTGAAAGTGCTCCTGAAGGGCTCCAGCAAACATACCCAAGAATGATAAAAGTTGCCCAGCTTCTGGGGAGTGTCACTACACTATCAATGG
This sequence comes from Podarcis vaucheri, assembly GCF_965113315.1. NCBI lineage: Eukaryota > Metazoa > Chordata > Lepidosauria > Squamata > Lacertidae > Podarcis > Podarcis vaucheri. Next base: position 69,552,844 of record NC_138761.1, on the reverse strand, counting down.
CTCCCACTTGTCCTTTTTCTTTTCCAGCTGCACTGCCACTGACAATGCTGGCCCCACTGGGGGCATTGCATGTCACTCTGTGAATTTATTTTTCATGAATGCCATCACAAACCCCATTTCTTCCCCCTAGCGGCAACACTGCTACAGAACTTGCCACTGCCAACAAATCTGAGAGGGATCAGCTGAGTCACAGAGAAGTCATGGTGGGTTGTATCCAGCTCACATACAAGCAAGCTGAGCAAACACTGCATCAACGTTCCAATAAACCACATTTCTGATAGGCTTGTGGCTTGAGAGGAGGATTACACAAGGGTAAAGCATGATTAATAAAATATCAGAAAACTTTCCTCTTGTTTCCACCACCACGCCCATTAAATTTTCAGGGTAATATTTCTTTTTTTCACTAAATGTTGATAGAATGTCCAGTCAATCATAAGCAAAAATTAAAGCATCTACAAAGTAAAAATATAATTATGAGTGAAACATTCAGTCACATGTTCCCATACTTCTGATGCATATCCAATCAGTAGGTATAAGGTACAAAACAACACTTTCGCATCATGAGCACGTTTCAAAAAAATGTGCCCCTTTTTGAAAAGGCAGAAGTCAATACCTTTCCCACTGCATATAAATTCAATATTATTTTAAGATCACTAGGCTTTTGCTAGCAGTAAGGAATATATATAAATGTTATAGAAATGATGACTAATCATTGTCATTACTATGAGCAGATATGGATTGCTAAACTTTTCTGGTTAAACATAAAATGGTGGGCATCGAGTTTGGCGCAACGCAAAATGGCTGCTGCAGCTTATGAAAACAGAAAAGAAGTATTCCTGCGATAAGAGAAAGTAAAGAAGTAATGGAATACATGTCAAAATTTATGAGGGACTTTACAGTAGCTGGCTTGTAATGTTTAGTTGTTATTGTTAGTTTCAGTTTATTTTTTACTGGTTGTATTTTAATATTTTTGATACACTTGTATCCAGCATGCATGTGTGTACATTCAGTATATATATCCATATAAATCTATATTTCCAAAAAAAAGCATGCCCCCTCAATGAGCAAAAGCACCTACATCAGCTACTACTTCACTTCTTCAGAGAGAAGTTCTTTGCAAATTGCCTTTGTTCAGAATGGAAGAGTGTCCAATCTAGGCACCCTATTAAATGTGGGGTTCTTTAAGGGAATGTGTTCAATGGCTGAGAGGCCAAGCCAGTGCAAACAGGAACTGCACAGAAGAGGAGACATTTTCTCCTACGCTGTGCATTTTTCAGGGGATATTTTCTGAGACCTTTCACGGGTGCCAAAAAAAGTACTGGTGCCCATGGGCACTGCGTTGATGACTCCTGTGTTGGTGTCTGCCTGTGCCAGTAAATGAAAAACTAGGTTGTAAACTATCATTTTCCTAATTCCTAATTTCACCTTCCGTTTAGCCTAGATTGGACTGTGTTCAGGACAACTTCTTGATGCTGCTGAGTAATCCATAGCTCAAGCCACCCCCCTCCCCTTTCCGCTCTACCTCATATCATAAGAGAGCTGTGACTGTGGTGATGAACAAGCCACTGGGTGCAGTGAGTTCTCACACCAAGGCCTGTCGTCACATATGCTTTGTGCACTTACAAAACCAACCACTCTGTCATGTTTCCAGAATGCTATGACGCTAACCACGCTTTCTGTAAACCACCCTCAGTGATCTGTGTTCACACCATTATAGTGTAATGCTGCACAATTTATTTCATCCCTCCCATAATTATATTTCACCGTGAAAGAATTTTGCTCTCTCAAGGATTTCCTTTTAACTTGCTTCACAGAGTTTGCTTGCAAACGACATACCTGCTGGAAATCGTGTGTGCCAACTTGGAAATACTTTTCCTGAGCTTTTAAGCTGTAAAGAAAAATGACAATATTTCGGCGCAATCAAGCAAGAGAGGGGAAGGTTTGTGTTTGTTTCATGAGTTTCCAAGACACCAAGGGGGGTGGGGGAAGGATGTACCACAATATAAAGTTTTCAGATTTCTTTAGCATGAGGGAACAATTTCCAGCTGTCGGGAGATTCTTTATTAACTGATGGCTTTATATCACCTGATACTTCATCCTTGTGCTTTCATAAATCATCCCTCCAGTGCAACATGAAGGGGGCAGCCTCCTGGGGTCTCCCCAGATCTCTTTTAAATGAAAAGGGTTGAGGTGTTTCTTATGCAGCAGAGAGGGAGATATGAACCAGAAGTTACGTCTTTACAAAAGGGCCCAGGTGGGCTGCCAGACAGTCTGAGGAAAACAACACCCCGTCCTCAGCCATCTTGCTTTTTTTACATGCTGATTCTCCAACCCCTTGAGATTGTCAAGAGTGGCAAAGAAAGTGCGAATAACAACGAACAAATCTGTTTTGTATCAGTTCCAACCCCCTTGAATTGGAGGTTCTTGGATTAAACGTAATCCCATGCCAAACAGGCCCAGCTGGCATGGATATTATCATCTCTGCTGTTAAATATCCAAAGCCTTACTCGTGTCCTTGGATTAGAGATGGAAATTCCTCTGGAAAGCACTCTCTTCCCTTGGTATTTCCGTGGAAAATACCACTGGATTACCAGCTGTCCTGAAAAATGGGGTGGGGGGTGGAGAAAACTGTATTTTCCATTTATTTCCTTTCAGACATTAGGGGCACTTTGGTCTTAACAGCAGCCTGCTGTTGACAGGGAAACCACTCATTCTGTAGCATTCCTGCAGCTAACTAATCGAGGGGAGAACCTGCTTGGGGCTCTTAGCCTACTTCCAAATCCACAGCATTAAATTCTTTAACTTGCATACCACAACACTACCCATGAAACAAGTTGGGTTTTGTGATTCCCCCCTTCCTTTAGTGAAGGATTTGCAGGCTTCCCCCCGCCGCCACCTTCTCTCCATGGCAGCAAGCCTGGACATTTTTGTCTCTGATCCATCATAAACACTTAGCTTTCCAGCTACCCACATTCCCGCTCTTTGAAAGCCAGTGGGTACATTTTGGCAAAAAGCCCACTTTAGCTCTCTTGCCAAAATGTAGGCACATAAAGCATTATCTATTGAGGTTAGTCTTATCCAACCAAAATCAAAGAACATCTATTGCTGTTTTTGCTATTCATGAAGTGGGGGAGACACAAGACCCTATCCCTTCTTCTGCCATGGCCTGTGCACCAGAGTGAGGATAAATGGCCCTTTTTGCCTCTCAAGGCAATTCCTCCTTCCTCTGCCTTGCTGTTCCCTGAATTGCATAACCTTACTTTTCTACTCAAATAGGCTTTTTGCAATTAATGCTTAAGGCTGCAACCCAAAACACACTTGCATGGGAGCAAGGACCATTGGGGGGGTAGGCATGTATAGGACTGCACTGTAAGGCAGCAGATTTCGCCTATTGGTCTGGTAGAGGTTTCAGTTTGGCTGGTGAGACAATCCCTCACAAACCAAACCCAACCGCTCCATGCCTGACATCATATGAGAAATCAGGTGTGGGGTGACCAACATGGTGACAAAGGAGCAAAAAAAAAGCTTAAAGTGAGGTCTTTTGCCAGAATAAGAAGCACGCCCACCACCCATTAGCTGGGAGCACACCTTGCTCCAATAGCACAAAGTGGTTTGCATTGAAGCCTTCTGAAATGGAGCTTTTTTCTGTAGCTGCTACAGAATAATAGCAACATCGCTGTATGTTTTTATTTGGCTTCAAACATGCTCTGCATGCCATCCATGGGCACATAAGCACATAGAGTGCTCTGTTGGAGAGAGAGAGGGAAAGAGGATGGGACCAAAACAGAGAAAATACTGGGTTTTTTAAAACCCCAAACCAAACCTTTTTGGAAGTGCCTGCCAGAAAACTTTTTTTTTAAAGTAAACTGCATTAAACATCCACAACAAATGTCTTGTTTCTCCAGTTAGAGTGGCAACCTAGCCCCATCTTCAGCATTGGCCTTTTCGCACACCAGCTGTGAAATGTCACAAACACTTGCCAAATGCCTACCCGGGCTGATGTGTTATATATATTTATCCCTCTGGGAGAGCGCTGTTACAAGGACCCAGCTCTGACAGCCAGCTAAGGGAGCAAGAATCTGAGGGTTGAGTAAAACAGGCAGAAACCATAAACAGAAGGGTGCTAGTGCAAACAAGAGCCAGGACTTCTTTTAAATTGGGCCTTGACCTGATTCACGAGGTCAGGGCGGAGATGATCTGATCAAGATACCCTGACCAATATTAACAGTACAGTCATACCTCGGGATCAATGTGCTTCAAGTTAAGTATTTTTAGGTTGTGCTCTCCACGGTGACCTGGAAGTAACGGAGCGCGTTACTTCCGGGTTTCGTTGCGCAAGCATGCACAGACGGTCAAAATGATGTCATGTGCATGCGCGGAAGCGGCGAAACGCACATGCAGACGCGGGTTGTGTTCGCTTCAGGATGCGAACGGGGCTCTGGAACGGATCCCATTCGCATCCCGAGGTACCACTGTACAGATTTTTAGATGAAGAGGATTCTCAGCTCTTTTTGGAATATTCAGTATATAATAACCAGAACTGATGTATACATTTTATATGTATTTTTTAAAAAAGGTAGAAAGAGGATTTCCAAGTTGTTGTATATCTGCTTTTTGCCACTTGACTTTCACTCATTTTCTGCCACATTCTATTGCTGCTGCTCTTGCAGAATGTGGCAGAAAAGGAATAAGTCATACTCTATGTGTTGTATTACAGATGCTTACCTGCTAAGTGAACTGTTTAAACCATTATTTCAATAGCTGGATGTACACTGGTTTCATGTTGCCTTTTTTCTGGAACAGGAATAAATAAAGACCTTTGAACTGAGTATGAAGCAAGCTTTTTTTTACCCTCTGGGATGTCCCAAGCAACCTGTTTGTTGAACATTCAACTTGATTTGCCTGCAGAGAGGTTAGATGAATCACAGAATTGTAGAGTTGGAAGGGACCCCAAGCATCATCCTACCCAATCCTCTGCAATGTAGGAATCTCAGCTACATCATACATGACAGATGACCATCCAACCTCTGCTTAAAAATCTCCAAGGCAGAAGAGTCCACCACCTCATGGGAGTCTGTTCTGCTGTCTATATAATGTTGGCTATTTAATGAGCGTTCATTCTGATTCGTTTGCGGGGAGGTCAGATGCTGCTGCATCTAAGCAAGTCTTATCCCACACTTCCCAGTGCATTTCCAGAGAGAGCCAGTGTGGTGCAGTGGTTAAGAGCGGTAGTCTCGTAATCTGGGGAACCGGGTTCGCGTCTCCGCTCCTCCACATGCAGCTGCTGGGTGACCTTGGGCCAGTCACACTTCTTTGAAGTCTCTCAGCCCCACTCACCTCACAGAGTGTTTGTTGTGGGGGAGGAAGGGAAAGGAGAATGTTAGCCACTTTGAGACTCCTTAAAGGGAGTGAAAGGCGGGATATCAAATCCAAACTCTTCTTCTTCTTCTTCTTCCCCATTGTTTTCCTCGCTGCATTGCAAAACATCTGATCTTTGGGGGAAGTGGGCTTGTTGTGTAAGAGCTGTCAACCAATCACGGTTGTGGAACCTGAATTTGCCAGGCTGCGATTGAATCCCACCCTAAAATAACCACAGTTTGGAAGTGCCCCCGTTATGCTCATGACAGTCACGTGCAGACATCTAGGTGCAGTGAATATGGCAGATGGACAAGACAATATGTGCATAGGCACCAAGGCTCCATGCAGTCTGGAGCCCCAACCCTGAACACCAGAAAAGGGCATTTGTGTTCGCCGAATCTAAGAGTCCTAGCCAATTATAAGCACAGAAGTCCCGAGGTGATTTGTGACATTACTGATGGGATTGTACTTGGAGTAGCAAGGAGGACAATTCCTTGTGAGTGCATACAGGGTCACTGAGTAGAGGGGAAGACCACACTATGGAAGAAGCTGAAGCTGAAACGCTGCTGCTTGGAATCTGATTTTTTTCTGTCCTCATATCGTCCTCTCCTTTATCCAAGTTGCTCATTTGCATTAACAAAACATAACCCCACAGATACAATCAAAGGTTATAGGGAAGAAAAATGCTATAGGGCAAATGGTGTTTGGAGGACTCCAGTTGCTTGTTCCATGTTGCTTGGAATTTGCATGTTGGAACAAATTAAATAGCAAATTAATTGGTCAGAAAATTTGTATGGAGATGAATGACTACGAGGAATCGAATAAATGACTCTGCTGACAGCAAGCAAACAAGCTTTATGTGGGGCAATTGCACTTAGTGGGCCACACATCATGCTATCAACTCTCTTAAGCACAGGAACAATAGACCGCTTGTTTCACCATCTAATCAACTTAGAAGCACACTCATGTTGACAATCAAGGCAATACATTTGCTTTTCTGATTCTGTTTGTTGTGAATTACCCAGTGCATACCATGATGTGCATGTTTCATTTGCAGCTTTTGATGTGGGGTGATTTTCTTAATTCCCAATGACTGCTGCCAAACCCAGAGTTTCTGACATGCTCCCTTTTCCGTCCTCTTTCCTCTGTGCTCACATCCGTTCCTTGCAAAGTTGCAGTGGAAGACAAGCGACCCTGTGGGTCTCCCATACAGTGCGCAAGACAAGGGCAGGGGCCCATATGCAGAGTTGGGGACCTGCTCAATTTTTTCCCATGAAAATCAATTAGTGACTTAAAATTGTTTAACTTGGGAGGTGTTTAACACACACTATTTCCTGCCTCTCCAAAAAAGGAGGGGGAGACAAAAAGACACCCCCACCCCCCACTTGACTAGGCTGTTGGTGTCTAAAAGAAAGGCAACAGAAACAACAGTGACTAATAAAAAATGGACTCTCCCTGAAGGAGCTACTGCATAGTTTAGGGGTGCTCTCGGATCCAGTTCTCTCCCTGGAGGTGCAAGTGTCCTCCGTTGTTAGGAGTACTTTTTACCAACGTGAGCTGGTAAGACAGCTATGGCCATTCCTGGATTGGGATAGCTTGATCAAAGTTTTGTCCATGCATTGGTAACATCCTGGTTAGATTACTGCAATGCACTCTATGTGGAACTATCCAATGGTGCAGGTGGTGCGAAACCATTGAGCCTCTTGGGCTTGCCGATCCGAAGGTTGGTGGTTCGTATACCCGCGACGAGGTTAGCTCCCATTGCTCTGTCCCAGCTCCTGCCAAATTAGCAGTTTGAAAGCACGCCAGTGCAAGTGGATAAATAGGTACAGCTGTGGTGGGAAGGTAAACGGCATTTGTGCTCTAGTTGCGACATGACCCGGAAAGTTGTCTGTGGACAAATGCCGGCTCCCTCGGCCTGAAAGCGAGATGAGTGCCACAACCCGCTAGTCGCCTTTGACTGGATTTAACCGTCCAGGGATCCTTTACCTTTTTTACCCAATGACTGCAGCTGGGGCTTGTGGGATTTGCACTGGCTGCCAGTCTAATACTACAGAGCCATAATTTGAACAAACCACCCATTTAAAGTTACGGTACCTCCAGGCTTCAACATTTTGTGTACTAACTGATCGGACTAACCCTGTCCAGAACTGTGTCTCCAGATTAGCCAAAACTACGGTATGTCCCTCCTCCTCCTCCTCCATCACCCTCCTACCCTACCTCCCCCCCCCCTTGTGTATAACCCTGACCAGTGCTTTTTCTGGGGGGACATGGGGGGGACGCATACCCCTAAACATTTTGTGAATCTAAGTCTGGCCTCATTGAGGGGCAGTATTTCAATATGAGTAGGAAAATGACAGTAACCCTAAACATTTTTTTTAGAAAAAGAAAGCACTGACCACAGGAGTGTCAAAGTGCCTGCTTGCTGATCCCTACAGAAAAGACTCAGTGCTGCACCACGTTATGGTAATAGCAGGTACCAGTTTCTACACTGTGTGTTTCCCATAATGCAAGAGCCATGTTTTTTCCACATGTGCACACAGTTTGGAGCCATGATTGGCCCTGTTTTCTCAGCATGTATATTGTGCATACAAGCAGGACAGGGCTGAGTGCTGGGGAGTACGAATATTGTAAAATACTGAATTTGACATATTTGTTGCCACCTACTGGCCGAAATGCAGATTAGTTTAGCAAAATGGGATTGAGCATGGTATTGCAGTTCAGTTCCCCATCAGCCTCCTAGATGCATGTCAGGCTGGGAACGTGTGAACTCTGAAAAAAACAATCAACTCTAGCTGGCATTTCTGCTGCAATTCTTTCTCCTGTCCCCTTTTTCCCTTAGAGTTCCAGGCACATCCTTAAAAGATGATACAGCACTACAGAATATCTGAGGAACCATAACAAGAGGGCCATGTGCATCCTCATCCACACAAGAATGCTCAAGATCCTTCCTCACAGAAAGGGAAGCGATACAGAAAGATTCACAATAACTCGGAATACTTCACTCGTTTTCTCCATCCCACCTTTCAGGACAAGAGGAGCAAAATAGAACATAAATACCAAGGCAAGGTTGTTGGCTCCTAATAGAGTATAAGGAGGTCAGTAAAGAGCTCGAGATAATTGAGAACATTGTTTCTGCCCATCAAAATTTGGCAATCGCTTTACTGTTATTGTTTCTTGTTATTACAAAAGGAAGGTACCAGCACAGCGTAGATGAGGTGAAAGTTTTGCTTTGGATAATGTATCATAACTTTGGTGCTGAGATGGGAATGTGATCAAAGTTAAAAGAGATAAGAAGAAAACATTTCCTGGAAATGCAATTGTTTTGTATGGAATTCTTTAGAACACACTCACATATCTAAAATGAAGACAGATTACGGGCAAGCTTTGCGCAATCATTATCATCACTCTTAATAATTAAAACAAGAGATCTAAACACACACGCACACACTGTATTGCAAGACTTAACAAAACTATAAGTGAAATCATGCAGCTTCCTAGTTTTGGGGATGAGGTGGTGGAAGGCGTTTGACTGCAAATTGGAGAAGGGGGCCATTAATGTGGGGAAATTGTGGCTGGAGCACTAAGCATTCCTTCTTCCTCCATACTGCCTCTCCACATCAAAACACACACAATCCCAAATCTGCTTTAGTTTACTACCTGAAACTGATTATCAGGGCCAAATATGGGCAAGTTTGTGCCCCTAAACGCTGCTATACTCATTTAAAGAATACTGTTTAATGCTAATTGGTGCACCACCAATTTTCTCCTAGGAACAACCTGGTGATTGAGCATTTACCTTGATTTGTATGGAGGGAGATTAGATGGTACTGGGCTATTTAATGATCATTCACTCATTTGTTTGCAGGGAGGTTAGATGCTGTTGCATCAAAGCAAGCAGCATCCCACACTTTACAAGCACACCTTTCCTTCACTTTCCTTATCACAAAAAGTTCGATCTTTGGGGGAAACGGGTTTGTTGCACAAGACCTTGCAGTCAACTGTAAATGCATGACCTCAATTTACCAGAAGGTGTTCGCGGCCCACTTGAAAATAGTAAGAGGCTTTAGAAACACTCTTAGACAGCTAGAGGAGAGATTATATTTCTTTGAATTCAAGTTTTTGACCCCATTCATTTCCTTAACAATAAATGAACATAAGCTCTTGGGATGGGATGGTATATATGCGGCCCAGAAAATGTAAGATTCTGTGGCCTTCTAAGAGCCTCCCAAGGCCTGTTTACCATTTAATCTGCAGAATGAACCCATAGCAGATAATTTCAAGCACTCCCATTCCAGGGAATAGTTATCCAACCCCTGTGACATTTATAAACAAGACCTTCTCCCTGTTCTCTCATCCCTCCCTTGTTTCTTTTCCTGGAATGAATGATGCAACATTTTCAGGTCCTTCCACTTATATTTCCTGAACTACTATTTGAAGGTTGTGAAAAAGTATAAACCTATTTATGGGGGCAGGGGGAGATACATGCAAAGAAGCCATTATTTTCGGTTAGATGCTTACATCTAATAAAACCATCTTTTTATGGACAGTCACCATTGTGACAGTGCCTATAATGGATATATGTGGGGTTTTCTGTCTGGGTTTAGTATCTAGAAGTTGTTTCCCTCCTTTTATATATAGTTGTGGCTTGTCCTGCATATAACTCTAAGATATGTCCCAGAAGTATCATTACATGCCACCCCAATCTCCGCAGTGGTATGAGATTCAAGGAGTCCAGGCGCTTACCCAGGGTTTGTGCTTTCTTTTGGAACTGAGGTACAGTGGAGATTGTGGTATATTCATGATATATGGCTTATTTATACATATATACAACTTAAGCCTATGATGGAGGGGCTCACAGCATTACACTCCAACAAGTTTTTGTGTCTTCCATGACAACAGTCTTAGATGCCAGCAGAAATCAGCCATGGCACTCTGTCCCTCTGCTCCAGCTTGCTGCCTTTTACAGACTGCAACCTTGCTGCCAAAAACACCAATCCTAAACTTTCCAGCTCGGCCTTTGTCTCCAAAATAACTCAGAGCCCATCCTATTGCCAAATGGCACAAACTTTGGCTTCTTAGTGGCATTTCCTGTGATCCATGACCTTCCCTTTGACTGTGGTTAATGTCTGATCTTCCAAGCAATCTTCTAAACATGGGAAGCTGAATCGAGCTGTTAAGAGCCTGAATCCCAGTTTAACTCTCCAAGCAATAATTAAATTCTAACACTTACTAAATCAAAAAATAAATAAATAGGGAAATCTGGCACTCAGAAACCCTGGCACCCAGAACTCATTAGCAATATTTATTCAAATTAACAAGTGAATGCAGAAACACAAAGCGTAGCACAGACAAAACCACAACAAGTTCAGAAAGTTCCCACTTCCTCCTGAGGTCTCCATGTGTTAATGTCAGGCTATGTCCTTTGGTCTTCTTCAGTCATTTCAAGGATGCAGTCTGCAAGTTGGCGACTCACACTTTGCTCTGGCCAAATGCAAAGTGTTGAGAGTGTTGCAGTATACCAACCCAGCAGGTGGCAGCAAACAGGTTCCTGCAGTTCATTTTGTAGTTCCTCTTGGTCTCTGCAGCTTCAGCCAATGGGAACGGCAAACCAGGGTCCAAGTTCCCAGAAGCCACTCTGGTAGCTGTGAAAAGAGTAGGTGTGGAAAAGATCTAGGGGTCTTAATACACCACAAGCTTGACATGAGTCAACAGTGTGATGCAGTAGCAAACAACAACAGCTAATGCAACCAAAGTATAGTGTCCTGATCAAGGGGTGTAATAGTACCACTCTGCTCTGTCTTGGCTAGACAACACCTGGAGTACTGTGTCCAGTTCTGGACACCACAGGATACTGACAGTGAGCAGAGAAGGGCAGTCAAGAGAATCATGGGTTTGGAAACCAAGCCTATGGGGAACGGTTCAGGGAGTTGGATATGTTGAGCCTGGAAAAGAGAAGTCTTGAGAGGTGATAAGATAGCCATCTTCAAATATCTGCTGGGCTGTCACACAGAAGAGGGAGCAAGCTTGTTTTCTGCTGCCGTAGAATGTAGATTTAATGGATTCAAATGATAAGAAAGGAGATTCTGACTAAACATCAGGAAGAACTCTCTAATGGTAGAAGCTGTTCAACAGTGGAATGGACTGTCATGGAAGGTAGTGGGCTCTCCTTCATTGCTGGTTTTTAAACAGAGGTTTGGGGGCCATCTGTCAGGAATTTTTTAACACTGTGATTCCTGCATTGCAGGAGGATGGACTTGATGACCGAGTTGTCTTCACCAAGGCTTCACCAAGGGTTCCTTCCAACTTTAGAATTCTATGAGTCTATGGACTTCCTATGTACCCATCCCTTTGAAGATCTGGGTTTTAATATTTCTCTGCATGCCCGTCTAGTGGTCTGTGTTTTTACTCAGCCATCTGTTTATTTAATTAAATACTTGTTTATGTTTAACATCCAACTTTTTAAAAAGATTAATATTTACTTGTTTAGAGCCAATCCTGGGAGGTCCATAGTAAATGATGTGGAGGTATACACTGGTTTTCGCGAGGCATTGTTAAATGCTACAGAATTAAAGATAATGACTTGAATAAGAGTTTGGGTTTTCCTGTTTCAGCTTAATTGGTACTCTCAAAGAATTAATTATGCACTTCAGGCAAAACCCAGCAATTTTCTTTTGTAAATCATACTTGAATGGCTTTATCATGTGGGGTAATTGCAACCAGTGGGGTAATTGCAATTGCAGATTTTAAATTGTATAGGGCTGCAATAGATATGAGAACTATAGTGTGGGAAACTGAGAGCAACTTTCTCTGAACAAATTCCAGAGTCAGGAAAGTTTGCTGCATGGTCAAGTGCACTGGAGGGTCATGGGACAGCATTTCTCATTGTTCCTAATCCCTGGGCTGCTATTACTTTAATTCATAGCAGCAGCATGGGAACCAAGCAGGGACTATGGGAAAGGCACCATACACCAAACCTTCTACTGTAACTGCAGAATAAAGTTCATTGATAGGAGAGTTGAATTCAAAGTCTGGAATGGGCTCAGGAAAAATAACTTTCTGGTTGTTTGGAAGCTACGTGATTTTACCTTAAGACAGGGATCATCACCTGTAACCACTACCCACTTCTTTCGCTAGTTCACGCTTTGCATATTTGGGGGGGGTAGTGTGAAAGATTAAAGATTAAAGTGCAATATATTTGGGGGATTTGGCACAAATGTAGATGTTAGGCAAAAATGCATACAAAAAAAATGTATTATTAGGAGTAATGTGCAAAAAAATGCTGACCGATTTTCCTGAGGACTAGAATAAAGTCTTAGAAAGGAATGTGTAATACTGATGAGCTTTCTCAAAATGAGAAAGTAAAATTGACAAGATTTGTGCACCCTTGGTATACAGACAGCAAGCGGTCTACTATACACGGAAAGGCCATTACATTACCTGGTGTGTGTGTGTGTGTGTGTGTACACACACACACACACACACACATGCGCGCGCGCACACACACACACACACACACACAGTGGTACCTTGGGTACTTAATTCGTTCCGGAGGTCCGTTCTTAACCTGAAACTGTTCTTAACCTGAAGCACCACTTTAGCTTATGGAGCCTCCTGCTGCCGCCGCGCCGCCAGAGCATGATTTCTGTTCTCATCCTGAAGCAAAGTTCTTAACATATCCCTTGTTTTGGTCTTTTCTTCTTGCTTTGAATGTTATTATTACCAACTTGATTAAAAACAAGAACACCAGTAATCATTTTTTTAAATGATTTTGTCTATATTTAATATTAGTATTTATTTATTAAGCATTTTTTATTGCCCTTGAGCTGAAAAGTTTCCAGAAAGTATTATAAAGATAACTAATAACTAAATGACATGACATGAAAGGAAACAAAATTGGGAGGGGAGGAAGCAAACTGAGGCACTAGTTCTTAGTTACAAGATGACACCATTAGCCCAAAAGCAAATGGCTCTGTTCTAGTCACAGTCCTACCCTGCTGGTACAAATAACAAAGAGGGAAGAGGTGGCAGTTTGACTTGCTGAACCAACAATAGCTGGTTCCTTCCAATGCCTTCTTGAGAGAGAGGAGGCAGTGCCATTTTCCCAGAAGGCTAGTAGAAAGCGTTGCACTGGTTTAACACCTAATGCAAAAGAAACCACACTGTAATCAAGAAGGCCCCAGTGTCTGCCTTGTAAATACCTCCCAGTTAGCACCAAGGCGGCCAGGTATTTACAAGGCAGACACTGGGGCCTTCTGGGGCCTCGACACAGGTTGAGGGGAAGGCTTTATTCAACACTTCAAAGGGGAGCCGACAAAACCGCCACTGAAGTTTGTGTTCTTTGTTCACCTAATTAAAACAGACTGATAAATTCAGCCTGCTAAGTCTGCACAATTCAGGTCCTTTGTTTCCACCGGGAGCCAAACAGATACCTCTGGGAAGCTCATGAGCAGGGCATGCAGCCCTGCTTTCTTGTTCCCCCCAAATATCTGGTGTTTGGGAGAATTCAACATAAGGATATAAGAACATAAGAAGATCCCTGCTGGATTGGAACAGTGGCCCAATTAGTGCAGCATTTTGTGCTCATAGTGGCCAAGCAGGTGCCTATAGAAGCCCACAAACAGGAGATGGGTGAAACAGCAGTCTCCAGTCCTGTGATTTCCAGCACTCAGAAGCATGTTGCCTCCAACAGTGGAGGTAGAATGTAGCTATGGTAACTAGCATAGCAGCAGCCTTGTCCTCCATGAAACTATCAAATTCTCTTTTCAAGCTATCCCAGTCGGTGGCCATCACTACATCTGATGGGAACGACTTCCATGGTGTAACTGGGCACTGTGTGAATAAGCTCTTCCTTTTGTCTGTCCTGGATCTTTCAGTGTTCAGCTTCAATGGGTGGCCCCACGTTCATGCCTTATGAGAAACAGAGAAAAACTTATTTCTGTATCCACTTTGTCCACATCCCTTAAGGTTTCTCCAGCTGTTAAAGATTTCACTGATACAGAGATGAAGAACCTATTGTGCAACTACATTTCCCATGCTACGTTTTTATATATGCAGAGTGGCTGGGGTAACCCTGACAGATGGGTGGAGTACAAATGAATTCTTCTTCTTCTTCTTCTTCTTCTTCTTCTTCTTCTTCTTCTTCTTCTTCTTCTTCCTCTTCTTCCCTGGCCCTTGGCCATATTGGCTGGAGCTGATGGGTGTTGAAGTCTAGCAACAGCTGCTTGGGCCACCAGTTCCCCACCTCCGCACTAAAGGATAAAAAAGGTAAAGGACCCCTGACAGTTATGTCCAGTCACGAATGATTCTGGGGTTGCTGCATTCATCTTGCTTTACTGGCCGAGGGAGCCGACGTTTGTCCGCAGACAGTTTTTCCGGGTCATGTGGCCAGCATGACTAAGCCGCTTCTGGCAAAAGCAGAGCAGCGCACGGAAATGCTGTTTACCTTCCCGCCGGAGCAGTACCTATTTATCTACTTGCACTTTGACGTGCTTTCAAACTGCTAGGTTGGCAGGAGCTGGGACCGAGCAATGGGAGCTCACCCCGTCACGGGGATTCAAACCGCCGGCCTTCCAATCGGCAAGCCCTAGGCTCAGTGGTTTGGACCACAGCGCCACCTGAGTTCCAGCACTAAAGGATTGTTGTTGTTGTTTAGTCGTTTAGTCGTGTCCGACTCTTCATGACCCCATGAACCAGAGCACACCAGGCACTCCTGTCTTCCACTGCCTCCCGCAGTTTGGTCAAACTCATGTTCGTAGCTTCGAGAACACCATCCAACCATCTCGTCCTCTGTCGTCCCCTTCTCCTTGTGCCCTTCATCTTTCCCAGCATCAGGGTCTTTTCCAGGGAGTCTTCTCTTCTCATGAGGTGGCCAAAGTATTGGAGCCTCAGTTTCATGATCTGTTCTTCCAGTAAGCACTCAAGGCTGATTTCCTTCAGAATGGCTAGGTTTGATCTTCTTGCAGTCCATGGGACTCTCAAGAGTCTCCTCCAGCACCATAATTCAAAAGCATCAATTCTTCAGCGATCAGCCTTCTTTATGGTCCATGGTTTTCCCAGTAGAGATGTATGGAAGTGAGAGCTGGACCATAAAGCACTAAAGGATAGTTCTCAGCAATTGCTACTTTCTTCCCTACACATATCTTAAAGACGTGAATAGAGAAAACATAGTAAGATCAGATGTGATATTATTGGTGGCATTTGCCACACTTCTGAAAAATCATGTGCAAATAATACTCATTTCTTGTGTTTAAGAAAGAATATAATACACAGCTTAGTGATGGGCTGAGTTGGGAGAGGGTCAGCTGCATATGGCAGGGACTGGTGGTGATGCTCAACAGAGAAACAGTGAGTGAAGCAGCCGCAGCAGCCACTGCTACTGTCATTTCTTGGAGGGGGGGGAATAGGGTGGTCAAGAGTCCTATAGAGCTCATGCCTACCCCACAACAAATTGTGTGCTGGACTATTTATAATTATTATACAATCATGCGTACGCATGAATAACTAAATAAAAAAAACCTAACAACTACAAATTCATTAAAGAAAAATGGTAGAACACTTTTTAAAAAATTCAATTAACCATGACTACGACAGCAGTCTTTTTTGCTAGTTGTTACAAAGGGAACTCAGCCCTCTTTGGTCAGTTTTAGGGGCTCCTCTAGTCTCTCTGCTTGCCCCCCAATTCTGGGCTCCATGCTTGCTGAGGTACCAAAGATCCTAACTAGGTGGGGTACCCTGGTTTCAAATCCATTGTGTACAATCTTCTCTCTCTCTCTCTCTCTCTCTCTCTCTCTCTCTCTCTCTCTCTCTCTAAAAGTCACAAACTGTATTTTGGGTGTTTTATATTAGCATTGCCCGTTGGGAAGTTCTGTTTATATTATTTCTGTGGCTAAAACATTTGGACTAAATATGAAGGGGGGAAAGTCATGGAAGGAATTCTCCAAGAAGAGAAATGCGCTCCACACCCTTATTACAACATTATGTCTGTTGAGCCAAATATTTTCCTTTGACAAATGGCCTGATAATAGAACCTAATTAGGAAAAGGTGTGAAAGACCTGATGCAGCCAGGCTGCTCGAGGAAAGAAATCCTGGCAAGCAGACAGGCAGGAAGGAAGGAATGGAAGAAAATGGAAACAAGGAAGAAAAACAAAGAAACAGAATGGCTTTAATTTTGTCTACAAGTAGATGAGAAGAATATGGAATGTGTACCAGCTGAATAGACAACAGGACAGAAGTATCACCCTCACGTATACACATGCATACACCCCAAGTAAGAACAGCGAGAAATTTCCTAAGAGGTCATAAGATCAGTATGAAGGACCAGGGTCCTATTCTGTTGATGTCTTGAGGCCACAGACTGTTAAGTTACCAAAGGCAAGAAAATGTCTTAAACTTTAAGGGCTGAACTAGTCTTTACATCTAGCTTGCAGATTTTTTAAAAATTACAAATTACATCAGCTGTATGTTTGTGACAATTAATGGAATCAAGGTAGACTTGGAGAAAGGACCCAACCCTATTTTCCCCAGCAGCAGTCATGAGGAAGATCTCTCCTCTGAACATGCTATTTGCATTGTGGGTGGAGAATCTGCCCCTGGCAGCTGTGAGGGATTCCTTCCCCCCACAGCAAATACCAGCTTTCCTCCAAATAGGAAGAAAGTGTTACCTTCCCCCTCCACACCTGCTCTGATCCCATTGGGCTGCAATCCTAAACACACTTACTACAGACTAAGAACCATCAGACATGGTGGAACCTATTTCTCAGTAAACATGATTAGGATTGAACTTTATCTTTAGGACTGCAGTGCTAGGCCCACTGTAATTTAGGGTTGGACTGATAGAAAAGGGCTCCTGCACTTTTGATGTTTGTGTAGCAGAATGAATTTCCCTCTGCTACACAACTATTAAAGGAACGGAGCCTTTTACATCTGGCTACCCTAATAAGATCCGACTGCACATGTATCTTCATTGCCCTAAATTAAAGCACGAACAATGATGGCCCCAACTATTTAAATTATTCCTGCACATTTGTAAGTGTCTTCTCCCACTCTTGAATTATTCTGGTGTTTATTAGGGTTTCTTTCTTAAAATGTGGGTTAATATAACACAATCTCTACTATGAAACACTTTAGGTAAGTTGGAAAAAGTTGGAAAGACCCTGCTGCTACTTTCAATTTTCTTTTATTATGTGAGCAGACTAGTTATGTCATGGAGTAACTAATGTTATGGAGTAACTTAAATGAAGTTATAAACACATGTCTTCTGTCTCCACACAAAGAGGACTGAAAATTCTGTTTCGTTTAATTGATATAGTTTAGACTTCATTTACCTACTGAATCTGCAAATAATCTGCAAACAGAAGATAAGGTAAAAGCAGGAGCCTTTTTGTCCAAGGTTTATAGCTTAAAGCAAAAATGATGTTTGGTCTACCATTAAGAACAGAATTCAAGAGTGTGTCCTTGAAGCGAAACAACTTTCCACAAATGATAACCACTCATATATCCAAAATTTCCCTCCTTTGGCCGACTGGGAAAATATTACAGAACAGGGATGAATACAGCTCTGTGCCAAATGTCTGATGATTTAAGAGGGGCAAAAGCAGTCTTCTCCAAATTTATTTAAATGCACTGTTTTCCATTTTTGTTCATGGCTGACTGCAACCATTGCTGCTTCAACACTTCTTTAAATGCTTTTCATAAATATTTCTTTCTGCAGTGATCCAGCCAATCAAGACCCACATAGTGAGCATGGTTATATCAGGACACTACAAAGCCAATTAGATTTTACTGAATCATGACATCAACAGGAGCAAACATAATCAAGTCTGGGTGAGGATACTAAAGGAAGTAGTCACGTTACTCTGAATAGGCTTTCTTTGCCCTTAGCCAGAGCAGCAGTATCATGCAATATAATGAGTTGGAATGGTGGATAGTTTTGTTATTACTCTAGTGATGAGCACTGAGTAGGACAATGCCAGACACAGTAGGAGTCTGATAGGTTAGAAGATGCATAATACAGTACCTCTGCTTTTATTTAGAATGGGAGGGAATCATATGCAACTGTCTTCCATAGGTTTGGACATTCACACAGAGGGCCTAATTCATACCAGAGATTGTTTGCATGATGGAGCGAAGAGGTCCTCAATGTGCGTGATGAAATTCTGTCTAAGAAGATCACATAAATTATCTTGCTGGATCAAAGTCGAAAGGTCCGGAGGGTGGCAACATGAGAAAGGGCCTTCTCTGCAGTGGCTCCCCATGTGTGGAATGCTCTCCCCAGGGAAGTTTGCCTGGCACCTTCATTATACACCTTTAGGCTTTAGGCAAAAATGTTCCTTTTTAACCAGGCCTTTGGTTTATTTACATCCTATGCCCTTTTAAAATGTATTGGGGGGCGGATATTGGGTTGTTGTTTTTATTTTTATTATGTATTTTGTGGTTTTTATATCTTGATTTTATTCTGTGCCCTGAAACTCCTGGGTATATAAATTCAATAAATAATAATAAAGTCTAATCTCACCCACTGTTCTGTGACCAACATGGGAAAGTCAGATCCATAGGCAGTGTGCCTCCGAATACCAGTCTCTGGGGAGTGCAAGCCGGGAGACTGCTGTTGTCCTGAAGTCCTGCCTATGTGCTCCGCAGAGGCATTTGGTTGGCCACTGTATTAAACAAGATGCTGGACTAGATAGTCCTTTGGTCTATTCCAGCAGGGCTCTTCTTATATTCATATGGACACATACTAGCAAAGCATGAAGATCTTCTCCTGTTGCTTGTACCCAGTACTTATTAACTGAAGTTACATACCTGCATCTGTACAGGTAGAGTCTGTTGAGATTTTGTAGCTCAAAGACCATGAGCTCCATGAATCTACCCCATCGTTTTAAAAAAGCCATTTAAGCTAGTGGCTAGTTCACAAAAACCTTTAGCTTCAACTGCCTAAATCAATGTTTGTGCAGCTGCAACGTAAGCCAATCAATAGGACTGAGATGTATGCAATCAGAAATCAATGGAATGGAACTTCTTGGATACTGAATCAAGCATTTGGACCATTTGTTGAAGTTCTGTCTTAATGGCCTTGTTGTAGATTAGAGCTGTGGCTGAGCCATACAGGGTTAATTGAGGTCTGTTGAAGGACGTTTTCAAACAGTGCTAGTAGAATGAAGCAGAACATTTGTGCTCAAGGTTCTGATGTCTGGCGAGGTTTTCCTGTTTTCAAATAAAACAAAAGCCAGTAGTTAAAACCCACAGCTTTAGCACCTCAGAGAGCTGGGAGATTAATTTATCATTAGGTGTCCTCAAGCGAAAGCCAAATTTGCTCAGTCCACATCTGCTCACCAAATGAAAATGTGGTGTGTTTCAATAGCACCTTGATCACAAGAATTTATCTTAAAATGAATCTGGATAAGATTTATTCATAAGTAGCTCATTTCCTGCTGACATTTAAGGATCTCCTTTTTAAAAGCACATGCAAAGGTTTAAAGTTAACTATTCCATCATTCCTTTCATAGCACAGGATCTGTGTTTCAGCTAATGACTGCAACTGGATAGACTTGCAGAAACCAAAAAGTCATATAGCAAATGGAATGTTCCATACCTATTTGCACATACAGATGTTGATGCAACATAAGTATGTGCTTGTGTGTTTGCGCACGCATCTGCTATTTGCAAATATTTACATAAGAAAAAGATGTGATTTAATAACAGCTAACAGATGTACTGAACTTCTTTTATCTCAGGCTCCTCCACAGCCACTTGACAAACATTATTTGCAGTTCTCAAGACGTACAAAATCATATCCAAATTTCTGGCAAACTAAACATTTTGCAATCTGCTTTCATAAGAATCTCTATTTGGATTGGTTTTTGAATGCCCTATCTGCATCTGCACAATGTCCTTATACAAACCAACATAATATATGTTCAAATGTTGACTTTCAGAACATGAGGCCTGTTATTTTCTCCCATGGGGAAATCACACCTGCAGGAGGGAGAAGAATTGAGTGGCAAATAATGCACCTCTCTTTATAGGAACAGGACATGGTACATTCACCAACTCATGAGAACCACATTTCTAGGGACTGTCACTTGAGTTGATAACCAATGATGTTCTCCACATCACAAGTTACAATACACAAATTGTAAGAGAGAAAAAATTAGTGAAGGCTGGAAATATTTTTCCACAATGCCCACTGAAATGAATAGGAACCGTAGAAGAGCATGGAGAACATCTCAGTGGATTGTGCCCAAAACTTGGAGAAGGGGTGCTTGGTTTGTTGTTGTTGTTATTTTTATTATGTATTTTGTGGTTTTTATGTTGCAGTTTTGTGTTGTGAACCATCCTAAGATCTACAGATGAAGGGCAGCATACAAATTTAATAAACAGTAGTAATAATAATTCTGGGCTGAACGAAGTCTAGCTGCTAGGAGCAATGGATCCAAACTACAAGAAAGAAGATTCCACCTAAACATTAGGAAGAACTTCCTGACAGTAAGAGCTGTTTGACAGTGGAATTTGCTGCCAAGGAGTGTGGTGGAGTCTCCTACTTTGGAGGTCTTTAAGCAGAGGCTTGACAACCATATGTCAGGAGTGCTCTGATGGTGTTTCCTGCTTGGCAGGGGGTTGGACTCGATGGCCCTTGTGGTCTATTCCAACTCTATTATTCTATGATTCTATGCTGAATCCCACATGCTTGCCTCAGATGTCCTTATTGTAGGAGCTGTTGTGTGGCTATTGCCAACTACTGGCAAAGGAAGACTGGCAATGTCCTAGAGCCCTCACACCTCCTTCCCAAAGCTGGGCAAGTGTTTACTAGGCTTTGGGAAGGAGGTAGAAAGGTCCCCCCTTGGCCCCTGCGCCCTGGAGGGGGTCAGTCATGCTGCCTTAAACCCACCTCTGCTTTCAGCACAATCCAATACGTATCTACACAAAAGTAAGTTCCAGGAAACTGTGTATGGGATTGAACCTGGATCTGTAGTTTAAGGAGTGCTCTACTCCACAAGCACCACATCTACTCAGAAGCAAGTCCCATGGAGTTCAGTGGGACTTCCCCTCAGGTAGATGCACATAGCTTCAAAGAAGGACAACCATTAAAAAGAAAGCCTGAACTGGAGCACTGCTGTTCTGCAAGCTGACATTACTCAGGCTTGAGTTTTCTACTTGTTGAAAAGCTACGAGCATCTGCATTAATAAAGAAACAAATAGCACCATCTACTGATGCAGCAACAGCATGTTCAGAATCCCAAGTAGGGCTGCAAAGGCATGTTATGCAACAAAGGATCTGAAAATGTTTATATTCTATAAGCCTTCTAAAAATATTGCTAATAGTAACAGCAGTTCCCAGGACAGATCTTGAAGCCAAGCTCTGTGCAGACGATTAAACAAAGATAATAAAATAGGGGATAATAAAACAAAGCAGATAATGAAAGAGTGGGTGGAATAAGATTAGCATAGACACTGCGGAAAGGCCACTTCATTCGACTACCTGGTTAATAACTTGCGAAAGGCATTTATGGGCAAAGACTCCCAAATCTGACACCTTACATAACATCACTATTTATTGGCTAATGAGGGGACACATTTGTATGTGAAACATCACGGCTAAGAAACTACTTGCTCAACCTTTGGAACCAACAAGTTTACTATGTCAGTAACAAGCACAAGGCCAGGAAAATCCGAGTCCCAGGACAACCTTTTCTCATGATGCCAAGGTACTGCAATATGTGTTTGTAATGCTCTGGGGACTCTGAGACATCAAAGGCCAAACACAGTGAGGTGAAGTGAGGATATAGTCGATAGGACTTGCTGCTATTCCTTTCCATTCCTGTGTTATTTTAAGGCTCCAGGAGAAAGGCAGTGAGCACAATTTTCCTTTAAGATACAGTTTACTAGTCATGAGGTTGAGCCTGCACTAAAGACAACTCAAGGCTTTTGCTATCCTGCTCTCCTTCTTCCATATTCACTTTGACAAGTACTAGCTCATTCCCAGAACAGACCACAATTTAACATAAACTTTAGTGTGCTGAGGTCCATGGAATTCTGAGCTGTTTCCATGAAATCCTGCCTAGCCCCTTCCATAGCCTTTCTTCTACTTGCACCCAAACAGCAAAATCTATTTCCTGATGTGCAGCCTTCGTGAAAATGCTTCCACCTCTTCCTTTTACACGTTTTCCTCAAAATCAATTTTAAGCAAAGTCTTTCTTAAACCAACCAACTGCAACTGGTATTCAGAAGAACCCTGCCTCTGACAGTGGTGAGAAGGAACACATCCATCAGAATTAGCAGCCACCAATAGCCTCAACCTCGTGAATTTGTCTCAGCCTTTTTTAAAGCTGTCTAAGTTTTTCCCAGTAGTGATGTATGGAAGTGAAAGCTGGACCATAAAGAAGGCTGATCGCCAAAGAATTGATGCTTTTGAATTATGGTGCTGGAGGAGACTCTTGAGAGTCCCATGGACTGCAAGAAGATCAAACCTATCCATTCTTAAGGAAATCAGCCCTGAGTGCTCACTGGAAGGACAGATCCTGAAGCTGAGGCTCCAATACTTTGGCCACTTCATGAGAAGAGAAGACTCCCTGGAAAAGACCCTGATGTTGGGAAAGATGGAGGGCACAAGGAGGGGACGATAGAGGATGAGATGGTTGGATAGTGTTCTCGAAGCTACCAGCATGAGTTTGACCAAACTGTGGGAGGCAGTGGAAGACAGGAGTGCCTGGCGTGCTCTGATCCATGGGGTCATGAAGAGTCGGACACGACTAAATGACTAAACAACAACAAAAGTTTTTCGCCATCATTGCCTCTTGTGGGAGCGAGTTCCACATTTTAATTATGTGCTGTGTGAAGAAGTACTTCCTTTTGTTTGTCCTGAATCCTCCAATATTCAGCTTCATTGGCTATCCAAAGATTTGAATATACAGTGGTGCCCCGCAAGACGAATGCCTCGCAAGACGAAAAACTCGCTAGATGAAAGGGTTTTGCGGTTTTTGAGCTGCTTCACAAGTCGAATTTCCCTATAGGCTTGCTTTGCAAGACGAAAACGTCTTGCCAGTTTGTTTCCTTTTTCTTAACACCCTTAATACAGTTGCGACTTGACTTCAAGGAGCAACTCATAGCACGCGGTGTGGTAGCCTTTTTTGAGGTTTTTGAAGACTTTGGTGATTTTTGAAGCTTTTTCAAAACTTTTCCGACACCGTGCTTCACAAGATGAAAAATTCGCTAGACGAAAAAACTCGCAGAACGAATTAATTTCGTCTTGCGAGGCACCACTGTATCCAAGTTATGGTACTTTGGCTTTCAATGGAGGCTAAGCCACTAGTCTGTCTGACCTGCTGCTATTTACATGTAACTGTTTTATATTGGATCTTAGTTTATTGGCATTGTGTGATTTGATTTATTTTTATTATGCTCAACCATCTTACAATTTCATTTGTAAAGAAAGGTGGTCTATACTTTTGTTTACACATATATACATGTGTGCATTCGTACACACTGCTGAGAGGAGAGAATTTTAATGTTTAGGGCAAAAACTTGGTACAGACACCATATTGTGAATACTTTAAATTACTCAGTGTGATCATTCCACACAGCAAATTGTTCTAATTCAGTGGCTCACCAATAATTTAGGATGAGGTAGCAGCAGAATACATTTGCACTGGAGTGTGTATGGAGCATGCAGTAAGATTATTGAGTCGTTGCAGGTACATATGAACAGCAGTTTTTGAAGTGGCCTCACATGGTGGTAACATGGAAGACAGGCAAGTATGTTCTTTCAGGCAATCAAGGCTGTTTTGAATCAAAATCTCTATATCTGAAGAGCACATGCTTGGCAGTACGTAGCAAGGGATGGCTTATGAGAACATGGTGTTGGAAGAGGAGATGGTTTAAGAGGAAAGGGAAATACTGCAGCAAGCAAAA
This sequence comes from Podarcis vaucheri, assembly GCF_965113315.1. Taxonomy (NCBI): domain Eukaryota; kingdom Metazoa; phylum Chordata; class Lepidosauria; order Squamata; family Lacertidae; genus Podarcis; species Podarcis vaucheri. The sequence continues at coordinate 69,528,576 of NC_138761.1, read as the reverse complement.
CACAGTGGGAGTGCAGGGGTGGATGAGAGTCTTACTGAGTAGTGAAGAATTTTGCCCCAAGTTTCCCAACTCAGTTGTGTTAATCCAGATTCTGCCCAGCTGGACAGCAATGCAGAGGAGGTATGACCGCTTAACTGAAATATACAGAATGCTGCAGCTAGAAAGAAAAGCCAGGAGTCTTGCTGAGCTTTTAGTTCAAAGGCATACAGCCAAATTGAGGGGTCACTGGTGGGAGCAGGCAACAATTCTTGCTGGTTTCCCCTTCCCCCCTACAGTCCTTTTGCCCCCCCCAAAAAAAATCTACTGTGGAGGGTTGGAGCAGTCTCTAGGGCAGTATGTGAGGCAGCTCAGGGAGAAGGGGAGATGGACAGCAACAACAAAAGCCACCACTACACACACACACACACCTCTGCTCCACTGGTTCCCAGCTCCTTCCATGAATGGAAAGCTAGTGGGGATCCAAGCCAAAGAATCTCTGGGATGTTTTTGCAACAAGAACAAACAAACAAACAAACAAAAATCCAAGAAATTAGTGATGATTAGTCAGCTGTTCTAATTAAAACGACTCTGTTCTATTTCCATAGATTTGCAGTCATGGAAAATTCTTTCCTGTTGTTGCTGGAGTCATTTGTGTGCCATGAAAAAATAAATAGGAACTATTTGCCTTGAACATTTTTGGATGATTTAGGACTAGGAGGCCCTTCTTTTACACTGATAGCACATGGGATATATTTGATACATCTTCCTAGAGCCCCACTGCTGGGCTCAAGTCATAATGCTGTTATTTTTACGCCTTTCCTGCCAGGTTAAATACTTCTGCAGACAGATCCAAATCTGCCTGTAGTGCAAATTGTAATATTGCCAAGTTCAGTCACCGGCATCTCCGCTCCAAAGGATCTCAGGTGACAGAGCTGAGAAGGCCTCTGACGGAAATCTGAGAGAGATGCTGTTGGTCAAAGTAGATAGACAATACTGAGAAAAATGAATCAATGGTCTGTCTCTGGATTAAGGCAGTTTAATATCCGCAAGAAGGAGGCATAAATGGTTGTGAACAGAGGTGTGATTTCCTCAGGCATTGTTGTGATTACAGTGGCACCTCGGGTTACAGACGCTTCAGGTTACAGACTCCACTAACCCAGAAATATTACCTCAGGTTAAGAACCTTGCTTCAGGATGAGAACAAAAATTGCACAGCGGCAGCGGGAGGCCCCATTAGCTAAAGTGGTACCTCAGGTTCAGAACAGTTTCAGGTAAAGAACGGACCTCCGGAACGAATTAAGTACTTAACCTGAGGTACCACTGTACTTGATATGTTAGTGATAGCATAGGAGACCATTGAGACAGGTTCCCCAAAGGCCTTATTTTTGTTTATTTTGCAGACCATTGCAATCTTCTCTTGGGGTCCAGTTGGCTGGCAGCCACACAGAACAGAGCCTTTTCAGTGCTGGCCCTGTAGCTGTAGAATTCAGTTCCACAGGCTATCAGGTAGGTCTCATCCCTCAGTGTTTTTAAATGGGCCTTAAAGGTCTATCTTTTTACTATAGCTTTCAAGGGTTGGTAGAAACAGTGCTGTAGTTGTGTTGATATGGCATGCTGAGTGATAATTGGCTTTGCATACGCTTTTTAGTAGCATGGTGATTTATGAAACTGCATGTTTTAATTATACTTTATTGTATAATGTTCGGTTACACTATTGATTATGTTGTAACATTATTTTGTAAACTGCTTTCTGCAGATGTCTTTCTTGAAAAGTGGGTGATAAGCCTGTTTAATAAAATAAAGAATAAAGGAAGACATTCTGTGGACTCACAGTTGCCCTATGCTCATTCTGTTCCTTTAATCTGCCTATTATTGTAGCCAATCTGACTTTATTTTATCTTCATTACTCTTGAAGAGGCTCATCAAGCTAATTAGAAAATCCACTGTGACAAATTGATCTAAGAGAAGCACAATAATGTATTTGTACAGACTTTCCCCCTCTCTTTATATATAAACACAAATTACCCCACACACACACACACACACACACACACACACACACCAGCACAATGGCTATTTATTACAATATGTCAGCCCATCCATGCAAAATGTGAACCTATCCTGCCTTGGATAAAATGTGTTTTCACCAATTTATGAAGTGTATGAAAAGTGCATTCTATGCAAACAGAGTATTATTGTTTTAAATTACACCCATGTCTATGTACATTTATGTTTTAATACACCAATGCTCATTAATTTTAGCCACGCAATGTATCCTTGTTATAATGGAATTCAGTTATATTCTTTAAAACATTGTACTTTATTAGAACTGAGAAATGAGCAAGCATTTATATAATTTGTGTGACTGTGGCATTATTTCTGAGCTTGAAGTGGCAATTCTGCATGTTCTCAATAGCAGCACCCCAACTCTGGCATAGGGATGCGGGTGGCGCTGTGGTCTAAACCACAGAGCCCAGGGCTTGCCGATAGATCAGTGGTTCAAATCCCCGTGATGAGGTGACCTCCCCTTTGCTCGGTCCTTGCTCCTGCCAACCTAGCAGTTCGAAAGCACGTCAAAGTGCAAGTAGATAAATAGGTACAACCCCAGCAGGAAGGTAAACGATGTTTCCGTGCTCTGCTCTGGTTCACCAGAAGCGGCTTAGTCATGCTGGCCATATGACCCAGAAGCTGTCTGCTGTCTGCGGACAAACGCCGGCTCCCTCAGCCAGTAATGCGAGATGAGCACTGCAACCCCAGAGTCATCCGCGACTGGACCTAACGGTCAGGGGTCCCTTTACCTTAACTTTGGCATGCCCTCCCCTCTTGGATGTGAGAACTACCAACATTGATGGAGTTTCAATAGCAATTAAAAACACAGCTATTCCGCCAAGCATTTGCCTAAAGTGGTACCCCTCACTTGACAGAAGGAGTTATGTTGTTAGTATATTGTCCAGGTCTTAGTCCAACACTCCAAGTACAACACTACGCAACACAGCATCCATGCTGCTCAGGTAAAGCAGACTCTCCAACATTTCTTCAATGAAAACAGGGACGTCATAAATAAAGAAATAAATAATATTTACACTCCAACCATCTGACTGGGTTGCTCCAGCCACTCTGCACAGCTTCCAACATATATAAAAACATAATAAAACAATACAGCGCTGCCTTCAGATGTCTTCTAAAGGTTGTATAGTTGCTTATGTACTTGGCTTGGAGGTCGCGTAACTCCATACCCTTCAACATTTCTCTGATGAAAATAGGGACATCCAGTCCTTTTTTTCTAAAAAAATAAATAAAAATGTTTAGGGGTACTCTCATTTTGACTCAAGAAAATCACCATTTTATAGTTCAAATCAGGAAAAATAAATACAGTAAATGGACAAAAGCACAAAGAACATGCATTACCTCATATGACACAGCTGACAGCTCACAGTAATTTTCCTACTCATATTGAAATATTGCCCCTCAATGAGGCCAAACTTTCATCAGTAAAACGCCACACATCCACATTCCATGCTACTTCACAAATTAAACGCTCGCTTCTGTCTGAGACTCAGGTAACACCGGGAAAGGAAATGAGGCCCCCATCAGGGGTAGCAACAGAACTGGCAATTCACCGTGGTAGAGAAGAAACTAAATTTTAGTATCTTCTCCCGTTAGATTCACAAAATGTTTAGGGGTATGCGTAAACCTGTGTACCCCCAGAAAAAAAGCACTGGGGACATCCTAAGGGAAAGCAGGACATTCCAGGATCAAATCATAAACTGGGATGATTTCTGTAAATCTAGGACTGACCCTGGAAAATAGGGACATATGGAAGGTCTGAGTAAGGTTAAAGGAGCCCTTCAAAAAGAGCAGATGAATATTGGTTGAAAGAATGGCAGTTTCTTCATCAGGTGACCCAAGAAGGCCTTCAACTGCTTCCAGTGTGAACATGAAATTATCCGCTGTCTGGAACAGTCTGCAGTTACAGAACACTCATGTGCCTTTGACTCCTGGCAGTAGAAATCTTTCCAGAGTATGCAGCCTTGATGACTTGGCTCCAATTCTTGCCTAAGGTAAAAAGCCCTGAAAATACAAAGGAATCATTTCAGTTCTTAATATTGCGGGTGTGTGAGCCACTGGTTCTGGTGCGGATATGGGCCCATTTCTGTTTTTTTCTTTTTTCTTTTTCTCATTACAGGAATAGTTGTACAGGAAAATTAATGGGAAATGATGCCCAGGAATGCGGTTGGAAACCGAAGAGAAAATTGTTGATATAAAATACATATTCCGCACTTCATAAAACACACATAAAGGGGAAAGGGAGTGTTTTGGAAGTGATGGGCGAGCCTCTTACAGTTTGGTTCAGATAAGCACTCAGAGGCTTGGAAGCAAATCTGCAGCGCTTGGAGCTGGTCGCTTAGCCTGAAAGCCCCATGGAAACAGACTTGCCAGCCAAAACTCTACTGCTGTTTTGTTTCCACTCCCAGATGAAATCTAAAGCTGTAACCCTTAACCTGCTTAACTCAGTTTAGCCCCCAATGAAATTGATACATTTGCTCTGGAATAGGAGCTTTAAGGGCTACAGCTTAAAAGAGGAACATGGGGGGGCGGGGCGGGTAATGTTAATAAAATCCTACAGTGGTGGCTTGATGTGTTTATGGAGATCCTATTTACCCCCATTCATCATTTAGAGGGTTAGGGCCAAAATACACTTGCTGGCAACGGATCCAAGTCTTTATTTGTGTGGCAGCTCAAATCATGTAATAAAAGCAGGTTTCACTTATGATTTAGAGCACAGGTGTGGGAGCACGGGGGATCCACCTCCCTACACATTTCCCCCTACAGCCCTCTCTGTCCTAGTGGTGGTGGTTTTCTACTCAAGTTGACTTGCAGTATGGGAGCCCAGCTGTGGATGCTGGTCCATGAGGGCAAGTGGGGCAGCGCCCCACCAACTTCAGTCTGCCCTCAGCCATCCTCCACCTGCCTGGCTTGCTTACTTACGTGTCAAGGAGGAGGCACAGCCTGTCAGCTTCCTCCTCTTCAGTCTCAGACTTGCTCTTGTAGGGAAGAAGGATGGGTAAAAAAAACCTTGAATGTGTTGGCTTTGACTGTCATTGGCTCTCGCTCCACCTACTGATAGGCCCCCTGCCTTCTGCTCTACCAGTCCAAATGAACACCAGCCACTACTATACAGACCACAGCTTAGCCCGAGAGAGGGCTGTACCAGGGAGGTACCAGGAAGATGTTACTTCAAAGAGAGACACCCCACCAGGTGGAATGGCTGTAGACAGCCAGTGTTAAGAGAGTGTTAAGAGAGGCTTTCAGACTCCAAGGAAAGATGTAATGGCCATCATCTTATTTGCTCTGTCATGAAAGGTAAGGGGAGGAAATAGCAGGCATACCACTGGTAAGTAAGATGAGTTAGCCAGATAGTTATTGTGGTGCATGTGTGGGCTCCTGTCACAGTCCCAACTGGAATTTTCTCCCCCATACCTGCTATTTGAAATGGGGGGAAAGAGCCCATTGGTGCAAATGGGACTTTTCTACCTCCACTGCTGGAGTACCAATTGCTGGGAATCACAAGTGAGGAGAGTGCTGTTGAGCTCATGTCCTGCTTGCAGGCTTCCTATAAGCATCTAATTGGCCACTGTGAGATGAAGATGCTGGACCTTCATTCTGATTCATCGGGGCTCAGTGGAAAACCATTTCCAATGAGGATCACTGCAAGGACAAAGGATCAAATCCCCTCCTCCCCCATGCCATGGCCCCAATCTCACACTTTCCCCTACCCTATTGGTACCAGCTGTTTCTTTTTTAAGCATTTTTGCCTGCCAGAGCTACCCACACGACATCTGAAAGTAGTTTATGAAATCTTCTTTCTTAAGAATCTCCAAGGAAAAGTTTGGGTATCATCATAACAGTGTCAAAGATGCTCTCCATATGTAGGACATGGGCAAGGGATAAGACCAAAACACTTGAAGCCTTCCTTCCAGCTCTATTATTAATCAACAAATCCACTGAATGAAGATTGCCAAGGCTGTTTTCTTTTTTTAAAAAAACAACCACCCAAACTCCACAAGATGAGCAAAGCTAGCTAGCACATGTTGCACACTTAGTCATCATGATGAATTATAGACTTCATTGTGATTTACTCCATTGCTATTGTGGCGGTTACTCAGTGCTATTTTTCTAGAAAAAGAGGTGCCAGAGCTCTCCGTGAACTTCTCCCTTGTTCTCTTACAATGGCAATGGCGCCGACCTGAGGGGTGCTGGAACTGAGCTCCTGTGAGCTCCAGCTTAAAAAAAAAAAAAAAAAGCCCTGGAGTTACTGTTGTTTAAGATTATTGGACAGTTGAATTTTTTAAAAAATGTAAACACTGATGCAAATGAGTTACATGATAACCAAAAGGAGCATGCAAAAGATATTCAGTGCCATTTAATTACATTCCTGTTATTCAGGGGTACCCAACATGGCGTCCTTCAGAATTTGCTGGACTCCAGTTCCTATCAGCCTCAGCAAGCATAGCTAGTGGTCAAGGATTATAGGAGTCATAGTCCAGCACAGGTTCCCTGTCTCTGCTGTCTTATTAACAGTGAACTCTCAAAAAGTTCTCCACCGACGACAGCTTCAGATATGCACATATGGGTCTTTCTTCCCCCCCCCCAAGTACAGTGCTCTCCAGCATGCCCATGTGTGAAGGGGATGTCGCAGGCATTTTTAACAACATGCATCTGTATAATTTGCAAGCAAAAGAATAGAAAAGAAGCAGAAAGTGCAACTTAATGTTCAGACACTGCTGGGGCTCAGTGTGTATGTGCCCAGGTCAGAAGCAGCCCATCAGTCCACAAGCCCTCACAGATATGGCGCAGATGTGTTCATTGTACAGCTCTCTGCTTAAGATGTGTTTCTTTTCTTTTAGACTTTAGAGGTGTGGTTGCCACCAGAACAAGGAACTCTACCTGCATCTTTATTGCTATTTAGAGTGGCTGGTAGAAAAATTATCTGGCTCAGTAATCAGCTGGCTGGCAGTAGCGTCTGCATGTAAATCATATGCTCTGCCATTGAGCTAAATCCCTTCTGTAATGTCTGCTGTGGGTTGTTCTCTTTTTAGTGCCAAAATGGTGAGTTGGGGTCCACTGAAATTATTAAAAGCTCTGACAGTTATCCAACTATTACTGACTGGCAGCACAGAGCCAGCACAGGTAAATTGTGAATTGTGTATTGCTTTGTAATGTTTTGTTGGGTCTCTTGACCGTAATAAAGATTGATTGATTGATTGATTGATTGATTGATAACAGAATAATAAAATTGTGGAGTTGGACAGGACCACAAGGGTCATGTAGTCCAACCTCTGCAATGCAGGATTCTTTTGCCCAATACAGGCTTTTAAGCCCATGATCCTGAGATTAAGAGTCAGTCTCTACCAGTTGAGCTGTCCAAGGCAATGTTAGATGCCAACTCCCATCCTCCCTCACCTCTGGCCATGCAACATTCAACTTCTAGAAGGCACCACATTGGCTACTCCTGGACCAGCACATAGGTCATTTCCAAATTACAGTACAATCCTATGCATGTCTGCTCAGGCATAAATTCCACAGAGTTCAATGGGGCTTGTTCTCCACTAAGAAGGTGCAAGAATGGTACCTCCATCTGCACCAAAAGAACTGGTGTGTCTTTCATACTGCATTTGGAAGCTTAGTCTATTGATTCCCACTGACAAACTTACCTTAATACTATGGTAGATGTAATGGATCTTGATAGCCATATTTTCAGTGCTAAGTGACTGCAGCTGGCACATCTAGTTTGCAAACTTCAATGTGATGGAAAATGCCTGTTAAACTGAGAAAAAATGCCTTTTCAGTTCAGGAGGCATTTTTATAATTATTCTGCTAAGTAACCCCCCAAATTCCCTACAAATAAAGACTAGGTTTCCAGAATGCATTTGCTATGAAGTGTTTTCATCTGAGCATTATAAAAGCATGGCTCAGCTTGAACTTTTAATTATTCTACGCTGACTCTCAGACTTCAATGGTCATTTCATGATGGTAGCTCTGTTTAGACCCCTAAAAGTGCTGGGAAGTTTTTAAAATGGTATATTAAATCTTCATAGTTTTATTTGGCTTTTTTATTTTTTAAAAAAGTGGCCTAGTAAAAAATTTAACAACTTTTTCTTTACATTAACTCAATTTACTGGCCAGTTTGAAAAACTCACAGTAAGAAGGCATTTCTACCCATTTATATTTGGACCACATGGGATGGATAATGGCACCAACATGCCCAGGGCTAACTTCAGGGAGACAAAGCTATTTATAAGGGCTGCCTGTCTTGAAAGAATGTGTTCTTCAGAGAAAACATACACACACCCCACCAACACACACACTCAACACAGTGTAATCAAAAGCATATTACTTTGTCAAAATTTGAAAAGACCTTCTGACTCAAGGCATGCTTTTCATAATCACCCCCAATTCTACAGAACACCCTTTGACTCTGCTTGCATTAGGCTTGTTTTTATCCCAGGGACACTTTTTCATTTTGAATCTGATGTGATGTGATTTATCACTTAATAAACAGAAACTATCATCAAGTTAAACATTTTCTTTCCCTGTAACATGAGTTCCAACACATAAAGTTTTAGTTGACAAATCTGGAGTTTATATCAGTTCCAACTACCGGTTGTTCATCCATTCATACTTATATGCTCTATCAACTTGAGTCACAATTTGACAGGGACCCAAAGAAACTAGACCGGGGGGGAGGGAGGGAGGCAAGGGGGGGAGGGAGCAAGGAGAAGAGCTCTGAATCCAAGAATCCAAGATTTGATGAAGGGCAAAATATCCTGTGTGCACAGAAACCTGCTCTTTGCATCCCCATTTTCTTCATTTTTATCCAGCGGGAAGAAATTGTTCTTCAAGGGAGTGAGAGTGGAGGCAGGCAAGTTGACAAAAGACACCCATTTCCTTAAAATAAGGAGGTCATAATAACGCAGTAACACACCAACCACTTGCTCTCTTAAGAACAACAGAGGAAAAAGAAATTGTGTCGCGGAAAATTTTAATACCAATTTTCCATTGCATGCAGCACATTTCAGTATTTCAGAAATATAAACCACCTGTAGCAGGAGCCCTAAGGGATTAGCAGTAGTACAGGCAGGGCCATTAACGTCTTGGACCCCCTCCTGTTTGCAATACATCTCAGGCAATCTTTTTTTCCAATGAATGTTTCATGATCTCCTCCTGCAATAATTATCTGGAATTCATTTGTAATAAATGCCTGATGTTTCTCTATAGGGAGGCTATATACGCTGAGCTTTCACAGCCGTTAGTTTGTGGAAAGAGCATTCCACTAAGAACTGTAAATGAAGAAAAATAAAACTGAGTGTGTTTATTTTAGCTCAGGCAAGGAAATAAGACATGTTTATTATGCACGTCCATCAGGGCCTTTTCATGTCGTATTTTCCTTAGAAAAATTAACAAATGTTGTTGGACAGCCCCAAATTATCCTTGGATAAGTTATTCAGAAAGTTGTGCCAAAAAGGAAGATTAAAATTACCACTTACTTTCAAGGTTCATTTATACTGTGCATCGACAAAACTACTAACTTTGAGCTCAAGTTTTAAGCAGTTACTCACTGCTTATGAGTAACTGTATTTAAATGTAAAGGAACTGTATAGGCAGTGGTACAGTCTTGACAGGCAAATATATTCTTTTAAAATTCTGTGTGCACTGCATGAAAATGTCATTCTACATCAGAGAGGTGCTCAAAGAACCTGCACATCATTTGCAGAAACTGACCATGCATATAACACAAGTCCAATCCAAAAACCTATGCTGTTGGATAATGTTAGGATTCACCACTAGCTTCAATGCTACATATAAGAACAGGCATATATTGGCTTACCTGCTGCTGATGCCAATGGAACTCCATGTTCTCACTGGAATTCTTGTACCTGTAAGGAGCGATTCAGAATGAGTATTTATTAAATGTTTTTGAAAAATCTGCTTGATATTATCTGGCCATGTCTTGAAGAACCGAAGCAAGGAATTGTCCAGGAAGGAATCTCACATGCAAATAATTCTCTTTAGGACTGCTGAATAGGTCTGGTGCCAGCAGTTGGCCAGGTCAGGCACTGAACAAGTGCCCCAGCAGCTCAGAAGGGATCCTTATAATGATAATATTTTATTTATACCCCACCCATCTGGCTGGGTTGCCCCAGCCACACTTATTTGTTCAACCCAGCTGTGTTGCCATACCAACCCTCTTGCCAGGCTCCTGGGTGGACATTATAGTGTTGAGGGGGCACTTTTGAACAGGAGCCAAGCAGTAGGGACCCCATGTTTCCTGGACTTCTATAACTTTTAGTTTTTGTCACATACACTGAGACATTCTAGCTGTATCAGTGGAGATGCTAAATATACTTTAAAAATAAATACAGTGGTACCTCGGGTTACATACGCTTCAGGTTACATACACTTCAGGTTACAGACTCCGCTAACCCAGAAATAGTGCTTCAGGTTAAGAACTTTGCTTCAGGATAAGAACAGAAATCGGGCTCCGGTGGCGTGGTGGCAGCAGGAGGCCCCATTAGCTAAAGTGATGCTTCAGGTTAAGAACAGTTTCAGGTTAAGATCGGACCTCCGGAACGAATTAAGTCCTTAACCCGAGGTACCACTGTAAATAAATGAGAAACAGCAAAAATCGAAGAACAATTGTAGCAAGTAATCATTTCTGAATGGTTCAAATGATTTTAAAATATTTTAGGATAAGGTCTACAAGCTTCTTTAAAAACAGCAAGCACCCTATTCCATTTACGTAAAGAACAGTCAATTAAATGTAAAATTATCCATTCTTGCCAATGTAATTTAAGCAAATTAAATTGCCTCTTTTCCAATCTATTCTCCTATAATCCCTGCATCCATAATACTAAAATATCTGGTACTGGCAGTAAGGGAACTTTTCTTAGGACATTAATCCTTTCTTATCTTCTGATGCATGTCATCTGGAAATTCCTGCTGCCAGAATAAGTCAATCAAGACGGCTTACTACACCAAACAGGGGTGTACTTCAAAGCCAAATGTAGAAGAACTAGAAAGATGAAAACTGTTATGAACATTACTGATATTACAGTAGTCTTTGATAGTTATATAACTAGCGGTACCCCTGCCAAGGAAGTTGCAATAGTGATGTGAATTACTGACATTTGTACTATAACCATATCTCTGAAGCATTTCAGTGTCAATTTCAGCTTCGTAAAAATGGGATACAGGCCAGCTTTGAAACCACCTGCAAAATGAGAGCAAAAAAACCAACAACCCTCTATGTCTTCAACAGCATATAGACTTTACCAGATTAAATTAAAAAGTGCTAACATATAGTTGATGAATTAGACAATGCGTTGCACTTGGCCTCTGAGAGGCTCAGTTTTGTAAGATGAGGCAAAGCTTTAATCAGGTGAACCAGGGTATTTGTAGGAATCCTCTTGCAGCCTGGAGTTCAAAAATATTACAATGCAGTGATGATCCGGGCAATGAAATTGTTGACCAGTTATGAGCAGGTGCTCAACCTCAGCATCTTTAGCTGCGGCACAAGTGGGATAGAGCTAGTCAGGTGCCATCTTTCCCCCAGTAACTGGAGAAGCAGCTTGCTGAAGGGCCCCTTAATGGAGAAAAAATGGTGCTTGAACCAGGCGTCCTGCCTGTACTCAGCCACATTCTCCAGGCACAGCCTGTGAGTGGACTGTTCTCCTCTTGGGCATGGAATTCCTTGGTGTGCTGCTGTAGTACAACTTAGAGAAGCAAGTGGGATGTTCACAAAACGTACATGACAGGCAAGCACCAAAGCACTTGAACTTTTTATGGATCTTTCATTCCAGTTTGTTTGGGAGGTGGGGGTTAGATGATGTTACATCAAGCAAATGTTATTCCCACACTGTCGGGAGTGCATGCAGGAGCCAGGCCCTGTGACCAGTAGGGCTTTGCAGGACTGGGGCCTTCCTAAGTTTGTTCTGGAGAAGCAAGACGCAGCCACACAGGTGAGGCCTCTTGGTAACTCACTGCACTTGGTGGCAAGAGCCGGGAAGGGATATAAGGTCAGCATTTCCCTTCAGCTCTTTGCCACAGCAACTTGTTTCCTGCCTTCAGCTTCTGGCTTCTTGATCCTCAGACCTCGGCTTCATGACTCCTTGCTTCTCAACCCTCAGACCCTTGACTTCATGACTCCTTGATTCCTGACCCTTGGACCCCTGGCTTCTGGACTCTCGTTCCTGCTCCCACCCCGCCATCTTGCCCCCAGTGCTGACGTCCTCAGCCGGGACTTCGAGCGCCCGTAGACCAGACCGTGACACACACTTTCAAGTGTATTTTCCCATCACTTCCTATATACTGCAAAAAGTCTGGTCTTTGGGTGAAGCAGGCTTGTTGTGCAAACCCTATAAATCAACTATAATGGCAAACTATTGCGCAACCGAATCTTACCCAAAAATAGAGTCTGGAAGCGCCCTGAAATTGACCATGGAAATGCGTGGTCTTCCTCATTAGAGTGACTAGTTTCTTGAGTCTGCATTGCAGGGAGCACACAGAGTGCCAAGAAAATATCTAGGGATCCAGCTAGTTTCAGAAGTTGCTTTGAGGAAGAGTGCAGAATATGACCGTAGTTAAGAACAAAAAAATGCCAGTCATTTTTTCAGGGTTACTTGTTAGCAGATGCTTTGCTTCAAGGCAGCTGCCGCCCTGCTTAAAAGAAACTTGAACCATGGTAGCATTTTTGTGGGGAAGGTTAAAATATCTGAAAACCAATTCAGCCTGAATTTTAGAAGAGAGAAAGAGTGCTTGTCAAATATGATATAATGCTTCTGCAGTTGTCCAAGAGCAGCCTTTGCACTGCTTTCCCTCAGTGTGTCGAAAAATGCAAACAGACATGTTAAAGCCATGTTTCCACGCCAATCACATTCCCTAAAGAGGACTCTGAGTAAGTGCTAGACAGGTCTGTGTGTTCCAGGAGTGGCAGGAGGCTGCTGAGTCATCCTATGCTGAGTCATCCTATGGCTGGAGAGATGTAAGGAACCAACAGGAAAGTAATTCTCGCTTAATATTAGAGTTGTTTTGCAGCTATGTGATTCCTAGATTTCCTTTTTGCAAAAATTGTGTGTGGAGAAGTGCATTTCCAATTGGTTTCACTTTATTATGTTCACTCTAACTGCACAGTTGTTGTCTAAGGATGTGTCTTCATGGTGCTCTATTCTGACCTCTGTTAGGGCTGAATGCTTGATCCCTCCAGTTCATGTGTTTGGGAGACTTTTACTTGTGCTTGTCTCCTCATCTGCAAGGGTTGGGCGAGAGAAAGCGGGCACTTGCCATTTACAAACACGTTAATTTAAGCTTCATAATTTATCAAATTATTCAATCAGTTAAAGAGGTGAAGACATTTTTTAAAACAAACAAACAAGCACAATGTCCAAAAGGCTATTCTAATATGTTTACAAAATGGTTCCAGCTTTCAAAAGGTTAGCATTTAGGATTTTCCACTTCTTGGTCCATGTTTATAGTTACTGAAATATAATGAAGTAATGTTGAATATCTTCCTGATTTTGGCAGAGAACAAACTGACCAGTCCTTCCATATGGCAGATGTAGTGGGGGGCTTCAATGAACGAGAAAGACTAAACTGAAACACACTTACTAGAGGATACGACCGACAAAACACAGTGTTTTTTCACATCCTTATAAAATCAGGAGATTTGTGCTAGCTTGCAAATTAGTTGTTCAGATTTTTCTGTGTGATTCCTTCCTATTCCACCGCTTGCTCCTCTCACCAGTGGGTGGAGCCTAACAGAAAATATCCCAGGTAGGAGTTTTTCATCTCTCCCCTCAATCATTCTTCTCCATGCTTCCTCCCGCTAACTTACAGGGTTAAATTGCAATTGTGTTCTTTAATCATTAGTTGTTACCCAACATTTCTGTTCTGTTAGTGCAAGAAATTTCTGCTTGAAGAAGAGAGCGTCTCTTCTTCTCTGCTGTTCCCTACACACCCTCAGTCAGCTCCAGGGGGTTGAGGGAGGAGAGGTCCCACTGCATGAACAGAATTCCCCTTTGGGAACATTGGCTACATTCCTTTTTTTAAAAAAAATGTACAATTCTGATTTAACAAAATCGTGCAAGATCTGAAACAATAAAGGCAAATTTGGGTTGCTAACTGATCTTCATGCTAAAGAACTTCTTTGCCAGCAGTGATATATAATGGGTTAGCAGCTTTTCGGTGGTAAAGGGAAAACCAGATTAAGGTAATGGCTTGCATTTTGATGATGTCTTGGGGATGCTGTGGGAAGCTTCTGAGGATGCGCAGCAGCACTGTAAACTGCCCTGTGGAACTGCCTAAAATGTATAAGCAGGGAAAGCCCCTTGGTGCCCTTCTAGAAGCCACTGATCTCTCAGCAGCCCATCTCCCTCTCGGGATGGATTCATCTGTCAATTTCAGTTTCTTACTTTTCCATTCTTAAAATTCAGTTCTCCACTTTGCACAACTTTAACAACAACAAAAAATCTTCATGGAAATCCATCAGCATTTTGGTGTGAATTTCTCCTAAAATACACATTTTGATTTGCAGTTTTGGATAATATACATATTTCTGAAAGCAATTTCTTTCCCATAATGTATCTTCATATGTTATCTTCACTAATGTGTCATTTTTATGCACAATTTCCCCTTAATATATCTGCTTTTGTACACAGCTTAGTTGGAGAACTGCATCACAAAATTTGGAAGAGTGAATTTCATTCAGGGCTTCAGTTCCCATATTGGTTCTAGAAGCACGGATTACATAGTTTCTCATTAAAATGGGAAATAAATCTGAATTTCTCCCACCCTGCCCAATCTGGAGATATAATATTGGCTTTCATTACAAGACTACTTATATATGAAGTTCTTTGAATACTTGGAAGGTGCTATATAAATGCTAAGTGTTATTGTTACTAAATGGTTATTTGGAATATTAACCAAATGAAGCTTGAGCCAAAACAACTGCATCGGTGGCTTAAATTTCTCCATTGCAGAATATAAATGATACATAAGCACTGACTATACAATGGAGTTGGCAGCTAGACATTTTAAAATGTTAGACTAATTGATACCATCAGCACTTAACCGCACAAATATGCCACGGAGTTTACAGAAGTAAACGGGTCAGAGAAGATAAGGTACATAACATACGGTAATGGTTTAGCAGAGTGGTAAAAGAAAAATGCATTGCGTAAAGGAAGCTGGTTTCGCGCTACTGGTGGTAGATGGTTGCAGTAAGACACGATATCAGTCTTTAAATGAGAACAGAAGATTTCTGTTCTTCCAAAGGCCATTCAATTTTTCTGCTCTGTGGTCATAGTTTACAATATAGCCTACTTAGCCCTTATTACATTAATTCTCTCAAATGCTATGCGGAATAGTGTTCGCTGCTGATTTCTAGCAAAACGCATGGTTAAAGCTACTATCCTATTGACATATAATTGTCATCATCAAAGAGCAATGGCAGAAAATGAGAAGAGAGAAGGAATAGGAGTATGTGCAAGAGATTTTTGAACTATCCAAAAGGGGAGAGGAGAGAACAAGAGGGGTCACCAGAATAAATGAACATCTTTTCTGCCCCAGTAATTGTGGGGCCGCTCTCTGGAAACTTTTGACCAGCAAGCAGGGATGAAATTTGATTCAGTTTGCATTTACAGATGAACCTACCTAATCCACACTTCCAGAAACAATATGCAAACCAAGGCACAGCCATTTTTAAAATTTTACACTTCTTCAATTTTGTAGTGAAGTTCTCCATCGAGAAGACCAAGAATAACAGGCAAAATAGTGTTTTTCTAAAGGTCCATGGTGGACTAATAATAATAAATATTCATCATTTGCCAGAATAATAGAACGGTGCATGACCTTTTGTTTCGTGTTTATATTCTCACATTAAAAAGCCAATTATTTATCCCTAATGTGAAGCCTATTTTCCTTTTGATTAAAACAGACTTCACAGCACAATTCTCTGCATGTTCACTCAGAAATAAGGCTGCCATCCTTACTATGTGTATTCAGAATTTAATGGGCCTTACTTCCAGGGAAGGAAGTAGGGATAAGTTGATAACCTTAATTAATATGTTTGACAAAGGGTCATGGATTCAATTTTCAAAGACAATTATAAAAATTATTGAGTCCTACCCATATTGCATTTTAAACCAAGTTACTATTTAAAAATGAATTAAAACACAATCGATATAAAAACAAACAAACCACTAATTAAATTTTAAAATCTGATTTAATGGAAACCTTTTAATTAATAATAAGTAAGTCCCTTTTTATCCACCCTGACCTCAAGACAAGAACATGGCATAGCCTGGCTTGAGAGCAGTACATGTGAAAAGCATCTAGGAGTCTTGGTTGACCACAAATTTGACATGAGCCAACAGTGTGACGCGGCAGCTAAAAAAGCCAATGCAATTCTGGGCTGCATCAATAGGAGTATAGCATCTAGATCAAGGGAAGTAATAGTGCCACTGTATTCTGCTCTGGTCAGACCTCACCTGGAGTACTGTGTCCAGTTCTGGGCACCACAGTTCAAGAAGGACACTGACAAACTGGAATGTGTCCAGAGGAGGCAACCAAAATGGTCAAGGGCCTGGAAACGATGCCTTATGAGGAACGGCTAAGGGAGCTGGGCATGTTTAGCCTGGAGAAGAGGAGGTTAAGGGGTGATATGATAGCCATGTTCAAATATATAAAAGGATGTCATATAGAGGAGGGAGAAAGGTTGTTTTCTGCTGCTCCAGAGAAGCGGACACGGAGCAATGGATCCAAACTACAAGAAAGAAGATTCCACCTAAACATTAGGAAGAACTTCCTGACAGTAAGAGCTGTTCGACAGTGGAATTTGCTGCCAAGGAGTGTGGTGGAGTCTCCTACTTTGGAGGTCTTTAAGCAGAGGCTTGACAACCATATGTCAGGAGTGCTCTGATGGTGTTTCCTGCTTGGCAGGGGGTTGGACTCAATGGCCCTTGTGGTCTATTCCAACTCTATGATTCTATGAAGTTTGTTGTTTTTCCATATTACATACCATGACTAATATTTCTGTAGGAACTTGGTACTCATTAAAATCAAGAGTTATTATTTCTGGCATCTGTCAAATCTCTTAAAATATTTAAATATTTTTTTAACAAATATTTGTCTGTAGTGATCTTAAGGCCCACTCACAATTGTCCTCAGTATTCTTGGACCCTGCATGCAAAAACCTAACCTTCGTATGTTTGTTCAATGAAATCCTACTCAGGGAAGGCATTTTTCCTCAATTCAGGGAAGTCAGCAACTCAACTGGCAGAAAAGACCAAGCAAAATACATG
The DNA here is from genome assembly GCF_965113315.1 of Podarcis vaucheri. Lineage (NCBI taxonomy): Eukaryota > Metazoa > Chordata > Lepidosauria > Squamata > Lacertidae > Podarcis > Podarcis vaucheri. The sequence goes on along the minus strand of NC_138761.1, from coordinate 69,511,240 downwards.
TCACTCCAAGATGCACAGAAAGAGCTCAAGAATACCACTAAGTTCACTTCGCATTACAGTCATCATATTCTGTCACATCCACCTCTGTTGATTTAATTTAAGGAAACGTTGAAAGGGGCACTCCAGGGCTTGGAAGAAAAGCAACACTAAAGCATAGGTCTTGTGAATTCAGCTGAGGGGCCAGAGGATGATACAGACTTCCCTCTCCCTGGCTGTATAGTCACATGCAGCCCCTTCCCCTGGTATAGCCACAGAAAGCACTACCAACATCGCTGATGGTTGGAGACATAGCAGCTCCTGAAGGAGCATCTCCACTACCGTCATTAGGCCCAGACACTGAGGTCCAGCGCAGAGGGCCTTCTGGCGGTTCCCTTACTGCAAGAAGCAAAGTTACAGGGAACCAGGCAGAGGGCCTTCTCCGTAGTGGCTCCCACCCTGTGGAACACCCTCCCATCAGACATCAAGGAAATAAACAACTATCTGATGTTTAGAAGATATCTGAAGGCAACCCTGTTTAGGGAAGTTTTTTAATGACTGATGTTTTAATGTATTTTTATTCTCCTGTTGGAAGCTGCCCAGAGTGGCTGGGGAAACCCAGCCAGATGGGTGGGGTATAAGTAATAAATTGTTGTTGTTATAGTATACAGATTGGCAGTCACTTTGGACCCACCAGAGCAAACAAACAAACAAACATTACCTGGATGTGCACCTAGATCAAGATGAAGAGTATGTTAGCATTTGAGTTAGTATATTTTATCTCCAATCAAAATCAATGGGAGGAGGAAGCCAAGGAGCTGTTTTCCTCAACTTCTGCCCTGGCTTAGGAAGTCATGGTTCCTTCCTCTGTCATCCAACATAGGATTGCTTGACCTGACTTGCTTTATACCAGGTTAAACTACTTGTTCAGCCAGCCCAGTACCAGTTACAATAATAGCTAGCGGCTCTGCAATATCTCCAGTGGAAGTCTTTCTCTCCCAAGCCCTGCGACCCGATTCTTTTAACTCGAGATGCCAGTGTGTGTTTTTGTGCATGTTTAGGATTGCAGTCTAAAACAATTAATTTATGTTGGATAGCAATTAAGGGGTTTCCAGCTGTAATGATTTAAGAGAATATGAAAAAAGGGTTATAAATGGGTTAAAATTTAATGGTAAAAGCTGATTGATAATGGGCTAAAATGAAAAAAAATTAAGGTTAGACCGTTAAGATAAATTATAGAAAGAATTTGCTGAAATAGTTAATTGAATTAGAATACAAAAAAGGGAGGTGTGAGGAGGTCGATGAAACAAGTAAATGAAAGGTAAAGATATGGAATACTGGATGTGTGTTTTAGTGTTTTTGTTTCTTTTTGCTGTATTGTTGTATTGTTTTTTAAATGTTTTTCTTTTTATGTATTGTAATATATGTTCTGTTAAACTTTTTGTTTTTCTTTTTTCTTTCTTTTGTAATCTTTAAACTTCTAATAAATATCATTTAAAAATAAATAAAACAATTAATTTAACCTAGCACAAACAGTTATACAGCAAAATAAAGCAAAACGGCATGTAGCAGCAAAGCATGAATAGCAGGAGAAAGGCTCAGTCTTTTTTTAAAAAAATGCATAGCATTCTGGTTGTTTCATCAGGATGAAAGAAAACTGGATAGTTATGGAGGCTTTGAAATGCCATTTCCAAATATACTAGCAGAGCATTTTGGAAACAAATAGACACTCATAGAGAAGGAAGCAAATCCAGTAATCCTGAATAAAATTACCCAAAGATTCTTCCTCTTGCAACCAACTATTCCCCCCCCACCCCTTCTCCATCTCGCCCTCTCTCCGTGGATGTTTCCAGATTGCCACTATTTTGTAAGTGAGATTCCAGCAAATTCAGGTTGTGCACTTAAAGTGGATTTGGGGTCTTGCACAACAAACTCACTTCCGAAAATGAGATTGGACATTTTGTGATAAGGAAAGTGACAGAAAGATCTACTGGAAAGTGTGGGAAACGATTGATGCAACATGGTATATTCTCCCTGCAAACAACTCAGAATGAATTCTCAGTGACTATTGGATGTCATATAACTTCATGCAAACTAATCAGAATGAATGACTAATTAAACAGGTCATCCGGAAGAGACCTTTCTCTCAGCTGTCTAACCTTCTAACATCTCTGCAAAACAATCTCCAAACTATTTCCATTTGTTTTCTGTCCTTCATACCACATTTCAGAAGACAAGAACTGAGAAAGTTTCCAAGGAGTGCCTGGAAAAATAGCTCCAGCATTCTGAATATGTTCCCTCGGTTGGGAAGGAAGGTGGTCAACCTATGTTTTAAATGCCCTTAGGTCTACCACACCTTTCCAGCACTAGTTTTATATGTTGCTCAGATGAAAAAAAATTCATCCCTTCCCCCCACATTTACTCCTTTGCCGAACATCTAGAAAGAAGCCTGAAGCCTGGATCTTGCTAAAATGCATTACCCCCAACATGTGAGTGGCAGAGCTCCCTGGAGAAAAGGATAAGTAAGCTTGCATTATTTGATCTCCCAAACGTTAAGCTTAGCAACTGCTTTGTCGCAGATAAAGTTATTCCGCCTGCATTCTCTTGATGAATAATTCAGGAGGGACTGGGAGTACCAGAACTATAGCCCTTGCCAATTATGGATGCTAAGTTACATAAGACAAAAAGCATGGTGCTCTTTGCTGTAAACAACTATTCTTTTCGTAAGCTTTCCCGAATGCTTCCTTCTTCCTCCCCATCCCCTTCGCCCCTGTAAAATGGGCCTGTAAAAATAAATCAGTCTCATTCAAAGCCCTTGAGTAGGCTGGCTTGGAACACTGTGGCAAGTTATTCAAGGACAGAATGGTGACATCCCATCCAAGGGGAACAGTTGGGCACTATTTCCAAAAGGTTCTTCCCTTTTTTACGAGGCTGGGTTTGCCAGCAGCTGCACAGCAGTGACCCCTTATGGAAAAGTTGCTTGTGTTGTTAGGTTTCGCTCCCTCTTTTCTCTCTCACACACTCACTTTCTTTGATAATTTACTGTTCACTTTGCTGTGTTGCATAGTTTAAAAGAAGTCCCCCCCCCGCAACATGCACATCCCAATCTGCAGGTTGCAGTAAGAAATCCTGTTTTATCTTGTCATAAAATAAATACTTGGTGGTAGTCAGCAGCAGAGCTACACAGAAGGACTTGACAATAGAGCACTGCAGAATTGCAGTCCTGCTGCCTGGAGGAACAGGGTTCCACTCTTGCAAGCCTGTCTCTCAGGAATGTCAAGAATGAATTCATAATCTACAGGCCTGAGAAACCATCAGAACCATAAGGCAGGCCTGCATAATTGTTCTCCATCAAACCAATCACAGTCCATCTGCCGTAAATGGTGTGCCATCCACCCCACTGACCAAAGGCTCAAATAAACCTTGAGAACTACTGAGCAATATACATCAGGTGAGTTGCGTGGCAGATCAGAAATTTTCCCAAGCAGCTATGCATGCAGTTAAGAAGGGTGTTTGGGGTAGAGGTGCAGCTAGTCAGATGTGTATACAGTGGTACCTCGGGTTAAGAACTTAATTCGTTCCGGAGGTCCGTTCTTAACCTGAAACTGTTCTTAACCTGAAGCACCACTTTAGCTAATGGGGCCTCCTGCTGCTGCCACGCCGCCGGAACACTATTTCTGTTCTCATACTTAAGCAAATTTCTTAACCCGAGGTAATATTTCTGGGTTAGCGGAGTCTGTAACCTGAAGCGTATGTAACCCAAGGTACCACTGTACCTGGTAATCAAGCCTTACTGGAAATTGCAGTCAAAAACCAGAGAACTTGTGGTCTTCCAGATGGTGTTCAACTCCAGTAGGCCCCAGCAGGCATGGACATTGGTCAGAGGTGATGTGATGTGTTGTCTAGCAACATCTGCTGGGGTATAGGCTCTCCATCCCTTCTATGCAGCGTAGTCTGTTCTCCCACCACTACTCTGTGGAAGCTGGCTATTGTTATACATTCAGTTCAGGCCCGGTGGTGTTCCAGAGCTGAACTCCAATATGTCTTGTTACAATTTAAGACCTGACTGGAGGGGTTACTGTGATGACTGCTCAGATATGCTCCAAAAATTCAAGGCCACATTTAGACACTCTAGTGCATTAGAGTGGTTTCACCTGTGCACTTTCTCTGCCCACAGTGACTTTCCGGTAGCTTGTTTTTCTAGGCATGGTCCTCTAGTACTCAAGACTTATATCTCCATATGTCAGCTTCTGTGGGTGAACATCACTCTCCTTCACAAAGGATGGGAAGAAATGCACCTGGACACATTGAAGTCACCATTCTGTGAGGAATAAGAAACACTTCACAAATTGCTTTTTGAACAAATTTAAACCAACCAGTATGCTTTTCATTTTATTTCTGACATGATCATCAGATATAATCATCCCTAAAGGACCTTTTTTGTTTTGTTTTTTATGGACTGTAAAATGATCATGCATTCTCATGGGGCATACGCAAAGTATCCACAATGGGATTGATCCCCCCCCCCCAGTTTCCACACTCCTTTTTCATTTTCAACCTGACTCTTGCTTCCTGCAAAGATGGGGATTATAAATAGTTTCCAATCACTTTTAAAGTTTCAAGGGTGGAGCTTCTCTGTGCCATAACTCTAGCCTTCAAAATCCTCTTTTTGGAAGAGAAACCATGACATGGCCTGCTTTTGATTTTTGCGGTTTTTGAGGAGTTGTCATTATTTATATATTAATTTCTAGATTTGGCACTGCATCTGTGAATAAATTTGATTTCCAAGAGTATGGAAGCCAAACATTGTAATTTATTCCGACCGATAAAGTCTAATGAAAAGAAACAAATTGATGTCTGAACCATCCTGTAGTGACAAGTCTCATTTTGAATACAGCTGTTCCATTTTCTGCTGTAGTGACATTGCCAGCGCCTTCCAGATTTATTTACTACATTCTTTTGTCCTGAGTGCTTTACCACCAAGTGCATGAGAAGAACAAAAACAACAACATGGCACTTGATGTGATGCTCTAAACAACATGTTCCTGCCTCTTACTTCTGCAAGGCTTCTGAAGAAGGATCAAATGGCATCTTGAAGCTGAGTGTGGTATATACTGGCTTGGAACATGAGTTGAGAAGAATCTGATTCAAATCTCTGCTCAGTCGTGCTCTCAGAAGACGGTCCTAGACAAGTTACTATCGCTTGATTTTAGCCAAAAGGCTGAGAAGCAATGACAAGCTACTATCTCTGTGGCATGGGTATCATAATACCAACGAATACCAATGTTTCTCTCTCAGTGTTGTTTTGAAGGTAACGTTAAATGAAATGGTTTGGGGGATGCACTACATGAGAACACTTGCTGTTTCTCGTCTTGTAAATCAGGGATGGAAAATCTTTGGCCTTATTTCATGATATACAAGCATGTTGCCTTGCCCAGTTCATGATGCCATGCCCGCAGGTCTGAACTTTTTTCTGAACCAAACTTGCAAGAATTCAACAAAAGGCGCTAAATGTTGGGACCCTATGAGGACAAATGTAAGTTCCAAAGGCCAAGGAGTATCAGCGTCCAACTGCCTTGATCCTATCTGTTGCCATTCTCCATTAGGCCATGGTGGGAGCTCCTCCAACTGTGTTGCAGCTGGGAGGAGGAAAAGCCCCACCCACCATGGCCATGCCGCAATCTCAGCTCCCCTATGATTACAGAGGTAACACCCATTTTGTCCTAATGTACTTACTAGTCCAACTGATTTAACTGGCTGCATTATTCCCTCACATTGCTTCCCAATTTTTTTTTTTATAGATCTGAAGTCATGAGCCAAAGTGTAATCACTGATTAGAGATGACAAATACATGATTTAGGACCTGTTCTGACAGTCTTCCACAAATTTTGTTTTATTTTTATTTTTTATTTGCTGGAGAATAAATGCAGAAAGGGGAGACAACTACATTTCTTGTCAACACAGAGAAGCAGAAAAATGGTTTTGTTTTCAAAAACTCGGAAAGAGGTACAATGAGTCATTAAACATTACTCAAAGGAGATTAAGGACAAATAACAAAAGTAAATCCCTACTTCTACAGCTGAATACTAATCTAGTACCATGGGAAGAAAGTAAGTATCAGCTTGTTTCTGGCTTTAGTACAAGCAAGCCCAAGTTCATGTCCCATTGTATTTTATGGGATGTAGCTCAGTGGTAGAGCATCTCTTTTGCGGGCAGAAGGTCCCAGCTTCTATCCCCTGAATACTAAGTGGTCTTAGAAACCCTGAAGAGCTACAGCCAGTCAGCGCTGTAGACAATACTGAGCTAGTAGGACCGATGGTTTGATTTGACTAAGACAGCTCCCCATGTTTCCAGGATTACAACTTCTTAAAGTCTCAGTGAAGGAAGGTGGTCTTTACATTCATTCAAACATAGAATTCATCAGAAATTGATGAGCCATGCAGTTTAATGTGGCTATTGAAAAGAAGTTCAGAGGAATCCCATTGCTACACTCAACAGGAAGAAACTATGATGATGATGATAATTTATTAGATGATGAAGATCGAAGATGAAGATATGTAATTTATTACTTATACTCCACCCATCTGGCCGGGCCTCCACAACCACTCTGGGCAGTTTCCAACAGAATATTAAAACATGATAAAACATGAAACATTAAAAACTTCCCTAAACAAGGCTGCCTTCAGATGTCTTCTAAAAGTCAGATAGTTGTTTATTTCCTTGACATCTGATGGAAGGGTGTTCCACAGGTCAGGTGTCACCACCAAGAAGGCCCTCTGCCTGGTTCCCTGTAAACCTCACTTCTCATGGTGAGGGAACCGCCAGAAGGCCCTTGGCGCTAGACCTCAGTTTCCAGGCTGGACTATGGGGGTGATGCTCCTTCAGGTATACTAGGCCATTTGCAGCTTTAAAGGTTAGCACCAACACTTTGAATTGTGCTTGGAAATGTACTGGGAGCCAATGAAGATATTCCATTGAGCAAAGCATGCTAGCAAGAAACTAATCAACATTGAAAAGAACATTTGCTTTCATGAGTCTTTCTTGTGAATATACATTATATATATTATTTATTAAATGTATATCCCCCTTCATCCCACAGGTGTGGAACGTCCATAAAAAAGTAACACTAAAAGGACACTAGCATGGAGGCAACCCTTTGGTCATTATCTATGATAGTGTGTGATAAACTCCTGCAATTTAGGGTTACCAAAAAGTAGGGGTGGCTGAATCTGACAGTTTTGGATTCTCTATTTCTTGTTTTTCCCATTCCCTATGTTTCCACATCAGTTTGAAAATTTTCTAAAATACGTCCTCCTGAAAATTCATCAGAATTCTGGCACAAATTTCTCTTCTTATACACATTGTTATATACACTTTTGCTTAATATACACATTTTGGCAAAGCAATTTCCCCATACAACTTGCATTTTTGGTGTGCTTTTTCACTAACACATTCATTTCTATGCACAGTTTACCCTGCATTTTTGTAGACATCTCCTGGCTAGAGAACTGTGTGAATTTTCAAGACTGGCTGTGTTTTCATTTGTGTGGTGTTTTGGAAAGTGAGAACTATATAGATAGGTTCGTCTTTAAATGCTAACTGAATTTCATTTGTCCCCCATCCCTACCAAAATGTAACTTTTTTTTTCAATTATACACCACGGAAGAAAACCAGAACACAGAAACTAAATGGGAAGGAATTCAGTGACTAAAGAACAATTTAAAGTGAGATAGGAGCATTTTTTAACCATGTGGATTTCATTACAAGTGATCAAAGTATGACATGGAATACAGGGAAAGGAAATAAACCCACATGGGCCTTTGATTGATTAAATGCGACCTAAATCTAGCAGTTTGACTGCTTTTAATAGTTAAAGATTTATATGGACACAGTTAAGTTTTTAAAATCAATCAGGTTGGTTTTTGTTCTTTGAGAAGTGCTATGACAAGCTCTCCATATAAGCAGCAGATGCAGCTAGACGAAAAGCTGTTCACAAGCCCGTTAAGGCTGAAGTCCTATACAATTACCTGGAATAAGTGCCCTTGAACTTAATGGGGTTTACTTCTGTCTGGACATGTCTAGGATTGCAATATTAGTAGCCTTGCTGCATTAAACAATACATGGACTTCTTGCTGGAGAATAGTTATACATGAGAATAGGTATTTAGAGTCTCTTGTTTTTAACAAGACCTCTATTACCGAACCCTGGTCTACAGTTATGTGAAAAGCGCCATATAATAAATGCTCAGAAATTGCATGTTCTGCAGATTGCAAAGTGGTAATTACATCTGAAGTCACCCAAAGGCACAGGCAGTGATTAGTGGGAGACCAGAAATTTTGAATCACCAGATTTCACTTTAGGAAGAACCACTTAATTACCTGACTCTTACGTGGTCCGTGAATACCCTACAATTACTAGCACTTTAGTAGAACCCTACTGAAAGGATAAGCTTGTTGAGTGAGATGGGAGCTTTTCAAATGCATTTGATCTTTTAATGGCTATGTATTGAAATCCATGGGAAGCAGTTCCCACTATTAATTGCTCAAGGAGCCAGAGCAAGGCTAGATTTCATCAGCTGCTGAATTAATTTTAAGAATTGTCTATTTGGGAAGGCAGAAAATCACGAAAGACCAAAATTGTGCCTGGATCAGCTGTGCTAGTGAGGATGAAAGTTCATACAATACATTCCCAACTATTTTTACAGAGGGAAACTTTTTAAAAAACAAAAAACAAAAACAAATTTGGGTAATTAGTACAATTACTAATTTTTGCACATAACAGCAATGTACTCATAAAATTTGATTTTTAATTATTTAACATGTACACTTGAATCTAGATGGAATAAGAATATTTTAAAATATTCCCTAACACCTAACTATAGGTAAAGGTAAAGGTACCCCTGCCCGAACGGGCCAGTCTTGACAGACTCTGGGGTTTGTGCGCCCATCTCACATCTATAGGCCGGGGGCCAGCGCTGTCCGGAGACACTTCCGGGTCACGTGGCCAGCGTGACAAAGCTGCATCTGGCGAGCCAGCGCAGCACACGGAACGCCGTTTACCTTCCCGCTGGTAAGCGGTACCTATTTATCTACTTGCACCCGGGGGTGCTTTCGAACTGCTAGGTTGGCAGGCGCTGGGACCGAGCAGCGGGAGCGCACCCCGCCGCGGGGATTCGAACCGCCGACCTTTCGATCGGCAAGCCCTAGGCGCTGAGGCTTTTACCCACAGCGCCACCCGCGTCCCTTTTAACTATACTCTATCCATAATGGCCTATATATAAGTGTCATTTTATGCCTTTAAAAAATTGTAGTTTCTTAATAGCCTCAGTTTTTAAATATCACGGTGAACTATGAAAGAATCTTTGCAAGTAATGAATGAGCTCCACAGCAGGGCCCTAAAGTCCTGCTACCTCCTCCTTAAAGCCTGGCCTTGGGAAGAAGGCAAGGGGATCTAGGACCCTGTCAGAGCCCTCATGCCTCCTTCCAGAAACCAAGCAAGCACTTACAGGTCTTTGAGAAGGCACCCTCCTCAGCAGCACCACCAGTGCTCTGCTCACAGTGCCCAAAACCATCCCTGGCTGCAGTCTGTTCTGTATAAGGGCTATTCCATGCTGGCTGGAAAGATGTCTGTGGACAAGCGCCTGCTCCCTTGGCCTGAAATCGAGATGAGCACCGCACCCCATAGTCGCCTTTGACTGGACTTAACTGTCCAGGGGTCCTTTACCTTACCTTTTTTACCTTATTTCTATATAAGGGTTTGAGCCCCACCATTGCAATAGTATCGTTATTCCCACAAGCCTATAATTATTTCCACAACAGCATTGTAGTCTGCTGGCAAAGTTGGGCAGTATTTTCTCAGCAAGCAAATGTAACTCAAGTCTAGGATTGCTCTGACATAGTGTTACTTTGTCATTACGTGTTACTTACACACACACACACACACACACACACACACACAAATCATTTTCAATACCCATACAATGTTTCAGAACTATCCTTCTGAGGATAGCATGAGTCTTTTATTTGAACTTAGTTATTAATTCCTTTTCACAACTTCCACATCATTTCCCCCCTTCAATAGAAACATTGTAAAAGAGGTAGATGGAAATGGACATGTTTTACAGCCTACAAGATTTGCATGACTCAACCACTAAGTGCTAAATGATTGCTTCATAGGGGAAAAAATAGACTAGGAATGGTTTGGGATGCTGTTAATCTGGTAAGAAACTAGTGACAGTCACTTTCAGTAGGTGATGGAGGGTAGCCCTGGAATATAGGATCTATATGAATAGCCTTATACTGAGGTGCTCTTTACTTCAACCTGGTCTCCTCCATGTGTTTTGGTCTACAACACGGGTGTCAAACACAAGGCCCGCGGGCCGAATCCGGCCCGCCAGACCTCATCATGTGGCCCGTGTAGCCGCCGCCGGCCGCCAGCCTTCACCTTTTATTCTCACTTTTTTTTTTTACACAAGAAAGCCACCTCTTCAGCGCATGCGCGGCAGCCTACAAGCCAGAGAATGTCTGCCCTCTAGCAGCGCCGGCCGTTTTACACAGGAAACCTCCACTTTACATGCATTCAGGAAACCTCCACTTGTTTTTATATTGAGCATATTTGAATATCTACTTGCCATTATTCTGACTATGTTTCTGCTTTCAGAGCTAGTTATTACAAAAAACAGTAGTAATTGAATGCAGTGACAATAATTTATGATAATAAAGAGTGGACACATAGTCCTACAGATACAACCGGCCCTTTGAGGGTGACCAAACTGCTGATGCGGCCCCCGATGAATTTGAGTTTGACACCCCTGGTCTACAACGTCTGCCATTCCTAACCACTGACCTTCCTTGGTGGGGATGATGAAAATTGCCCTCTAGAACTTCTAGAGGGCACCATGTTGGAGAAGGTTGGCTTCCTCCGACAGGTACTTGATGTAATGAGTCTCAGATGGTGGCCTTTCCAAGACCAACTACCTGAGATCCTCTGCACTCAAGATGTCAGGGATCTTTGTGTGCAAAGCATATGCTCAGCCACTGAGTTACTCTCCTGAATTTGCCCTATTTTAAGACAGACCAATGGCCAAAACTACTGATCCCTCCTCACAAATTCTCTTTATCTTTGATCAAATGCTCTTTTTGTCAGAACGGACAAAATGTGACCTCTGGGCTTCTCCAATGTTGCTAAAACTAGAACGGGTCAAAATACTGCTGCATAAATTTACAGCTATCCTTCTGAGCAAAGTCCATCCTCCAGCTGTAGAAAGAAGAATTTTACAACAGGAAGTGGAAAGATATTTTCATTCCAGCCAGAATATGAAGAAAAAGGTGGTGGTGAAGGCAGACTGGATTCTTTGTCTATGTAATGAAGAGGCCCATTACAAATAATACCTAAAGTGGATGCAGGGAGTAATTTGAACCAGAACAGACCCGAACCCTCAAGTAATAATAAAGATGGAGTTCTTTGAAGAGTATTTTGCCTTTGAGGCCAAGTAACCTCAGTCAGCCAACACAAAATATCCAATATTCCAGGTGTGGGGAACATTTTGCCCTCCAGAAGTCAGTGAACTACAACTCCCAACACCTCTGATCACTGACAATGTTTGCTGAGACAGATGAGAGTTGTAATACAGCAACATCTGGCAGGGGGCATATACCTGCAATATTCTATAACATAAGAAGGGGAGGTGTCAAAATCAAAGGTTGTCATTCAGACACTTAGGATGCTGCCTTGCCTTATAGCCCAGTATTGTCTACTGAGTGACAGTGGTTTTCTCCAGGATTTTAGACTGAGGTTGTTCCTTTCCCTACTTGAAGATTCCAGAGATTGAAGCTGGGACTCTGTCCCTGAGATATGATCCTTCATCTTTTCATTTTAGAAATTTAACACTCTTGTCATGCACCCTGTTACAGTCATACTCAATTCCTTCTACAGTCGTACAGTCAAACGGAATCTGTTCCAGAAGTCCTTTCGACTTCCAAAATGTTCGGAAACCAAAGCACAGCTTCTGATTGGCTGCAGGAAGCTCCTGCAGCCAATCAGAAGCCGCAGAAGCCATGTCAGGCATTCAGCTTCCAAAAATAGTTCGCAAACCGGAACAGACACTTCCGGGTTTGTGGCATTCAGGAACCAAAACGTTCAAGAACTAAGCTGTTCGAAAACCAAGGTATTACTATATTTGTAAACACTCCTCCTCACTATAACACAGTTTTCAGGATTATTTGTGCTGCAATCAAAAACCTTACTGGAAGTGTGTGGAGGGGAATAGAGAAAAGGCTTTCCTGACAGTTATTTGTCTCCCGATACGAAACCTGTATGCAAACCAGACCTATGACGTAAACTTTGTGGAATGGGATGTTTGCTTTTTCAGTCTTGATGGTGATATCATTTGCAACTCATTTAATCAAAAAGATGCAGATGGAAGATGGGGTTCACTCTTTTTTAAAATCCTGGTTTCTTGCTATTTTGTTTCCCTTTGTACATTTTATGTGCTATTAAAAAATAACATAGGAAATTGCATTAAATGAGAGGAAATTGAATTAAGCAAGAGGAAATCAAATTAAGCAAACCTGCTCCACTAATGCTAGGCGCTTGACTTAAACCAGGCTTGGGATTCAAAATGTCTGAGGCACCCTTGACATAAGCAGGGTATTAAGGACCCAGAACCATGGCAGCTGAATAAAAAAAATAACTAATTTCCCTAACTAGTTACTACTTCTTCTCTACTTTATTCAGACCAGCTTAAAAGTGCCTTTAAGTGTTACATCACACATTCAGAGAAAAGGGTGGGAACAGAAGTGGTTGTGCAAATAGCAAATCTGAGTTTTGCACTTTCATATAATGTTCGGAAAAGAAACCTGGCAGCATCTTTCCACTCAGAAGAGGTACTTTTTCTCTCTCTCCATATTACCCAGAATTCACCCACACATCCACTTTTTGCTAAAGCTGTTTAGACAGCTCAGTTGGTTAGACCAGTGGTTTTCAACCAGTGGCCATGGCACTGGCCTCTGTCCCTCTTTCCTTCCCTCCCTCCTCTGATGCCTTCTCACATCTCTGCCTCCCAAAGGCCTGCACAGCTGTTTGTTGCTGGCTGCAATCTCCCCAGGTAAATGGTGCCTCTGGGGCTGACCAGGGGGTGCTAGTTGCCAGGAGCTGAGGTGGCTCAGAGACCAGGGGTGACTGCGGCAGCTGCTTGGAGGGCTCCCAAAGAGAGGGGAGAGGAGAGGATGCTGAGGGAGCACTCCACAAGGGAGGGTGTTTGAAAAAGAGTGAGAGGCTGCCAGCTTTGCAGGCAAGGGGTGACATAACTGGGCTCCTGAGCCCCACAGGGATACCACAGAAATAATGTAGTTGGTCAATGGAGCCATGGATTCACAAAGGTTGGAAACCTCTGGGTTAGATGCTTAATTTGACATTCCAATTTAATCTACTGATATGGAGTATGTTAGGCAGCAACAAAGCACTGTAGGTAAAGGTAAAGGGACCCCTGACCATTAGGTCCAGTCGCGGATGACTCTAGGGTTGTGGCGCTCATCTCGCTTTATTGGCCAAGGGAGCCGGCGTACAGCTTCCGGGTCATGTGGCCATCATGACTAAGCTGCTTCTGGCGCACCAGAGCAGCACACGGAAATGCCGTTTACCTTCCCACCGGAGTGGTACCGATTTATCTACTTGCACTTTGACATGCTTTCAAACTGCTAAGTTGGCAGGAGCAGGGACCAAGCAATGGGAGCTCACCCCATTGTGGGGATTTGAACCACCGACCTTTTGATCGGCAAGCCCTAGGCTCTGTGGTTTAACCCACAGCACCACCCGCATCCCATATGGAGTATGTTAGGCAGCAACGAAGCACTATAGCAGTCTTTAATGTAAATTTAGGAAGTAGGTACTTCAAGTTGTTCTGTAAGCTTTGATTGGTTTGAACATATGATGCTTTATATTGAAATTCTATACATGGAATTGGGATCAAACTAATGATAGCCTACAGACAGATATGGAGCACCTGTTCAGAAGTTATTTGAAAGGAGTCTAGTCCCATGCAAGATTCCAATGGACTGCAACCATAGTTGACTAATTGCTGGCGTGATTGTTTATCAGTGGGGCTGAAGGCACTGTTGCTTTTAAAAAGTTGTTTGAATTCAGGTTCATTGCTGAAATATCAAAGGAGACCCAATGTCTTTTTGACCACTATTGCTCTGTGTCAATGCAGTTCCTGATGGGTATTTTTATTCAGATATTTGTGCACTGGTATACTGTACAGTTTTCTTTTTCCTTTTCTCAATGGAAACACAATCACAAGACCATCTCTCTACTCCCTACCATTGCCATGACCATTTGGACCACACAGGCCCTTCTGCTGAGTGCAACTTCTAGCCCAGCTGCCCAGACTTGGGCTACCGTGGGATGCTGTCTAGTTTTGATGTGCTGGGGCAACACAGCTGTCAAGCACTACAAAATATTTGTAGATCTAGAAATGCAAAAGAAAAATATTGGTATTTGCCTCTGAAACATGTGGATATCTTAATGGAGTTCTGTATCTCTTGTCTTTTATTAAAATAACTTTAAAACAATTGTATTTGATTACCACTGGGATTTGGATAATTGCATCATTTAATAACTAAACTTTACTAGCATATTGCCGCTAGTGTGAGGTTGTTGGGATTTTTTACTTTTTAGAGCTAAAAACAGCTGGAAAACTGTTTTTCAAATGTTTTTCTAGCATTTTGTTTCTGTGTTTTGTGTGTGTCTGAGAGAGAGAGAGAGAGAGAGAGAGAGAGAGAGAGAGAGCGCATTTGATTTTTAGCAGCTGAAAGAGAGACAGGCCATTATCAGACTGGCCATGGTGTGCAAATTCATTTGCTGGCTCCCTTCATTGCTCTCAACAGCACAAGTATGGTTCTAATCAGGGGCAAGATCTCTGAACTCTACCTTTGTGATTTCGATTAAGGGAAGACTTTTTTTTTAAAGAAAAAGGAAAAAACCCACAAATGTAAACAAAACCACAAAAAAAATCTGTTGAATAATACCATTTTTCTCCAAATGATTTTTCCACTTCTGCTGCCAAAGCAAACACATGGTACATGTTAGGCAGTCGGCTCTACATCAATTCATCAGTTGAATGAACTGCACCAGTTCAACTGCCAAACCTGTTACACTAAATCCCACTGTTTTTAAAGCCTAACTCCAAACATCTTTTTAGCCTTGCAGAGAATTCAGAGTACTGCTTACACATACTGTATTTCTAAAATTTCAAAGAGAATTTCTCTCTCTTGCAAAATATCTTTACAAATTATTCCTCTAAGCTGGAAAATAAAGCTGAGTTGCAGAGACAGTACAATTAAAAAAGAAAGAAAAGCTTTTTCAGCAATTCCGAGAAATGTCTTCCCTTCTGAGCAATTTTTCAGCATTCCTTGCTTACATGTTTGCTTATTCATTGACACTGCCCTCGGTTGCCCTTAGTGGGATCATAGTATAGCTAAACCTGGTTCTATGTAGCAAAGTGACATCATCCCAATTACTGTGTGATCTCCAGTTGGATAGGGACACACATGTGACTAACAAGGGAGTAGGAAGCAGCTGCCACAATGGAAACAAATGGCAGTTCCTAATAAGATTCTGAAAGTGAATAGTCACAGAGTCAAATGTTTGGGAGAAGATCTGAGAGCATATGCCTGTTGCAGTGCCAACTGAAACTCAAGGAGCTTAAGGGTGGAATTCAATTATGAATACCCCATCAGCCCAATCCCAACTTCACCACCCCTGTTTCCCTCCTCTCTAAAGCCCTGTTCTGTGGGCTGCCCAAATGCCCCTCCCTGAGCCAATTTTGGGGGGGCACCATGGGAGGAGAGGCGGGGAATGCCCATTGCTCAAGGGGAAGCACTGATGTGCCTCATTAAGGGAATCCCTCCCTCAGCTATTTATAGATGTAGCATGGGATGAGGAACTGAGATAGTTAAATCAATCCAAGTGTAACTTTTAACTCACAAGTGCAAATTCAGTGAGTCAGTTTCCACACTACACCACATTACCATGGATCAGATCCAGCAAAGAAGTTAGTTAATGTCATTGCTAACTTGTCTCGCTGGTTTCTATGGGACCCAAATTCAACCAAGTGCACGTCAAGCCCCTTATGTTTAGAAAAGGCTCATGTCAGCAAAAAACCTACAGTCATAGCTCAGCTCCCGAACGCCTTGGGAGTCGAACATTTCTGCTCCCGAGCGATTGAAAACTGGAAGTGAGTGTTCCGGTTTGGGGATGTTCTTTCGGAAGCCAAATGTCTGACGGGGCTCCCAAGGCTTCTGATCAGTGGCGTAGCGTGGGTTGTCAGCACCCGGGGCAAGGCAAGTAATTTGCGCCCCCTAACCCGTGGATTTGCGCCCCCTAACCCTAACCCCCAGATGTTGCGGCCGGTGCGGCTGGCCCCCGCTGCACCCCCCACGCTACGCCACTGCTTCTGATTGACTGCAGAAGCCACCCTTTGGAAGTTGACCATTTTGGAAGCCGAACAGACTTCCAGAACAGATTCTGTTCGACTTCTGAGGTATGACTGTACAACTAACACTAATGGTAGTATACCTGAAAAGGGTAGTCTATACATTCCCATTCTCTTTACTCCCCCCCCCCGGACTTTCCAGCTCCCGTATTTGCTGTTCTAAAGATCATTTTTGTCTTTGGAACAAAGTGAATGGAGGGTCACCAGGGTTTTACTTTTCCCAGCACATCTTCACATTGACTTCATTCCAACATAGGTGAACATTAAAGGCTATGCAAGGATCACCTGTATCCAACAAAGGTTATATGCTCCCTTTACACACCTGGAAATTTGGGTCAATGCAATGTATAGTGAAGCTGTAGTAATAGCATATTCTTGTATGTATTAAGTCTCAGAATGAATCCAAACCCATCCAGGCAGCCCTGGAAAACGTCCTCTCTGAAACCCTGGAGAGTCACTGCCAGTCAGCACAGACAATTCTGAGCTAGAAAAACCAATGATCTGATTTGACAGAAGGCAACTTCTGATGCTCCTCAGCAAGTCTGTTTCCAAACTCATCCTTATACATTAGAGCAGACACAGTGAACTACCAAACTACAGGCCAGATGTGGCCAGCTGAGCCTCTAATCAAGCCCTGAGCTTCCCCTTCTCAGCCTTCTCTGTGAACCATAATTACACTACATTAATTGAGGCCGCTACGTGGCTTGTACAAGCCTAAACTCATGCAGGAGTCTATTTGGGGGTGGGGTGCATCTGGGAAGTAATAGCTGCCTCCCCCTCCCAATAAAAAGAAAACCTGACCCAAATTTAGGCATGTTCACTCTCATGTTAACAGTACAAAACAGAGCAGAGACCATCCTATGGTGTACACTGTGGTTTTGCCCATTGTTGAACTGGGTCTTTGTACAAATGGGAAATTCATGTAGGATTTGTGTGGGGGATTAAAATACTTGTTATACATTTTCCATGAGAGACATGGATGGCAAAAGGGGGTTAAAAGCTCCTGGTGTTTTCTGGTTTGATCATGAATAAGGTTAAAACATTGACACTTTCTTGTAGAAAGAGTAGCTGCCAATTTAATCTGACTTCTCAGAAATCTTTTTTACCTGTTGTTATAGATTTTAACGTGCCAAAACTCTGCAAAACATTCTAGGAGTTTTCTTCTCCCATCATGTTGGGTGGTCTATTTCATTCGAATAACTATCAGATGGTGCCCATTTGGGGGGGGGGGAATTCCTTACATTTCGGCATGCACCCTTGGCTATGTTGTTTATACTTTTTTGTTGCTTAATTTGACCACAAAAGAAATTCCTTGCTGGTACATGACAAAGTGAATTATCGATACAAATGTTCAGTTAGGCATTCAGGATCAGATATAAAAGCAACAATGCACAAGGGAAACCACAATATAAATTTGACATGATTTGGCAGATAATAAAACATGTCTGGAGAAGAACATATCTGAAAATTCAAGCAAACAGTTTGCAGCTTCATAATTAGCCTTAATAAGTCCCTCGTTCTTTCCTGTTAGCAAACCATGTAATAATTGAAGTGGCTTTCTGCTTTTAAAAATGGAGCCCACTCTTTTTCTTTTCAATTATTCATAATTCACTATATCATATAGTTCAGACGTGGGTACTTCATCTCCTGAATGCTTCAGGGTTAAGGCATTTCATCTTAGACGGTCAGCAACATAAATCACAAAGCAAGCTTTGTATTTGATAAGAAACTTGCTGCTGCCAGAAGGAACATGAATTTGGTATGTTCCAGCACAGACACTCATATTCTTAAACAATTAGGGACAGATGACTCTGTAAATTTTGGTTCTCTAACTCTCATTTTTTCCCCAATTTTAAACACAGTCCTCCACATTTCCACAGTGATTTGTTTTGTCTGGGGGGAAAAACCCTCATTAAAAATTATCGGCAATTTTGTGCCGATTTCTCATAATAAATTTTGTCAGCAATTTTGTACACAGTTTTGACTAATATACATATTTTTGCAGAAATTCTCCCTATTATTCTTTTCCTTTTCATTAATATAGCCTCATTCCTCCACTAATGTATGCATTTTGTACATATTTGGTTGGAGAACTGCATCACAAAATTCAAAGACATGAATTTTGAAGGAGAGCTGTTTTTCAGTTCACGTGTTGGTTCAAGAAGTGCAAATTACACAGTTTCTCGTGGATATGCAAAGAAAATCAAATTTCTCCTCCATCCCTAAACAGTAAGCTATTTGAGCTTTCATACCAAGCCTAGCTAAAACCATGAATAAAGAACAATCAATGTAATCCCAGGACATATGGAAATTTAAATGAGCCTTAAAAACATTAAGAAACATATTCAATTAATGTGAAATACCCAGGACTGGAAACCTCTGGAGCAGATTTGGGAGTGAGGGAAAGGAAAGAGGAAAGGAAACAGAAGTCCTGTTCTGTGTTGGATACGACTCTAAGACTATAGTTTTTTTCCATTAATAATGTACTAAGAGAAATTAAAGCATTGGACATGTAACAAAGCTGTTTGTCATGGAGAAATAAAACATAAGCCAGTAAAATATGTAAATGACTTGCACACAAAAATACTGAAATAATTACTAGGTTTCTGAATAATTCCAGGACAACTGATTTCCAGGCACACAGTTTAGTACAGTGTTGAAAATGGATTTGTTGTGGCAAGGTAACTGACTACTTCAATCCACTTGCAAACCTTCGATTATGCAAACCTCTGCACTTGAATCGCTCCTGCAAAATGCAGACAGTCTGTAGGTACCCTTGGGATGTGTTCAAACTAACCCATTTGAGAAAAACTACATTTATTCACTTTAATATGGCATCATTCAGGCTGGTCCTCAACATGCTGTTTTCAATCTACACTGATTCTGAATCCTGTCATCCACAAGGGTGGGTGTGATTACTTGGTATACATTTGAAAAACTTCCACTAAAGTTATCCATTCCCCCCCCCCTTCCTGCACATGTCCCTGTTGAAGAAGGATGTGGTGTTTGCAATCTTGGAACGCAAGATGGTGATGAGAAGGTTGCATCTCCTTTGAGCTCTGCAGTCTGCAGTTTGTTTTTAGTTAGCTTTTAGTCTCTACTCATTAGCCAGATCAGTTTTTATGTAGTTAATTTTATTCTAATACTTCTTGGGTGGTTTTGAAACCTTCAGGAACTATTAGTGAAGTCAAACAACTCTTTGAGCGAGCAGAAGATATGCTCTCCCAACTTGGAGAAGACGATCAACGTCAAGCATTAAGCCAACACTTAATTATCTCTCTTGGCCAGGAGAACCCAAGAGGACTTGAAAACAAGAGTTATGGCACTTACCAGAATCTTGATATAAGCCCACCCATTATGTCATTGGGGAGTGTGGATACGGCCTCCCACCATTGTTAAGACTATCTGCATCTCTTTTCAAATGGAAACACTGCAAGATAATGCAGAATCACTCTGCAATAAACTTTTTGTTTTGCAATGAAACCGGTTTCTCAAGAAGTGTTTTTCAGGTGCTAATAATATGTGATAGATCTAGATTGTGCATGTACTACATAGAAGTAACAAGTGTGCAGTCTCCATTAATTCTAGAATAAAATATTATGTGTGCAACCTTAGTCCAGCAACATCTGAAGTGCCACAGATCCCCTGCCCTTCCCATGAGAGAGATGTAGATCATGAATCTACTCAGATTGTTTCTACATACCATAAAATACAAGAGACTTTTGTTGCAAACTTTTCAGCTGGAGAGTTCTTTTATTTAAAAAATCCACTTACACCTTTATTTTCTTTACGTGGTTATAGCTCTGCCCTTCAATTATAGAAAAGTTTCCTTAAAGGATTTCTAACACTTCACATTGGTAGCCCACATTTTCCTGCTTTTTATCTCTCAGAGGAGGAACAAGCCAGCTCCAACATAGTAAATGAAACCAGATCACTATTTATTAACACCGTTCATCTGAGACCACTTTGATGCCTGAAAATCAGATCCTTTGTGGTGCCCGACTCTTTTCACATTAATTGAGAATGACTGGCTTTTGTGTTCCTCTTTAGAGCATAGTAATAAAACACATTTTTATTGAAGACAGTGTGTCTCAAACTTTATGAAATCTCGACCCTCTTCCAAACTTCTTTGATCTCTTCCCACCCCTTTTCAATCCCATCATGTAAACCTGACTGGTCCCTATATCACAAGGGCAAAGAATCTTCTTCAATCTGAGGACCAATCCAATCGGTGCATGCCCCATAACTACCTGCTAAAATCCTGTAACTTCCTTTTTCATGAATGTTTTTCTCCCACTTTTCCTGCACTCTAGAGCAAACTGGTGTTAGAAGCATTGCAGAACAACTAATCAAGTAGAATGATGTGTGGCTGGTCCAGTATAAATTCACAATGAAAGCATTATTATTGGGTCAATAGCATTTGCCAGAATACACTTGCAAAAAACCCCATCAGTCTATAGGGACCCTGAGACGTGCCAAAGCTACAGCCTCTCTTAGGGGAGCACAACCAGTTTGGTTGCACTGGGTGCAGAGCCTCAGGGGCACTACAGGGGGTGCTGCAACTATTATATAGAATGGAGGGCAAGAGATGGGGCCATAAAACTTTGGCATTGCACAGGGAACCACAGAAATTTGAGACCCCAAGGTCCACCACTGTCTCCACTCTACTCTTTTCCCCAATTGGCTTTTACATATACGCTCGCCCTCCATGCCATGTATGATCCACTGCATTCTTCACACCAATAAAACACACAAAATTTGTTGGTCGGGCAAAAATGGGGATAGTGCTCCTGCTTCAGTGCTTCAAATTGTTGTTTGGAAGAGGGAATTTTAGCAGCTGTAGCTTGTCATGCTGACATTCCCTCTTCTACACAACTATTAAAAATGCAGAAGCCCTGCCCTCCATTGTCATCTGGCTGCCATATGCAAAACGGCTCGCTCACTCCTTAGGCATTCCACACACTTTGATTTGACAAACACTGATTTGAATAATTTGCTGTAGGTCTGTGTAACTGAGCAAACTTCTCACAGCGATTGGTCAGTCCCTAATCAACACCCAACACATACTCACCAATGTATCAAGTTTGTCTCTCATGCTGCCCTGTGTGGGATCCAGGACATATTGAGTGAAAGCATGGTCCTCAGAACTATGAGGCATCTTCTTGAGTTCATGCACTCTTTTGCTGTATTCCTCAGTCTCTCACTGAGAGAACTGTAGGCAACCTTAATCAAGTTTCCCAAGAGAACCACAAAAGCTTCAAAACATAATAGCCGTGCTTTGATGACACCAAATGCCTATTCAGTTCAGCTTTCTATTCCTACAGAGTCCAAACAGAATCATGAGAACGCTCCCCACCCTCCCAAAAATCAGGACATGAACACAATACACTCTCCCATAGTTTAGACTTAGTCTTCCTAAGGCAGTCTAGGAAAACCTGTGGTCCTCCATTGGTCATGCTGGCTGTGACTGATGGACATGGAGTCCAACAATACCTATCCGAAGGTGTTAATGGAAGGCCACACCAGTGCTAACCAAAGCTCCCTTCTTTGAGTTTTTATAAAGCTACATAGCTAGGACTATCCTGGTAGCCCCAATTCCAAGGGCTTGTTTATGTGTAACAGTACTAAAAGCAGCCAAGGAACAGCAAATTTTGGGGGCCCATTCTTCCATTTCCTAGCTGGAGAAATCTAGCACACGCTGCAACCTCTGCTACAGACTACAGTTGAATCCTTCTTTCAAGTTGAATTTCAGTGGAGGAAGGGGACCATGTGTGCACCAAGAAAGGTCTCTGTGGAAGCATCTGCACTCATGGCTACCACATTGTCAACCCCTGAGCTATGATGATCTCAATTTGAAGAGCAAGACAAGGATAATACTGTTCAGCAAATTGCCAAACTACCCCCTTTTCTCATTTCCGACACATAGACCACATGGAACATCCATGTGGTATCCTCTCTTTTAAGAACCCCCAGTATATTAAGCATGTAATTCTGAAATGAATGTTTAAAAAACACTAATTCAAACCATGGAAATCAGCTGTAAATGTTCTAAATATCAAAGCAAGACAAATCATGCTTTCATAGCTTTAATTTTTGAATGCTCTGAACACATTTGTAATTCATTTTTATATTATTACTTTCTCTAGTGTGTATTTTTAATTTGTTTGTCTTACAGCTAACTATTTTTCCACTGTTGTTTCCCACTGCTTCATCTCTTTGCCAAATTCATAATGGTCCTGGAACCTTGCTGGTTTGTTTCGGACAACACAAGGGAGCCAGTGTTTGTATCTGCATCCAAACGTTACTTTTTATTTTTTAAAAAAAGAGAGGTGCTATTAGTTCAAGACAAATTACAACTCAGCAACATAAATCAGCCAATCTTTCTGCAAAAGCACCCATTTACATGAGACATCACTTGAACCGGTTTGCACAATTTATTTTTCACACTAGTTTAATAGTATATCATCCATCATGTGCCACCCTATGGACATTAAAACAAAGGACTAGACATTTCATATATTTCAGACAGCTACATTGCTCACTTTGGGGGCAGTTGTGCTCTGCAGTGGCAAGTAGTGACATCCCCCCCCCACTTGCTATGGGCATGATTCATCATGCTATGCCCTTGCGAAAATTTTGTTTTTGTGGTGTTTTGATTGTTTGCTGGGAAGATCAATTATTTTATCATAAAAAAACTCTGAAGTTCACATAAGTCAGGCAGATGTGCAGCGCTGAATACTTGCAATTATTGTTGTTACAGAAAGAACCAGTTCAAATGAGGTGGCTTCATAAGCCCTGTTTTATGAAGTCGGGAATGAGCATTGGGCTACACCCTCCCTCTCCAGATTCAGCATAGAAATTCTGGTTTGTTTAAAACAAGCATTCTTTGGTAAGTCTGTACAGGGAAGTCTAGTTTAACGTTGGTTTACTAACCAGGGTATGAAGCCAGAATGAGATCAAGTGAACAAATTAAGCAAACTAGGCTTTCCATTCCCAAACTCGGCCTGCAGTCCCAACTTTATGTCCAAACCAGCCCAGTACATTTTAGCAATAAAAATGTTCTGTCTCAATTATGGAACCCTGCCCTGTCTGTAGGTCCTGTGTGGTGACCATGATACCTTATTCAGTATGTCTAAAAGCAAAGTGGAATACAGCAGCTTTCATATAAATATTTGTCAGACAGGGATGGAAGGACTGTCAGTTTCGGTTCTCTCAGGTCTCCACATTTCCTCAGCAATTTGTGATCTTTTAATATTTCGAATAAAAAATATTTCAGCATTTTAGTGCAAATTTCTCCTTACAAACACATTTTTGTATGCAGTCTTGACCAAGGCACACATTTTTGTGAACAATTTCTCCTAATGGTGTGCTTTATTATGTCGTTTACACTAATATATTCATTATTTATGCACACATTCCCCCCAAATATATGCATTTTTGAAAACATAATTTGGTTGAAGAACTGCATAGCAAAATTCAGGTGAGTGTGAATTTCAGAAGTTGGTTATTTCCCTCTTTCTAATATTGATTCAGAAAGTGTGAATTTCTCCACAATCCATACTACTGGCATATCAGTCAGAAACACTGGATTACAGTCCCTGAACAAAATCCATAAATAGCCACTTATTGCCTCATGAACATCAACATCACTGTCAGTATTCTGTTCCTATTTCTGACTTTTGGTGATCCTAACTCTAAGTTAGGACACGGGTGGTGCTGTGGGTTAAACCACTGAGCCTAGGGCTTGCCGATCAGAAGGTTGGTGGTTCGAATCCCTGAGATGGGGTGAGCTCCCATTGTACAGTCCCTGCTCCTGCCAACCTAGCAGTTCGAAAGCATGAAGTGCAAGTAGATAAATAGGTACCGCTCCGGCGGGAAGGTAAACAGCATTTCCGTGTGCTACTCTGCTTTTGCCAGAAGCGGCTTAGTCATGCTGGCCACATGACCCGGAAAAACGGTCTGCGGACAAACGCCGGCTCCCTTCGGCCAGTAAAGCGAGATGAGCGCCGCAACTCCAGAGTCATCCGCGACTGGACCTAATGTTCAGGGGTCCCTTTACCTTTAACTCTAAGTTTGCTGGTGTGACTAGGCAATGTGTATACTGAATATATTGGCTAAATCAATGTCAGAATGTAGCAGCTGGAGTCAATATGGAGATGGAAGCTGGCCAACAAAGCTGGCCCATCCATGAAGTAAGGTGAGGTGACCGCCTCTGGCAGCAGAATTCACCAGGGGCAGTAGATCCCAATGTCAATCTTTCTCCCCACTTTGCTCCTGATGTCTTCCCTCACCCATTTTCCCTACTGGGCAGGGGGTGCCATTTAGGGATTCGCCTCTGATACCAAAATGCATTTGTCCGGGCTGCTGATCAAGCTGGTGATTTTTCAGCAGGAATCCTGACCTTGACATGTGGAATGTTACATATACAGGTTCCTATTTTCACTTGTGAAATAGTGGTGGGGTAGGCAGTTGCCATCATCTGTGAACTTCATCATGTGAGATCTGTGGGCTCTGCGGGTTCACAGATCAAACAGCCAATGACACAGATGATTTAGTCTATGCAGAAAAAGTGGAAAATATTGCACAGCCCTTACTGAACTCCTGTTCTTAACTGACTGGCCAAACCTATGCATCTCCACTCAGAGGCAAGTGCCACTGAGTTGATGTTCCCCATCACTAGAGCAAAAGTGGTGGTGGGACTATCCATAATAAATCTGAATAGAATCTTATTTTCCATGGCCACTGAAACATTCCAGGCTTCAATTGCCCATGCCAAAAGCTTTGTTTGAGAACAATCTAATACAATAAAAAGTTAACATTATTGTAAACACTTTGGGTTGGGTGGGAGTGCAACTTCTATTAAGCCATTTGAGAAGGACAAACTGTACTTAGCTCAAGGAATGTCAAGGGCAGAGCCAAAGCTTTATTTATATTGTTATATTACACAACATGAATGGAATTGTAGGGTGGAGGCAAAAGGCTTCAAACAGCACCTGATCTGTTCCTACACTGGGCAAGGCTCGTTGTACCTGAAGGTCATGGAAGTTGTTGATCTATTCTGGTCCATAAGGGTTGAAATGAAAGCAAGTACTTAGGTTTCAAAGATCTAAACATGGTTAGTGATTTCACTTGTTATTCTTTCCAGTGTCAAAGGCTCGGGACAAATAAGTCACATCAATTCCAATGGGAGAGCTCTATGTGCATGCACAATTCACCCACTGAAATTATAGGGGCCTAAATTTGCTTAATAATGATGGGATTGTGGTCTGTATTTATAATGCTGGTACACAGTCACAAAAATAAGCTCATAAAAGACCTATTAAAGTACCCTATTTTAGTAAATTTTAGAGGCATATGGTAAAGCTTTTATAGAAGAACATTTACTTAAATATTTCCCCAAAGGACAGAGATGTTTAACATGCACTGCCATTATGAGAAATTTCATTTACAGTCATACGGGTAATTGTGTTTTAAGGTTAGCTAGGATCTGCATGAATGTTGCTTGTAGCTGTCTCTGACACCTTTTATTGCCCACACATTCATTTCATTTCTAGCCAATTCTATAGGGTACAACTAACAACACCAACCAGGTCACGCTTGCCAAACTCACTGTGAAAGTACCTCAGAAAAGTTTGATGATGGCAATTTCATGATAATATGCAGTAAACAATAGACTCAAATGTGTTAATTTTTATCAATAGCCCTTTACACTGAAGTAGTAAAGCAATAAATTTGCTTGTACTGTATAGTGATTGCCCCTGGAAAGGCAGGGTAGCCTAACCTAGATAAATTCATCACTAAACAAAAATGTACCCCAAATTGCTGCCCAGCTACAAATGTCAGGGAGTTCCTAAGAGTTGTGCAGGCCTTTCCTAGGTGGTAGCAACTTATTTGTTATGTTGATCAATAAAAGTTTATGCCCTGGGTGTATTTTATTGTGCCAGACACAGAATTCTGCTTATTATTTTGGACAGAAGGGCTATTAAAGTTTTGCTTAACTGAACACTTTTGACATTTCAAAAAGCCTTCACCTAGACTCCTGACTCCTGTTAAGTACCTCAGCCTAAGCACTGCCCAATAAAGAAACCACTTTAACTTTTCCCTGGCTCCTGGCAGCTTCACAGAAATTATGTCTGCTTTGCACATGCTAAGGGGACTCTATTCTTTCCGAATAATTCCCATCTTCCAGAACAGTGCTTTCAGAAGGTTGAAGCTGAGGCTGAATACAGCACACAATTCCTCACACAGATCTGCCTTGTCTGTAGTGATGCTTTTCTTATGGAATGACCTCCTCTCTGGACACAGGTAGGCACCATACATATGACATTGCTTTCTGGACTCAATGGCGATTGAGTACTCGTTTTTTTCTCCACAGTCCACACACAATCTAGATCTATTGCACATTTGTTGTCCCTGAAAAGCACTTCCTGAGAAACTAGCTCCTTGCCAAAAACAAATGCTCGTTGCAGATTGATTCCGCATTGCCCCGCAGTGTGTCCATTGGAAAACAGTTGAAAACAGATGGAGGCGGTCCTGGCAATGGGAGCATATCCATACCTACTCAATGAAGTTGTGGGTCGGTGCTTGCCAAGATCACAGCCACCACTTCCTTCTTCATTCACTGGGGGCAGGGGCAGTGACAAAAGGCAGAGATAACCTAATCAAGGGGAGAGTTTTCAACACATATCTAGTAACCACCACCACCACCCTTGTGGAAGGCTAGAAGCAATCTAGGTAGAAAACATATTGAGCAGAAGCATGAATGATCTCTGATTGAGAAAAATGACATTTTTGTGCTGCAAATGGATTAGCGTGTATGCAACTGGTGACATTTCAGCTCTGAACCTTTGCTGGTGTTTAAATTCCAGTAGATGGCTATGATTTTAATTCTAACCTAAGTTATCTTTTGGCTTTAATTCTGCCCTAGGTTATTTTATTTTTTATTGTGATGCCAACGCTACATTTTCAATATCTTCTGTACCCCCGTTTGAGATGGATGTGGGAGGTGGAATAGAAAAGTTTAAATGGCTAAATAGTGATTTCACAAGCGTCCCCGCCGGATAGCAAAAATAATTAATACATGTAATCATTTAATGCACATAATGCATAGGTCACCCTATAACTTAAGGTCTCTGCATAAATTACAAAACCTGAAACAAACAAATTCATAATCAAACAATGCCAATATAAAATTGCAACTCACTTTAAAACCGAGAGAGGAGGAAAATAAAGCAGGAAATCAGTTTAAAAACTGAGGGCAGAACTTCTCCCTGTTCAGGAAGCAAAGGGAAGGAAAATGCCTATCATAAATTAAGTGGAATGCAACATATTCCTCTATTGGATGTTTCAAGAGTGGCAGACAAAACAAATGGCTAAACATGCATTATAATTTTTACTCAATGCATCATTGTGCACTACAGAGCAAACCGAGTTGTCGAAATCTTTTTTATTAAAATTCATGCCATGTGGTCATGCTTCAGTAAATGATGAAGTCAAAGGACATACTGTCAGAATTTGGATTAATTGTTGACACTCCTGTCAATGTGTGGCCTGTTGCATTAATAGTGATTTATTTTCCTCTTACAGCTCACATTCATGAAGTTTTAATTTCTCTTTGGTCCTATTTTTTATTTGTCTTTGTTCTTTCCATTAATTTATTGAGGTCTTTCTTGTCATATTCTACCTGAGACTTTTAGCAGTCAAAACAAGTGTTCAACCACTGAGATGCAACCCATCCCCAAGGATCTGAGAGTTCATCATAAAAGCGGGTGAAATGCCAATGGCTGAGTCATGCGTCACAGAGTTTCCAGTTCAAATGAGACTTTTGCCCCTAACTCGCTTGCCTTTAAAAAAAAAAGCCTCAGGCCAATTCTCCCACCTACAATGAGGGCATAACAGCACTGGCCTGCTTTGCCACCAGCAGAACTATCCAATTGATGCCTGCTTCACCCAAACATACACCTATCTATTGCAGAACTTTTGGTTATGTTGTGCCAGTGCTGTAAGAACTACAGAAATACCGAAAGGTCATTCGACCAAAGCACATGACAATAAATGGCATAACTGTTGTGAATACAGGGGACAATGACAGTTCAACAATACTATCTCCAGATCCCTGAAAATATATTTTCTGTACAAAGCATAAGAGCATCCTGTACAGTGGTACCTTGGGTTAAGAACTTAATTTGTTCTGGAGGTCTGTTCTTAACCTGAAACTGTTCTTAACCTGAGGTACCACTTTAGCTATTGGGGCCTCCTGCTGCCGCCACTCCGCCAGAGCACAATTTCTGTTCTCATCCTGAAGCAAAGTTCTTAACCTGAGGTACTATTTCTGGGTTAGCGGAGTCTATAACTTGAAGCATCTGTAACCCGAGGTACCACTGTATCTCATTTAGTATCCTTGTTTCCCACCTCTCTCAAGGTATATCATTCTCATCTTTTATCTTATCAGCCTAGCTATTTCCATCTCCCAGCCTATAAGCCTCAGCACTGTCTGCTAATTATTACACCATTTTAAAATTACTGGTGATTTTTTTGTTTTTTCAAATTTGTCAATCTAAGTGCTTTGATATACCATCTGAAGCTTAAAAAACTGCCTTATACTGTGTCAATCCATTGGCACATTCATTGAGCTCAGTGGTTAACCAGGGCTTCAGACAAGGAGTTTGTTCTGGCCTCAGCTGGAGAATGAACCTGAGAACTTTTGCATACAGCGCATTATCTTTTCCATTGAGCTACTGTCCTTCCCAAACAGTATCTGACCACACTGACTTATCTCCAGCTTACAGATACATCAATAATGAAATAATTTCTTCTCTTACACCAGGGGCCAGCAACTTAAGGCCCATGGGCCACAAGCAGCCCACGGGGGTCATTTTACCTGCCCACAAGCTGCCCCCAAACCAAGCTGCCTGCTCGGCAAGCCCCCACATACTGCACTAAACTGGTGCAGCGTGGCGTGGGGACTCGCTTTCGCGGTGCCGGAAATCACATCTGTGCAGGCACCGGAAATCGTGGGCACACGCTTACGCACGCCCACAATCTGGCCCACATAGGGGGCTCTGTGGCAGTGAACAGGCCCGGGCAAGGCAAGCTTTGCCGACCCCTGTCTTAAACTATAAATGCTGTATTTACAACATACACACACTCACATTAACATGTTGCTGATTAGGGAAATAGGTAGGATTTTTATTTTATTACAGGTACTGGATTCAGTCTGTGCTGGAGTCACTTTTTTATGAAGTGCAACTTATTCTGCGCGAAGAGGTAAAATGGTATGAACTCATAAAGCCAGCAATCTTGGACCAGATGGGTCTCGCTTGAGGGACTCATGCTTCACCCTGATCAATTTAAACTCAGAAGAACATCACAAACAGCATTTCAACAATAACGTTATTTATAGCCTAGTCCTGGCCATGTTTACTTGAAAGTCAGGACTGGTACATACTTAACACATAGGTGCTGGTAAAAACAGGCTTCCTGTAAACAGCAAATGGCCCAGAGGCATCTTAAAGACTGATTTACTGCGGCATAAGCTGTTACGAACATGGAGGCATATTCCATAATAAATCTATTAGTCTCTTGGTGGGGCTAAATAACATGGTTACCTCTCTGGAATTAAGTTTCCCACAGTCCATTATCCCAATCCTGGCCATAACATCTGTAACTGTTTACCATGCAAATCACTGCCATCTTGTCAAGATGATCCCAAAATGAACATTGTTCATGACTGTCGTTGGCAGCACAAAGGATCTGAATACAAGAGTAGCTTGCCATAAGGGAGGCTGGTTTTGTGGCAGGTTTGTGTTATTAATATGGACACCTGTCCTAGGTTTCGGTTATCCAACCTGAAGTCCTCCAAACAATTGCCATCATCCCTGGCCATTAGCCATGCTTGCTAGGGCTGATGGAAGTTTTTGTCCAACAGCATTGGCCACTCTTGTACTATGCCATGTTGACTTTCTCCAGTTAACTGTGCACAGGGGTGAAACTTTGATCTTGGGCAGCAACTCAGCAGGGATGCTTAAGATTGATTTATTTAAGATCCTATGTTCACTGGGTGCCATCTCCATGTTACAGGCTTAGTAAGCCCTGAAATCCTGGACAGTTGCTATTAGATAACAATGGCAATAATGAGATGGTTAGAATATTAGAGCCACTGATCTCCCCGATCACGAGCAACAAATTACATGTGGAGATGAAATCTTGCAGAGCCTGCTTCATGTACTATGACCAATGTATTGCATGTAAATCAACTGCGACGCAACACTAGGACAGCATATGAGGTAACTGCTTAATATTTCCAGAAGGTTCTGTAAAATCCGTCCATGCTAAATTGGAAGAACAGATAGGAGATATAATTTATTTGGCAGTACACAATAAATCTTTTCATTCGTGAATTCCAGACTAAATACAACCACTGGGGCACATCAACCCAAAATCATCCTGGCACCAGTGGCACTTCCTTCCTAAGGCAGCTTTATGGTTGGCATTTGTATGTGTGCCAATTTTAACCAGGAGCATAGTGTCAGGGGGAGTATTATTCCCTTTGCCCCAGACTGTCATCCCAGGTATTTGTAAAGAAAAATACACAATATTGCTCAGCCCATACACACTTAATAGGTCTCCTTTGGTCTTCATTGCATGGAAATTCATGCTGTTTCAAGGAGTACCAACATTTCAATAAGAGACTTTGCCTATGGAGTCACTTTGGCTTAGGACACGAAGGCCATACTTCTCCTTTAACAGCAACAATTACAGGATCCCCAAAAGAGATTAAAGCCTGCAGGTAGGGGAAGCAGGAAAGCCAAAGACCCTGTGTTCCTACAACAGTAATTTCTTTTAATAAAGCTTGAAGGCCACCAAGATTTTTAAAAAAAAAACAACAACCACAAAGGAACAAAATGGATTCTGAACACTTTAGATGAGTTGTTAGTAGCGCATGTTGGTTTGGCCGGTTCTATACTTTTCTGTGGGATTCATATTATTTTTCTGGGAAATTATGTGCACTTCTCTTCAATTGTTCAGAGGACTTGCCAAGACTCACAGCCTTTCTTGAAGGTCAGAATAAATGAGCTTCACTATTCATAGGAAGTGTCCTCTTCCAATTACTGTCAGTTGTGCAACACACATAATCCCATACAAATATGGCGGACAGCAGGGTATATATGGCCTTTGGTAATGCCCTCAAAGGGTTGTGTTTGGAAACAGAAACCCAGGGGATTCACGAGGAGACAGCTGCCATCAGGTGGCTGTTTACAACTGTCGTGAAGAAACAGGGTGATGAATTGCAGGCTTTGAAGCAGAAGGTCGCTACTCTTGAGCAGGATATTACTAGAGAAGAAGACTTACGACCAACCACCTGTGAGGTCGTAAAGGACTCTGCTACTGAATTACAGCAGGAGGCAGCACAGCTCATCTTAGCATGCCAGTATGTCTCCCCAGTATGAATGCCAGTTTCCAGCAACTGGTATTCAGAAGCACTGCTGTCTCCAGCTAGGGTCCCTACTGGATCAGACAATTGGCAATGTGGAAACACATCAGAGCATACTTAGGAGTGCAACAACGAGAAATTTCAATTTGAAATGCAGACCTCATTGTGTTTCAAGCTGATAATATGTGCACAGCCTAAGTTCATTTCAGATAAAGTAGTCCTTTGCCTATGACAAAAATATACATCTAGCAGATATTGGCTACAAAACTGTATCCTAGCTGCTGCCTTAACTGAAAGGAGTGCATCAAAACTTTGGAAATAATTCCCCTCCTCTGGCAAAGATACCTCCTGTCAATTTAGAAGGTCCATTTCCAATTCACTTTGGCAGCAAATAGAACAGGAAATGCCAATGGAGCTTATCTTTGCACCCGTAACAATGAACACAATACTGGTTGCAGCCTCTCTGGGTTCCAGCTGTGGTTTTTGGCATCCCTATAGTCAAAACATCTTCCAGAAGAATGCTCTCAGGAATCTAAACTTTATCAAGTCTTGTCACCCTTTGCCTTCAAACGGATGTCTTCCCTTCAACAAAACTAGACAAGCCTTGCAGTTTGGGGCATTAAATTTCGCCATTTTAAATGCCATATTCCTTCTCCTCCACCACCAAATATATTCTTCAAGTCCTTTTATCTTTTACAGAAGCCACCATTGTTCAATGTATGAAAAGAAAACTATCTGAATTTCTCAAGAAGGATTCCAAGCACATCACTAGTAAACAGTGTGTGTCCTCTCAGATGTAGCTCCCTGGATAAAAGGATAAAATGCATTTAATTAATCCATACCCTCAGGTATCTCACCATCTTATAACACTGCATTCTCATACTAAGGTTGTGTATCTGAACATGTTACCTCCCATGATAACATAACAGATATTTCTTTTCCATTTGCAACATATAATGTTATATACATAATGCAATAGACAGTTCTGTGATGGCTTCTGAAGTGTGTAGTAAAATGACCTTTTCCTTTTTAAAAAATAAAAGAGTTGAACAGAATGTGCAATCTCACAGTGAATCTGGTTATACTTATCACAGAATAGAAACATTCCACATTCCAGTTCATCTGCTGCAGCAAAAACAACAAAGAGGCTTGTGGCATCTTCAAGGCAAACCCATTTATTATGGCATAAGCTTTCCTGGACAGCCCACTTCATCTGATGCATGAAGTGTTGTCATGAGTTTCAGATGTGCATATGCACATGGTTGGGGATGGCCTTGTAAATAGCGTGGTCAGAGTGAAATGGAACATTTACTGTCTGAAGAAACCAGGGGTGGACAACCTTTTTGAGCCAGCAGGCACACTTGGAAGTTTAAGGAAGTGATGTTGATGCCAATCACAATACGGCTGCCACACGGATATGAAACAGGGCCACAAAAATAGTGCAGGTATGTCCCACCACCACCAATCAATGATAAAAAGGCACCTAACATTTGCAACATGCCCCCTCCCCACAAACAACATACCTGCAGGGTAAAACAGGGATAGATATTCACCAAAGACAGGCACAGGTGGTACAAAAACGGGGACAACAGAACCACATGTTTCTGCCACTGAAGTCAACATGACGAAGTGATGGATATTTTGCTTTGCTGGAACAGAATTCAGAAGTTAAATTGTTTACAGCATTCAAAGATTAGCGGCATCAGACCCAGATTTGTAGTGGAAGCAGATTTCAAGCTGAACGCTCAGGCTATGGAAAAACAAGGAGAGACCTCGCACACTGGTTTGCTTCTGATCAGCCTGGCAGCCTAGACTCATCTGAAAGTATTTCAAAGCACACATCCTTAATGCGGAAGATTTCTGACACCTACAGGCCAACCTAGCTCACTGCATGGTATAATTCTTCAAAAAGCTGTGGAGCAGTGATGGCCAAACTCGGCCCTCCAGCTGTTTTGGGACTACAATTCCCATCATCCCTGACCACTGGTCCTGTTAGCTAGGGATGATGGGAGTTGTAGTCCCAATACAGCTGTGGGGGGGCGAGTTTAGCCACCACTGCTGTAGAGGGAGAAATCAAACTGGAACAAGCCACAAAACAATTAATTTTTAAAAAGAAGAGTACTTCTTGCAGGTTTTGTGAACAGTTCTGGGTTAACACATGATTGGACCAGCACCAGATCCCCACTGCTACCCAGCTGGATGTAAGAACAGCTCAGAATCCAG
Organism: Podarcis vaucheri; assembly: GCF_965113315.1. Lineage (NCBI taxonomy): Eukaryota > Metazoa > Chordata > Lepidosauria > Squamata > Lacertidae > Podarcis > Podarcis vaucheri. The sequence goes on along the minus strand of NC_138761.1, from coordinate 69,477,116 downwards.
CAGATTCCAGGCCACCTCAGGACCTCCCTCACCTCATCCTCAGAAGGGGCTTTCCGCTAGGTTCCACTGGCTAGGATACCAGCAGTGAGCCTTAGAGTCACACATTCAGCAACCAGCAGCAGGTCAACCGAACCAACAGAAGTGAGCAGAGTGATGCATCCACTCAATCCAAACCCTCCATAACCTGGCATGGGGTTGGCTTGCATCTTTACCAAGATACCTCTACGTGGGGCTACCTTTGAAGGTGACGTGGAAACTACAACTAATCCATAATGCGGTACCTAGACTGGTGACTGGGAGTAGCTGCCAAGACTATATAACACCAGTCCTGAAAGTGCTACACTGGCTCCCGGTACATTTCTGAGCACAATTCAAAGTGCTGGTGCTGACCTTTAAAGCCCTAAGTGGCCTTGGTCCAGTATACCTGAAGGAGTTTCTCCACCCCCATCATTCAGCCCGGACACGGAGATCCAGCGCCGAGGGCCTTCTGGCGGTTCCCTCACTGTGAGAAGTGAGATTACAGGGAACCAAGCAGAGGGCCTTCTCAGTGGTGGCAACCACCCTGTGGAACTCCCTCCCAGCAGATGTCAAGGAAATAAACAACTATCCGACTTTTAGAAGACATCTGGAACTTCAGGGAAGTTTTTGATGTTTGGTCTTTTCTTGTGCTTTCAATCTTCTGTTGGGAGCCGCCCAGAGTGGTTGGGGGAACCCAGCCAGATGGGCAGGGTATAAATAATAAGTTATTATTGTTAGATTATCACCATCTGTTAAGCCTGGATACCTGACAGTAAAATCAATTCTTAAAGAGAATGAACACCTGACCCCTACACAGCAAGACGCCTTTTCATCGTTTAAAGACTTATTCACTTTGTAATTACCACTTTTCCACTTGTTGTTTCATGTTGTGTATGTCTGTTGTAATTTTTATGCTTAGAAACCACCCAATAAACTTCATTTTTATAGGTGTGACCCAGAGCATGGCACTCAGCATATACCTATGAATCTTGCCTGGGAACAGAATAGAAATGTCTAAAAGAAATATACATTCCTAAGATGTCTTTTAGAAATGTCTACAAGAAATATACATTCCTAAGAAACTTGTATTTTTGCAGGATTTGGAAGATTAATGTATCAGTTTCCATCAGTGGTATGGAAATAAGGACCTGTCAAAAGTTTTGTCCCTCTTGTACCAGGGGAAACTGTGACCCTTCCAATGTTGTGGGACAACATCTGTAGGACCATCGGCTCTTCATCCCTCTTTTACATAATGGCATTAAACTTACCATCACATTTTCTCCCAAAGTCAACTAATAGCAAACTCTGGAGACCCAGCTGTGTGAAAGATAATTAATTTGGAACTGAAACCCTGGAGCCAAATCAAGAGTTTGCTCATCTCCCTGCAATTCCAACAAACTATAATTGTCCTTGGTTTGTTATAGCAGCCAAAAGGTTTTTAATGAACTCAGAAGAGGCCCAAACTTGCTCAACTATACTGAAAGACTATGGGAAAATAATTTCATGTGATTGCCGCACGAGGCTCGAGCTTTTCCCTGTACAAACGCATAACTGATCCTTAAAGCACAGCGCTTTGGTTGCAGATGTTTGGCTTAACAGGAGATTACTTCACCGCTGCTCTCTCCATGCGTTGCCAGCTTTTATGCTTGTCAACACCCCTTCCCACCAACAGAGCACAGATCCTTCTGCCTGCAAAGGCGGAAAAATTAGTGCGACACACAAGTCTACGCTTCTGGCTCCGCCACAAAAAGTAAAGGGAAAAGTCAACATCTATTGGGCTGGAGACACAAGGAGGATACTCCAGGATCAACGCTATAAACCAATGTGGGGATCATGCTCCACTCGCCTTGCCTTGGTAATCTGGCCTGCACTTGGCCACAATTCCCTTTGTGAATTCCTTTTTCCTCCCAGATTATTTTCTTCTCCTCGGACTATAGGTTTTCCAGTTGTATGAAGAGAGATATTCAGTTAGCGGTAGGTGCACTACTAGTATATTTGGCAAATCAACAACTCACTTCAAGAAACTTGGGGAGAATAAAAACATACCAAATGCCAGCCGTAGAACTGCAGTTCTAGTATTTTTTGGCAGATGTACAATATTTCTCTCCAGGAGCAAACTTAGGAAAATGGTTCCTCCTGTTTGCATTAAATGCTTACTGTGCTAGCTCTGACTGGCAGACAGCAAGGGTGAAACGGAAGATTAAGTCAGTATTGGAATCAGAAGCAAGTCCATCTGCTTGCTGTACAAGGATGAGGCAAGATGGGCACAACCCCCCAAAAAAGTTAAAATAAAAAAGAACAGAATGTGCCAACACCTGTTTTAAGTATTTTCCATGTCTCATGACATGGGCTCTGGTCTCCAAGGCTTATGCCATAAAGTATTTCTTAGCCTTCCAAGTGACACCAAGCTTTTAATCATTTATTGTTGTGTTGTGTTTAGAAGTACAGCCCTTGGGAATTCCTTCTTGCCTAGGAAGTCAATATGTGAAAGCTTCAGCACAATTCTATATGTGTCTACTCAGAAGTAAGTCCTACTTTCAGTGACACTTACTCCGAGACAAGTGGAGACAGGATTGCAACTTTAATGCCTTAGTGGTTTTTGAAAGCTTTAGAATCTACAGAAGAAAAAGAGATGCATTTTATAAGTTATGGGCTATATTCAATGAGCATGTTACTCTAGCGGAAGCCATCACAATGACTCCCACTAGCGCAGCAGGGCTTCCCTCTTCCCCCACAGTGCCCTCCCCAAATCTGCTTCAGAGGGTTAGGAGGACCTCCCAAATACCTGCAAAACAGCATGCAAGGAGAGGAGAGGAGATACCTGTTTTATCAGAGAAGCAGAAATGCTTGCGCTGATGGAACAATCTTCTTGGCGTTACTCTGAATGCACCCGTAAACTATTACGTGTGGCTGTGAGGGCGGAGGAATGCTAGGCCACAGGTCAGTGGTAGTGAACATATTTTGCATGCACAAAGCCTCAGGACACTTGTTGCCCCTCATCTATAATCTATAGTTGTTTTCCATGTTAAAACTTACTGAACGCATTCATCTAATTCTAAGAATTCAGCAATTCAGATAATCTTTCAGGCCAACTAATTCTCCATTTGCAATAGCTATTTCGCTAATTGAATTGAGAGCTCCTTTGAGCACATTTAAGTGCTTGAGCATGTGCATTGTTGTGGGTCAGAGCTGGATGAGAGGGGCCGATGCTGGAAAGCGGGGACTTGGACGCCTAAACTGCACACATGTGGAAGGGAACTGACTAATTGGTCCATCTCTGCCTCTTATCAATCTTTTGAAGCCAAATGTCTCTAATTAACAAACTTTTCTGTACAAATTTTTGTTGTGTTTTATTGCTTATGCTTGCACTCAGGATTCCAAACTCTGCACAGCAAAAGGGATTTCACCACAAGCGAAAAGATCGCCACGCTTATTGCACAATGAATTTCTTTTCTGTTATGCCAACGCGTAGAAAATAAGGAGACCCGTTAAGGGGAAAACGTAAAAACACCAGAGAGTACATTCTGTTCATTTGTTCTCCAAACTTCCTCCTTGGTCTTTGTGCAATAATTGATACCAATTATTTTCATAATGTCTTCTAGCCCTGTATGTGCTCAGCAAACCAATTGAGTCAGCAGCAGGAGGGGGGCGGGAATTGGCTATAGGCATGCATCCAGCGACACCTGCCTATTGGCTCTGAAATCAAATATCCTTCTGCATAAAGGGATTCAGCATGGCAGCTTGTTTGTGGCCAGTATGAGGAGCCACTGAGCTAGATTAGGAAGCTCCAGATTTGGGTTTTCTGACACCCCTTGCCACTGCAGGTCACCAAGAACCCAGGGCTACAACATTTGATTTGTCAGCTTTTGGCTCCTTTGAAGACTAGCAGCAGGAGAGGGAGGAACCCCTCAAGTTACCACTGCTATACTGTAATGCCACCCTCCCGCCAACAGAGCCTACGGTGGCCATGGGAGAAGGACAGATGTACACCTTGCTGTCTCATATGCATCCACATGTGAAATGGTGTGCCAGTACGCCACAGCAATGGTGGTGAAGGGAGGTCAGGTATATAAGTTATACCCTGAACAGACTTGGACCAAACAACCCTTCAAATAGAAACAAGGCATATGGTGACCTAAGTCAAACAAGGCCTAGTGAATAAAAGTGTTCCTAGCCACTGCTGAGACACAACCTCACTGATGCAGAAGTAGGTCCAGGGAAAGGCTGTGGCTGTATGAAGGGGTGTCTTTGCTCTCGGCATTTCTCCTGCAGCTGGTGCAGTGAGAAAACCATGTTGACTGTCGACTTCTGAGCTCTAAAGCCACATTGTGATAGACCCTGTCAGCAAGTGACTGTAAACTTCTGAGAACTACACTAGCAAAGGCTTTTTCCACCACAGTACTCAGTAGGGAGATTCCACGGTAGTTGTTACAGTTATGGCAGTCACCTTTGTTATTGTATAGGGTCACAATGCTTGAGTTTATAGGAAAAGGTATATTGTACTTTTGATTTGATTTTTGTTCTTTAAATTCTAAATGTAAGAGAACCATAACCTATCACCGTGTGCTAGATGGCACCAGCAGCAGAGAAGGTTTATATGCAGGTAAGTATGGGTGGGACATGGGTGGCGCTGTGGGTTAAACCACAGAGCCTAGGACTTGCCGATCAGAAGGTTGGTGGTTCAAATCCCCGCGACGGGGTGAGCTCCTGTTGCTCAGACCCTGCTCCTGCCAACCTAGCAGTTTGAAAGCACATCAAGGTGCAAGTAGATAAATAGGTACCGCTCCAGCGGGAAGGTAAACGGCATTTCCGTGCACTGCTCTGGTTTGCCAGAAGTGGCTTAGTCATGTTGGGCACATGACCCGGAAGCTGTACGCCGGCTCCCTCGGCCAATAAAGCGAGATGAGTGCTGCAACCCCAGAATCGGCCACGACTGGACCTAATGGTCAGGGGTCCCCTTACCTTAAGTATGGTTTGGGGGGGTTTCCCCCAGAACTGTTGTTTAAATAATTAAGCAAACAATGTTTTTTCTCCCAGAAATGTGGTGTGAATAATTAAGCAAATAATGTTTTTAACTTTTCTTCGTTATTTATTTAGAAGTGTTGGGCTCTAAAAATGAATCAGCTAGGCCATCAAAAGCTTAGAATCGTTTTGGGAATTGAAGCAGATGTTCAACCTGACATTTAACCATGAAAACGGAGGGCAGCTGAGATCCAATGTGAGATCCACCATAGTTGTACATGAGTCTTCTATGAGGAGTTACTAAGAATCATAGAATTGATCAAAAGATGTCAGATTGTTTAAATAAATATGTTACATTTTAACAGATTCCTCAATAAATGCCAGAGCACAGGGCTTTGGAAATAAATATAACATGAAACATTCGTTTTAAAGGGGTGAAATTAAACTTATTTCTCCGAGCCCCACCTTGGGGGTTATAGATGCCATGCCTTTCATTTACAAGGCTCCAGAAGCATTCGATTATAGCAGATTCTGTCGTGTATTTTCCGCCCAGCCATGGGCAAATCGCTTAATAAAGCCTTTATTGCAGCTCCATCATCTCTTCACCTACAAAATGGAAATAATACCCTCGGCAATGAGCTTGCAGGAGGAATTTGAGATCCCTCTCTCCCACCTGGCAAAAGGACATGTATGGGCCCCGTAGTTCTGGGATGACTCATAAGACTATAAAATGATTCAGAATGACTCATGAATATTTTCAATACCTACAAGCAAATTGATACTATCTTAGGATGCAAGTGCTGGTGGCATAAAACTGTCACGGCACATTTGCAATAGCCGGATTACCCCTCCCCAAATGCTGGATTATCGCACGCTGCAGATGAACTCCTAAAGAGCAATTGTGTGCGTGAACTTTTAAACCTGCAGGTACAGCTTCTATCCAGCATGCATGCAAGCTGTATCATATCACACAGTACTATCAAGAGCCAAAACAGAGCTGATATCATCTAACCAGACAGAACCCTTGAAATGGAAATTGGAGACAGGCTATATGGATCCAAGTGTTTCTACAATGAGGCCTTTAGCCAACATGGTTTTCTGACCTTGAAAGTGCCTATTAGACACATGCATGCAACAACTAACCAGAAACACATGGAAGTTCTTTATTAGAACCTGCCACAGAAGCATTACCAGACTCTAAATCCATGCCTACATTAGCAACACTAATAACAGCAGTAGTGGGACTATTAGTGGAATAAAGCCAATTTTTTAAATGTAATTCAGATGCTGGCTAAGTTCTTATCAAAGTTCACTGTTTTCAAGGGAGTTAAATAACAGCTATGTTTGGGCTAAAGAGAGTAGCTCTGTATTATTAATGATATATGGGAGACCTAATCCTAAATTTGCAGCTGCCCAGAATTAACCTGACAATCCAAAAAGAACTTTTCCCTGGATATTTAGGCTCTTTGCTTATGAATGATGCATGCAGAGATTTCTTAGGATTTGCAGTAAGTACAGACACCTTCCCCGCAAGGCATTTCCCAATTCACCAAGGCTTCAGCTGCACTCGGCTTTGTCTGGACAATTCAGATGGTGCCATTGCAGATTTAGGGCTAGAAAAATGGGAGTGTTGAGGTGAGGAAAGTGTTCCCACAAGTCATACAACAACATGGATGTCTGGGGTGTGGGGAATGTGAGCACTGTTGCTTACAGAATCTCTACATTCCAGATGGGTATCTGCTGTAAGGTGGGTGTTCCTCACACATGCAACCCTAATATAGAACTACCATGCATGTAAATCCCTTTCAGACAATTCTCCCAAATGCATTGGTGGAGAAAGGCCCAGAGCTCAGAATATCCAAGGCAAGTTTAAAAGCTCAGATCCTGAAGTCAAGAGGACATGGAACTGTGCAATGGCTGCAATCTAGCTGAGTACAAGCAGGTGGGACTGAATCGATAACAATGGAGAGACAATGATTTATGGTCCCACAGACAGCATGTAAACTGTTTTTTCCCCACAGAGAATTCCAGATCGCAGCTAATGTTACAACATTTTTTCCAGCCGAGGTGTCAGTCAGAGACTTTTATGCCAGGATGCATATCACTTCGAGTTTTAATAATGGAAAAGAATGAACAGTGCTATACAGTTCACTGAATAGCATTTTTAAAAAAATAAAAGTAAAATACCAATGGTGCTGCACTTGTCTATAACATAAATCAAGTAAGCGAAATGAACTGGGCACAGATTCTTTGTGAGAGTATTCTGCAAAGCACTCTGGATACGAAATAATGGCTCTTTAGCATATTAACCAGGCGGGTACAGCATTTGTTTTCACTTCATTAGAGTCCCTCCCCCTTTCTCTCTTTTGGCCTCATGAAAAATTGTGAACAATCAACTTGCTGCTGCCAATGTCTGGGACCCATTAAGGAGCAGTAGTTCCGTTTCATAACTCCGTAGCCAGTTAGACTTAGAATAAAAGTATACAGCTGACCACAAAAATTAGCTTTGTACTCATAAAATCTAACCAAAAAATGTTGATGGGGGAAAATATGCGACTGAAAACTTTTTATGCAGAAATGGTTTTGTTTAGCGCCTCATCACAGCCAGCCTTTGTAAGAGCACTTCGGATTTATATGGTGCCTTCGGTGGCAAAGGATCTCAGAGCACTAGCCAGGCCGGAGTCTGTGCACAAGTGAATTACGGGCTGACTTCCAAGGGAAGGAGACAACACACAGGGGAGAAAATGTAACATGCTGGTCCTCACCTTACAGGGCTTTAGCCAGTGAGTGCAATCAAGAGTTGTGACTGGCAAGGCACCTTCCTGGCCATCATCAGCCAGAGCTGCCTTTCTTCCTGCTTCTGTCACACTGCTGCCCAGGCATTGCAGATAATGGTGTGTGAACATTGCATGAGTTGAGTGAGTTTATGTCCTTCAGCAGCAGTAGCCCTTGTGCACAGGGCCGGATTTAGGTTTGAGGAGGCCCTAAGCTACTGAAGGTAATGGGGCCCTTTATATGCGATATTTTAGGGAGCAGGCTAGCAGGCGGGGTCCATTACTTACATCATAGAAGCCTACACAACGCAAAACACTGTTGCTGTGTGTAGGCTTTATTTTATTGGTTTATCTTATATTTTGGAAATGTACATCCAGTTTTTTTCCTTAGATTTTTTCCTTAGATATTAGGGGCCCTAATATAGTTTGTTTAGCTCATACGTAAATCCGGCACTGGCTGCCCACCATTCCCTCTTTGTGCACATCCAGCACAAGGTCCAAAAAACCCAAGAAGCCCCGGTAGGCATACACATTAAGCAACAGCAGTTATGATGACAATAAATGCTTCCGTGCAGCTTTTTGATATATATTCATTTTGTTTCCAAGGAACAGCACAGCACACAGCTGACCTATCAGCTTTTTTGAAGAGATATAAAAAGTGTACATTCAGCTTATGATGGCATCGAAAAGTTCTGATAATTTTTATAGCTCTTTATATTTACAAAATATTCTTTCTGGGCTGAACAAGAGAGTTTATTTGTCTAATTAATAATAGCCTGTTTTGAATGTGGTCCTTCCCAGCATCATGTCTTGGGTCTAAGGCTAAAATCTTAATCCTGTTTACCTGGATGCAAACCCGATTCCATTCAATAGGATTTACTTTTGAGTGGACATGGTTTGGATTCAGCTGTAAGTCAATGGAATTTACTTCTGGGGTTGTATCTACCTCCCTTCCATCCTAATTTTTAAAGCAATTACACAGTGTTTACTTATGTGTCACTATCAATATTGACAGGAAACTAATACTGAATATACATATACATATATATATATATATATATATATATATATATATATATACACACACACACACACACACACACACACGCACATATACATATATATCTGCAGTGACTGATTTTGACAATAAACCTCTGTTTTACATTTCTACTGTTGGCAAGCTTTTTAACTTTTATTTTGGCTTGGTCTGATAGCAGCTGGATTCCAGAATTCTGGCAGGCAACAGGTTTCCTATTCCAGCATGGTGTAGTGTTAGTGTGTTGGACTAGGACAGGGGTCCGCAACCTAAGGCCCATGGGCCACATGCGGCCCATGGGGGTCGTTTAACCAGCCCATGAGCTGCCCCCGAACCAAGCCGCCTGTTCGGCAAGTCCCCACACGCTGCACTAAACCGGCGCAGCACGGCGCAGGGACTCACTTCCATGGCGCCGGAAATCGCGTCTGCACAGACACTGATGCCGGAAATCGTGTCTGCGCAGGCGCCGGAAATCGCGGGCGTGGGCGATCCGGCCCACGGAGGAATCTCCACTGGAGTGAACTGGCCCAGGCGGGGTAAACCTTGCTGACCCCTGGACTAGGACCTGGAAAAGAGCCTCTCAGCCTAACCTATGTCACAGGGTGGTTGTGAGGATAACACAAGGGGGACATGAACCATGTACACCACCTTGAGCTTCTTGGATGGAAGGTAGAATATAAATGTAATTAATAAATTCCTGCACTTGTGAGAAGCAACCATCAGAATATGATTCACTGGATACAATCAGTCAGCTTAAAAAGAGAAGTTCGGCAACTGAACCATACCTCTTGGTTAGCACAACAAAAACATTCTCCTGAGTCTTCCCCTCAGCAATAATTTGGTATTTTCTAGACATAAAACCCAACGAGCAATATTCTGGTTTTAAGGAGAGAGAAAATCCCAGGGAGGAGGAAGATGAATTAAAGTAGTTTCTGTATTATGGAGCCAATTCTGAATATTTGTGGGATGAGAACCATTGGTAGATAAAATGAAAAGTAAACTCGGGTCAGGAAATCTATCTTGGCAATCAGCAAGGAGTCAGGGGCAGGAATGTATGAAAGCCACTGAAATTCCAGTGCTAATTCCACATTTTCCAGAACCAAACAACAGATTTCTGTGGAAAATCCTTTGTCCGAATCAAAATTTGGTCAGTTCATTATGGGATTCTATTCTTTACTGCTTTCTGTATTAGTTGGATCACTAATTAATGGACTTAAAAGATTTTTTGCCTGTAAACAGCATGCCCCCCAAAACGGTTTGCAAACTATATATCAACATATACATATTAAAAACCCTTTTAAGCACTCATTTAAAACATCCATTTCTTTAAAAAACACTATTAAACTCCAGCATAAACAATACAATAATAGCAACCAATTTATATTGTGGACCCAGAACACAGTACTGTTTCTATAGCCCAAGTATGGTTAGCCACCAACATCCTTGATAAAAACACAGGTATTTGAGGTCTTTTAAAAGGAACGAAGGCTGGGGTTCTTGCCTGGTCTCAGAACTGAGTTCTACAGCTGTGAGGTCACTGCCCAAACAACTCTGTTCCATTCCAAGAATTTATAAGATTTCCATTAGGCATGGATCCTATGGTGCCTCAAGCAAAATGTGTTCTGTGTTTCAAACATTTGTAAGGTTTCCCTTTTATGTGCTCTCTTGTGCACCATAATAATAATAAATAAAAGGCAAATGTCATACATTTACTATACTTGCAGAACCATTCCAAGTCTGTTTTCTCAGAAGTAAATCCCGCTGATCTCAACAAAATTTACTCCCAGGTGTGAATAGACTTGCAGCTGTAAAGCTGTCTGAACACACCATTTTTGTGCATTTTCAAAATCGCACTGCATCATGGGAGTTGAAGCAGCATGAAGGCACCAGTGAAATAAAAAGTAAATATTTGTTTCACTGGTGCGTTCATGCTGCTTCAACTTCCATGATGCAATGCGAAAGAGTGAGAAAAGGTATTGGATAAGGAATGGGCACAATTACAGGAGTTTTGGTGCAAAAGTTAAAATATTGTGGGAGTAACTTTGTTACAGCAATGGTGGTGGAAAAAATTCCTGGATAGACATGAATCAAAGGTAGTTTTTGGTAAAGCTGCCTGTAAGTTCAGCACAATATTCTAGTCTGACAAATTTCAGTTTGAATTATCCTGTTACTAACAGCAATAACCACATCTACCGCAGCAGTAGCCCTGGTCAGCTATGGTTAAAAATATAATGCAAAGAACTTCACAGTTTGATCTATATTGCTTGAGGACAATGTCAGAAAGAATTACTATGGGTATTCAGTTAATCAGCTGTGTACACAAGCTTCATTCCTGTTTGCAATTTCACCATTAATTGAAGTTCAGTTTTGACTTCGCTTACCTCAGGTAGAGCTGCACTGCCACTGTGTGGCAAGCTTGTTTGCAAACCTAGCAGTGGTTTCTGTGGCACAGTGAGCAGAAAGGGTGCAGCAAACTGGATATATAAATGTGAAGGTCAAGTGGGGAGGGAACTGGGGGGGGGATTCCAACCCCTTCCCACCTCTGTTCCTACATTGTTATGTCACAAGGTCATAAAGACTGAATTCAGGAAATCATTTTTTTGTGGCTTAAATGAAACTTATGCAATGTCTTTTAACGTGCAGCCATTCAAACACCAGTTACAGTCTGAACGCTTTTTCCAAAAACATGGTAATCCCCGTGTGGTGTTGTTGTGTGTGTGTGTGTATTTTGGGTGGGGTGGGGGGGGGTTGAAACAACATGTGTAGTTGACCTAAGATTCAGTGCTCTAGCAGATATATTCACAGGATGGAACTTGCAAGGTTTCCCATCATACCAACGTGTCAGATCCCGAGGAAGTGGAACTTTGCTCACATAATGTGATTTTCCTGGCCTGCTTGCAGAACGTCCCAGGTTCAATCCCCAGCATTTCCAGGTAGGGCTGGGAGACAACTTCGTTGGAAATCCTGGGAAGCCACTGCCAGTATGGATTACCCTGAGCTAGCTGGACTAATGGTCTGGCTCACTACAGTGGTACCTCAGGTTACAGACACTTCAGGTTACAGACTCCGCTAATCCAGAAATAGTACCTCGGGTTAAGAACTTTGCTTCAGGATGAGAACAGAAATCACACAGCGGCCGCGCAGCAGCAACGGGAGGCCCCATTAGCTAAAGTGGTATCTCAGTTTAAGAACAGTTTCAGGTTAAGGGACCCGAGGTACCACTGTATAAGGCAGCTTCCTGTGTTCCCCTGAGTCCACCCACACCTCAAAAGCTGTTCCCTCTGGAAAAAAATCCTGCACAAGTGTTTCGGTTTAGCTTCCCAACATATGTTCCCAACTGAACATATGTTTGGGTGTGCGAAGTTCAGTGGAAATTATGTAGGAGTGCTCTTTCTATACGTAAGCCAGTAACATTACACTTATTGAATAAGCTTACTACCAGAAGTAAAAAAAAAAAAAAGGTCAAGAAATGTTTCATTCACCACCACTTTTTAACATTGGAATGACACTGGCACCACCTTGAGGTAGACGTTAACAGTATACAGTGTTGAAATTTTGCAACAGTTATTCCTCTTTTTAAGAAAATAAAATAATTTAGCAATCATATAATTAAATAACAGACAGTGTTGACACTGTTATTCACAAATTCAGGCAATTACTTCTTCATACCAGCCTCTGAATGGGATCATACATAGATAAATATGTATAGCTGGGATAGGATATTGTTGTTATTGATATGAAAATGATGATACAAGAAAGTAACACATTATTTATGTGGAAATTGTTCAGTTTGGTTGTATACATTGTGTGTGTGTGTGTGTTTCTTATGTTTGGAATCTATTATCTTTTCATGTTGAAGCCGCCTTGAGCATGGTTTTAAGCTATGGCAAGGTGGTGTACCAATAAAATCTCAAACTATTTCCTAGCCATTACTTTCCATTGAAGAAACATCAACCAATATCCCAGGCCACTAATAAGCAAGCCTGTTAGCAACGAAAGGCATACAACTTACAAGCATACATACTATTAGTGCAGCTAGATTATCAAAGCCAGCTTTCCTTCCAAAATGAGGGGGGAAATGGCACCAAAAATATAAAAACGCTTGACACATTTCGTTCAGAGGAGCTAGACTGATAGCGAACCTTCAAAGCATTAATGAACAGAGGAATTATTATATTTTATCTGGAAGGGGTTGAGGGAGGCAGAACTCCACATATCAAGATCCACATTTCAATTTTTTCAAACTCATTGAAAGCTTTTAGACAAATGCATCCTGCTCCATCTAGCATTATGGGCTGGCCCTCACTTAACTACTTTGGAGAAAACATAGCACAAATCATAAAAACCCAGTGCTTAGTTACGGTAAGTCCTATAAAAACCTTCCTCTACTAGTTCTGAACTAAATCAATTTAGGATTGAGGGGGCTGAGGTCCATAGTAGTGGTAGACATTATGTGACGTTTGTCCATTCCAGGCTGATTGCTACCAAAAATATGAGAGACTCTGCCCACTATTCTGGGCTTCTCAATTAAACAGCCTCCTCATATGTTTCTGAAGTGCCACCTTTTTTTGGCAGAAAAAGCTGGAGGGTAGTCAGGTGGGTTATTCTGCACTGTGGTCTTAAGTCACTATAGCACACACCAGTGTGAATACTCAAGATGGAAGCTAGTTCTAGACCACATGCAAATTACAAATGTCACACAGAGGTCACGGTGCACTTTTTTAAGGTCAGCAATAGTTAACGAGCTGTACATACATTGGCAATTTTCAGAAAGTGTCGTCTTTGAGACTATGCAATGTAAAAATTGAGGCTGAGTTTCTTTTAAAATTCAGTTTCATGAACTACAAGCTTGTAGCTGTCATGAATTGAATTGATTTTCTCAGCAGAGGCAGGTATCATTCATTAGACCCTTAAATTATTTGATTCAACAGCAAATAATCTTTTTCTTCATTGCAAGTTATAGCCATGAGTGGAAATAAATCCAGGACACTTAAACAAAAATTAAGAACAGATATGCTTGCATCAATTCTTTCGAATCTACTTAAGCAACATGATGTATTTTTAATTCAGTTGAAATATTAGTATGTTCAAGGGCTATTATTATTAATATTAAATTTATTTATCCCTTACCTATTCCTCGACAGGAACTCAATGCAGCTTACAGATAAAATAAGAACAGCTGTCGGGAACCATGATTTCAGATGTGTTAGTGTTGCAGATTTAACTGCTTTAAATAAAGTTCTCTCACTGAAGTGATCTATTGCTTTTTCCCTTCCCCAACAAAATGGATTAATATTTTCTGCCATTTTTTCCTATTCATTTCTGAGGAGCTGTATAGGCACATTCCAAAAATAAAACTATTTTTTTATGAAGGACATTTGTCATATAGATCTTCAGATGTGCCCACTTATTTAAGTCATTTTCTTTTGCTTTCCACATGAATTTATTAGGATTGTATTCCAAGATCTCTTTCCATTTTTGTGTGATCCTAGATATTTAACCGGCTGTCTCTCCAAGCAGTATGTACTGTCTTCTTTGGTAGGTTTGTCTTTATCAGGGGTTGTCAACCTGGTCTCTACCACCCACTAGTGAGTGGGTGGTTGAGGGTTCTACAGTTGAATCCTCCTTCCATCGAACACTGGTGGGTGGTACGGAAATTTTACCATCAATAAAGATTCATTTGTGGGTGATAGGTATAAAAAGGTTGACTATATTATAGCCAATTCATTTGGGTTTTGTATCCAGAAAATATGTATCTATTAAACTTATACCCAGAGCCAACCAAAAGGTTAAGAGTTTTCCCAAAAAAAAATTCAGGATTGGGTATACATAATGTAACATCACCAGTGCAAAAACAATTTTTAATATTTCCCTGCATGTTTTGACCTCATTAATTTGCAGCTTCCCAGCCACAACAGCCTCCTGCCTACCCTACTCCCCTTAAAAATAATAATGACCAGTTTTTTAAGAGTTCGCTGCTCTTTCAGGGCCCCAAAAAACCCAAACACATACACTGAAATAAAGTGTGAGAGGTGTGTTTCTTTAGGTCTGCCTGCACATTCCTGTTGCAGAAGGGACTCTGCAACATAGAGGGGCAGAGCCTTGGAACACACCTTAGCCCAGCCAGCCTTTACCGGTTTATTTTATTGATCTTGTAACTGTCACTATAACACTTTTCCAGATGTAATTAAAGAGTATCACAGTGTTTTAAGACCATAATACTAGTCGTTAGGAAGATGATTCACAAACATAGTAGCGATCAGATTTCTTTTTAAGGAAATTCTTCTTAAGAAGAAGAATTCTAAGAGACAGCGCAATGGAGTGCTAGGTAGGGGGAGGAAGAACAGAAGCACTTTTCCAGGTGAGCAGCAGAGGATCATTGCTGGGAAGACAGGGAATTTGTCGCATCAGATCAATGGTCCACCCAAGCATACTTGAGTAGCAGCAGCTGCCTAGGCTTCCCAGGCCCTTCTCAAAGGCTGTACCAGAGCGTGGTCGAGGGTGGATCCCCAGCCCTTCTCCATGCAAAGCAGTGCTGCATTTACGTATGAGCTAAACAAGCTATAGCTTAGGGCCCCACTCTCTTTGGGGCCCCCAAAAAAATTAAAGAGGAAAAAACGATGTACATTCCCAAAATATAAGATAAAAACCAAATAAAATAAAACCTACATGCAGCAAGTGTTTTGTGTTGCGCAGGCTCCTATTTGATATGTGCAAATGGCTTTAGATACCTATTAGGTCCATATAGCATATATTCAACAGAAAAAACAGCGACAATTTGTTGTTGGCAAAGGACAGCTGGACATATAAAGGGCCCCATCACCTTCAGTAGCTTAGGGCCTCATCAAGCCTAAATCCGGCCCTGATGCAAAGCACCTGCTTGTGTCACCGATAGCTAAACCCCGCCCCAGCTATTTCTACGGGCGCAGAGCTTGGACCGCAACCTGAATTACTAGAAGCGTGGCAACTTCAGTGGCAAATACTAGGCTTCTAATTCCAACGCCACCGCCTCCCAACCCAGAGCCTCCCCCCCCCCCTTTGATTTTTCACCACCATTGAGCCTCGCCCACTTCCCTTCCCTCCCCTCCTTCGTGCGCGCCGCTGCCGCCCCGGCCTTCCATTCTTATTTGGAGAAGCTCCCCCTGATTGGCCGAACATACGGCTCTCTCCAAATTTGCATTCCACGTCGGTGGAAATTTCCGTCTCCCGATTTATATATTTATTTATTCATTCCGCGCCCGGAGCCAATGGGAGCCCCTCCGCTCGCTCCGACGCTTTTTGCGACCAATGAAAAGCGAGAATTCTCGCTGTTGTTGCACGTGAGGGCCGCGCACGTGGACTCGTTATGTAAAAGGCGGGGCGAAGAACTCGCGAGGGCCCCCCCCACGGCGCGTGCGGGGCGGCGCGCACGCGCCTTGCGGGGGGAGGAGCGGGCAGGCAGGAGGAGGAGCGGCGGCGGCGACGACGGTATTAGCATCGGTAGCGAAGGACAACGGCGGCACCGACGGCCGAGACTGCCTCAGGCGCACTTCAGCGGGCGAAGATGAAGCAGCAGCAGCCGGTAACGTCGGCGGCGAACGCGGGCGCCGCCACCGCAGTCCCGGCCTTCCTCAGCAAGCTCTGGGCGCTGGTGGGCGACGCGCCGAGCAACCAGCTCATCACCTGGAGCCAGGTAGGAGTAAGAGGATGGGGGTGAGGGGAGCGGGGTGAGGCGAGGCCTCCTCGCTCGGTAGGCGACGCGGCGCGGGAATGAGGGGGGGGATCGGCCTCCCCGCCATCTCCCGTCGCCGTTTCATGGGTCGCGCGCTCCTTCCTTCCTTCCCACCCTTTTCCTCTCCGTCTCCCCTCAGCCGCCCATCTTCGCGTCTGTGTTGCGTCTTGGGCCTTCGATCGGACAAAAGGTCGGGGGGGGGGGGAGAGAGAGAAGGGAAGGGAAGGGGGCGTGGTCAGGCGTTGGTCACGCTTTCTGTTTCCCTGACGGGCGTGGGGGCTTCACGCGGCCTACCCGCGAAGGGCCCCGTGAGGCCCGAGGCGCGCTCGGGTTCGCTATGAGGGCGCTTTCGTCCGAGGGAGCGGGGGGGGGGGGCGTCTATACACACCACTCGGTAATCTGAAGGCCGCGCTTCGGTTCCCGCAACATGGAACCTCCCCCCCCCCCCCAGTCTAGCTAATAGCTGCGAAACAAGTTCCAGGGGAAGGGAGGCGACAGGCAGCCAAATATAAAGGGGAGGAGGATGTGCCGCGCGACCCTTCCCAAACGTGCCTTTGACGTAGGCACGTGTGGATCAGTACATATCTACCCGCTTCCTTAACACGGAGGTGGTTCGCATGTAGGAGAAACGCCTTGTATGGAAACAGTCCGCAACCAGAGGGTGAGGGGTGTTCCTGCGTGTGGCGTACACACAAACAAAGGCACAAGTTAAGAGGACATACTTAGGTCGTGAGCATCTTACTGACTGTGTTAAGATCTGGTTTGGGGGAGTCCCTGGTTCATGCATTATTATTATTTTCTCCTTAGGCATGAACTTGGTCAGTAGTTCTAGGTGAAGCATTGCAGTATTATCTTGCCTATTACCTCCACAACATGGGGCTTTACAAAACTGTTAAGCAGGAGTGGCAGAACTGCCTTTACAGGTACTGGCTCAGCCTCTTCTCATGCACTAACACACATACCTGCCATTTTATTGACTTCCAAGAGTCCACTAATTTTGGGAAGGAAACATAAATACACACAAAGTGTTGGAGTCAGTAGAGAGGTTTAGACCTCTGTAGCTCCAGGAGATCAGCAAGGGCTGAAGGTGGTTCTCAAGTCAAAAAAGGTTACTCTTGTAAACAGAAGTAGCCATGTTGGTCTGTTTTAGTCAAAACAGATGTCTTGTGTATTGAGATGTGGATCATTTTGAATGCACTAAAGTGCTAAATAATCACTATAGTTTCTTGTCCTAGGTTTGATTCTAGTAGTGCTCCCCTGTAGATAGGCTTACATGGAGAAGAGGAGGTGGCAGCTCAGTAGCTCCGTAGACCATATGTGGTCCAAAAAAGGGGCTGCAGGTCATTAGATTACTGCTTCTCTGTTTTGCCCAGAATAGACAAATTCCAAGAATTATGGAAGGAGTTACACCTGTATGAATAAAACCTTATGGTGAGAAGCAAAGAACTGAGATTGTTGTGAACAAATTGATGAATGTTGAGTACACTCTTTCTGTAACAATGTAGAAGAGGTCCTCTTTCATTAGCATCACAGTTGTCTGGGAACTTGTACAAATTGGAACAGCAGGGTAGGAAAGCTTTGGTGATCAATTTTCAAACAGTCTTTGTATGCCTAAGACAAACAATGTCCAGATCTCAGGAGGCATTCATCTTTTGCATAGTTTTTGTGTCACATTCCCTATCCTGCTAACAGTGACACTTTATTTTTAGCATATGAAGTTTTAGGTACGTAATTCTTTTGTTTGATTCCAAGCTTAGGAACTATTTGGTAGGTAAAAATAGGCTATTTAATCATCTTAATATAAGCAGTAAGATTTACACTGCATTCCTATTGCTCATTTGCAGTCCATTTTGTATGTCCATGCATCCATTTTAGGTCTCTTTAAGAGGAAGGACACTTTCTATTGATAAAGTTGCAGGAATTTGTGCAGTCATGTACACCAATTTGGCAAAGAAACAAAAGCCATGGTGTTATGGGTAGATGAAGGGGCAAACAATATAGAAAGGGCATTGGTGGCAGCAAAGGTTAAAAGCTCTGCCTGAGTGCTTGTCCAGGAAATCTCTCTTCATCTTCCCTTGCAGCATTTCTGTGGAAAGCTGCAGATGTGGTGACTTAGTCAAGTCTTCATCTAGGTAATGGGAACAATTGAAAACATCCAATCTCTCCTAAAGACCTTTCAGGAAGTAGTACAATAAAGAATGCTGCCGAAGCGCTTGACAACAGGGAAGCAGTAGGTAACAGACCAAGGACAGTGGTGTAGTCACTGGTGCCACCAGTTGGAAACCCAAAATTTGCAGGGGACAAGCAGAACATGCCAAATCTTGCAGTTAATTTTGTAAACAATATTTTTTTTAAAAACACCAACACCACCAATAATGTACACACTGCACATGTGCTCTGATGTGCACATGAAACTTTTGTTCAAGTAGACTTTTTCATGGAGAGACAAGTCTTTTGGGCTGCTCTCTTTCATGACCAGAGCATTTGAATATTTTCTCAACCAAGAATTCTCGTCTTTGTAATTTTCCAATTACTGAGCAACATGCATACCATACTAATAGGGAATATGGTCTGCCTCCTTCATGTTTTATCTGAGTAACCTTGAGTTGTGGAAATATGCTTGTGTTTTGTCTCCGTTTTTATGTAAGTATAAATAACAATTCTGAAATATTCTAAGCTCAGCCATGATAAGAATGAATATTACTCAGTTATGTATGCAGCAGAATCATTCTGCAGTTGATTCTCATTTATCTGTTTCATTTTTAATTAGCCCCTTCTTCCTGATTTACCTGATCTTGCTGCACTCTGCACATTGTTTCAGTATGCACAAAGATTAGCATAAAAATAGTGAGGAGCAAGATGCAATAGATGATTCCTAAATTGTATCAATGGAGTTGCATTATAAATGGTCCATGTTTCACAAGCATACAGTAAGGTTGGTAGTACAATAGCTTTGTAAACAAGCATTTTGGTTTCCCTGTGAATGTACCAGTCCACAAACACACTGCACTTCAATCGGGAGAAAGCTGCACTCGCAGAGCTCAAAGGTTGTTGGATTTTGGCGTCAGTGTTAGCCCTTGTGGAAAGATAACTGCCCAGGTGGGGGACGTGATTGACGCTTTCCAACATTACACCACTGAGTTGGATTTGTAGCTATGCAGAGGCGTTGTTTTGTGCTTGTTGGTACAGTGCTTTGGTTTTTTGGATGTTGAGCGATAGGCCAAGCTTTTTATAAGCTTATGTGAAGATATTTAGGATGGTTTGGAGGTCATCCTCTTGAGTGCGCACACACTATGTTGTCATCAGTATGCTGAAGCTTTATGGCAGAAGTTAAGGTAACCTTACTCTTTGTTTTCAGCCTACTCAAATTAAAGAGCTTTCTATCTGTTTGATATGATTTCTATTCTGGTGGGGAGTTTCCCTTCGACAAAGTGTAGGGTCATGGCAATGAAAATAATAAATAAAGAGTTGGGGTGATAACACAACCCTGTTTAACACCTGATCCCACTGTGAACGGTTCACTTTGAGAGTAATTATCTGCAATTGTTGCTGTCATATTATAATGGATGAGCCAAAAGATGCTCACAAATTCATCTAGGCAGCTGATTTTAAGGAGGACAGTCCACAGGACATTATGATTTACAGTGTCAAAGGCCTTAGTCAGGTCAGTAAATGCCATGTACAGGGGTTAGTTTTGATCTTAGCATTTTTCTGGAAGCTGTTGAGTGCTGAAAATCATGTACACTGTCCCCCTAGAAGGTTGAAAACCATTTTGGGATTCAGGAGGGGTAGCCTCGGATATTGTTTGGAGACAGTTTGCTAAGATCCTTGCAAGAATTTTGCAGGCTGCAGCTAATAAAGAGATGCTTTGATAGTTTCCGTAATTCGTTCTATCACCTTTTTTAAAGAGATTGATAATTTTGGCATCCCTAAAGTCTGCTGGGATCTCCCAAATTTTTTCGATGAGCTAGTGAAGTTGTTGTGTAAGTTTAGCTCCACCCACTTTGAAGACTTCAGCAGGTATCCCATCACATCCGCTGGCTTTGTTGTTTTTTCATTTGGTTAATGATAGTCTATGCTTAAGAAACTGTTTTACATTTCTAACCACATTATTTAGGCATTGAATGTGATTGTGATCTTCATTGCAGAATGGACAGAGTTTCCTTGTGTTGGATGAACAAAGATTTGCCAAAGAGATTCTTCCAAAGTACTTCAAGCACAACAACATGGCAAGCTTTGTGAGACAGCTGAATATGTGTGAGTTTTATAACGATATGTAGTATTAACCTTTAGCTATACTGGTCTACATTTAAAACATTGAACTCCATGGAATTCAGTTCTGAGATGGATTCTATCTTTTATTGTAATAACAGATTCTAACTATTCCTCAGTTTTAATCATTTATTGTACAAAACAGTATCGTAAGGCATTCAGCTGCAGTCACTGACTGGAATGCAAAGGGAAACAAGCAGAATGCATACTGCATATTGAGTGAATCAAAGAAATGTAGACTTGGAAGGGACCCAGAGGGTCATCTATGCAGGAATCTCAACTAGGAGGACAGCTGACGCTGAGAGAATTGATTCAAAGCAACGAGCCTTCCTCATAGCTGCAGCCTTCAGCTTGGTTTTTGTGTGAACTTCAGTCATGTTTGACAACCAGTAATAATGGTTTTTATAAGTGTTTTGAGAGCATGTGTGGCAGCTTTATAAAAAAGAAATCCCATGATATTGACAGTATCTTCTTCCAGAAGGGACAGGTTTTGACATGACACGTAGCAGTATAAGTTCATCTCCTTATTTTAGGAAGGACACCCATCTTGTAACACAGCATTGCGTTGTGATGATTGAAGGTGTATGTCATATTTTAAGTGGCACTTTAAAGCTAGAACTCTTAGGTATAGCCTTTATAGTACTAATATATGAAGGCTGTGGTTGGCTTTATTGTTCTGCCTTCCGCTGCTCTTATGAGAACGGCCTTGTTATCCCAAGATAAAACCCCGGGACTAATAAGGCTGGAAGGGAAACAAAGTGGGACCCTGCATAGGTTGATAATGCACCTAGGGTTAGTCACACAGAAACCTGTACAAATGAAGGGCAGCTTGTAGCAGAATAGCTTTCACTAAAGGCAAAAGAAATGTGAATAGGCAGTGCTGCTACCTGCACAAAGACAGCAACATTTTTCACTCAACTGAATGAGGATTGTAGCCTTGATTATTCTAGTAGGCTTTTCCATAGTTGATTTATTCTTTTCAGATGGTTTTCGTAAGGTAGTCCATGTTGACTCTGGCATTGTCAAATTGGAAAGAGATGGCCCTGTTGAATTCCAACACCCCTACTTCAAGCAAGGACGGGAAGACTTACTGGAGCACATTAAAAGAAAGGTTAGTGAAAGGGAGTCTGGAAGCTTTGAACCTTCTGTAAGCACTGACGTAGATCCATGTGAGGGTTTGCTAGGATCTTACAGATAGTGGAAGTGGGAACAGAAATCTAGATTGCAAAAAAGGAACAGTACAATTCAGTTTTACTGAGTACAAAGCAATGCACATGCTAACAAGACTGCCATGCAACAGTTCAAAACAACTGCATGCAAGCCTTCAGTCACGTCAAGATCTAGAACTACAGATCAAGGATGGCTTACTGTAACCTAAAATATGCCTTCAACAAAGGGGGATGGCCAGTTCTCTGATCTAAAGGCAGAAGCAAGTCTTGGACCTATTTTGATCAGTCTAAGGAAGCGCTTCACCAATGAAACAGAAATCCAGGGAGATGTTCAGAGTCTTATCTTCATTTGGCACAACTTGAACTATGTCAGATTTCACTTGCTTACCTTCCACACTTCATCCCCTACGCTTGCAAAAATTGTCATCTGACCTCATGGAATGTTTGCACTATTTATTTCTTCAGTTGCTACTTATTTGCTACGATACCTGCATAAAGTAGCTTTGGTAAGCATCTGGGTGAAAAGGGAATTCTCTGTAAGAGATGGAACAAGGCCCTGACCATCCAGCTTGAATATCCCTCCATTATTCTCTTGACCTTTCTGCCCTATAATAATCATACATACGTACATAGCACTCCCCTTTTTATTCTTTTTGAGTTATTTGAATTCAGCATAGCCTTTGTTTATTTAGTTCATTTTCAGATGGCATATGATCCCTACATGATCTTGCAGGTTCCATCCATGTGTACATTTTTGTTAATTGAAAGCAGAAGTACAAAACTCTGCATGGATTCAGAGCAAAACCTTATTTATCAGATAATAGTCACTGTAATCCATATTTTTAAAAGTAACATGTTAACTTAAATTTGTGGTGATAATTCTTACAGGTTTCTTCTTCAAGGCCTGAAGAAAATAAAATTCGTCAGGAAGATCTGTCTAAAATCATAAGCAGTGCTCAGAAGGTTCAAAGTAAACAAGAGACTATTGAATCCAGGCTATCTGCTCTGAAGAGGTAAATAATATTTCTAGCTTGATTTTTCAGGAGGATGAGTATGAAAGACTACTAGTTCATCTAAAACTGTTTTTAGATATGCTGTAAGCTGCCCAGAGTTGCTGGGAAAACCCAGCCAGATGGGCAGGGTATTTACTACTACTACAATTATTATCATCATTATTTATATCATTATTGGTGGGTTTATGGCACTTTTAAGGAAACAGTTGTTTATTAAGGCTGGTGTTCACCTAAGTGTAACTCTGAGTAGACGCATTGAAATTAATGGCCATGACTATGGGTCTTCCATTTCAATGGGTCTGTTCTGAGTAAGGCAACTGAGTACAGTGGTATCTTGGGTTACAGACGCTTCAGGTTACAGACTCCACTAACCCAGAAATAGTATACCTCAGGTTAAGAACTTTGCTTCAGGATGAGAACAGAAATCGCATGGCGGCAGCAGCGGGAGGCCCATTAACTAAAGAGGTACCTCAGGTTAAGAACAGTTTCAGGTTAAGTACGGACCTCCAGAACCAATTAAGTTCTTATCCTGAGGTACCACTGTAATGCTGTCTTTGTGTATTTTGTATTACAAAGAAGAGGTGTGACAGGTCCCTGTTTCAAGGAATTCACAATCTAAAATAGGAAAGGGGGGGATAAGCATGAATATGTGATTATTTTAATTATATATGTTTGGGCTTAGTTAACAATAAGGTATAATTACAGTTCCAAGTTTCACTAGGTCAGTTATTGGGATGCGGGTGGCACTGTGGTTGAAACCACTGAGCTTGCTGATTGGAAGGTTGGCAGTTCAAAAATGTTTGATGGGGTGAGCTCCCATTGCTCTGTCCTATCGTATGCCAACCTAACAGTTGGAAAGCACACCAGTGCAAGCAGATAAATAAGTACCGCTGCGGCGGGAAAGTAAACTGTATTTCTGTGCACTCTGGCTTCTGTCACGGTGTCCTGTTGCACAATAAGTGGTTTAGTCATGGTGGCCACATGACCCGGAAAGCTTTCTGTGGACAAACGCTGCCTCCTCAGCCTGAAGTGAGATAAGCGCCCCATAGTCACCTTTGACTGGACTTAACCGTCCAGGGGTCCTTTAACTTTTTACCTTTATCTAGGTCAGTTAGTAATCCTTATATTGACTGTAAACATTTTGAAACAGAGAAAATGAATCTCTTTGGCGGGAAGTAGCAGAACTGAGAGCAAAACATCTGCAGCAACAGCAAGTTATTCGAAAGGTAATTATGTAACTTTTCTTCAGAAGAATAATTTAAAGTCATCTATAAATGCAGTGCAAAATTGGAAGGGAAGCAGTAATTTGTGTGTTGTAAAGGGGCAAGGGTTTTAGTGGAAATTGGTAGCTTGAATGGTAGGTGACTTGCAATAATTCAATAAAACTTGAAATTATCTTCTCGGAGATAAATTGGATAGTGGGTGGTAAAAAGCTCAGATGATCTGTTTAGGATATGGTAGCATGAAATGTCAAGGGCATTAATAATCTAATTTTGTTAAAATTGTATAACAAATGGTTAAGAGATTAAACACAGGGATATACACAAAATATAAAACTTGCAGAACTCCATGTTTTATATTTTGAATGCCTTTAAGTTTCATCGCATAATTTTTAAATTGTTTTTAGACAAATCTGATATCTACAACATACAAAAATTAGGCTGTTTAGGGATTTGCACTATTATCTCTGCATTAGAATGACACCCAGACCTCTAAATCCTCTTGTTCTTAACTTTCCTATTAGGAAGGTGACTCTAAGCCTTTGATATTTCAGGCTTTAATTCTAGCCTACTTGACTCTGTATAGTACCATAAAAAATAAAATTGAACTATTGAGTTCAGTTGAACTTGCTCTTAATTGTGTGTAGGCTTTTTCTAAAGGCAACATTCTGTCTTTCTCTGCAGATTGTACAGTTCATTGTCACCCTTGTTCAGAATAACCAACTTGTGAGTTTGAAACGAAAACGGTAAGCATCGGGTTGACGATACTGGAATTGTAACACAGGTTTATTTTGTGACTATATAGTGTTTATAGAAGCATAAGTTTAAATCCTTGTATTTTTTAGAAACATTTTTTTTCTTTTATGATTTAGCCCATTGCTTCTGAATACTAATGGGACACCGAAGTCCAACATATTCCAGCAGATAGTCAAAGAACCAGCAGAAAACAAACATGTGAGTTAATTCTGAAATATACTTAAGGAAAGTATTAAAAAATGGGCAGAATCGCTGCTTGGTTGGCCAGAGAAAATACAATATTCCCCACGAAAAAGAGTACAGTAATCATTATTCACATAGTCCTTGCATTGGCTGTTCTCCTTTATATGGAGTGAAAATAGATCAGGCATATAGCAGTAAGGTACCAAGAATGCTGTTGATAGAAAGTGAGGGGGCACCAAGTGATGCTTTTCCATAGCATTTACACCCAATACTGCACTGTCAGATTATTGTTTAGTTTTGATAAGCTAAATGAGGAGGAAAGAGGGCAAAATATTCAGCTAAAAAAGCAGGTGTCATTGATGTAGGAGCTATTTTTTCCCTTAAACACAATCTGAAGAAGTCTTGTCTGTACACATTGTACAGATTTTGCATTCTTTCTGCATCTTCTCCCACAAATTATTTCACTATGTTGTAACTTTCTTCCATTCATCTTGAACCCTCTAAGGTCTACATTGGTTGTGAAGGTGAAAATGTACCCCCCCCTTTATTGTGTACACACAAACTTCCTAATTAGGATGGCAACTTTTGTTCAGAACTGTACTTACTGTCTCACCCTTACTTTACAAAGTTAAGGGGAGGGTGGTTTCTCCAGATTCTCGTTTTAAGCTGCTTTTTACATTTGTCAAGACAGCTTATTTGGAAATTGTATCATTTTCCTCCTAAATGTTTGTTTAGTATGATGTCTGAATTCCTAATGATTTGTAAATCTATTTTGGTTCTTGTAAATGGGCAGGTACCACACAGCAGGACTGATGGCTTAAAGCAGAGAGAACAGCTGTCAGACGATATTATTATTTATGATATAACTGATGATATTGGTGATGAAGAAAAGCCTCCGGTTACTCCAGAAAGCAGTGAAGATGCTGCTTCAGACTCAAAGTAAGAAAAAAATATTTGTACATATTTGGAATTAAATATCCTCAGGCACACTGACCTACAGAAATTATGTCCCTATTTTACTTGATAGTTTAACCCTCTAGGTCTTGTGTAGATCCCAAGATAACTGTTTAATCAAGAGATAAGATCCAATATATCCAATAGGTTAGTCTATAAATTTTAACATTAAATCAAAATTGTTCTGAAAGGTAACTGGTGAAAGGTGTAAGCTTAAGGGAGCCATCCTAAAGCCTATGGACCGCCTCTCCTGGTATGCCCCGCAGAGGACCTTACGGTCCACAAACAATAACACTTTGGAGGTCCTGGGCCTCAAGGAGGTTAGGCTGGCCTTGACCAGGGTCTTTTCGGCTCTGGCCCTGGCCTGGTGGAATGCTCTGTCGCAAGAGACCTGCGGGATTTGACATCTTTCCGCAGGGCGTCCAAGACGGAGCTGTTCCAACAGGCCTATGGTCAGGGCCCATTCTGGACACACCCACCCACTTTTTTTTGTTATAAGACCCAGTATACAAGTGGCTGCCCTAAGCCTTTCCACCGGCTCATATAAGACCAGCACAAACAGTTGCACCTGGTGAGCACTCAGTGTTCCCATCCCCTATAGATATAATCCGTGAAATCAGAATAATCTGATTTTATTCTACTCCAAATTTGATTTTAAGCTGTTTTTTAATCGTTTGTTTGATTTATGTTTTTAATGTATTATACTTTGATGTTAGCTGCCCTGGGCCCGGTCCTAGCCGGGGAGGGCAAGGGTATAAATTATTATTATTATTATTATTATTATTATTATTATTATTATTATTATTAGAAGTGGAGCGAGTGGAGCTTTGCAGTGGGATGTCATATAACACCTGCTAGAGTCTCCCTGATGTACACTCACAAAAAGCTCCACAGGCATATACTCCCAGCCAGTATAGGATGAAATGGGGTATGTTGGAGCAGATTCCTGGGGGCAGGATAAAAAAAAAGAAAATTAAAATATGCTACCACCTGCCATCCTAGCCACATTTGAGTTGGAAGAGCTTACCTCTCTTCTCTTTCCCTGGACCCCAACAAACAGGTACTTCCCTCTTCTACCCTTCCTCAAAAAAGAAAAAAGAAAAATAGAAACGTACTGGTATTCTCAGTATTTGAGCATTTAAGGAAGAGCAGAACAATAGCATTATGTAGCTCATAACAAGGGCAGCAGTTTAATAGCTGTTCTCTACATTAATATGAGCTGCAAAGGAAATGTGGGTGTTGCTTCTCTTGAATCACATTTTATCTATGTATTGTATTGAATAGAATAGAATAGAATAGAATAGAATAGAATAGAATAGAATAGAATAGAATAGAATAATAGAGTTGGAATAGACCACAAGGGCCATCGAGTCCAACCCCCTGCCAAGCAGGAAACACCATCAGAGCACTCCTGACATATGGTTGTCAAGCCTCTGCTTAAAGACCTCCAAAGTAGGAGACTCCACCACACTCCTTGGCAGCAAATTCCACTGTTGAACAGCTCTTACTGTCAGGAAGTTCTTCCTAATGTTTAGGTGGAATCTTCTTTCTTGTAGTTTGGATCCATTGCTCCGTGTCCGCTTCTCTGGAGCAGCAGGAAACAACCTTTCTCCCTCCTCTATATGACATCCTTTTATATCCTTTTATTGCAGTTATAGTCCTGACATTGTAATAGTCGAAGATGACAATGAGGATGACTATGCTCCTATAATCCATGAAAATACAACTGCTGAACCAGCCACAGTTCCATCCAGTGATTCTGTCAGTCCTTCCCCATATGGTGCAAGCCCATTAATGTCTGGTGCTGTTCAGTTAAACAGCCAGTCAACCTTAACAGCAGAAGACCCAGTCTCAATGATGGATTCAATACTCAGTGAGAATGGAGTGATTTCACAAAATATCAATCTTCTTGGAAAGTGAGTCACATTCTTCAAATCATCTTTAAAGTTCATACTTGTTCTCTCTCTTTTTAAGAGCTTCAAGAAGAGCTACATGAATATATAAATTTGCACTAGTTCTCTGATTTGTTGCTTTCTGAACATGGCATAGTGGGTGAGATTCAAATGTTTCCCAATTCTAAGTGCTGGTGCTGACCCATTTACACAGTTCAGGACCTCAATACCTTAAGGACCGCCTCTCCCCATACAAACTAACACAGACCCTGCACTTGTCATCCAAGGCCCTTCTCTATGTCTCCCTTCCCCAAGATGTTCAGAGAGTAGCAACACAAGAATAGGCCTTTTCAGTGGTGGCTCCCCGTCTGTGGAATGCCGCCCCCAGAAATGCTAGCCTGGTGCCATCATTACATGTCTTTAGGCACCAAGCAAAAACATACCTCTTTACCTTTGGGTATTAAATAATCTGTGGCCTGTTAAGGAGAGGGAGACTGTTACTATTATATATTTTTTATATGCTCGGCCAGTAAAGCGAGATGAGCGCCACAACCCCTGAGTCGTTCGTGACTGGACTTAACTGTCAGGGGTTCCTTTACCTTTAACTAAAATATGTTTTTAATGTTGTACACTGCCCTGGGATCTTTTGAATAAAGGGTGGTATATAAATCAAATTAATAGTATTTCTTCAGTATTCCTCAGTTTTGGATTCTGTAGTCAAGGTACAGATAGCTTTTAGAGTAGGTGCTTGTTTCCATTTTTAATACTGAATAATCTCATGCTTAGTGTTTACTGAAAGACTAGTGGTCTTCTGTAGAATCAGTGCATGCTTGATCCACTATATACCCCCACTCAACATCATGGATCATTTGCAGATACCTAGAATTATACTCTTACCTGTTTAATTCCAAATAATCTTAGCGGTTGTCCTCTTGACCTTCATTTTTCTTCCGCACTTTGATTCATTTGTACAATATATTTCTCAGAAAAGCTAGAATTTCATGGGGTTTTCTTGCACTCCTGTAGGGTGGAACTTCTGGATTATCTTGAGAGCATTGATTGCAGTTTAGAGGATTTCCAGGCCATGTTGTCAGGACGACAGTTCAGCATAGATCCAGATCTCCTGGTTGATGTAAATATTTACACTATATATTTTTTTTACTTCTATTTTCCTCACAAATTTGGTTTTACAAAGATTTTGTGTAAGAAAAAAATATTTGCATTTTTTAAATGTTATACCTTAAAAGGTCTATATTAACAACAGCTTGAGACTGCAGTTTCAGAGAGCAGCAGAATAGTAGTTTGTGTTTGAGGATTTGTGCAGAACATTTCTATTTGTGGCTATTTCAGGCACAAAAGATTAGTTTGGTTTATAAGTCACCCAATTTATATCTAGAATATAGAATTTTAAAACTTGGTGTACATTTTGTCTTGTCCAGCTTTTTTCAAGTTCCGTGCAGATGAATCCTACAGGTCATATCAATAGTACAAAAGTAAGTTTTAAAGTAGCACAGCAGTGGGAAATACGGTGTAATGTCAATGGCCAGTTGTCTAATTAATCCAGTTGCATATAGCATGTTAATATTTGTTTTAACATTTTGTGTGCCTTAACAAGGCTGATACTGACACATTATTTAAAGATGCAGCTGTTTTCCTTTTTGTGCTTTCCAGATTTTTTTCTGCATTTTTGAAAAATTACACATGTGCATCTTAAGTTTTCAAGTTCTATATTGGGGGGCAGCACATGCTGCCCGGAACATCAGTTTAACACATCATTATTTTAAAAAGTTATTATCAAAGTACATGTAGCATTCAAAAGAGGGCGAAAAACACAGGCTAAGAACTGCTTTTGAAACGGGAGATTTGCATCATTTTGAAATGTATTCTCCTTATTTTAGACATGCTTTCTAGAGTAAAATTTGAATGTGATTGGGTGGATATACCCATGGTGACGGGACGCGGGTGGCGCTGTGGGTAAAACCTCAGCGCCTAGGACTTGCCGATCGTCAGGTCGGCGGTTCGAATTCCCGCGGCGGGGTGCACTCCCGTTGCTCGGTCCCAGCGCCTGCCAACCTAGCAGTTCGAAAGCACCCCTGGGTGCAAGTAGATAAATAGGGACCGCTTACTAGCGGGAAGGTAAACGTCGTTTCCGTGTGCTGCGCTGGCTCGCC
This sequence comes from Podarcis vaucheri, assembly GCF_965113315.1. Taxonomy (NCBI): domain Eukaryota; kingdom Metazoa; phylum Chordata; class Lepidosauria; order Squamata; family Lacertidae; genus Podarcis; species Podarcis vaucheri. The sequence continues at coordinate 69,446,985 of NC_138761.1, read as the reverse complement.
AGATGCAGCTTGTCACGCTGGCCATGTGACCCAGAAGTGTCTGCGGACAGCGCTGGCCCCCGGCCTCTTAAGTGAGATGGGCGCGCAACCCCAGAGTCGGACACGACTGGCCTGTACGGGCAGGGGTACCTTTACTTTACCTTTTTACCCATGGTGACAGTCTAGATTTCTAACACTCCTGTGTCCCAGCTGCTAGATAAGTTCTTGAACATTTGCTTGTAATATTATCTTCTAGACAAATGTTTTCTCTGTTCCTAAAAAAAAATAGTACGAAGTCATCTGATTTTTGTAACCATGCTTGCTTTTAAGGTGGAGACAAAGGGAATTGAAACTATGAAGACTAATAGTGCTCAACCATCTACACAAGATGTGCCTAATTCTGACCCCAAATCAGGTTGGTATGCAAGTTCTCTTAGTTTCAGAAATGTAGATTGGGTAAAATTTGACCCGCATTCATAAATACCCTTATTTTAGACACGAAATGAATAAAATAGTTAACATATACCGTATTTTTCGCCCTATAGGACACACTTTTCCCCCTCCAAAAATGGAGAAATCTGGGTGCGTCCTATGGGGCGAATGCAGGCTTTCGCTGAAGCTTGGAGAGCGAGAGGGGTCGGTGCGTACCGACCCCTCTCGCTCTCCAGGCTTCAGGAAGACATCCGCAGCTTGCTTCCCGGAGCGCCGGGCGCGCTGAAAGCAGAGCGCCCGGCGCTTTGGGAACACATCCGCAGCCTAGGCAGCCCTGCGGGAGTTCCCCGCAGGGCTCCCCAGCCCCACAAGCTCGGGGGACAGCAAGGAGGCGCAGCGCCGCCATCCCGCTGTTCCTCGACCTGGTTTTGGGGGGGTAAATAAAGGGAAAAAATAGTTCCTTTATTTCCCCCCAAAAAAACTAGGTGCGTCCTATGGGACGAAAAATACGGTACCCAGTATGTTTGGAAAGTGAGTTGTAGTTGTGCTGTACATTGCACAAGTTTCTTTTCATTTTTTAGCCTTTTCTATAGGAACATAGAGCAGTTGAGTAATTATTTTGGTTTGGTTTGTTTCTTGCCCTGCAGATAAACAGCTCATTCAATATACTGCCTTTCCCCTACTTGCATTCCTTGATGGAAATTCAGGCTCAGTGGAGAATGCAAATATGACACCTGAATCAGTATCTTCTGTGGATAAACAAATAGAAGTGGATGAACTCCTGGAAAGTGGTCTGGATCCTCAACCAACCCAAAGCAAACTGGTTCGTCTGGAGCCACTGACAGAAGCAGAAGCTAGTGAAGCTACACTATTTTATTTGTGTGAACTTGCTCCTGTGCCAATGGACACTGATATGCCACTGCTGAACAACTAAAATGAGAGAGTTAAAGCAAACTATTTATTGAGGCTATTGTTTGGGATCTATCTTTTGTAAATGGCATTTTGTGAGCAGCTACTGTGGAACCTTAAACAGTTTGTTCTATCACTTTCCCCAAAACTCGGTTCTCAAAAAAGCAGTTTAAGCATTTATACAAACCATCAACAGTTCACAATGAGTTCATTCTAGTGCTGTCATATTTGGAATTATGTATTCAGAATATGCCAGGTAATTGGATGCTCTGTATTAGCCACTCGCAGTTTTTCTTGTTCACTTTTAGTCCTAATGTATGACATACACAAGTAAATAACTCTGGATGGAGGTCGTAGCACTCAAGAGTTTAATTCTTCTGTACTTTGTTTTCTATTTTTACAACTTTGTTTAAATAAAACTGTGTTAGGGGACCAGAACTGAATATAGTGCTTCATTGAATTGACAAGTGTCCCTCTTAATTTCATAGTCGTAAGAGTATCCACTACTTGCTTCACCCCATAGGCACAAATGCTGTTGAATGGGTTGGGGGTTTTCTGTGAATGTGTTCTTTGTTAAAGGGGATTTTCAGTAGCAGGCTAGAGGAAGTATATTCAGTACTATGAAAATGTATGGCCTATAGCCACATTGGATAAAAAATCAAAACAAGACTAGGAAGACGTAAACAGCCATCTTTTCTGAATGTTTACTAAGTTATAGCATACACACAAAATGACTTTAATATTAAAGCTACCTTGAAATTGCATTCATGTTGAGCCTAAGTCAGCCATTAAATATATATAAGTATTTTTTTATAGAAATTCACCACTGATACTCAGTAATGCACAACAGTGCTGCTACAGCTGAAACTGTTCTGTCAGCTGTGCAATCCTTAAGGAAAAGCAAACCAGAACTGTACCTTCCCATTCAATCAGCAAAGCACAGTATTTGAAGATTTCCAACAAACTATGCAAAACACCTAATAGTTTCTGTGTGATGTAGACTTAGGATTTTCCAGGTACAAATCCACTGCCGGCAATGGACACACAAAAGATAATACCTTTGACACAAGAATCAATGACATCTGTGAAGAGATCAGCTATTAAAATGCAAGTGTGCTTTAACTAAAAATGAGTATTGGTATACATCAATTTATCCAGGAAAGTATTTTTAGAAAGATACAGAACAACTTGATTTACAACCTAAGCTCAATTATACCCACTCAAGGAACAGATGGAGCCAGGATTTTTTTTTTAAAGTAACTTTTTAAAAAGCTATAAAAATAACAGCAGTACCTGAAGTCTACCTCATCAGCATGAAATATACTATACTACAGCTACCAGCAGTGGGGGACAGCAATCCATTTCACTCCTTAATTTCAATTTAATGAGTGCTAGTCCTAAATACCTTCCAAGTATTGATTAGTTTTTTTAAAAAAAGACTTATCTTGGTATCAAATGGTTACAAAAATGAAAAGCCTAGAGCATGCATTAATACTTCACTGCACTTCACTTTTAAAAACAAATCTGGTCAAAATGGCAACTATTTTTGATACCCCATGCACATTTTGAATAATTTCAAGTACAACCTTAAAAATTTACTCCTGTTCTTTCTTTAAAAGAGGCCTTGTACTTACTCAAACCTGCAAGTACAAAAACCAGTCCTACAGAATTGTAACTGCTGTTTTCTTAAATGCTCACACCAGCCCTAATGACAGCTGGGGCTATTTGTCGTTTAAAGTGTGGAAGGGGGGGAACCCTCCACAAATTGATTAAAATGGCAAATGAATCACAGGTACATTCTTTCCCTTCCTACTAACCCCACTCCTTGCTCTGCTCTCTCATCAGCTAAGGCTCATTAGAGTTGACATTCCTGTGCTCCTGCTCATCTGATGTTTGTTCAACAAACAAAAGATCATACCTCCTACAGATCAGCTATGATCTAAAGGTAACCTAGACTTAACACACACCTGATATGTGATTCTCATTCAGCATCAGACTCTCCTAGACAACCATCCACCCATGCTTCAGCTGAGGTAATACAGTATCCTCCAAAGGCTTACAACCATTACTGTCTCTCCTATCTGTCATAGCCATATTTTTCTCATCTTTTCTGGGCAAATCTCACAGTTGTGAAAGATTATACTTCCTTGCTAGACCAAAGTTGATATTTTACTAACTAGAAAACTGCTGTGTAACAATTATTAAACTGCAATAAAGGCCAGTAAGATTGTCATAGATAGCCCTAGCTTCTAACACTCTTCATGGTTCCCCATCTGATTAGAACTTCAAATATCTGACTTTCAACCTCGGCCTATCTACACGCACTGAAAAATACTGTTTTAATGCACCTTTGACTGTACATGATCTAGGAATTCTTCAGTAAGCAGTAGGGCTGAGCCAAATATTTGTGGGGTTTGAAACACATGGAACTCTTGTTCTCACATCAAGTTTGACCCTAAATCCCTCTCCAGATACTAGTTAGGGGAAAGAAAATATACAGAAGGGAGCAGTGGGAAAGATCACACTAGCTCTGCCCAACATTGCCTTTTTCATCACTTTCCAACCGGTGATATTGTGAAGCAGAGAGATGTTTGTATCTGTGGAGGCTCCCAAATGGAAAACCAAGGTTCTCACCCACAGAAGCAGGGAGTCTCCATGGATGCAAAAGTCTCTCTGCTTCACACGGTCACCATTTACAAACTGTAAAAGTGATGAAAATAGCAGGGTGGTGGTGGTAGAATCTTCATCCCTACTCTACCCACCATATGTGTTTACTTTCCCCCAACATTGGAAGAGGGCTCAGTATTAATCATTAATATGTACTATTATCATCATCAAGCTCAACTAGAAAACAGTCACTGAAATAGCAAGTGAACATGATTTAAAAGTATAACCATGCAGAAGACATGATAAACTATTCAGACGATACATACACATATTATTTACAAATTGCATCTCAATGTTGAATACTGTTAGCTTCAAATTAGCAACAAAATAAAGCAAGAGCTTTCAGATGAGACACTTGGCTTAGTCAAATTCACGGTTTGTTAGAACAAGTGGAGCCACCAGAGTCCACACGTAGAGGACTATGCCAATCCAGCTGGAAGAGATCTTCACCCAGACAGATGGCCACTTACTGGTCATTGATGCAGAGGCAGGGTCAGGGCTGAGAAAGAGGAGAGATAAAGTGTTAGCCGACTCATTTGTGGAAGAGAATAACTACTTTTCTCTTGATCATCACTTATGTTCTTAAAATTGAAAAAATTATGTAAGAATAAAATTCACTGCCACCGATATGATAAGTGGGAGAGGAGATTATGAATCCAACATTTGCCTCTCTGCCCACTTCCACCCCTACAGGTGATCAGCACTGATAATGTCAATGAAATGTAGTCCTGCAAGATCCACATACCTGTACCAGTTGGTTAGGGTCATCATGATGTAAAGCGAAGCAAGAAAAAGCATGAAGTGAAAGAATGAATAACTGTAAGTAACTCCATCTCTCTCATTATCAACAGCACGGTGCAAATCATCTCCTTCATCAAGAGAGCCTTCACTCCTGGGAAGTCCATCTTCTATCAGTGTTGACTCATCACTGGTTAATGTCAGTTTATTTACCTGACTATTATTGGATGTCCGAATGCTGCAGTTAAAAAGTAGTTAGTGTCACTAGATGTCCTTTTTTTTAAAAAAAACTGAAAATTGGAAAAGGTTTTCCAAAAGTTCTGCTCACCTTGAGTACAGAACACACATTAAGAACAGGATGAGGCCTACAATTCCTTGGGCATCCCACCAATGGACAAACTGACCCTTACTTGGAGTGCTTGTGGAATTATAGCCAATTATGTTCAGCAAGCTTGGATTGCATTGTCTGTCTAGATCAGTAAAGACACAAAAAACTGAAAGTCGGATTATTCTACACAAAACAATTATTTCTCACAGAAGCAATGTCCAACATAATAATATACACTAGGTGCTAGCCTTTTACACTGCTCGAAACTGTTTTTGAGCTGTTTGTTGTGTAGCTTTCCAACTGCAATGAAATACAGCTATGGCCTTTCCATACAAAGGATATGGGATTAACAGTGCTTTCTTTGAGCACTGTACTAGCAACATCCCCATGCAATAGAAGGACACTGGCTAGTCTTGCTACTGTGTGGTGAGAGAGCAAGTGTTCAGAACAGTGTTAGAAACTGATATATGAAAGCTAGGAGATAAATGGCACCTTAAACCTAGGTCATGGGCACTGCAACGGAGTGTCTAGGTGCACTTTTTTTAATAACAAGAATACAAAGCTGAAAATGAATGAACCGCCCACCCTACAAGAAGTCTTTTGTATACCAAAACTGCAATCCTAATCATGCTGACTTGGGAGTAAGCTTCACTCACTCTAAGAATCATTTAGATAACCACAGATTCTCTAAGAATCAATTTATAGCATTCTTCCTTGCACTCTGAAATACTTTTTGTTTAACAGTTTTTTGACCCTTCAAAGCTTCAAAACATTCAAAAGTTTTAAATCATCCAAAGTAGGTGTGACAGCAATAAACAACGGAGTTCTGCCAGAGTCACTTCTGGATCATAACAATAACAACAACAACATGAAATCTCCTTACCTGGCTCATTGGTCATTGCAGCCCAGGTTAGATACATTGTATAAACGGTGATCACAGATGATTGTAACAACCCAGATCTTGGTTGTGATTCCTATATGCAGACAGAAAGCAAAACAATACAGATAACTGCATATTGTGCTGATTTTTCTTATGTGATCACAACTCAGCACAGGGAGGGGGAGTAGGAAATGAATGAATGGAGAGCAGAGGAAACCAACTCTCCATTTACTTATCCCCCCCACTCCCCTGCGCAAAGCTGTAATTACAGGCCCACCAGACTTCAGGAAGGTGGTGTGACGGCTCTGGCAATGTCCCAGAGCCCTTGTGCCTCCTTCCCAAAGCTGGGTAAGCAGTCCTTCACCTTGTGAGGTGCTGGGAGCAGTTCCAGGGTTTCCTGGATTTATATGCTTTTGCATGTATGCAGAGACTACCACACCCCCCCCCCCCAGAACCAAATGCTTGCATAAGATGTGAATTAACTATATGTAGAAATTTGACAAACGGCTGATGTGTTAGCCAGATTCTTATGAAAACAAATATCCGCTTAATGTAACCTCATACCTGGATTTTAGGCAGAATTGACATTACAGATGCTCCAATGCACAGCAGCATATTGACACTGATAAATGCCTTATTTTCAGAACAGCCATCGGGCAGAGTATAATAGACATAAAATAGGACAATTGCCACCAGAGACAGAAGATAGTTTAATGCTGTGGCAGACAGCAAAGCTGTGAAGAAGCAAACAAAACTGGATTCAGGTTTTATTAGTACTTTTGAAGGAGGCTCACTAGAGCAGTGATGAAAAATAAATCCTATGGTACACTGTTGGATAAGAAAAGTGATCTGCTGGATTAACTTCAGTAGGCAGACTAAACTACTATTGCCTCTAGAAGATCTGGAAAAACTGAATCAATCCTCAGTAATTATAGTTGTTACTACAGCTGCATCAAGTCAGGCACAACTTTCTCCTCTTCTGACCCCATGTAATCAATATCATTATTATGCTTCTGGAAACACCAATTCCCTCTTAACCATGGTATGTTGGGGATGGGAGGGATTCAGACTCTCAGTTCCGCACATGCACAAAAACACACCCTTCCTTGGTCAGCAACTAGCGAATGAAGAGCAACATCAAAGAGTTCTCAGGTCATGACTCCTATAACTGAAATTTGAGCACAGCATGTCCCAATTTTAATAAACAAACCCTGTGATGCTGACCAACAAACCACTACATACCTGCATACCAGCATCTTGAGTTTCCTTCTTCCATCTTTTCGACCCAAGATTCATTCCAAGAGTGGGCAAAATCAATAAGTAAAACCAGCTGGATAAGAATGAAGCAGAAAGCACCAGCCATGCCTACATAAAACCACACTAGGAAGAAAAATAATTAATATATTAATTTTCATAAATAATTTTTCTGTTTGAATTGTTAGCATGTATTGAGTGATTCAGAGTCATCAGGGTAAAATTTACTCGTAAAATAAACTCTTAAAGAGTTTGACAATTAAAAAATAAACAAGGCTATGTCCCCAGGTAGCTTATAATCTAAAATTATAAGCTACCGGGGGACATAGGAAAGCACAAGGATTTAAGAGATAAATATGAGTCTGTGACTACACACACATAAAACTAGATTCTTTGGGAATGAGAATTAAGGGATTATGCTGAAGTAAGGAACCTCCAGCCTGCAGGAGGCCAGATTTAGCTCAATTTGGCCCACAAAACTGTTTTCCCTAAACCATGGCCACCTGACATCATATAGGATATCAGGTATGAGGCAGGTACAGACAGCATTGGATTAGCTGTGTAACTGAGCTCAGCATGGGGAACTCAATTGGACAGCTGATTGCTGAGGAATGCATATTTGCCAGTCCTAAACTGGCAATACCCCTTGTGCTATGGTTTCCAAATGCCCAACAATCAGCTGGCTGTTGGGCACTTGAGAATCGCTGCTCAAGGGACACTGACAGGTAGTTGGGACCACCCATCTGTCAAAAGTTGGCAAACTAAGGTAGGGACTGATCTGACCTGTCAGGCCAGAAAGGTCATGCCAAAGTCCTACGCATCTTCTCCAGTGTGACAAATCAGAACATTAAGATCTGTTAAATAAGAACTCAGTATCACATTGAAAGCTATTGGAAACAGTTTCTGTGCAAAATATACATGACTTTCAACGCAATCATACCTGTTGTAAAGGGTCCTTCTGGAATAAAAAATGCTCCAACTGTAATTGCAACAGCTGTGATGAATTTAAAGAACCAGAATCTGAAATATCACCAAAGAACCATCAAAGTTAGGGTATCAGCAGTATTTTTAAAATTTGTACTTTACATAATATACTGTATGCAATATTACATATGATCTCTTCACTGACCTGAAGCAACAGCCTTCAGGTTTTGTTATTTATATACCTTGTGCAGGAAACACAAGACTACAATTTATCTCTCTTTCTATCTATATCTATATCTATATCTATATCTATATCTATATGAATGAATTTATGTACCACCCTATACCCAGAGGTCTCAGGGCGGTTCACAGAATAAAACCAAAATATAAAACCAAAATACATAATCAAAATAAAAACAACAATCTAATAACCACCACCCCAAAAAAAACCCCACATTTCAAAAGGACATAGGATGTCAATCAAAGCAACCAAAGGCCTGGTTAAAAAGGAACATTTTTGCCTGGAGCCTAAAGGTGTATAATGAAGGCACCAGGTGAACTTCCCTGGGAAGAGCATTCCATAGATGGGGAGCCGCTGCAGAGAAGGCCCTTTCTCGTGTTGCCATCCTCCAGACTTCTCAAGGACGCACACGGAGGGCCTCAGAAGATGATAGGTTCATATGAAAAGAGACAGTCCTTGAGGTATTGCGGTCCTGAGCTGGTTAAGGCATTATAGGTCAAAACTCAGAAACTACCGTATTTTTCCGTGTATAACACGCCACCATGTATAAGATGACCCATTTTGGGACCGCAACAAAAGGGGGGGTTGACCAAAGTTGTGCTTGGGGGGAGGGAGATTGCCCACAGTTGCTGAGCTTTTTGGGGGGGGGGTCAGCACTGCCAATCGCTCTACAGCCTGTGCGCCAATCAAAATTGTACACATTGCTGCAGCAAACAATCGTCTGCACACACACCGCCAAAAGCCCACCTGCACACTCAGCACAACAACAGAAGATTGCACACACACCTCGATGATGCCGAAAATAGCACGCACCATTGCCAAAGCTGCAAACAATCATCAGCAGGCCTTGCCACAGCAACCTATCACATGCCCAATCGCCGCTGCAAATTTCATGCTGTCTGATGACAACAAACGCCCATCCCCCCTCTGCTATCCGTGTATAAGACGACCTGCTATTTTTGCATATTATTTCATAGGAAAAAATATTGTCTTAAACACAGAAAAATATGGTAATCAGTAGCCAGGGCAGTTGGACCAGGATCATCATAATATTCTCAAACCATCTTGCATGAGCAACCTGGCCAATGAATTCTGCACCAGCTGAAGCTTCCAAACCGTCTTCAGAGGCAGTCCTATGTATAATGCATTGCAGTAATCTAACCTTGAGGTTACAAGAGCATAGACAACAATATTCAGGCTATCCCTGTCCTGATAGAGGCATAGCTGGGCCATCATTTATTCTTACCCATTGTGTATTGCTGCCCTTGGATCACTGCTGCTCTTCACTTTGATCATCATTAAGGAGAACAGGAGAAAGAACATGGCCATACCAAAGCACACCCGATATACTGCTTTATAGCCTACTAGAACATCACAATTCACTTGGCCATCACAAAATCCAGGAATCTGTAATGAACAACATAAAATATATTAACATATGTCAATGAAGCACCCAAACTCTTTGTTTTGTTAGGAGCCGACTATGACAGGATTAATTTAACATCTCTTCATTACTTGAAATTTGTACAGGTCTAAGGTTCTCACAAGCCAATGTTAAACTGAAGATTTAAATACATAATATATATTTAAATACATAAAATATACATAAAATATAGTCCCCTGCTTTCAAAAGCCACATACATACATACATGTATGTATACTCCTGGTCTGAAATAATAGCTAACTAATACAGGAAGAAGGCAAGGTTTTACAGACAACCATTATGCTAAATGTTAAAATACTTCAATGAAAGGCAGTCATAATGAGAGAACTGCTCCATAGTTAGGCCTTAGCCTATGTAAACAAAACACTAAATAACATTCTAGAATAATAGGAGGTGCGGATACAAAGATGCTCTCTAGAACAAGCAATGCTTCTGAAACGTAAGAAAATGCAGGTCAATCCCAAACTACCGTAGCAGTGCCACAATAATTCTACCATAGTTGTCTCAAGAGTAAACTGACCTTCTTCAGCTGTTCTTCCATTCCTGGAATTAACATCACACATGCAACACCCACTCCAAGGAGCAAGAACAGAGCATATATCACCCTTGTTATAGTGGAATTATTTCCACTGGGGCAGCACCGGCACAGCAGACATGGGGCACTGCCACACAAACATGGTATCTGATGAAAGAAAGGGAGGAGTATGAGGACAAAATAAAAAGTTATGCTCCGTTAATTACGCGGTTAAAATGTTTAACTACTGGTTCTGATGTCACAATATTTAAGGATCACACTCCTACTAATGTAATAGTTGTAATCTCATATTCTGTATTACGTTTTCCGGTATACCCATTACTGCAAAGGCCATGGCTTTGATAGTAAAATGTGTGCAGATATGAGCAGTAGGTCCTTGGGCTCTTGATTCAGTGCTATAACACTAATAGAAGCATGAACAAGTCCTGCAAAAAAGCAAAGGTGATGTTGCAATGCTGCTTCTCAGATGGCTCTGTGATTGCCCCATGTACAGCCAAGACAGTCAACAGACTGTTTACAAAAGTTATTAGTTATGCTTACCAGGGCATATAGTGATGTATACCATAGCCAAGAAAAAGTATATGACTTACAGGTTAGTGGAGATTTGTTTTTACTTTATGCCTGAATCAAAGATATATACTGAATTACACACTCTACTTCAATATCCTCAGAGGTGTAGGGAAAAATATACGACAAGCTCTTACTCTAACTTCCAGCACATTAGGAGGAATGCACAACAGTTAAATCAGCAAAAGTTACGCAACATTCTATCAAGTTGCCCAGTCTGACCATTGTAACTTTCCACTCTGCCTTTATTATTCCATAGCAGGAATTTATCCCAGGGAACAGGAAAAAAATCCACAAATTTCAGTCTAACAAAACAATATTATGAATTTCTACTAGACTGATTTGATTCTCTCTTACACGCCTACAGATGATCCTACTTTAATGCAGGGTTTGTCAAAAGGAGGTAGAAGCCACACTTTCACTCATAATTTTCAGTTCGGTAATCCCACATATACTCCTAGCATGGTGACTTAGCATACACTGCGGTATAAGATGGTACAAACATTTGCCAGATGCCTTGGAACAATAAACGACCCTGTAAAATTAGAGATGACGAAACCCCACCACACACAAACACCTTTCACATTGCAACTTCAGAACCCCTTTATAGAGACATTCCTAAAAATGGCCTTAGGAAGCTATCCACAGAGGAGGAAAGCATGAGGACTGGATAGAAGATGATGCTGGGGGGTGGGGGAGCAACTACCTAGATAGCAAACTGCCCTCCAGGAAACAAGCGAGGAACTGTCAAATTTCAAAGGGCCAGTGTTTAAAGAGGCAACATCACCAACCCAGTGCCGGATTTACGGATAAACAATCCATAGCTTAGGGCCCCACTCTCTTGGGGGGCCCCAAAAAATTAAAGGAAAAAACACACCAGATGTAGATTTCCAAAATATAAGATAAAAAAACAAAAATAAAATAAAACCTACATACAGCAACAGTGTTTTGTGTTGCGCAGGCTCCTATGATGTAAGTAATGGGTCCCGCCTGCTAGCCTGCTCCCTAAAATATCACATATAAAGGGCCCCATAACCTTCAGTAGCTTGGGGCCTCCTCAAACCTAAATCCGGCCCTGCACCAACCCATTGCTTTCCATTACTAAGGGTTTTTAATTTGGGGTGCATTGCCATTTTGCCATAGCACCTGCAAGGCGCAGACAACAGGGTCGAGACGTTAACGCGCCTCCTCCATCAGTTCTAGGGCGTTGGCAAACGAAATCATATTATATATGATTTAAACAAAGGGGGCGCATCACGGCCAGGGAGGGGCCGCCTCGCCGCAGAGAAAGGACAGCGCGCGGAGATGCATGGGGGGGGGCGCAGTCAGAGAGCCCCCTCACTGCGCCTGCGCCTCTGGAACTGCTGCTGCTGCTGCTGCTGAATAGCCGCCCCCGCCCCCGTGACTCCCTAACCCAGCGAAGTGGGGCCCCGAAGGAGGAGGCCGCGGTTCCGGCCACATTACCCAGCTCGCCATGGAGCAGAGGCCCAAGACAGCCCCCATCTTCTTCTTCTTCCTCTTCTTCTTCTTCTCCTCGCGGCGGTTGAGTTGCGCGGCAGCCCTTTAAAAATGGAGCCAGCGGCAGCACCGAGCGGCGAGGGCTTGTTTACTCTCCAGTCTGCTTCGCTCACTAACCACGAGCTTTGACAGGCAGCGGCGCGTCACTTCCGGGCTGGAGGAGGAAGAGCCGCCACTGGCCACCTCCCCCCTCAGTGCGCAAGATTTAGTAGGGTAGACTCGCACAGGCTTCTGACTTCTGGGTTACCTTAAAAGTATTTTATGTTATGCTGTTTGGTTTGGTTTGGTTTGGTTTTTGCGGCAAAACAGTACGGGGAAAATCCAGGGTTTAAACGTAGGTGTGACTGGGCAGCAATGTTTCCTGTCCCCATTCGCTAATTGTAGCTTTAATGTATTGTTAATCTTTTGTTAGAAGCCGCCCAGAGTGGCTGGGGAGACCCAGCCAGATGGGCGGGGTATAAATAATAAATTGTTATTTTTATTTTATTTTAAAACCTAACCTCAACAGAGGGACGTGGGTGGCGCTGTGGGTTAAACCACAGAGCCTAGGACTTGCCGATCAGAAGGTTGGTGGTTCGAATTCCCACGACGGGGCAGTGGCGTAGCGTGGGTTGTCAGCACCCGGGGCAAGGCAAGTAATTTGCGCCTCCTAACCAGTGGATTTGCGCCTCCTAACCAGTGGATTTGCGCCCCCTAACCCGTGGATTTGCGCCCCCTACCCCTAACCCCCAGATGTTGCGCCCGGTGTGGCCGGCCCCCCCTGCACCCCCCACGCTATGCCACTGCGACGGGGTGAGCTCCCGCTGCTCTGTCCCAGCTCCTGCCAACCTAGCAGTTCGAAAGCACGTCACAGTGCAAGTAGATAAATAGGTACCGCTCCGGTGGGAAGGTAAACGGCATTTCTGCGCTGCTCTGGTTCACCAGAAGCAGCTTAGTCATGCTGGCCACATGACCCGGAAGCTGTACACCGGCTCCCTCGGCCAATAAAGTGAGATGAGCGCCGCAACCTCAGAGTCGGCCACGAGTGGACCTAATGGTCAGGGGTCCCTTTACCTTTTAACCTCAATAGACAGAATCCAGCTCCTCCATCTCAGAAACAATCATGCAGCATGTGGTTATGATAGCTGGAGGGCTGTCCAAATTATTGCAGTTTTGAAAGTTTGAGTCCACTATTTTGGTGGTATCTAAAGATAAACCAGAATCTGCTCCTTGACCTTAGGAACCATCATGCCAGTTTTGGCTACTATATCTTAAGCAGTGTCCAGTTCAATGCAGTTTTCTAAAGGTTCAGTTCATCATTTTGCTTCAACATTGAAACCAGGAATATACAAACATAGACAAAAACCTGCCCCATTACCTCAGGAATGACAAAATTGGTTAAGATCTCTCAGGAGGTGTCCCAATGTGTATGAACAAATAATCAAAATATATGATGGAGAACCTGTGCTGTATTTATGGTGTTCTGTTATTTTCCCGCTATTGTTTATTGTTTGCAGGCCACTAGTGGCATTTATCTAAAAACTCTTGCATGTGTAGTACATGATAATAATAATTTATTTATACCCCACCCATCTGGCTGAGTTTCCCCAGCCACTCTGGGCGGCTCCCATTCGAGTGTTAAAAACAATACAGCATTAAATATTTAAAACTTCCCTAAACAGGGTTGCCTTCAGGTGTCTTTTAAAAATAGGCTAGCTGCTTATTTCCTTGACACCTGATGGGAGGGTGTTCCACAGGGCGGGCGCCACTACCGAGAAGGCCCTCTGTCTGATTCTCTGTAATCTCACTTCTCGCAATGAGGGAACCGCCAGAAATCCCTCCTTCAGGTATACAAATGCATTCTAGTAGCATTAAGCAAAACATTTGTAAGTCCATGTCACCTGACATGAATACAGGAGCGGGGAACACATTTCTTGGAGAAAATTGTAATGTTTTTCATGCCTCTCAGTTTTCCCTGAAAATGTTTCCCACCTTCCCTGCTACTTCCTCCGCTGAATTTATTTCTAGAGGCCAACTGAGAAAGATGACACCCTAGCTGTGGATGGGGAGGGGGGGATCAATAGCTATGGAAATGATAACCCCCGATTCTTCATCTCCCTTCATGAGGCAACTGCAGGGCTGAAAACCATTGTCCCCTCAAAACGTGTATTTCTGCCCTTACTCCTAGAGGTCAGTCTAAGCCAAGAAATGGATGAGCCCTTTAATGATGACCAGCTCCTAAAATGTACACCCTCCCTAGGCTAAAGCAGATTGTGTTTTTCCCACTCAGGGATGTCAATTTGAAAAGTGTCATCTAACTAGCATTACCACCATTACCCAGAATGTATTTGTGTACTGAATATCTCCCTAGATGGCATTTATTTATATATAAGCTGCACGTACAGCAGCATCAGTACAGATGACGGCCGTTATTTTCAGCAGGGCAATCATTTCCATGACAACAACTGTCTGTGGCTTTCCAAAGGAAGAAATGGATTCTTAGGCTACAATCCACTACTCTTTCCTATTGAAGTCAATTAGACTTACTTGTGATGAGTCATGCAAAGGATTGTGCTGTCAGTAAACAAATGTTCCTTTTAAAATGCAAGTGAAGCCAGAAGTTCTTAGTTTAAACAAGATCAAACACTGTACGTTTAATTCTGACCTTGAAATACATACAATATACAGGGAGCAGCCTGTTTAAAGAAATAGGCTTGAGATGGGGTAAGAGCTTTCGGATTACTGTGCTAGAAAGTACATTCCATTGTTCTCTGAGTGCTGAACTGCTTGGAAAAACACACAGTTGTACAAAATGTAAAAGACTCAAATAAAACAGTGTGTCAAGTGTTCCTTTAGTAGCTGTGTCAGAGACTCCCAGCAATGTGTCACAAAAGAGCCCAGCATCCTACTGTGAAGTTATTGCAAGACTTAAAGCACCATCCTAATTTTGATTATCATTCCTAAAATAAAGACCCTTGTGTGATGTGTCTTGGGTTCCTTGACACTGTCTTTTCTCCTATTCCTTACTTGCCCTATGTGGGGAACGCTAATGTAAATGAGTTTCGCTGCTTACTATAACAAGGCCTGGACAAGGTCAGGGGAGGCCTGGGTTGTTGCTGGTGGTACTGCCACTACTAACAACTAGGGAACCATACTCCATCCTAGTGGTGGTGCTGCTGCTCCAGCCTCTCTCACACACCACCACTACATGTTTGCGAAATGTGCACAGTGGCAAGCCTTTCTTAACTATATTGGGCAGGGTTCAATCCTGATTGAAACCCGTTACCATACAGGAAGGAAGGAACACTGAGATTTGGATGTAGCAAAAAGTCAAGCCTGCTTATTTTCTACAAACGAGTATGTTTCACCTCCCTAATCTTTTGCGACAATTCGTTCACCTGGAATTTTACCAATGGCAAATCAGGTGTGGTTGAGAAAATTTGAGCTATAACGTAACACCTTAGACCGTTATATGGTTTGCTTTTACCCAAATGTATTATTCAAAATGCTTCTCGGGGAACATTAATTCATTTTGATAAGGGGCTGGACTGCTACTGAATGCTATCTTGGGAAATATATTTAAAAACCCAACATTGTCAATTGGGTGAAACAGTCTATAAGAATTTGCTACATTTGCACTCTACCCAAATGTGTTGTGCCTTAAAGTGTGGGTGTACTTCTTTTGATGCTCAATATTTGTCAGTGGCTTAGTAGCCATTGTGCTAGTTGGATACTTCTACTACTCATTTACCCCCAAGAAAGAATCCAGCAACTTTCCTGTGATTACACATCCCAAGCGATACATTGTATCTTCTATACAAACAAAATCTTTATTTGACAAAGGCATGTAACCTAAAAATAGTCTGAGGAATCTGGGTATTTTTGGCCGTGGCTTAATAGGTCAAAGTGAAACCAAGACAGTTTAATTCTAAATGGCCTTGAAGCTTTGCTCCTGATATCAAAGCTGAGCTTATACACAGATATCAAGTCCAGATGGTACTTAAATTAATCTGGCTTCTGGATACTTTCCCTGCCTTACCATCTTAAAGTAAAAGTGTTTCCAAATTCTGTGCATGCCAGTTACTGACAACATGAGCAGCATTTGCACATTTCAAATTAAGCCAATAGGCAGGTCTTTTGGCTTCTGTAAACTTTTCCTGGCTCCAAAAGCTGTTTGCCATGATATATATATGCAGAGTAGAAGATAAAGGCCATTAGCTGATCAGATCTTTGCACTGTGACCATTATATTTTTTCTGTTTTTTTAAGGAAGCATGTTTATCTGATCTGTAGAAAATGCAACTTGAAAAAAGAGACAATGCATGTATTTTTGTAAACTAAGAAAAGAATTATATATATATATTTATATATATATAATGCATGTTTATTTAAATGCTGAAAACTGATTGTGGCGATCACACAGGGTCCCCGGACGTTTGACAGTCTATTGATCCCTGTGCCACCACTGTGATTGCTTCCCCGCTGCCACCAACCCGTTTCTCTCGGATACACACGGAGTCCAGACAGTTGTTAACATTAAACCCAATAAACAAGTTTATTTTATAAGCGTTAACAAGTTTATGGTTTCAGATAATTTTTCTTGTCAGTTTCTTAATCTTAGTTTCTTTACCGGCCTATACCATCCTAATAACTTCTAACTGATTATTCCAACTATCTGACTCCTCTAAACAGATTCTCTCACTCTCTCACGTAAAACTATCCCAACCCACAGACTTATCCTCCCTTTCTCTTCTCTAACACAAGACTGACTCCTTAACAACACAAACTCTAACTTTAACTCCTCCCCTTGGATTCCCACTTGCCAATCACTTCACACTCGTTTAACCCTTTCCTTATGACCCTGCATAATGTCACCTAGGAGGGCAAACGCCACACTGATCAATTCCAGATTTCTCCTTAGAATATGAGAGTTTATTTATATAGAAAATTTACCTCCTACTTTTCCATTGCGTGATAACCTTTGAGATCTTTTCCAGTTCTATGATCCCAAAGAAGGTTTACGATAGATTGAAATAACACACACAAACACATGTTCACTGAAACCTACACAGCCTGGCCGTCCTTATGCTCCTGACATGATGGATGTGCCACAGAGTGCTTCCTTTCAACTCCACTGTCTCAGGAAAACTGGCAGCTGGAGCTGGGTGCTCTTTCTGACAGGGTGGGGCAAGCAAACTCCCTGCAGCTCCTCCTCCTTTCTGGCTGATGGATGGGGCCAGGCTGGTCCTGCATTCACTGTGTTCTTCTTCCTGCAACCTCTCAGTGACACTTTGGCTCCAGGGTTTATTCTAATGTGCAGTTAGACACATTTTGTGCAGCATCCAAAAAAAGAAAAAATAGTTTGTGGTGTGAAATGTGCACTTGGACATATGGGGTTTAACAAGAAGCTAAGTAATTTATTGAAAAAAGAAAAGAAAAGATGAACAAAGATAAAAAGAAATGGAAAACGAAGATGAATCCTGGCTCCTTTCAAATCTGCACGACCTTAATAGTACATGATGGGGCTAATTACTTGACTAGTCAAAGGCATTTATTACCTCACATTGAACTCTACTTACACAGTATATGTAGGTTTTTAATCACTACACACCAGCACAAAAGAAACAGATTACACAATTGTGCCATGGTGCTTCATCTCACATTATGCTGAGCATATTAAGATTTCTTTTGTTTTGAGAAGGCGTGGGAGCTCAGCTTCATAGTTATGCTCTGTAGGTTAAGGAATTTAGATAATTTATTCCCCCAAATAATTGGGGGATCCCTTTACTTCCCCCATTCTTTTCAAGGCACATCTCTCTTTCTTGCTCCCTCACTGCCTTTTTTATTATTTTCCCAAACTTTCTTTTTCTGTTACGCTTCTTTTGTTACCCTTCCTATCTATTTCTCTATTAATTCTTATGATGGCTATGTGTGCGCAGCAGGGAGGAAAGTGTATAAATAAACCCTGCTTGGCTCTTTGGCCAATGGCAGGGACCAGAATGAGTTTCCCTTCAGCTCACATCTGACTCACAGATCAGAGATCTGAGACTGGACTTCCACAGCTCCAGGCTTTCATGATCTAACCACCCCAGCCCACGGTTTCTCAGCACACCTCCACGCTCCTAGCATGGTTCGTGAGCGCCTCAGTGTGCAACACAATAGCTGGTTCATAAAAGTGCATGTGTTCTTCCTTCTCCTCAGAGACGTACCTGGCTGTGAGGTGTTTTGGTAGCACTGTGCAAAGCACTTTGCAAGCCCTGGACTCAGCACTTCCTGAACTGGTCAAGAGAGGACAGCTCCATGAAAGGAAAACCCCAGATTTTCAAAAGCAAGTAGGCAAACCTCCACCGATAATCATCTTCTGCTGGAGGATTGGCTTGGAACCCACAAGGGGAAGTCAGAAATGTGCTGTCTCAGCAAGAAGGTGGTGCCATTTGAGGCCCTGTGGAGGCAACATCAATACTGCACTTGACCACACCTCCTGGTGAAGCTGTGCTTCCTCAAAGGGCCCTTTGCCCAGTTCTGCCAGGGCTGACATCTGTTACTGGGGACTTGTCCTTATAGTCTGAGGAAAGTGGGAGAGCTATGTCCTCAGGTCAGGAGGTGTTAGGGACTGGCTGGATGCAGAGAAGTGGGAGGTAGCAGCTGGGGAGCGCCCAAGAGAAGAAGGTTCAGAGACAGGGGGTTGGTGGTGGAACAATGAGTGGTCAGAGAAAGAAGAGGGAGCAGACCATAGCTGTCAAGTGTCCCTTATTTGAAGGGACAGTCCCTTATTCCAGCGCCATGTCCCGCTGCTGTCCCGTATTGATGGATGTCCCTTAAATGTCCCTTAAATGACGTCCCTTAAATTTCAAAGGAAGCAGCTCCTCTCCCTCCCTCCCTGCCAGCCAGGGAGGAGGGAGGCTCCAACTGTGTTGCTTGGCTGTGTTGCTCACCCAATAAGAAGTCTAAGAACGACTGGGGGGTGGAGCCTGCATGCCTTGTGTGTGGCTAGTTAATGCAAGCTGAGGGGGGTTTTGAATGCTGGACGCCATTTTGTTGCATGTGCTGCTGCAAATTTTGCAGTGCAAAGCCAGGCCGGGGAGCCATCTTAAGTTGAGGCTGCATAGGCCTTGTGGTGCATGTGATTCAGATTCTATTCAGTTGAACCTCTTGTTACAAAGTTGGTTGGACAGTGTTCTTGAAGCTACCAGCATGAGTTTGACCAGACTGCAGGAGAACAGGAAGACTGGAGTGCCTGGAACAGGTGAGGCTGCAGGTCCCTTATTTTGGCTGCTGGTCCCTTATTTTCAAAGCTGCTTGCCCCTTATTTTCAAATCTGTAAGTTGACAGCTATGGAGCAGACTGGGGTGGGGGGGAGGTGTCAGAAGCTGGAGAGGTAACAGGGCTTAGTGAGCAGGGAGAGGTTGTGGAAGAGAGCAGTCCAGAATCAGTGGCAGAAGCATAGGCTGGAGAGGAGGTGGGCCAAAGGGCAAGAGATCAGGCAGACTGCTGAAGAAGCCTAGAGGTTCTCTCCCTTCCTGCTGTGGCCTGGGGGAGAGATGCCTGGAAGGCCTCATTTGGCTCCAGGCCTGAGGTTCCCAGCTTCTGCTGTAAGAGGTGGGAGATGCACTCTCACTCGGACCACCTTGAATGTTCAGTGCAAAGTGAGAACGATAGCATTGCTGGGATGGTGGGCCTGTTGCAAACTCTTGGACCCTGAAGAAGGAAAAATGACATGCTGCAAAGTCACATCCAAAATATACCAACCACAATGGGGAGGGGGGGAAGGAAAGTACTATGCAAAATTAACTGATGATCACATATTTCTTCAAATTCTAATGTGAAAATACTATTAATTTCAAGAAAATGCCATTAAAACTACCCTGGCACTTCCCTTTTTTTGACTTCCCTTTTTTGACTTGTCTCAGATCTTTATGATTCTAGACGTACAGCACAACCTAATGCCTGCTTACCCCTAAATTCTGTTATGTCTAATGGGGCTTTCTCCCTAGTGTATGCATGCTTTGGATTCTGCTCTGATTAAGGCCTATCACCAGCCTTTTAGAAAGCAAATCTTTGTTTGCAGCTAGCACCATTGAGAATTCTTGAATATAGTCTCCAACCATTAGTTATCAAGAGTCACATCACCACCACTTAGATTCTCTGCTTTCCAGTTGCAGTCTGCACAGTTATTTCATTAACCTTGGACCATTATATTTATACCTGCAAGGCACAGAGCAGATTATGCACTTCATTTCCTAAGAGCATCTTGCCAGTATTAGTGAGGAATCTGTTAAATCAATGCAGAGATAGCAAATCATGATAAATGACCTGAAATAGAAACTGTGATCATTTATTCATTTGACACAAGTCTGTAGGAAAGAGTTGGCTGTAGCTATTTGTAAAGCATGCATTCTTGAGGAAAAATTGAACTTCTCACCCCTGTTACACACTGAGTTTGGGAGTGGCAAGGAACACAGTAGTGAACTTTTAAAAAAACAACCTTGCTGTGTATGCCACATCGGTCAAGTTAGAAACACACAACTAAGGAATATTTTCTTTGCAAAAGGGAGGTGCTAAGGCCTGGGAGCCAGATCTGGCCCAATCACCTTCTAAATCTGCCCACAGATGGTCTGGGAATCAGCATGTTAGGACATTTCCGTTCCACCTTAAAAGGGAGCAGGCTGTGAGTCACAGAGTCTGAGTATTTCCTGTTCACAGGATGTTTATGTTTTCCATTGCTTTCGTTTTTCTCTGTGCTGGAGACACTGACGCAGGCAGTCATGTCTTTCTTTGTTCTGATCAACGCTTATTAAAACTTGTAAATAATGCTCTCCTGAGTGCGACTTTTGCTGTGCATTATCTGCTGATAGAGTGTGCATGAGCTCTGGAATGTGGCAAGATATTTTCTAGAAACTCATGTCACTAATTGCTGATACTGCGTGCCTACGGGAGATCGGTGGATCGTCCGGCAGACAGCTTGGGGCCATGATGGACTTTATCTCCCTGGCAGTATCCCAAGAGTTTTTACATGAGTAAAATGTTTCCTTTTATTTAAAATGCATCTCTGGGTTATTTGTGGGGCCTGCCTGGTGTTTTTACATGAGCAAAATGTGTGCTTTTATTTAAGATGCATCTCTGGGTTATTTGTGGGGCATAGGAATTCGTTCTTTTTCTCTCTTTCTTCAAAATATAGTCCGGCCCCCCACAAAGTCTGAGGGACAGTGGACCGGCCCCCTGCTGAAAAAGTTTGCTGACCCCTGTGCAAGAGTATTGGGATATCAGGATAACAATCAGATCAAAGTGACCTCCATGGGGCACAAAGCTGGGCAGTGTGAACAGAGGTCCTGGGCTGCCCAGATGCCAGGACTCCCCTCTCAGTATCAATGATGTGGTCCAAAGGAAAGCAGAGCAATACATTTGGCACTAGCTTGGCTGCAGGAGTTGCTGGAAGGCCCCATTTTACGGACTCCACTCTGGATTTGTGTAGGGTTTACTCCCTAGCCTTTCCTTCTCCCAAAGATCTCCTGCATGGCAGTGAGTACAGATTACTCACAAAGCCTTTCTCACAAATGAGTATAGCCACAAGGCAATGGAAGTTTAGAATCAGAGTTTTCCTTCTCTTAGATGGGCTACCTTCCCAGGTTGATGAACCCCATCTGCCCCCACTTCCCTTATTGACTGTTGGACCCACTATTGGTCTCATCCACTCAATCTGCCAGAGCCTGTCTTCACATGGAGGGGAAGTCCCTAACTCACCTTGGGCTTGAGACCCAATGGCTATCCTCCTTTCTCCTTATTAAATAAAGAACAAAAATATCTACAGTTAATATTTCCATTGCATTTTTTAGGTGGACCACTTAAAGCCAGTGCTGAAATCGAAGGTCACTCAGATTTCATATTGTCACAACTTTGAGAAAATCAACATGGAACATGTGAACATTTCACAGTAAAATCCACATTTTGAGGTGATGCATTCAAACCATGGTCCCATTCTATAGTAACTTGTATCATTCATATGTACAATTTCTAAATTGTTGCCTTCTATCTGTTTCAGCTTGTTGTATATTTACTGTTTTTGACACCACACTTAAATTTGCATTTGAAAAAGAGTGAAGGCCCTACAGTTTTGCTTTTCAATCTTTAAAAATGCCTTTTATAATGCTGAAGAGTTTCGGCCATGTAACAGCTGAGCAATGATAACAGCTTATAGTATCATATTGTCTTATGTCTCACACATATTACCAAATACCCCAGGAGATGCATAGCTGGCAATCATACACATTTATTTAATTGACTCTGACTTTTAATGAACTTTTACTCAACAGATTTGATAAGAGGTTCATGAATATATTTAAAATTATAATTCAAATTATATGGTACTTTTCTTATTCGCAAGAAGAATCAAGCAATATGCAGCCATTTTTAATAGTATACTCAACTTGCAGAACTGCACTTTTAGCTAATTAATCCCAGTTGGTTTTACATTCATCAGAATTCAATAGGATAGAAATAATAAGGGCAAAAAACCCCACCCACCTTATGATATCTTTACTTTGTCGGTATGATTGAGCTGAGCTGATGATTATATTAATTATCAAAGGATCTGTTTAGCTCTTCATCACAGGCATCATTTAAAATGCATGTCTTTATCTCTAATTGTGCTTCCAAATGGCTCTGTAATTGCTTGTTCACTGTTGGGAGCATGTTTGCATGTGGATGGGGGCACACTGGGGAAAAGACTCCTACCTCCTGGCCCCTGGTCATCCAACTCAAGCCTTGCATATTCACTAACACCCAGGCTCTGATCTAGCACATGGAGTAATCTTGTGCATGTTTATTCAGATAGAAACCTCATTGGGTTCAGTGTAGTTTACTCCCAGGGGGTGTGCATAGGACTGTAGCCAAACTGTAGGTGAATTAGGGTCTAAGATGTTTGAGGTGGTACGTAGACGGCATCAATTTTCATAGACTTAACTGCATTCACCTTGCAAACTATAGTTGTCTCCCTTTTCCTACAATACTGTACTTTAGACCACT
Source organism: Podarcis vaucheri (assembly GCF_965113315.1). Lineage (NCBI taxonomy): Eukaryota > Metazoa > Chordata > Lepidosauria > Squamata > Lacertidae > Podarcis > Podarcis vaucheri. Next base: position 69,423,569 of record NC_138761.1, on the reverse strand, counting down.
GAGCTCTGGTCCCTGCTTTTAGCTGAACGGCTCCTTTTCCCTTTTCAACCTGTGTTTAACGTGCTGATCTGATCACTTATTTGTTCTGCCCTTCTTTTAAAAAGGGCAACACTTTTCATATTAAAAATGCTCCTAAAAGAAGAGTGGCGGCTTTGTGACTGATACAATGGACAGCACTATGCTGTCTGTTGCAAAAAAGAGGGAGAAACAGGTTCTTCTGAGCTCTCACTAGGGGAAGAGATTGCATGTGTGCAGGCCCAGGCAGGCAGGCAGGGGTGAGCAGCCAGGTACACTTGTCTCAGGCCCCGGATGCTAGGGAGCTGCTGGACATATGCTGCCATGCCAAGAATGCCCTGTGCCTCCCTATCACTAATGCCTGATGGCAGTGCTTCTCCCTTTAACAAGAATTCTTATCAGGGCTGGTCAGCTGGATCAGGGAGCCGCTATTTTAAGTTTCCCCAATGCCTCTTAGTGCAGCTCCAGGCCATTAGTGGAAATTCTAATGGCTGCTTTAAGAACACTGCTGCTACCCACCAGAGTGGTAAGCAGCAATGTTAGAAAAGACACATCAGAGGGCACCTTGCCAGCACCCCTCCCAAATCTTGAACCAGACTTATTACTGTGATGCAAATAAAATGCACTGAACAAAGACGAGATGGAAAAAAGAACAAAAAAGGGCAGACACACTTTGAATGGAGAGCCAGCTGTAGGATGACAAGAACATTATGATAACTAGTTATTTGCAGCCTCTCATAACTTCTGTAAGCTTTCCTTCCTACCCTGTCACTGTTAATATATATATATACATATTCCGTTTCTCTCTCTGTCTCTCTAAGCAGCTTCTGATAATGCTGCTTCTTTCTGGAAATGCTTCTTGTAATCCTGGTTTCTGGCTGCTCATATATTTCTTTGCAAAAACTGCAGATCAGACACAAGCTGGGATGAATGTATGGAAATTAGCTAGTCAAGGAGAATCTTGGCAAGGACATTAACAAATCTGAAGTGGGGGCAAAACATCAAGGAGGCTGAAAGCTTGTCTCCAGGAGTTTGCTGTGTGTGTGTGTGTGTGTGTGTGTGTGTGTGTGTGTTCATCATTGTGCAAATGAATCATTAATTAGAATGAGGTAAACCAGGCAAAAGAGGGGGTGATTCAGTTTGTTAAATGTGGTGATGTAATTTTTTGTGATACTGACAACATTCAGAATTACCTGTTTCAGAATACCGGTGCATCCACCTTGCAGTGCTTAGCTGTATGATGAACCAAGCTCTCCTTCCCCAAAAGTTGCTATCTAGCTCAAAATGGAAGATAGGTTTCAGTGCATGCTTGATCAGTATTCACAAGGACATGTGCAAAAGTGTTTCTTGACATTAAAGCCCATACTGCTGCTGAAATGTAGTTCAAGGTAATCAATTAGCACTGACCAGGTTGCTCAGCCAAGCAACTTTTCTCTGTTCTGGTTGATGTCCTTGGTTGTTTATTGCAAATATAGTATTTGAGTGTTGTCCCACCCTGACTCATCCAGGTCTAAAAACCTGTCATTCCCAGGTGTGCTTGGTTTAATTTCTCTAGGTGGGCTGATGTTGGGAACAGCCATTCCCAACAGAATAAGGTGCATGCCCATGACACCATTAATATGCATGTGTCAATCTTATGAAGAAGTAAAATACTCTTGGAGAACAGCCAGGTTTCCCCAAACACTTACCAAGAAAGCTTGTAATTCCTAAACAGATTCAGAAATGCGATGAGGGCAACTCACCATTTCTTTTTATTTTAAAGTGCCCTTGTTTATTTACTGCTTCATAATGCTGATCCTTTTTGTGCTCCGAACCTTCCATTAATACAGTGGTTTTCCGTGGCACCCTAGGGCAGTGTTTCCCAACCGGTGTTCCGCGGCACACTAGTGTGCCGTGAGACACCGGCTGGTGTGCCGTGGGAGGGAGGCGGGCGAGTCGGGCGGCGAGAGGCGGCGGCGGCGAGGATCCGCGTCGAGCCGGGGGCGGCTCCGCGGTGGTGGTGCCGAGCGGCGGGGCAGCGCGCGCAAAAGGGAGGAGCGCGAGACAGCGGAGGAGGAGGAGGCCGGCATGTCCGGGCAGCAGCAGCAACAGCAGCAGCAGCAACTCCCGGCGACGGCTCCTCCTCCGCCCGCTATCGCCGCCACCACCACAACAGCCGCCGCCGCCTCAGCTGCCGCCGTCCCTCAGTCCCTCGCTCTGCTGCCTCCTCCCACCCCGGCAAGGGGAAGGGAAAAAACGTTCACTTTTGTGCGTCCCTCCCGGCGTGACGCTGCGCGCTGACGTCACGGGGCGGGGCTTTAATGGTGGTGTGCCGCGAGATTTTTTTCCGGTAAACAGGTGTGCCGTTGCCCAAAAACGTTTGGGAAACACTGCCCTAGGGTACCTTGAATGGTGGTCAGGGGTGCAGCGAGCAACACTGATCTTAACACTGTCCTTCTTTCCTTCCCTTCCTCCTCTGATGCCTTCTCACATCTCCCAAAGGCTTGTACACCTGTTAGTTGCAGCATCCCTGGCTACAAGCTCAGCAGGTGAATGGTGCCTCTGGGGATGGTATGGGGCTGCTGGTTGCCATGAGCTGAGGAGTAAGCAAGCAATCGGGTGATGGAACCTAGCCAGCCAATCCACCAACCCTTGCTGTTTGGAATGGACAGACAAGTCCCAGGCTCCTGTGGGGCAGTTTGAGGAGGCACCTCTCTTGGGGGGAGGGGGGAGGTCGGAGACTAGGGGTGGCAGCAGCAACTGCCTGGAGGAATCCCAAGGAGAGGGGAGAGGAGAGGAGGCTGAAGGAACACTCCACAAGGGAGGGCGTTTGAAAAAGGATGAGAAGCTGCCAGCTCTGCAAGCAAGGGATCCTGAGCCCCACAAGAGTGCCACAGAAAGAATGTAGTTGGTCAAGGGAGCCTTGGACTCTGCATTAATATGTAGAGACAAAAGTGTGGAAGGAGGAAGAAGCTAATTTGGGGAGTGTGTATTTGAACAGATGCTTGAATAAAGGAAATGTAATCTCTTCCTCTTAGAGCTGTCAACTTTGTTTAGCTGGCTCTGCTCTTCTCCCCGCTGCTGTTAGCCTAACACTCAGAGCTGCTAGATCAAAGCAGAAATCCTTCCAGGATCCTTGGCTTCTTTACAAATTAAGGCTGTGATGATCCTATGCATCCAATGAGATTTTCTTTTCAGAGAGAAGTGGAACAAACTACAGCTTTGCTGCAGGTAAAGTACTTTAGAATGCATGGACTCTGCCTGGGTAGCTGACACCCAGCGGCATTTATTCTGCCTCCTAGGAGTGTTTGCTCTTTGCCTTCGCTTATGCTCTGCTTGTGCATTTGATAATAAAGCAAATATTACAAGTCTCCAGTACTCTCTACTCCAAATGATATTAAGGCTGCAATCTCACACCCACTTAGGGGGGAGGAATCCCATTGAACTCAGTGTTGCTTACTTCTAGGTAGATATAGAATTGCAGAATCATAGCATTGCAGAGTTGGAAGGGACCCCTGTTTATATTAAACTCACATGGTTTAAATAAAAACCAACATAGTATTTTATTTTACGGTATAGCATTTTAATCCAACTGCTTATAAAAATTGGAAGTGGCAAGACCTATCTTTAAACAACTGCTCTTCATTCCCACTCATGCAAAAGCAAATGCCTCTTTATCTAAGATGAAGATTTGCATCATCTAAATATGCGTACAAACTTACAAAATCTAAAAAGCTTCAGAGAAAAAGGTGGGATATATATAAATATAGCAACAAAGTTTTAAACTTTTTGACTTTCCCCCTTCATTTCTTTTGTTCTACTCATATGAAAATCTAATTAAGGGGAATACATCCAACCCTACTGCTCTGGTATGCATGCCTACTCGAGTCCTATTGGTTCATTGGGACTTACTCTCAGATAACTGCGTCTATGATTGCAGCCTAACTGGGGACGGAGTGAAAGTCCTCCTCGGGACTTGACCTTGGGAAGAAATCCTGCGGGCTGGCTCAAATTATGCCCTGATCTTTGAATCATTAATTGCACGCGTGCATTCAAGTACATGCACTTCCACGAACACTGACGGAGCCTCCCACTGATCCAACCCCTCTCATTGGACATCAGCAGCTCCTCTCCTATCACAGCGCCAAGGATTTAACACGATCGAGCAGCGCGCTGTAAAACTCCTTCGATCCCTTGCTCGATCCCGCCTACAAACCAACCGGGATTTATTAATCTTCTCGACAGCTTGCGCGGTGGGGGGAGAGAGGGGGTGGGAAGAAGTGGGGGAAAGGAGAAAACCGGGATCCAAACAAAACGCAAGAGGGCAAGAAACCTGGATCGCTTTGCCCCTTGCGTCAGGAGAGCCGGATCCTTGGGGTTTTACGGCGGCCGAGCTGGGAGCCGGGAGCGGAAGGCAGGGCTGCCGTCCCTTCCCTTCTGGGGACCGGGAGGAAGGATTTCATAGGATCTTCCCCTGCCGAAGCCGCAGCGAGCGCCGCGCGAGTTCCCGCCTCCTGCCTTCGCTCATTCATTCCCGCCGCCGCCGCCAGCAGCTGCTGCTCCATTATGAGCGGCTCCTTCCTGGTTCCTCGTTGCCAGACGCGCGACTTGGACGGCGAGCCTGAGGCGGCGGGAGCCGGGAAGAGGAGGCGGCAGCAGCAGCAGCAGCAGGAGGAGAAGCCCGGCGAGAAGCCCTCCTTCCCCGCGCCCGGCGCCTCTCGGGGCTCCTGCGCCGCGTAAAGAAGGAAACCCAAACAACCCGCGACGGGTAAGGACTGGTCGCCGCGAGGGGCTGCTGGGCTCAAAGTTTCCGCCGCGGTCCGGGAGCTTTGGGTCTGTTTCTCCCCCCCCCCCAACACCTCCGTCCCCTCACGATCAGCAGTCGAGCTTATGCAATAGAGCCAGTCTTGTCCCAGGAGAAAATGCAAGCGCCCTCGGGATTTCTCGCGCTTTTGGCTCCCTAAAGCGCGCCAGCCAAAGGGTCGGCGCGTCTGGTTCGAGCCCGCCCGGGGATGGTTTGTGGGCAGGATTTATGCATGGCAGGGGGTCGGACTAGATGATCCTCGGGGGGCGCCGTCCAACTCTACGATGCTTTGATTCTAAGCCCCGGACAGGAAAGGCTGCCTTGTTTTGCTCGTTTCCAGGGGGAACTCTCCGAAATAATGGTTTGTGGGGAGGGGGGTTCTGTCCGTCGGGATGGGGGTGAAAGTGGGAAGGTATGGAACTTGCTTTTCCTTCTCAAAAGCGTGGGAGTTTGGTACAGGAGCAAATTGGGTGAGGGGCTGTCCCCACTTTTGCTTCAAGCACGTCCTGGTGCTGTTTGATACCTGCTCTTGAAAGTCTCCTTTGCCCAAGTTGTGCGCATGTGTGAATGTTGGTGATTCGTGATAGGAAGCGGACAAGAATCTGGTGTATATGTATATGTACGTGTGTGTGTGTGTGTGTGTGTGTGTGTGTGTTCTAGCTAGTGGAGGGATTATATCTGCAGGTGTAAATATCAACAAGTGCCCTCACTCCCCAGCCATCAGGTGGGCAATTCAGGACTGCATTCTTGTACACACTTACTGCTTAGGGAGTCCCGTTGAACTTGGAAGAGCCACAGAATCTGCCTTATATGAAGAATGCCTCAGGTTGAGTCTGACATCGCCAGGTAGGGGCTGGGAGAGAACCTTGCTTGAAACGCTGGGAAGCTGCTGCCGGTCAGTGTAAACAATCCTGAACTAGATGGACCAGTGCTCTGGGTCAGTATAAGGCAGCTTCCCATGTTCCTTCTGAGATATGCATCGGATTGTGCCATCAGTAGCCCTCTTCCAATCCACTGCCCCAAGAGAATTGTCTGTTCCTGTGACCGCTTCTGGAGTAAAAAATAATAATAATGCTCCTGTGATAATTTGGCCTGTTTCTGTGAGCCTTGTAGCTCTATTTCTGTAATAGGCATTTTCCTATTTATTTGCATAAGAGGAGTGTTACTCCAGAAGCAATCAGTGTGATTAGGTAGTCATAAAACACAGGTTCCCAAACTGTTGGCCACCCAAACTTCTTCAAGGTGGTTACAGTGCCTGCATTAAATATCCAGTATAGAGGTGATGATAGCTTTTTGCCTTCCAAGATCATAAACAAGGATTACCGAACTGGGGCTCTGAGGCTCTAAGGCAGGATGCTCTGGTGCTGCCTTTCCCATCTTCTGTATTCCGTCAACCCTATCCCAAGCCCTGCTGGGATAGGCTGCTGGTTGTGTGGCAATGCTGCAGCCAAGGGTAAGGGTCAAAACATTGGCCGTTTCCCAGCCCTCCATGTTTCATGCTTTTAAGAAACTGCACCCAGTTTCTGCCATCTCAGTCTTCTATATTTCACACTTGGTTGCACTGATGAGGTGCTCTTCCAGGTGACTTTCATGTGTGCCAGACAAAATGATGTATTTTCAAAGGATAGTGTTAATAGCACTTTAGTGGAGGTGTTCTTGGAGGTGGGGCAGAGCTGTTGCAACAAGCACTGATAAACCTGCTACTGGCACAGCCTCCCTTAGCCTTGAAGGCAAGTAGGTAGCTGATATGAAGACGTGCCGAGTTGCCAGCTGAACAGTGTGCATCTGGAGAGAAGAAGAGTTATTGCCATAAATACTAACAGGATGAGCTAAGCTGGTCCCCCAGTAGCTTAGGAACGAAAGCTTTGGTTTGTTCACAATATTTTCTAAATCTGGTCAAATACTGTAATTAGGAGAGATGCTGGTTGTGCATCACCTTCTGCCCTGGAAACTCTTAACCCTTATCCCAGACTGGAAGCTAGTTCTATTAATGAGTTGCAAAAAAAAAAAAAAAAAAAGAGGCAGTTCATGATTGCTTACAGTAAGTGTTCCACTTCCTCCTTACTATACCGTATTTCTCCTGTTCTGTTCCAAGATCTGGTGCCAAAATGGCCTCAGCTAATCACTGTATGAACTACAGTGGTACCTCGGGTTACATACACTTCAGGTTACAGACAGTGCAAACCCAGAAATAGTGCTTCAGGTTAAGAACTTTGCTTCAGGATAAGAACAGAAATTGGGCTCCGGCGGCAGCAGCAGCAGGAGGCCCCATTAGCTAAAGTGGTGCTTCAGATTAAGAACAGTTTCAGGTTAAGAACGAACGAATTAAGTACTTAACCCGAGGTACCACAGTAATAGTGAACCCCAAAAGAAACACAGTGAGAACTGAGTGTGCTTGGTGGCCATGACTTTTTTTTTGGGGGGGGGGTGTTTGGAAACATGGGGGGAGGGCAGAATGGAATATCTTTTGGGAGGGCGTTGTTGGAACCCTGAACATTCCATATGGCTACATTTTGTCGCAGGCCCCTTGTATGTGTGGATTATTTCTGCAGCCAATCAGAACGCGTTCTTCTTCATGGATTGCAAAAAATATGAAATGGCAAGTTGAAACACAAATCCACCCTGATGGGTGCACACACAGAGAGATTAGTCTGCTTCTGCACACAGGCCTTCCTTGCTGTGTCTGGCAAATACATGCTCAGAAACTCCTTTTGAAAACAGCTCGGGAAGGAAATAATTGTTTGCTCAGCAACGTATTGATCATAATTAGTGTTTTCCCCCCATGAAAGTTGCAGTGATATCATAATTAACTACTAGATGTTTTATCAGTTGCAAGTCACATAGGTCTTCAGTTCTATGCACAGCAAAGGCAGCAAAAGTACATAAAGTACTGTACTGTAATCTCCAGTGGTTTGTTGAATTACAGCAATAAAACAGCACAGTGGATTTGCTCCAGCTCACTGTGGGTGCAACGTCCTTGGGCGGATCCCCATAGGGCATAATGTTTCCCCTTCCCCCTTTCCCCTCACTTATGGGCACTCAGTGCACCAGACCATTACAGGAAAGGAGACTTCTAGCTCAAGTTCCATGACTGAGTGGGAGGAGGAAGAGGAAGAGGAAGAGGAAGAGGAGGGCTGGATGGGGATCTGGAAAGTGTACAACACTTTTCCTCCATAAAACACAAGTCTAGAGTGAGAGTCTAGGGTGATGTCTGCTGTTTCCAAGATCTCTTTCCATTGTGAGACTTTTGTGGGTGAGCTGAGTTTGTTTGAATGCTGAGTGAGAACCCGAGACTGAGAGGAAGGGTTTGTTAGAAGGAAAATGAATTTGTATACAGTATATTAGTAACTTTGTATAAATGTACCATTTTTATATGTAACTGTGTATTTTCATACTGTTCTGTTTAAGTTTTCTGTTGTTGCTTCAGTTTTTTTGTACCCCGCTTAGAGATATTTTTATTAGGTTAAGCGGTATGGAAATTCAATAATCACTACTCAAAGTGTGCACACTGAAAAGGGTAGTGGGGAGGATGTAGGGCTGTTAATCCCTGTCAGGAGCCTTTGCACCCGCAGCATGTAATCTTTAAAAACTGGATCCTGGTCATTGACAGTAATAAAGTGAGTGATTCATACTCTTCAAAAATAGATTTTATTGCAGCAATTCAAAACAGTGGGATTATTGAGTTGTAATCTCCAAACTACAACAAGCTTATCTTTCTCTTCTGGTTTAATAAATATCTCCACGTGGTGACTATGTTTGGCATTATTTTTTTACTGCCATGTGCCCAGGCACCAATTCAGGGGGTGCAGCTTCTCTTGCATTGAGTTACAGCAATGGGGAAATGTTTCTTTTGAATTTTCACTTGAAGTACAGACATGTGCACTTTTAAAAGGAGCTCCTGATACATCACAGTCACAGAGTTTTGTCCTGACTTATTTAGAACTTGCTCATTTAACCCTGTAAAAGGTTAAAGCATTTATTAATTTGCCTATCTTTGGGCACTAAGTGAAAACTTTTCTCTATAACCAAGCTTTTGGCTGATTAAACAATATATGGCCTTTTAAGTGTGTTTGTCGGGCAACTGGTTTGTTTGGTTTTTTTGTTACGTACTTTGTGTTCTCCTTTTGTTTTTTTATGTTGTAAACCACCCTGATATCTTCAGATGAAGGGCAGTATACAAATTAAAAAACTAAACCTGGGTTGTGTTTGATACTTACTTACTTACTTACTTTTACTAATCTGTTGCTGTTGTTGTAATATTGTGTTTTTATGTGGTACACAGTCTTGTTATTTTTTATGTAAGTGTGGTTTATAAATATGTCAATTAAAATGTATAATGTTTTGAGGGGAGGGTAATTATTGCCTACCAAAAAGTGCAGAGGTTACATAGTCTCCATGAAACCCAATTTTCTATGCACTTTCTTCCTGTTTGCCTTGCAAACAAGACTGAAAAGCACAGGAACCTTTCAAGTTCTTTTTCAGGCATTAGCTTCAGGATACTTGGTTGGTCCCTGCTCCTGCCAACCTAGCAGTTCGAAAGAAAGCACGTCAAAGTGCAAGTAGATAAATAGGTACCGCTCCGGCAGGAAGGTAAACGGTGTTTCTGTGCGCTGCTCTGGTTTGCCAGAAGCGGCTTAGTCCTGCTGGCCACATGACCCAGAAGCTGTACGCCGGCTCCCTTGGCCAATAAAGCGAGATGAGCGCCGCAACCCCAGAGTCAGCCACGACTGGACCTAATGGACAGGGATCCCTTTACCTTTTACTAATAAGACTGAATATTTTCCTACCTGGCTGTGCTAGGTTGCTGATCACTAGGGGTGCTTGGAGATCAAAGAGTGGTCTGGATTACCAATGAAGTGTAGACCCGAAGAGTTCTGCCACTACTATTATGGTGTCAAGACTTTTAGTGGCAGTTCTGTTGTCTCATATTAAAATCGCAACCCCTGCTTTCACAAAATGGATTATTGCAATAACGTTTGCATTTGAAAAAAGCAATGATAGTCTTCCAATATTCACCTGCAGTGAATCTCTTAAAAGCATAATCTCTTTTGTTCTCTAGAATCCTTCCAGTGAGGTGTGTTTGAAATATCAAAAGCATTTACCTGCTAGACATTCCATGTATCTGCTGTCTCATTTAACTGGGCCATTCTCATGTAGCTGCTGATTTGCCTTGGAGCTTGCAGATCACTGGTCTGCTCACATGGCATGCAAATGTCCCAGTGTATTGCGAGGAGCATCTGTTGAATGAAATGACTGTGATATGAAACACCTTAATGTGCAAATGCTTTCTGCGGGGGGGGGGGGGGCTTGTCACATCTATGTCTATCCATAGCTTTCTGTTGTTGTGCTATAGTTAAATGCAAGGCTGCTTTTGCCCCCTTTTGTGATGTGGATTAATAATTTGCCATACATTTGCACTTTGGTTTTCCTTTACTGGTTGGTTATCAGGTACAGCATTTTTGCCTAAGAGCAGGTGCATATGGTATTAGAAATAATACCTAGCTTGTAAATAGTATGATGTTTATAAAACTCTTCATATATGTGGAACACAAAACAGTGGTTTAAAGAAAGGAACTTGCAAAGATACAGTTACTGGTATTCAACTAAGTTCATTGTGTTCATAAATTTCAGTGGGTCTACTTTGAGTCAAACTTTGTTGAATATCACCCAATATCTTTTCAGGGGTTTGATTGATAATCCTGAATGTGGCAGGATGCATCCATGTCTGGTTATGTAATGGCATTCTCCTAAATGATTAGCTGTCATCTTAGAAACCTAACAAAGTAATTTAAACCTATGTCAGGCAGCTTGCATACTTGGCAGCTTGTGGTTTGGAGGATTTTTCAATTCTATGTTGAACGTAACCTCCTTGCAATTTAAACCAATTACAGAAGGATTGAATTACCACCACGCGGGTTATAAACACATGGGCTATGTTTAGCTTGACCTGAAATGGCAAGGGAATACTGTGATGGTGTCCTCCCTGCACCCTCATGGTCCATTTGCATTCCTGAAACTATCATAAAGAAGTTCACCTTCTTCTTTTCCTGGACATCAGAAACATTGGTCTTTTACCCTCCATAAGATGATCTGCTTAGCCTACCACTATCCATTCCCTAAGTTTTCCCTACAGCAGAGTGTGTACAGTACTTGGAAACCACAAATCCTAAACCTAGGATATCAGCCAATTGTTCTAGGGACTTACTGACCCCCAAAGAGCCAGGCCACTAAGAAAGAGAAGTCTCTGCTTGATGCCTCACCAAAGACAACCTGCTAACCTGCTTGACTGTCATGCCTCTCAAACAAGAAGTGTTGAGACTTTTAGGACCATGAGGGAACTCAAACAAAATTTCTTCAGATCTTTCTAAGCAGCCTCAGAATCCCCAGAGTTCTTTCCGTAACATCCATCACTCTCCAGAATGACTCAGTTTTTCTTTTTATGTAGAAGTAACTTACAGAAACTCAAGAATTCCCACTTTACTTTTTCACTACAGTGGTACCTCGGGTTAAGTACTTAATCCGTTCCGGAGGTCCGTTCTTAACCTGAAACTGTTCTTAACTGAAGCACCACTTTAGCTAATGGGGCCTTCTGCTGCCGCCGTGCCGCCGGAGCACGATTTCTGTTCTCCTCCTGAAGCAAAGTTCTTAACCCGAGGTACTATTTCTGGGTTAGCGGAGTCTGTAATCTGAAGCGTATGTAACCTGAAGCGTATGTAACCTGAGGTACCACTGTATCGCGGTGCATCCCCTTGTTCTTGTTCTCACCAGAACTGGCTTTTTATTGTATACCTCTGAATACTAGGAAAATTCCTAACAGGAAAACCTTATTAAAGCTACAGATAGAGAAATGTAAAAACATTCCTAGCGCCTTCTCTTGGAGTTCCAATTACAGTGATTGCTGAGCATTTCTAGGCACAAATTTGGGATTTCCAGGTCCAAGTGTTTTTTATTTTTATCTTTTTGCCCCACCATTTTCCCCACGAAAACCCACTCTTTACTGCTGAATCAGTGCAAAGAGCAATCCATGGAAAACCTGAATTGCCGTTTGCTCTGATTCAGCAGTAAAGATTGGACTTTCCTGTGGAAAATGTCAGGGCAAAAAAGAAGTGCTCAGATGCAGACTTGGAAAGTGTGGACGTATGCCTAAAAAGCATGGCACAAAAAGATAAACGTGGATGGTGCAGGATTGTTTTTCATGCTTTATTAAACGCCTAAAGCCACTGCACTCAGGTAGTTCACTTCCATGTGATAATCTCATAAAATAATGCTTTTACATGTAGTGTACTTTAGACTCATTAGCCATTACCTTTTGAACTTCCACTTTTCTAATTTCCCTATTTACCTCATGGTATCTATTTACCTCATGGTAATTCTCCAGAGCTTTCAATTCTGAAATCTGTTACCTCTTATGACAGCGCTCGGCCTCCTCTCACTTCTCACTTTTGCGCCATTTGTTAAATTTCCTCTTTTTGTCCTACCTGGGGAATGGAAAGAGAGAAGCATTTATTCAACCTTAAGAGAGATTCCTGCATCCTATGACTCTGAAACTTTGCTTTGTGATCGCAGCCCATCAGCCAGGTTACAGCCCATGTGACTGCAGTTTGTAGCCAAGCGGATTAGAATTAGCTTTAGAGAGTGGGTTTTATAAGGCACTGAATCAAAAGCTTAACTGAAAATACAACACAGCAACCACTTCCTCAGTTCCTACTAATTTGATTGTCTCGGGGAAATGTGTCAGTTTTGTCTGGGTGGATTTGTCATGCAAAAATCCATTTTGCTTATCTTGGATGGTTTTGAAACTTCCTAGATATTCTGTGATTTTTCTTCCCCTGTGTTAAAGGCAAAGAGTTGGCATATCAAGATTGCCTAGGATGCTTTTGTGCCTTTTCCTTTTTCAAAAAAAAAATCCTAAATATGTGTTCTTTTTTCATTTTGTCATAATTCACTGACATCTCACCCACAGTCTCTCTCCCAGTTCTTCTCTAGACAAACCAGACATGCTGGTGGTGACTGTCTTCTTCCCAAGAGGAAGCAGAAGTTGAACTTGTGGGCTGCTGATTTGTGCAAATGAAATATGCTGAATTGTGCAGACATTTGGTCCCAAATGTATTTTTGATACATCCATTAGGAATGGCTCTCTGATACTATTTATTGGCTGCCCCACCTCACCTGCCAAAGGAGAGCCTTACAAATATCAGTAATAAGACCACTCTTGCCCTCACGCCCATACATACAATCTAGAAGACAATACAGTGGTACCTCGGGTTACATACACTTCAAGTTACAGGCTCTGCTAACCCAGAGATAGTGCTTCAGGTTAAGAACTTTGCTTCAGGATAAGAACAGAAATCATCTCCAGCGGCAGCAGTGGGAGGCCCCATTAGCTAAAGTGGAGCTTCAGGTTAAGAACAGTTTCAGGTTAAGAACAGACCTCCGGAACGAATTAGGTACTTAACCCAAGGTACCACTGTATATGAATGGAAAAGGAATTGGTAGGGAGGAAGAAAAGCAAATGGGCTTGGACACTCAAACACTTTGTCATGTCCACTGGCTTCCAGTCAGTTTCTGGGTCCAACTCAAGGTACTTGTTTTAACCTTTAAAAACCCTAAGAGACTTAGGGCTATTTTAGTTGAGGATAATTTCCTTCCACATAGTCCTGCCTGTGAGCCTCCTGAATGCCTGACCTGGATGACAGTAGAACTGGTGTTAACCAATTTGGCCAGAGGAGCAAAAGTCATGAAGCTAGCCCAAGTTTTCCAATCTTTCACATGGATTAACCTGGACAAGAAACAATAATATCCTTAAGTGGCTAGTTAGCAAATGGCTGAGAGATGAGAGCCTACCAAGTACCAGTCGTGGTTCATTTGTTCATCGTTGCTATCTCCACTAAAGTGCTTTCCAGTGTTCAAGCCTATAAAACTAAAGCTTTGCACTCTTGAATTTTGTAAGCATAAGTGTTGAGGATTTCAAATCATGTTATAAGCTCTTGAGCTGTTAACAGTGTTCACTACTTGGCTCCAGTTTGCAAACTTTTCTTTATGCTTCGTGGGACTGGAAACTTTGAGGAAAACTTAGAGTTTCAGTGTCCCAATGAGTGAATGTTTCTTTTTCTTCTTGAAATAGTTTGGATTCAACCTATTTTCTTTTAAATTAGAAAATGGGCGAGGGCAGGAATTTTTAATAATTGGGTTGTATCCACTCAGAATAGACCTACTGAAACTAAGACTTTCTCACTTGGGTCCATTAATTTTAATGGGTTTACTTTGAGTAGGATAAAACCCATTGTCCTTTCTCACTTGCTGCTTCTTACCCTGTGTCCTTGAAAATAAGAACTGCAAGTAGAGTCTGTAATCTATACAGTTCTTTAATGTACACCTAGAGACTTGGGCAGAACTTCGGTTATTTTATTCAACCACATTTCAGGCTACATCATGGACTCTGAAATTCTGCCGTCTGCTATATGGGTTGACTGGTGGCAGTGACCACTGCTGTTAAAAAAAGAAGGTCAGAATAACTTGCTGAGCATGTGGAATTGACAAAACAATACTATTATTGTTTACGTCGGAGTTCCACTGTGCTCAGTGCTTTAGAATTGGAGCTTCAGAGAACAAAACTTCTGAATAAACGTCAAGTGTCTTTCTGTGTTCAATGCATTGACACACTTTCCAGGAGTAAGCCCCATTGAACAAGTTTGTATACATAAAATTATCTAGAATAACACCATTAAACACAACTTTACTGTTGAGTAAACAGTCAGTCTTGCAGTTGTCTGGATTGGAGCCTTAATTCAGATTTGGAGTTTAGTTCATATAGATGGAAGATTTATAGGCAACTTTACCAGATTAGGGGCGCTGTGGTAGATTGTACAAAATATGAAACTGGCTTCCCAAATCTTTTCTGATACCATCTGTCCCTTTTGCATATTATTATCAATTATTCTGGTATTTGAAACTCATGTGTTGAAACCTTAGTTAATGAAAACATGTTGACTTTTCTTTGCTTTATGTTTGTCTCTCTTACCCGACCCCCCTTGTGTGAAAAATGCAGAAATTACTTGAGACTCATGAGCTGAACAATCTAATTTAGCACAGTGGGCTATCATGAGTCATAATTAGGAAGATCACAGCCAATTTCAACGCATGTTAGGCACACTTTATTGCCACCAGCTGAAACTTTTCCCATTAAAATGTACATGACTACCTAAAAGAGAGGTTTGTTCTCTGTGTGCTTCATACTGGGTTTTCCTTTTATATTTGTACAGCAGTGCTTGCCTTAAGTGGTATTTCTTCATAGTCAAGAATCAATTACTTCCGTGTAATTACTTCCATGTTTCAAAGTACACTCCCACCAGTTGTGTCCCCTCCAAGATGGAAGAACAGAGAGTTCCAGCTTTACTATCAATGTTCAAAACTAATGAATCAGCCTCTTAAGCCATGAGCTGGCTTAGAAATAATTAGTTTTAAAATAATAAGTTTGGGCTTATCTGCCTTTTGGTTCCTGAGCGGAAATTATATTCTCGTCTTTATAATAATCAGGGTTGTGTTGTTGTTTTTAACTAACTTAATCACATCTTTTCTGTTATTTTTTATCAAGGTTCTAGCCTAACTTGTCACACCCAGTTCAGCAATAAAGCAAACTAGCACTGTTTGTATTTGTTGTAACCAGTGTGTGGCGGCTTTTGCAATCAATTTGTCAAAAGTCCGTTCCTCAGATTTGTCAGGTTGTCAGAGAAAATTCCTCAAAAATACGTAGGATTTCCGCCCTGTCTTCGCTTGCTTCTGTGCAGGCACAGTCAGAAATTTGCCCTTTGATTCAGAGATACTCAGGACAAGCCCGATTGGCTCTGAGTAATATAATACATAAAGCTTAATGGCATTTTATCTGTACATACTAAAGAGACCTTTCTTTTCTGAGATAAGTGTTTCTTTAAAATATCAGCCAGCTGTTTTTGTGCCCTGTGAAGAGCAAATATAAAAAATTCAGCAGCAGCGTTCTTGTTCTTTTTTACTCTTAACACACAGTCTTTTAAATAGCTTCTCTGGAGTGGGAGAGTTCAGTAAAAGCTCATGCTAATGAAGTCTCCAGAGGAAATGGGAGTTCTTTGCTAATCTGCTATTAGGATTTATTTAAGGCTGCCTGAAAGATGGATTGTGTCTCTTGCTGATCTGGCCACACTTATGTAAACCGGTGGAATCTTGTTCCCTAAAATTACAGAAGCAGCCTGGCACTTTTGTGTGTTTGAATGAACATGTGTATGTTATGTATTCAATGGTCTGTGTTTGCCTGAGCTTGAGTCTGGAGTCTGGATTCTGAGTCCCTGTGTTCTGATTCAATACATGATATCCAATCACAGAACAATTCAGGATTTGGACCTCTACCATTGGCCCTTAAACTCTGAGTTATGATTCGCAGCTTGGAAGTCTAGACAGCCAATCACGTTGGGAGTGGGAGTGGCTCAGACCTTCAGAAATGTATAAGCAGTTGCTTTGCTCCTGTTGTCTAGTTCTGTCAGTTCAATAAAGGTTCTTGCTGCTACCACTGTATCTTGCCTCGTGGGAACCCACCTACACTTCAGTGTACTCTGGGAAAGGTACAAAAACCCACATCTTAGAACACATGTTATATTTATATTTCTGCCTGATTAGTTAAGAAACGTTCCACCCTTAACCTTGCAGTATGAAAGCTCAAAAAGATTTGGAGGCAGAAGTGGGTGGGTATGGGTATGGGCATACATAACTTGAACAAACAGTGATTTCTTTCTGCCTTGTCTTGGCAAAATGTTGTAAATGATTATAATTCTCCCTAAGAAACCTAGAGCATTTCTGATCTACTCATTTCATTCTTTGTGATCCTGCTATCATAGGTTTATTAATCCAAACAAGGTATCAGGACAGGACACTAAGGAATATTTGTGACAGGTTGTGTTTTGACTGTGAACAGATGACCTCTTTTATTCTCTCTCTCTCTTTAAAAAAAGCTACATTCACATCTAATCCGGAAATAATGACTCATCCAATTTTTATTTTCACTATAAATTAATGGCTTTCTGGATCCTAGCTATAAAAGGTATGAGAAATCACTCTGCATATGAAACATTTAGAGACTGTGCCATGTTAGGGTCACCAGAAGAGCACTGGGCTGTGGTGCCAAGAATCATGACATAGATGCCCTTTTTATGTCTTAATAGTGGTATTATGTTTTCTGCATTAAGTAGCCATTTGAACTTACGTACATAGTAAAAGAGAGAGTTCTGAAAAGTAGTGGGGTGGGTGGGGGTGAAGTGCAACTGATTCATACTTCCTGTACCCCCTTTTTCCATATCCAAAGTAGCTATGAAACTTCCTGGCCAGAATAGAAGATGTGGGGTGTGGGGTATACTCCATAAATAGTTGAAATGGAGAAATGTTTTGCTCCTACCACATCATCATCTGTATTAGTAAAATGAGGTGCCCATATGCAGGTACTTCAGGATCTTAAATAAGATACAGTATAGGAGAATGGAGAGCTTTCGGTGGAAGGTGTCCTACATCCCCGCAAACTCCAAAAACCAACGACACACTTGTAGAAAAATCTTATGCACAATAACTTTCTTTGAATGTTGGGTGATTCCTGCTGGCTGAGGAACAGGGATACCCAAAGGGAGGGAGCAGCCTCAAGGTCAATACAATGCAATATAAAGTTCAGTGCTGTGGCCTGAGAGGTTTTCTTTATAACTGATTTGTGATCTTCCTCTTTGCTTGAAGATACTTGGGAAAATGCTGTGAAAATGCTTTAAGAAAACATTTTGAAAAATGCATTGAATTTTGCATAACTCACTTTCGCCATCTAGTGTCTCATTCATATATTGCACTTTGCAACACATTTAAAACGTTTTATTTGCAGCTTTGTAGATGAGTCCACAGGCTTAGCTTAGTTGCTCTTGGGTCAGACCCAATAAAAAGAGGCAAAAATAATAGCCAAGAAATCTTTAGCTCCATAACTTCCTTTAGTTTTGGACACTGGGCATGATCCACCCAAAGTGAAGCATACTTAAAACCAATTCATTTTAATGAGAGAGATAAATTAAACTCTTTCTGTTGAATTGGGTGGGACATAGATGGGTTGAATAGATTGCACTACATTTCTCCCCACACCATTTCCATATCTTACCATTTTCCTTCCTCCTTTGTGCTACCATCTAAAACTACAAGTCATTGTTCTCTTTGAAACTCATCCTGTGCTGCTTTTCCTCTCATTTTCTTCATCCTTTTTTCATCATAGTTGTCTTTAGCAGAAGGGCTTATGTAGGCTGATAGATTTAGGATTCTAGCGAGAGCATCCATCTTCCTTAAAACACAGTAGGTATGGCAAGACAGCTGTGAGGTGGATGATAAATCTGTCCATTATGTATCTAGAGGGCGATTGATGGATGGTTGTTTGTGAAGCCTTTACTATTAAGTCCTTTAATGAGGAGTTTTATGTAGCAAGCAGGTAGGAGAATCACCTTTAGCCATATACTTGAGTGACTGACTCTTCATGTATAAGTCATTTTTCTTTACCATTGTGTTTAAAAGTCAAGAATCCTTACATATTAGGCTACAGCATCATGGAGCCCACTTCAGGTCAGATATAATAAGCACTTGAACAAAAACATTTCCCATGGAGAGGAGGCTGGATGTCAGTTTTCAAAAGCTATTGTAGTAAGCAGGGAGCCTGTTGACAGGCAACAACAATAAGGAGGGCAATAACTTTTTTATGGGGCTCTAATAAATAAACCCCTTTTCCCCCTCTTTCTGCCCCACAGCCTGTGCCATCACACCCCCCATTTATTTTGCCTCTTGTTGGCTAGATTGCAAATAGTTTTATATTTTTTTAAAAATTACTACACAACATTAGGTGCTTATAAATAATGTAAAACATTTTTTTTTGTCAAAGTGAAGACATTAACTGGGTCAACCCTTGTATTTCTTAAGCTTGATTCACTAAAATAACAGCAAGAGAGGATATCTGACACCTATCTTAGCCAAGCACTGCTCCCTTGGGAAAGACATGGTCTGATGACTTCTGCTTCTGAAATGGAAATTGCTGGATTCAGCGCATTTATAAAGATTTGGCCCTACATCAGGGATTTGAGCCCACCCAGGAGAATCCAGACCAGTTTTGTGTTTGTTTTTTGTGGGTATATTCTGGAACATGTCAGTGATGCAGTAATACAGTTGGGTTACAGACGCTTCAGATTACAGACTCTACCTAACCCAGAAGTAGTACCTCGGGTTAAGAACTTTGCTTCAGGATGAGAACAGAAATCGTGCTCCGGTGGCGCAGCAGCAGCGGGAGGCCCCATTAGCTAAAGTGGTACCTCAGGTTAAGAACAGTTTCAGGTTAAGAACGGACCTCCGGAACGAATTAAGTTCTTTACCCGAGGTACCACTGTAGTGCATTTGTGGTGGATGTATACTGGACCATCCAGACATAATTTTTCAATTTTCAATTGGATTTTATATGCAATTTGATTGTAGCAAGACCTCTCTGTGGTTTACAAGATATATTAAAAGTGTCAATGAAAACAGTTTAAAACATCTGAAAATAATTAAAGTGAAGGAGATAAAACACGTCAACAGCTATTTGTCTTTGTTCAGGCTTGCCTAAACAAAAATGGTTTAAACAGGCACTGGAAAGAGTACTGATGTTGATCGGCAAAGTACTGTATCTTAAAGATGGATTTCTTGCAACTTCATTAGTTCTGTGATGCTTCCCAAAAGTTTTTGCGTTATTGCTGTCTGGTGGAGGGGCACTCTTGCGCTACAGTGAAATAAAAGGGATGTATGAAGGGCTCTTCAGTTTGCAGTGGGGGGGGCAACATTGGAGAAGCCTGAATGAACCAGGTGAGTCTTATTAATTTCTGTTAGTTTTAACCTTTGATCTTCAGTGGCAAGAGCTTGGGAAACAATAATGCTTGCAGATACAGAGGATTGCCCCACTCTGGCAGTCTGCAGAAAGTATGAGTATATATGCTGTTCCATATTGCATATATTTGGGGGCGGGGAGGAGGTCTCATTTCCTGGCCTAACCCGGGCACAAATGGGAACTCTGAGTTAGCAGGTCCTCTGCTTGTAGCAGACTAAGGTAGTCTTTGGAGTCTGTCTTGGCCTTAGAGAATCTTTCAGCAGAATGGTGTGCTTGGGAAACTGACTGGGACTCAGATCAAGATGGTTTTATTGTAGTTCCACTTTAGGTTAACCTTGCCACACCAAACCTTATGGATAGTATTGAAGATTGGAGAGTGGGAAGAAGGATACAGGTATGTACGGTGAGAAAACTGCAGAACAGGTTTAGGGTGTGTGTGTGTGTGTTTGAAAATGGTTGTGTATCTGTGGTAACCAACATGGTTGCTTCTGGATGTGGTGGAGTTGAACTCCCATCAGCCTTATCCAACATGGCCAGTGGCTGGGATAAGAGTTGTAATCCAGCGACATCGAGAGTGTGCCATATTTGCTACCCCTGCTACTTGAAGGATGTTGTTATAGCCCTCAAATCTACCAATTGTCCTTTTATTCTACCCACTGAATCTGCACAATGAGATTATTTGGGGACCTAGTCCAGTGTGAAAGCACGTCAAAGTGCAAGTAGATAAATAGGGACTGAATGGCGGGAAGGTAAACGGCGTTTCCGTGTGCTGCTCTGGTTTGCCAGAAGCGGCTTAGTCATGCTGGCCACATGACCCGGAAGCTGTCTGCGGACAAACGCCAGCTCCCTCAGCCTATAGAGCCAGATGAGCGCGCAACCCCAGAGTCGGTCACGACTGGACCTAATGGCCAGGGGTCCCTTTACCTTTACCTTAGTCCAGTGTTAACTGCCGTTTGACAGGCCCTCTGCTTATTTACAGTGGCTCTTGTGTCCTGGGAAGGGCAAGGTCGGCTGCCATCTTTAAGAGGAGTGCTTGTGTTAGAGGTGGTGATACACCACAACGTCTTGTTGCCAGTCCCAGTTGTACCACATTATTGCTGAACAGTGACAAACCAAAGGTGATGTGAAACACAATTTGGGAAACGCTGAAGGCAATAATTAAACAGAGAGCCAGTAAGGCATGATTTTAAAAATCAAAGATATTAATGAGTTGATGTGTGTGGATGGATTTACTGTGGATGAGCAGCATCCCTCCCACTCAACAATTTTCTAGATGAAAGACTTGTGATTCAGATGAATTAGGCACTCTCGCTACTAACTGTTTGCAGGTTGAAGCTGTAGAGGCAAGGCTACAAGAAAAAAGGTGTTTTTATCATAGCGAGCAAAGCCATTCATTGAACGGTAACTAAGGTAATCACTTATGGATCTGATCTGCAAGCAGAACAATGAAACAAGCAAATAAAATATGTTACCACTACCTGCCCCCCCCCAATTGACTTAACAAAGTCAGGGATATTCCAATTAAGTGCCATATTTATAATTACATACCAGGTAATTAACCTTTTAATTGACATTCTTGAATCTACCTTGATGTGACTTTTTGAATTCCCTCTTGGTTTTTTGATAGTATTTTAAACAAAAATGCATGTTAAGTAATTGCTACTTTTAACCTTTTCAGGAGGAAAACAGGGAAGGAAGCTCAGCGAATGCTTCATTTTGTGATTAAGCGTCAGTTTTGTGGAAAATAATGCAGATGAACTGTGTTTAAATATCCATATGAAGGAAAAAAAACCTCATTCTGTTGTCGTATGTTACTTTTCTGTAGGCTAGGTCTCCTTCACTTCTTTTGCAGTGCAGAGACTTTTTAATAAAGTTGTATTCAGGAAGGTTTTCTGAAGATAACTTTGCTTTGTGCTCTGACATCTTTGGGTAAGGAAAAGGGTTTGACAACAGGCTGCTTATATAATAGAAAAGACGTAAAGCAAAAGGTCATGCTTGATGGGGGCTCCGGAAGCATCCTGTGATGGACATCTTGTAGACTTGATTTGTCAGGACCTCGCTACAATTGCTGCTGTGCTCAAATCCTACAAATACAGCTTGTAAGCTAGGGGCTAGTATGACAGCTTGTCGGGGTAGGAATGATAAACTTTTGTTCTCTCATGGAAATTATTGGAAGTATGCTGCCTATGCAGTTAAAGGTTGGGGTTATTATGCAGATTGAAATGTCTGGGTACTCTGGGGAAGAACCAGTGTCTTACCATCTGAATACAGTGATACCTCTGGTTAAGTACTTAATTTGTTCCGGAGGTCCGTTCTTAACCTGAAACTGTTCTTAACCTGAAGCACCACTTTAGCTAATGGGGCCTCCTGCTGCTGCTGCGCAATTTCTGTTCTCATCCTGAAGCAAAGTTCTTAATCCGAGGTACTATTTCTGGGTTAGCAGAGTATGTAACCTGAAGCGTATGTAACCCGAGGTACTACTGTATCCATATAGGTTTATGCAATAATGGGTTGGGACCCTTCAGATGTTACTGAACTGCAACCCCCATCAGCCCCAGCCAACTTGTCCAATGATCAGGGATGATGGGAGTTGTAGTCCATCAGCATCTGGAAGGCCACAGGTTCCCCACTCCTGCAGTAAGCAATAAATCATGGCTTAGCATTGGCAGCATGTACTAGTGGTCTGAAGCACTGATCTTGCCAATCAGAAGGTCGGTGGTTTGAATCCCCACGACGGGGTGAGCGCCTGTTGCTCGGTCCCTGCTCCTGCCAACCTAGCAGTTCAAAAGCACGCCCAAAAGTGCAAGTAAACAAATAGGTACCGCGTTTCCACGCGGTGCTCTGGTTTTGCTGTTCTGTTGCGCCAGAAGCGGCTTAGTCATGCTGGTCACATGATCCGGAAAAACTGTCTGCGGACAAACACCGGCTCCCTTGGCGTGTAAAGCGAGATGAGCGCCGCAACCCCAGAGTTGTCTGCGACTGGACTTAACTGTCAGGGGTCCTTTACCTTTTACCTTTTTTTTTTTACTAGTGTACTGCTTATTTGATCACTCCCACTTCGTTCCACTCTGCCTGGAGCCAAGAATAAACCATGGTTTCCTCATAACTTGAGAGAAACAAAGAAACCAGGCAGGGAGACAAACAAACCAGTTCTAGGCAGTGTTCAAAATTACTCAGGCACATTTTGCTACTGTCGTGTGTCCAGTTGCAACTACATGGAGATTTCTGGGCACTGGGTTGGTGGCCACAGTTTAAAAACCTCTGCCATAGTCCATAATTAATCCAGTCTCAATTTCCACTGTGTGTGTTTCTCTTTCTTGCACACTGGGACAAGTGAATTGTTGTAAGAGCAAGCTACAGTCAAGCAATGTAGTTGAGATCATAGAATTGTAGATTGCAGCACTGGAAGGGATTCCGAGGCTCATCTAGTCCACCTGCCAAATAGGTGTTCTGTTGCGTGTGGACCTGCACATGGTGTTAACAATTGTGTGGGTTGTTTCCATCTTCTATTTTACTTGCTAATCTTCTAACATACTAATATACTTGTTGATCTCCATGAGCCTGGAAGGAGGGGTACCGCCAACACAAAATGTGTGTGTGTGTGTGTGTGTGTACATACACACACACACGTACATATTTGAGTATACTGTGACCCCCCATACAGACTATTCCACGTGCCTTTCAAATGGTAGTGTGACTCCAGTGCACATGCACTTCCTCTTCCACACTTCATTCCATGTTTTTGTGTAATATGGATAAATGTATGCAAACACATGAGTAGCTCGCAGGAGCTATTTGATATCTGACAGAACGTGGCGTATTGAATAAGCAGCCTTCTGTGTTGCATTTGTTAGCAGCACAATGTATTCATAGTGACAACCTTCTGAAATTCTTTCCAAGCCTTGCTATTGAGTCATTTGCCTCTGTCTCACATTTCTCTATCAAGACTGATTCTTTGTGTGATTCTTCAGCACCCCCCAAAAAAAATCTATTCACGTTTAATTTCCCTATTGAGTGAGATCATGTTCTTAAGTAACAATGGAATGACTATGCCTGTTTGTGGGCTTTTTTAGAGATTATGTAGATTCATGCTGAATAATGCCATAAACTGGATGTTTTTACTATCACTATCTGTTAGCCCATTCAAGTGCTGACGTGGATGATTTGTACTAATGTTTGCACAGTTGATCTGAAATGGTGGGAGAGCCATTCCACGCCTTATTTGCTGTGAGTAAACAGCAATCCAAGCTCAATACAGTGGCAGCAATGTTCTTGTCACCCGTTTGTCTAATGTAGGTGTTACTTGAACTTGCTTGTTCTTGGGAATTCATGTGATTCTCTACCCACATTCTGAAATGACACCATTCCAAAAAGGATTGTTATCATGTGCCTTTTTGTCTTAATGAGATGGGGAGGGGGGTGATCTAGCAGGTCTCTGTGCAGAGCTCAGTTTACTGAATTATTCCCAAAGAGGTATTATGCTGCTGACAGAAGCGTATTCTTCAAAGAAATGCCAAATGTATAAACAAGCCTGTTTTTTTGGGTATAGGTGTGTGTCCCATTGCAGCAGAAAGAACTGGGAAATTCAGCAAAATGATACCTTGCAGGGGGTACCACCACCAGTAGCAGCAGCCTGGAAATAGCTTTGAAATGTTATTGAGACATCAAGGAGGATGTTTCAGAAGGGAGAAGGCGGGGAATGACATATATATATTTATTCTGTCCTACAAGGGCTGTGCTGTGTTTTCTGGATGATTCAGAAACTTCAACTGGTCCAAAATCCAGTAGCCAGATTACTGGCTGGGATTCCATTTAGATCTCACATAGCCCCCATTTTAAAACAGCAGCCCTGGTCCCAAGTTTGGTTCCAGACCCAATTCAAGGTGGTCACATTAGGGTTTAAAGACCTAAATGACTAAGGCCCCAAATACCTGAAAGACTACTTGCTTCCCTGCAGACCTCTTTGGATGTTAGGGTCAGTGGAGATCTCTTGGTTTCACCATCCTCAGAAGCTCCTGGAACAGCAACTTGAGAGAGGGCATTCTCTGTGGCAACCCCTAAGTTGTAGAACTCCCTCCCCACAGAGGTGCATCTTGCACCTCTTTACCTTGGCTGTTGATAGCTGTAATGTATCTTTTCAGGACCTCCCCCCACCCTGCTTATTTCTGTGATCATAAGTTGTTTTAAACTGATTTTCACATTGTGTTTTAATAGTCATAAGCCACCTTACAGTGGATAGTAATAGTAATAATAATAATTAATGGTAACAATGATGGGAGATGTGTCCAGAACATGAGGGCAGCCATTGTTTTCCCCTCCCCTGCTTTGGGATGCAAGCATGCCTGAAGGAGCGAAGTGCCCTAAATTCAACTGCCCCAGATTGGTGTTACTAAACATATCACACTTTAGTTTTTGGAGTGCATCAATAATACATTATACAGAAAGTAAACACACTGCTAGGCAGGGCCCCTCTCGCCTTATTTGATGTAGAGCCAAGTATTGTCATCTCTCTTGATCTATTTCTTACCCTTCCTAATGAGCTGACATTACAAGCTCATAAATATCTCTCTCCCAGAGCACACATTTCTTTTTGTTGCCTGAATCTCTGAGAAAGCAGTACCTTCTTCCTTGCCACCTAGTCACACTTTTTTCTTTGCTTTCTTTCTTGGGTATTACATGTATATAATTCCAAGTAGTATTATAGTTCACACTCACTAGTTAAAGCGATGTGGGTATATTTCTATTGTTCCTTGCAATCTCTAACTTGATAGACGGGGCAAGCACTATATTGCCAGATTTCAATTTTAATCTCTACACCCTGGATGCCAGGCATTCTGTCTCTTACTAAATTTGCATAGGGCCTGGCAAAGATTATTGCTTGATAGGCTTTCTCCTGTTGGCAGGTAGCATGTTTCTAGGCAGTGCTTTTTTCTGGGGGGGGGGGGGCAGATGCAGAGGTAAGTATACCCCTGAACACTTTGTGAATCTTTGTACTTTTGTCCATTTATGGTGATTTTCTTGAGTCAAAATGAAAGCACCCCTAAACATTTTTTTTTAGAAAAAAGCACTGTTTCTAGGTAATAAGAAAGTTATTTCACCAGGGCAGCTGTTTCTAAAAAGAAGCTCTCAAAGGATAGCATATTTCTCACCCATAATTCGATTTATAATTTTAATATCCATTTCAGTAGAAATGCACTTCGAAAAAAGACCTACACATAAATGTAAATTATTCCATCACATGTGTTAAATAATGTGACCTGCAGAACTGATTCTTACCATAATAAATGTCACAATTTGTACATTTTAAAATGCAACACACATTAGTTGATTCAAATTCATCCCCTCTACTTAATACAGTAACAGCACAATCCTACATAGGTCTTCTCAGAAATAAGTCTCATTGAACTCAATGGAACTTTTCCCCCAGGCAGGATTCCAGTCAAAGTTAATTTCAGTGAACCATTTATTGGCTAGGACTTGTTTAACAACTGCAGGGCAATAAATCTTCCAACATTTATTATTTTTTTGTGCTGTCAGTAGATGAAACAAGCTCAACTTTGTCCTTTGATTTCTTGCAAATGACTCCATATTACAATTACTTTATTGTTCTCCTTTGGAATCTTGTTAATGTTCTCTTTTGGCTGACATGTTTTTAAATTGTATTACAGGCAACAACCGATTTATGCATGCTCAACTGTTGTGCAACCACACACATGTGCATCACAGTGACCCAGAAGTGGCTGGAAAAGGGGGGTGGGGTGGAGCAGGCTTATACATGCTTCATCACTGTGTGCAGTGACCCAAAATACAGCCCCATCACCAGTCAGGGGATTGCCTGTATTATGTTGTCTTATTTTTGTTAGCCATCTGAGAGGTCTTTTCCAATGGAATGGGTTAATCTCTCAGTGAAAAAGAACAATACTGTGTGTGGAATATAGTTTTCCACCACCACAAATAAATGGTGAAGAAGAAGAAGAAGAAGAAGAAGAAGAAGAAGAAGAAGAGGAGGAGGAGGAGGAGGAGGAGGAGGAGGAGTTTGGATTTGATATCCCGCCTTTCACTCCCTTTAAGGAGTCTCAAAGCGGCTAACATTCTCCTTTCCCTTCCTCCCCCACAACAAACACTCTGTGAGGTGAGTGGGGCTGAGAGACTTCAAAGAAGTGTGACTGGCCCAAGGTCACCCAGCAGCTGCATGTGGAGGAGCGGAGACGCAAACCCGGTTCCCCAGATTACGAGACTACCGCTCTTAACCACTACACCACACTGGCTCACCTTAATTGGGAAGAGCCTTAATTGGGTTTCCTGAGATTAAAGGAGGTATTCACTTGTTAGTTTTGACAAATTTTTCTTCTCTTTGATCCAAGAAATTGTGAGGTGCTCTTTTTCCCCATTCATCTCAAAGTTATTTCTTCAGCAGATAATACAGATGACATAAGCTGCCAATTATATTCAGTAGAATGGGAAAATATACTAACCCTACGCAAGCAAAACCACTTACATGGTTGGTTGGTTGGTTGGTTGGTTGGTTGGTTGGTTGTCTGTGTGTAGTGTGAACATTGGGAAGATTCCTCCATAAATACCAGTGGATGGGGCTAGTTTGCGTAGCCCCACTCAAGTGTTGTGGTTTCATCTGTGTAGATCTTGTCTTGATTGGCTGGTGAACAAATGTTGGCAGTAATCAAGGTTTTGTTCAATTTGACTGTGCCAGAATCACCTGCAGCCTGTCTCATTCAGCCCATACTAATTTTGACACCGGAGCCATTGTTTCGGGAATATAGTAAGTGGCAGGCTTTAACAAATGTTGGTGGTTTGTTAGGAGAATTGTTGGGCCAGTCACCAGCCCTCAGACCAAGCTACCCCACATGGATGCTGTGACGAAAAAGAAAAGCCCATGTATGGGACTCTGAGCTTCTTGGAGAAGAGTAAGCTACATCTACCGTCATTTGACTGAGCTTTCAGTATCAGCAAGCATGGCTACAAGTTGATGGAAGTTCTCTTCTCATGATGTTGAATGAGAGGGCAAACAACCCAAATGCCATGTTCACTTTTGTAGGCAGTCCTGAACTGTGATGGATACAGAAGATAGGTTGCCTGGCTGGGTAGCGTCTATAGAGTTGACCTTGTAGATTTCTATAGCGTATATACTGATGTGAAGCAGGTGGTGTTTGTTTATATTCAAGATGGGCTTGATAAAGGGATTTTTTAAGTTTAATTGCGCCAGCATTGGAACAGCACATCAGCGCTTGGCATTGGGATTGGAAATGATTTATTACCTTTTGATTCACAGGGGACTAGAGATGCTAAATGTGGTAGTTCACAAATGCAATGGAATGCTGAGCAAGTAACAGTGCAGGTGTGGTTATTTGCAAAGGTCTTCCATTTTTGAGACAGAGGCACTCGGGGAAAGTATATTTATGAGGTTTGAGCTTCTAAAGGAGACAGAGCCCCACAACTGTGACCTAATTTGCTGACGTATTACTCGGTTGTGTCAGAATGTGCTGAGCGATAAGTATCCTGAAGTCATGGTCCTGAGCGATAAGTATCCTGAAATTGGCACTAAAGGAGAACAAGGAAAACATGAACTGATGATTTAATGTTCCCTCAAGTCAACAAAGAGGCTTGAAGGAGGAGACCTTGGATTTATATCCCCAAAATGAGGGCATTGGCAGTCCAACAGAAACTTTGATGTTTTTACCAATGGAGACTACAGGCCGAAACATGATGGGTATTTCATTTGCCACTGGGAAATATTATGTTGAAAAAATATTGTCAATTTTCAGACGCAATTTTATCAGCACCAAATCAGAGATTTATCAGAAGGAAATCTCTTCTTTTCACCTCTCCTGCTTTTCCCCTTCCTTTCTTCTTTGCACCCATTCCCATGCCTCATCTTCTCTCCTGTTCTGCAGTCCCCTTTGCACACAAGCCCCCCAGGATAACCCATTACTCTATAAGGTAAACAGAATCTGAAGAGTAAGCTTGTTCAGTTAGAGACTATTAAATTTAGTTGGCGGATGCTATACACATATGTTTGCTTGTTAATGAATTATCTATTCTACACTGCTGCATGGAATCCGGAACTTCTTATAGAAGATAGCCCATGCTACCAGGAGTGAAATACACTGTGTGAAGTTACTATGAAATGTATGAGGGCTCTGCATCCTTTATCTCTGATGAGGCAGCTGAAGAATGGGAGACATTTGAGTACAGCGAGAAGGGAGTAACACTGACATATTCCCCTGCATTTCTCCCATTGCCTCTTCTTACTCCACCGCACTGCAAATGCTCCTTTTATCCACTTCCACCTGCCTGCTCCCCAATTCTTCCTCCTCTCCAGCTTTCTTCCCTTCTGTCATCAGAGCCCTGAAACTGTCACACATTCGCATCTACCTTCCTACCTCTATCTTTTCTCTCCAAATGCCACATTTATTCCTCCCCCCATTTCCACCTACGGTACCCCTTCCCCACTTCCTCCTTCCTCTCTCCTCCCTGCATCACAAGAGGACTAAAACTGTTGCACACAGAGATGCCCTCCCCCTTAACCCCCCTAAATAATTTACTACAGACATGAGTCCCTATTTTTTCTTTCTGCCCCCTCCTTCCCCCGCCCCTGCCTCTAGAACCTGGGGAAGCAGCCAATGGGAACAGCACAATGATGGACTAGTGCAAATATTATATATCCAACTAGTTCGGAGCCATTGCATTTTACAGAAGACCCCTGTTTGTTGCAAGTGTATGCATGCACACTTCTTCACTCCCTCTCCCTCCTCTTAAGATGTTAAGTCTGATTGGTATCGAGTGTAGAATACAAGGTGATTTAAGAAGTTGCTATGGTAACTTCTCTTTTAAATGGGATGATGAAGTATGTTTGTGCTAGAAAAGCATCAAAACCAGTTTAGGGAATAATAACCAGCAAGCAAACAAGTCCTCCATTTCCCTTCCTGCCACTTTTAAGAAATTGCACTGTCTTTATTTAAAAGCCTTATGATACATTTGCGACTCCGGTCTCTGAAGCAGATTGAAAGAGAAGTCTGTCCTCCTTGGCTCTTTCTCCCCCCCCCCCCCAAATAATCTGTACAGTGGTACCTTGGGTTACAGATGCTTCAAGTTACAGATGCTTCAGGTTACAGACTCCGCTAACCCAGAAATAGTACCTCAGGTTAAGAACTTTGCTTCAGGATGAGAACAGAAATCATGCTCCGGCGGCGTGGCAGCAGCAGGAGTGGTACCATTAGCTAAAGTGGTACCTCAGGTTAAGAACGGACCTCCAGAACAAATTAAGTTCTTAACCCGAGGTACCACAGTATTGTATTGACACTTGATAGCCTTAACACTCATGCCCTAACTTCAGGATTAGTGGAAGGAGATGCCTTATAAAATGGTAGCAAACGTTTGACACTGTGTGAGATTGTTGCCTTCTTTTTATGAGTAAAGCCAAGGCTGTGGCTAACTGTAGTAAAGGAAGATGTTTTATCCCAAGTCAGACCATGGCCCATTAGCCAGCTCTTGTACTGCTCTGTTCCACTCTGGTCAGACCTCACCTGTTCTGGGCGTTGCTTACAATGTACGTTCCCAGCTAGCTGCCCCTTGAGGATAAAATATTTTTTAAAGTAAGAAAGAACAGAAAGGTAAGGTGGACCTGAGAATATGCTCACTAAATGTAAGAACTGAGGGTGCTGTTTTTAAGGGGAAGAGAGAAACTATTTTGACAGTGAGGGTAACACCAGCAAAGAGAATGGCCAAAGTCAGGATTATATCTTGGAATTGATTTTCGCCTTTAAATCGCTGCACTGTGATAAAACTGACTCCTAAACTGGCGTCTCTGTCTATGGTGAAGACAGGGACTCAGGATAAATTATTAAAAAGTGAAGATGTAGTTGTTAGAAGCTGCAGTGACAGGTGAAGAAATCTTTCCTTTGGCTGAATGTTAATGGAAACCATATGCGTGCAAGGATTTTGCATAATGTATTTTTGAGAGCAAGCAGATTCCATGTGTGACGTAAAGCCTCAGAGTAGAGGGCAATAATCCAGCTTTTGATAATGCATCCCTGTCTAATTTTGGTTTTCAGCTTTTTTCTTTTTGCCCCAAAACAGGTATAGAAGTTCTTCTGTTGTGCTTATAGCACTGAAAGCTTCCACACTGGCTGAGCTGATGGAAAGAGTCCAATAGCACAGGCGTCCCACCCACCACACAGGAAAACAATGCTACTACCAGCGTTTTCAGAGGAGACATGGAACTGAGGGAGGAACAGATTGTGAAAAATCTCCTTGACCCTTTGGTTAGAAAACTAATGTTATGAGAGTGGGGAAAAGCAGGAGTTCAAGCAAGTCTGGCTTAGTGAGAGGCTAGGGGCCCATGTGGCAGTCCAGTTCTGGTGAATGCAGATCAGTGTTCAAAGAACCAGAGGCAGGTGATTAAGGCAAAGATGGACCTGTGCTTGGGATCCAGGGCGAGGTGAGAGAAGTCTGTTCTGCAACTTCTTCCAAGAGTTATTTCCTTAGACTGGAGATATGGGGAGGGGAGAATGTAGAGAGCAGAATCTATCAGTAGATCTCTGGGTGGTTTGCAGCAGGTGACTAAGGGTTTGACTTCCAGTTGCTTTAACAGTAGAAACCACCTCCACCTTCCCTTCAAGTTAGGCTGCAGAAACGAAGAAAGCTTGGAGAGGAAACCAAGAATGTATGTTTGCGTGGTAGAATAGAGTGCCCAGTTATGGTGCTGGAAGCATATTCATGGGCTATGATGCCTGGTAGCACATGGGCAGGTTGTGCAAGCTTTTGAGCGCCAGAACAGAGAGCTGCACTGAGGAAGACTTTTTGTGAATATAAGGCTAATATTATCTGGGCCAAGAACCAAGCAGGGGTCTTAGAGTTAAATTCCACATACTAATTGAACAAATCAGTTCCTTGTCTGCTGGGCTTCTGAATTTCCCACTATGCAATAGAACGGTAAAGATGGCATAGACACGAACTGTCTCCTCTGTTTCCATTTTTTCCGCCGAGCTTTGGTTTTCCTGGTTCTTTCTGCATTTTGTATTTTAACTATACATGAAAAATAAATGAGGACTGTCTCCCAAACGGATCCAAGGATAGCTACTGGTGCAACGAAAGCCGCTCAAGAATATGCTAATTTATGAAAATAAATGAGGTTGCTTTGCTGACAGGCTGTGAGGCAATACTTGATTTAAGGAAGTTATAGAAGTTGAGTTTTAGAAGCAGATAATTTGACAGCCTTAGCAATTAGTATATTTTATTCATAATAATAATAAAAATAAATTTTATTTATATCCCGCCCTCCCCAGCCGAAGCCGGGCTCAGGGCGGCTAACAACAATAAAATAGTGCAACATTCTAAAAACATTTCATTATAAAAATTAATTAAAATCAAATTGATGGCAACCATAAGCTTACGTTCTGTAAAGATTGCCAAAGGAGGGAGTCAGGCTGCGCCCTGACCAAAGGCCTGGTGGAACAGCTCTGTCTTGCAGGCCCTGCGGAAAGATGTCAAATCCCGCAGGGCCCTAGTCTCTTGTGACAGAGCGTTCCACCAGATTGGATCCGCAGCTGGAAAAGCCCTGGCTCTAGTTGAGGCCAGCCTAACCTCTCTGTGGCCTGGGACCCATTCATTCATTCTCCACTTTCAGAAGAGAAGCAAAACCTGTTCTTTGCCAGAATGCTAAGGTTGCCACTACGTCTTTGGCTGTTTTCATACTGCTGTTTGCTGTAGACCCAGTGCCTTTCCGCCCCCCCCCTTTTTTAGGTGGGGCAAATGGTCCAAAAAGGGGACACATTCTTATGTTCTTGGCAAAAAGGGTGTAGATTTGCCTGTAACATATTTTTCTCAGCAGATGTCCTTCAAGATGCATGCTGCACAACTCCAATCTGTATATCAAAGCAGCAGTGTTTTATTACTGAAGGATTTACTGATTATGCAGATCTCGCTTCCAACTTTTCCTTCCTGCCGTTATTAAAGGAAATAAAACGCCATGTAATGAAAACCAACCCATCTAAGCGCAGCTGCATATTAGTAATATGAGAAATCAGTTTGGAGCACTATGCAATGGACCTGACAGAAAAGGCGTTCAAAGGTCACAGGTATCTAGGTGGAAAAAGCAACAGCTTAATATCCAGACACTAAACAGTTATTGTACCATTTGTTACCACAGATAGTACCATTTGGGTCGGTTATGCTTCATACTAGCAAGCCACGGTTTAGCTAGTCATGAAATGGCATCGTGGTTTGTTTCTTCCCAAGAAGCCTTCGTCTTCTGTTTGTGGTTTGTTTCGAAGAAATGAACTTTGAGCCTAGGCTGTGTGCCAAACTTTTGCTTGTTTCCTTCCCTGTGTGGCCCAGTCAGGAACAGGTGCAAGCCACGCACTCGTGCACATCAAGCTGTTGTTGAAAAGAAAGTATAATGTTGTGTGCAAATTGGGTCATTTTTGTTTTATCAGTAAGCCTTGGAGCCAGCATTTTCTGGAAAGGAACGTACAAATAGGCTGGCAGGAAACCTGTACGCATAATTAAGAGGGCTCTTATCTGCATTGTAGAAAGTGAAGTTATAGGGAAGGAAAACAACACTGACAAGTTAATTTGAAAGAAATATAGGGACAATGCATGTGTAGTGATAGAGGTGCAATTCACTGCAAGTGCTAGGATATGATCTGAAGAGATAGCCAAGGATGAAATAAAGGTTGAGAATGGAGGTGAAAAGCAACACTATCAATTTAGCAGGAAGTAGGCAGGACTGCACTGGCCCTTTGCATCCAATCATACGGCCCTGCTAAATGCCTAACACAAACCTTGCACCAGCTGTAAACCCCTTTTAGAGGTAAGCAGCTGCCTGGGTCTGCCTTGTCTCTTGTGCACTGCACAGCTATAGTTTTCACTGGCTTCCCAAAATTATCCAGATGCCAGTATATGTGTGTGCGTGTGTTCTAGCTATCTGGAGATTTTTAAACTTCAATTACCAGGTTCTGGATAGACAACAGAGTCAGAATGAGCTTACTTTGAGGATGAGTTGCATTTCAAATCCAATTTTATGCTGAGTCACCCTTGTGCTAGTCAGATTTCTATTCGCAATGCCATTTAATTTATTAAAGCAGGGAAACATTATGGAGATGATGCTTGGAGATTTATATTAGAAGAGTACATAAAGTGTTAACATTATAGCTACCGTGCATTAAAAAAAGAAAAAAGATGACATTTAGTAGAGAGCTACGGACAGTGGCATCAGAAGCCAATAAGAGAGTGAGGTCCGCTCAGGGAAGGTCCCCATGAAGGCATCTCGCCCAAAGACCCTCCAGAGCTTAGAGGTCACACTGACTTCAACCAGCCTGTTATAAGATTTTTATTCCAGAGCCTGTGTGTGTGCTGCAGTGCCGATTAGTGAAATGGCTGCCTTGAAGCACTTCTCTGTTTCTTTTTCCACTAAGTAGAGAGAATTCTGCTAGCATCTTAGGACAGAGCTGAGGAGCCTCAGACCAGGGCCCAAATGTGTGTGCCCCAGGAAAAGACCTTTTTAATGTTACACCAGCTAACTAGAGTGCACAGCTCTTTTCTTAGAAACCACTAGGGAAGGTAAGTGGGCCTATTTGTGTTTTAGTTATGTATTTTGTGATTACAGTTATATCTCACCTTTGCTCTAAGGAGCAGAAGGCGATGGATGTGGTTTTCCTTCTCCCCATTATATCCTGGCAACAACCCTGTGAAGGAAGGTGAGGTTAGGAGACAGTGGCTAGCCCAGTGTTTCTCAGACTTGTAGTCCAACAACAGCTGGAGATCCAATTCCCAACATCTCTGGCCACTGGTCCCGCTAGCTAGGGAAGATGGGAGTTGTAATCCAACAACAGCTGGAGATCCGAGTCTGAAAAACACTGGCCCAGCCTAAGGTGATCCAGTGAGCTTCATGACTGCGTGGGAACTAGAACCCCGGTCTCCCAGGTCTCATGGAATCATGGAAATGTAGAGTTAGAAGAGTCTTGGCTAAATGCAGGAATCCCAACTAAAGAATCACTGGCAGATGGCCATTCAGCAAAGATGGGGCACTGTGTGAGTGTTCAAATACACTGTGTGTGTTCAAATACTTCCAATGAAGGATGGTCCATCACCTTCTGAGGTAGCCTGTTCCAAACAGCTCTTGCCATCGAAAAATTCTTCCTAACATTTAGTCTGAATCTCTTTTCTTGCAATTAGAATCAATTGGTCCAGGTCCTACCTGCCACAGCAGCAGGAAACAAGCTTGTTCCATCTTCCTCGTGACAGCTCTACATATCTTTGAAGGGGTTTCCTTTGTCAATCAGCCTTCCCCAACTTGAAGCCCCCCAGGCTAGCGACACTTGGCAGTTCAATACTAGCCACTATACCAGGCTGTCTCTTCTGTTTATAAATAGGAGTAGATAACCTGCAGGTGCCAGTTATTTTTCTATATTTATTATGATCTATGGGATTTTAAATATATTACATTTATAAAACACTCATATACTGTGGTACCTCGGGTTCCATATGCTTCAGGTTACAGACTCCGCTAACCCAGAAATATTACCTTGGGTTAAGAACTTTGCTTCAAGATGAGAACAGAAATCGTGCTCTAGCGGCGCGGCAGCAACGGGAGACCCCCATTAGCTAAAGTGGTGCTTCAGGTTAAGAACAGACCTCCGGAACGAATTAAGTACTTAACCCGAGGTACCACTGTAAATTGTTCTTCTGCGATTTGATTTTGAATATATGCAAGAATGACCCTTTAAGCTATGCTGAGAACCCACCCCCCAAACAAGAAATCTGAACCGTTGCCTCAATCCAGACCTTAGCACATGTCAGCATTGTCTTATCTTTTAAGAGGACAGAATTTACGTCATCCTTGCAGCTGACTGAGAGTGTTTTAAAAGGGAGAATCTAAAAACAGCAAGTAGCAATGTGTTTTTTCTTCTCCTTTCAGCACCCTGTGTGGAGTGGAGGCAATTGAGCTTTATAACAATTCCCAAGGAACTGTTTCCTTTCCTGGGTGAGCTATTAAGTGTGCGTTTGTATCCATCTCTCCCAGCAGCACTCTGCACTTGCATGTATGAGCCTTGCATTCAGAGGGGAGTAATAGGAGAGGGAAACAATGGACCACGTATGTCAGAACTTCCTCGTAACAGAGGGGATGAGATGGGCACATACATTAAAATATTCCATGGACAAACTCTTCACTCCCATCCACTATGAAGCATGTTTGAACCTGAGATAAACTACTGTGATGGTGCTTTGAGAGATCTGTGTTCTTTTTGTTACTTGCTTTAAGTGAATTCTGTGACTCATTTCCCACAATTAAGCTGGCAGTGAGGATAAGCTGCTGACATAGTCCAAATAAAGAATAAGCAATCTCACTCCCTTTCTTGTATCCCTGCTGGAAATTTTGTGCCACATCTGGGCGAACTGTGCTTGCATTTTTTTAATGCTTTAGTTAATAACCATCTTGGAATGAATCATTAGTGACAGTTGGAGCAAATACGGCAATATTGACATGTTTATCTTGATCAGGTTTCAGAAGTTTTATTTTACATATTCCCTTGAGGGATAAACACCCGACAGGCAAGACCTGCTCATTTTTAAGCTCACACTGGGTCTGATACTTGGCAAAAGAGAAATGTCTTTCTGATGACTGGAAGCTTCCGGAAAGATGGATAACTTTTTCAGCTGGAAGTGAATTATTGAGTCATATTTTTATGGTTCAGAATATGGCAGTGAAAATCTTAGTTTTTGTTTTTTACTTGAAGGCTTGCTCTGATGTGTACCAAAGGTTTACAGTGCCAAAGACAATTAGAAAGCACTTATTTATACAGTGGTACCTTTGGTTAAGAATTTAATTTGTTCCGGAGGTCTGTTCTTAACCTGAAACTGTTCTTAACCTGAGACACCACTTTAGCTAATGGGGCCTCCCACTGCCACCGCGCCACCGGAGCACGTTTTCTGTTCTCATCCTGAAGCAAAGTTGTTAATCCGAGGTACTATTTCTGGGTTAGCGGAGTCTGTAAACTGAAGCGTATGTAACCCGAGGTACCACTGTATGTGAATTAATTGGTTGATGGCTTTAAAGCACAATCCTATCTACTCAGAACTCAGTAGGACTTACTCCTAGGTTAAGTGAGTACAAGGTCAGTAACTCAACTGACATGATTTTATAGACCAATTATGCTCAACATAACCCCGCCCCCCATAATAGTATGCAACAAAAACCACTGAATACCTATAGGTCTCATACATTTATCTGAACCAAATAAGATAATAGTAAGAGCCCTGTAGCTGCCTACAGGATTGCAGCCAAAGTCTGTAGTATTTTGTACAAAAACCTGGGAGTAATCCTTGTTGAACACCATGGGACTTGCACCTGAGTCAACAAGCATAGGGTTGCTCCAGAAGTGTGTGAACTAACCAGAGCTTGAATCAAGTTGCTTTTATGACTGGTGGCTTGTTTTCAGCTAGATGGAGTATTTTGTTGACATAGTTTTGAGTGCATGACCTCCACTGCCCTTATGAAGGCCAGATGACAAAAAATATCTTTTTATAGCTGTGGAGTTCTTGTTGTGACTAGAGCCTGTGAAGTAATAGCCATGTGTCTGAAGGAATTCATACAGCACCACCTACTGCTCCATCTTCAAATCTAGGCAATTCCATATGCAGCTGAGCCCTGTCTTATGTCCTGGTGTGGTCCATGTATCCATGTATTTCTCATTTTAAATGAGCTTGAAGCCCAGCTTTTCGACTCGATGCTTCCCCCCCCCCAATACAATATTATTTCATATCAGGGAATCGATCTTAAAGGGTGGCACTTTTTGTGGACTGGGGTGGTGCAAGGAGTCCCATCAATGGTAACTCGGGGGGGGGGGGGGAAAGCGCACTAATCTGAATTTATCACCTTATCTTTCCTGGTCCTAACTCCTCTTATTATGGGTCTTCACATCCAATGTCCCTTTAAAGGTAAAGGTAAAGGGACCCCTGACCATTAGGTCCAGTCGTGGCCGACTCTGGGGTTGCGGTGTTCATCTCGCTTTATTGGCCGAGGGACCAACGCCGTTTACCTTCCTGCTGGAGTGGTACCTATTTATCTACTTTCATTTTGATGTGCTTTCGAACTGCTAGGTTGGCAGGAGCAGGGACCGAGCAACGGGAGCTCACCCCATCGCGGGGATTCGAACCGCCGACCTTCTGATCGGCAAGTCCTAGGCTCTGTGGTTTAACCCACAGCGCCAACCACGTCCCTTTACGGCTGCATTATTCCTGCTTCATGGGGTCAGATCTTCACAACTGCACTTCTGCGCCTGAGCAACCACATAACTGTTATGGGGAAGAGCACTTTGCAAGTTCCCAGCAGCCCCAGGAAAGGCTCTAGAAATAATTGGGGGTGTTCTCCCTTGTAGTTCAGGGGTGTTGAACATCTGTGGCCCATCACCGAACCACTGCCCATACAGGATAGCAGAGCAGTACTTCTTTCTAACTTCACAAATGTGCTTCCTGGATTGTAGAAAAAATACATTTTTTTAATGCTAATATTTAAAAAGCTTTTCATATGGTTGTGCAACCAGATCACATTACCATAAAGCCATACTATGAATCCTATTTGTGTCTATTTTCTTCAGTCGAAAGCCTGCAGCTCGCTCCCAGCCTGTGCCGTACATTTGAAACAAAAAATTCCATTCGTTCTTTCTTTTTCTATATCTTTCAGAATTGTTGGGAAGTTTTCTCTCTAACTTGCACAAAATCCTCCTCTGAGATAGGACAGTAACACAGAAAGCTGGTCACCTTCTATTTGGCTGATCAAACTATCCGCAAAATACACAAAACAAAATTGCCTATTCAAAGTTGTGAAAGTCCACGGATGCTTTTCTTTGTACTAGTCATGAATGTGGAGAGTTTTCTATTATGCCTGCTCAGTACTGGTGGTTGAAGAACAAATGGGAAATGGAGAGAAAGGAAAAAGTGGATTCTGAGGATAGAATTTCAGCATCGGTGTGCTGAACCCCTGACATTTACTAAGGAACAACTGGTTCTGTGCTCCCTTCAGCCAGCTGACATTTGGGTTTTCAAAAGGCGAGCTACCTTCCTCTGTCAACTAGCTGGATTACTTTGTTCTCTGACACTAGACTCTTGAAGCTGACAATCTTCTTTTTACTCTGTGTTTTTCAGTCAATGTTGCTATGAAGAAAGAAGTCAGAGATGACTGATGTGGAGCCTGTGGTCACAGATTTTGCAGCCTCTGGACGGGCCGGTCGCCGAAATGCCTTACCAGACATTCTGGGTTCTTCCGCTGGTGCTGGAACATCGGACCTACCACACAAATTAGCTGAGCTCTCAATGTCTGAAGGTAATGCAGACAAAACGATTGAGAACAAGATGTTACCCCTCATTGATGGCCAAGGGTTGTACTATTTCCTAGCTAGTGACTGCCTATTGTACGGGCCAACTGGTACATGCTTGGACTACTGCACTGTGCTCTACGTGGGGCCATCCTTGAAGGTGACTCAGAAACTACAACTAATCTAGAATGTAGCAGCTAGACGGGTGACTGGGAGTGGCCACCGGAACCATATAACACCAGTCCGAAAGGAGCTACACTGGTTCCCAGTACATTCCCAAGCACAATTCAAAGTGTTGGTGCTGACCTTTAAAGCCCTAAATGGCCTCAGCCCTGTCTACGGGAAGGAGCATCTCTACCACTGTCATTCAGCCCAGACACTGAGTTCCAGCTCCGAGGGCCTTCTGGCAGTTTCCTCGCTGCAAAAACCAAAGTTACAGGGAACCAGGCAGAGGGCCTCCCATCAGATGTCAAGGAGATAAAGAACTACGCAACTTTTAGAAGACGTCTGAAGGTGGTCCTGCATTGGGAAGGTTTTAATGTTTGATATTTTATTATGCTTTTATATTTGTTGGAAGCTGCCCAGAGTGGCTGGGACAACCCAGCCAGATGGGCAGGGTATAAATAAGAATAAATTTATTTATTTATTTATTTTGGGTGCCAGAGGAACTCAAGAACTTCTGAAATGTATATCTTCACAACAACAAAAACAGCAACAGGCTACCTTCCATGTAGTATGTAATATATTCATGCTTTTTTCCTGCACCATGAAATTAGCATATCATCTCCATTATCCAAAGCTTTATTGTAGAACCTCCCAGATTCTCTGAATTCCGTATGGTCCAATATTAACATAATCCATTTTTAACTCGGAATTCTCTTCACCAAACCTCCTAACGATCAGAATGTTCAGGGTACATCTAACATGTTGTTTCTCTTTAGATGAAGGAGCTGCTGGCGGGGAAACGTCCTCTTCCAACACCACAACGGAAAATCAAGAAACGGAAGTGAAGAGCATGGATTCCTAATATTTGTGAAATGCTTGGTTTGTGGAGATCACCAACAGATTCCACTCCCAGCATATGCAAGACTCTGAAATACACAATACTTCAAACAGCTGGCAGACATGAATAAGGAGCTGTTGAAGGTTTTCAGTGGTGTTACTTAATCCATGAAATAACAAGTGATTTGTGTGCTATAGTCCACAGCCAATATCTGCAGAATGCATGTCAAGGTTTTAGATTTGTTTTCAGTCCTGTAACAAAATCAGCGCCAGCATATCCTCTCGGACACTGTGTAAATAATCAAATGCAACAACCACCCAAATACTTGATGCTGTTAAGTTGATCTCTTGGGGGCTTTTCAGAGGATAAATCCAAAACATTTCTATTTGTGTTTAACGTGAAACATTCCTAACCCTGATTGAGAGCCAGAGGCGCACTGTAAAAGATGTAGGGTTCACTGTGCTGCAGCAACGGAGCTTGACCAAGGCTTTAAAAAAGAAAGTAGAAAATGAATCCTGGGAGATGGGAGCTTCAGAGTGGAGCAGGAGAGCTCAAACTCCAGAAATAACAAAACATTTCTAAAAGCTGTAAAATGGTAGGGCACTGATGCAGGAAAGGCAGCCTTGCCAGTGTGCTTTTTGTTTTAAGAGGTCCCTAAGAACTCTCCTTGCAGCACTTCTGTAGTCCTGACAAAAGGAGCACTATCTAAAAACGTAAACAAATGAATAACATGGGAGCGGCCTTATACCAGACCAGATTATTTACCCATCTAACTCAGTTATTGTCTACATAGACTGGTAGCAGTGTTTATCAGTGTCTGGGGCAGAGATAGGGAGACAATAAATTGTACAACCCCACATTCACACAATGTTTCAGGAATGGGGAATGTTGGGCAGGCACCATTGTAGGAATGAAAAATCACGGGAGACGAGAGAGGCAGGTGTAACATGAGGCGTCTGTCTGGGCGGACCCTGAAAAGCCTCTTTTATTGAATATTACAAGCATTGCCACAGGTGTGCTTGTCGCTGATTGGTTGATACATAAGCATAAGGTGGGAATTACATGTGAGAGGTGTGGATTACATGTGATCATTTATCATTGATGGAGTAAAGGCTGGGAATCAGAGCTGGAATTAGACAGGCATGAAGCCTCCTAATTAAATTGTAACTAGAGATTAATATGGCACGAAACAATATAACAATCAAGTTCTGTAGAGGTGGTCAGCTAGGCATGGAGAGCAGGTACAGTTTGTTTTCCATGAGCTTAGGATGTCTGTTACTAATGATTGATCATAGCATGAAACAATGTAACAATCAAGTTCTGTAGATGTGGTCAGCTAGGCATGAAGAGCAGGTTCGTACAGTGTGTGCAAAAGCAGGGGAAAGCTTATAAGCAAGACTTTCTAGAATGCAAGAGAAAAGGTGCAAGGCTTCCCCAAAATGCAGCAAGTATGGGCAGAAGGAAAACTTCCCTTTACACCATGGGGACAATCTAGTAGGTGCCCATGGCTCTCATGC
The DNA here is from genome assembly GCF_965113315.1 of Podarcis vaucheri. Classification (NCBI taxonomy): domain Eukaryota; kingdom Metazoa; phylum Chordata; class Lepidosauria; order Squamata; family Lacertidae; genus Podarcis; species Podarcis vaucheri. Next base: position 69,382,033 of record NC_138761.1, on the reverse strand, counting down.
AAGCACAATTCACACAACAACAGCCATTGGCTGATGGGAGCTGTGTTCCACACAGCCGTCACCATGGCAATGGGCTGCTCTGAGTACCACATTTTCCTGGCCAGAGAATACAGAGTGTTCAGAACATGGAAGTATCTCTGAATCGTACGAAAGGTCTCTGGATCCCTTGTAACAATGGCACAAGTGTTGTGCTACTATCTGGAAAGGCCCTCCTTTCTTCATATCTAAAGTAACCTTTTCTCTCTTCCCCCAGCCCTATCCTTTTTTAATTTCTCCAGAATCCGAGGCTATATTAAGCCGTTTATTTTTGACATAGTAGGCTGTCTAATCTTTGGAGGAAATGGAATGCCACCTGTCTATAACCCCAGGATACCCTTTTGAAGTTTGGACTCTAGAGACGTCCTGGTATACAGAGGAAAATGAAAAACACCCTTTCCTCACTCCTTCAAAATGTCACAAGGCACTGAGATCACTTAGGATTTTAAAATCCTTTTGAGAGCATTCTGTGCTGCCCTTTCTCAAATCTGACTTATCCAGTGATCTCAACCTTCTGTGTATCCATAAGTTTCTAAAGTGAACTAGTGGCATTTGTAATTGATTTAAACTTTTATTTCATTTCAGCATGAAAAATGAAATTGGTTATCTCTTCTTTTGGTCTTTGTTTGTCTTTTGTCACTCGTGTCTTCACAAGACCAAGGGACGCAAACTTTTCACTTGAGTTAGGATGTGGGTTTATTAGCTCATAACTGATCCTGTTAAAATCAACATTCAAAGCATTTTCTTTCAATATATATTTTGCCTGTACCAAAGGATTGATTCACGTTTTATAATAAAGGTTGTATTTAAAATAAACTGCATATGTTATTTGTACAGCAATTCAAGAGCACACTTGTATGAATTCTTGCACCCATAGCAGTATATTTTTGGATGGGGTACCATCCAACTTTGTTATTTGCTCTAGCATCAGAAGTTGTTGTTGCTGGCATCCATCTGTCTTGGGAGACAATGGAAGAGTGTACCTTTGGGGTAAAGTCAAACCATTGGAGAGTTACAGCACCTGCTGTGGCTGTAGAGACCAATACGGGAGAGACATGTTTTATTGCAGGTGGGGCAGATGAAGGCATCCAGTTCCGCTGTTACAGATGTTTCTTCTCTCTGTATTCCTTCCAGCAGTGATTCCTCCTCTGGTCACTGCTGTGGATACACAGCCTGACTATCTGTCTCCAGGCACTGCCAAAGATGCCTTGGGTAATGAGTTGCAAAATGTAGGGGGTTGTACAGTTGTGCCAATAATTGCCATCATTACCACATGCCATGCATCAGCATCAGACAGAACTATCATGTAATACAGAAATTAGAAACAGGCAAGATGATCACGATCCTTCCTTGCCAAGAATTGACCTGAGTGGAAGTTTGGCTATCAGCTAGAAAAAATAATGTATACATCAGATACCTAGCAATTGCTTGTTGCTATAGGCCTTTCAAGTGACAAGTCAGCAAAGCAGAATTTTCTCACTTGTTAGGAACACAGGGAATGGCCTGAGGATCAGTCAGATCATTGGTTCATCTACTGTAGCTCAGTATTGTTCAGGGAGGCCTGTGGCATCATTTGACTGCACCCAGTCTCTTGATAAGAAGATTGCGTGCAGCTCCAGCATACCTTGGTCTCTGCTGCAAAAAACATTATGTGATAGGGAAATGGGTTTCTCCTCCCCTCTATTTCACACCACAGATGCTGCATTCATCCTTCTATGCTCCACGACAAGTCTGTAGCAATTTGCACCAAATGTTGTGGCCTGCCTCTGGGCAGGATTCAGCTGAGTTGTGTGCATGGAAAAAGGCCTGCTTGCACAATGAGACTTTCTCCCCCTCTTCCCCCCTGTGTGCCCCCCAAGTCTATTCTGGAGGGTTGAGGGGTAAACCAGAACAAGTTTAGGAGAAACTCAGGGAATAGAGGAGGGGAAAGTCTCATTGTGCAAGCGAACCTCATTCCATGTGCACATACCCCACTTGGTACTACACTGTGTTCCACCCAGTGCTGGATTGATGTATAAGCTAAACAAGCTATAGCTTAGGGCCCCACTCTCTTGGGGGCCCCCAAAAAAATTAAAGAAAAAAACTGGATGTACATTTCCAAAACATAAGATAAAAATAAAACAAAACATACAGCAACAGTGTTTTGTGTTGGGTAGGCTCCTATTTGTTATGTACCTATTAGGTTCATAAATTACCATATATCATATATTCAACACAAACAACAGTGACAATTTGTTGTTGACAAAGGACAGCTGGACGTATAAAGGGCCCCATTACCTTCAGTAGCTTAGGGCCTCAGCAAACCTAAACCCAGCCCTGGTTCCACCCCACTGAGTCCCACATTTGGCGGAGGGGGGGGGGTAATTGAAATGTTTGATAGTGGTAGATACTACAGTATTCTGATAATGCTTTCCTACAGGTAAAGGTAAATGCTTTTCTGCAATTCACTCAGAAAGGTCACATTTCCTCATCACATGCAAGTCAATCATGTCCTGGATGTCAGTGATTCTGCAACTATTTTCCAAAGCTAAATGTGATGAACTGGAGTGTACGTATATGTTACCTTAATGTTGCAAAATATGAAAACCATTCTGCAAAGTCTTTTACACTTTTACTTGTTTCCAAAGTTCTTTACAAGCTGTAAAGTTCCAAGATAAGGTGAAGGGGCCGCAAAGAACAGACAAAGTTGTTATTGCTTGCTGCAAGCAGTAGATGGCACTCTGCACCCATTTGAAGTGAAACATGCTACCATTTAATGTCCTGCAGCCTAAGCTGTTCCAGGCCTTCAGCTCAATAAGGCTTGTGTTAGCTGAACTTTTGAGGAACAGAACCTGTCTTGGACATGGATTTTCCTCTCTGCACAGTACTTCCGAACACACAGAAACTCCTATGCAAACTGCATTATGGTTTGATGATAAAGTCGTAGACTAGCAATGCACTTCACACTATTGAGCTGTGGGGAACACATGCTACACAGCTAGAATATATTATTTATTAATACATTTTTATGACACCTCCCACACTGGTCTCAAGGGAGTGTACAAAAGTTTTAAAATAACATAACATTACAACTGCAATGCAGTTTAAAACACAGCTCATAACAGCAAGAGTAAAGGAAAAGCAATTATAACAATGTAACAGCAAAGGCTGGGGGTAGGGAATACAAGTAATGTTTTTAGAAGACACTTAAACATCAAGGGTTGTCTGAGCTGGGAGAGAAGATGATCTCAAGAGAAAGGGAGTCACCACATACCATCTCATGCCAGGACACTCTGGGAAGAAGAGGGTATGAGAAAAACTGGATTGAGGGAGCAAAAAGTGTGGGAAGGCAGTGATTTGGAGGAAAACGTCATAATGGCAGTAGAAAATTGCTGGCGGTACAAGAAGCTTACTATCCACATTAAATGGCAGTATGGATAAGCCAAATAGTAATCTAGCCTTCTGAGTCCTTGGAATTTCACCGGGTCCATGGAATTTCACCGTCAGATAGCTGTGTACACAGGATTTGATCATTTCTAAAGAGTTTAGGAGACCTTATCACAGCGGAAAGATTAAGGCAGATTCCTGCAACTATTTGTCTCTTGAGAAATTTCCATTATGGCCCTAGTTCTATCAAAAAGGATGCTTTCAAATGGTGGACGTGCTTAGATAGTAAAGAGATACAGAGCCATGCCTCTTTTTGACCATTCAATGGGTGGGGGAGAAATGAAACCAGCCCCAAAGTTGGCCACCTAACAGTAAGGTCAGAGGAGTGCTGTGAGCTCCTCCTGGGATTGCGTGCTTGCCCCCCAACATTTCTCCGATGAAAATAGAGACGTCCTAAGGAAAAGTGGGACATTCCTGGATCAGATCAGAAACTGTGACAGCTTCTGTAAATCTGAGACTGTCCTTGGAAAATAGGGACACTTGGAGGGTCTGTTGCATGTCTGTGCGGGAGGAGGGGCTTAGTTATTTATTTTTAAATACTTTTACATTGCCTTCCATTAAAAATAAATCTCAAGGCAATTCACAATAAAACAGTAAAAATATAGTAAAAGCAACAGAATCCCAGTAAATTCAGCACCCTACACCACAGCATCAACTAGCTTAAAATGGATAAAGTACGGTAACTCTGGGGCAGCTGTTCCTGCATAGCAAAAGTGTCGCTCCAGTTCTCTTGATTTCCTTTGGTGATTGGAAGAAGAAGCCATTGGATTTGTTATCCCTGAATGCCATGTTCGTATGTGCAAGGTATGACAATGGTGGGAAGCATATACCCAATACTGCCACAGTGGCTATCTACCTAGCAATTTAGGAAGCTGCTTCATCCTGAGTCAGGCCATTAATCCATCCAGCTCAGTATAGTGACTTGCAGTGGCTTTCTAGGATTGCAGACGAGAGACTGTTCTACTGGGAGATGCCGGGGATAAAATCTGGGAACTTCTGCATGCAAAGGAGATGCTCTGCCACTGAGCTAGGACCTTCCCCAAAATTATTGCTACAAACATAGGAAACTGCCTTATGGTCCATCTAACTCAGTATTGTCAGCGCTGACTTGCAGCAGTCTTCCAGGGTTTCAGGTGAGGTTCTCACCTAACCCTTGCTTGGAGATACTTAAAGCTGACACCTTTCGAATGCATGTGCTTTGTCAATGAAGTACAGAGTTATTGCATGTTTACTTGGTGACCCATACTTCTGCAGGTAAGGGCGGGGGAAGCATTCAGTGTTAAGTCACAGATCTTTGGGCCTGTCTCTAATTCAGAGTCAGAAAAAAATATTTTGTGTGCACTGTGTTAAGTGACATTGTTGTAACAATATTTTATACTATATCTCACTTCTTAAATACCCTCCATTTTCCTTCGGGAAACAATGTCGCCTTAGTCAGTGTATATTACCCCACCTATTGATATATTTAATTCCTTTTTAGCATGGGTTGGGGGAGAGGATGGGTGGGCAGATATGCTAATTCTACCTTTCATACTTTCCCCTTTTTAGGGAACAAGGGGTTAATCCCTGGTTTTCTTTGCAAGACAAATAACAGCCCAGTGTCTTTTTAAAATCTTCACCAGCATATAGAGTTTCAGTGGAAACTAATCTGAATGTCTTATTGTGTGGCTCTCCCTTTTGAGGCCGCCACCTCCCTGTGCCAAGTTTTCAAACACAACTTAAAAGACCCTCATACATTTTTACATTCCCCTCACTCACAGAAGAGCCTCTTCTGCTCACTCCCCTGATTTCCAATCTGAATAGGATGTCTAGTCCAACCAGCTCTGTTGACCCAGTGGCCTGATCCAATCATCTAACAGACTGGAAACCTTCCTCCCCCCCCCCCTTTACTCTGCCTCAAAGGAGCAATGAGGAGGCCTGGGTGGAGCCTCCAATTTAAGTTATTTTCGAGTTTGCATGCCTCTTCTCTCAGTAAAGAAGGGGCTGAGCTGGAGTGAAGGTGCAAGATTCTAACACAGGAATAGTAACACCTGCTCTCGCACCAGCAGTTGTCTATCCCTCTCATTCAACAGCTAAAATGGTCGAGGCATTCTGTGCTACCTGGAAGCTGATTGACAGCCAGAACTTTGATGAGTACATGAAGGCGCTGGGTATGTAGAAGTAACTGCTTAAGCCAGGTCATCCTAGGTAATCTACTCATGCGGTTTGTGACTGTTTCTTCTTTAGCACAGTTATAGAGTTTGGGATTTTGCAGCGTGCTAACCCATTACAGCGATGTAAGTCTTGTGATACTGACCGAAAAATGATTTTAATATTTTAAATAAGCATGCATTGCCACAGGGAAGATGAACTAATTTAGACCGGTATGAACTAATCCACAAATGCTTGAATTTAAGTACCGGTAAATGCTGTTTGCAAGTCTAAATATGCTTGTGAAGAAGTAAGTCTGAATGAACTAAGGCTGAGATTCTAAGCATGTATGGTTGGAAGTGCACTTATATTTATTAAATCAAGTGGATTTGCTTCAAAGAAAATATAGTTAGGATTGGGGGGGGGTAAATGTACATAGATATCATTTGAAGGCATGTTACTCCCAAGTAAATATTTTCAGGAATCTTAGCCTAACAATATGATACCCAAGCACACTTATTAAAAAGTTCCATTGGAAATTAATGGACTAAAATGCTCATCACAGTAAATATTTGAGCATAATAGAATTGGAAACAAAATTCTCTTTCAGTATAGCTGTTGTGGGAACTGTTTTGTGTGTGAATTAAAAAGCAGCTGAGGAACAATGAGGGTGCACTGGCTCAACTCTGTAATGGACGGCCCATGCTTTGTCTCGCTTTATTTTTTGTGGAAAATAAATGATATCTGTTGCAGTAGGAAAGGCAAAAATAAACCTGGTGCTGATTAGAGCAAAAATGTCATCTGTGTGAGCAAAATGCAGCAGTCAGTAGACAAGGTAATGAATTGCATCACTGATGCTTCTATATCCTCATCATTGCTTTTCAGTGAGCTAGCTCAAGCGAGTATTGGAAGAGGGGGAAATCTCCATGTGCATAGACAACTATGCAATGAGTTGCAAAGTAGATGACTGAACAGACAAATAAAATTCATGAGATCTTCTCCTTTGCAGGTTGACTCTCATGTACGTCCCACGTAACTGCACCTAGGATTGCAGACTTAACATTCACATCTTTATTACAATCACTTTATCTTGATTCGGTGTAATCTCTTGCACAATTCTGATTTTGTGAGCAGTCTTGAACAGACCAATGGAATGGTGAGATGTAAATACAATAAATACGTAAGCAGAAGGAGATCTAAGTACTTCACTGGGATGGATCTAAGCCAAGGCTGGATGGCTGGATGCCATGAGTGCTGTAGTTGCATTCTGCACTGATTCTACACTGAGCAGGGAACCGGACTAGATGATTGTAAAATTCCTTTGCTTCTAGGGGAAACATGATTTTTTGAATGGGGCGGCAAGACCTCCTCCCCTTCAGAATCCAATATATAAAATAACCCAGTTTCATTATTTTCATTTTAAATTCTTTTCAAAATCTTAGGAGTTGGCTTTGCTACTCGCCAAGTTGGGAATGTGACCAAACCAACTGTGATCATCTGCCAGGAAGGAGGCAAGGTGGTGATCAGAACCCAGAGTACCTTCAAGAACACAGAAATCAGCTTCAACCTGGGAGAAGAATTTGATGAAACTACTGCTGATGACAGGAACTGCAAAGTAAGTAAGAAACAGCTTGAGCTGCCGCAGAGACTTTTTTTTTTAAAAAAGCTAATCTTTCAGAATTGACAGGAAGTAAAAGAATACATATATTTTTTGTCTGTTACTGATGGGAGCACTAAGTAAATTTTAAGCAGGGCTGTTTTTAGCCAGAACTCACCAGAACTCAGTTCCAGCACTTCTCAGGTAGGCCCCATTGCTATTATAAGAGAACAAGGGAGGTGTTCTTGGCGAGTTCTGACAACCTTCTTTTAAAGAAAAATAGCACTGGTTTTAAGGAAGGCATGAAATAAAGAATGATTGATTTGAACTTATTCAGCACACTGAAACAATGAGGTTATAGGGTTTTATTAAATTTTTGGGCCATCTAAGTTATGACACAAAGCACACCTACTTGGAAGATCTTTTCAAACCAATGAGATCTGGTTCTAAATAAATGCATTCAGTATAGGGATGTGATCATATACTTGCCTTTCATCTTTTCCAATGCCTCTGGGAGTGGCATCACCCCCTTAGCAGAGATCTCTGGGCATGGAAGGTAGGCATAATGTATCTGAAGAACATTCATGACTCCATTATGCATCACCCCATGACTATGTCTCAAATGGCCCAGAATCTGCTGGATAATAATGGGTCCTTGTTCTGTTCCAGAAATGCTTCTGTTCTGATCAGAACCTGTGTTCTTGACTTGAGATCAAACTCCACGTTAGTATTTAGCAATCTGACTTTTAGAGTGAAGGATTTCAACTAAACATTGAATCCATTTACTGAATGATGTTAATCACACCCAGAGAAGACCCACTGAAATCAAGAAACTGAAATGTAAGTCCACTGATTTCAGTGAGCCTACACTGAGTATGACTTGGTTGGATTACATCTATTACAATTCACTGAAATGTGTGAATGGTCCCTACACCTGGTCAAATATGAATTCTGGTACAGCTTTATTTGAACCAACTACGCATATAAGAATCAAATTATTTTTTATATACAGTATGCATTTTATTACTGAGCTGTTTTTAACTGTATTGTTACCAAGTTCATTGATTTGAAATAAATTCTTCAGACTAATAATTCAGAGATTTACACATGTGATTAATTTTTCCATTGATAATAAAGAGATTTTGAAAGTCCTTAACTGTGACTAGATGGGCTCAGAATTATTTGGATAAACTTAATGTGTGTTCTTTATACCCACAGTCAGTGGTGACCATGGATGGTGATAAGTTAGTTCATGTACAGAAATGGGATGGCAAAGAGACAAACTTCGTTAGAGAAATCAAAGATGGTAAAATGGTCATGGTAAGTAAATAAAGGTTTATTGAGGCTATATATGCTCATGTTGATAACACTATGAGGTCTTATGTCTCAAACTTTCTGATAATTCTGCCCCCCCCTCTTCTGACCACTTATAAAGAACATGTTTAGCAGAAGTAACACCTGCAGTTCCAATGTTAATAATAAACTAAGCTGATAATAAACATTTTAAAAAACAGTCAAGGTCTAGCCATCTTACTTCTGAGTAGACATGGTTAGGATTGTGCAGTAAGTCCTACTTAATGCACTGGGGTTTACTCCCAGCTGACTAAGATTAGGATTGCAACCTCAGCTGGAAGTTAGTTGGGAATGTTCTAACAATTCCTCTTCCTGCCGTCACATATTGGCAGAAAATCCATGACTTTCTTCTTCGGACATCTAATGAGAATTCTCAACATATCATTGAAAGGTCTGTAAAGAGGCTTTCTCTTCTATTATTCTTCATTCCTTGGTTTCCCTTGAATTTGCATTTTGTTCCATATCTTCTTTCAAACCTTAATGGTTTTCAAAACCTGCAGTAGTACATTCTAATGTGAACATCTTTGCCCTTGGTAAAATGGTTATTGGCTCGAACCACATTGTGCAATATACTGATGAAATAAATCATAATGCAGTATATTGATAAGGTAATATACTACGCAGGAGGTCCCTCCTCCTTCCCTGTTTGCACAATTTTTGAACATAAGAGCTGGCTGGATCAGGCTGGCCCATCTAGTGCACTATCCTGCTCTCACAGTGGCCAACCAGTTGCCTGTGGGAAGCCTGCAAGCAGGCTAATTTTTGCAACAATGGCTTCTTGAAGAATCACAGGATCCACATGGCGCTTTGTGTTATGTCCAAATGGCACATACCAGTCCTAATCACCCCATCTCTCCTTGAATTTGCAGACTCTTACCTTTGGTGATATTGTTGCTGTTCGTCAGTATGAAAAAGCATAGAAATGTCCATCTCTTGTTGGAGTTTGTATGAAGAACTGTCTTCAGACTATCATCTCTGAAATGAGCAATGCTGACATGGAAGGAAAACCAAGTGCTAGTTTGTTTTTTACCTGTATATCATCAAATTGGCAAACTCTTGCTCTGTAAAATGGCAGCAGTAAAACTTTGCAATAAATTTCTGAAATTCTTGCTTGTCTACTTAAGGATTCCAATAATATTTAACACTTCAAACGAAACTGAGACCAAGAGAATCTTCGGGCTTCATACTAATGGCACAGTTCAGTGGAAATAATTTTGGTGGGATAGCCCTTTTACTCAATAGTTGATCACAGGGAGGGACAAACTACATGTTACTCACCCCACTCCATCTGTCTTTAAAACATATACATATTCTCTTACATGAACATCTATATATTTTCTGTTACTCATACACATGCCAAGTGTGGGATACCTTTGGCCCTCCAGATGTTGCAGGATTACATCTCCCATTATCCCTGGCCTTTGGCCATACCTGATGGGAACTGTAGTTCAGCAACATCTGGAGGATCAAAGGCTCTCAATCCCTGTGGCATATGCTTAAATCTCACCTGCAAAATACTGGGGACACACAATCCATATTATAAAAGAAAAGAGATTAAATTCCAGTTTCTATTACCAATATCCCATCTTATCAAACTTCCCTATGGGATTTTATATGTAGTTATACATCCATATACACAGAGGCTACTGTGTTCTGGCCGATGCACATGGGGAACTTGCAGTCCTCTCCATGATCATGGCTATTTCTAAAATGCTGCTGTGGTTTTGAAAGGTGAGGTCATCATGCACCACTGCAAGAAGTAATTTGATGGTGTATGAATTTATTGTTCACAACTTCATAAGCTGCAACGATTCTGGACGTTTATAGAATCCCAAAGCTTGTAGCACACATCCTAAGTGGCAGAATTGTAAAAGCCAAAGTGTACTCAAGATTGGGTAAATGCTTTATCATGGTTGTGTATATTTAGAGGTCCTTGTCTCTAAAGATCTAACAAGAATAAAAATGGTCCTCTCCAGCAATCTTGACAGGCGCCCAAGAGCTGTAGTTATTTCTGCTTAACTAAGGGAAGATGAAATAGAGAATCCACGAAACATACAAGAAAGGCACCATATCGATCAATTCATAGTTGTAAGGCATGAGAAAAAGCTAAGTTAGGTAGTGCAGCATTTACATGTGTGGTGCGTGGGGAACACAGTTGAATACCCTTTGAGAAGGTAAGTTTAGTTCAGGGGAGTGCCTATGCTCTTCAGATGTTGCAGGACTACAGCTCCCATCATTCCTCCCCATTGGCCATGCTGCTGGGGTTGATGGGAGTCAGAGTCCAACAACATCTGCAAGTCCACAGGCTCCGCACGTTGGTTTAATTGATGGTTCCCTCTGCACATTATTAAAAGGTTGGTGTCTGGAGAACACACATTACTTCTGTCATCCCCCAAGGATGCTTTGGGGGAACATTTTTGATTGGATGGGAAGTTATATTCATAAAGCCAATGCTGAGAAGAAATGACCACCCAGTCTAAACAACTCTCTTTGGTATTGGTTCCATCCAGACAGAATCATAAACAGCTTTGGAGACAACTGGACTGAATCTGCCGTGGTGGGGAGTGATGAAAGTGTTGAAGTCAAACCTTTTCTTTGTCTTAGGGTTTTAAAATACTCCAGCATTCATCCAACAATCTTCTGTGCATGGGTGCTGAGCTTGCACTTGAACTGGTTTGGCTCCTTATTCATTAACACATGAATTTAAATGTATTTATTTATCCAATTTAACAAGCCAAAGATACTACACTGAGTGTAGTGCCCATTTTATATTTTCTTTGCCACCAATTTGAAATATGTGCAGACTATTACTTATTACAGCAGCACATGAGAACCAAAGCAGCTTACACTGCTGACAACTCATTCCATCCTTTTATTTCATCGTATACTTGAACTCAGAGCCATCCTATAAAGCGAAAGCTGTTGTGCCGGTAATGAGGCATGCATACTTAACCAGTTGAAATAACAATTGCATGGTTTTTCACATTTTAAAAACTTGTTACAGGCCATTAGTTCTATAGCTGGATTACAGCGTTCCCTTATCATCAGTGAGGAAGGAAAAGGTCCTTTATTATTTTACTTAACACAAGAAACGTTAGCACCCCATGGGATGCAACAGGAAGTAAAAAGCTCACATTTAAATCAGATAAGTGGTAGCATTGCTTTCAGTTACAGTGGTGAACATAATCATCTTTCACAAAGCTGACCAGAGATATAGCAACATTTGACACTATTTCTCCCAGAGAACGCTGTAAGTGTTGAACGCATTTCATTGTTGCCTACAGCTGCCTTTACAAACACTAGTTTTTCCTCACTGCTGTCATCAGCATCGCTGGAACCACTTTCCTCACTATTTTGTTATAGCAGTGGCTTTCTTACATGTGCACAGTATGAGCGTATGAATGAGAGGCTACCTTACATTACTTGCTACAAGCTTTGTCCTCAGTTCTGTAACAAAGTTCCCGGTGGTGAAGAACATGAATTTGGCAGGCAGCCCCACCTATGAGACAAGCTGAGGCAACTGCCTCAGACAGCAGGATCCACAGGGACCACAGATCTCGATGTAAAACTTTATTCCCCCTCCTTCACCCTTCTTCCCTGGTGGGGAGGGAGGAGCCATTTGGTGGTTCGCCTCAGGTGCCAAAATGTCTTGGGCCAACCTTAACATTTGGACAAAAGTCTTGCAGGTGGACAGGTGGGAGAGACCTTTTTAGCCAAAGGACTGCATTCCCTCATGGGTAACCTTCCAGGAGCTGCATGCCAGAGGCGGACAGGGCCAGAGGCAAAAGTTAGTGGGTTAACAGATATGACTCTTAATTGTGTACAGTAGGAGTCGGAGGTTTCTACACACCGAGACACACACACGCACACCACATCCTCCATCTAGGCAAACAAGGGGGGTTATCACAGTTCCAGGCCACATTCCATTCATGCAAAAGCACTCAATGTGATTCAGAGCAGGGCTATTGGAGACCATTGCCATGGGATGTGTGGCTGGGGAGGAGTCCTAAGGGCCATGTAGAGAGGCCTGGAGGGCCAAATCCGGATCTCAGGTCTGAGGTTCCCCACATCTGCCACAATGGAACATAAGGGGCAGTGTCAGATTTATATATGGATATTATTATTAAGCGGTGATGCAGGGGGTGTGATAGGACAAGGGTCTGGTGAGCATTGTGATCAGCACAGTGCAATGGGTAAGCTTTGGAGATGCATCTGGGGACACTTGAGAGTGTGTCTGCTTTTTTTAATATACTTTTTAAAATTTTATTTTGGGGTTGTGTATTTTCACCTCCCCTGCAGGGCTGAGCAGCTCTAGGATATAGCAGCTGTCCACTTGCATAGCTACAGTGTACTTCTACAATCCAGTAAAATTTGTGCACACTAAGGTTGCTCTTAATTATAAGTAGAAATCATTCAATCCTACTGGCATACAACATGTCTTTCTTCATGTACTTAGTAATTAAAACTGAGTTATGACCCAGATGCTCAAGACCACACTTTTATTATACACTCTTTGAGTAATATAGGGATAATAGTGAGCTACCTTTCAGGGTTGTTGTAAGGATTACTGAGATAATGTGAACTGCTGTCAAAATTCTATAGAGCTACATAGAATACTAGGTAAAAAGGTAAGTTAAAGGACCTGTGGACAGTTAAATCCAGTCAAAGGTGACTATGGGGTTGCAGTGCTCATCTCGCTTCAGGCCAAGGGAGCTAGTGTTTGTCCACAGACAGCTTCTGGGGTCATGTGGCCAGCATGACTGAACCGCTTCTGGCGCAATGGAACACCGTGACAGAAACCAGAGTGCATGGAAATGCTGTTTACCATTCTGCGGCAGCGGTACCCATTTATCTACTTGCACTAGTGTGCTTTCAAACTGCTAGGTTGCATGGATCCAAACTGCCAAGCTTTTGATCAGCAAGCCCAAGAGGCTCAGTGGTTTAGACCACAGTGCCACCCGCTCCACTAAGCACCCAGGCACTGCAGTAAATAATGAGGAAGTGTTCATGCCTGCAGAAAGACCTGTAGATAGAATTAAAAATATTTCCAGGCTGCTCTCCTATCCAGCACTATATTTGGTAGTGGGTCCTACACAGGGAGCTGCCGCTGCTAGTGTACTGGGAATGTCCAATGTATGGATGGAGTCAATGCTGGAGTGTCCATGACAATAGCATTTAACAATAGCATTAAGCAGGAAGTTCTGTCAGCACTAGTTTTCAGAAACTGCAGCCCCAGTACAGATGTAGAATCATGATGTATGTGTGTGAATCTATGCAAGACTGTAACTTATTTGTGTAACCTCATAATACTCTTCTTCAGAGCTTGCAATGTTTTGTGACTGCAGTATGGTAATACACATTGTGTTTGTAATCCATTAATACAGCTCACATCACTGCTGTCTGGCTTGTGAGTTCAAAACAGATGACTGCCTTTCCCAGACCTCCCATTCCCAGGGATGTGAGAACAAGGTTGTTGACTTCATCTCCATGGAAAAAGCCATCATTCGAGTGGCGTTAATTTCCATGGCAACTGATTTATGGTGGTACCAAGCAAAAGAAAAAAGATGGATTAGGTTAAAAGTGGGGAGGAAAGAAAAAAATGGTTGGAAAGGATTCTGGCATATATACTATGTTTAAATGATAAATAAATATTTGACAACGCTGTCTCTTCTGTTGTGTGATATTCTTCACACACATTACAAACATACTGTACTTCAATTCTCCCTTCCCTTCTTTTAACTACACACTTCATGTTATGCATCACAATTTTACTGACTTGCAACTTCATACGTAATCGATAACTGTGAATATCGAAGGACAAGAACATGTTGCTACTTGCCACATCTTTTGGGATGCAGAGAACTTAGGCTGGCTAGCTGCTTGAAGATGCAAAACTCATGTAAAACACAAACAAGGGAAACTATGTATTTCGCGTGGAAAGTTTACGCAACATGTGAGCCCCTGGAGAGCAATTAATCAGCAGGCAAAACGAAAGGAGAAGTGTTCCTCCCAAGTTAGCACGAAGGTTATGCTTCCTCAATCGAGGCAGGCAAAAAGGGAAGAAGTGGATCATTGCCTTCCATGGAAATACGGGCAAGAGACGGGGGTCGGGCAGCTACACCTGCTGGGCACCTGCCGCCGGTGGAGCCCTTCTAGGAGCGGGGAAAGAGAGTGGTGGCTTTTGCCGACGCTTTGCATTTCCGCGACGCCGCTTCAGGATGCCTTTCCCCGCTTCCTGATTTACGAGGCGTCGGCTGGCTCCCTTCCAAGCTCCTCTGAGCAGGCCGCGCCGTCTCGAGAAGCAACCGCCTTTCCTGGAAAGGGCTAGAGAAAAAGAAACCAGAAAAAGAGCCAGGCTTCGGCTTCTCCGCGCGCCTCGCCAAAAGGGAAAAGCCAGCTTGGGAAGGGGAGTCGAGTGTTGCGCTGCCGCAAAGCCCTCGCCTTCCTCCTCCCGCGGGGTTGCAGGAGAGGCCCAGCCGAGCATGGGTGGGCGGCGCGGCTTTCGCGGCCTGGCCCTCTGGGGACTTCTGCTGTGCGGCTTGCTGCGGGACCCGGCCAGTGCCGCCCCGGCCTGCGCAGCGCCCTCGGACGCGGGTGAGTCGGGCTGAAGCCGAGCGCGGCCTTGAGTCAAGCTGGGAGCTGCCAGCCGTGTCGTAGGAGCGGCGACCAAACAAGGCGCCTCCCTCCTTCCCGCCATAACAGAAAAGTAGGTCGAGGGGCCGCTCCAGTTGGAGGCGAGACAGGGCTGGCCGGCTGGCGCTGGGAAGGCTGGCACGAAAGCGCCGAGGGAGGAGCGCCTTCTTCCCCTGGGCTCAGCGGCAACTCAGCGCCGCAAGGCTTCGCCCTCGCCATTTGCACCCACCTCGGCCAAAGGGTGCACGCTTGCATCGAGGACTCCTCGTAGCAGCGCGTTTTATTGTGCCTCGAGACAGCATTGCGCAGAAGGCGTTAGCTGATGGTTGTGGTTATGGTTTATTGCAATAATAATAATAATAATGAAGGCAGGTGGTGATAACAGTGGGCGTTGCTGACAGGTGAGTAGGCAGAGGATTTCAGCCATCCATCCAGTGCTGCAGGAGCCTGCTGCAAGTTGCTGCCATATGGAAACTGGCAACAGCAAGGAAGTACTGTCAGACAACCCGGATGGAGCTGGTAGAGAAAATATTCCTGTAACTTAGGGTGAAAGAGTGTCAGTTAAAGCGTTGGCTGCATGAGGGAGATCCCATTGCTGATTTCATTATTGCACAGGTATTGCATACGGAACTATGTACATAACCAAGGGGCTGGGTCACATCAAAAGTCTTGCCTAGTTCAGCATTGTGGCTCTTAAAAGTGGCCAGTCAGATGCCCTTGTGGCATTCATAAGCGAGGGCACCCAAGAAGAGCCCAGTCGCCCACCTAGTCCAGCATCCTGTTCTTACATGCACCTTAAGTGGTGCTGAATCCAAAGTGGACACAATCTTGCCCAAAATTGGTGCTGATGATGGATGTGCATCTGTACGAATAGCAAAGATGGCGGGACAGACTCACAGGGGTGCTGCCTCTGGGGCTTCTGCTGTCTGGGGCAATAGCTGCTCCCTGTCCCATGGCCTGGCTCTGTGTGTTGCCATAGGGACAAATGAGTGGGCATTCCTCCCTCACTTGGCTGGATGTCATGTTGTCCTATGGGTGAGAAAATAACAGGCCAGGGGAGCTGCTCTGGATTCAGTGACTGAAGTTGTGATAGGAGCGACAGAGTGGCTTGGCTTGCTCTGTATACTGAATCCAAAGCTATGGCTTTGAGGGACCCACTAGAAAACTAAGATCTTCTGGAATATCAATGTTGCAAGCCCTTCCACCCTGTGCTCAGGTTGTATATACTTGTAAATAAAACCATATATCCTAAAGACACTACAGTCTCCACTTTTGTTCCAAGGAAACTGAACCTTCAGTAAGCAATGGAACCCTGGAGTCTCCGTTTCTCGGAGATTGGGGTGCACACAACAATACTTTGCAGTGAGTTTGGGAGCAGAGCTTGAATTTGGGAAAATGGGAAAGAGGAAGAGAGGTAATTGATATGCTCAAGCCACTGCCCTGGCAGCTTAAGGGAAGTATCACGAAGGAGGGATTAGAGTCGGGAGAATGCTTTCTCGTCTCTAGAACTTCATACCCCACAATATTTTTTCTCAGTACAGGGACTTAGACTCAATGACCTTTATGTCCCTTGCATCCCAATAATTTGATGGTTCTATTATTCCTTGTCCTCAAGTAGCTTTTACCATCTGGGACTGTTGTTACAAATAGAACATAACACATGCCAAGCAAATAACTACCTGAAGTACAAAGTAAGTAAATGGATATCTTTTAATTAAATCAGTCTCCATTGTTGAAAGTATGCAAGCTTTTGAGTCTATTGAACTAATCAAGAATTCTGAACTTTTCTCATTATTACATTTCCTTTTGTGATGTCATTCCCAAAGAGCTGAGCAGTGTGCAACTGTTTCCTCTTTTTCCAACAGGTTGCATAATTTCTTATCCTTCTCTATTCTGAAAACAAATAAATCCCAATGTGTAGCAATAAGAGAGCTGGTTGTGTTCTATGCTGTATTGACGTCACCTTGGCTTGGATCCAAATCTGCAATAGCAAAACTCTGCTTGTAATGAGACTTTCCCAACGTTCGTCCTCCTAAAATGTTTCCCCTGATGATTGGCAAAGTCTCAATAAAATGGTGTTTGACGTGGTGCATAGGAGAGAGTAATTGGTTGAAATTGGAAAGCCCTTTCCAAGTAGAAGTGCCTTCTGCTAACAAGCACCATTGGATCCTTTTCTTTTTCTTTTTGTCTCAAAGCACAGTCTAATTCTTAAACTGTGAGCAAAGGCAGTCCCTCATTTTCTGTGTGATTTACTTTCCCCATTATTTCTAGAAGTGGCATGTTTGCGTGTTCTTCTGACTCATGTTCTCAGATCCATACCACTGAGACAGTGTTGATAAAATTTCTTAAGATTGGCCTGAAAAACCCAATTGCCCTGAAAAAAGAGTGATAACACTCAAAATGTATTGGACATCAATCTGGTTTGATTAACTGTTCCATTGCTCCTTTTGATATTTGTCTCTTCAGCTTTTTGTGATTACGCAATGACTTCTGAGGAAGAAATTTAGTTCTCAGAGATTTGCTGCTGTTGCTTCTTCTTCTTCGTCTTCTTCTTTTTAAAAAAGCTCATAAATTTAGGACTCTAATCCAGTGTTGTTGTCAGTTTTGTCCCAGACAGTGTTTAACTCCATGTAAATCACTTCACCATCTGTATGCCATTTTCAGAACTAAAATTTGTTTTGTTACATTTAAGAGACTTGCCTATTTAAAAAGTGGGTACCAACCGAAAGTATTGCTTAGTGTTAGAATAAACATTTATTAAATTCCATATTTTTTCAGATCTATGTTTTGGTTAGTCCACTACCTATGCACAAGTGTTTGTGGTATGTTTCAATTTGTCTACTGTCTTGACCTTTGCCTGATCAGAGTGGCTTTCTGGGCAGGAAATTGTTGTCAACAATTGGCATTCCTGGTCAGTTATTTCATAGCCATTGATGGAGAAAATAAACCTTAGTTGCTGTCACCTTTTAAATCTTCTTTTTAAAAAACACAGTTGTGTAGCTGCACAGCTGTGCTTCCTGAAGTGTCACAGATTACTTTCCATTTTATATCTCCCCCTGCCCTGGAATTATGGGATGCAAAAAAGCCCCCAAAACACTGCCAACTATGAAGTAGCCTTCCATTGTAATCACTGCCATGTGGCAAGGAGTTCCTTGATTAATTTAAGAGGAAGAAAACACTATAGTACAGTGTGTAAAAGCACCAAGAGCACATCCACTTATAAAAACAAAGCAGCAAAACAATGCCTCAGCAGTGTAAAGCTGACTGGTGGAGATTTGCCCCAAGTCTGGAGAAACAACATAAGTAAACCTAGGATTGCTTTCAGAATTGTTGTGATACAATAGTTCATATCTTTCATTCAGAAAGTTCTGTAAATCCAGACAAGAGTTAAAAGAAAAAAGCCTAAAGTTTATAGTGAAAGCTTAAAATTCTGCAGGAGTTGATGATTCAGACCTTGTCCTCACCAGGGAAAAACTTTCTGGTCAAATGAATAAATAATTTCTAGGTACTGACCAAGGTGATGAACCCTTAATGGGAACATGGAGTCTTAATGGGAGTTGCAGGATTTTTCAGTAGCAGTATTTTTTTACATTTTGCTAAGAAAATGTACATCTAATTCTCAGTTTTTTCTTCTCTTTTGCCTGGAAACAGGCCAGTTCTGGCACATCTCCGATTTACACTTGGACCCCACCTACCACATTACAAGTAATCGCACTCAGGTTTGTGCCTCTTCCAAAGGAGTGAATGCCTCAAACCCTGGCCCATTTGGAGATTTCATGTGTGATTCACCATATCGGCTTATTTTATCAGCTTTTCAGCACATGAAGGATTCTGGTCAACAGGCATCCTTCATGATATGGACAGGGTAAGTAAGAAAGACACTAGTATTTCTGATGTAAAGCTACTGAAATGTATTTGGTCATTTCATAGCCTTATTTTAACTTATGGGATTAACTTTAAGGGCCAAGTTACACATTTTATTTGACTTCTGAAGCCTTGATTGACTTGTCCCTGGGCTCAGCATGCAGGCAAGTGGAATGGAGGGGGGGGGGAAAGCCCAGATAGATCCTGTTTTTTGGGACCCGGGATTACAGTCTGGCTGACAGGAAATGTTGTATGCTACATCCTGGGGTTTTTTCCTCTTCATATTGGCAGATTCTCCAGTACGCGCAAATGGGAGGGATAGTAATATTGCTTCCCGTAGGTTAGACAGATTGCAGGTTACAAGGACTGAAGATTGCGTGCATTGAAGCCCAAAATGTCCTTTGAAGGGCCTGCAGTTTCTTTTAACTCTGGTTAGTCATAAAGCAATTTATGTAACACATGAAAACATTTCATGCTTAATTAATTTCTTTGAAACTGTTAGAGTATGTTAATTATAACTTTAATCACTCTCAATATGCAGTACTGAAGTACTTTTAGAGTACTACAGAGAAACTAATGTTTGATTTCAAAAATAATTACACAACTACCAAGTTGAGTTTTTTTCTTTTTCTTTGCTTTTCTTAAAGAGACAGCCCTCCACATGTTCCTGTAAAAGAACTCTCTACAAAAATTGTCATTGACATTATTGGCAACATGACTTCTACCATAAGAAGTTTCTTTCCAGATCTCCAAGTTTTCCCTGCGTTGGGAAATCACGACTATTGGCCACAGGTAAGACAAATTCTTCAAGAGAGTGAATAATTTGGCAACCTGATCCTATGTTTCTATACTCCTTGGAGGTTGTGGGTGCAAGTATAATTTAACTGGGCACTATCTGCCTTTGATTAGTAGTCAGCATTATAAAAGATGGCTTAACAATACAACAGTGCACATTTGCTTTGAAGAAAGTGCTGCTGAGTTCAGTGAGACATACTCTCAAGTAAGTGTAAGTAGGATTGCAGCCTAATGTTTGTACATTTCTTAGGTTAGGAAAATCCTGTTGCCCCAGAATGAACTGCCCATAGAAACACAGTGTGTTTCAGTGCTAAAGTACAGAGGAGCAAGCAGTTGGATAAAGTGTGTTGTAACGATATGGAGTTAACTGCTTATGGTTGAATTCTTACCTGTTTCAAATACATTTGTCACTTTGAGGATTCAGATGTTTAGGGGTTTTGTTCTTAAAAGCATCTCATGCACCTATATGAGAATGTGACCTGATCTACCTGTAGTGCAAAATGAGGTGGGGTAACTCTGAGACAATAAAATCAACAATGCTATTTCAGAATGTAGGTGGGGGTATAGAATGATACTCTCCTTTCATCCAATGTAGAGTTTGGGGTACATTCTTGGTACATATCCAAACTGAAAAGCTAAGATTTGGACAAATAATGATTAGTAAAGCATATTCTTAAGGGGTTGTCTGTATTTTAAAGGATCAGTTGCCTGCATCTGTCAGTGAAGTTTACAATGCTGTAGCGGATTTCTGGAAACCTTGGCTTACGGATGAAGCAGTCAGCACCTTGAGAACAGGTAGGATGGATAATAAAACAGCACACATTTGCTAGGTCCGCTGTCTTTATTTGGCCGTGCTGGATATGGGTGAAATTGACATGGTAAAATTTCTAATATTGGCTTCTTATTGCAAGTGAAAATGTTTCATATTTCAGGGCACTTTCTGTCCCTGAATCGCCAAGGCCTAATCATTCTACTGATTTACTAAACATTAAAGTTATATGTGACAACACCCATGATGTTGTATATTTTGTACTGTATATCCTTGATAGTTTGCATAGGTGTTTCTCAGAGTTTAAAGTGTTTCTAAGTGTTTAAAGTCAATGTTAAGGATGTTGTTTACAGGAACAGAATGGTGTGATACAAGATATAACCCTCCTCTTTGTTGTTGTTGTTGTTTAGTCATTTAGTCGTGTCCGACTCTTCGTGACCCCGTGGACCAGAGCACGCCAGGCACTCCTGTCTTCCACTGCCTCCCGCAGTTTGGTCAGGCTCATGTTTATAGCTTCAAGAACACTGTCCAACTATCTTGTCCTCTGTCGTCCCCCTCTCCTTGTGCCCTCCATCTTTCCCAACATCAGGGTCTTTTCCAGGGAGTCTTCTCTTCTCATGAGGTGGCCAAAGTACTGGGGCCTCAACTTCACGATCTGTCCTTCCAGTGAGCACTCAGGGCTGATTTCCTTAAGAATGGATAGGTTTGATCTTCTTGCAGTCCATGGGACTCTCAAGAGTCTCCTCCAGCATCATAATTCAAAAGCATCAATTCTTCATCGATCAGCCTTCTTGATGGTCCAGCTCTCACTTCCATACATCACTACTGGGAAAACCATGGCTTTAACTATACGGACCTTTGTTGGCAAGGTGATGTCTCTGCTTTTTAAGATGCTGTCTAGGTTTGCCATCGCCTTTCTCCCAAGGAGCAGGCGTCGTTTAATTTTGTGACTGCTGTCACCGTCTGCAGTGATCATGGAGCCCAGAAAAGTAAAATCTCTCACTGCCTCCATTTCTTTCCCTTCTATTTGCCAGGAGGTGATGGGACCAGTGGCCATGATCTTAGTTTTTTTGATGTTGAGCTTCAGACCATATTTTGCGCTCTCCTCTTTTACCCTCATTAAAAGGTTCTTTAATTCCTCCTCACTTTCTGCCATCAAGGTTGTGTCATCTGCATATCTGAGGTTGTTGATATTTCTTCCGGCGATCTTAATTCTGGCTTGGGATTCATCCAGCCCAGCCTTTCGCATGATCTTTAGACCCGGCCAGTATGGCCAACTATCGCCCAGTCTCAAATCTTCCATTCTTGGGCAAGGTGATTGAGCGTGTGGTTGCTGAACAACTCCAGGCACGCCTGGAGGATGCGGACCATTTGGATCCCTTCCAATCAGGGTTCAGGCCTCATCATGGGACTGAAACTGCCTTGGTCGCACTGGTTGATGATCTCCGGCGAGCTAGGGACAAAGGTGAGAGTTGTTTCCTAGTTCTGCTGGATCTCTCAGCGGCCTTTGATACAATCGACCATAACATCCTTCTGGACCGTCTAGAGGGGTTGGGAGCTGGGGGCACTGTTATACAGTGGTTTCGCTCCTTCCTCCTGGGCCGTGTTCAGAAAGTGGTGGGGGGGGATGAGTGTTCAGACCCTTGGGCCCTCACTTGTGGGGTGCCTCAGGGTTCCGTCCTCTCCCCCATGCTTTTTAACATCTATATGAAGCCGCTGGGAGAGATCATCAGGGGGTTTGGACTGGGTGTCCATCAATATGCAGATGATACCCAGCTCTACCTTTCTTTCAAATCAGAACCAGTGAAGGCGGTGAAGGTCCTGTGTGAGTGCCTGGAGGCGGTTGGAGGATGGATGGCGGCTAATGGATTGAAGTTGAATCCTGACAAGACAGAAGTACTGTTTTTGGGGGACAGGAGGCGGGCTGGTGTGGAGGACTCCCTGGTCCTGAATAGGGTAACTGTGCCCCTGAAGGACCAGGTGCGTAGCCTGGGAGTCATTTTGGACTCACAGCTGTCCATGGAGGCGCAGGTCAATTCTGTATCCAGGGCAGCTGTCTACCAACTCCACCTGGTACGCAGGCTGAGACCCTACCTGCCCGCGGACTGTCTGGCCAGAGTGGTTCATGCTCTAGTTATCTCCCGCTTGGACTACTGCAATGCGCTCTACGTGGGGCTACCTTTGAAGGTGACTCGGAAACTACAGCTAATCCAGAATGCGGCAGCTAGACTGGTGACTGGGGGCGGCCGCCGAGACCACATAACACCGGTCTTGAAAGACCTACATTGGCTCCCAGTACGTTTCCGAGCACAATTCAAAGTGCTGGTGTTGACCTTTAAAGCCCTAAACGGCTTCGGCCCAGTATACCTGAAGGAGCGTCTCCACCCCCATCGTTCTGCCCGGACACTGAGGTCCAGCGCCGAGGGCCTTCTGGCGGTTCCCTCATTACGAGAAGCGAAGCTACAGGGAACCAGGCAGAGGGCCTTTTCGGTGGTGGCGCCCGCCCTGTGGAATGCCCTCCCATTGGATGTCAAGGTGATGGACAACTACCTGACATTCAGAAGACATCTTAAGGCGGCCCTATTCAGGGAAGCTTTTAATGTATGATATTTTAGTGTTTTTTGGTTTCTGTGGAAGCCGCCCAGAGTGGCTGGGGAAACCCAGCCAGATGGGCGGGGTACAAATAATAAATTATTATTATTATTATTATTATGAATTCTGCACATAAGTTAAATAACCAGGGAGACAATATACAGCCTTGCTGTACTCCTTTCCCAATTTTGAACCAATCAGTTGTTCCATATCCAGTTCTAACTGTAGCTTCTTGTCCCACATAGAGATTTCTCAGGAGACAGATGAGGTGATCAGGTACTCCCATTTCTTTAAGAACTTGCCATAGTTTGCTGTGGTTGACACAGTCAAAGGCTTTTGCATAGTCAATGAAGCAGAAGTAGATGTCTTTCTGGAACTCTCTAGCTTTCTCCATAATCCAGCGCATGTTTGCAATTTGGTCTCTGGTTCCTCTGCCCCTTCGAAATCCAGCTTGCACTTCTGGGAGTTCTCGATCCACATACTGCTTAAGCCTGCCTTGTAGAATTTTAAGCATAACCTTGCTAGCGTGTGAAATGAGTGCAATTGTTCAGTAGTTGGAGCATTCTTTGGCACTGCCCTTCTTTGGGATTGGGATGTGGACTGATCTTCTCCAATCCTCTGGCCACTGCTGAGTTTTCCAAATTTGCTGGCATATTGAGTGTAGCACCTTAACAGCATCATCTTTTAAAATTTTAAATAGTTCAGCTGGAATATCATCACTTCCACTGGCCTTGTTATTAGCAGTGCTTTCTAAGGCCCATTTGACTTCACTTTCCAGGATGTCTGGCTCAAGGTCAGCAACCACACTACCTGGGGTATACGAGACATCCATATCTTTCTGGTATAATTCCTCTGTGTATTCTTGCCACCTCTTCTTGATAGATCTCTGGTTTTTCCCATTCTATTGTTTTCCTCTATACAAATGATCAAACAATAGTTTATTACATAAATATTCAAGCAGTGATCATAGAATTGTAGAGCTGAAATGGACCACAAGGCTCATCTAGTCCAGTGCCTTGCAATTCATTGTAACGAAGCCAAATAATTGAGGTCATCATTTATTTTTCCCTTGGTTAACAGTTTGCAAATAGTTAGCATGATATCTATAGTTAAACTGTTCTATTTTTGCTCTGAAATTAGCAGGAGCTACAACCTGCTTATATAATCGGCAAGCAAATAAATTTCCAAATCTATTGTAGCCTCTTAAGCATTTGAAAATGGAAAAAGGGTTTCCCCCTTTAATTTGATCCTTATTTTGCACATTAAAATTCAGGAAGTAAAATGGAGACCTGTAAATCAAATTTTAGGTTACATATTTTTTTCCAGCAAATGTACAGAATATTAGAAATATGCAGAATTCTTAAATGTTAAAGATGTTAGAATTCCTGCTCCATGATTGCAGTCGTAGGATTTTAATCTATCACATGATGGTGTATGTTTTGACTCCACAAAGTGGGAAGTGACGGAGACAGGATGTTTGTGTTACTGTGTTCTGTGAAGTGGGACTATGGTCCTTTGTTCTTTTTCTCTTTGCTGTCTGATGCTAGAGAGAGAGGGAGCCATGTTGCAGTGTTCTGTGTGTGCTTATATGTAAATAAATTAGATTAGCCAAAATGCTGAGTTGCTGAGGTCTGTTATGCAAGCTGCGAAGACTGCGGATCCCTAAGTGTGCCAATGTCTGTTGGCATTGGTCGCTGTGATGTCCGGGCTGAAGAAAGCTTTTGAAGCTCCCAAACGATCGGCCAGGAGGGAGAGAACATGCCAGTCAGGCATGTGTCTCTGCCAGAGCCCTACTCGAGTGTAGAATGAGCTCATGACAAAAGATGCAGAAGTTATATTCCATTACTCCTGTTTACCCTTTATTAATTATCCCATTGGAATTATATCCACGGAACATCTTGAAGAATGGTATTACCCAGCAGGAATATGTATGTTAGATTTAGGCCCATAGAAAGGATATTGCATTTAATTTGCAAGCCAGTTCTTAGATAATTCTGTCCTATTCTATTCTACCTTACTGGAGAAGACAACCAAAAATCGGTGGAACTTATCCATAGTAAATTAAAGACATACATCTTCTCTCCACCCTCCCCTAGGTGGTTTTTATACACAAACAATTCAGTCCAACATGACTGCACAACCTCTTAGGATAATTAGTTTAAATACCATCTTATACTACCCTCCCAACACTATGACTCTGAATATGACTGATCCAGCAAACCAGTTTGCATGGCTGGAACGTGTATTAGAGACGGCACATCAAAACAAGGAAAAGGTAAGGATTTTTTAATAAAAAAAGTAATATGAATGAGAAAAGGGTAACTATTTGTTTCAAGAAAGTTTGCAGTTGGTGTGACATTTGAACAAGGTAGGTATGTCCCCTGAACTTCCACTGCTCTGAGTAGAAAGCATATTAAACTTCTATCAGTTAATCCAGGGGAACTCCTAACTTTGGTAATAAGGGAGCACCCCAAAGGCCACCCATACACAATGCTAAAGTATGGGGACACACTTACTCAGTCTGGTATGCTGCCAAAAGTATTCAGAGTGCCAAATACCAGGTCCCACCAAATAGTTTGGTGCTGCCAAATGCCAAGAGTTGGAGTTGCTTTAATCAGTAAATGTGAATGGGTTGAAAGCATGTGAGCTTTTCTGTGTGTGTGCTTGAGCCTGGAGCAGGTATAGTCCTGAAGTTTGGAGTGTCATCTAATTCTTCATGGTGCTTATGTCTATATTGGGATCATTAGTTCAAGGCTTCTAACTCTTAAATACATCAGTTGTTGTGGCCAAAAAACGAAGTGACTAATTAAGATAAGTCCTACCTGAAATACTACAAATGCTGTTTGAATGCAAGACTTCTTGTAACAAAGGTTTGTGCAGTTAATAGGAAATAAGTTGTAACTCGTGCCTCTAGTCAGTGGCATTGTAGAACTTTGGTTTATTCTACCTGTAATCTATATCCTCCAAGCTTGTAAGCCTTTATGCCTGTTTCAAACACTCTGTGACTTCATTCTTAGTAGGGGGGAAAGTGTTTACCTTTCAGAAAGCAACGAATGGAAAAGTGAGATTATAAGCAATTTCTTTCACGTCAACATTATAGTATACACCTAACGTATTTGATGTAATATTAAAGTGCCTTTTCTGATATTTATATTCTTATCTCCTAGGTTTATGTAATAGGACATGTGCCAGTAGGTTATCTGCCTTACTCTCGAAATACCACTGCCATAAGAGAACACTACAATGAGAGGTTGATAGAAATATTTCGCCGGTATAGCAGCGTGATTGCTGGGCAGTTTTTTGGACACACTCACCGAGACAGCATCATGGTTCTTCTAGATGAAAAGGGTAATGATGTTTGCAGATGACAGCTTTCTTGGCTGGTGACACAGATTACACAGTAATGGGAGATCTTTTTTATGGTGCTTTGGGGATAGGCAAAGGCCATATTCTCTAATGGGATAAATCAGAGTTAACCCATATGATGCCATTCATATGTTGTCAGGTTGCAACTCCCATCAGCCCCAGCTAGTGTGGTCAGGGAGGATGGGCGCTGCAGTTCAGTAACATGGAAGGCATCACAAAACCTGGCCCTGCAGTTGCCAGCTTGAATCCTCCTCCTCCTTCATACCCTTGCTTCATGATTTTGGTACATTCTTACCCTTCCTAAATCTATCGGTTCTATTTAAAACTATCACAAATAATCAACGTCGCAGAAACTAATTCCACTTTGAAGAAATAGATGGTTAAAAACAAAGGGGCAAAACCAACCACATTGAGTAAATGCATCCCAACAACTTTAAAATTCACACTGGTATTATTACAATCAGTACTTTTCTAAGTACCGAATTGTGTTTTGCAAATGGTTTGGCTTGTGCTTTATTTTCAAATAGGAGCCATAACAGCTCTTTTGTTAGGTTCGCACTTCATCATAAGACAATAGCAGATCCTATACAAAAATCTTTCCTTCCTGTTTCTTCAGAGACAGTCGCAAATTACACTGGCCAGTTCCTACCCATTGTAGAATGTGTCAAAAGGAAATGTTCTCAAGCTTGTTAGATACACTCAGTTTTTCTGTGTGTTTCCTGCCTCTTTACCAGGTCTCTGTCTGTACTGGGCTCCCTGCTGCTTCAGAGTTAATTAAGACAGGAACAGAGAGTGAAGATAGGAGGAGAGAGGAGTCTTCTAACCCATAATAATCTGTAAAATGTAGCCAACATCCAACTTTCAAGATTATATGCAGTATTATATATTCTTCTCTAAAGTTGTTTCAGATTGAACAAAGAAACTTGCAGCAGCAGGAAGCATTAAAATCTAAGAAACACCACCTAAATATTGTATCCCTTTAAACATCATGGCCTAAACAAACTATAAGCATATTGGCTTAGTGTTGCATTTGCTGGTTCGGACATCATGCTAAACCAAGGCACGTTGTGGTTTAAATAACAGAAGTGTTATTTGCAAAGGCTGTTGTTATCTCAGTAAGGCACTATATTGAGTTTCCAATAGTGATATAATCATTTGGTCAATTGATTAAAAAGCAGGTGCTTAACCAACTGGATGTTCTTTAATTTGATGTCAGTCCCAATACAGTGGTACCTCAGGTTACATACGCTTCAGGTTACAGACTCCACTAACCCAGAAATAGTACCCCGGATTAAGAACTTTGCTTCAGGATGAGAACAGAAATTGCACAGCAGCTGCGGCGGCGCAGCGGCAGCAGGAGGCCCCATTAGCTAAAGTGGTGCTTCAGGTTAAGAACAGTTTCAGGTTAAGAACAGACCTCTGGAACAAATTAAGTACTTAACCCGAGGTACCACTGTAGTAGCATCCCAAAATGACATAAAAAATAAGCAAGTTCAGTGTCTGTATTGTAGAAGATCCACATTTGAGACATGCTGGCATTCATTCCAATTGATGACAGTCTGCTTCAGTTGTCTATGACTTAGAAGGGAAAGCAAAATCGTTTCACCCAGAAAAGCAGAGCATGTACTGATTTTTTATATACATAGTGATAACCTATCCTCTTCATTTAATCTGGTATCTGTAGATGTAAACCAGTATGCTTGTGTAACCTGAACAACAGCAGGTTTTTGAAGCATCCAAAATCCTTTTGCTTGTTGATAATTGGTGAGCAATTAAATCTTTAGTCCTGGAATCTGGAACTGGAGAGCCTCTGGTTGTTCAACTACAAATCCCATTATCCCTGGGCACAAACCGTGCTGGTTGGGACTGATACAAGTTGGACTCCAACAGCTTCCCTTCTTTAGCTGATTAATTCAGTTAATTGATATGCAGCCAAATCCTACCCATGTTTACTTGGAAGTAAGCCTGACTAGTTCCCATGGAACATACTGCCAAGTAAGTATGTGACAGGTTCCAAAAGCTTTGAACTAGTCTAGTTAATAATGTCTGGAAATTTCCACATGTTAAGTAGAAATACAAGTAATTTAATGATGTGAATGCTTATGCAATTTGACAAAGCGGTCCGTGTATTCTTTATGGACAAACTCAGTGTAAATAATTTTTTAAAACCCTAAGTAGTCAAATTGAATTGTGTTTTTCTTTTTGGACAACTGTGCAGTACAAATTTGTGTATGTTTACTTAGAAGTAAGTCCCACATGTGACTGACTCTCTAGTAAATGTGTTTAGGTTTTCAGCCTAAATTCATCTGAAGAAGTCTTGCTTTTACAAAGCTTTCTTAAGCGTGGCTTTTGTAGAGATACCTTGACTGCCTTTCAGAGGATTACCCAGAATCAGATCAAGACAAGGGTCATAAAAGTTGCTTAGGTGCACACAAGGGGCTTTCAGTGGCTTTTAAAGTCTTTTTTACTCTGAACAGTAGACACCCCTCCCAATTTCAAAACTGTGTTCATTGTTATTTAAATCTATCCATTGCCCCAAAATGTGAAATCTCCAAAATAAGTTTTACTTCAGGGAGTTGGCATAACTTTAATGATTGGCAAGCATTGATGGCTGCATCAGAAATTGTGGCGAGGGGTTCCCATGTGTGGTTATTGCATAAAGATGTTTAATAATGTGCCAGTGGAAGAGCAGGACACAAAGTACATGTCCTAATGTAGTGAACATATGTGTAAGTTTAAACATTGCCACTTATTAAAACCTTTCTCCATTTCCCCAAACCTTTTGTTTTGTGATCGTTCAGAAAAGCCAGTAAACTCCTTGTTTGTGGCACCTGCTGTGACGCCAGTGATGGACGTATTTGACGTAGACTCAAACAATCCTGGAGTGAGATTATATCAGTATGACCCTCTTTCTTATAATCTACTGGTAAGTAAAGAAACAAAAATAAATCAGGTCTCCTGGAAAGTAAAAATTTAATGTGATGGGTTTTGTGATTAGTTTTTCAGCTAACACTAACTTCTGTGGTTAGTGGTAAAGCCATTTGTGCTTCCTAAATAGTCATTTTCCATGTTTCCATAATTGTGTATCAATGTTTAACGTATATGAACGGAATTGAAACCAGTAGCTAGAAATGTATGAAGAAGTATGGGGAAACGTCTGTACATTTTGTATCCTTACCTGTCTCCCAAGTTTCACATGCTTTAGAATTCCCTTGTTCCTCCCTTCTTCCCCAGTGATTGCAGAGTTATTTATTTATTACACTTTTTTCTCCAAAGAGCTCAGTTGCTCCTCTCCCCACTCTCCATTGTTAACTTCACAACAACTTCGTTGAGGCAGGCTGAGGGATTGTGGTTGCTTAAAGGTCACTCAATGAGCTTTTTTGCCAAGTAGGGATATAAACCCGTATCTCTCTAGCCCTAGTCTGGCACCCTAACCTCTACACCACACTTGTTAGAAATAAGCTACTGTTCTCTTTGCTAATCCTACAAATGGTCTTCTCTTTCATTCAGTGGTGCAGTTTAGACTCTGGACTTAATGGTCTTATGCCCCCTGCATCCCTCTTTAGATGGCAGTGCAAATTACTCCACTTACATTAAAACTTGGTAATCCATCTCTGCTGTATTTGTGGGTCCTCCTGCTCATTCTGCTGCGTGTGGCCCTGGACTCCTGCTCTGAAGGCTCCACTGCTTTTTTTCTTCATTCTGCCTTGGTTTCTCAAACTGTTTTCATTTGCAGGAAAGGAAGAGCAGCAATCAATATGAGGCAGCTCTGCAAAGAGGAGGAGGAGGGGTTGGGGTTGGGGAGAACATGCCTTGTTCAAATGTTATTTGTAGTAATTCATTGAGGGAGGTGTAAATCACAGTTCTGCCGGAAGCATTATCCAAAGCGGTGTACATTAATGAACCCTATTATCGCTAAAAACAATGGGATAAAACAAGCCACAGACCAGGATGGGGAGGCAAGCTGTAATTAAAGCAGCCAATAAATCTGCAGGGCTTGCTTGTTAGCAGGCATTTACCAGTTGCTGAAAGACCCATAATGCAAGGACCACCAGACAAGCATTTCCATAGTTTGGAATGTGTCGCCAGAGAGACCGGGAGAATTTGGTTCCACACCTTCACTTTTAAAAAGGAGGACACAGAGCAGGCCTGCCCCATTGGATCTGAGAACATGGGAATAGATGTATGGGAGGAAGAGACCCTCCCTAAGGTGTGCAGACCTAGAGCATTTGGAGCTTTAAAGGTCAGCAACTAGGCCTGGAAACAAAACATGCCATTGAGCTAGAACTAGAACAGTAAATGACATATTCCCATCTGGTGTCACACATTTTTCACTGGCTGTTGCTGCAGAATCCTCTTGAAAGGCAGGCCCATGTCGACCACATTGCAGTAACCCAAACAGATGATTGCTGAAGCATAGATAACTGGGGCCCACTTTCTGTTTGAGAGAAGGGCTTGGAGTCAGCTCCTCAGCCTAAGCTGGAGAAAGTAAAGCGAGATCCATGGGCATACCAGACTCTCAGCCAGCCTCTGCCAACCTAGTGCCCTCCCATCAGTATCAGCCAGAATGTGCTGGCTGGGGCTGATGGAAATAGTACCCCAGACCAAGAAGGTGCCAGTTTGACAAAGACTGCTCTAAGCATTGTCCTTCATGGGGTGTCTTAACTTCATATGGGAATGCCACATTCCCTTCCTGTTTCGGGCTGTCGCAAGGTCATGATGCTTGTTCTGTCTGGATTCAGTTTCAGTTTGTTAGCCATCTTCCAGCACATAAATACAGCAGGGCAATTGTTCAGGAAATCCATTGTTGTTCCTGGATTTGCTGGGAAAGGAAAGCTCATGCTGGATGCTTAGGGACGCAGCACTCCATGCTGTCAAAGAGCTCTCTCAGCAGTTGCCTGTAGATGTTAAAAGTATTGGGGCCAAGATACAACCCTTTGGTATCTCTGGTTCTGTTGGGTTTATCAGCTGCCTGTCAGGTGGGAGTGAAGCCTCCTGCAGAGCAGTGTCCTTAACTCCCAGCAGTCTCAAGTAGCACAGAGATATCTGATTATATAGTATCAAATGCCACTGAAAGGTTTAGGAGACTGAACAAAGGTATATCTCTTTCTATTCCAGACACAGGTAATAGACTGGAGCAGCTAAGGTGCTTTCAGTCACAAACCCTTTTCTGAACTTCTATAATATGGGTCTAGAAAATATTTATCATTCAAGAGGTTTTGTTGGTCTGGTACTTTCTGGTCGAGGAAGGCAAATTTATACTGTACTATATATGTTCAGATCAACTATCTCAAATGAATATATATATTTCTAATCACGAGAAGGTGGATTGCAGCATCTCTTAAGCTTATTGGCACCATCCTCATTTCTACTAGTATGTGAGAAGCCAGCACCATGAACTATTGGGTTCTGAGACCTTTATCAATCATGCACATTTGCATAGTTTCACTTCTTTTGCCCAGATTATTCTACCATAATGGAGAGAGAAAAAGAGTCCTGAAATCCTACTACACCTTCTAAAAATCTACTTGGCCAACAGGCATTGGCCTTGCACACATTCAAATATAAATTTGCACTAATGTGGTGCAAAAAGTTTGAAGGTTTTGTTCGCAAGAAGCTATTTTGTGCTCAATTCCACACTCATGGGACACAGAGAGTAATGGGTTATGTTGGTGTGAATTTTCCTTGAGCTGGATATATTGTTTGTCTTATCTGCAGGCCATGCCCAAGAGTGTTGTTTTTGTCTCTTTTCTTCCCATCCGTTCCCTTCCCCCAGTATTAGCATATGTCAGAAACTGAGCTATATATGAGTCCACGTCTTGTGGTGGGACATGACCTTTCTCTTCAGTTGTGAATAATAGGCAGTGACGGCTTCTTAATCAATACATCACTCTAGAAGTTTAATGAAGCAGTGGATACAATTGTGCACTTTTTGTTTCCGTTTAATTCCAGGATCTTTGGCAGTTCTACTTGAACCTCACAGAAGCCAATGTGAAAAATGAATCAGTCTGGAAACTTGAGTATGTTATGACCAAAGCTTATGGAATCAAGGACTTAACGCCAGAAAGCTTGTATGAAATGGCAAATCAACTTAGTGTACCTCACAGCAAATTGTTCCAAAAATATTACAGCCACTACTTTGTGAGTTACGATGATCCAAGCTTGTTCTGTGGCGAGCACTGTAAGATCAGCCAACTCTGTGCAATTCAATATTTAGACCTCACCTCTTACACTGATTGTATCGAACATAAAGGCAAATTACATGGGTAAAAAGTAGCGCTCACGCTAAAGAATTGTGTCCTCTAGGGCCTGGTTCTGATGTAGCAACTTTAACCGTTGTTTCTTCAGCTGAGAACTAGTGTGGTGTCTACCCACTCCAACCCACTTCTCTCTTCCTTAGTTTTCCATTACAAATGAACTGCTCTTGGTTTTATATCCTGTTACCAAGCCATGATTAAACCACAGTTTCTCAGTTGAAATGTAGCAGGAAATGGTGGTTTCAACTAAACAGAATGGAAACACTGCAGCTAACATGCATTGGGGGGAAACACACAGGCACAACACTAGTTTTTGGTGCAAAAAACCATGGTTTATATAAGCAGAGGTCATTACTGCTGTATTGAGCCTAAATAAAGTCCAAATAATATTTTGCCAAATTAATTTTGCCTGCAAATTACCGTATTTTTCGCCCTATAGGACACACTTTCCCCCCTCCAAAAATGAAGGGGAAATCTGGGTGCGTCCTATGGGGCGAATGCAGGCTTTGGCTGAAGCTTAGAGAGCGAGAGGGGTAGGTGCACACCGACCCCTCTCGCTCTCCAGGCTTCAGGAAGACATCCGCAGCCTAGGCAGCCCTGCGGGAGTTCCCGCAGGGCTGTCTAGGCTGCAGATAGCAGTTTGCTTCCCGGAGCGCCGGGCGTGCTGAAAGCAGAGTGCCCGGTGCTTTGGGAACACATCTGCAGGCTGATTCCCGGAGCGCCGGGCGCGCTGAAAGCAGAGCGCCCGGCGCTTTGGGAACACATCCGCAGCCTGCTTGCCAGAGCGCAGGGCGCGCTGAAAACAGAGTGCCCGGCGCTTCGGGAACACATCCGCAGCCTAGGCAGCCCTGCGGGACTTCCCACAGGGCTGTCTAGGCTGCGGATAGCAGCCTGCTTCCCGGAGCGCCGGGTGCGCTGAAAGCAGAGCACCTGGTGCTTCAGGAACACATCCGCAGCCTAGGCAGCCCTGTGGGAGTTCCCCGCAGGGCTCCCCACGCTGCGGATAGGCTGCCGCCCGGCGTGAGGGGCGCCCTGAAGCAGAGATCGCCGGGTAGACGATCGGCCAGCCCCACAAGCTCGGGGGACAGCAGAGAGGCGCAGTGCCGCCATCCCACTGTTCCTCGACCTGGTTCGGTTTCCCCAACCTGGTTTTGGGGGGGAAATAAAGGAAATTTTTTATTTCCCCCCAAAAAACTAGGTGCGTCCTATGGGACGGAAAATACGGTAATCAAATGGAATGTTGTAGAACAAAACCAGGTATTTCATCAACTGGAAGGGCTGGGGTGGGGTGCTTCCCTGTACTTTTAAAGCTTAGCTGTTTCTTCAATCAATTCCTGCAGTGTATGCAAACACACAAAATATCTCATTCAAGTGACTGTAAGCGTATATAGCTGCATCTTGCAAGCCTTTTAGAGAATTTTTCTTGAATGTATGATTCATTTTAATTGGAAATTGTACAATTTGTATGGTAAAATTGTCATACATTGAATCATGGACAGTATCTGTATATATACAAAGTTATGGCTTTGTTTCTTTGTAAGTTTTAAGAACTTGTGATTTTGCTCAAGGGCAGGCAAGAATTCATATGGCCATAAAATAATTATTTTTCTGACACAACTGTGTCTATCATCCGTATCCATGGGGAATGGTGTTGAAAGTAAAACAATGAAAGGAGGGAGCAGTCTAGTTTCTTACCACAAATAAAAGATGAAAAGAAGAAGAACACAGGCTGCACAATTTGCTTCATATCTCAGGTTCAACAAATGCTAGAGTTGAACTTATTTTCATACATGTGATTTTTCACATTTTCTTTCAAATGAAGATTTTGGGTTATATATTTGCTTTTCTTGCTGATTTATATGAATGGCTTTGTCTAGCTGTTTGTATAGGCTTGGATCCTAAGTTGCTTCTCAGTTCATGTAATAGGCTTGGATCCTAAGTTGCTCCTCAGTTCATGTAAAGGGCAGATTTTTGACCATTTCCTCTGTCTGTAGCCCTTCACTCATGCCATATCCAAGAATCCCACAACCCCCAGGAGCAAAAGTTCAGGGGCTGCAGTTGGATGGGGTGAGGCCTGAAATCCCTGTTTTGTGAATGTGAACTCTGTTCCACTTATGGAAAGAAAGTTAGGATCCAAGTCATGGTGTTTAAGAAAGATTTGGTTTTATGAATCTTTTAGGTGTGGGTTCTCCTTCACCCTGGAATAAATAATATGGCTTGATCCTAAGCATAATTTACTTCTATTGCACACAGGCTTGCAGAAATTAATTGGTGGTGTACTAGCTCAGGGACTTTCACAATCTTATTTTTCATTGTGTTAAAATAAAACTTGCTCATTCCAAGTAGATCTGCTAAAAATGTGTATGTGTAAATGTTTGGGTGTTTATAAAAGAAGATCTATAAGAGAAGCTCCAGTGGAGAAGATGGGGACAAGTTACATATTTTTGTTAGCAGATCAGTAATTTCACTTTTGAGTTATTTGGGAACTTTCTGGTGGATGCCATCTGTCAGTTTTTGTTTTGTCAATAAAGTCTAGTACTTATCACCACTATTTGTCTCAGTTCCTCAGGCTCCCTGTGAAAAGTTGGTTAAAGCACATGGTCTACCTTATATCTTCCCCTGTGAAGGCAGGTGGAAAACATTTATTCAGTTTCTTTGCAATCTCTGTTAGCACATCTTTGACTCCCTTGTCATCCAAAAGCCCAACTGCCTCTCTAGTCCTGTTCCTGCTACTAATGTATTTAAATATTTTTTGGATCTTGGCCTTCATGTTTTTAGCAATGTGTTCCTCAAATTCTTTTGTTTAGCATCCCTTTTTGCCTGCTTGCATTTCACTGGAAATTACTGAACTATATAGATCAGTGATGACAACTCAGGATAAAGCAGCAGTTCCCTTTGGGCCTATTTGTACTATGGAGAAATCAGCTTCCTACATCCCTGGGAACACATGCCTGAGTGTCATTTCTGTACTGCAAGGCACATTAGAAATGAGTAACTAGTGCTGGATGTCCCAGCATTAGTGAAACGGCAACAGAATAGGAATCTGTTCCATTTATTTTTATTCAAAAGTAAAATTACAAACCACTTAAAAAACAACAACTTAACACTGAGAAGGAGTGGATGCTGTAATGCCTGAGTAGTTACATCACTAACATAGTTGTAGCATGGGCACAGATTTAATTTGCCACCAGGGCTTCTTAGGAACTCTGCGCTAATCCTTCAAATGGCCATGCAAGAATGCAGTGAATTAGAAGAATCTTTAAGCAGGCTGTTGTATTCACTCTATGCTCTTAAGATTCAAATCACTTCCACAGCAGAATGCTCTCATTCATTGGAAACTGATGCAGATTTCCTATGTGGAAAGATATCTGCATTTTTCATCAAACATAAATACAGCCTAAACAGTTCCTGGAGAATAGCCTAGAAAGCAGAGAGAATCGAAAGATGCCCTTTAGCTACCTATACTATTGCTGCAATCAAGAAAATGAAACTTCTAAAGATCATAAATGTGTATATATGAGTGAACAGCTTAAAATAGGCTAAATTTACTCATTCCTGTGCTTGATTTGTACCTGCTCAAGATTATGTTTCTCATCTAGGCACTGAACAGACCCATGCACGTGTAACTTCAGCAAAGCGATGGCTTCATGTGCCTTTAAATTATTCTGTGATCCAAGCTATATTTATTTTAAGGCATTATATATAGTTTTTCAGACATAACAATCTCCCAGAATGGGTTGAAAAATGCAACAGAATCAGTAAAGATTCCTAAGACAGAAGAAGATCATGGCAGATGAGGGGGAAAAAACCCCATCACTCAAAAACCAGAGATTCTGAAAAGGGTGTGTGAATAATAATAATTTTGGATGGAATTCAAGATCATGAGAATGTTAGTAGTCCACCAGCTCAAGCATTTCTGCTTGCCAGATGGAACAATATCTTCCCTCTTTCTCCTGCTCACTGTTCTGGGTATTCTCCCAGCCCTTGGGGAATTTATGTTACACTTGCAAGAGTCGCTGCATTCTAGAGCAATGGATTAGTTGAATCTGGCCCAAAATGTTTTTACTTAATGTGGAAAGCTCCAGGGATGTAGCACCACAACAGAAAGTGAAACTGAAACTCCACCTTCATGCTCATGCAATGGATTATTGCACATTAAACAATATTCTCTAGTGCAAAAGTAGGACATGTTGTTGGGCTACAACTGCCATCAGCCCCAACCATTGACCCTGCTGTCTGGGCCGGTTGGGAACTGAAATTCAACAACATCAAGAGGACCATATGTTCCCCATCTCTGTCCTCGTGATACTTGAAACACCAGCATCCCAATCCCATGATTACCAGACAAAGGAGATCTGTCATGTACATATATACCTTTTCCATTTAAAAAGACCTCCAGTTCCTTCAGTGGAAGAAAAATGCTCCTCATATAAGCAAAGACACATGTGCCCCTCCCACCCCCTCCAGTCCAATGAGGTATGACTGTTCTGGGCTGGACTGGTGCAAATAGGGCCAGGGTGGCAGATAGCAAATCTATATATACCATATCGGCCTGAATATAAGTCTCACTTTTTTTCCAAATTCCGACCAAGAAAAGTTAAAGTGTGGCTTAAATTCGCAACCTTACAAAAATTGACTTTTACAATATTGCTGCTGAAACAGACATACAGTAAAATGGAACAGGTGTTGGTGCCTGCGGAATTTTAAGGGAGTGGCTTATATTCAGGTATTGTCTTTTCTTCTTTCCCCCCTTAGAATTTTAAAGGTGTGGCTTATATTCAGGTGCAACTTATATTCAGGCCAATACGGTACATAGTACAAAAATGAATTAACTAAAATTTGTAAGTGAATGGCTGACTTTAAAATATGCATAACGGTGATCTGCTCTTAAGTACCGGTAATATCTGTGCTCAGGTATTCCAAAGGCCACAATAAATGTGGCACTGTTGTCTTCCGTGCACAACTTCATCTTTGAATATGAGAAAATACCAAAGCTGTATAAAAAGCCACAACATTTCCTTAGAACTTTAAGATGATGATGATGATGATGATTATGCAGAGAAGCTACTTCACCACATACAGATGTGGTACAATTTTTAGCTAAGAGCTTTAAAAGTATCTAAAATCACACTGGCAGAAATCAATGTGATTAATGGATCCTTCTACTGTGGAACAAAAACTACACAGGGTTGTCACTAGATAGTTGCTATGGTTTCCTGAGGCCTCCTGGCAGCAATTTGCTAGCTTAGCAGGGAGGAAAAGTGACACAATAGAAGAGAAAAGTGTTCCATCGACTGTTCACAGTCATTGCAAACATGTCCCTCTGCATACATCCTTGAAGGTACGGTTTCAGTTTTTAAAAGCAGAAGAAAACATTAATGACAAATATATTTTGAAGTAGGTCACACAAGCAAAATGTTTTTGTTGAAAAGCAATGCCAAAGATTCCATCTGGTAAATAATGGACTAACCATAAGGCCTGGCTGCTCTGGCTAGTGCTGTCCACGACTTTATGATGTAATAAACAAAGATTTAAGTGATTGCTAGATGCCTCAACTTTAATGATGCTTAACAACGATTAACATTTAAATTTGGTTTAGAATTATTTGCAAAGGCTTTTAAATAAACAGCTTTCATTATAACACATAATAGATTATTTAATTGATACATAGGGCAGCACTTCCAATCCTTAATCAGTCCAAGCCTGTCCAGAAAGTTCCATGGTCGATGGTTTTCGAAGCTGCTGAACAATCCAGAGGAATCAGCAAGACAGAAAATTTGACTATAAGAGAAGTTTGAACCAAATACCAATAAAGGCTGTGGGAAGTTCCTCTCTGGTGGTATCGAGCAAACACTTGATGAGTCATTTCCTGGGGATGACTTGGTGCTGGCTTGTTTGCATCAAGGTCAGGATAGCCTACAAGAGTCCTTCAACTCTATGATTCCCCCTGTCTCTCTTCCAGCATAGGCCATCTGTCAGAGTGACCAAAGCAGTTTTAAAGCCAAGCCCAGGCATGAAATCTAACTGAAATGGAACTAGGAACTCCACTTCATCCAAATAATGGAAGCTCTGTGGTAGGCATGAAGCCAGAGTTAGTTAGGTGTGTCATTTTTCATTATTCCTATTAAGAAATAATTACTGTTGCTAACGATCAATTTTGGCTTGGCTTCACTGGTGAGAGAAAGGGAAGAAGCCACACCAAACACAGCACGTTTGCAAGTTTCAAAACATAAGCACAGAAAAGAATTCAAGTTACTGCTACATTCACAACCCAGTGATTTGAAGACTGATGTGGATTATTAGGAGAATTAGTTGTCATTTTATGCCATTAGCTATTTACTTATAGCTTCATAAGCTTCCGCTGTGATGTTTGTGTACATGGAGGAAAACTGTAACAAAATCGGTACCTTCACAAATACTCCTCCACCCACCATAAAGACCAAAACAACTTGGTCCCACAGAACTATGAGCCATGTGACAAGAACACAAGGAAATGTTTATTGTACTTAAAGGTTTGTAGTGATGTACATTGGTCTCCAATTCAAGCACTGACCAAATTTGACAGTGTTGAACAGAAGGTTGGTCAGGACCTCCCAGTAGATATCTAAGATACTATTGCACTAGATTAGCCAGAGATTTTACAGTAACAACACACTCTCTTGTGCCTCTTAGCATTAAGAGATGTGCTTGTCTCTAACAGGGGAGGCATAACGTAGCCATTTTGGCTAGTAGCCATTGATAACTTACCTTCCACGAATTTGTCTAATCCTCTTTTAAAGCCATTCAAGTTGGTGCCTCCTATGAGAACAAAAATCATAATTTAACTAAGCACTGTGTGAAGAAGCCCTTTTGTCTGTATATTTATCTACTGCCATTAATATGCAAAATGAGCCGTGCGTTTCAAAGCTATTTGGGATTTGTGGGTCACACTTCAGAAATTATAGAGAAGGAAGAAATGTGAATCATAGTGTTCTGCTCTTTTTCCTGAAACAGAAAATTGGGAGGGTTGGAGGTGGGTGAGACTAGAGCTAGTTCAAAGGTTAGAAAGAAGAATCTCTCTTTCTCTGAAACATTCATGTTTTATTATCCAATGTGTCTATATGAGAAAGAGAGAGCCATAGTTCATTGGGTCATATACTGTACAATATTCCCTTTTAAAATATATTTGGCACTACATTTCAAGGCTTTTTCCCACCCTGGCAGAAATCACTCCTCAAACAATACAACCCTTTGTTAGGTAGGAGCTTAGTAACAATTGGATTGTGTAGAATAGGCTTTCAGGCTCCTTTTCATTGAATCCTCGTCCATCCATTCTCAACACGTTTGGCACTGCCTTTAATGAGCCTGCCTGAACTGTAGTAACCCCTCTGGCAATTTGTAAGGAAGAGAAATTAGATGGATCGCTCTCCTCTGTGTGTTGGGGATGAAACACTCAGCTTTCATTACAGGATTTTCATTTATAGGTAGCAAATCTCACCCAGAAGTTCCAGCACTCTCTATGGGCGTATGGAGTATTTTACCATTCCAAAGGGTCAAACAAATGATCTTGTGTGACTACAGCTGGCCTCCCACTCCACACTCTGCACGGCCAAATTCAACCTTGGCCATTTTCACTATCTTGCAAGTAATTTGGTAACCTTCGAATTTCTAGCATTTAATGATAATTGTTTCATGTCAATGAAGTTAATTTACCCAGCATGGTGAAACCGTATGTTAGGGATATATTGATAGCTGCTAAAACAGTATGGAACAAGCACTAGGGAAAAACCTCTTAACCAGGACCAGTCTATGCATGAGGAAAGGTGAGGCAACAACTTTAGCTGGCAGGATCCACAGGGGCCGCAGATCCTGATTCCCCCACCTTGTTCCTGATTTAGTTCTTCACTCACTCCGTCCTCATCAGTGGGGAGGCAGGTGCCATTTTGTGGTTTGCCTCAGGTGCCATAATGTATTGGGCCAGCCCTACCCTTAATCTAGCTGCCACCGTTTCAAAATGGATAATTTAGCAGACAGAATTGATGAGAAAGGACTACTCTTCCAACCCATTCATGTTGCAGATAAATGAATGGATTTTATAGCTTATCAGAATGTGCCCTGACATCAGAAAGAGTTAGTGTTTTGCTTCTGAAACCTTTCTTATATTTGATTTGCTTCATTTTGTTTTCCAAGGATATTTGCATTTTTTTTAAACGGAGATATCTATTTATTTGTTGCATTGATATCCCACCCTATTCTCCAAGGGACTCAAGGTGGCAAGCATGGCACACCGCTCTTCATTTGATCCCCACAACAGCCCTGTGAGGTAGCTTAGGCTGAGAGGCAGTGAGTGACTAGCCTAAGGTCATCCAGTGAGCTGCATGGCCAAGTGGGGATTTGAACCCTGGTCTCCCAGGTCCTAGTCCAACACTCAAACCACTACGTCACACTGATGTGCATGTTTCTTCACATGACCTTATTCTCCTTCTTCCGAAAGGGGCCATGCCTTTCTTAAAATAAAACCCAAACTTAGATTGAAAGCACATGGCCAACTGGGCCAAAGCAAGTGCGAACAAGGGAGCAAATTGTGCAGATTAGACCTTGTGAATTTAGTAATGCTCTCAGTTGTCACTTGCAGGCACAAAACCTTTGGCTATGTATACATTAGTGGTTTAAAATACAGCTGATGATGTTCCTCCATATCCCCATCCCCCATGTTTCAAATACTTACTTATATTGCTGTACGCAATGAGGATGGTGGTGATGAGGATGCCTTTGCTTAATGCGCAATTCAATGAAGCCACCTTCTGTGCATGTGCAACAGCTGTCTCCGCCTTAACTGCAGCTTCCATTTCCTAATGATGGAAGCTGGTTTGAGGCAAACAGCACCAAACAGGAATATTTCTCAAAAAGTGACAGGATACCAATGGGTCGTCTACACCCCTTCAAACACTAGTGGCGGGTGTACACCAGACTTGGGGTAAATGGCAATGTGTACACATCCTTTGCTTTCTCTGATTGGAATCGGCTTTTTTTCAGCCGGAACTCAGCCGAACTCAGTACTGGCCCCTCTCAGGTGGGCACCATTGCCATTCTAAGAGAACAAGGGGGGCATTAATGGCGAGTTCTGGCACCTTTTCCCCCCTGAAAAAATAGCACTGACAGGAGTATATGGTTTGTGCAAATGTTTCCATGATCCAAAGACATGCTAAAACAGGCTTTGGAAACATTTGAGATATTCATTTCTGCCATTGCTTTCTGCTTTCCGCTCCTATTCAGTAACTGGCAGAGTGGGGCAGCT
Organism: Podarcis vaucheri; assembly: GCF_965113315.1. Taxonomy (NCBI): domain Eukaryota; kingdom Metazoa; phylum Chordata; class Lepidosauria; order Squamata; family Lacertidae; genus Podarcis; species Podarcis vaucheri. Next base: position 69,339,938 of record NC_138761.1, on the reverse strand, counting down.
GCTTCAATCAGCAAATTCTGAGGGGCAAAAAGTGGATGTATGTTATTCTGAGCTCTTTGAAGAAAGACTGGAATAAGTAAAGCAAGTGAGTAGAACTGGCTATGATAGCTATGTTCTTAAAGCCAATGGCCAATGCTGTTGCCAGTTCTTGTGCAAGCAATTTGTGGAATGGCACTACCAGCTAAATTCCTTCTGCGCTTGTTCTTTGGATCCAACCCACAGTGCTCTGCTTTTTGAAAAAGCAGTATTTTCTGAGGGCTGAGCAGCCAAGTCCCTAAAAACGACATATCATGGAAGTGTTTCCCTCAGCTATCTTCGTCTGTCTTCCACCTGAAGATCCAGCTTCACAAGCAGGAGGAAAAAATTGTCGCCTCCTGTTACCACATGGCATAGTCGCCAGCCTTTAACTGAAAGAGCTGGCAACTGTCTCTCTACTGAATGCAAGATTTCCTTTGCTTTCATGCTCGGCTGGTGCTTTGTTAGGCTGTGAATGCTTTTTCTTTAGCCGTCTTTTGTAAGGACAGATTTAGCTTCAGTGTGAGTGTTGTACACCGACTGCTTTGCCATGTGTGGACAAAACATGACCAGTTTGGCTGCAGCCAGTCATCGTGGATCTTCTCCATTACATCACCATCAGACGATGGCTTGGCCTAACAACGCAAAACAGACTTCAGCTTGTGGGAGGTGGGCTTTTCTTTTTTAAGTTAAGAAGAAAGCCGGGGGGGGGGAACACTGGTTCCCCAGACTTCTTTTTTGGTGAGGGGAAGAATAGTTGAATATCGTCTGCATGGTAATAAAGAAAACCAAGTTGGAAACATCATATTCTAAATTTACACAAAGTGGCTTCAGAGTGGGGAACGGGACAGAGAAATGTTGGGAAGCAATGTCTTCACAATTCCACAATATAATTTATTGGAAGAGAATCCAAGGGATAAATAAGGGATATTGGTTTCATTACTCTCTTAATAAACTTTTCTGTAGGAATACCATGAGCAAGCAACAGAAAATAAAAAGTGATCAAAGGGATCATTTGTAAACTAGTACATTGGTGTTAACCAAATATAAAGGTAACACTCGTTTCTAGTCCTGCTATAGCTCAAAATCAAATAAGGCCTCCCCCTGAAAACATTTTGATGCCATATCTTCACATAAATATGACACATTTTTTTCTCCACATTTCCTGAGCAATGGTAGGTTCTGCGTTCTTTGAAAGAGAGATCATGAGACTCTTACAGATTTTTGTTGTTTTGGTTTTTAATTTTTTACAATTTGTGTATTTAGGAATGATTAGGTTGAGAGGAGTGAGGGGAAGGAAACAGCCAATACACACAAACCTTTCTTAAGCCGGGGTGGACAACACATTGCCATCTAGACATTGTGGACTACAAGTCCCATCATCCCTTACTATTGGCCATGCTCACTGGACCTGATACGAGTTATCTGAATAATAATAATTCCCTGTTCGTCCTCCCAAAGGAGCCCAGTGGAATCAGTAGAATCACTAGAATCCAACAAGTCAATCCAAGCACAATCCAAGAAGTCATGCACTATTATTGCGACATACCTTCGGTTTTTTCTTTAAATCTGATTCAATTCTTCAATTTAACCATAGCAGTGTTTTCCCATAGTTTTTTCTATCCTTTCTTTAATAGGCAGAGTACAAGCTGATTTCCACATTTTTGCAAAAAGAATTCTGACTGCAGGCAGATTGCAGGGAGACCATTTCCTGGTGTTCTATTAGGTCACTAACACAGGTTTGTGCTAAGTCAGTCTGCTGTCACTGGGGGTCAGTGATGGATCTTGGGGTCTCAAATTTCAGCAGTGACCTGTTTGGCACAAAAATTCAGCGACCCTCTGCCTCTCGTCTTCCATTGTAAATAATAGTTTATATATATATAACCACATACCCATATTTAAGATATCTACTTTGGCACTGGGAGACCACTATTATATACTCTCTGAGTATATAATATTGGCAAGGCAAGCAACCTGGTGCAGGATCAGCTGAAGCTTCTGGACAGTGTTCAAGGGGCGTCTCACATACTGCACATTACAGTAGTCAACTCAAGCGAGGACTGTGACAAACACAAGCTCTGAGGGAGTGTGGCTTTCCCTCATCCCAGTCTATAACAGCCAATCCCATCTTCCATACATCAAACAGCCCACCCATCACCACCACCCATTCATTATAGTGTAGAGATGCAAGTTCACAGCCAATACCATTGCCCTTAGATAAACAGATGATGAAAAAAGCACTATCATCAGCAGACAGATGACAACAGTCCCTGTGCCCCCAATTTCACTCAAGAGATTTCATATAGATTCTTGAAATTGCTGGGGAAGTTCTTGAAGAGCTGAGATGCCTGCACATTTCACCTCTTGTAACTTTATTTCAGGTCAAATCTGATGTAATGACAGTTGATAGCAGGAACCATTTAAAAGCAGAAATGAGCAAGTGACCTCTAAAAGTACTCTGTGACACAAACAGAATATCCTCTCTCTCTGCCTCTAATAGGTTATTGGAGGTCTAGTAACTGTTAACTGGCCTTTAATGACAGACAGACAGACAGACTCCCTCTATATGCAGGGGAAGGCTATAGTAGCTGATAGAGAACAATGGATCCAGCATTTACAGCAGATAGGGCATCATCTGAGCAGTTAAATGAGCACCATCTGGTGGAAAGGCAAGATACAAATTTAACAAATATACAAGAGACTTCCCATTGATTCCATCAGATAATAGTCAAACATTTGCTTAACTCTTCAATTAGGATCAATGGGATTTTCAAATTTACCTTGATTGGACTGGGCCCATAAGGATACTTTATAGTAGTACTTCCTCCCCCCAAAAAAAATGTTTAGGGGTACTCTCATTTTCCTACTCATATTGAAATACTGCCCCTCAATGAGGCCAAACTTAGATTCACAAAATGTTTAGGGGTATGGTATGCGTACCCGTGCATCCCCCCAGAAAAAAGCACTGCTTTAGAGTATGCCCCATTAAATGAGTTGGGACTTGCTTCTGAATGAGAGGTTTGCACTTGTCATGTATACATGATAAGGCCAATAAAATGATTTCAGCTCCAAAATCTATTTTAACAGCTCTTTCCAGATAAGAAATCATTGTGCAACTCTTTAGTGCCCTCCTCTGGTCCATTTTAGAAGTCCTACATTCTGGTGAGGAATCCTAATTTTCTGGAAAGAAGCATCTACTCCCCTCAAAAGAAATACAGTATTGTAAAAAACTAAGTGATAACCAGATTACGTTTGTAAGTTTTAAGGAAGCTCTGTGATGTGAAAATCTAATAATAAGTATAAACAATGAAATTGAAGCTACCAGAATAAATAACAATAAGTAGGATTGTGTTAAAAGTTATAAAATGAAGGAAGTTCAGACAAATTGAGGGAAGTCAAAAAATGGAATTAAGAGGTAATTAAGAAGTTTGAATGTACAACTTTGTTTTCTTTTTTTGTATTTGTAAACCAATAAAAATATAATTCAAAAAAAGAAGAAGAAATATTGTGAGCTATGTGTTATGCAAAAAGTAGTCTTTCCTATATCCAAATATAAGCATAGCAACTTTTCTAAGATTAAAATGTGGTGGCAGTAAGATTGCAGCACCCAAGTGGAGAACATTTATTTCAGTGATACACCAGTTCTTATACTTTCCAGAGTGTCTTAGGTATATACTGTGAAATCCAAACTTTGGTCAGCTCCTGGCAGGGCCAGGGTCATATCCACAGTCCTGCCATTCACGTCAGCCAGGGTGGAGGAGACAAAAGTGATTGGGCCAAGATTGGGTCTGATTGTGTCATGTGATGGAAGTGGGGTTCACTTGGTCTGCATCTAAGCCAGTTTTAGAACTTATATGGAGGAGGAAAGGAAGCCATGTGGTCCTGTTTGTTGTACCGTCTGGTTACAAGTCCAAACCTTGGGCTCCAAGTGCTCTGACCCCGTTTCAGTCAAGTATCAGATGTGTGAATCTTGAATGTTTTGGGCACTTGTGGCAATAGAAGTGAAGTTATTGTTCCTCAAGTTCTGTCATTTTATTCTCTCCAACCAACCTATTAAATAACACACATGCTTATTAAATTTTGAATTACATTAAGATGGGTAATTAATTCACCATACTTATAATTGTTTATTATCTGTTTCAGATCACAGATAAACCCAGAATATGAATGATGTAATGAGAGTTTCCTGGAAGGTAATCCTAGAGGACACAGGATAGGTCACATATATAACTCTGATGTTAAGACAAAGAAATCTGGTATCAGAACCTCCCTCCTCCGCAATCCTGCCCCAACCAACATCAGAGCTCCACGTTGGAGGAGATCAAAGGGGAATGATTTGGGAAGCAGGTTGGTCCAAGTTTCCAAATCCTCCTGGTTTCCAGGTAGCTATTTAGTTATACTCTTGTGCATGACTAAAACCCCCCCTCCCCACTGCTTTCAATGGGAGAGAGGAGGGTTTTTTTAAAGCAGAAAAATGTATATAGAAATGTAGGGTATTCCCCACGCTCTCACTTCTGCCTTGCAAATTCAAGCCCAGAGTTGGATATGACTCCACATTCCCAACTTAGTCACTGTTATTGATCATAAAGTAATACAATTCCTACTTTTCAAAATATGGAAATATACTGATCAAACTTTATTTTAAGAATACTTTATAAATTATACATGGTTTGTTCCTGCAGTTTCCTTCATAAAAAAGTTTCTAATTCACTACATTACAAACCTGACAGAGCCATCATAGCCATATGCTAAAACAATATATTCATTATGTTTGCCAAACTACGGTGATTGTGCGTGCACAGTGATAAGGACATGTCCTCAGCCGAAATAAATTGGACTAGTGTAAATGTTGACTATGCAGATTGCAGGCAACTGCTTAGGTTATTTAGCTATAAAAATAGTATTTCTTTAGATAATAAATTATTGGAATATCTTTAAATATGATTCTATTCTTGATGTATGATGAACTGCTGCATACTTTGAAATGAATTATGTGTCATGAACCATTCACAAACTGTGTAAACTCCATAATTTGTGAACACTTCAGATATTCATTGTAAAATAGAATTATACAAAATCATAATTTGTTACAAGAATACTCAGTTTAAAGTGCCTAGCATTAAGCCAAGGCCACATCCCATAAAGAGTAGCACAGGGCCAAAGTTCAATTCTTTCTCTTCACGATCAAATCACAAATGCAAGTGATAGATTTTTAGTATAAACAGTAAATGTTTGTAAACCAAACACTTATGAGTCAAACAGTAATTAAGGCTCAATTCGCTTTAGTGTACAGCAATGCAGAGTGAACACATTACAACCATCTTTTTTTGACACAACACAGTCTGGAATGTTTCCTTAAACTTCATTACAGGCCTCTAAGGAGGCTTGCATTACGTTGCGCATCTAAAGCCATCTGGTCGAATGAATTGCGATTTATCAGGTCTCTCACTTTTTCTCTAAGGTCATAAGATGCTTTGGCTATTCTCCTAGACTCGTCGATAGCTGCGTCCTTGTGCCTTAGAATCTGATTGCTTTTCTGAGCTTTCCTTCTTAAAGCTTCTTGCATTTCCTGTAGGTGACATTTTTCGTCATAATCAAGCTTCTGTTTGCGAAAATGGTGGTTCCGTTCTTTCATACAGTTCAGCTCTCTCACGCGCTGCGATCTGTCTCGGATATTTTTGGACATGATTTCTCTGGCCTGCTGGATCTTCATCTCAGCTATCTGCAGCAACATCTCCTTGCGCCTCCTCTTCTCTTCCTCCGTCTCTTTGGCTCTTGCCTTGGCTATCAAGCCCTGCTCTTCTTCCTTTAAAGTCTTCTCCTTCAGTTCCCTGTTCCTTTCTTCAAGCAGCTGCTCCAGGATTTCCTGGGACCTCTGAAGCTTTTGTTCGATACACAGCCTCTTGTACAGCTCGTCGGCTTTGACCCGATCTTCCACCTGGTCCTTAGCGCTCATGTGCTTGGTCTGCTTGTAGTCATTCGTATCTATTTTCCTCCTCTTCCTTTCCATATCCTTTATCAGCCTCTTCTCCAGGGCCTGCAGCATCCTTTCCTTGTACAAAGCGGAGTTCTGCTCTTTGGTACGCCTGTCGCTTAACCTTTTGTCCCAGAGCTGCTTTTCCTGGCATCGTTTCCGATACTCGGCCTGAAGCCGAGCATTCTCCAGCTTCTCCCTCCGCCTGCAATCCTGCTCTTTGGCCAGCTTCTTCCACTTCTTGTCGCGAAGCATCACATCCCTCTCCCGGGCTGCCAACAGCTGCTGCTCCTCTAGCCTGAGCTTGGCTTTCCGTTGATCGCGGTCCCTCTGCCACTGGTCCAGGCTGTCGACCAACTGGTACTGCCTCTCCTTCTCCGCCCTGGCTTTGTGCTGCTTCTCCTTCCTCCTCATCTTATCCCAGGCGTCGGAAACCTGCAGCTGGCGGTCCTTCATCTCTTCCTCCTCCTGGTGCCTGGCGAGCATGAGGGCCGCGATCTTCTTGTCCCTTTCGGGGATCAGGTCCTCGTACCTTTTGTCCGTCAGGTCCTGCAGGCTGACCTGCGGGTCTCCCTTGCGGGGCTTGCGGCGGGGCTTGCGGCCCAGGAGACGCTGGTGCAGGTGGGCGCTGGGGTCGCGGGGCAGGTAGGCCTGAGGCTCCTCGTCCTCATAGGGCCTCGCCAAACTGTGCATGAGGTCTGCCAGGCTGTGGCTGCTGTCGCAGGGCTCCTGCCAGTCTCTCCGGGGGAGCTCCTTCTTCTCCAGGCGAGGGGAGGCCTTGCTGTCGAACTGGGCGAAGGAGAAGGAAGAGGGGCAGATGGAGGGAGGCTTGCTGGCGTCGGTGGGGAGATCCGTGCCGTACTCCAAGGGTCGAGGCACCGGGCTGGCCCACTGGTCGTCGCGGAGCAGCTCCTCCACGCGGGTGCACCTGCCCACCGGGGAGCGCGCGGGGAGATCGGGGTGCCCCGGGAAGTCCCCGCCGTAGAGCGTGGTGCACGAGGTGGTGCACGGCGTGGCGCAGCCTTCGCCCGCCGGCGCCAGGTGTTGCTGCTGCCAAGCGGACAGGCGCAGAGGGGACGCGCAAGAGGCAGACGCGGCGGGCCGCTTGCCGCGCGGCGCCGTCGAGCAGCCCTTGCCCTTGCGCGGCGGGGGCAGCAGCAGGCCTCCCTCGTCGCGGTACGCTTGCGCCAGGAGGTGTCGCCGCAGGCCGCCCTCGCCGCCCGCCACCTCGGGCTCCGAGCTGTAGGCGTCCGGGAAGGGCCGCGGCGGGGAGAAGCGGCCAGGGCTGCTGCGTCGCCGCGCCATCCTGCGCGGGGTCTCGGCGCCCGACAAGCTGCAGCACGACGTGGCGGGCGCCTTCTTGCGGCCCTTGCTGGCGCTGGGCGCGCCTCGGTCGCTCGGGGAGACGCGCCACCCGGGCTCCGCCCCGAGGTACTGGCCCGACCCGCGCCGCGGCCGACGCCGCTGCTGGTGCCGCCTCATGGCCGATGTGGCCTCGGGCCCTGGCGCACGCCGCCCCCGGCTGCGCAGCAGCACAGTCGGAGCCCGCGCGCGTCACAATGCCCGGCCAGGGAGGGCCTGGGCCGCAGCTGCCTCGGCCCGCCGGCGCCCGCCGCGCAACCCCGCCCGCCCGCGCGGGGACCCTGACGCTGGCTTGTTCCGCACCCGGCCTCGCGGTCGCCCCCATCGCCATCTCCTCCCTCTCTTCCTTGGCGCTATCTTCAGACGCGCGCTTGTTCTCGCTGAAACCAATGGGGTGAATGAAGTCATTCCACCCCAAGTTTGCATTCAACCCACTGTTTCTTTGGCGGCCTTCAGTTCGGTCCCGGGGGGCACCAAACACGTGAAGGGCACCTTTGCTAGCCCTGCTGCCCTAGGTACCCATGGACGTGTAGATTACCAGCTACACTTCCCAGGATTTTCCAGGGAAGCCCTCTGCCTTCAGGCACATGTGGTCTGACACGTTATCATATAGCTTTTTAACATGAGCTTTTGTAGGCAAGAGTGAGAAAACCCATCACACAGTAAAGCAGTTTGGATAATCTGGGATGCTTTCCTGAGTAAACCCAAGAGGTATTAGAGGGAGACTTAAATTTTGTACAGCGACTTAATGGGATACATAATGCTATGCTAAATATAGCTATAATGCTAAATATATGAATTTTTCAGTGACCTACATCTCTGTTAACACCATATTCCTATGCAAGCCCCATTAAGTTCAAGGTACCTTCTAAGTAAGTGTGCATTGGATTGCAGCCAGGATTATTGAAGTCACAGGATTACAGTGTTTTAGGCTGCAATCCTCATGAAAGTAAGCCTTATTGAATGCAGTGGGTTTTAACTCTCAGACATAGCAAATGTGCATTTTTAAATACTGTTGGCAGCCTTTTGCAGACAAAAGATCAAGTGTGGTATAGTAACGGATAAAGTGTTGGACTTGGATCAGGAAAGAAAATCTGGGTGTATGGCAACCCAAAAACAACTTTGGGCAAATCTGAACAACTTTGAGCTGAACAACTTTGGGCAAATCTTTAAAATGTCACAATTTAGTAGCTGAACAGTCATCTCAGTTTATCTGGAAGGGTTGGTGAAGTTTCCAAAGATAAGGCTATGTCTGGAAGAGCTTGTGCAACCAGCCCCTGCAGTTCACATTACATTGCAGCTTACTTGTATGCAAGGTGCTTTCACCCTGACATACGCAGTGTTCTGTGCTGTTATAAGCCACACTGAATTTTGAGATATGTGTCACTGCATCACCAGTCCATTTGCACCTGCTCTGGAGTAGCAGCACCAAACGGCACTGATTCAGCCTCACCATACTCTGAAGGAGGCTTCTAAGCACTTTCAGATGAAGGTATCTGTGGGAGAAGGATGTTGGAGGCCAGGCTTGCATGCGTGACCCTGCTGCCCTCTTCACTGACTGTGAATGCTTGAAGAGGACTTTATTTACAACTGAATTACAGCACCTGCTTTTTATTCAGTAAGTTAAAATATGCAAACTACTGCTTTTTAATTTTTAATGTATTGCTGGGTCTCATTTTGACCTTTAATTAAAAATGATAAGTGCTGACAAGCTATTTTGAGAAGATATAATTCCTCGTACAGTGATACCTCGGGTTACAGACGCTTCAGGTTACAGATGCTTCAGGTTACAGGCTCCACTAACCCAGAAATAGTACCTCGGGTTAAGAACTTTGCTTCAGGATGAGAACAGAAATCGTGCTCCGGCAGTGCGGTGGCAGCGGGAGGCCCCATTAGCTAAAGTACCTCAGGTTAAGAACAGTTCCAGGTTAAGAACCATAGCTGTCAACTTACAGATTTGAAAATAAGGGACCAGCAGCCTCAAAAACAAGGGATCAGCAGCCAAAATAAGGGATTTTAGTTAACCAGCAGCAAAACAAAGCCTCAAGCAGTGGTTCCCACAGCGTAGCAAACTGGCAAAGAGGATGCAGCAAGGAAAACCACTGCTACCTCTCCGCTGGGAAGTGCTGAGCAAAGGCGAATCCCCAGGCAACGCGGCTGATTTGATCGGCACAAGGCATGCAAGCTCCACCCCCCAGTCGTTCTTAGACTCCTGATTGGGTGAGCAACGCAGCCAAGCAACACAATTGGAGCCTCCCTCCTCCTTGGACGGCAGGGAGGGAGGGAGAGGAGCTGCTTCCTTTGAAACCCGGGAAATTTACAGGATATCAATCCGGGACAGCAGCGGGAAACAGCGCTGGGATAAGGGAGCTTCCCGTCAAATAAGGGACGGTTGACAGCTATGTTAAGAATGGACCTCCAGAACGAATTAAGTTCTTAACCTGAGGTACCACTGTACCATCAAATCTAGTTAACTGGACTAGGGTGTAAACTCATTAAGATCGCTTGAAAGGGCTTTCTGTCGTCTTGAGAAGATGACGGATATACCAAGTATAAATATACCAAGGAGGAATCAGGCTGTTTCAAAAACAAATAAACATCCTATAGGAGGTTGATTTGGATTTAAGGGGTTAATTTGTTTCCTGTTATCAAGCCTTGCCTCTCAAGTAATCAAATTAGAAGGTATTATAATTTAATTAGCAAAGTTTGGTGCAGATCCTATGGCAGAGCTTTCCCAACTTTTCCTGTTGGTGACTCACTTTTTAGACATGCATCATTTTGCAACACAGTAATTCAGTTTTACAGTGGTACCTCTGGTTACGTGCTTTATTCATTCCGGAGGTCCGTTCTTAACCTGAAACTGTTCTTAACCTGAAGCACCACTTTAGCTAATGGGGCCTCCTGCTGCCACCGCGCCGCTGGACCCCGATTTCTGTTCTTATCCTGAAGCAAAGTTCTTAAACCGAGGTACTGTTTCTGGGTTAGTGGAGTCTGTAACCTGAAGTGTATGTAACCTGAAGCATATGTAACCCGAGGTACCACTGTACTAGCAAACTGGAGGTTAAACTAGCCCCTTTCCAGCCCCGGGAGGAGTGCGGGAAGCATTTCTGTGACACACCTACACAATGCAGCTGATACACTAATGTGTCGTGACATACAGTTTGGAAAGCTCTGTCCTATGGTTTGGTGCCATAGGATCGATACAACTGTATTTTCTTCCATGTTTCGAAATATTTGTGGATTTAAATGTAAATCACAGCTTACTCCAGGCTATAACTAGCTGGTTTATTGCACTGGCATTTAGATCAGGAAGGATCTCACAGAGGGCTTGAAAAAGTTGACCTAACAAGATTCTGCCAATTATGGGCTAACCAGATGTGTTTATTCCTACGCTGATTTCTGTATTTCTGCTCCTTTTGGGAATTGCTTTGTATGCACATAACCACTCATCTGCTTAAGCCTTCCCCCCTTCTAAGAACAACTTACTGTTTTAGTAAACATTTAACCATGATTCATAAAACCTTGTGGTCTCCATTATTTTAAGCCACCCTGCATTTATGAGCCAACAAACACCATTCTAGCTAAAGAGAAGGAAGGTTAAGGTAACCAGGGAAAAGCAGACTTTCCCCCCCATTACCCCCGAGGATGTGGACAGGCTGCTTGGACGTGTGAAACCAACCACCTGTCTCCTTGATCCTTGCCCATCCTGGCTAATAAAAGCAAGCCGGGAAGGGCTGGGCAATGGGCTCTGCGCAGTGGTGAATGCTTCCCTCTGTGAGGGAACATTCCCAGATCCGCTGAAAGAGGCGGTCATTAAACCGCTTCTTAAAAAAACATCTTTAGACCCGGCCAATTTGGCCAACTATTGCCCAGTCTCAAATCTTCCATTCTTGGGCAAGGTGATTGAGCGTGTGGTTGCTGAACAACTCCAGGCACGCCTGGAGGATGCGGACCATTTGGATCCCTTCCAATCGGGATTCAGGCCTCATCATGGGACTGAAACTGCCTTGGTCGCGCTGGTTGATGATCTCCGGCGAGCTAGGGACAAAGGTGAGAGTTGTTTCCTAGTTCAGCTGGATCTCTCAGCGGCCTTTGATACAATTGACCATAACATCCTTCTGGACCGTCTAGAGGGGCTGGGAGCTGGGGGCACTGTTATACCATGGTTTCGCTCCTTCCTCCTGGGCCGTGTTCAGAAAGTGGTGGTGGGGGGTGAGTGTTCAGACCCTTGGGCCCTCACTTGTGGGGTGCCTCAGGGTTCCGTCCTCTCCCCCATGCTTTTTAACATCTATATGAAGCCGCTGGGAGAGATCATCAGGGGGTTTAGACTGGGTGTCCATCAATATGCAAATGATACCCAGCTCTACCTCTCTTTCAAATCAGAACCAGTGAAGGCAGTGAAGGTCATGTGTGAGTGCCTGGAGGCGGTTGGAGGATGGATGGCGGCAAATGGATTGAAGTTGAATCCTGACAAGGCAGAAGTACTGTTTTTGGGGGACAGGGGGCGGGCTGGTGTGGAGGACTCCCTGGTCCTGAATAGGGTAACTGTGCCCCTGAAGGACCAGGTGCGCAGCCTGGGAGTCATTTTGGACTCACAGCTGTCCATGGAGGCGCAGGTCAATTCTGTATCCAGGGCAGCTGTCTACCAACTCCACCTGGTACGCAGGCTGAGACCCTACCTGCCCACGGACTGTCTCGCCAGAGTGGTGCATGCTCTAGTTATCTCCCGCTTGGACTACTGCAATACGCTCTACGTGGGGCTACCTTTGAAGGTGACTCGGAAACTACAACTAATCCAGAATGTGGCAGCTAGACTGGTGACTGGGGGCGGCTGCCGAGACCATATAACACCAGTCTTGAAAGACCTACATTGGCTCCCAGTACGTTTCCGAGCACAATTCAAAGTGCTGGTGTTGACCTTTAAAGCCCTAAACGGCCTCGGCCCAGTATACCTGAAGGAGCGTCTCCACCCCCATCGTTCTGCCCGGACGCTGAGGTCCAGCGCCGAGGGCCTTCTGGCGGTTCCCTCACTGTGAGAAGCAAAGTTACAGGGAACCAAGCAGAGGGCCTTCTCGGTAGTGGCGCCCGCCCTGTGGAACGCCCTCCCATCAGATGTCAAAGCAATAAACAACTAGCTGACATTCAGAAGACATCTTAAGGCAGCCCTGTTCAGGGAAGTTTTTAATGTGTGATATTTTAGTGTATTTTTGGTTTCTATGGAAGCCGCCCAGAGTGGCTGGGGAAACCCAGCCAGATGGGCGGGGTACAAATAATAAATAATAATAATAATAATAATAATAATTATTATTATTATTATTATTATTATTATTATTATTATTATTATTATTATTATTTTGACCTGGTGGCTGTGGACAGCTCATTGTAAGGGAAGGCAAAGTAGAGAAGAACACATTATTTTGGCCAGATCTCCCTTCCCTTCATGGTCCTGGGTGCAGCTGGGGTGCCATGACACCACAGTATGTGAGAAAGTTTAAACAATGGATCTTTATGCCTCTGAAGAAGTGGGGGTTAGGTTAGATACATAATCTCATTCCAAATGATTACAAGAGCAATAGAAGAAAATGAATGAAAGACCTAAGAGCGAGAAAGTCCAGAGACTTCAGATTGTTGCATAATTTTTTGTGTGCAGCTATGGGTGGATAAGATAGTAAATTGCCATGGTGTATGTGCAATTGTTTGGTAAGCCACTGGGTGGATACTGATAAACCTTTCTCTCACACATTCTACCATGTTTTGTGCGCCTTCATACTGCTGTGTGGCAGCCATTTTTCTATGGGACTATCTCATGTTGCAGTGGGTAGGCTGATCAATTGAATGGGCTATTTTCATATAACCCATACTGCTGTGTGTGGGTGTGGGTGTCCGAATTTCAACTTTCCATTTGGTAGGGTAATACATTTGATGGGCACATTTGTTAGGACAAACTGAAATTCTTCCCCTTACTAAAAAAAAGACAGAAAAGAAAATGTGTCTACATGGTGCCAGTACGTTATCCTGGCTGCTTCAAATATTTGTTTCAGTAACAACTGGAAATTCAGCAAGCTGCAGAAAGAGCCATATGCCGGAGGAAGACATTTACCAGGAACATAATTGTAACTGAATTTAAAGTTTAATTTTCTGCCTTAGTAACATATCATAGGATTAGCTGTTTTGACCAGACATTTCCTAGCAAAATTTCTCTGCGATACCTGAGGACCCATCTAACTGTGTGACTGCTATAAAGACTCCACTATTGCATTCAGATCTCTGTGTCTTTTTTGCTCACTGCATTTCAGGTAAAGTGACAGTGAATCAATGTGCTACGGATTTGCTAATAGAAAATAAATGATAGGCAAAAATTTGGCTCCTATTTTATAAGGGGAAAGATTAGGAGAACTGCAAAATGTATCGGTTGGTTGCCTTTGGGCACTTCCAGACTCTCACTATTCTCATGTGGGCTTCAGTCGCATCCCAACAAGTTCAGGCTGGGCAATTAAAGCTGTCCTGGAGCCCTTACGAAACAAACCTCCCCCCAAAAAATAATTATTTTTGGATAAGGAAAGTGATGAACAAATGCACTGGAAAGTGGGGGATAAAACGTGCTTGGTGTAACATCGTTTAATATCCCCCAAACAAATCGGGATGAATTTGTTTTAAGTAGCCAGTGTTGCCTAAACTCTATGAACCAATAAATTTGAATGATCATTATAACAGGTTGCCTGGAAACAACCTTTGTTACTTCTGTGAATAGGGTGCCTGCATTCCTAAATACAGTTTCATAAAGGCATGGATGGAGAAACTGTGGCCTTCCAGATATTGCTGGATTAAAGTACTTATCACCCCTGAGCATGGGCCATGGTGACTGGGGATGATGGGGGTTGCAATCTGACAATGCCTGGAGGACCACATGTTCCCTGTCCCTGTCCCTTCCACGTGTCAGTGACTCCATTGCCAGGTTATGCTTCATGCTGTATTGGGAACCATGGTTTGATTTAAGTCCCCCTTCTCCCTCCACCCCTTTTCTTATTTTTCTCTAATGTCCTTTACCTATTTATTCATTTTGCCCCTGAAGTCTAGTTTTCATGCAGTTATAACCACTCCCTCTTTTCTGTTTTGCTTGTACGATTCTGTAATGAATATTCAAATAAAAAATGGAGGGGGGGAAGGAATTTGTGTGTAAGAAATATTCCACAGAGAGTCCAGTAGAGAGCACTAAGGGGCCATTGGAAGTGCACCAATCTGGGAATTACACTGAGGGAAATAACTTAATTCTCCTAATTTCTCTGGAAACCTAAATCTAAATATGGAAGTATTTTTAATGGTATAATATGTTTTGTAATAACCTTTATCACATCTATGCTGCTACTTACAACTGCCAATTTTTTTACTGTTCCTCTTCCGGAGGAATTTCATTCTGACACAAATTCTTCCCACATGTTACATCATTAGGCATGTCTTAATGGACACAGTTTAGGAGAAGACACTTCTTTTGAGGCACTCCAGTGACAGCAATAGGGCACTAGCTATGCAGGCTTCACAAAGCATGTTTTCCTCATCAACCATTTGACTTCACGGCATCATCACTGCAAAGACAGATAATGGTTTTCAAGGTGAAGAATCCTGAAGGGAACTGGCGCTAAAACTTCACTGATGGTTCCCATTTCCCCCCCAAAAGTACTGACTTTTCTGCCTGAGGACTAAAGCAACTTGGAAGGAAGGAAGGAAGGAAGGAAGGAAGGAAGGAAGGAAGGAAGGAAGAAGTCAAAAAGAGAATCAGCAATATACAGCTCCTGCTATCTAAATGTCACCTTGCTAAGTTACATAATAATCAGAATTTGTTGGTGTTTTGTGATTTTCTGGCCACAACTTACATGCTTTTTCTGTTGAGATAAAAATCAGAAGTCTTTTAAAAATAATAATAAAAACATAGATTCAGGTAGGTAGCCGTGTTGGTCTGACACAGTTGAAATATATATAAAAAACAGTCAAAATATATAAAAAAACAAAAAAAGTCCAGTTGTACCTTAGAGACCAACTAAGTTTGTTCTTGGTATAAGCTTTAGTGTGCATGCCAAGAACAAACTTAGTTGGTCTCTAAGGTGCTACTGGACAATTTTTTAAAATTTTTTTAATAATAAAAACACATTAAAGCAGTCCACAAAAGAGTATGCCACAATAAATCTATTAGTCTTTAAGGAACCACAAGACACTTGTTTTTGCTGCAAGCGTTTAACATGCCTACCCCTGTGGAAATGGTTACATTTTGATAATGAAAGATCAGTGCTAGCCTATATAACTGTAGACTGTTAGAACTGTATGTACTACATGTGGCTTCCCCCAAAGAATCCTGGGAGCTATAGTTTTCCCCTAATGGAGACCCTTTCTCAGCATACTTAAAACTACAGTTCTTAGAATTCCAAAGTCACATGCTTCAAATGTGTGTTGCATGAGCTTTAAATGTATGGTGTTGATACATGCAACCCCCCCCCCCAAACACAATCAGATTTGCCCATAGAAACACAGAAATATAAAAGCAGTATGTTACTGCCAGATTTGTTTTCAATCGCTTTGCAAGTGATCCCCAATACATAATTTGCCTTTTTCACAGTAGCTACACACCGGGTCAAAATTTTCATTGAGCTATCCTCCACAACTTTAAGATTCCTTCCCTGGTCATTCATTGTCAGCTCAGACGTCAGCAGTGTATATGTGAAGTTGATATTCTTTTGCTCCGATGTGCATAAGTTTACACTTGCTTCCACTGAACTGCATTACAATTTACTGTTCATTTGGAGATAATCCTTTTTGAGCTCTTTGCTATCCCTTCTTTTTATAACCACCCTAAACAATTGTGTTCCATCAGCAAACTTGGACACCTCACTGCTTACCCCAACTCTAGATCATTTATGAACAAGTTACAAAGCACCACTCCCAATGCAGATCCGTAGGGTACACTACTATTTACATTCCTCCATAGCAAGAGCTGTCCATTTATTGGTACTCTCTGATTCTGAAGAACATAAGAAGAGCCCTGATGGATCGGACCAAAGGCTTATCTAGTCCAGAATCCTGTTCTCTTGGTAGCCAACCAGATGCCTATGGAAGTCCAGAAGTAGGGCATGAGCACAATAGATCTGCTTCATTATTTAGTTTTGTTATTGTTAAGATGTCCTCTCTCTATGAAATGATGGCCAAGTTCAGGAGTTCAGGAGTCCTTAGCAAGTGACTTTGCCAAATGTCTTCTGAAAAGTCAGGTAAACAATGTCTCCTGTATCACTCCCTATCCATAAGGTTGTTGACTCTGAAAGGAAAGGAGACAGGACTTACTTTTGCAGAAGCCACATTGATTCTTCTTCAGCAATATTTGTACTTCCATATACAGTGGTACCTCGGGTTAAGTACTTAATTCGTTCCGGAGGTCCGTACTTAACCTGAAACTGTTCTTAACCTGAAGCACCACTTTAGCTAATGGGGCCTCCTGCTGCCGCCGTGCCGCCGGAGCCCGATTTCTGTTCTTATCCTGAAGCAAAGTTCTTAACCTGAAGCACTATTTCTGGCTTAGTGGAGTGTGTAACCTGAAGCGTATGTAACCTGAGGTACCACTGTACTTGATAGTTATATCTTTAATAGTACTTTACACCAATTTACCCAGAGCAGACATTAAGCTAACTGGTCTTTAATTTCCTGGATCTTCACCCCCACCCCCCTTAAAACAAACTTGGACGCTCAAGTAAGTCCAACTGGACCATCAGTGAAGGCAGAAAAAGATCTAATTATGTTACTGCACTGAGGATGATTGGACAAGACACAAATACTCAAGCCACCCCCTTCAGTACAGTATAGCAGTTCTTCTAAATCCAGCTTGGCAGACAGTATGTTTAATGATTGGTACATGATTGACAAGGCGGCATGTTAACACGGGCTAGGACTAATTCTCTGGTCTGATGCCTCCTTCTCTGAATGCTAATGATGTCTGTCCCAGTGAAACGAATGAAAAGTACATCAATCCCTCGTGGCTTTGTGCAGATGCTCAGTTGTGACAGCTGAATTTGCCCAGGAGAAAACTCACAGCTATAGGGCCATCTGGTTATATAGCATAAACTTTAATCTGTCCAGCCAAATGTTTGGCAAATCAGCGGCTGATAGAAAAGGATTTATTGTTTTCATGCTAGATAGCGCCAAAACCTCACAGGGAAGAAACAGCTATAGTTATGTTATGGGAAATGTGTAGGCTAGGTATAATGAAATTAAGAATCATTTCTGGACTTGGTCAATAGACATGATTATACCTAGCAAGAAAAGCTGAGAAGTAGTCACCATATAATGAGAATACAAAATAACTGTTTGTTTCTAGTTATTCTGGATAAACTAAGCATTTGCTCTGTTGCAGGCTCCTTAATCATCCTATTATATCCAGCTCCTGTTATAAAACCCATGACATCCCATATTGTATCAATAAATCATAACCTTTTTCCATTTTTTTAGGTAGCATTCTCACAGAATATTATTTCTGAGCTGCATAGTCTATCTTTGAGTATGACTTTTAATATTGATGATGGATTCACACTCCTCAGTGCTTATGAAAGGTAGCTGTTACATCTACTGAGGCAAGGAGACACAACACGCCATCAAGGACTGAGGCATCTGGGTGGCTAGGAACATTCAGGAAGGACCAGAACATGGATGACATCCATACCATACATCTAAAGACCTTTTGGTGCCACTTTTGCAGTCATGGCTGGCCCAAAGAATCCGGGGAACTGTAGCTTGAACCAGGCACAGTTAGCTATGGAAAGCTCCTGTCTGTGTGTTTCCCACAGATCTCAAGTTGGCCCCTGTGGGAAGCAGGATAGTGGTGGTCCTTTGATTGACCTGACTCATCTGAGCTCCTCTTATGTCCCTGTGACATATTTTGTTTAGCGTAATGTAAACTCGTAATTTAACAAAGTTGCTCTTCCAGCAACAGGCGATTCCGTTTCCAGAACCAGGCAGCCAGCTAGGTAATTGCTGTAATTATCCCTCAATCTAGGCAATAAAGTTATCGTTCTATTCAGTATCCATTTTGGCCTGGTTTCTGCCAAGGCATGATTTCACACAAGCTGTAGCAAAAGGGGTTGATGGGTTTTTCAAGGGGTTTAAAGTAGGAGGTATATCTTGCCTTGCAAGTCTGTCATCTTAGTGCCTTTTTAGGGGTGTTTCCAAAGAGGCATGAAATTGTGCTTAGAAAGGTGGGATCCTTTCATATCTCTCTCTCTCTCTCTCTCTCTCTATATATATATATATATATACTGACTGTGCTATGCTACTCAGTTTCAGTTTTCCTTCCAATATTTCTTTCATGCCCACATTTTATTTCCTTTTGTTTGATAAATGTAAGCACAGTTTTATTGATCTCCTTTTATCATTCTTGCTTTATGGTGCAAGAACTAGAGTGTCGTCTAAATCAGTTTGATATTGCAACTGTCATCAAACATGTAATGATTTCCCCTCCAACCCTCCCATCTTGAAGTAATATCAAGGGAAGATTTATACATCCATCAGTGCAATATTATTTGCCCAGTGGCAAAGGCAAATTTTACATAACGGAGAGAGCAGCAAAACCAAAGTATTCAGTAGCTTCATATGCTGACTTACAAGGCTATTTAATTTTTATAGAGTCCTGTTTATTCTTCTTCCTTTTCTTATTTGATCCTGATGACCTTTTTTCATTTCACTCCTCCAGCACCAAACACATGCATGCAAGACAGAGAGATTTCCTTCTTACTGCAGTTTGCAATCATTACCGAAGGATGAAATTTCAGTTTATGTTCAGTGTGGGAGCATTTCAGTCTTATGTTTCTAATGCTCCTTAATATTTTCTGAAAAAAGTCTTAACGGCAATAACAAAGCAGGAGGATCTTCCTGTTGTAGAGCAGTTTATGTTACATAAAGCTGATAGTAAATACAAAGCATGAGTGTAACTTTATAGTATCCCAGTTCGCAATATACTTGCTATCTCCAGCTGATCATTTATCATTCCATTTCCAGTAGCCAGGCTGTGAGTGCTGTTGGTTATACATACACACCATACATCTAAAAGTGCAGGAATTCCCCCAAAGAATCCTGGGACCTGTCGTTTGTTAAAGGTGCTGGGAATCGAAGTTCGGTGAGATAAATTACTGCTCCCAGGATTCTTTGGAGGAAGCCACATGCTTTAAACAAACTATAAGTGTAGGGTGTTGGCAGAGGGTGCTGCTGCTGCTGTTGCTTGCTCACTCACAGAGGAAGCTGAAGAGCTGTGCTTTTGAGAAGACTAGCTCTGCTCCTCCAATGCTGGGAACAGGGCAAAGAGCAGATGTGTAGTTTGGGGGAAATGGCTTCACAGGCCAAATTGGATCTCCTGGTATGCCCACAGCTATAGATGCCTCGCCCCTAGTGCAGATTCTGCGCTAGATGGACCAATGGTTTCACTCAATATAGGAAGGTTTCTATATGTCCGCATTTTACTTTCATACACACACACACACACGCACACACACACACACAAAAAAAATACACACAGAGTGAGGGGGGGGGAGTATTCGATCCCCTGCTAAATTTGCCCGTTTGCCCTCTGACGAAGAAATGACCAGTCTATAATTTTAATGGTAGGTTTATTGTAGCTGTGAGAGACAGAATAACAACAATATATATGGAGTGTGTGTGCACGCACACATTTTTCCATGTATAAGACGCCCCCCTATTTTGGGGGACTCAAATTTAAGAAAATGGGGGAGATCTATCCGTGTATAAGATGCTCCCAAATTTTGGACATTATTTTTTTGGGGGGAAAACCTAGTCTTATACATGGAAAAATACGGTAATTCTTTTCTACAACAACATCAAGCTCATCCCCAAGTACATGTGTTTAATATCAAGACACCAGAATCAAACCATATTATGGTTTAAAATTCAAAACCACACATGCATAGAGTATTATTCTTAAAATTCATTGTTGGCAAACTGTGTTTTCTTTGTGTTTCACTCTAAGAATCAGGAATGCAGCTGCAGTTGTAAACTATGGAATGGTTGCAGGATTATGGGGAGAGAAGAGAAATATTAACTGGGTGCTTCACAACCTAAGTAAAACACATGACCACATAAAAAGAAGCATTAAGGCCAAAGTCTAAAATTACCTTGCTCTATCACTGATCAAGGCAGTAAGTCGTTTTCAAGGGAATACTTAAATTGTGTTGGTTTAAGCAAACTGACTGATGTTTTCACGTTCTAAAATACGGGGCTTATCTAGGCTGCCACCTTGCGGAACACATTAATCTCTTTTACATGTGGCTTTAATGTGTGTCTCATTTGTAAGATCTGCACAGGGCACAGCTGGTTAGAAGTGTAGTCCCTAATGAGTGTAGCCATAGCTCAGTGGGAGAGCATCTGAACGGCATGCAGAGTCCCCGGTTAAGTCCCTGACACAGCCAGGTAAGGCTGGGAAATATGCTTGCCTGAAATTCTAGAATGCCACCGTCAGTCAATGCAGACAAAACTGATTAGGTGTGATTCCTGTGTACATTACCAGGGTGTTTGTGTGTTGGACTAGATTACCCTTTCGGACCCTTCCAACTCTACAATTCTGTGAGCTAGATTGGAGGATTGGTGGCCAAGTTCTAATCCATTATGTGCAAAAACAGGAAGAAATAACAATGTGTGTACTTGCCACTCTGAGTACTTAGCTGACGCACAAGTGATGAGCTCTGACAATGCCTATAGACAACACATTTATCGAGAAGTTATCCTTATTTTATTTGCACATAGCTTATTTGGAGGTTAGACCATACCTGAGCTTTATTGAGCATTCACTCTGATTTGTTTGATGGGAGGTTACAGTATAGGACCGTAAGCATTCATCTTGATTTGCTTGCATGGTGTTTATACGTCCGTCCGTCCCACACTCTTCAATGCATTTTCAATGTACAGTGGTACTTCGGGTTACATACGCTTCAGGTTACATGTGCTTCAGGTTACAGACTCCGCTAAATTCATCATGCGAAAGGCTGGGCTGGATGAATCCCAAGCCGGAATTAAGATTGCCGGAAGAAATATCAACAACCTCAGATATGCAGATGACACAACCTTGATGGCAGAAAGTGAAGAGGAATTAAAGAACCTTTTAATGAGGGTGAAAGAGGAGAGCGCAAAATATGGTCTGAAGCTCAACATCAAAAAAACGAAGATCATGGCCACTGGGCCCATCACCTCCTGGCAAATAGATGGGGAAGAAATGGAGGCAGTGAGAGATTTTACTTTCTTGGGCTCCATGATCAGTGCAGATGGTGACAGCAGTCACGAAATTAAAAGACGCCTGCTCCTTGGGAGAAAGGCGATGGCAAACCTAGACAACATCTTAAAAAGCAGAGACATCACCTTGCCAACAAAGGTCCGTATAGTAAAAGCCATGGTTTTCCCAGTAGTGATGTATGGAAGTGAGAGCTGGACCATAAAGAAGGCTGATCGCCGAAGAATTGATGCTTTTGAATTATGGTGCTGGAGAAGACTCTTGAGAGTCCCATGGACTGCAAGAAGATCAAACCTCTCCATTCTGAAGGAAATCAGCCCTGAGTGCTCACTGGAAGGACAGATCGTGAAACTGAGGCTCCAATACTTTGGCCACCTCATGAGAAGAGAGGACTCCCTGGAAAAGACCCTGATGTTGGGAAAGATGGAGGGCACAAGGAGAAGGGGACGACAGAGAATGAGATGGTTGGATGGTGTTCTTGAAGCTACTAGCTTGAGTTTGATCAAACTGCGGGAGGCAGTGGAGGACAGAAGTGCCTGGCGTGCTCTGGTCCATGGGGTCACGAAGAGTCGGACACGACTAAACGACTAAACAACAACCCAGAAATAGTACCTTGGGTTAAGAACTTTGCTTCATGATGAGAACAGAAATTGTGCTCCGGCGGCATGGCAACAGCAGGAGGCCCCATTAGCTAAAGTGGTGCTTCAGGTTAAGAACAGTTTCAGGTTAAGAACGGACCTCCAGAACGAATTAAGTACTTAACCTAAGGTACCACTGTACTTCCCAGTCAGTTTCCGAACAGCAAAAGTAATTGTTGCACTAGGGCAGCAGAGTGCTTTAATTCACTCCAGTTATGCAAACCTATACATCCTGATTTGTTCTCAAATTCCTCCTGCAAAATACTGAGCCTGGTGATGCCCTTAAGGATATTGTGAATTTTATTAAACTGCTCCATGCTACCCCAATCTCTGACCAGCACAAGATTCCACGGGTACCAGACACTGACACAGAATTCCAGCAGAAACCAGCCTTGGCTCACTTTCTCTGCCTTTGCAGCCTGCAGCTTTTGCATCCAGCTTCTAGCTCAGACCACTCAACTCTGGCCTTTTGTCTTTCTAACTAACAGACAGTTGAGGGATGGAGGCTCACCTATTTGCCCACAAAGCCACCCCCTTTGTTCCCTTAAAGACTTATCTTTAGTGGGCCATTACCCGACTGGCTTGGCTATTCCAGCAATGGAATCCATGCTGGATCCCGGAATTAGAAGTGTGGTTCAGGCACACAACTCATAACAATACATTTTGTGGGCTTTATTTTCATCTTGCAGTAATTATTATTTTATGGCAAGCTGATTACTTACATTAAAAGGTGTAAATACTTCCCCTCCTCTTTTTCCTAGAAAATGAATAGGTGATCAAGGGGGAAAGAGTAAGAAATCACGAGTCCTGGGACCACTGCATTTTCAGTCATGATTCCTGAGACAGCTTCTGAACTGACTTACAAGAACAAAGTCATGTAGAGAACAGCACTGCAAAAACAGTGGCTTGGTTTTATTCTCCAGTATATTGTTTAATTTTATTTCTGGCTTGCATGCGTGATGACATATTGCTTCTTCCCCACTTTTAATGCTCCAAACACGGGAAAGAATAATCAGTACTTTTAATTGCTGAATTTAAAAACATCCAGATAACAAATGCCCCCTACTTATATAACATTTTGCAACTTCAAAGTGGTACGCAGATCTTAACTCATTAATCTCAAAATATCAGTGTGAGGAAGTTAATTAAATATTACTGTGCATATTTTAGAGATAGGGAAATGGATTTCAGGAGACCGGTAAGAGCCTCCAGCAAGGTCACAAAGCTATAATTCACAAAACTGCATCAACTGGAGTCCTTAAATTTGAGGTGTTGGGCAGTGAAAGCGCTCGTTCAGCTTCAACAGAGCAGAAATAGGTTTGTATTACAATTGGCGGAGACTAGTCCATTAGGGCAAATGAGGCACTACCCAACCAGTCTTAGTCTGCCCTCAATCAGCCTCTACCTGCCCACTTTCTTATTTATTACCTCCAGTCCAGGGAGTGGCCTTGGATTCTTCCTCCTTAGTCTCACTGTTGCCCATGTAGGGAGGAGGTCAGGGACAAAACCAGAATTAGTTGGCTCTGCCTGTCATTGGGTCTGGCACCACCTACTGTTGGCCTCCCAGCCTCCCACCCCACCAGTCCCAATGGTACTAGCCACCACTGATTGTACCAGCCAACGCAATAGGCTTTGCTTACCAAATTGGGCCGAGGAAAAGGCAACAATCCCCTTGCAATCAAAGAACTGTCACTGAATTTCTCGTTACAGATGGGTAGCCATGTTGGTCTGCCATAGTCAAAATAAAAAAATTCCTTCCTGTAGCACCTTAAAGACCAACTAAGTTAGTTCTTGGTATAAGCTTTCGTGTGCATGCACACTTCTTCTAACTTAGTTGGTCTTTAAGGTGCTACAGGAAGGAATTTTTTTATTTTGACTGAATTTCTCGAAATACTTGTTGTTGTTTTTAAAAAAGACACCAAGAATTGTGCTTGCTGCGGAGATCTGGGCTTCCAGAGTTTCGTGGGACACTATTTAACTGGCCATGGGTAGTGAAAAAGATAACTGTGGGCCAGGTAGCACACAGAAGGTGACCCATGTGAGGTTATAACATGAGGTCCCCTGAGACCTTGCATTCCTGAATACACAAGAGAACACAATTTCCTTTCAATGGCAAAAGATGTGTCTAAGCATATGAAAACATGCTGACAATGTTCCAATTTCCTGTCTTGCATTGCAAGAAGATGGCTTTACTGAAACTAATGTCAAACTGAAGAAAAGCATGTGAGTATGGGATTACCCTAGATATTTCCAGAAATTGTTCATAAAATGGAATGCTAAACCTAATACTGCAGAAAACTAGAATTGGATCAAAGGGAGGAGGGATTTAGGCTATGCTTGCAACAACAGATGAAAATGTGAACAATATTGTTCAAGCTAAAAGAACAGTTCAGGGCAACTCATTGCTAACAAAGGTAGAAACTGAATTTAGTCTTAAGAGTCTCTCTCTCTCTCTGGTGTTCTTTAGATCTACAAATTACAAGTATCATTTGGGATACATCGTCATTCTAATACTTTTTTTGAGGTACCTTCTGTGTGCTAAGCATGGATAAATCCCTTGGTTGTGACTGAGGAACCAAACTAGTTAATTCCAAACTATGAGTGCAATTATATGTACAGTGGTACTGCGGGTTACATATGCTTCAGGTTACATACACTTCAGGTTACAGACTCTGCTAACCCAGAAATATTACCTCAGGTTAAGAACTTTGCTTCAGGGTGAGAACAGAAATCATGCTTCGGCGGCGCGGCGTCAGCAGGACGCCCCATTAGCTAAAGTGGTGCTTCAGGTTAAGAACAGTTTCAGGTTAAGAACGGACCTCCTGAATGAATTAAGTAATGAATTAACCCGAGGTACCACTGTACTAGATATGACAACAGAGGAGATTGGGATTTGTCCTAAATCCTAGACTAGGGGTCAGCAAACTTTTTCATCAGGGGGCCAGTCCACTGTCCCTCAGACCTTGTGGGGGGGGCCAGACTATATTTTTAAAAAATAATAATGAACAAATTCCTATGCCCCACAAATAACCCAGAGATGCATTTTAAATGAAAGGACACATTCTATTCATGTAAAAACATACTGATTCCCAGACTGTCCGCAGGCCAGATTTAGAAGGTGATTGGGCCGGATCCAGCCCCCGGGCCTTAGTTTGCCTACCCATGTCCTAGGCCACCACCAGTGTAACATTACACCAGCCAACAAAAGATGTGGTAAGTCATAACTCTTTGGAACACGGAAGCTGCCTCATAGGGAGTCAGACCATTGACCCAGCTAGCTCAGTATTGTCTCCACTGACAGGCAGCACCTCTTTGGGGTTTCAGACTGGGGTCTCAGTCCTCCTGGAGACGCTGGGGATTGAACCTTGGAATTTCTGCATGCAAAGCAGATGCACTACCACTGAGCCTCAGCCCTCTCCTACTCTACGGAGAACCACCACCTGGTGTTCTGCAGACCCCCCGCTAAGCCAGGAACCTCTTTGCAAAGCCAGGCTTTCTCCTATATACCATGGGTAGGCAAAGTAAGGCCCGGGGGCCAGATTCAGCCCAATCACCTTCTAAATCCGGCCTGCGGATGGTGCAGGAATCAGCGTGTTTTTACATGAGTAGAATGTGTCCTTTTATTTAAAATGCATTTCTGGGTTATTTGTGAGGCATAGGAATTCGTTCATCCCCCCCCCCAATATAGTCCGGCTCCCCACAAGGTCTAACGGACAGTGGACCAGCCCCCTGCTGAAAAAGTTTGCTGACCCCTGCATTGCACAACCCCCAATATGTCTAGACCTGCCAGCATAACCGAGTATCCTCTCAAACAATATTTTAGAACAGGTGCTATTTTTCCATGTGTTTACTGGTGATGCATCGCAATGAATAATAGAGAAGCCAGCAGGCAGAGGGGCACCTCTGGCGCACTTTCCTCACCAGCAGCGCAAAACATAAATCAAATATTGATAGAGCTTTAGTTTTCAGTTTCACTTTCCACAACTGCAAAGTTCAATAGTTTCTCATTGTGCCTTTCAGCAAGATGTCAATACTGTATTACTAGAGGGCGGGAGGGAATTCCCAATTAACCTCTCTGAAAGCCTCTTCTACCCTAGAGCAGCCTCCATCCCCATAGCAAACTGTAGATGGTGCTGAGCCCCAACTTCCACCAGCTGCAGCTAAAGGTTGACTGCGGTGGGACTTGTAGTCCAAAACAGCTGCCTGAGAGCATTCATTTCCAAGCTAACTGCAACGAATGAACATTTCCTTTTTTGTTTAACACACACGGTGTTTTTATTCCCGCTTTCCTTGTGTAATATTTGGACTGTAACATTTGCTGTTATTCAGTGGAAACTTCACCGACTTTGTTAATATGGAATTAGGCCCATGGATTTTAGGCTAGTTAGCCTAATTGTTGTTGTTGTTGTTTAGTTGTTTAGTCATGTCCGACTCTTTGTGACCCCATGGACCAGAGCATGCCAGGCACTCCTGTCTTCCACTGCCTCCCACAGTTTGGTCAAACTCATGCTGGTAGCTTCAAGAACAGAGTCCAACCATCTCGTCCTCTGTCGTCCCCTTCTCATTGTGCCCTCCATCTTTCCCAACATCAGGGTCTTTTCCAGGGAGTCTTCTCTTCTCATGAGGTGTCCAAAGTATTGGAGCCTCAGCTTCACGATCTGTCCTTCCAGTGAGCACTCAGGGCTGATTTCCTTAAGAATGGATACGTTTGATCTTCTTGCAGTCCATGGGACTCTCAAGAGTCTCCTCCAGCACCATAATTCAAAAGCATCAATTCTTCGGTGATTAGCCTTCTTTATGGTCCAGCTCTCACTTCCATACATCACTACTGGCTAATATTGGACTCAATAAGGATTTTAAAGCTAAAATCACAAACTTACAGAATGGCATTTGCCAGCCTGGTAGTCTCATAGCCATGCGGGGGAAATTTTTTTATTTGTGGGGGAGGGGGGAATGAGGATCATGGCTGGGGATGGGAATGGATAACCATCCTCTCCCCATGTGCTGCAGTCCCAATAACAATCCCTCTTCCCACACCTGTAATTAAGTAAAGATGAAAACCAGCTGCATGGTATACACTAAGTATACCTTGTATAGTTAGCTTAAGAGGAGTTATCACAGAGGTGTACAAAATTATGCATGGTAGAGAATTTTTTCTTTCTCTCTCATAACAGAAGAACTTGCTGTTTATAATTTTATAAAGTTCAGAGACAAAACTGTCTTGCAATTCTTAAACTTGATGTTTAACTTGATCAGTTGATTTTCATATTTCTGGGTGGTTAGAGAACTGCAGGAGATGATTCTGACTCCAAAACAACCTTGTTATCAGCACTGCTCTGGGTGAAGAGATGCAGCAGCAAATATAAGGTAATTCTGAGTGGAAATATAGCCAAACAAATTGTACAAATCATCTAGTCAGACTGAGTCATCACATGCAGCCAACTTACTCTTGTGGTTCAGAATAACATAATAAGAATGTTTGCACATATAAAAGAATCAACCTTAAGAAATCAGATTCTGAGTGTGTGTGTGTGTGTGTGTGTGTGTGTGTAGGAGTCTTGCAAACAGAAATTAAAATTATATATCACTTCTATTCCTCCTTTTTTGCCATGCATGCCAAATCAGCAAATCAAGTAATGTTTACAGTGCTTCAGTTCTATAATTTAATGAAAGTCCTTGAGAATATCACATAAAGACTGGCATATTCTTTGGTTTCTTAATTCCATCTAGACCTTTTCTATGCACATACAGTGCATTTGGAGGAGCTTTGGGATCTGTCTTAGAAGGGGGAAAGGAATAAATATTCAATAAGTGAATTTTTGCTATGAAACTCATTCAAGTGATTAATCAAAATGATATGCTGAGACTCCCTGTTTATGGCTTCATATTTCAAGGGACAGAGTTAAATATCATGAAACAGTTTAGCATCTTGGCCACCAGACACAGAAATGACAGGCAGCTGCATCTGAATTATATTGCAGATGCACATGTAAAGGTCAGAGAAACCTGGTGACATTTGGAGATACATATTTACTGGAGACTATTTCCTTTGATACAGAACTAACATGTGTCCAGATTGAAAAACCTATTTGTTGTCTTATCCCACGATATAGGGGTTTCAGAAGGTGCAGATTCATCACACACACACACACACACACACACTCTTCTTATTTGTAGACAATATAGCATTTCTATAGATACTATGAACAGGTTGTTAGCAAAATGTGTTCTTCAAATTATTGGATTTGTCTGGGAAAGTGTGTATCTGCAATAAAAGTGGGAAAACCTGTTGGTACTAACAATCCCACATGGATGCTTTGAAAAATGTGCATGTGTGAAGAGCACCCGTCCCACAATAAACATCTGCCTGGAAACATCCTCCTGTGACAAGCCCTCAGTCTTCTTTGTGTACACAAAGTCTTGGTTTAGTAGCCGTATATCCATGTAAGAGAAAAACTGTACGTTGGGTATATACAGTATACAATCACAGGGATTTATGGAGTAGAAAGATGTGAATACTGTGAAGAACCCCTCAGGTGACATGCATCGCCTATGCACAGAAACACTGTCTGGTACCTTGTCAGGTGTACCTCACTGGAGGTTGGGGAACTATTGCCAAGGATGGGCAGATTTTGACCCTACAGTGAGTGCCCTGGAGTGTGTTACTTCTTCCCTGTAAGAGTTATTGGCAGATAACTAAAATGGGATAAATGAGTGAAATCCGGAACAACCATGCCAATATTATTGTAAGAAAGTAAGAAGAGCCTTGCTGCATCAGGCTAATAGCCCATCTAGTCCAGCATCCTGTTCTCACAAAGGTCAACCAGATGTCAGTGGGAAGCTTGCCCAAAGGAAGTGAGTTCAGCTGTGGCAGCAGAACACAGCCATTGTGACTAGTAGCCACTGGTGTCCACAAGCTTTGCGTGTGCCATTTCAAAAGATGTCTTTTTGCTGCCAAAAAATTATGACATGGTAAGAATGATTCAAGGAATACAGATGAGAGTCGCATCATCTGCTGTCAACTGCTGCTCACCTTTTTATGATCAAACCGATAACCTGATCCCTCCCTTGCCATTTATCACATATTACTGGAAGTTACTGAAGCAAAACCTTATTTAATAAGATGGAAGCACTACTGAAAACATTTTCTTATAGGGAAGATAAATCCATGGGAGAATACACACCGCTTTAGGCCAATTTCCAGTTATTGGTTTGGCTATGGCAGTCATGTTTATAGGATATAAAGCCACTTTTTCAGTATACAAAGATCTATGCAACAATCATCACGTACAGAGTCAAGGGCAACTATAGCATCATCTAGATTTCCCCCTCAAGTGGAGATTGAACTGTACCTGTCAATCAATGATCATCATATGGTTGGACACAACATGTTCAGCTGTGATTTGACACCTTGTAAGAAACCCCGCCCCCACAGTCCCCCGTGATGTGATGTGGTGGGTGCTGTTGTGACACCATGATGTCCCGGCATCGCATGTGTGAGCATTGTGCCTCCCTCCCTAAGCCGGATAGAAGCTTCCTGGCCTTTGGGAAGGAGGTCCACACTTTAATACTCTAATTGACCAGGAACATTTAGGGGACAAGCCTAAATATGTGCCTGGCCTAGAGAACCAAGAAACACTTCCAGGCACTTCCCACTACAGTACTTCCTATATAGCATCGAGCCCATTTTCCTGCCCTTGCCCTCGGGGTCGTGTCCTTTGACCTACATAGCTACGAATAATCTATCCTATATTTGGGGGCCTCGGGCCCCAGTTAGCGCCCCAAAGCAACCGCCCGAAGCAACTCATCCTGCGCCACTTTGCGCACAAAAGCGCAACAGGCAAGGCGCATTGGGGCGCAGGGGGCTTTCTTTTTCGGGTGCGTGTGTTTGTGATCTGGATTCTACGTTTCCGATTCCGAGCGTAGATCGGGGAGGGTTGGCCAAGCAGGTGCCGAGAGCGAGGCATGATGCGGGGCGGCTGGTGGGGCTGGGCTCTTCTTGGGAAAACGCCCCTCCTCCCCGCGCCCTTCCTTCAGCTTCCTCCTCCCAGCCAACAAAACCGAAGACTAGCGAGCGAGAGGAAGGGTCGTGCTGGGTAATAACAATGCGCGCGCGGGGGGCGGGGGCTGCATCGGGAGCCACTTGCCGCGGCGACAGCAGCAGCAGCAGCAGCGACGGCTGCCGCCCAGGGAGCCTTGATTGACGTCGACCTGCTCGCGAAGCGGCGCATCGAGCGCCAGGCAGAGCCAAACAGCAGCCGAAGCCACCGGCTGGCTCGCGCCAGAGGAGCACAAAGAGGCGGCAGCTCCATCTTTCCCAGCGGCAGCGAATCCGAAGAGGATCGCCGCCCGCCTCCGCGCCCTGTCTGCGGCCAGACGGCGCCGGCATCTGGGCAGGAGGGCGAGGAGGAGCAGGAGACCCACATGGGCATGTCCTTGGCTCGTCTGACCGCGCTCCTCGCCACTGCTTCCCATCGCAGGGAGCTGCCGTAGCTGATGGATGCCGGAAGGTGCCGCATTGCCTTGTGTGGCTTTGCAGCCTGCTTTGCTGGTGCGGATTACTTGGCTGTTCCCTTTTCGCCCCGGATGCCTTTCTCCTGGCGGATGGCTGTTCTGTTGCGAGGCGACTGAATCCTCTCTTGTCCTGCGACTCTGTCTGTCCTCGCGGGGAGCGGGGCGGGTGGTGGGGAGGAAAGGACCTGGAAGATATTTTTACCCCCTGCCTGAGAAGACCTGGGAGCGAGCGAGAGGGACATGCGACAGTCTTGCTGGTAGTGGATGAGATCACTGTGTACGTAGGAGGGGAACTGGGGTGGGTGGGGGGAGGGCGAATCCATCCCAAGCTCCATGGGCTAAAAGGGGTGGGGTGGGGGTGCAAATAAGAACCTCGGGTTTTTGTTTTTATTTTTTTTAAGAAGCACCCTTCAGCAGACCAGTTGCATGCCCTTAGCACCCTGTCACGCACTGACTTCTAAATCCACGAGGATCTGAGTTTCTTATTTTGCGGGAGGGAGGAAGTCCCTGGTGGAAACATTGCATTGCCACCTGATTTATTGATACAGCTCTTCTTTCTATCTCCATTGCACCAGTACCAAGGGTGAGATCACTGGTTTGCACAGAGGAGTGAGGTGGGAATATCTGAAGACAGTGGTGGTGGGGGGAGGGGGAGGAGAGAGATATCCAGTACTGATCGCCCCCAGCTTGGGGAAAGTCACAGTACAGCGGCTGTTTGGCCTTCCTCTCTGCCATCATGTTGCTTTAACAGTACCTGCTGATCAGGGAATCTGGTGATCCAGCCAACATGACTAGTTAACCCAAAGGACAATATTGTGTGGGAGGGAAGCAGGGAGCACCATTGCCGGAGCCAGGCTATAAAGAATACCAGCTCCATCTACTTGGGCCGTGCCAAAGCCATTATTTCTGTCAATCAACAAGCAATTGCAGTGGAAGGATAGCAATTGGGGGTTCGGTTATATGCAAGGTATAGTTATACTGCAGCTTCGAGCTGTTAGTGGGTGTGGGAAGGGTGGGCATTTGAGGGCGAGGAAGAAAAGCAGCAGCTGAGTGGAGTTACTGTGAACGGGCCACCGTGAGATGGAAAGGGGAAACAGGAGCTGAGCGGGTTGTGCACACTGCACGACATCAGGGTATTTGCTTCGGAGAGATTCATGCTGTGAGGCAAAGGAGCACCAAACTTGTCGGTTCTGGAAAGGGAAATAAGGAACCCCCCCTCTCTTTTTTTGGAAAGAAGAAGAACAGACTTTGTGGCATTAGGGGCTGTCTCCCTTTTTACTTAAGAGGAGTATTGGACAGAGTGGCACAATGACTCATTTGCAGGCAGGCCTGTCCCCAAAGACGCTGGAGAAAGCCCGGCTAGAACTGAACGAAAACCCAGACACCCTGCACCAGGACATCCAGGAGGTGCGGGACATGGTCATCACCCGGCCAGACATTGGCTTTCTCCGCACGGACGACGCGTTCATTCTCCGCTTCCTTCGGGCCAGGAAGTTCCAGCATTTCGAGGCGTTTCGCTTGTTGGCCCAATACTTTGAGTACCGCCAGCAGAACCTCGATATGTTCAAGAGCTTCAAAGCCACAGACCCAGGCATCAAGCAGGCACTCAAGGATGGCTTCCCAGGAGGACTGGCTAACCTTGATCACTACGGCAGGAAGATCCTGGTTCTGTTTGCTGCCAACTGGGACCAAAGCAGGTAAACATAAGAGTTTTGGTTGTGGGCAGCTGGGGTCAGGTGAGACACTTGCCATCGTGCTGCAATCTAGAAATGTCACCTCATCATAGCAAATTGAAATCCCGTTTTGCCCCAGTGATGAAATGATGATAATATTCCTTTCCCAGCCAGCAGAATGC
Source organism: Podarcis vaucheri (assembly GCF_965113315.1). Lineage (NCBI taxonomy): Eukaryota > Metazoa > Chordata > Lepidosauria > Squamata > Lacertidae > Podarcis > Podarcis vaucheri. The sequence goes on along the minus strand of NC_138761.1, from coordinate 69,307,317 downwards.
TGGGCGTAAGGCATCTTGTTTTGTCCTGAGTTCTCCGTGTGGCAAATTGCAGTTTTGATGATCTGATCCAGATGTCCTGTCATAGTGGGGTGGTTTGATAGGTGTCCTTCAAATTCTTTCCAAACACAGAGCTCAGAGACAGGGAGAATCAACATTCTTAGGTTCACATTTGCATTGGGCCAGGTTGGGCCATAAAATGTAGGAGAGGGGAACAGATAAATGGAAACTTGTTCTTTTTCTTGGGATACTGTGGATCTTGGATCCTTCACTTGGAGGGCTGTCGGCTATGGCATTGTAGAGATCCTGCTCAGTAGGGGAAAAGGGATGGTCTTGATATCTTTCTGTGACAAGAGCTGTGATGCCTGTAAAGGAGCAAAAGTGTTGGCCGTTTGTCCTGACACTGACATATTTATCCAATGCAGTTTTGCCTGCTTCTGTGAAATAAGCAGTCACCTGGGACACAAACAGAGGATGACATTCAGGAGTGCTTATTTGCATGTCAACCATAGTCTCCTAGGTCCTGGTCCTACACTATTCAACCCATAATTACTCATAATTTGCCCCAGTTTGGAGGTAATTTTTAAAGTGTTTCCCTCTGGTCATCTCCCATGTTGTAGCAGCAAAGCCTGAACTTCTGCATCAACATGGGTTGCCCAGAAGATAGAGGTACTTCTTAAGACAACATTCCACTTCTCTTGGTGTCTGCATGATGGAAATTACCCATTGTGATATATAATTTCAGATGATACCAATGAAATGTGGGAGCCAATCATAGTGGGGCAGAAAATTTGAACTCTGACTTGTTAATTCTACCACTTTGGTTCAGTGGAAGATGATGGAACTCAGCTGAGATAAGTGCTGCACACATGCTGATAAAGCACTCTGTCACAATGTTATTGAGCCCACAAGGAGCACCCTATGCACTTGATCCAACCCTCTTGCAGGTACCTTGGAAAAGCAAGGACTTTATCTCGGAGGCAAACTCCATGACTCCTGCCAGTAAATCTATTTATCCTAAAATTTATCAGATGCCTTTCCAGGCAATGAACATGAGTTGCTTAAAATGTAGTGAAATGATAATGCAAATGCAAAAGCAGAGTAGTCCTAAAAATATCTTGTAGCAGGAAATTGAACATTCATCCCTAAAGAAATGCCTTTATTCTCATAAAATCCTGCAAGGCTCCATCAAGTCTCCAGAGCATGCAGACTTCCTGGCCCAGGCTGGTCCCAGTTTCCATTGGTGTGTGTGAGCACAGGCAAGGGACCAGCTGGATTCTCTGATGTGTTGGGGATGGATGTACTTTAGGGCAATGATGGGGAATCTGTGACCCTCTAAATGTTGCTGTACTGTACTCCCATCATCCCTGACAAGTGGCCACACTGTTTTGGGTTGATGGACCCTGGAGTCAAACAACATCTGTAGGGTCACAGGTTTCCCACTCCTCCTCTACAGTTAAAAGGGGATTGGCTATCAGGTCTAGCCAAGGCCTTTGCCCAAGGTTTTGGAGGGCAGGAATTACTAGGCATAAACAACCTTGAGTTACATGTTCTGTGCTGCGATTGTTCTCGTTTGCTCATTCTCTCATGTATATACTGAATGGATGGAGAAGGGAACAGACTTAGTGTGTGGCTCCATCTTCAACAGGAACAGTAAAACAACAAAATAGGCCTTATTATGGCATATGTTTTCATTGACAACAGCTGTATTAATCAGATGCAGGAACTGAACTGAGACGGTAGGAGGCATGAGGTGAAGTGTAGTAGAAAATAAATCATACTAACCTAGTTCTGAATTTTCATTCAAACCCTTCCATTTATCAAACTAACACATGTAATACAAATGATTGTACATAGAGGAGAGTGAACAATACATATCTTGTCAAAATGACAACAGAAACACAAGGAAGCCATATTTGCTTATAAGCACTTTGGGCGGGAGGCAGTTACACCCAGGAGTTGATGTTAAACACTGCCACCATCACAAGGTGATGGGGGGGGGGGTTAATTAAAAAGGTAAAGATGACATCATCAGGATGCTGGATTCTGTAGTGTCAGTTTTGAGCTTTTCCTGCAATTGCACATAACCATGAAATAGGCACAGCCCTGGTTAAAACCTGCTGAAGCATAATTTGTAAATTACCGGTAAGCCTTTCCAAAAGGAAATTCTACTCTGTCAATAGTTTATCATTTACGCTGGTACAACCCCATGCTGTATCAGTGTGAAAATAACAATAGCACAATCCTATATATCTTTGCTCAGAAGGAAGCCCATTTTGTGCATGTTGGGGATTACTCTCAGGTAAGTGTGCATAAGATTGCAGCCTCAGTATGTGCATTTACTTTTAAATATGTTTTGAGAGTTGGCAACGGTAAGAGTTAATTTTGCTTATAGCACACAAGTGCTACAACCACTTTACAGATGCGTAATTGTGTCTCTTTTCTTAAGGCATACAACATTTTAGAAATGGGATAAACAGTGGTTTTCTAACAGCATGCATAAATAGGGGGCATTAAGCACAGTTAAATTAATCATGGATCTCAGATTATCTTTAGAAATTAGTTATACACTACTGAGTACATAAATGTGACCCATGAGACACTATAAGAAAACTAAGTTTCAGTGAAGGCAGCTGGATATAAAACAGAATTTAATTTACTGGCATTCTAATGCAAATTTTCTCTATGTTACTGAAAGGCAATAGTTCCTAATTTGCTTTTTCAGCTCTTGACATTCTTTACTATTTACCGTATTTGAGAAAACTTGAGGATGGAGAAGGAAGAGGTTACTCTTACTTAAATTGTGTCTAATTTTGACTTACAGACACCCTACAGTGGCCTTTGGGAAATTACGCATAACTTCATATGTGGCAACATACATACTGCTTACTCTTAATCACTTGTTAAGCCATTGAAATGAGTTGGGTAAATATTTTATAGGCACTCCCAAAGTCAGCATGTTTGAATTAGCTCTGAAACAAACTCTGGGGCTGGGGGATCCTGAAGCATATTCTCCAAACTCAGTTTGTACACAGAAATCTGAATGCATGTTGACCCAGTCCTCCCCGCTCCACACACAGTCCTCTCATGGATAGTTTTTGATGTGGTGGTAGTTGTAAAAGCACTTCATTTCCTTCAGTGAGATTTACAGGATTGCAAATTTAAGTGTCCTTCAGAACTGAGCACTTGGGAATTTTTCAGAATTCAAACTCTGAAATGTTGGCAAATTTCAAATTTGAGCAAAACTTTGTTTCAGCTCTACTTCAAACATAACATTTAAGTCCTTAAGGTCTATTTCAGAATGGAGCATGTGTTGTGTTTCATCACTCAGGAGAATACGTTAATGTAATCTGTCACGAGCCTGTGATGAAACTTCAAGTTTACATTCATCCGCCTTACTGTGCTGTCAGCATAAATAACAATAAGGATGAGGTGAAATGTTGGATATTGCAAGTCTAGGGTGAATTTATGCAAATTGTTCCTTCTGTGGGAAGACTTCAATGCAGATGTCTTTCATCATAATTTGCTTGATGCTGCTGCTTTGAAAACAAAAGCTTACAATTTGTGATTCCTACAATGTATCATGAGGCTAATGGTTCAGATGTCTTAGCCAAGTCTGGAATCAAGACCTGGTATCCTAACACCAGTTGCTGGGTTTGTCGGCTGCCATTTACACTTTCCAGGACATTCTGGACTAACATAATGTTGGGCACTTCGGAGCATTGCTAGAAATTTAAATGCCAGCTCTCAACCATCCTTGCGACTGCCCATCCATTTTCAGATATGCCTGAGGGATCCAGCAACATGAGAAGGGAGACACAGAAGGCATTTTGCTCATGCATCTTCAAACCTAGCTTTGGCCCTGGTTTATCACTGAGCTTTTTTTTTTTTTTTTAATAAAAAATTGCTGCCTTAAATTGTGTCCTGTAGTGGATATTATTATTCATCAGTGGTGGTGCAAAATGAAGCTTCCTTATCTCAATGCCATGTAAGGCAAGGAGAAGGCCACTTAAGAAAACCAAGGTATCCCACAGAGATTGCATATTGACTGCTATTTTTAAGTACTTTTAATAGGTCTTTCTGGATGAACAGGTTCTTTAAATGCTCCGTTCTTTTTAAAGTTAATGGCTGCAAACCTGAAAACAGTTATGCTTCAAGAATCCAATTGAATTCTATGAGCTTTAAGCAACTCAACAGGGAGCAGGACTGCAGCCAATATTGCTACTCTTTCTTGCTAGCTAGCTAATGAAAATTCCACAGTAGGTAAATCATGGAGAGGCATAGAGAAACATACTGAAGGAACATAGCTCAGTGGTAGCGCACACACTTTGCATGCAAAGAATTCCAGATTCAATCCCTGGCATCTCCAAGTAGGTTGGGAAAGATTCCTTCCCCAAATCCTTGAGAACCACTGCCAGTCAGTATGGATGAGAAAGGGATGGGAAACCTCTGGATATTGTTTGCACCATCCCTGATAGTTGGCCAGCTGGCTGTGGCTGATGGGAGCAAAGTCCAATTGCATCTGGGGAGCCCTGGTTTCCAGACCCTTGAACCTAGTACTAAGCTAGGCCAATGGTCTGACTAGGTGTAAACACCTTCCTATGTGGATGAGGCTCAATGAGCCTGAACAAAGTGCTGGGCTTGCAGACTCTCCCCTCTCTTCCCCCTCTGCCTCCTCTGAAACTGGAGTAAGGAATTATGCTAAGTTTAGTTTCATATTTAAAAATTCTTGCCTTAGTGTTATGTACCAGCCAGGAATCCTAATTTAAAATACGGTATATTCTAGCCAGTTTACAAGAAGCCAACTTCAAAGCTTGGGCTATTATTAAGCTAGGCAAAGTTTGTTGCAAGCCAAGTAAAACTAAGATCAGACTCTTTAAAACTGAAACTATAAACTAAGAAGGGGGTTGGCAGTGTACAAACCTGACACTTCACTCGGACTCATTGAGACTCAGCCACATAGTTTCATGTTTCATACAAATACTGCTGTGTTGCAGTGTCACCCCAATCTTAAAGGTTTGTGTATTTATCTGACCACGTATAGTGAAACTGTGATTGCCATACTTTATCATGTGCAAAATGGATACTTTGACAGCAGATTGCAAATAATATCTTTTCTTCTAGCATCGGAATATTTTTAGCTAGCTTAATACCATCTTGTCTTTGTTGGCAGGTACACACTGGTGGATATTTTGCGTGCCATACTTCTTTCCTTAGAAGCCATGATTGAGGATCCTGAACTTCAAGTAAATGGATTTGTTTTGATTATAGACTGGAGCAACTTCACTTTCAAACAGGCTTCTAAACTGACACCAAGTATGCTTCGATTAGCCATAGAAGGCCTTCAGGTAAAAACTTTTTTAAAGCATTACTCGTATATCTCCTAATCTTCCCTCCTCCTCATCCCAACCCCCTGCCCCCAGTTGGTGTGGTTCCATGCTAAAAACAGAACAAGAAGAATATAAATTCAAACAATCCAGTAATTGAAATGTTAGGATATATATTCATTTCTCTCAGTTTGTGACCTAACTGAAGAATAATCAAGTGGTTGTTTATTTTACGGCTGAGAAACTGAGTCTCATATTTGATGGTTGCCTCAAATCAATCAGCTCTAAATTATTATTGAGGGAAGAGAAATAACAAAAACTCCCAAAGGAGGCAGAGTTGGATTCCTGATGTATGTTGTGTGTTGTCCAGCCAAAGCATGTCCAGCCAGCCATGTCCAGGATGTTGTGTGTTGTCCAGCCAAAGCAAGTTCCTCTTCAATAGTGGTATTAACTTTGGGATTCCCAAATGTGGAGTATAAGTTCATTCCCTATGAACTTATTTGGAGTCTTCCCTCTGTGTTGTGTCTGTCTCACCTTCACCTGGGGCACATACTACTTTGGATTGCAGCAGTTGACCTGTTGTGGGTGGGGAAGAGCATCTAAATGCAGGGAGGTGGAGTCAGTGGTGAAGCTTCAAGCTCCGGCGGGGGGGGGGGCAGAGAACAGGTGGGGGCGTGGCTGGCGTGCATCCTAGGGGTGTGGCATGCCATCCTGGGGGCGTGGCATGCCGCCTGTGGGGGTGTGTTGCCCAGCGTGGGGGGGAGGCCAGCCGCGATGGCCCCTCACCAGGATTGTTCCTCCGGAGGCGGTGCGCTCCCCCCGCACCCCTGTTCTTCTGCCAGTGGGTGGAGTAGATGGCATTTTGGCCTCTTCCTTCTGTAACTCATGTTTTTTCACTGATATCTTTTCTAATAATACAGAATAAGTTGGTTGTACTAGTTGCTATGTATCACATGTAAGAAAACTGAAATTAACAACCCCCCCCAACAAACCTATAATGTAATAGATGTGCTATATTAGGTTTCTGGTGTGTTGTGAGGAGAGAGACAGAACACATAACTGGATATCCATGCTTGTATTGAATGATTGCAGAATTAATTTTACACTAGCCACACTTTGGCCACCGCAGGACTATGGAGATGCATTTCTGAGATAGTGAAGATCTTACTTTCAGTATGCAAAATGTCATTCCTATGCAAACTTCCCACCTTGTCTGTTTCTAAGCATTGCTCAGCACATGAGTTGAGTGTGTCTGTGTATTGCACAGCCCTGCCAGCTGCCACCATGGCCTTGAGTAATGCACAGTGGCCCTGTTTCATGTGGTGAATAAATGCTTCACAGCATTTATTTGGGAGGTAGGAAATTTGCTACTGGGACATTGACCACTGTGGTGAAAGTAATGTCTAGATTGGCTAAAACATATCTTCATGTCCTCAGGACAGAGTTCTGAGGTGGCCTCAGTAGTTCACAAACCACATGGAGAGCTTATTGTTTGTAGTTTCAGGCTATACAGTAAACTGGCTGTCACCACACACCCAATTCTCTCAATTTTCTACCATGTTTAGGAGTAGGGTGATTCTTGGCCTGAGGGCAACAGAAAATGAGTTCATTAGTGTGGTTAGAGGCACCACAGCACAATGTTTTCAGAGGCCACTATGCAGTAAATGGTTGTGTGATTCAACCCTGTATCTTGAGAGTTTGCTGATACCTTAATGCTTAATGGAGGTTGCTGTGAGCTTTTTCTTAGCCATTAACTACATACTTGATTAAAGTTATCTATAGGTTAAAGTGCTTCTCTTGCAATGTTAAATCATTGAATCATGGTACATAAGTGCTTTATGTTGTATTTAATAAATGCAAAACTATCTTCATTAAAGCAAATGTTTATCTAAGAGGGAACTGAATTTTTATATCCAAATATTGAGGTTTTTTGCCTCATTTCTTACTGCAGTCGGTTCTGCTTTTACTCGAGGAAATGCTTTCATTCCCTTACATTTCAAGCTCTGAAATGTTTTTATGACTCCTATAAAGCAAATGAGCAACCATCTCTATGAGCTTTTATGTGCTCTGATATTGCAGTCAATTTTAGCAGGGCCTGCCAGAATTTTCATCGTTCTTCTGTAGAGTTATGATCTAAGGCCACTTTCCCATGTCGATTCTACGCCCAATATATATCAGGCTAATGAAATGGATTCACATGTCCCTGGACTTGACACAAGACTGTTAGATAAATGCCAGGTTGGTTGAAGAAATGAACATTTCTTTAGGGCTGGGGCAAAAATGACTCATTTCTCACCCTCACCCTGAGTACAGAAAGTCACTTTCCATTTCTGGAAACTTTAGACACACTTATTTGTTCTTCTGGACACCATTTTCCTGCTTCTGTGCCCGCTCTAGTCCTCTTCAGGTCTTCTAGCTTCTGCATAGAAGAACATAGGAGCAGGGCTGCACTCAGTAGCCCTGCCTCTAACATGATGCAAACTGAGAAGCCAGTCTGCTGACATTCACACACACAGAGAGTAGATGTCTGTGGGAAAAGTGCCCCCCATGCATACAGCTGGATGTACAAACATCTACAGATGTTCTCACTGTTTGCACAGATGTTGGGAGAGGGCCTTCCCAGAACACATGATATTAGGAGGGAGATACTACTTGGTCTGTTCCTGCTCCTGTGTCACTGCATGAATGAGCTAGAATGCCTGAAGGGGGCTACTGTATTTTGCCCTGTTTGCCCACCCGGTTGTTTAATCTGGTTGGTGGTGGTAAGCCATGTGACATCGCCATAGTATTCTGACATGATGATGCCACAGACACATTGAAACAAAATCACCCGAGCCCATAAGTTTAAATGACATTGTGAGAAAATCAGAAAGGAAATAGTGTTCTGGAAACAACCAGAAGACCGAAAGGAACAGCATGGAAACAATGGAAATGTTCAGTTGGAACTTATCCGCAGTTGGAACTTAAATCTGCCTCTTATGTATGTTGTTTTCCTCTTCCATTCCACATGAGCTGTGGTTACTCTTCCCTTGAAAATGCCCACCCTTGGAGTAGATAAAGACATCCCACAGATTTTTCAAACAAAAACTAATCTAAGGAGGTAGACTTAATTATAGAGCAATCCATTACATGTCTACTCAGAAGAAGTTAGTCCCATTGTGTTTACTGTGGCTTGTTCCCAGATAAGTGGCTATAGGATTGCAGCCTTCAGTGCCCTTCTCCTGACACCTCACATGTGGATTTGTTTGGGGGTATTATACTTCCTTGAGATACATTGGAATTTGGCTTGGGGGCCGTCAGTTGTTCTACAAATCATCTGTTTGTTTATGTTCCTATTTATCAATGTTAAAGCATTCTTGTACACTGCAATATTAATTTAGCAGCACCCACCAAAACATTTTAAGGAACCATTCAGGACTCATGATGACTGCCCTGAATGGGCTAAAGTGTTGTGTTGGGAGGCCACTTGCTGAATCTGAATGAAAACCTTCAGGTGACAGTCAGAAAAAAAGAACATTTATAAACTGGTTCCTTTCCTTTTCTTGTCATATGATGTGCACATCAGAAACTGGTCTATCTGAGTTACAAAGCAGGTTAAAAAAGGACAGATGGGAGATACTGAAAAAGGAGCATAACCAATAAGTACACACGGCGTACTTGCTGTCTTGATAAACAGCTACGCTATTTAATCAGTGGAATTGTATTTGCTTTGGCTTACAAGACTTTGCCGAGATCACATGGCAGCTGAGGAAGAAAAAAAAACCTAGCACTCTAGTAAATTAATTGCTTTTATAGAAAAAGAAAAAGAAAAAGAAAAAAGAGATGGGTGGATGGGCTACTCCAATAGACTAGCACAGGCTGTTTAACACTAAGTACACCTGTATACCAAATCAGCCTGCTTAAAGATAGCCAACATTTTGTACTCCAGACGTTGCACTACAACTCCCATTATCTCTGATTGTTGTCCATATTGGCTGGGGCTGATGGGAGTTGGAGTCCATCTGGAGGTCACCAAATTGCCAGTCATTGTTCAGCAGTGACCAGATGGTGTTGGGTGGAGAGCAGTCTACAATAGCTCCTTAAGCTGCAGTTCTAACCCCACTGACCTGGAAGTGAGGTCCGTTGAGGACTTCTGATTGTGCACATGAGGACTGAACTGTTATTCCAAAAAATGGTTGGAATGCATACTGAGTGATTCTTTGGTGACCTTTTTTCCTGCAAGGTACAGAAGCACCTTGGTTGTGTGAGAGAGTTAATGGATAAATACATGGATATGAGTCCTCCAGGATGCCCTTTTGTCTTGTCTCACTTTCTGGACCCACATGCATGATTTCCCTCTGGATGTCATTAGGCAATATTTAGTCCACCTCTACCTGATTACGTTGTATGGATGACATTTGAATTCCAGAAACAGTTCATGAGTTGAAAAATAATTTAATACAAGTGAAATAGTAGAGTTTGGTGCTCTTCTTTGAAGGACAGCTTCTTGTTTCATGGTTCTTCATTTTCATTGCTTAGCTCAGAAAAATCTTGCTCTTGGTGTAGAATGGTAAGCAGTGTCATTAATCTGATCAATTTTGGTAGTCGAGCTGCATAGAAAGCCAGATTCTGAGTGTTGTGATAAAGAAATGTGGGGATTTGAACCCTGTTCTCTCGAAAACAACAGGCATGTTGGTCAGAGGTGAAGACTGAGGGCCACATTTTCTTCTAGGCTGTCTTATACCAGTGCTGGGCAAGGTGAGAAGTCAACGTGAATAGATGCAAGAGGTCAAGTGTTGGGCTTACGCTATGCTCAGTGCTATGGAGCTTGTAGAGTTGAGTCAGTATGGGAAAACTCATTCATTGTGTCTCCTTCTGCATCATAGGGATTATAATAAAGTGCATTTTCATGTAAAAACCTACCACAAGACTCTGAAGCAGTGCTTTTGTAAAAAAAGAAAGAAAAGTGTATCAAATTGTATTGAAGCTTTGTAGGTAACCTGGATTGGAAGTGTGGCGGCTCTACTGTTGAAACAAAAATCACACTGGAGCTTGTTTGTTTGTAGCAAATAGTTTTCAAATAGTGTAAAAGTCTTAAGCACTTACTGCTGCCTGAGCAGGGGACAATGAAGCCAGACAGATCTGATGTTGAGGAGTTCCACATTGTTGCAGTGGTCGTTACACAGGATTGGGCTCCCAAATCCCCTCTTGCCCAGCTCCCCTGCCTTCAGGGGTTGGTGAAGGAGGTCTTCTTGTCTGCACAGTGGTACCTCAAGTTACAAACGCTTTGGGTTACAAACTCCGCTAACCCGGAAGTAGTTACCTCGGGTTGCAAACTTTGCCCCAGGATGAGAATAGAAATCGCGCGCCGGCAGTATGCTGGCAGCGGGAGGCCCCATTAGCGAAAGTGCGCCTCAGGTTAAGAATGGTTTCGGGTTAAGAACGGACCTCTGGAACAAATTAAGTTTGTAACCCGAGGTACCACTGTATTATTAATGCACCCAACGGCTAACAAGCCTAGTGTTTAAAAATATGTCCCTGTTTCCTTTCCCCTTTTAATGTTATTACATGTAATTGGCTTTCACACATCGCTGAGCATTTCCAAGGAAGTCTGCTAATTAATTAAAGCAAAAATTACTTAATAGGGATCCTTTTAAGAACATACAGCTCTTCCTTGCATGAAAATATTGTGATGTTAATTAACACTTCCATAATTTCACACGCATAGGAGAAGCTCTGTGTGTCATGGCGCTTCCTGTTGTCAGTATAACCGAGTGAAGAACAGGGACTTGACACCATGATCCCTGTTCCCCCCTGCCCCACACTTCCAACACCCTAGCTACTGGGAATACTAGAATTTTCTTCCTGTTCTCAGGAACCTTTTTCAGCCCAAGGGCCACATTCCCTTCCATGCAACCTTCCGGGGGCTACATGCCAGTGGTGGGCAGGGCCAGGGGCAAAAGTGGGCAGAGCAACAAATGGGAATGTGATTTTTGTTTCTTCACACACTTGCACACCCCTCCCTATCCTGCAACCAGGCGAGCAAGAAGTGTTCCAGCTGCAGAAAACAGGGCACTCAAAGAGGATACAAAAGCATAGCCAGTAAGGGGTGTGGCATGGGAACAAGGGTGTGGCCTGGAAAGAATCCCAAGGGCCAGACAGAGAGGCTTGGAGGGCCACATTTGGCCCCTGGGCCTGAAGTTCCCCATCATCCCTGATCTGCTTCCATATTCCCCTTTCCTGCATACAAGCATAATAACTTATCCCCACTTCTCCTCTCTCTCAGTGCTGAGTGCTTGGCATCTCCCACAGGGCCAGTATTTAGTAGTTATATTCCCAGGGACTGATGGGTTATTTGAGAATTGTCCAGCATCATACTGATTCCTAGGTACCTCTGTGCATCTTGACAAGATTCATTTATACTTCCCCCTCACCCCTGACACCTGCTTTCCCGCCATTATGTTGTCCAGATAAGTTTGATATTGGAAAGCCTCCTTAGAGAATAGCATTCAGCATGGTGCTTTGGTTCACGGATGGCTGGGACAAGGGGGCAGCCAGGCCTGTTCTGTGCTCTCTCTCTTTCTCCTTCAACTGGTTTTGCTGAGCTTACTGGCTTGTCGCTCACATTATGTCACAGAATCAAAGGATAGAGATGAGCTAGGAGGTCAACACACTGAATGGATTTCTGTGAAGGTAGCAGTGTAGTAAAAGGTGTTTGTGTGCATGATCTATCTATCTATCTATCATCTATCTATATCTATCATCTATATCTATCTATCTATATCTATCTATCTATCTATCTATCTATCTATCTATATCTATCTATCATCTATCTATCTATCATCTCTATCTATCTATCATCTATCTATCATCTATCTATCATCTATCTATCATCTATCTATCTATCTATCATCTATCTATCTATCATCTATCTATCTATCTATCTATCTATCTATCTATCTATCTGTCTGTCTGTCTATCTATTATCTATCTATCTATCTATCATCTATCTATCTATCATCATCATCTATCTATCATCTATCTATCTATCATCTATCTATCTGTCTGTCTGTCTGTCTATCTATCTATTATCTATTATCTATCTATCATCTATCTATCTATCTATCATCTATCTATCATCTATCTATCATCTATCTATCTATCTATCATCTATCTATCATCTATCTATCTATCATCTATCTATCTATCTATCTACCTATCATCTATCTATCTCAAATGGAAAGGATAGTCAGAGTGCCACATAATTAACATGTCTGTGTCAAGGTGATATTTAACTATTTGAGGCAAAGTAAAATGAGGGGGAGAGAAAAGGATATCCACTTCTGGTTGCCATCCTTCTAATAGAGCAATCCTAACTGAACACAATGGGATTTTCTTCTGAGCAAACATGCATAGAATTGCACACTGTGGATGTGTAAATAAATCATGTGATAGGACTACTTTTAAAAAAAAAAATCACTTCAAATGAGGGAAGGGAAAATAGGGGATGTTCTAGGTGTTATAAATTGATCGTGGGTGGACTCTCCAGACAGAATCATTGTTTTTTACATCTTTGTTTGGAAACACATGTTGGGGGGGGACTTGCTCTCTTTAAGGGCAAATTTAATGTTACACAAAGGCAGAAGGCAAATGCCAGAAGTTCTTTTAAAAATTATTATTATTCCATCTCTTTGGAAGTATCCTACAGCGAAACTAGAGAAATGCTAATGCTGCAATTTAAATTTGAGTCACAGAAAATGTATTAAAAAAATAGAGCAAGTTTGTTTTTAAGAAGCTAAGCTTTCCAGTGTTGTCATTTGGTGAAGTCCTTTCTGGGATCTGCTGCAACAGATTAAAAACCAAAACCAAAGTAGGCACAGTGGTACAATACTGCAGCTCTTCATTTGTATGCTGACAGATGGGAGAATGTATTGTTCATGCCTGAGAGGGACAAGGAAGGGCTGTCTGAGTTTGCACTTACAGTAGCTTTCTCTACATTTTGAGCCTTTTTTGTGTAAATATAGTTCTATCTATTCCCCAAAATGATTTTGTAAAAGGCTGGCATAGGCAATGGGAAATAATCTGTATTTTATCTCAGCTATTCAATTTGTATTCATGTTTGTCTAAGGTAAACCTTCATTGCTTTTACTTGCTGGGTTTTGATATGATAAGGTATATAATTTTGAAAAGGGTTCCTGCATCTTTATCTTTGTCCAGTGACAACCTATCATCAAACACATCCATCCATGAACTCCCATTTCTTTTCAAGTCTATTGAATGGAAAGGGAAGTAATCATCACTCTTGTCAATGAGCAATTAATTACTATTGCTTGTTCTCCTGTAATGGCATAAAAAACCATGCTTATGACATTAACGGCTGTTATTCAAGCCAGGCTAATTAGCAGTTCTGGTCTAAGGTAATGTTGAGTTGCAACGAAAATCATGTCAGAGTAATGCTGGAAATATTGTCAGTTATCAGCATAGTTCTCTGTATACTTGGGTGCCAAGCAGTTCCTCGCTTAAGCTGACAGTTACCATGGTGAGCCTTGATCAGTTAGTATGCAAACATGCATTAAATTGTGGTACAGGAGAATAAACACAGATCTTAGATGCTTAAAGTGGGAGACGAATAGTTGTGAACTATGTGAACAAAACTGCTCCATTTATTTTCTTTATTTCTAACTCATAATGTTTCCAAAGGGCAGCCAGTAGGTTCTTAAGATACATTAGAAAACTTGAAAATAGACAATTAAAAAAAGTAATCTGCCATTCAAACAACCCCCTGCTCTTTCCTGACTGCTAAATGACTGATCAAATTAGGCTTCATGTTGGTTCTAGAGCAGATTTTGGTTGGATTTTCTTAGCCATCTGAAGAAAAAGAGTCACCTAATGAACTTTCCACAATTGGATTTGCTGCTCTGGGGGCACCACACAGAGACCTCTCTCAATTGACAGTAAAGTTTGTAACCAATTGTAGGGAAGGAAATGATTTTTTAATTTTTTTTAGTTCCTCCAAATCAAGCAAGCAAGCAGGTCAGAATTGTTGTAGCTTTGACCTAAAAGGCAACGTTCAGGCATATTGATTTCTAAAAAGAAAAACTGGAATCTGGAGAAAATGAGTGATAGGTTTCAAAGTTTGGTTTGATTTTCTTTGAAAAATACGAAGGACGGCAACATTCAATTTGTTCTGTTAGGGTTTATAGATGGGGGCTTGGCCTGCTGTCAGAAACTATGCAGCAATCAGACAATGCACTATTGGGGTTTTATTGCTATTTTCCTCTTCTGCTTTTCAGGAAATGGGGAGGAGGAGGACAGGTACACTGAATTGTTTTCTGGCCTGTTGGCAACCTTACTACAATTACATGGTGGGGGTGGTTGCAGATTAGCCAGTCGAATAGATTGCAGATGGACTTGGTGGAGCAGAAATTATATAAATCTGTAGCAGGGAAATGACTTTGTAGAGCTATGACTTCAGTGCTTAAGAAGCTGAGCAGAAATGTAGTGGTAGCAACAGAATCCAGGAAATATGCATAGATTAGGTGACACCTGGAAATAAGATTTCATTGTTGAGAAAATAGCTAAGGGTTGTATCCAATGCTACAGCTGCACTTGCTCAACAGACCTCGGCTTGTACAACAGAATCTTCCTGTCGTCCCTCTCCTCTGCATTTCCTTTCCTCTCAAAATCTTCTCCAGAGCGTAGGCAGACCCTTCAGAACCTGTTTTGGGGGCACACAGAGAGAGGAGAGAAAGAGAGAGTCCTGTTGTGCAAAGAGAACTATGCATGTTCAGCACTGGACACAATTCTTAAGTACTTGCTTGTTGTTTTAGAGTACAACCGTATGCATACCTACTCATAAGTAAGGCCTTTTATATTCAGTCGGGCTTGCTTCCAGGTAAAAGTCTTCGGCTACAATCCTGTACCCCACTGCTTCTTTTTCTGAGAATATATTTATTTGTTGGTGCTGTTAAACATAGGTGGTTGTACAACAACTCAGCATTTTATTGTTTCCCTCTAATATCCATTCACCTCGAAACATGGCCATGAAGGACACAATAAATCCCTCTTTTTCCTCCATAGGAATGATGGATTTTCTTTTGCTTTCACTCACATTATGATGACAAAAAGCCTCAATAATTTTTATTGCTTTGTGTAGGAGAGTAGCACTGAAGGAAACCTTTATGTAAGTGTAACAGAAGAATTATTTAATGACCGTATTATTTATTTACTAATATCTTGTGGACCCAGTCTAAGCTTTCAGCTCTTAGACTCTGCGTTCAAATGTTATGATTCCTACAAGAGGGTTTTTCTGTGTGTGACATATATATGATGTAGTTTATATAAGGGCATGTTAACCTGTCAGCATCCTCAATTTAACAACTGCTGCTTTGAAAAACGACATAGTTTTTAAAGAGCTATATATCTACATTTATTTCTGTGAATAAAAACAAGCTGAAGGAGCTTTGTTCTATCCAGTATTTAGTTCTATTTTTGAGTTGCAGAACCCATTCAAAGACCTGTTGAGGTATTCTGTGTGTGGACACACACACAAACACATGAGACACACAGAGAGAGAACTTTGTGTACAAATTACTGAGTATAATTATTATAAATTATGTTTATATTTATACTTTTTGTTCTGCCACAGGACACTTTTTATATGCATGTTATATGCATTATGAAAACCATCCATGTCCATTTGGGGATGAACACTTTTAAGCCCAGATATTGGTGCTTTTGGTCAACCCCCACCCATATCTGTATAAAACCTTCATGATTAGAGTAAATTTAAAACTTGTCTAAATGCAAGATATTTCAATCCTCTTTAGTTCCAGTACAGACATCCAAATGAGGATGGTAATTATTTTCAAAAATCATTAAGAATCCATAGAGTCATTGCTTTCAGATATGGTGCCAAGACAATGTTTAGGCTTGGCAGTCTCCAAACATTTCCTCAGAGCTTCTTTGTTCATACAATATCTAGCAGTCATGTTTGCACCACCTACACTAATGCTGCAATGGGGGTTTCCTGCAGGAAACATATATAGCAGGGATGAGGAAGCTGTGGTGCTCCAGATATCGGTGGTCTACTGCTGCAGTCACCTGTGATCATTGTTTGAGGCTGGCGGGAGTTGGAGTCAACACCTGGAAGGTCACAGGTTCCTTGTCCAAGATACATAGTGTGCAGGGCAGGTGTGCATCTCTAAATATTAAAGAACACACATTAGGAAGCCATGATTTGATCTTGCTCCCTTACACACGTCCACCATGCTCATTCAATTCATCCATCCAATCAACCTATTCAAGCCCTGAACAGGGTTCAAGATGATCACCATTAGATCTATGTGAGCTGGCATGTAGCATTAGCCTGAGGTTCTTTCATGTCAGTTACTTTGTGACTTTCATCAAACTTAACAAATTGAAATGACAACAACTGAGAAAACCTGAAAATTTTGTTTATTGATTGACCACTGGGCTTTCCACAACTACTCTTTGGGTGTCTCCAAGCGATAGATTTGTCCCTTAAAAAACTTGCCCTCACTAATGGGCAATATATTAATGTGATTAGATTTTCCTGTGATGGTCTGATTTGTGAATGAAGTTTCCAAAGCCAAGCAATCCTATGATAATGAACAGTGCATGACGCTCATATTGTGTGAATGAGCTTGAAGAAACTAAACATAATTAAGTGAACGTTCAGCATCTGGAATAGTTCAGGGTGAATTCATACTTGCACTTTCCAACAGCAGTAAATTAGTCCAGCATTAAAGTACCTTACTCTGGACTTTCCACACAGCCAAATCAGTAGGGAGCTGGCTAGCAATATAGACAGTAATGAGGTGAAACATAACATTGTTGGAGTTACTGCTGGAATAAAGTGGTGCTGTTTGATTGCATAGATGCAAACACACAACCCTTGGTGCTTTTCCACCTTTCCTTCCAAACAAGTTTCAGTATATATTTCCACAATAGAGGGTGATTTCTTTTGAATGTCAGAAGAGCTATATGGTGTGCATTTGTTAATATTTATTATTTATCAGGCATTTAGACAGTAGATTGGAACAGCTACTAATCTCTGTAATTCTGTATTTAAACAGCAGGCGATAACAGCTCCAGAACAACCATTAAAACCTGTCTAATCAATAGTGTGCAACTTTCTGAATGTTTACTGATTTAAAGCCAATAAACTGCTGGGACAGCATTCTGTGCATTTTAAATTCAGGCGTGCAGCTGCAGATACGATCTTCAGACAAAATCTGTGCTGTTCAAATTGCTGTCAGCAGTTAGAATGGGCCACTCTGAATGCATCAGGGAGTTCAGTGTGCCAGGAAAGTTGTTGCAGGATCACTAGGCTAATGGACATGGCCTGTTTGTGTCTTCTGGGCATGCAGTTACCATCCAGCAGCCTTTAGATATCAGTCTGTCTTAGTTCTGTGATTGGTGCATTTCAGCACCTCCAGGGCTCTGGACAGAGCAAGCATGGCTTGGAGTCAATAAGTGACTGCTGAAAATGAGCAGAATGCTTGTGAATTCTAGTAAACAGTTTCTACAAATCTTCCCCAAACCTAGACCCTTATATCTATTTCTTCTGGAATTTGAATGAGGGCAAGAAATTCTGAGTAAACTTCCTTCCTTGTGGGGCCCAGATTGATTCATGGAATTTCAGTTTTTGTCCATCTAATGGTTAGACTAAGGATGCTAACATCATTAAGATTATAGACTCATGTAGCTGGAAGAGAATGAATCACCCCAGGACAGTACTTTCACCAGCTCTCTATAATTCAGCCTTGTTGATCAAGGTGACAGCATGTCACATATAGGGGAAAAGGTGAAAATAAACGTGGCCGGAAATAATGCTAGCTTATCACATCTTTTGTGCACAGGCCATGGAATATGGTAGATTTCAATCAACTTGACCTTTCTGAAGATTTCAAAAGAAGTACGCATATCTGGGGCATAGCCAGCATTTCACTTCAATTTATTAATTGTGATAAGTCACTGCTGAATTTACAGTTCTTGACCCATTGTTCATTCCATTAAGCAAATGCAACCATTCCTAGTTGCCGTAAAAAAAGAAAGGAAAAAAGTACACAGCAGGTTTTCTTACAACTCCAGGATGCAAAGAAAGATTACTTTGTTTATGTGAAGCTAAGGGAGGAATTTTAGACCAAAGAAAATAGCTCAAGCTGGAATCTAAGCTGAATTTTAAAGATACTTTTTGAGGGTTACTTTTCCAAAAATTTCAATCCAAAACTATTGAGAGCCTTTTAGAATTTTGTTACTGGTTTTAACAAGGTGCCACAGAATGCTGTATGATCTCATTCTACTTCAGTTTTAGATGCGTCATGGAAGTAGAAATGTGTTGCGCTGTTGCTTCTTAGAAGAAGCCTAGACAAGGGACATTATTTTTTAATTCTATTAAATCAGAACATTGCATTGTTTTGAATTGCCAACATTAAGTGGAGTAAAAAGATAATACTGCATTTGCAGCTTACAGTGCACTTTTGCTGAAACTACTTCTAGATATGCCCCTACAAGCTGGAGGATAGTTCTTGTACTGTGTACTTGGCAAACATTAGTTTGACAGTAAATTATTTCAGGAAACTCCAGCAGTAGGTAGCTTTTGTTTCTCCTTGGATATTTGAAAGGGATGGCTCAAGTGAGTTGGGAGTGGATCAGTACCCTGTACAATTGCTAGTAGATACTACTAGCATCAATTCTTTACTAAGTATGGTGTGCAGAATTGCAACCATAAATGGATTTTATGTGCCTTCGGTGCAGAAGGGAAATATTAACTTTATACAGTCCTTATTCTGTCACCTTAAATTTATATCAAATGACTAATAAACACCAAATAAAACATGTCAATTTACTCAAGTCTTGATAGTTTGGGGCAAAAATATATATCACTGCTTTAAATCCCCCTTTATATAAGAAGACAGTTTCAGCCAACATTGCCTTAGATTCAGCACTTTGTCTGGCATTTGCTCTGAATACACCCTGCTGCCGCCAACCATGTGACCTTGCACCTGTTATTGACTCACTCAAGTGTTTGATTGCTGGCTCCTTTTGTCTGTGTATCTGTACAGAGGTGTGAAAATGACTTTTTTTGTGACATGATCTCTAGGCTGTCTCAGCACCTGCATCCTCTGTCAATGGCAGATCGGCATAAGCAGAGTCAATTTGCATCAAGCAAGAGCAGTTTTGATTGTGCCTCTGCTTGTCATATGGCCTCACTGACGGAGGCTGCCTGCAGCTGGTGAGAATATGCCTCTTTTCTCCAAGGGCGGCTCTTGACTGCTCAGTGAAAAGATGGCAATTCTCATTCTGGGATTAAAGCCTCATCCCCTGGGAATGCTGATGCCGCAGATGCCATTTATTTAAGAGGAGCTTGAGCTCGCAGATCCCTTTAAGGAGCACTCTGGTGCAAATCTTTTTGTTGCACACTTGGCATTGATCTAGCTCCGGTAATGTTATTTATTTTAAGGCATTCTGTGCCATCTTCCTGTCAGACATGACATTCAAGGCAGCTTATAGTTTCATAAAAGCAGAATGAATTTTTCAAAAAGCAACAACCCTGAAAACCACTGTAAGAACAGAGGGTCATGCCTAGCATGGGCATGCACACAGGATGTGTCGGGTGTGCAGTAGCAACTGGAAGGCACCATTTATCTATTTATATACTGTGCCTCAGCCCTGCGTGTTTAGCAAAATACATACCAGCTCCATTCACATTCGGATGTTCATCTGTGCCCCACTGAAATGATGTGCATCTCCTATCCAGAACCACCCCTTTAACTGCCTGGAGATCATGTCACAATTTTTATGTAGGGTGGCGTAGAGATTAGGACTAGATGTTGCATTTTTTGTTTGCCTTTCCCATTAATGATACTGCTTTAAACAGCTGCTCCTAGATTCTTATCTGATGCTTCCAATTTATTTTGTGGCCTGAAGTATTTGCTCTGTTCTCCTTCTCCTCAGCATCTGCAGTTTTGCTGTAATTCATTATCTGGGTTGTATCCAACTAAGTCATACTCACATAGACCCACTGAAATGAATGCACTTACATTAATCATGCCCACTGACTTCAATGGGTCTTCCCTTATCTCACCAAATTCACAGCATTTCCTTGACTTCTGCCACCTCTTACCATTTCTTGCATCGTCTTTGGGGTATTAACTTTTCTTACTTCAGAACCAAGAGAAAAATTCTAAGGAACTTCATAAAGAAAGCACAAATGTTCTTCCATCTTGAAATGGATGGAATGCCCCTAGCTTTTGTCTTCTAGCAGGTCAGTCGAAGATAGTTGCCCTTGCAGATCCTGAAGAGCTTCAGCTGTCATCTCCAACACCTCATTTATCTGAGCACTTCTTTCAACTGACATCATGCTTTCTGTGATGATCGGGTTGGCTTGCTCTCCTAATACAGACGTTGCTTCTCTGCTAACTCTGCTCTTTGTCCTGGACTCTGATGGCTCCCCACCCCCAGTAATAGACTCCCCAGTCCTCCCTGCCCCTGAGCCTACTCGCTTGATGTCATTGGCAGGCTGGATGCAAAGGAGTGGTGGGAGGTACCAGCTGGGGAACCTCCAAGGGAACCCACAGGGGAAGAAGGCTCAGAGCCAGGGGATTGGTGGTGGGACAAAAATGGTCACTGTTGCATGCTGACAGCTTCTAGGGGCCACAGATGAGAGCTGAGTAGAGACCAAGGCAGACAAACTACCCCAGAAGGAGCATGGCATGTACCTCCACCAGAGGTACTACCCCTACCCCATAAACCCCTGCAATATTATCTTACATACTCTGTCCTGGAGTCTATTGGGTGTTTCCCTCCTTGCAGAAGCAATACTGCTTTCACTGCTGAGAGCAAAATCTGCAGAGACTTGTGCTTCCTATTTATCTCTCTGTAAACAAGTGAGGTTCCTGTCTTGCTGCTCTTACTTCCTGCCAAGTGTCATCCTGGCCTTTATGCCCATTCATAATTGCCTCTTTGGCGAGTATCGCAGCGAACAATGATTTTGGTAGATGCCTTCTGTGGGGGTTCTCTTAGCTTGCTCTGAAGGGCTTTCCCAAGGGTTGCCCCCTCTTATATGGTTTCTTGCCACTTCATGTTGCTCTTGCCTCTAAGCAGAACCGTTTTTCTCATCTGTTGTATTTACTTTAAAATGATTCCCAGAAAGCTTAGCCCTTCAATTATCAGGGCTTGGGGGGCATTCCTTTGGTTGGGTCCTCAGGCTACCAGCCTTTGCCAACTTGTAGTGATGGGAGTTCTCACCCAAAACATGCAGAGGGCATCAGGTTTGTGAACCTTGAGCTGACGAGCTTTTTCTTATAAAAGGAGACACATGAAAGGCATACCCACAGAAACATCAGGAGGTGTGGATAAATCTAGTTAGTTTATTCAGAAGACTTCATTTTGAACAAAGGTGAGGTTAAAAAAATTAGCAGTTTTTTTATGCAGATCTATCAATATCATGAAGCACACGAATCAGCTTTCCAACTTATAAAATCTCATTCATCAGTAATGAAATGTGTGATCCATAGCTAATGAAATGTGTAGCAACAGCTGTACACCTGAGGGGATTGTAGAACAGGAACAGATCTGACACCTCCAACTAAACTCCTAGATTCTGGATTTTTCCATTTCTTTCATTGATATGTTCCCCTCCCCTGCCAGTCGGAAGGCATCAGCTGTATGTTATGTCATTCTAGGGTCATGTCAACCACAGATCAACTTTATATTGTAAAATAACAGGGGGAGAAGTGTGCTCTCATCCTGGGAATATGCAGTGACGAGCTATACGGCATTTTAGCTTGGGGATTTAGTGGACCCGTATTTAAAAGTTCACGCAGCTGAATGAGAGTTTCTGATTTGGAACTGCAATGCGCACAGGAACGTAACTCCAGAGAAATGATCTGTTGGTCAGTTTCATGAGTCATCATCGTGGATTCCTCAAGCCGTCTCTGAGTTGAAAACAATTCGGGAACACTGCTGGAGTCTACACCGTCATCATCACCAGTGTGATTTTGTATCCACAGCTTTTAGTATCGATAGAAAACAGAAAATCCAATAAACTAGCCATTAAGCTGCCATAGGAACAAAAGATACAGGTACTCCGGGTTTTATTCAAAGTACCACATTGCTTTCAGGAGAAAGGAAAAGAAAAACCACATGTGAAAATTAGCACTTGTAGACTGATGACCCTTACTGCATCAAACAGCTGATTCTGCTGTTTTATACTCTCACCAGGTAGCTTTTCCTGTTTTGCTGACCATGCATTCTGCAACTCAGATGTTCTGTAGGGAGAGAGAGAGAGAGAGAGAGGTGGATGATTCAAGAAGATAATAAAAGTCACATTTTAAACTTCTGCTGAAAATAAAAAAGCAAGACATTCCTAGGAATCAAGGAAAATTTCACATTTAAGTGTGTCTGCTCCACATTTAGAAAGTGGGTGAAGGGTTTATATATGAGGGCTCCCATGTGAGGAAGGGCAATATATAATGAAATCATGAAATCATCATCAGAAGATGTTGAGCTGAAAAGGAAACATTTGAATCTCTTAGCAGGAAGTTTAGGAAAAAGTTCATTGTTCCTTTGCACAATGACTTGTATAATTTCCTTAAGAGCTAGCGAAGTACAACTAGAATATTGCATGCAGATGTGGTAAATAAGGTTCTAATCTTTTACACACAATATAATTTGTTCTGCACCTGCAAGGAATAGATCTTTTAGTGTATATTTGTATATAATAGATATTCATGTATACTGTATTTGATATCTATGTATACATGTTTTTAGTATATTTGCGTATGATAGCTCTTTATATATATTCGTTTAAAAGTCTGTTAATTTTATTTATATTTTGATAATTTTATGTCTACTTGTTTTTGAAGTCTGTTGATTTTACCAGTGTTTTACTTAAGAGACACAAGGCATTCTTTTTTTATTAACCGGTCAACAAATCTTGCTTTTAAAATAATCCCACTTTGCCAGGAACAACACTACCTCTTAGTCTGGTCTACCTCACTGTGTTGTTGTGAAAATAAATCAGACTTTTTTTACACACACTGATGTGGTTATTATAGTGGTAGCCTAAACATCTTCATTTGGATGTAAGACCCACTGAGTTTAATGCAGCTTCCTCCTGATTAGTTTAGGATTGCAGTCTTGCTAGGAGAATGTGACATAAATAAATAAAGTTTAATAGCATATCCCAGGAGTTGCACATAGCAGTAATGTATGGAAATGCACATTGGGTTGAGGGGCAGTATATAGTCGTGTCTCCCCACTTATGTGGGGGTTACGTTCCCAGGTACCATGCAGAATTGTGTATAGTGCGAACACCATCTGAAAAGCCTGTAAACACCCTCTAAACTCCTGAAAACTATTGAAAAAGCCTTTAAAAACCAGCAGCACTTACCAGACTGGCATGAATGGTGGCAAAGATGTCTGTTAGCCTTCCTCATCACTGGAGGACGATGTGAAAATAATGACAAAGGGGGTAGACCCCAGTACCCCAAAGTGGGATTGCAGTTGCAAAGGTTCCTGGGATTGCTAGCTGTTTTCTTGCTGTTTTCAGGCTGTTTTTGCCCTTTCCATGCCTTTTTTTGCAGTTTAAACCTATTTATTTACTTATTTCCTGGCTTTGCATGTATTTGCTGTTGCACGTAAGTCAAACATGTGTCGGGGTGTGTGTGCCTGTACTGAAGCGTAAATCTTTAAATAACTGAATTTATTACTTGGAACCTGCCAGAAAGGATATTCTTGATCATCAAAGCTCTGCTGAAACTTACGAAATCACAGCATTTCTCTTGCTGCTTAAAATTAATACAAAAACTACAATATGTTGACAGAAGGATGTGCTTTAAGTGATAACTTGGAAAGATGTTGTAGACAGAGTCTATGATTCTACAGAGAGGGTGGATAATTGTGTGCACAGGGAGAGGTGTATACATGGCCTGAGAGAAAAAAAAGTGAGAGGGATAGATGGACTGGAACGTAGATAGAAAGGTTCACCTAGGTTACGTTTTCAAGATTTTCTTTTTTCTTTTGCAACAATGAGGCCTTGGAACTTGCATTTTAATATGAAAACCCAACATTCCAGGGTTTTAACAAAATCATTAGAAACCTGCCTCTCTGTACACAGATTCTGTGAGCTGCCAAGTAATGCAGCAGAGTCAAGTATTGCTTGTAAAATTGGTTTGCACGGTTACATTTTCAATTCTTTCATGTTTCTTTAATAGCCGCCTGTAGAGAAACAGCCAAAACCAATTTAGAAAGCAGTTCAGCAGAGAAGCTTTCTCCCTACATTTCTTATAGAAAAATCTCTCTGAGTGTGCAGCATAGACAGAGGTTCATAAATATTCTACAGTCACATTTAAAGAATACATAATGTAGTTTCAGCTTTATGATGTATTGTGAGTACTGAGTAAGTATTTACCTGTAAATCCCTCATCTCTTTTAATAATCTATAACATAGGAAAGCAAATATATAATTGTTAGACCGAGGAATGGGACAAACTACTGTGTTAATTTATTGAAACATTTATAGGTTCCCCCTCCCCAATCAAAGACTCACAAGGCAGCTAACAACATATATAAAACAAGAATAGTGTTCATTCATAAAAGATAAACGAAAGTGAATTTGGGTACATGGATGGGGAAAACAACTTTAGATGGCAAATCTTGTATCTAGAATGAACATATTTGAACTGCTACCTAGCAGGCCAAATTGCCATCTCTTTATCTGAAAGATTGAGAAAGAGTTACTGACAGGAAATTGGGCATCTTGGTTATTGCTATCCTGAAATGAAAAATTGGAATTCCATTCTTTAAATATCACCTTACTTTTGTTCTTTGCCTTTTATGTTTAAAACAACGTGGCTACATTTTAGGATAAAGAATTCAAATGCCTTGCATTAAATGACTTAGGTGTGATAATTGCCAATAGAATATTGGATTTGGAGTGAAAAGGTCTGGATTCAGATTCGCATTCAAGCATGATTGCACTAGCCGAAATCTCAGCCAAACCTACTGTACAAGGTTGTGTGAGGGTACACTTTGCGATGAGTCCACTAACCATCTTTTATATATATTATATCCTAGGACAGTTTTCCAGCTCGCTTCGGAGGAATTCATTTTGTAAATCAACCATGGTACATCCATGCCCTCTATACAGTTATACGGCCATTTTTGAAGGAAAAGACAAGGAAAAGGGTATTTTTCTCTTGTTTGTTTGCATGGTTTTGCAAAATTGTTCTTTGTTTCTAGATTGATCACTTTGATTGGCAAACAACACAAGCAGCAGAGGCAGTGCCCCTGGTATTGAAATAAATTCCTTATGAAACACATTCACTCATTCTAAAACTATGTTTGTTTCATCATGCAATGCGCCAATGGGGAATGGCTTCTGTTGTTCTCTTAAGAGTTTTAACTTCCAAGATATTAGGAAGCTTTGCAAAATCGTAATTCAGTAATCATATTTTTTAAAGAGTAAGAACAATTGTAAATATATTTTATGTAAGAGATGAAACATTGATACTAATAGACTTTAGCATCCAGATGATAACAGAGACTAAATAAATTCACCTTCAAACACTGTTCCTTGATCAATCAAAGCTAGCCCCGATTTTATAAGTTTTACAGTGCTTTAAAATGTTCTGAACCTAATGCATTAAGCATAGTTTAAAAATGTTGTGTGTAAGTTAATAAAGAAGCTGTCATGAAATGGGACATAATCAAATTGCCTGTGTTTTAATTTATGGGGAGGTACATTTTCACAAATCTTGGTTATGTTGGGTGCAGCTGCATAATGCTATAAGTAGCCAAAATGTGAAGCATTGGAGTAAAATACTCCCAGGAAGCATCCCATCAATAACTGGACTATAGTATTTGTACCAGCTGATACTTCTGTTTTTTTTTTATAATAATTTTTATTACATTTTTCCAAATTACAAAAAGAACAGAAGGAAAAGCAGAATAGAAGAAAAAAAGGAAAAAGAACAGAAAATCACATCCATTTCAACAGCTTATTTCAAATTTCCATTGGACTTCCCCACATCTCCCGCATAATGCATTCTTGATAATAAAGTCATCAGCAAATTATACCCTTATTTCGTGTGTTTCTTTATATTTTCAGTTGCAATTTAAGTTTAGATCTCTTATTCTCCATTTACTCTAAAAATATCATTTTTACCCATTTAAACTTTGATTCTTTCACAAATGTTAGCAATTTCATAGATAATTAAATTTCATTGCTGGGGCTAACGTTCCAAATCATACGACGTCTTATGTTTCATACAGCTTATAATACTTTTGCAAATAGTCTTTAAATTTTTTCCAGTCCTCCTCCATTGCCTCTTCTCCCAGGTCTCGGATTCTTGCAGTCATCTCGGCCAGTTCCATGTAGTTCATCAATTGCGTCTGCCACTCCTCCAGTGTGGGCAAATCTTGGGTCTTCCAATGCTTGGCGATAAGAATTCTTGCTGCAGTTGTAGCATACATAAAAAAAGTTCTATCCTTTTTTAACACCTTCTGGCCGACAATGCCCAGAAGGAAGGCCTCTGGTTTCTTGGGAAAGGTGTACTTAAACACCTTTTTTAACTCGTTATAGATCATTTCCCAAAAGGCCTTCAATCTTGGACAAGTCCACCAGAGGTGAAAGAATGTCCCTTCAGCCTCCTTGCATTTCCAACATTTATTATCAGACAAATGGTATATCTTAGCGAGCTTGACTGGGGTCATGTACCACCTGTATACCATTTTCATAATGTTTTCTTTCAAGGCATTACATGCCGTAAACTTCATACCGGTGGTCCATAACCTTTCCCAGTCCTCAGACATAATATTGTAACCAATGTCTTGAGCCCATTTTATCATGGCTGATTTAACTGTTTCATCCTGAGTGTTCCATTTAAGCAGCAAGTTGTACATTCTTGATATTACCTTGGTCTTTGGTTCTAACAACTCTGTCTCAAGTTTCGATTTTTCCACCTGGAATCCTATTTTTTTATCTAGCTTAAAAACCTCATTAATTTGGGCATAATGTAGCCAATTTTGCACCTTATCCTTTAATTTTTCAAAGCTCTGCAACCTCCAATTACCTCCAATGTTTTCTATTATTTCCCAATATTTCGGCCAATATGCCTCCATATTGGATGTTTTCCGAGCTTTGGCCTCTATTGGTGAAATCCACCTCGGGGTTTTACTTTCCAATAAGTCTTTGTATTTTTTCCAGACCATAAATATTGCTTTTCTGACAATATGGTTTTTAAACATTCCATGTGTTTTCCCCTTGTCATACCACAAATACGCATGCCAACCTAACGAATTATTAAAGCCTTCCAGATCTAGGACATCAGTGTTTTCCAATAAAATCCAATCTTTCATCCAGCAGAAGGCCGCAGCTTCATAGTATAACCTTAAGTCCGGCAGGGCAAACCCCCCTCTCTCCTTTGCATCAGTTAGTATTTTAAACTTTATTCGGGGCTTTTTGCCCTGCCAGACAAATTTAGAAATGTCCTTCTGCCACTTTCCGAAACAATCCACTCTGTCCACAATCTGCAAGGCCTGGAACAAAAACAACATTTTTGGCAAAACGTTCATTTTTATAGCTGCAATTCGGCCTAACAAGGATAGTTTCAATCTTGACCAAATTTCTAGATCTTTTTTAACTTCTGACCAACATTTTTCATAATTATCTTTAAATAAATTCAAATTCTTGGAGGACAGATTGACCCCCAGGTATTTCACTTTTTTAACAATGTTTAGTTCTGTTTCCTTCTGAAACCCCTCTGTTTCAGTAACCGTCAAGTTTTTCCCTAACACCTTAGTTTTTTGTTTGTTCAGCTTAAAGCCCGCCACCCGACCAAATTTCTGAATCAATTCCAAAACTCTTTTTGTACTAGGTTCTGGCTCCTGTAATGTTAAAACCAAGTCATCTGCAAATACTTTCAGTTTATATTGTTTCGCTCCGACCCGTATTCCTTGTACCTGCCGATCCTCCCTTATCATATTCAGCAAAACCTCCAGGACTGAAATAAACAACAGAGGGGATAGGGGGCACCCCTGGCGTGTTCCTTTTTCAATATGAAGTTCTTCTGTCACCACATTGTTCACTATCAACTTAGCTTTTTGTTCTGAATAGATTGCCTCTATTCCATTCTCAAACCCCCTTCCCACTCCCATCCCTTCCAAGTTTTTCTTCATAAATTTCCAAGAAATGTTGTCAAAGGCCTTCTCCGCATCAATAAAAATTAACACTGCTTTGGTGTTAATATTTGTTTGTAAAAGTTCCAAAATATCGATAATGTTCCTGGTATTATCATACAAATGTCTACCTGGGAGAAAGCCTGCTTGGTCCTTATGGATCACTTCATTTAGTACTTTTTTAAATCTGTTAGCCAAAACATCCGCAAATATTTTGTAATCCACGTTTAGGAGTGAGATGGGGCGGTAGTTCTTGAGTTGAGTCTTTTCAGTTTCCACTTTAGGTATCAATGTGATGAATGCTTCTTTCCACGTATCTGGTGCCCTCCCTCCCCCCATAATCTGGTTGCAAACCTCCATTAATGGTTGTATCAAATAGTCTTTTAAAATCCTGTAGTACTTGGAGGTGAGTCCATCAGGGCCCGGAGATTTGCCTAGTTGCATATTCTGAATGGCATCCTCGATTTCCTGTTGTGTTATTTTACAATTCAAGATTGATCTCTTCTCTTGAGATAATTTTGGTAGGCCGTTATCTTTCAAGAATTGTTCTATCTCAGTTGCTTCCTCGGATTCTTGTGTGTACAGTTTTTTAAAGTATTTCTGGAAACACCTTCTAATTTCTCCCGGTTTCTGAATGTTTTTCCCTTCAACTTCTAAGTTGGTGACATAATTTAATTTTTGTCTCTTTTTCAACTGCCAAGCGAGCAGTTTCCCACATTTGTTCGCAGATTCAAAAGATCTTTGTTTCATTTGTTTGATTTTCCATTCCACTTCTTGGTTAATCAATTTCGCATATTGTGACTGGTGAAATTTGATTTCTCTTAAAGTCTCTTTTGATTTTGGATTCACTCTTAATTTTTTCTCTCCATCACTTATCTTCTCCAATATCTTGTCTTTTTTACTATTCCAAAGTTTTTTCTTGATTGTATTCTGTTGTATCAGAAACCCTCTCATAACAGCTTTGCTTGCGTCCCAGATAATTCTTTTTTCCACCGAGGTGTTCAAGTTAATTTCAAAATAATCCTTTAAAGTTTTTTGGGCCTTCTTTACGATCTCTTGATCTCTTAACAGGTTGTCATTCATTTTCCATCTGAAGGAGTCGGCAGTAGTAAATCTCATTTCCATTTTCAAAGCGTTATGGTCGGAGCAAGTCTTTGGGCAGATTTCTATTTTTGTAGTCTTAGGTGCCAGCCCTCTAGTTGCCCAGATTTGGTCGATTCTTGTCCATGACAGGTGGGCCTCAGAAAAGAAAGTTCCTTCTTTACCTAGGGGGTTTCTCGTCCTCCATAAATCAATTAGGTCCATATTGTCAGTTAGTTCAAAGAAAGTTTTTGGTAGTCTTCCATCTTTAGTCAGATTCTGATTCTGTGACTTATCCATCAAAGTAGAGACGACCCCATTCATATCTCCCATCATAATGATGTTGGAATAGTCCAGATAGTCCAGTAGTGTCTCATGCAGCTTCTTATAAAATTCTGATTTCCCCTCATTTGGTGCATAGATTCCTAATATCAAAACTTTTTCTCCTTGGGTCGAAATTTCAATAGCCAGGATTCTTCCTTGTTCATCTTTCAGCCGAATTCACAATTTGTAATCCAATCTCAAATAAATCCTACTCATGAGTAGTTGATTTGTAATCCAATGTGAAGGAAGAAAGGTCGGCGCTCATCGGTAACAGCCGCGCGGCTTCACTCCCGCAGAAAGAGCGATGAATCCACAGCACCGCTTCCCCTCCGCGCTTCCGGAGCCCCTTACGGGGTCCCTTCTTCGTTTTGGGGGTCGCTCTCGGTGCCCGCCGGATCCCACGGCCACGAGCTCACTCTGCTCGTGGTTTAACTTAATGGGTCGTCGCTTCGCCGTAGCGAACAACCCTTTCCTGCGGAGCCCCTCTTTGCTGCGCAAAGAGGACCGCCATTACTCGTTTCGCGCCGCCTCCGGAAGTCCTGTACCAGCTGATACTTCTGAATATCATCTCTGCAGTTGATATTCAGAAGTATCAGCTGGTACAGAATACTATGTTGACTAGTCAAAGTTATAAAGTCATGAATGTCTCATGTTAACTTAACATTAGACAAAAATACGACACCTGTGTTTTAACATATGGTGATGTATATTTTCACAAGAGTCATAAATGGAAATCTGACCTGCTGGTTTAAAAGAGAAATGGTGGTTGGACTCTGGGGCATTGATTACTGCAGCACTCTGTGTTTTCATTGCCCATTTTCATCAGTCCAGAGTACCAATTTGTTTGATGTGGACACGAATCAAACTCCGGGAAAGTACACCAGCAGGAAAACCCACTCATACTGTATGTGTTAGGGCTTTTTTTCATCCTTTCCCCAAGAACAACTCTTGCACCACATTTATACGCTGCCTTTGAAATCCATAGGAGATTCAAAAGCAGCTTGAAATGACATGCTAAGTAGCACTATTCTTTGAAGGGAAAGAAAAGAAAGTTCCACTGTACAGGCTGGAGCCCTTGAGGGTACATGCAAAGGCTAGCTAGATGGCAGCTACTAACTATCTAGAAGCAAAATACGGTGTCCTGCTGTAGTCAGAGCAAGTGGAATTTGATGAAGGAAGAAGAAATAAATTCCATGACACACATCACAGATCCCGCTCAGTAGGATATTTAAAAAGACCCTGGCGGGGTGCTGTGGTTTATCTTAGATTTCTGACAAGCAGAGATGCTGCGTTATCCAACTCATTCTGGGTTTTTCTCTCCAAAAACACTGTAGTGTTTCTCGGTCATATGTCAATTTTTTTTTTTTAGTCTGGAAAATATGCTTGGGGATATTTGGGGGCACTTATGAACCTATGATTGCCTATTCTTTTAATATAAACACACACACACACACACACACACACACACACACACTGAAAAGCCATCTTGCTGGATATATTTGCATTCTCCCTTCAGCTTCTGCCACAAAGTGTCAGCTGCATGAAACTTATTCCGGCATGAGATGCACTGGAAGTGGTCCGAATTTTAAAATTCTGCCCAGCGGGTTTGTATCCAGTGCTGTGTGACTGGAAGTCCACTTGTACCAAGAAGTATTTTTGCAACCATTTGCTTGCACTAGCTACTTCAACCTAATTTTGGCAATCCTCCTTCCCTTTTGTACCCTCCTGCCCCACACCTCAGGCCATACTTGAGAATGCCTGCCCTTGGAGAAGCTTTTCAGTGGGCAGAAGAGGCTACAATGGGGAAGAGGTGTGTGAACTTTTAATTGCACTGGGTACAATCCAGTACGCATGATTTCTAATAAATTAGAAACCTTTAAGTGGTCCTAAAATTCAACATTCCTTAGAGTTTAGCAGAACATATACATACACATCACACACATACATTTATTAGCTAGGATCCATAGAATGAGATGCATGCACTAGTGGGATTTTTTCTTCTTCTTTTCCTCGTTGAACATCAGACATCCCCAACATAGCTGCTTTTTGAAAACCCTTCATGGATTTGCCTTGTGTCAGGAAAGACTGATATCCGCTGAAGGTGCTGGCTTGTAATGTCTTTGATTCATCCTTTTAACAGATATTTCTCCATGGAAATAACCTCAACAGCCTGCACCAGCTAATCCACCCTGAGATTCTGCCTTCTGAATTTGGTGGAATGCTGCCGCCTTACGATATGGGCACGTGGGCAAGAACGCTGCTTGATCACGAATACGACGACGACAGCGAATACAGTGCGGACTCGTACAACACTTCTGTAAAAGAAGTCGAAAAGGACCTGTCTCCCAAATCCATGAAGCGGTAAGTTAGTCTGGCCTGTTGAAGCAGAAAAGAAGGGTGTAGACAAAATGATACCCTCCAGATTTTTGGGTGGACTACAATTCCTGACCATTGACAATGCTTGGATAGGGCTGATGGGAGTCAGAGTCCACAAAGTTCTAAAGGGCATGTCAGTAGCTATCTCTCATGTAGTTGATTTTCTAGACTGAATGACTTCTGCTGAGGGCCAGGACAGTAACATATGATTTCCTAGGAACATAGGAAGCTGCCATGACTCAGTCATAGTGTTGGTCCCTTTAGCCCATCACTGTTGATACTGTCTGGCAGCAGGTTTCCAAACAGTATTCTTTATCCACTTGGAGATATCAGGAATTTTATCTGAGATTTTTGGCATGCAAAGCATGAGCTGTGGTGCTTCCCCTATGTAATTTAGCCATTCCATTAAACTGTAATGCATATTGATGCAGTAACATTCGTTGTTTTGTATTAATGCATTTTGAAGTGGAAAAAGAAAACTCCACTCAAGGCAGCTTGCAACATAGAACATTACATTTTCATTAATGATGTAAAATACAAAGAGAGAGGGTCAGCAGTTTTAAAAGATCGTAAAAATATTGTCTGCCTCATATAATAAAAGCCTGCCGGAACAGAAAGTAGTGATGAACAGGGACCAAATGCACTTCATTGATTTGATTGACTATGTATTTCTATGCAACCTTCCATTCAAAGGAGTCCCAACATGGCTTACCAACAATAAAGAACAGCCACAGCTATAGGCTACAATTACAATGTCTGGGCAATTTAGAGCTGACCCCACCAAGGCATATAACACCATTAACAAATCAACAATCACATGATCATAGGTAATTAGAAAACAATTATAAAACAGCAGCTAAAATACAGGCTAAACATTCACCCTCTGCACATACTGCCTCAATAATCATTTACTCTACTGATTGAAATACAAATACAAGAGGACATTGATTCAATAGAAATACCTACAAACAGAACCATACTGCAGCAAATGCCTTGTCTCCTACGCACTGATCACAAAGGGGTGTGTTTGTGGCAGCAGCCCCTCTATTGTTCCCCGAAGTCAAGCTCTCAGCAAGAGATTGGGATAAGCCCCCTCACAAGCAATCTCAATCCCAGCAACAAACAAAAGCAGTGATATCCTATTACAGATCTATAGGTGGGCTGTCCAGTAATTGGCAGCGGACACACCTCATCTCTCTTCCCAGTAGCCACAGCTCATCAGTGTCCAGGCTGCTAGAGCTGCCAGTGAACTGGGTGGGTGGATGGAATTAGTTCCCTTCCCCCCTTCCCTTTGCTCGTACTACCTGGTAGTCTGACAGCCAGTCAGAATTCTCTCCATCCACGTTTCATGCTCCAGCTGCTCACCACTAAGGAATTCCTCTTTTGCCCCACACAGCTGTGCTTCCACACTTAGCAGGGCACAGAGGATGGCCTCTCCTTCTGATCTAAGGGAGCAGGCGGGATGGTTTGAAGTTATTGCAAGTCATGGCACTTTCATACCAGCCCTGCAGAGTGTTGTGTGATTCCACATGTGGAGGACAACCCATTGGGACACAGATATCAGATATTATCATGGGGGAGCCAAGTGAATTCCCCCTTCAGGCATTATGCTGGAAGAACAAAAGCTATGGAATTGAAACACAAATCCAGCAAAGCAAGTCCAACGAGATATGCCCAGCTTGTCAGACATTGCTCATACAGCTGTGCAAGCCACGCTGTGTGCTACGGAGTTCAGAAATTTAGGTGCCAGAGAAATAACCTGTCAATAACAGGTTAGACAGTATTGTTAGGAACTACATATGTGACTACATTATTATGCTGAGATCTGAAGCCATCCAATTCTGCAACGTCAGTAACAAATATTAAATTACATTTGAAGGGAGGACTTTAGAGAAAAAACAGCCTTGCATTTCCAGTGACTGCAGTTTCTTTCGGATGAAAAAAATGTTAATGGAATGTAGCTGCATGAACTCTGAAGCTTTGTTCTCTGCTAGTTGACCAGCTTTGCTGAAGGAAACTGTCCTTGCTCAGTGATAATAGGGTGACATGTTTCCCTTTGTTTTGTCAGAAATATTAGTGCAGGCTGGTTGCCAGTCCATTTAAGTTCAAGTGCAAGGGGTGCCATGTGTCACTATCCCAAAGTATCTGTTTGAATCCTTTCTTCCTAAGCCCACAGCCTGAGCTCATCCACCCACTCATGTTTTTAATATCCTCCTTGGGCATTTCCAAGCCATCCACCAGAGATCTGCAAACAATTTGTTTCATTAGTCAAGTAGATTAAGCTTTTCTCTTGCACCTCGGCTAGTGGTCAAGTTAATCCCAAGAAGCTGGCGCATGTATTGCTTCAGCCAAGAATCACTCTGCTCCATGGCTTTGGGGTAAATACTGTTTTGGGTGCCTGCTAATGCTCCTCTTGAAAAGGCTAAGTAGGGCCTCTAGGTAGCATGCAGTGCCAGTTTCAGAGCATTATTAGCCAGATGGTGTGTTGGAAATATTTCACTGCCAGCAGCTTGCAGCTGGCAAGACTTTGTATGCAATCTAATCCCCTTTCCTCAGTAACAGGACGTTTTTACCTTACTGCTAGCACAAATGCATGGAAATCCTTGCTTGACTTCAGTAATAGCTAGTAAACCTATTTTTTCGTAAGATTCATTGAATTCAGATATGTGTGGTTTTTTAATCTGATATTTCTACAGTCAGTATTTTATTTTTATTTTTATTATTTATTGGATTTATATACTGTCCTTCATCCCAAGATCTCAGGGCGGTTTGTCCACTTTGATCCATAGCAGTTTCACTTCTACTAGGTAGCTCCCATCCTGTGAATTAAGTTGATGTCTCTGCCCTCGTTCAGGACACATGCCCCTATAGACATCTGTGCACTGTGTTCAGGAATAAGGCCTTTTGAAACACAAAAGACCGGAAGGGAATTTAGCTCAATTGTGCTTGGAATTACTTACTCGGAACACTGGCTCTTCTCTGCTGGAGGGCAGACTGCTGCCTATTTGGTAGAGATGCTTTTGCCCCACCTGGAACACGATACTTTTGCCCAGTTTTGGGTGATGTCCCCTCCTGGTGCAGCCCCAGACCACACAGGAGCCCACTGACCTGCTGGAGGGGCTTTGTGGGTACAGGGGGCTGCAGAGGAAGAGAAAGGTTGGTTGCTCAAGATGCCTTCTGCTTGCACCCACCAATGAATTCAATTCCGTTTGTATAACTAATATTTCTCACATTATTTCAACACCTGGCTTATTTCTGTATCCAAAAGGAGCAAATTGGATGTTGAAGTGAATTAAAAGAGGTTCGTTGATTTGTGCAAGATCAGAAGCCCTTAACTTCTATATGTTTTTTATCATGGAGTAAGTGATCATGTAAACTTGAGGGTACCCAACAGAGTGCTCCCCAAATGTTGCTGGACTCCAAGTCCCAGCATCTTCACCCATTGGCCATTCTAACTGGGGCTGATGGAAGTTGTAGTCCACATCTTGGTGATCCCTGATATAAAGAATTCAGTGTTCTCCTCTTTGGTGAGTGGATCAGTTTTATCAAGAGAATGACACATGGATGACCAAAAAATGTATTCTTTGTTAGTGTAAAATAATGATTGAAAGTGATTTATCTGTTAGCGTAGACAGAATTTGTATCTCAGGGTAGCATTCTGGGGTGACAAACTTCAAAAAAATACATTTTGAATCTGTCCTGAGAAAAGTTTTCCAGCTTTCTTTAGAGAAAGTATGGAGAATCTGTAGCCCTTTAGGAGTTGTTGGACTATAGCTGCCATCATCTGTGACTTAATAATGACAATTTTATTATTATTCGCCATGCTAGCAGCGTCTGATGAGAGTCGATTTCCAACAACATTTGGAGGGCTATAGGTTCCCCCACCCCTGATATAGTGTGTGGAGGAGAGGTGTACATCTTTAAATATTAAATATACACTGGTTGTAGGTATCACACCATATTTCCCAAGCGATTTTATGGATACTGGCTAGCTTTTAAAAAATAAATAAATAAGTGAAGTCTACTTTCATTTGTCTTAATATCAGGCTTTTCTTTAAAAAAAATACTTTTTTCCACAGGTCTCAGTCAGTTGTGGACCCTGGAGTGTTAAAGCGCATGGATAAAAATGAAGAAGAAAACATGCAGCCCTTGCTTTCTCTTGACTAACAGTGTCTGAGCATCGAACATGAATTGGGGTGGAAGGTATTGCCTTTCGGCAACAAGCAAACCATTGGGAGGAGAATGTGTACCAGCCGGAATCCTATTTTTCATGTTAATGTAGCATAACATAATGAGGCAGCAGGTTTTGCCAGTCAGCCTGGAACATGCGAGCCCTGGGCTGGAAAACAGGGTGGAAAGGAAGAAGATGAAAAGGAGCAAATATCAATAATATATTCTGTTAAGTGCCAACCTGTTTGTAAATAGAGTCTATTCCTTCTCTCTGCATTTGTAAGTAATGGTAGGGATGTAGTACAGGAAAGGGGAAAAAAGAGTGGCTATTAAAACATGCCAGTTGAATGCACTGTAAAAGAACAAAAAGCACTCTGAGAAAAAAGAAAGAAATCAGACCTAAGTAACATTCATCCTTTTTATACAAAGCCATATTACACCTTTCATATGGACTGCTTTATTCTGTTCAAACATTTTTTCTTTAAACGAGAAGATATAGGGTCCTGTAGACATCATTGTAACTGGTGTGATGTTACCTGTCAATCAGATTGTATTTCACAGACATTGCTGAGATTCATGATGGAAACTAGAAACCATATGAGAGAGAAAGAAAGAAATATGAGATGAAAGAAAGAAAGAAAGAAAGAAAGAAAGAAAGAAAGAAAGAAGGTATAGACACAGGGAGCCAAGCACCTTTCTTTGGCATATAAGACAACTGGTTTTTAATCTTTTAATACTAAGTTTGGGGTTTTGAGACCCATTTGGTTCCTGAGCATAAAGTGGGTCTCAAAGAAAGCATCTGCCTCTTATCCAGTCCCCATTTGAGAACTTGAATCCTTGACTGGATCATTTGTAGTAATGCTCAGCATTCCACACATAATACTCAGCAGCAACAGATTGATGCATTTCTAAACCTGAAGTCTGAATACATATCTATATATTTTTACCACTCTCTACATATAAAGTGTCATTGGTAGATAAGTATACGTAATCAAGGATTTATAAAAACAAATCATACCTATTTGGTGTGCTTAGAGTTTATTATAGATTGTATATTAAGACAATGTCATCGTTAACATAGTAAAAAATTAAGTACCGCATCCTACTTTGAGCAAGATTTAATTGTTATAAGTACGGTGTAGTACAATACCATGCTAAGGCCATCTTTTGTTTGTGATGTAATTGTGTAGATGAAACATGTGCCATATTAGACAGAAAACACATTTTTACCTCAAAAGACCAAACAGTCCCTAAAGTGGACTGAACACGGTCAGCTGTAGTTTAGGGGTATATATTCATCTTTGATGTGTGCTGATATGCTTGTGTATTTTCGCCGTACATCAAGACAAGAATGTACCCTACAACTATACAGATCTCTGTCATCAGAATTTAATATGTCACTTGAACAGGAATGACAAGATCTCTTTCTCGCAAAAAAACCAAAACGTTACTACTGAACTCTTAAGGGCTCTGAAGAAATATATTGGAATTAATTATTGGATATTTAAGATGCCTAAGATCAGGCTTAATGCTGCGACAGATTGTGTTCCTATTGAAAACCTTCAGTTTCAAGACAGTAGAATGACTTGTTTGTTTTAAATCACCTCCATACCATTCAGAGAAAACCTTCAGATAATTTTTGGGGAAAGAGGAATTAAAATACATTCTGCCTGTACTGTCTTTGTGTAATTCAGATACTCTGTTGAGACACCATATGCATGTCTGCTATCATTGATTTCCACTGCAAGCTAGTGTTAAAATGATGTGAGGCTGTAGTGTATTCTAGACCACTTAATGCACTGCTGGATGCTCAGTTAAGAGATTCTTATTTGGCTTAATTTTACTTTTCCTTATTTAAACTATGACAATAGTGTTCTTTGCAGGCTAGAGCATTATGCTTGGTTATATTATTGAAGCATTCATCATTCTAATAACATGGTAAATAAGCAACCTATCTATTAAGCAGGGAAACCTTCATGGTGGGAACACTATGATGAATGCATTAACCAAAATGGATCTGTTTTTGACAGGAATGGCTTGTAGTTAACAATACCTATGCTTATCACATCCAGAGATCTTAAGTTGAAGACTGTGGTCTTAAAACAATGACTGCCTATTGTATGATATCAATTGCCCTTGGGCCACCTTACTGAATAAACACTTAACAGGCAGCCATGGCCAATCTAGGCTATCTAGCATATGTGCCAGGACCAGCAACTGTATCTGGTTTGACCCTTGGTGGTAAGTAAGCAGCCTAATTTATCACAAGACTGCAGCCTCAGAGTTTTCCTAGAAATACAGCTGCAGCACCTTTAGCAACATCAGTAGTAAGAACATTGCATGTCTCTCCATGGGGCTCTACATCAGTTCCCATGGAGTAATTTGATTAGATATGTGTTCTTTCTCAATTGAAGCTCGGGTCTCTAACTTTAGAAGTTTCCTGTATAGCACTAATACCTTTTTGCATGGCTCCATAGGAATGAGCAAGCTGTTGAATGATTGGAATCCTTATGCTTCCAAACTGATAAGAGTTAGACAATTTGGAACAGAAAACATGCTAGGCAAAATGAAATGGTAATTTGTTCTTAGCTCTATAGTGGATAAGCTTAACTGCAGGTGCAGACATTTGTAGCAGTGCCAGACAAGAGGACTCTGTCTTGGTGCAGCACACAAAAAAAGAGTCTGGTGTTGAAAACAAAAATGAAACACACCTGTAGTTGGCACCTGTCTGTCTTGGGAGACAATGGACGAGGGTTCCTTTACTGGTGAGATCAAACTGTTGGCAGGTTGCAACACTTACTGTGGCTGTAGAGACTGATGCGGGAGAAACATTCTCTGTTGCAGCTGGGGCAGATGGTGACATCCAGTTGTTCTGTTGCAGATGCACCATGGTGTTTCTTCTCTCTGTGATCCTCCCAGAGATCATTTCTCCTATGCTATGGATACATGACTTGACTGCCTGCCTCCAGGCACTGCGGTCATCTGCAAGGGATTCCCATAGAGCGGGGTTCATGTTGCCAGACTTCATGTCATGCTCACAGACATCTTTATAGCACAGCGTTGGTCTGCCAATTGGCCTATGGAATCCAGTTAAGAGATCAGCTCACCTATTATGCAATTTCATCAAACCAGATTGGCAGCAACATATAATGCATGGCTCCAAAATTCTATGTGTGAAATGAATAATGGCATTTGTGGTACATCTTGAACTGTGTTGTGTACATAGATCTGGGTAGGTGGTGAATGAATGATCTTTCTGGTGGTTAGAGTCGGGAGATGTTGTGTCATATGGTATGTTAGTCGCTCCGAAGTCTTAAGATTTGAGATCTGCCAAATACATACAAGTTGATAGAGATAGGAAGCTCCAGGAGCCCTGGAATTATGCTACAGTCAGTTTCTCATTGTACAATAATATCCTGGCTGAGGCAGTAGAGAAAGAGCTAAGCAAAGGCTTTGTTGAGTGGGAGAGCCTGCTCACTTCATTATGGGCTACAGGAGCTATCCTTTCAGGACCATATGCATATTAGGGCACCATCTGTTTCCCTATAAATCCTTGTTCTCTGGCAAAAAGCTTTTATTCAGAAAGCCGAGGGTTTTTCTGAGGGGGGGGGGGATAAATGAATTCCAGCCTCAAATACTGTGTTTTGTATCACTAGGGCCTGTCCCCATGATTCCTTCCATATATATGCTGTCATGAAATGGATTATAGGTGGGTCTATTTCATAGGTTGAATCACTCTCATTTAGAGCAATAAAAAGATCTTTTTTCTTGCAGTGTCAGAACTAATTTGCCCAGAGTTAACATGTTCCATATTTAAGCTTCAGTCAAGTCAGCGGTGCTTAAGCCACAGTTGACAGTTTCTGAATGTACACAGACAGAACTGCTGCTGGTGTGACTGAGCATAGCTTTATTAATTCCACTTTACAAAAGCTGAATTTCATTAAGGCTGTTATCCTGGCCTCACTTACCTGGGAATAAACCCAGCTGAATTCAATAGGACTTACCTCTGAGTAGTCATGGTTAGAATTGCAGTGTAACTGACTTTTAACAGCACAATCCCATCCAGGTCTACTCATTGGA
Organism: Podarcis vaucheri; assembly: GCF_965113315.1. Classification (NCBI taxonomy): domain Eukaryota; kingdom Metazoa; phylum Chordata; class Lepidosauria; order Squamata; family Lacertidae; genus Podarcis; species Podarcis vaucheri. The sequence continues at coordinate 69,266,776 of NC_138761.1, read as the reverse complement.
TATTGGGTATAGAAAGTGGGTATAGGTTGGCATCTCTAAAGGTTCTTATTTTTGCAATCTTCATGAAACTTCATAAAGGAAAAATCAATCTTACCTCATGAAACCTCTGTATACTAAGTGGTTCGTTTTAGTTTTAGTTTTGCATTTGAATTCTTGTCTCTATGTGCAGTTTCTGAAATGCATCCCGATGTCTAATTCAGCTATTGCTGTAATGAACACTCAGATAGTCCTCTCAGGAGGTAACACCATGGTTTTACATAATTCAACCTCCATATTTTGCTGAAAATAAACTGATATGTTCCAAAGGAAGTACTCTTGCTGTACAAAATCGGGTCTTCAGAGAGCACCAGCAGATTCTAGGTGCACTGTATGTCCCATAGCCACAAATTAATTCAGCAGCAGATTTTCAGAGGTGGGTGAGGGAAATTAATAGCTTATTCCTAAGCAGGCTTCCTCCTTTTATGAATCCAAGAAGGCTTATGATGCCAGTAGAAAAAGTCCTTTAAATGAGAAAGCCAGCCCCTTTGATAGTGGTGATCTAAAGGAATATAGGACATGATAAAATCTTACTCAATTGAGCCATCCTTGGGTACAACCTCAGAAGCAGTTTAGGAACCTCCTGTATCTATTTTACATGTTTGCCTGAATTATAAACGAAAACATACTGAGAGCTAGATCCTTGGCAAAGTGATTGTTTTGAATATCACATCACGGAGCAGCCATGGTCTGGAGGTTCAGCACCTAAATCTCACATAAGAACACATGCTGCACATTTTTGTTACAGGACCAGCAATTTCACATTTGAGAGAACTCTTGGGGGGATTCCACACTGACCCAGTGAGTTGTTCATTTTATTTCTTAGTAAAGCCTACGACTTCATCTTTTGTCACCTCTGCCTCAGATGCTGACTCCCTTCTCGAGAAAGTTAGTTCAGGCACAGGGATGTGCCTTACATCTCCCACAGTTAAAACAGATGCAAACAATTCATTCAGATTCTCTACGGTCTCCTTTTCCTATTTTAGCAGGCCTTTGACTCCTTTGCTGTCTAAACATCCAATTACCTCTCTGCTCCTGGTGTTTTTCTTCTTGGGGATTGTTGGGTTTAGCATTTTCAACAACATGCTTCTTAAATTATTTTCCTCCCATCCATTATTGTCTACTTGCATTTCTTTTGCCAAAGTTTGCATTCCTTTTTGTTCTCATTTCGACAACATTTCCATTTTACTTCCTTGACTGCTTGTTACCCATTCTGGCATCCTCTTGGTCTTGGTGGTACCTTTTTCAGTTCTAGCTAAACTTCTATTATTGTGGTTTTTAATAACCCCAAGCATTATGGAGAGAATGGTAGATTTCTGCCCCTCAGGGCACAGTTGGGACCTCTGCCATGGCAATGATTCCACCCCCGCAGTGGTGGTCCCCAGCAGATATGCAAATGTGCCATCCTGCCGCCACACCCTCCATCAACATTGGTCACCACCAATATGTGGGTGGCAGCTGTGTTAGGGACTGTAGCTCTATTGGGTTGTGACTGTTAAATCTCAGTGCAAATCATGACTTCGTTGCCATTGTTTTTATTACCACATCTAGTTTATGTGTAGCAAAGGGTTTACTAAACCCCTTGAAACAAGGTCACATTTCAGCCTAAGTTAAGTACATGCTTACTGTCCTGAATGAAATATCTGAATTTTGACTGGCTCATGCCAAATCTCAGTAAAAAGACAGGCTTCTAAGAATACCTTTTGGTTTGTTGCCATCAACAGGCTTCTAAGATTTGTTAGAAGATTATGAGACCAGAGGCAGAAACTACAGCCAGGCAGTTTTGTGGTTTTATTTTGGATTAGATGCTTGATAGCAACTGATATGGCATTAACATGGATGACAATATTAAGCATAAGTATGTTAACATGAAATCAAGCTAATGAGATGTCATTTCTTTTAAAGCTTTGAGATGTACTGTAAAGTGCCATATTAATGTGTATAGTAGTGCCTGTTAGATATATAAAGATGCACAAAGCATTGCTTATCATATTGTGCTGGCATTATATCAAGATTTTTGTTGTTGTTTGTGTCACCGTTCTTCAGGTGAAAAATAGAAACTGAGGCCTATGCATGCAGATTTCAGATCTGTATTCTTTGCCAATTAATGTTTGAGGCTGGTGGAAAAAGTCAAGCTGGTAACTTCCCAATTCTTTTCCTGAAATTGCTCCACGTGGTCCGATTGAGAATTAACAACACCCTAGAAAATTGTAGGAAACATTAATCATTGGCCCATCACATAAGGATGGTGGAAACGTCATCACAAAAAAGGGAAAATGCACCTCAGGGTAACTGTTCTGTCGAAAAATGGTGCAAATCAGGCAAATGTTTTCACAGAGGAAATGTTGGATGACTTGTCCATACTCTTAGTTGAGCACTGCTAGTCTGTAGTGATTAGAAGATTACTAATAGCACTGGCATTTGTGCTATTTTTATATACACATCTAACATTATGTCTTTTGGTCTCTGTGTGATGTGCAGCACAATCCTTCATATACCTTACTAAAAAGTAAGCTTCGGTGAACTCAATGGGGCTTACTCTCCCAAGTAAGTGGATATGGGATTGCAGTCAGAAGCACCTTTCACAGTCACTCTCTTTTGTGTTTTATGTCTGTGCTACCTGTTCATGTGACATTTTTGACTAGGATGGGGTTAAGAATGGAAAGCGAATGATGCCAACAATTTACAATGGCTTTGTGTAGACCATATTGCAGCCAAGTTACCTAGAGCTGTACATGCTGGATTGGAAAGAGAAAGAATGATCTTTTTTTAAAAAAGGAAACACTGGACGGTTAATTCAGAGAGGGAAATGGAACTGATTATTTTCCAGTGTTATTAAAAGCCAGCCAGTTTTCAGATGAGGCAGCGACCACATTCCCATGTTCGTTTTTGACGAGAAAGTTACCACATAATGACATTACCTTTTCAATTTCACCTGGTGACTGTTCTTATAAAATGCACCTCCACATGGTGCCAGGTGGTATTTATCACATTAGGAAATGCTTGAGGCCTGCCAGGTGCCCCGAGGCGATATTAAATAGCAGGCACATTTATAAGAATGACCCTCCCTATGAAACTGACAGGGTAAAATTGTATTGTGATTGAATCTGGGAATTGGACCAAATCCATGTTCCTAATGAGAGTTCTGCTGAGAGAGATCTTTTTTCTTGTTCACTGTACTGACTGGGAAGAACGTATATTTATTGTACTACATTTGTGCCAAAACTGATCAGTATTAAGTACATGGAATAGAATGTTTCATATTCATTTATTCGCGCAAGACTCTTTGAAAAGTTGTAACAAACCTTTTCACTGTTTATATAAACAATATATATTTGAACAAAAATAAACAACTGAAGCTAATTAGTAAGGATGGCTTCAATTTTGTCAAAATAAAGCTTTGATGAAAAAAATGGCTCAGGACATCTTGATTTTGTCTTAATTTTCATGGCTTTTTCCTTTTCTGACAGTACTGAGAATCAACAGTTTTAAGAAAAAGTAGTAACCTTCTGATATGTTGCTTAGATGATATTAAATATAAACATCAGCAAATTTTTGAATTATTTTTGATCCAAACTCAATTTTTTGACTGGACCTTATTATATTTTAAAAAGTTGTTTGCATATCATAAATCTGAATTGCCTTCCTTCTAGAAGGAGCTCAGGGCAATGTACAATAAAAATCCCACAAGAACAGAAGAACATATCAAATGAACAAACCATATACAAATAACTATACATTCCCTGGAGAAAGGGGAAAGAAGGCAGCATGTGATGTGCAAAAGGAAGAAGAGATTTTGGGGCTTAAAAAAAAATACTGCAGTGTTCTGCCTTGTCTAGGAACTATAGAACGAACTCTGCCTCCCTAGAAGGTGAAGCTATGGCAAACCTGTTGCTGTCTGTTGTCTTTGAGGATGGCTTTGCTGGATCAAATCAGAGTCCACCTGGTCAAGCATTCACAAACAGAGCACATTGGAAATAAATACCATCTTCAGTTGTGTGTCTCCAGCCACTCTTAATCAGAAATGTACTGCCTTTGAACACAGAAGCCCCGTTCTGATTAATTATGGCTAACAGAATTTGTTTCATTGATTGCCCCAGAGCTCTAATGTTTTGACAGATAGATAATAATATCTCTCTATTAGCTCTTTGCACAATTCAATTTTTTAAACCACTATGTTTAGTTGGCCTGATCCACTGGGGCTCTTACGTTCTTAATCCAAGACACATTTTTCTCCATCCTTAATACAGTCACATGCTTAGCTGACTGCTTTAAGAATGTTGCTGATGCTATATCTGAATTCCTCTTTCCTTTAGGCAGGCAAACATTTAATTACATCCTCTTTACAACACTCATGTTTACATCTTTAGCATGCAAGATCAAAAGCATAAAGGTTGCCTATTTTACATCATGGATGTAGTGATATCCTAAATTAATTAGCTACAAAAGCATTTCTAGCTTCAGAGTTCATTTGATGTTCTCTCCAAGGATGAACCTCCTGCCTACTTGCTGCATTAAAAATAATAAAACTAGAACGTAATAATAATGTTTCATTTAAAATATGAATTTACACTTCTGAGAGACAGGACATATCTGCAGAACACAAGCTTAGGGCAAAAGTAGATGCGCAAAACATGAAATGTAAATAAACATCACTCAGGTTTGGGGTTCAACATTCCTGGGTTTTGAAGGAGGTGAGAGGAAGAAAAGGGGATGAAACCTTAGCCTTGGAGTAAAGTGTGATCTTTCTCCCCTCTGGTTATCTCCCTCCCTCCCCTCCTTCTTGACAAGGTGTCTGAATGGGTTAACACACTGTGTACTAGATCTAGTGGCTTCCTCGGGTGCCTTGCAATCTGTGAGGGAATGGGGGGCCTTAAACTCTCCCTTTATTCAATCCACGCACCTGTCTTTGCCACCATTGCACACATCTTCTGTTATGCCTTTGGTAAGATTCTTTCCAGATCAAGTGTTGCATTCCCACTGTGATGCCCGAGTTCCCTGTTCCAGAACTCAAGGCAATCTGTACTTGCATAGGGCTTTATCACTTTTGCCTGTTTCCTTGGGCAGTCTAGTTCAACAGCACCCTAAAGGCTCCAGCTGGAAATTCCCCCTGGATGTTAATTCTGCCTTTGAAATCTCAGATTCAAGCAAATTTCATTGTATTGCCTCATCTGCTGTTACTCCACAGCTTCTTGGTTGCAGCACTGCTCTACAGCCAGCTATGACGGTTGCTCCTGAACTTAATTCCAAAGCCAGTAGGTGGAGGAGAATTAACAGTTGCCATGGTTTATTTCAATTTTATTGGGCATTGTGTGTGTGTGTTCCCCAGCAAATGATGAGTCACCATGGAAAGAGTTCATTGCAGGTTGAAAGTTGGAAAGCGATCAATTTATACTGGAGCATATTTCTGTTCCTGAGTGTTGTGGTGGATCACACTGTCTTGCTGCTGCACTGAATTTGAAAGATGCATTATGGCAGCAATTACAGCACATGGCAAGACAATTTTGTCAGGACGCATGATGAGGTTTCTGGGATGGGGCCATCTAAGGTTAATGAAGAAGAAATAGATGGTGTCGCTAGCAGTTAAGAGGCAATTCGAAAAATGTGCCGGTGACACTGATGGGAGAGAGAAAACCACAAGGTGGAAAAGTCACGTATAGAACTGGGATGGAGGTCCACAGGCTGAATACAGCCCTCGGGGCAGGCCATGCCCCACTCCCAAGCTCCACCTCTCTCTGCCCCTCCTCCAATCTCTCCTTGAGAGCTTTTGTAAGTCTGGAACATGTCCTTGAACAGTGGCAACGCTCCTCCTTGCCTGGCTGGAGAGGTGCAGAAACCTTTGGCTGTTGTGGGGATGGAATGTAGCCTACAGTACAAAGGAAAGAGCCACATGCACTTTAGCTTCTGACCCTGCTAACCTTTGCCTCTGACCAAGCTCTGCATTGTGTTGGGAAAGTAGCAGACATTTCTGGCGCTGATCCCGCACTGTGCTGAGCTCCCAGCTGCCTTGAAACCCCCCTGCCTTGGTAACTTGCAGGAGGGCAATGCAGTCCCACCTGCATCACACTGCTAGCTGCTATTAGCTACCATCAAACATGGGCAGATAATAAGCCCTCCTCTTCTCTTTTTAATGAGAAGCAGCAATCAGGTAAGAACCATAAGATTCAAGTGTGGTTTCCTTTCGCTGATTTCTCTTGCCGCGCCATAAATGTATCCTTCCTCATGTCACATATGAGGCATGGAGGGTGGCTTGCACATCCGTTGAACTCATTAACTGGCTTGAAAAGCTGAACACAAAATGCTAAGCCCCGTGGCAGTGTGTTATAATTGTGCTTTCCCACAGGGAACAGAGTTTAACACATTGGGGCAGTCTGGCAGAGAGCCAGGGTGTTCTCTAACGAGGATGGTCAGAAATGAGTTACAAAAGAGGATAGAGGAGTCCCCAAAGATAATTGCTGAATAATATGAATCCAGCCATGACCTACCTGTGAATGTGTTAACTACCATAATAAATCTCCACCTATAGAACCACCTGGATAAAAGCAGGGAGTTTTTTTCCAGCTCTGCAAAACCTCCCTTTCTAATAAGCTGCCTGCAAAGGTTGGAAATAAAAGAGCTGCAGTGGTCCACTTCCACCTACCACTATGGCTGAAAGCTTCCAAACATTTCTCAGAGAAGCTGGAAGTTCCCAGGTTAAAAAACAGGAAAACCTAGAAAGGCATTGGAGCCTTTAAACTATTAGGGCCCTTTAAACTGGTCATGTTTTAGGTTAGGAGAGGGAAATGTGCAAGTGTACAAGCACACCTGGATTCAAAGCAAGACCTAGTGTCATACCTAGTGCTTTTCTTCTAGAAAAAAATGGCTGGTACCCACTATGAAGTTATTACAGTAAGTGCCACAATTTTAACCCTTGAGTATCTCCAGAAAAAAAGCACTGGTCAAACCCTCTAACACATCAAGGCAAAAAACTGGGACACTGTCTTCTGGGGCCACGCTTTTTTGGGGGTGAGATTGTGGCACCCAAAATGGCCGCTGTCCTCTCACGTGAAAGAACAGGATGTCCCAGTTTTCCCCAGACAGTTGAGGGGTATGCTGTGTGTGCAAGTCTCAATTCCTTCTTCTCGATTAGCTCTGTTATATTACTATTGACATCAAAGGAAATTTAGCATGCCCTCTTAGAAAGCAGTTTTATCATTGCTTCTTAAGTGGGCCTATTAAATTTCATTTGAATTCCAAAGTGCTCTTTTACACATACATTACATGGCTTTGTACATACAACATTATATTATCATCCCTATATTGTAGATGGGAAACTGAAATGGAAAGGGTTGAACTCACTTAGTGAGTTAAAGGCAGGGGCAGGTTCTGAGTGAGAAACTTCTTGTTAACGCAGCTCTGTTGTTTACCCACAACACTATGTCAGCAGCACTTCTGTAGCCTCACCTCCAACCCCAGTCACCCATGATGCCTAAAAAGGTGTTCCCCAAACTGGGAAGGCTTGTTGAGCATAGCAGTATAAGATGGTGCTTTTGGAGAAAGAAGGGTAAGTTCAAAGTGCCTAATCTATTGACAAGATAAAGAGAGGAAAAGGAAACAAAGGTAAGTATCTAACTTTGTGTTTAGATTTTGTGAGTCACCATAAAATATGTCATAAAGCCACATGATTATTCCTTCGTGCTCATGTAGCAAAAGTATTGGAATACTGAGGATTTGGAAACAAGGAAGCAGTGAGGCCATGGATGCCAATATTACGTTGTTTTGTGTGTGTTATAGAAAGGCATTCCGCCTCCGCATTAGTCCTTTAATTGCCCTGTTACATTAGGTGCCTCTAAAGCAAGAGCAATAGTCCCACCAAACCTCATAAATATTAATAGTCCAGAAATAACTTTTAGGCTAGTCCCACATGAATGGCTATATTATGCAAAAGAACAGCATGCAAGCACAGACAGGCAGACTTGTGGGAGGCGATTAGAATGTACGAGCGGATCTATCCAGACATCTAAATCACATTTTCTAAATACCATTATTCATTTCAATTTCGGAGCTAGGATTTTTATGAGATTTATTGTAATTTGACTCCCCAGGTGCTAAAGAATTTAGAATGGCTGTCAGAAGCTGTATCTTTGGGGAATTGCAATCTCTAAATAACACTGAAGGGAAACGTGTTTCAAAGTAATGGGAATTACATCAAATATTACCTTGGTCCCTGCACAGCCCAACATTCATTAGCTGAAACAAATGTATCGCTGTGCTGTATTTCCCAAGGGGCCACAGAACCCCCAAAAGTTCTAGCAAATGCAACCCTATGAAGGTTGGGGGAAGAGGGAGATAGTGGTGGAGAAACTGCCGCTTCCTAAGCCATGCAGGACTCGTACCTGGCAGGATGGGGGGGAGACCATTCCCCCCTCCTCACTGTTGTTTTTCCCTTTTAGGATATTTTCCCTTCAGTTTGTTCCAGTGGGAGGGGAAATGTCTGAACCAGATACAAGGCTGATGTAGTTTCTGACCCATTCTAGAGCCAAACCTGCCCCTGATCTGCCTCTGCCCTGGGACACCCAGTTTTGACCCTTAATGAGGGTGTGTCAGCAATGGCAGCAGAGTTTTATTTGATTGCACAGGGAAGATATCCAACCACAGATTGCCCTCTCAATCTATTTCAGAGAAACAGACCAGACAAGAAAGGAGGAGGAGTGGCGTTATATGTCAGGGGTGTGTATACCTGTGAAGAGATCCAAGATTTAGAACCTCAAAGCCAAAGTGAGAGCATTTGGGTCAAAATTAAGGGAGAGAAGAATAACAGAGACCTCATTGTGGGAGTTTACTATAGATCCCCAAGCCAAACGGAGGACATAGATGATGCCTTCCTGGAACAGATGGCCAAGCATGCAAAAGGAAGGGAGATAGTAGTAATGGGGGACTTCAATTACCCGGATATTTGTTGGACGTCAAACTCAGCCAAGAGCATAAGGTCAAACAGATTCCTCACTGGCCTTGCAGACAACTTCATTGTCCAGAAAGTGGGAGAAGCAACAAGAGGAACAGCCATTTTAGACCTGGTCCTAACCAATGTTGATGACCTGGTTAGTGGGGTAGATGTGGAAGGATCATTAGGCGCGAGTGATCATGCTCTTCTGAAGTTTACTATACAGCGGACAGTAGCAGCCAAGCATACTAGGACTCAATTTCTTGACTTTAAGAAAGCCGACTTCATAAAACTTAGGGAAGTGCTGGGTGAGATCCCATGGACAGCAATACTAAAAGGAAAGGGAGTTCATGATGGCTGGGAGTTTGTTAAGACGGAGATAGTAAAAGCACAACGTCAGGCAATACCAATGAGACGAAAACATGGAAGGTGCCTAAAGAAACCAGGGTGGCTATCTAAAGAACTTTTAACTGAATTAAGATTAAAAAAGGATGTGTACAAAAAATGGAAAAGGGGGGAAACCACCAAAGAGGAATTCAAACAAATAGCCAGCACGTGTAGACACAAAGTCAGAAAAGCTAAAGCACAGAATGAACTCAGGCTTGCTAGAGAGGTTAAAAGCAACAAAAAAGGCTTTTATGGGTATGTTCGTAGCAAAAGGAAGAACAAAGAAACAGTGGGGTCACTCAGAGGAGAAGATGGTGAAATGCAAACAGGGGACACAGAAAGGGCTGAACTCCTCAATGCCTTCTTTGCCTCAGTCTTCTCCGATAAAGAAGACAATGCCCGACCTGAAGAATTTGAAGCAAATGATTCAGCAAAGGAAACACAGCCCAGAATAACTAAGGAGATAGTACAAGAATATTTGGCTAGATTAGATGTATTCAAGTCTCCAGGGCCAGATGAACTGCATCCAAGAGTATTAAAAGAACTGGCAGATGTGATCTCAGAACCACTGGCAGTCATCTTTGAGAATTCCTGGAGAACAGGCGAAGTCCCGGCAGACTGGAGGAGGGCAAATGTTGTTCCTATTTTCAAAAAGGGGAAAAGAGAGGACCCAAATAATTACCGCCCAGTCAGTCTGACATCAATAGCAGGGAAGATTCTGGAGCAGATCATTAAGCAAACAGTCTGTGAGCACCTAGAAAGGAATGCTGTGATCACCAATAGTCAGCATGGATTTCTGAAAAATAAGTCATGTCAGACTAACCTGATCTCGTTTTTTGACAGAATTACAAGCCTGGTAGATGAAGGGAACGCAGTGGATGTAGCCTACCTTGATTTCAGCAAAGCATTTGACAAGGTGCCCCATGATATTCTTGTAAAGAAGCTGGTAAAATGCGGTCTTGACTATGCTACCACTCAGTGGATTTGTAACTGGCTGACTGACCGAACCCAAAGGGTGCTCATCAATGGTTCCTCTTCATCCTGGAGAAGAGTGACTAGTGGGGTGCCACAGGGTTCTGTCTTGGGCCCGGTCTTATTCAACATCTTTATCAACGACTTGGATGATGGACTCAAGGGCATCCTGATCAAATTTGCAGATGACACCAAACTGGGAGGGGTGGCTAACACCCCAGAGGACAGGATCACACTTCAAAACGACCTTGACAGATTAGAGAACTGGGCAAAAACAAACAAGATGAATTTTAACAGGGAGAAATGTAAAGTATTGCACTTGGGCAAAAAAAATGAGAGGCACAAATACAAGATGGGGGACACCTGGCTTGAGAGCAGTACGTGTGAAAAGGATCTAGGAGTCTTGGTTGACCACAAACTTGACATGAGCCAACAGTGTGACGCGGCAGCTAAAAAAGCCAATGCAATTCTGGGCTGCATCAATAGGAGTATAGCATCTAGATCAAGGGAAGTAATAGTGCCACTGTATTCTGCTCTGGTCAGACCACACCTGGAGTACTGTGTCCAGTTCTGGGCACCACAATTCAAGAAGGACACTGACAAACTGGAACGTGTCCAGAAGAGGGCAACCAAAATGGTCAAAGGCCTGGAAACGATGCCTTATGAGGAACGGCTAAGGGAGCTGGGCATGTTTAGCCTGGAGAAGAGGAGGTTAAGGGGTGATATGATAGCCATGTTCAAATATATAAAAGGATGTCACATAGAGGAGGGAGAAAGGTTGTTTTCTACTGCTCCAGAGAAGCGGACACGGAGCAATGGATCCAAACTACAAGAAAGAAGATTCCACCTAAACATTAGGAAGAACTTCCTGACAGTAAGAGCTGTTCGACAGTGGAATTTGCTGCCAAGGAGTGTGGTGGAGTCTCCTACTTTGGAGGTCTTTAAGCAGAGGCTTGACAACCATATGTCAGGAGTGCTCTGATGGTGTTTCCTGCTTGGCAGGGGGTTGGACTCGATGGCCCTTGTGGTCTCTTCCAACTCTATGATTCTATGATTCTATCTGCAGAAAAGGAGGTTCACCGTATCCTGCAAGCTCTCGGCCACTCTTCATGGGAGCGCAGGATTGCTCTCTTAGTTGCCTTGTGTCAGAAAACAAGTACTTAGGGAAGGGTGGATTCAGATTTGCCTCCATGTTAAATCATAGCTGTCAACTTTCCCCTTTTCTTGTGAGGAATCCTATTCGGAATAAGAGAATTTCCTTTAAAAAAAGGGAAACGTTGACAGCTATGTGTTAAATAGATACCAAGGTGGAATGTAAAGATCATGTATGCCTGCCCTCACAGCATCATGAGCATAAATCATCACGGAACGCAATAAAAGGGGTGGTTGAAGAGGCCCTTTGACAACCTGCATAGTTAGTAAAGCTTATTCTTAAGTTATCTGGGTGCTTTAGTTGATAGGCTGAAAATATATAAAGACAGCCAGGGCTTCTGTACCACTAATTGAATCATAGAATCACAGAGATGGTAGGGACCACAAGAGTCATCTGGTTGCACTGCTGGAATCTTTTGCACCACCAGGGGCTCAAAGCCATGACTCTGAGATTAAGAGTTCTGTGCTCTACCGAGTGAGCTATGAACCAACAGTGAATGTTGGTAGCTTCAGCTTCACTGCTGCCTGATAAGCTGGAGCAGCCCAAATATTCTCCTATACATCTACGCAAGGCAGAGGAACCCAGCCCATTTTGGCTGCTGCTTGGTGCTGAGAATATAGGACATGGAGGCAGACACTTGTGCTAAATGGGATCCCAAACTGGTTTGGGTGAGTTTAAATATCAGGAAGTCCACGGCAAAGAACAGACCATAGCAGTTTAGTTGTGCTGCCAATGTTTGTGTGTGATCTTGCATCAAGTTAAGGGGAATTATTCACTCTCGTCAAGAAGGGGCAAAATATTCTAGAAGCAGTGGTACTGAGTGAGGGCTGGGAAGCCAAGGAACAGAGAAGAAAGGGAAAACCGAATCTCACATTTCTACTAACAGTGCAATCCCGTGTAAGTATACATAGTAGTAAATCCCACTGTATTCTATGAAGTTTGTTCCCAAGTTAAGTGTGCATAAGATATGGCAGGCTACATCTCTGGCAACTGAGCTTCAGTGGATAAATACAGTGTTTGTGCACAAACTGAATTTGAGATAGACATGGCTCTTTCAGTTACTGGCATGCCTGTGGCTGCCAAGTCAATATCTTAGGTTAGTGTAAATGTTTGAGTGACAAGTACCCATTTGCACATGAATCAAGCATTTACAAAGATCCTGTTCCGAATGACATGGAAATATATGCCCTCTGTGTATGTCTTGGCCCTCTGCCAAAAAAAAGTATAGTTTCCTGCTGTGTAGGTACCGAAGTGGAAATGCGTGAGCGTTGTAAATATAAAGCTCATGAATACAGGAAAAGGCAATCATAAAATGCATGGGCTTCCACAGTTTATATCAGGTTTATGGTACAAATCAAATATATTTACTGGGCAACAGGTTTTATAAAGCTGAATAAAGACAAAAAGTCAACTTGTTCATGTCTGGCATCCTCAAACACTGTAATAAGGATGAAGATAAAGAGGAAAGAAATGTGAGATATATTGAAAAATCAGTACTAGTAGAGCAACAACCACCACCACCAGTAGTAGTAGAAATAATAATTGATGATGATGATGATCATGATAACTGATAATGATGAATTCTACTACTGTGGTGAATGTATCACAACTGGGTCATCATTAATGGGAACCATCAAATAGCTGAAGGGAGGAAGTTCCACAGCTAGGGTGCCACGGCAGAGAAGGTCTTGTCCCATGTTGCTGGCAAACATGTTTTCCTCATAAGCAGGATCACCAACAGGGCATCCAGTATATAAATGATATAGGCCATTCATAGAGACTCTGAAAAATTAACACCAAGTTGCATGGAATTGCATGAGGGCAGTGAAAATATACAAAGCTCCCCTATATCAGAATTGCTCTTCACTGCTTCCCAATCACTATAAAGTTTCATAATTCTTCACACATTTTTACAGCAACTGTATTTTAACAAGCATGCTCCTTAAAATGCTGCCAAACCTGCCAGTCTTACCCTGATGACTGAAGCATTAATTTTCAAGCGAAAGAATATTCATCTATTTTTATCTCGTGGCCACTTGCTGTTTTGATTAACTTATGCTGTAAAAACCAGGATCCCTTATCCTCGAGATTATATTTGTCCTGGATTAAGGCAATTAAATGATAACGATGGTTTTGCTTTCACAAGGCTGCTGCTGACACAGATAAAATCTGACAGATCAGATCTCCGACAATGTAATGGTGTCACAATGGAAGCATTTCTGCTCCACTTACATCTGTGAGGAAAAAGCGACATGATTGTTCAGGAGGAGAGAGAAAAAGGCAGCGTATACTGAAGCACCCAATTAAGCCACCTCTTTAAGGCCAACTTTCTGCTGGTCTGATATCCTTAGGCATGTTATCATAGCTAGGAACCTGTCCAGAGACATATGTGTTGTATTTGGAAGGCACCACACAGGTAAAATCAGTTCACATATGAGTGTGCAACATCATAGCAGCAGGAAAGGGCTTGGTCCCTTTCTATGGAGACCTATATCTGAATGCATCCATATTTCCTGAGTCTGATCTGTGAAGAGCGAAAGGCTGTGTTCATTCCACTCCATCATTGTTGTGATGGGTAGGGTGGAAGGAAGCTGTTTCTCTGAAACACTGTCTCAGCATTGGGGAGAGTGTCTGCAAGTGTGTGTGCTGAATATGTGGCGAGTGTGCATGTATCTGTGTCTCTATGGTGTGTGTCTGCACACATGTAAATAAACATTTGCCAAGGTTATCACTGGAGGCAACCCTGGTAGAGGTGGCCAACTGGTTAAAAACACGTTTTGCTGTCCCGGCCCTAAATTGTGATGAAACTTAACTATGGTTTGATGAAAGGATCCTGTTTCTTAAACTATGGTTTTAAATTAATAAGGCCAGTTTGTTGAGGTTAATCTAGATCAGATCAGAGGTTTTCAGATCAGAGGGAGAGGGGAGAATGGGTGAGGTGAGGCTCATTTCTGCTTGTTCTCTAAATGATAAAATATGATTTACCAAGCCACTACAAAGGTAACACATACATAGACACAGTAGCTCACCAGTCCCTGGAGATTTGAATTCCTTTAAAGTATCTAGGTGTTTCTTTACCACCTCTTTCCTTATCTTGAACTGCAGCTCCCTCCTTACAACGTTTGTTCTGTTATCACCAGGTTGGGCATTGCTTTTCTTTTGGGTGAAGACAAAGACCAAGAAAGTGTTGAGGAGTTCCACCTTCTCTCTGTCACCCAATAGCATTTCTCCATCTTCTCCATGCAGAGGACCTACCACTTGCTGATTCTTCTTTTTGCTTCAAACATAGCCAAATAAACCCTTTAAATTATTCTTAACCTCTCTTGCAAGCCTGAGCTCATTCTGAGCTTAAGCCTGCATTGTATTCAGCCTGCAACTGTTGGCTACCCGTGTATACCCCTTTGCAATTTCCTTTTTCTAACATTTCTTATACTTGCCCTTCTGAAATCTCAGCTCATCTCCTTATGCAGCTACACTGGTTTCTTTAGATGCCTCCCACTTTTCTTTCTTGTTGAATTGTCTGGATTTGTGCCTTCAGTATTTCACCTTTAAGAAACTCCCATCCATCTTGGACTCCCTTCTCTTTGAGTATTTCTGACCATGGGATCTCATCCACTAGGTCCTTAAGCTTTTTAAAATCAGCCTTCTTAAAGTTCAGAGTGCATGTCCAACTACATTCAGTTCCCTTACCTCTGTATAATGAAACCTAGGAGGACACGATCACTTCCTCCCAAGGTTTACAGTACTTTTTCTTCATTAATCAGTTCCTCTCTGTTAGAGAGGACCAGGTCCAAGATAAATGATTGTTGCTTCTTCCACCTTCTGGGACATGAAATTGTCAGTGAGGCAACTGAGGAATCTGTTGGATCTTATATTCTTGGCAGAGTTTGTGTTCCAACAGATATTGTGTTCCAACAGATATTAGGATAGTTGAAGTCTCCCATGATTACTGTATCTCTCATTTTTGAATGTGTGGTAATCTGCTGTACAAAGGCATTGTCCAAGTATTCAGTCTAGCTTGGCAGTCTGTAGTAGAAATCCACAATTTTTACCCATATACTCTCAGTCTGCCTCTAAGGTCATGGATCTCTTCACAAGTCTACACATCCTTTACTTATAATGCTACTTCCCCTCCCTTCCTGTTTGGTCTATTCCTTTTGAATATGTTATATCCCTCAATTTCTACATTCCAGTCATGAGTCTCATCCCACCAGGTTTCAGTAATGCCTATTAGGTTATATTTGCCATCCTGTATTAAGAGCTCAAATTTGTCTTGTTTCTCACACTCTGGGCATTTGGTTTAGATAGGCCTTTGGTTTCATTCAAGAGGACTCATTTGTTTTCATTGATTGCATTAGGCCCATTCATCCCTACCTCCAAAATATGTGTTTTTGTCATGCAGAAAGAATTGCAGCATTATTCTATTTTTCACACCACAGCAAATATATGGCATATTTATTTCCTTGCCATTTATTTCTTAACAATTGTGATATTGCAGTAGTAGAACCAATTATAATACACCAGAGAACAATTTTCTCTTTGTGTTAAGACATTTGCTGAAATAATATAGAAAAGAAAACTAATGCATTGATTTCAATCTATACCGAAGCCTAGGTTTAAAAAATTGCTTCAATTTTAACTTT
Source organism: Podarcis vaucheri (assembly GCF_965113315.1). Classification (NCBI taxonomy): domain Eukaryota; kingdom Metazoa; phylum Chordata; class Lepidosauria; order Squamata; family Lacertidae; genus Podarcis; species Podarcis vaucheri. The sequence goes on along the minus strand of NC_138761.1, from coordinate 69,250,662 downwards.
GGGGTATATATATATATGAATTTTGAAATATGGTTGCTATCTTAATTTATATAGACTACATTGTGGTAGTGGCTCTGTTTTTAAATTAATATGGCTCAGAGAGGACGAGAAATATTGAGTTAATTTCTTTTATCTCTATTATTTTCTTTTGCTGCTCCACTTAGTTAACAGAGCTGATACATTTAAGCAATTAAATACACCAGTCAGTTGCATTCAGATTTTCTCTATGAATGGCTTCAATATATATTTCAGATTCTGCTCCCAATTTAAAAAAGAAGATAAAGAACAAGTTTTTCAGTCCCCTGGGATACAATCTATAAAGGACAGGTTCATAAGGTGTGCATCAATTTATGAAACATATATTAGCTTAGGAATAAAATGCATGTTTGCCAATATACATAGTAGCTCTATTTCCAGTTTTGGTTGAGGTCTTCAGATTTAACAAAACAGGCATTGATTAGAGTGAATGTATTTCTATAAAACAAATACACTGTTATTTTGTAAAGGGTCTTGCAATCTAAAATTTGTTTAATAAATGAAAGTTGTGGAGGATAAGTAGCGTAAAACACACTGTCTTAAAGCAGTTCTACATAGTTTGAAGAAGGAACTGTCACCCAGCCCACACACCAACATCACTCTCAGTCTAGGTCACAGGCTAACACATGATCCAGCAGAGCAAAGAGTTCCAGATTCCTCAAACAAGCAAGTAAAGTGGCACGTTGTAGGAGAAGGCAACTTTCCATAGATTCTCTAATTAAGACTGGCTCCACAAGCACAACCTGCTACCTATGACTCAGCCCCTGTTTCTAAGCTCAGGACTCATTTAAGGTCATTTAGATCATCAATCCCAGCTGAGCTCCTTTGCCAGTCAGTGCTGTTGCATGAAGCCCATTGCTCTGGCATGAGTTCAGTGCTCTTGCCTACAGACCTGAATGTCTTGCCATTTGTATGTTGTGCTCTCTGCATCTGATCCAACATTATATCCCAGGCAACTGAACATTGATTGTCACGGCATCAGTTTGAAATAGAGATTCAAAACAGATGTTTACGTTGCCCCCATATTGGTTATATCCCTCAACAATAAGAATCAACATTTAACTATGATATCTGTGGCCAGCACCCTATTTGCTGCATTACTGAATTTTCTTTCATTATAAGAATGGCTGATGGAAGCTTCTCTTGAAGACAAATAGCTACTTCAACAGGAGCAGGCAGAGGGAGAATTGGCAAAATGGTTTAACCCTCTTTCCACAATCCCAATTCTGCTCAGTTCCCCACCAACTGCTATTTAAAGAATAAAAACTCTGCATATTAAAGAGTTACACACATTCAAAATAATGTGTAGTTTGTGTTGTAATATACAGTTACTGACTTGCACTTGCATGCATAAAAGGGTTAACCTGAGCCCTGAGCTCAGTTTCCAGTTGGGAAGGGCTCAGCAGGCCACCAGAAGCATTTACCGTATTTTTTGCTCTATAAGACTCACTATTTCCCTCCCAAAAAGTAAGGGGAAATGTGTGTGCGTCTTATGGAGTGAATGCAGGCTGCACAGCTATCCCAGAAGCCAGAACAGCAAGAGGGATCGCTGCACAGCGATCCCTCTTGCTGTTCTGGCTTCTGAGATTCAGAATATTTTTTCTTGTTTTCCTCCTCCAAAAATTAGTTGCGTCTTATGGTCTGGTGCGTCTTATAGAGCAAAAAATACGGTACCTCTTCCTTTCTCTCTGTCCTTCCTGGAAGAAGCTGGAGCTGCAGTATGGCTCACAGTTGAAAACAAACCATGTGAATGAAAAGTCTCTCTAAACGGAGATTTTTACCGCTTGCATCTTTCTGCATGATTCTTTTGTAAGGAAACAAAGTTCTTTCTTTTTAAGTCATTTGGAACCCTCCTCCTCCTCTTCCTCCTCCTCCTTCTTCTTCTTCATTTTACTGCCAGTGGTTGGAGAATTGTTTGCTGTAACTCCTGGAACTGTGAGTAAAATTTTCAGATATTTGCAAAGCTAAGTGGCTGTGATTTATTCTAGCCTAAAACTTTTTGTGAGGAATACTTGTTTAAAGGTAGATGAGGGCAGATGTAGATCTAACCAAGTTTTAATATGCTTGGACCAATTGCCATTGTGCCAAGTCTGCTGTGAGACAGTAAAAATCCCTCTTCCAAACCTCTCCCTCCAATAGTTTGATCCTAAGTGATATTCATCCCCACTATCACCAACCCCACCAATTATTGGGGCTTGTTGCACAAATAGGGACTGGAGAGATGTGCATGATTGGTGGTGATCCTAAGTGTGGGGTTACTAACATGGAGACAGCACCATCACACACCAGGTTGTCTGAGTAAGCACCTTTCCCCATATATACCTCATAGCCTACCTGTCAGAGCTGCTTCCAGATCCCAGCTCACTTAGGACCACGCTAGCCAGCGTTCACTTTATAAAAGTCTTTATTGAGTTACAGATTCCATTTCCGAACTGCAGCGTGCAGCTCTACGTCTTATAAGCTAGACCGATGAAGTCCTGTCTGATTCTCCGCCTCCTGCACACCAACTTAATACCCTAGCCTTGCTCCACCTCTTGCGTCTTTCCTTCCTCCTCTGGGTCCCTCTGCCCCCCGGGGTCCCCTCCTTCCTAGACTCTTCTGACGCTGACGACCCCCCGGACCCTTCTGCCTCCTTGCGGCGGGCTTTAGGACCTGGCTTCCTTTCCGGGCTGCTTACTGTGCCGCCTTCCTGTGTATTTGAACTTGGCGCGCGCGCCCAACCTTCCACCTTCCGCTTAACCGTTTCTTCGCTCCCCGATGGAGGTGTGGCCACTCCTGACTCATGCCCTCCCTCCTGCGGTGAGCTGCCGGATCCCAATGCCTGGTGCCCTTCCTCCCCACTATGCTCTGCTGGGGACGTTGGCCCCGATCTCCAACTGCTGCTCTCTGAACCCCCTCTGGTTCCTTCTCCCTGGGGAGTCCCCCTCGGTTTCCCCCTTGGTCTAGCCACTGGTGCTCCTTTCTGTGAATCTTCCGATTCACTGGAGAGACTCGGGGATCTCGGGTCGTCGTCATCACTCATCTTCCCTTCGGACTCCTCCCCCTCGCTCTCTGTTTCCTCCCTTTCCCACACCTCTGCTCCTGAACCCCTGACTATTTCTAAAGAACTGCTACAGAGTCTGTCAGAGTCAAGAGTGGTCAGAAACAATTAACAATTTTCCTAGCGGAATTTCCCTGTTGACTGAGATGAGATTCAACAAATTTTAGAGTACAGTGGTACCTCGGGTTAAGAACTTAATTCGTTTCGGAGGTCCGTTCTTAACCTGAAACTGTTCTTAACCTGAAGTATCACTTTAGCTAATGGGGCCTCCTGCCACTGAAACACAATTTCTGTTCTCATCCTGAAGCAAAGTTCTTAACCCAAGGTACTATTACTGGGTTAGCGGAGTCTGTAACCTGAAGCGTCTCTAACCCAAGGTACCACTGTAGAGCTCATTTAGTAGTCTCTCCCCCCCCCCAGTTTGAGTAGGTTTCATTGACAGCAGGTCTATCTGCATTTCAATCCCGCTGCATTATTTGTTGCTTTTCATCAAGATTGTTGCGTGATTGTTATTTTCATTACAGCTTTATTATTCTCCATTCTGAGAATGTTTTCATTGAAATGCAAAGGATATTGTTTTTCAGACACTACCACGACTACCCACATCCACACCCAACATTTGGGAAGAGTGCACTTAATGTTCGCTTAATGGATCTACCACCTAAAAGAATCAATACGCAGAGGAAGGAGATGGTCTGGTCTGTTTGGACAAAGTTCCCTATCAGCACAGCACCAGCACAACCATCTCTTTAGTGCAGAGATCCTTACATGCGGAGGCATCGATGGTCACCCTTTGAACTGAGCCAAAACAATTCTTTCCCAAAGGCTGTTCTAAAATGGAAAAGTTGAGATCACTATGTATGTACTCAGCTAAAGAAGGAATCTGCCCACTTCCAAGCCATGGCTTTATATCAGAAAGACAGAAAGAAATGCAGTTTGGCTTCAGCTCTCTATTTTTGTCTCTGGATTCTTCCATTATGTGCAGCTGAAAGTTATTTTGGTTTTGCTGTATGTCAGAAAATAACATAGCTCTCCTTAAGGGGCTTTGATTCTGCTCATGCTATTCTGGTGACCTTCAGAAAAGGAGGTTTCTTGTATTCAAGGGCAGAAAGCAATGTCTTTAGTGATAACACCAGCACATTATAGGATGCATGTGTGGCATGAAATGTGTGACTTTCTAATTGCAATTAAATATATTCAGGGTGTTAATTGCAGCTGGAGGGCAAGACAGTTTGAAGGCTGCAATAAGGATTAGGAGCTAGGGCTGGTGGTGGTGGGGGGAAGGAAGGCACTAGTGTCAGGGGTTGGGGGGAAGGCAGAAGGAGATGAAATCCTAAGGGTTACCACAATAAATACTTTTTATTGGCCCCCCCCAAGATTCCAATTAACATTCTTCTTAGGAGCACCACAAGGATGCTTTCTAGTGTGCTGTGTAACTAAATTGGGGTTAGGGAAAATAAAAGAAGAAGGACCTGATCTGCCTCCCTGTAATGCAAAAACAGCACAACAAGAGTCTTATGCCCTAAAGGGAAGAGAAGCTGATGGAAAGCAAGGTACTTAAGCGAAATCTGGAATTCTGTAGGTTGTAGAGAGCACTTTAGCTTTATTGTCTAAGGCAAGATTGCTATTATATGGAGGCAACTACCTATTGGTTCCATATAGTCACTGGAGTTAGGAGAGGTTAAGGGGGATACCTTAACCATTAGCCAGAAATCCCAAAGCCAGGGCTGTGTGTACTTAAAGAAATAAAAACCCCAACTCTTGCTGCAAGGCAGCCCAAAATTCAGTACAAAGAGGCGAATTCTGATTATTTGACCTAAATATAAGAAAATAAGAAAATTTGCACACTTGATCTCACATTGCATACTTTGCTTTGCTTCTTAAAACTATTATTCATTGTTGGTTCTTGTTCTGTCACAGGAAGAGGCAAGGAAGTATGCAGGGTACTGAAGTCCTGCCTTGCAATCATTGGAAATCTTATCCAGCCAACCCTTTGGCTTCTGAAATGAGAGTGGATCCACTTACCTTTAGAAATATGTTCACAGCCATAAACATCTAGAAATTCACTTTGAAATTATACACAGTCCTGCTGAAAAATGCCCCACTCAGCCCCCAACCTTCAGGTGTTGAGTAGGTGTTGATTTTATTTTTTGTGTGCATCTTCACCTGAATGCAAGTTGAACCCTTCACATGATCAGGAAGCTTTCTTTATCAGGATCTTCAAATATTCAGAAAATTCTGCTTGCATTCACCTGAACATGAATAAAAGCTCGATTTGGACTTTTGCCACTCAACATGGGAAAGGTCAGGGACTGAGTAGGCTGGGTGACGGGCACCAGACATATTAGAGGCGGGGCTTGAGTACATGCCTCTGTCCCCATATACCAGGCATCCCCAAACTCAGCCCTCCAGATGTTTTGGGACTACAATTCCCACCATCCCTGACCACTGGTCCTGTTAGCTATGGATGATGGGCGTTGTAGTCCCAAAACAGCTGGAGGGCTGAGTTTGCGGGATGCCTGCCATATACAGTCAGAGCAGTCACATGCTCTGTCAAATGCTGAAACATGCCTTGGGTGATAATGGAGTCAAGTGTTGGTAGTGTAGTTTGGCTTTTGTGATTCTGAAATACTGTACTCTTTCCTGTAGTACTGGGTGCATTTAAAAAATAGCCATAATTTAACTGGGCACCGTATAAAGAAGTGCTTCCTTATGTCTGTACTGAACTGATTGCCCCAAGTTCTAGGATTAAGAGAAGGACTTCTGCATCCACTTTCTACACACAGTTAATTGGCCCAACAATGGCCCATTGGAGCATGCAATAGGCACACTAGTGAGGAGGTCTCAGCATAAGTTTCCTTCCTTCTCCACTTCCCCTAAAAATCTATCTTGTTCTAGGGACATGCTTTGCAACTATTGTCTTGATAAGACCATAATTATTTTCCAGGGGAGACAGGAGATAAAATTATCACAGCAGTGTCCCCAAAGAACTCACACATACAATTAGTGTAACTATTAGGTGTGTCTGCAGTGTGCCCTGTGTAGAAGAGTTGTTGAGGCAGCAAATATTCATTTGCCTATCAGAGACATGAAGTGCCTTTGAAACCTGCATAACTGTTAATATTCTCAACAGCAGGAAAGGGATATTGGATTACCATTACACACTGCTGCAGTGAAATGTGTAGCTTGGCCCTGTTCATCCAAACTCAGGCATGTTTACTCAGAACATCACAAATGAAGCTTTCTTCACAGCAAGAAGTATTAAAGCTTAGAATGCATAGGTTGGAATAACATCAAAGAATACATAAGAACTATGTATGTATGTCCTGTTGAAGAATATGGGGCTCTGAGAGTCCAAGTTACACTTCTCCAGTTGAACCATGAAGGTCCAACTATTCCAAAGATCTAAAAACTGGGAATTAGAATGTCAGCTTTGGCACAAAACAGGTGAAACCTGTGGAATTGTACCTGCATAATAAATTGTCAATAGCACTGGTAGTATCTCAGAGATATTTCATTGAGAGTTGCTCCTCAATATCTTGGTATTTGCTAATCTTGTGCATCAAGATGAAAGAGGGATGCAGCATAGACCCAAATACCCAGTTACCTGGACTATCTCCAACTCTAAACCTGTTTAGTACAGAACTGATCCACACCTTGCAAATTACCAGGATACCTGGCGGTGTTGCCCCATAAGTACAATGCTAGCAGTATTAGCAATAATAACATGCAGGCTTTTGTCATGTTTGGTGGAGGTGTCCTTTGGGTCTAATATTTGGATTGGTTCATGAGAACTGCTGCAAAATATTTTGGTGGCAACAGATATTAGCACAGAACTGGACATCTGCTTTATGCTCCAAAGGAATGGAATGGTTCTTTCAATTCCTTGCAGCTGCAGCAATGGGCACGCAACATCAGAGAATAATATTAAAATGCTAAAAATATTATAAGAATTATTAATATTTAGGAGAGTGGGCTCACAGAAAACTGGGCCACCCTACTTTCAACTGCAACAAGAGGTCCTATTTTAATTTTTCTCTATATTGTTACTTCAGGCAGGGTACTTTTTACCAACACTGAGATACAGACTTCAAATTTTCTTGCAGTTGCTGAGAGGCTCAGAGAATATTGTGTGTGAACCTGGAAGAAAACAAACAGCAAGCTATCAAAGTAAATAGCAGTCAGTTGAAAAGGCTGAATAGAGGTTAATTCAATTATTTAATGGATGTCTACTTCTGTTCTTTCCTTCGGGCAGCTGTGCTTTTGCGTGTTCTGCTTTCCACTCCAGACATATCTCTTCAGAGTTCTTTCCCCTAACAGCAAGAATATTTCACCTTCCTTCCTATATACCTTAGTCTTCACCATTATGACAGTCTTCCCATACAGTTGGATGCCTAAGTTTTGCTGTGCCCACTGGTAATGTGAATGACACATTCAGTCCAGTAAAAATGTAGGATTTTTTTTTTTTGGGTGGAAAGGTTTTTAAAATATTAGTGGACAAAGCTTATGAGCAGGCTGTACCTTTATTTATCAAATGAGTAGTTTTAATAATCTCATACCTTTGGCATGCAACAGGGCCTGAAATTTTGGGCAATTTATGCCCATCATTGCTGCACCTTCAGCTCTTGAAACTACTTATAAGAGGCAGGGTCTGGGTATCTTAACCAGGTCTCACCAGAGTTGCTGCATATTTTCAGACTGGGGTGGCATGGACACACAGTCCAGTCCAAGTATAAGTTACAAAGATGGGGCTCCTGTCAGTTTGCATTTCTTTGTACAGAAGGTATTGATCTGCTGTATAGAGATCTTTCCTATTTTATTGATTCAAGAGGGTTCTAGAAACTTCTCTGTGTGATATAAGCTAGTGCAAGCTGGAGGTTTCTAGCCGACAAGCAGGTTTCTATTCTGCCTAGAAAGAGGCAGAAGGTTCTGATGTTTGGGTTATTCCTTCAGAGTTATTCTTTCAGAGAAGCTGAACAGCTGGTTTAAACTGGTTCTGTCATCTCTTTCACTCAAGGTCATGCTGACTATAATAATAGGCCAGAAGGAACTTGAGTTTCACTTTCTATCTCTCTTTCTTTCTGGTATGGTGTTCTGTACATAGTACAGCTTAGTGTTAAGGTTTTAGTCCTATTGTAAGTTATTGTAAGTTTAAGTTAAGGCTGCTGCAGCTGGATTTCTTATGGGCAGTGCCAATCCTCAATGTATGGATTTTTGACCATTATGCTCATTTGCCTTCAGTAGCAGTAAAGCTCTGCCAGATGAAATACAATTGCCCCTGTTGTATTTTTTTGGGAATCCTGCAACGAGCTACGTTTATTTTACTCTGCTAGCTATACACTGGAATTTGCTCTGGATCAATATTGAGCAGAATTCTTGACACCTCCATCCTAAATCCACTGAAAAAATCTGGATATTATCAGAGTTCGGAGGTAATTTTGTCCTTATATAACACCTTGCTCCAACATGCTGGTTAGGAGAAGAAAGACAAACCTGTTAGGGGTTGCAACCATTTTGGGCCATGGAGTTTTGAGAAAAATAGTTGCTGTGGTGCATATGGCAGAACACAAATGGTTGCCATGGGGATATGGCATAGCACAAAATGCCTCCCACATGTAAAAGAGCAGGGAAAGAATGACAAGAGCACAAAATGGTGCATTGTTGGTTTTTGTTGGAATATTTACTGAGACCTTTTATAGGCTCTACAAGCAGTGCTGGAGTGGCAAATCTTGCTGTACATAATGGTAGCTGCAGCACTGCCCCATCCTATCAGAATGATGGAGGTTCCTGTTCAAAAGGAAAGTGGACTTGCTTAAGGCTTTTGCTTCAGATTGCTTTTTCTCAGCGCAGGACAACAGCTGTAGCAGTAAGGCTAATAGCTAGTTGACACTATGCACTGCACATTTACATGCTTTCCACAGCAGTTGAATGAGATGCTTGGAGAGGGGAGATATATTTTATAATGCAGCTGTCAAGACATTGCCGCCAGAAAGCATAACAGGTGACGTTATGTAAAATCCTATCCAGCTGTCAGATTTCGCTTAGATTTATGTTAGTTGGCGAAGAGATTGAAAGCAGTAATGGTCCTTCAAAAATAGAGGAAGAAGACCAAAGTTATATCATGGTACTGTGCATGTTTGTTTATTCAGAAGAAAGTTCAGGAGTTCCTTGGGTCTTTCTCCTAGGTATCTTTGCATAGGATGGCAGCCATGATGTTACATAATATGTTTGGGATAACATTGGTATGGGAAGGAATGTTCCACCATGTTGTGTTCTGGTTGGTTGTTAGAAAATGATTGGGGTCTGTTTTAGGGGCTGACCAGAAGTTTAGAAGTTCACAGGAGGGTCAAATGTTTCGTTTAAGGTACTTTGAAGATATAAGAGTGAAAGGTGGAAAGAAGCACAACAGATTTTGGGAATCAAAACTGAAACAGCATTCTGCTCTAAGCTTGAACTATTGGAAAGTGTTAGCATGGTTGGAGTACTGTGGCAGAAAGAAGGAAGGAGAAGACCTCTAAGGGACCCAGGGAGGCAAATTGAGAAGTATTGGTAGGTTAGGGAAATAGTCCAGAACAGGCATAGCAATATCAGCCCTCAGTCACTCCAACTGAGCCCCCTGGGAGTGCCCCTCAGAGCCATATGTGCCATAGATCTGTCACATGCCCCTTAAACTAGCAACTTGCCACCAGGTACACTGGGTTTTTTTATCCCATTGCCATTGCTGAAATAAGGTTTCAGTCCAGTCCAGTGAGCTGCTGTACATGGGTTGTGTGGGTGGGTGCCATCTTGTCATATGCCTCAGGCAGTCAAATTTCTTTGGCCAGTCCTGGGTTATATAGAGAGATCATGGAGCACATAGCAGTGTAGATATAAAAACTTGTGATATTACATTTTGAAAGTTTATTATATATATAGTTTGCTCTGGATTTTGCTGTCCAGAGAATGCTTTTCTGTCACAAACACTTTCTTTGAAACATTAAGTTTGTATAGGCTTGTTGAGGTTTGCTGTTCTGCTTTTGCTAGGTTTTCCTTTAGCCATAAAGTGGCCCTAGAATAGAAAGGGGGGGGGAACCCATTCACTTTCTGTCTTCATCAATCATACTACGACAACCTATACAATCCATTGCAGAGTAAAAAGACAACCACTGTCTGACTGGGAAATGTAGCAATGGGATAAGTAATGCTTGAGAAATCAGTAGACTGTGACTAACTACGGTTGATGACTTTGCATGTCTCATGCGAGCTCTTTAGTACTGATGCCAATATCCACTGACACTTCCCAGCAAAGGCAAGGAAGAAGCCTTTATTTACATTGTCATTCAACATACGTCAATAACAATAACACAAAATTAGAGAGAACAGTGTGGTCCATTTGATAGAAAGCTGGGGAGACCACATGCAAACAAGAACAGGGGTTCTATAGCTTTAACAAATATATTTGATATGGAAGAGACTTTTTTTCATTACTTCATTTCTATTATTAAAGACTTCATTTGTTTTTCATTCTTAAAATTATATTCATATTCTTATTAATTCAGTATTCTTTTATTTGTTTTCATTTTTACATTTCCTTGCCTTTCTCCCACACCCATAACATATTTTCCACTTCCTGCAGATGTGGTAGCAATCAGAACTGATTTGGCAGCAGCCATGTTATTTAACCAGAATGCCCCAGAACAATGTAACATACAAGGCATTGGGATGGGGGTGTGTGTGGTAATGGCAGCCACCACATAAAATGGTCTCTGTCTCTGTCTAGAATGCTGACATTTTTTCTCAGAACACCCCAGAATGATTAAACACTGGATATATTCTGGCAAAATAAAACAGCAGCTTCTAGGAGGCAACTGCTGAAAGGACATTGAGTGCTGATGGGGAAGGCAAGTCCACCCCTCCAAATAAGTTATGAATGGGTATGAATTGGGAAATGAGTATCAACAGAATACAGTGTGTGTGTGTGTGTGTGTGTGTGTGTGTGCGCGTGTGTGTCCATAAGAATCCAAAAGAGGGTAAGAAAGTCTAAAAGAAGGGTTAGAAACATCAGACAAGAGTGAAAGAGTGCAAAAGGCTAGTATATATAAGACCACAGCTGTCAGTCTACAGAGCACTTCAATACGAGTGCTCATTATATCTAGTTTGTGGCACAGATCATCATCCGTCGAATCTTGAGCGCTGCTGTGCAGCATCTGGCAACGTTGTATGTTGTAGCAAGATTGGAACTTGAACCAAGCGAACCCCATTCAACACAATTTTTTATTACTTGCAAAACTATGTGAAAGGTCTTGCATTCTCTCAGGAAGGATGAGGTTGAAGCACCAGAAGTGCAGGATGGCTTGTGATTAAAAGAAGTCCGTTTAATCTTAATGTTATACAGTACTTAGCTTTTTACCTGGGTGCATGTAAATAGAATATGAGAATCAGAAAGCAGAAGGAAGCCATATAAGAATGAGGGTGAGGGAATAGTCTTTGGGTGCCTCTGGATGGTACAGGAGGACATCAAGCTCATATCCAGATCTTTTGCAGATTACAAATAAATGGATAAATAGAATTAAAAGTGTGGGGTGAACAAATAATAAGGAAATGTGTAAATTTCCCACAGACAAATTAGGATGTTTACTGTCATATAATCACCCCATATATAAATAAGAATGAATGCTTAATAAAAACAGGGCATGTGCAATTGTCTCCAGTAAAGTTCCCCAGAGGAGTTTTGCAAATTGCCTAGAATTGGCCTTTTAGTTGAATACATGTGTAAGATATTTGTTAATGTGATCAAGAATACAAAAAGGATTGGAAAACATTTGTATAGTATTTTAAAAATCAGTATAAACAAGTGAACAGATTAGCAGGACTTGAATAAATTCAGCAGTAGAAGAGGAAGTAGGAGATAATTAGTAAGAAGTAGAACTAGGTAACTTAGAATATGTGGAAGAGAGGGAAAAGAAAAGATATCAGAGAAGGAGAGGAAGGTAAATACTTTTTTAAAAAAAGGTATTTGTGTATGTGAGTGTTTGCATTGGTGCACTACAGATCTTGTAACAGTTGAGCCCCTATGTGCGAAAAATAGTTTTACCTTGTTTATTATTACTATGCTAATGGTTATGTACTGGGCGGCGAAATTAACTACGGTAACTACATCTTAATGTTTACATGCAGATTGATGTATCCATTTCCACTAAGAGATACAATTTCTCACTAAATATTAATTGGTTCCTTTTGAAGCAAAGAACAATAATATGACATTGTTCATACAAGTAATTGCATTCAAATTACCGTTGCAGGTTGTTTTTTCCTCATTATAAATTGAGACCAGTGATGCCAGTCCAATTCATTACCACAGTATTAGTCCATATTCAATACTAGGAACACAAGCTATATGGCTGAATTAGAAAAAATGAAAGTTTGGATTAAATTTTGATCCAGGTAACATTGGGAGATGGTAGCAGTGGGAATATGTTGGTCCCATAAGGAGAAGCACAGAATTAAAACTACTTGAGATTAAAGCCTGGGGGAGGAAATTCCACTTGGGTTAAATAGCTGGTGGGAAAACGTTAACACTTCCTCTTCTCTGCTTATGGTCATCCCTGCTTGGAGCAGCTTTCCGTGCTGAAAAATGGCCAATGGATTATCATTTGCGCTGCAGAATTTGCACAAGATTGAGAGTGGTTTTTCTCCCCGTCTCTGATCAGAACACCAGTTGGCATCCTATTCTATTTTCCTATCCACATCCTCCCATTTGCTTTGGCTTTCTTTTAATTCCAACTCCCTGCCCTTGCAAAGTCATAGAAACATCTGATGTTTTTTTAAGTCACGAAAGGAAGGGGAAACAACATTCAAATGGCAGCGACAGAATGATGAAAAATGCAAGCTCTGAAATACTTGCTGGGGGGCAAGAAGACTTGCACGTGTCCCATCATCCGCCATGGCTGGGCTTAAACTGACTTTTGTTGCCATGCAAATCACAAACACCTCTTCGTCACAAATACGCTCTATTCAACCCTTTTCTTATATGCCGAGTGGATTGCACAGCCTAGGACAGGGATTAAGTCACAACCATGGGTTGAGAAGATCTTTCTTTCAGCCTGATTAGTATTGGCTGTAGCCGTGCCAATGAGAACAAGTGCCTCTGCCACTGAAGGTGCATCTAACAAGGGCAGCTGAGGCAGAGGTGCTGCACAGTCCCCTTCGCAAGCCCATAAGAGTGATCTGCTTTGCAAATTATTACAGGCTCCACCCCTTCATCTTCTTCCACTTTTTTCTAGGACCCCAGTTTGCTTTTCCCTCTGCTTCCACCACACCACACATCTTTTTCTTAGGACTCAGTTACACAGCTGCAAATAAAACGTTTTAAATGTGCTTTAAGTGCAATATACAAATGTGACACTAGATGGTGATAGTGAGCTATGCTAAATTCAATGTTTTTTCAAAACGTTTTTTAATAAAGCATTTTCACAGCGTTTCTTTATATGTGTGTAGATTCCACCTTAGACGTATTCACTTTCCATTAGCTCACTTACTTCTGCTAGCACATCCTCTTCAATTTTTCTAATCATATAGGTAGCTGTGTGTGGAGTGACAGAATTTATCTGTTGGCTGCTCTGCTGCAAGACGAGCCATGTTAGCCTGTTCTCTCTCTCTCTCTCTCTCTCTCTCTCTCTCTCTCTCTCTCTCTCTCTTTCTCTCTCTCTCTCTCTCTCACACACACACACACTGCATTGCAGTTTCTAGATGGGACACTTGAGTGGCCTTGCATACTGAAGATATTCCACACTGAAGGATTTGTATTGGATGCCTGAACATTTGAATGACCAGAAGTAGAATTTTAAATCTGATAAAATGTAAATGGTAATGGGGAATCCTCATACAGGGAGAAAATATACTTCAGAAGGCCAGGAAGTACAAAACCAGCATTTATTTATTTATAAATGTTGATTTAATTTAAGGCTATTTGTCCCATATCTTAACAGTATTTAACATTTAGGGAAAGTAGAACTATGCCTGCAAATACGAAGTATTGAGTTTTTGTGACAGTTTGTACCTAAGGCATGTTCTAATGCATAATTCATTTAAGCTGTGTCAGAGAACAAACTAGACCTAGAAAATTATTTCCTTAACAGCCTTTGAAAATCTAGAGTAATGCAAGGGGGTAAGTTCACAGTGGCTGAAATCTGTAATTGAATGTGCTTGCTAATTTAATTTCCTCTGCTTGTTCATGAGCAAAATAGCATCCTCTCTGATCTGCACAGATTAAAAGTGAAAGGACAGACTATTGGGGTGGGTGGGTCGGTTTGCTTATACCTTTGGAAACTAAAAAGATGTGTAGAATATGTAGAAACTCAGTGAATGTGGACAGCTATAGATCAACATGGGTCCTTAATTTCAACATATGCTATGGTGGAGACACCCATTGAATGTTGACTGATATTCCTTCTCCTGTGTCTGACAAACGTACTAGACGCACGGTGGCAGAGAGGTCAAAATGCCTGACTGTATCCCTCATGAAATGAATGAATGAATGTTCATGGGCAAGCAGGGAGAGCATCACTGTTGAGGTTCAACCTCCCACCTGCCACAGCTAGTATTGTGCCAGAGGCAGTAAAAGTAGCAAGGCCGATCCTTCACTGTTGCCATAATTGCCAAGAATATGGAAACGTTCCTAGGGAAAAGAAAATAGAAAAAGCAAAGGGCGTGAATTACCTCCAGAAAGACTGAAGGGAAGGACAGCAGTTGGCCATAAAAGTGGAATGAAACATTGAACCAGAAACTAGCAAATGGGTACCAAGTGTAAGTCATGTGGTTCCTCTGGTCAGTAATTATGGGGTTCCTGGGAATGGTAGTGGTTGCAACTAGGACTCGATAGTCAGAAAGATGCCTCATTTATGGTGGCAAGTTATTACAGGTGGGTTCTTTGTGGCATAGTGTATGTGTGAAGGTTTGTTCATGCATAGCCCTGATATTAATGACATATTTGTGGTGGAACACTGCAGTGTAGGCTGTCCCCGCCCTACTTACACATAGCCCAGTGGAACATAAGGACGGCACATGTTGATAGGAACTGCAGACATGTATTGGCTCCACACTACACATCGTGTAGTGGGTGGTTGATGGTTTGTGAGCCCTGTGCTTGTGTCACACAGGTCACACACAAGGTATCAGTTTCCCTTATCTCCTGTTTTCTTGCTCTCAGCAGGTCCTGCACGTTTAAATTTGCTTTATCTCAGATAATGTGAATTTGTTTATTCAGACTTTGCATAGTCAAAGGGAGTAGACAATAGCAGGTCAAATGCCAAACCCCAAATGACCCTACATCAATGACCCTATATCACATTGGATATGTGAATATCCAAGCTTAGAAACATGAAGCAGTATCATTCTGTAGTAGAGGCTCATCTATTAGGCTGAATTAGGCTGCCTTAAGTCAGACTAGTTCAGGTGTGCCACCACCTATCAGTTTGCTCCTCCTTAGTCTAGTGTTGGTCCTTGTAAAATTCGGCAGGGAGAAGATGGAGGACAATTAGTTGGCTCCTATTCTCATTGGCTTGGGCTCCACTTACTGCTGGTCTCTTAGCTTTCCATCCCCCCAGTCCTAATGAACACAGGCTGCCACTGGCACTCTGAAGAAGATTTTGAATTATGAATAGTATCATCATAAGATAACAAAGCTGTATTTAACTAAAATAAATGGGAAGCATTGGTGAAATAATCTGCATTTTATTTAGGAGAATAGGTGAGGCCTTCTAAAATATGAATCACTGACACGTTTTATAACATTGGGCAGTTTGACATAAACCAAACAGTGCATTTGTTTGTTAAATGCCTCTTTAACAATTTTGCATCTCAATCTAAAGGATGATATGCCCCCTCCCTCGTCCCCCAAAATAGTATCACAGAATTAATTACAACATTTAGGAGATGACAAAATATCTGCCATATCAAATATATTTTGAAGAACAAAGATATTAAGGAGGCATACTCTTGGAACAGAAACATTTTAGTAGTATGCCAAGATGTGTACCAAATAACTATCCAGACGGAGAATGCATTCAAACACACAAAACATTTCCTGTCCTTGGTTAATTTTTATTTTGAAGAGCCTTTTGGATGCAACCTTCATCACAACAAGAGCCTATTTCTTGCAGTCATAGATATACAATAGTGAAATGAATTGGAGGTGTGGTGGGCAGGGCTGAAATGTTCTTTTGTGTGCGCGGGAGACTATGCTTCTAATTCAGGCACCTGTAATCAACCACTGAGTGCCTATTAGGGCTAAATAATAATGCCCCATTGTCTGTTTAAATTCCCTTATTATGAAATTAATCAGAATTTCCAAGAGAATGAAATAGGCATGATAGGCTTGATGTCCTGAGATCTGGCGAAAGCCTTGAATCTAGTTGTGGCTTTGCCTCAGCAGGAAGTTCTGCTCACACAAGTTCTGTGTGGAAAACCTCTGGAGAGAATGGGTATGGAGTGATGACCTACAGGACGTACAGAGGGCTGGTGGAAACCAATAACCAATAGTGATTTAACACTAAGTGCTAAGGAACATAGCATAAACCCATTGTGGGAGCTGCACAACAGCACTATCAAACCCTGACAGTGTGTCATGGTTTCTCAAAACTCAAGACCAAACATTTCACTTTCTCATCCAGCTTATACGCAGTGTCTGCATGCCCTTCACTTTCCCTGTGCATCTTCTCTCAAATTTTCTCAGCATTCCTCTCCCAACTTCAAAATGGTGATTTGTCCCTGTTTCCCCCCTTTTACAGCCACTTTTTATTTTTTCATCTTATGACTCAGTTCCCCTCCCATTTGTAAAACATGTCTGCGTCTGTTCCCTGTGTAATAATTCTCAGATCTTGTGTCCTTTTCACATAGCTTCCTAGCCATATTTATACTCTCCTTATTTACACACAAGTGCCTCTAAATCTACCAATTCCCACCATAGTATTTCTCTTTGCTTATGCTTGAGCTATTCCCAGAGTGATTCATGTAGTGCTGCTACTTGGGCAACTGGGAGATCCATGCAGCACCTCATACACAGTGGAACTTGTGGAAAACCAGTCTTAGGTCGCATTCAAATGTTTACTTATCAACGTAACAGAATTTTTTCCTGTTACCAATAGCTCTATTTTTATTTTATGTGTTCCTCCCTGACCTTTCTTTCCTTTTCTTGAAGCTCTTAGAGTGCAGTCCTAATCTGTTGATGTTAATAGCTAGAGTAGGGTTAGAACGACACTTTGCTTCCTCTGTGCTAGTAGGGCAAAAATACTGCCGGGCTTCAGGTGATGGGCCACAAAACAGGGCTTTTCAAGGATGGGGGCAGCTTTGGATCAGCTGGATCCTGTCCCCCCTGGACTCCCCAAAGGGCTACATCTTTTGAATCCCTCAGGTACACCAGCACATGGCATAGTGAAAAGGTAAGGAAAAAACATCTACCACCCGCTTCTATCCTAATCATTGTTAGCTAGCAGGACCTGATATGTGACGTCTGCTACTCCTTCCTGAATCCACCTAGGGATGCTGTACAAGATGTCTAACAAAGCTTTATGCTTCTAATCCCTATCTCCTGTCAGAAATTTAACCATAACATATTTATCTTAAAACACTGGGACCTATATTTTTGTGATGAAGATTTTGTCTTTTAACACCAGGTCTCGATGCATTCTGGTAAGAATAGTTCTTAGACAACATCTCTTGTAGTCTTTGCTCTCACACAAAAGCGTATATTTTTTTAGGAGTAAAGGATTTTGGCTAAAGATGTTGAGTGAAATTGTAACAATGCACACATTGAACATGACCCATGTAGAAAGAGACTCATTATATTTAATTCTTGGTGATAACAATATGAGCACGGACAGGAAATTTGTTTAGAGCTATACATAAACAAAGCTACTTTTAGGTGCCCCCCTCCCAAATTCTCACACTGATAAGAATGTACCACAGCCACTAGGAGACATGCATTTTGTTTTGCAAAATCCCTAGCAACAAATATACCCATCTTTCAAAGTTAAGTTTCTCTGGATAAAACATGCAATTCAAGTAATGGTATATCAAGGTTTCAGATTAATTGGCTTTATGAAGCAACATTCAATTCATCTGCAAAGCAAAGCAATTAATATTTCTGAGATCAAGGGCCAATGTCTGATTCATACCACTTTGACATTGTGATTAAAGCTAGCTATTTATTTCCTGGTCTAAGCCCTTCTGGTATTGGAAGGAAAAAAAGAAGGAAATCGGTTCTCAAATGCGCTATGGTACTTTCTACAGTTAAATAACACTGAGAAAGTGAAATCTTCAAAAAGCCCAAATTAAAAAGCTAAAAAAAGTTTTAACTGAAACTCGCAATAATGAGCAACAAATGAAATCCTCAGGAAAACTTGTGCTAATTCTTTGGCTTAAGAAAGCTAAACTGGCAGGTCTTTGGAAAGCCAATTCATCTATACTACACAATAGACAAAGCTAAGAAAAAGAAATGACAGAACCTTAAGGTTTCTGTGTGTCATAAGGTTGGAGGTAGATGCCATCCATCTACAAGAGGTCAGATCCTGCGTTTGGGGTCTGAAACCTCTGCACTCATTGTTTAGCATAGTTCATTCCTGATCTAGGTGGTCTGGTGACAAATTAATCTGACACCAGCTTCGCAATTTCACATCTTGATCAGGCACTGTTAAAAGTCTTGATGTTTCTTATGAGGTATAAAGTATGAATTATTTCACCAAGCGTGACATGATATCAAAAAGGTCAATCGCTTTTGTATCTATAGATACAGTTGCATTGAGAGATATCAGAAGTGCCTTTTGCAGATACACTGAAAAGGCACTAGAGTTGTTGTTTTCCAAAACAACTTTGTTGGTTAAAGTTGTTATCCTTACTCATTTTACTTATCCATGGAAAAGTCTATAGCAAAGGAAGCAGTCCTGCAAGTCTCTACTTCCGATGAGCTATTCTTCTCACTTGGACAATTTACCATGTAGTAAAATTACTTAGGTCTCTTTTGATTTAGGCTTCTATCTTATACCCAGTGTCCTGGAAGTAAGCCCCGCTGAACTCAGTGGGACTTACTTTTGAGAAGCCATCCGTAGGATTGCATTACTAGGTACCAGTCCAACACATAGTGGAATTCCTCCCTTCCACTAGTGGCAGTAATTGGACTGTTATGAATTCCAGTCACTTCTAGCTTGACCTAGAGGTGAAAAAAAGAGATGTCCAAACATTGTCGCGAACTGGTCAAGTCTCTTAAGGCACAGTTTATCTGAAGAATTGTACCTTCCTATAAAAATAAATGCCAGTTCTATGGTAATGTTATCTTCCTCCTGGAAACATAGTATACACAATAAAGTTTACATGTGTTAAGTAGATTTGTCTAAAGAAGTATCCTACAAACATTCATGAGGTTTGACATTGTAACTACAAGTGTAAAACAACGTAGACAAAACATGACTATATGGAACAACTTGTTTGCAAGGACACATTATTACTTACAGACTTACTGTGACTGACAATTGGAATAATGATATTCCAATATCCTCATCTAGACCAATATTGTGCATTTCATTTTGATGCTAAGAAATCAGCCTCGAAACATAAAATGAAGATAGATTAGGAGTTAGATGCTCATTTCAAGTCCCCAAACTAAAAGTAATTAAGAGTGTAGTGTTTGTGGAAATGCAGCAAAACTGAGCATAATCTTACTTTGTCTAATTGGGACAGTACTGCACAAAATAAGACATGTATAGCTGAGTACATAATTTGCTTCAATAATAGTAGCAGCATAGTTTCCCACTGTATCTCTCCAGGGCCAAATAGTTAACTGTTTTTTCCCATTTATACATTGCATGCTAATACTGAATATGATTTGGAATAGTTTGGGGATAATGCATATGAAAAAATTTAAAACACCAAGTCCATGTCTAAAAACTCCTAAAACCTTTATCCTTCGTTTACCAGTAGTTCATCTCTGCCAGCCCAGCATATCCTCTATTTTTTAAAAGAAAACTGGGAAATAACTGAGTTTATCTTTACAGATACTTAAAAACAAATATATGGCAGGTTTTCATTACGTGCCTCCAAAGAGATCATCAGATTGCTATACAGTGTATTAAGGACAAAAGAAAAGCTCCTGAAACAGAGTTATGATTCAGCAAATAACTTTGGCATTGATCCATTTAAATGAACACAAGCATAGATTGAGAATACTGTCACAAATTATTCTTCCTGTGCCTAAGTATTTTTGAGTGGGACATTTGTTGCAAAATGATACTTGGAAAATGCTTTTTGTTCCAACAAGACTTGAAAAACACAAGACGGAAACATCTCTAAGAACATCCCCCTACACACACACACACACACACACACAAAACTTTAATTTTTGTCAAGTACTATTTCAGCACCATGCTTCCCTTCAGGAAAGGAGTACTTGGAGATTCTCTAAAATGCTGTTACATCTCCCCTCTTTTTGCCTCTGCTCCTCTGGAGATGAGCAGACAACCTTTCCAAGTGCATGTGACCTATTGGATCACATTTCTATGATCACAGGTGCCAATGGATTTCACGTGGCCCTCTGTAGAGGGCACAAAGTGCAAAATTGTCATAATGTCACAGGTTGCGTGACTCTTATTGTTTTGGTGCCTTGGTCTTTGGCCCAGAAGTCTTTGGCTGTCCGGCCTTCCCTTTGTAGCCTGGAGCTGGAGTAACAGGGTGTTCGGATTTATGCCCATTGTATCCATTTACAAAGACACACTGATAGTAGCGGACAGCAGCTGGGAAGGAAAAAAGAAAAGAAAAAGAATGGTCATTAACATTTGGTTTTGGTTACTATTGCATTAAAGTGGCATTAATCTGAGGAAACACCAAGTTTACCAAAGTGTAGGTTGACATTCCTACTTTACTTCTATACTGACTGTTGTTTGACTCTAACTCCCATCATTCCTGACCATTTGCCATGCAGGGGATCAACAACATCTGGAGGGCCACAGGTTCCCCACACCTGATATATATTATACTCAGATAGCTCCCATATAAATCTATAATATTGTCAGGATTGACTTTCTTCAACATAGTTAGACCTGGTGCCATCACACCAAGGTGAATGCTAACCACTCCCTCCTGCAATCTCATCTTCCCCATGCTTGTTTACCTCTACACAACAAATCCAATATTATGACCTAGAAATGACATGATCTTTCAAATCAAACTGAAACTGAACCTCACATACACCATTCTTATTTTATTAATAGAAATAAGATACAGTAAGAAAACAATCCAGTTACAAACTCACATTTATCTTTCTTTGTTGCACTTAGATCAGTGTGTCCCTCTATAAAAAAAAGTAGTAAATGCAAGGTTCTTTAGTAAAAAGAAACTTAAAACAATATTTGTGTTTCTAGGTCAATGATGGAAAAGGGGAAAATATAAAATCAGCACTGTTTGGGTGATAGAAGGTATTATTATTATTATTATTATTATTATTATTATTATTATTATTATTCAGGCACTGCAGCGGGGTGGCTAACCTTCTCCTGAGTCTTACAGTCAGTTCCCAATTCTAGATCCAGATGACAGGAATGGGCTGATAAGTGTCTGAAAATATCAGGCCTCTAGAAGGAAGGCAGTATGTGAACGGCACAACCCCAAAACTATGTATTTACGAGGAACTCTTCCTTATCAAATATATATATGCAAATATATATTTTTGCATAATAATTATTTGGACTTTCCATCATCTTCTGAAGTAACAAAGCTAAATGGAGTGTAACAGTATCCCTGGTTCCTGCAGCTAAAAGTATAAGCCCATACCTGTATGTGTATGTGTATCCAGTTCAGTTAAGCCTCTCCTCCTGCAAATGAGGGGAGGGGTTGAGGGCGGGAGCCGAGCTCCGCCTCAAGCAGGGGGCGTTAGCCCCCTGCCACCCACTCACCTGCCTGGCACACCATGCCCATGGGCAAGCGCCCAACCAGGTGCCTTGGAAGGGGCGTGGACTGCAGCTTAACTCGCTGCTGCGCCAGCCACGCGGCCCTCACTTCAACTGAGGTGATCCAATGCCTAAGCCAATACCTTTTCACTTGCTGTAATCAATAAAGTTGTGGCCTTTTCTTGCCCATTAACCTTACATCACGTGTCCGTGTGTTTTCATTCCACTACGCGGGGATCGGGTCCTTGAACCACAACCATGTATTATACATGTCCTTTCTCATCTGCTCTTGTTTATCATAGAATTATAGAATTGGACGGGACCCTGAGGATCATCTAGTCCAGCCCCCTGCAATGCAGGAAAATGCAGCTGGCCCATACAGGGATTGAACCTGCAACTTTGGCATTATCAGCACCATGCTCTAACCAACTGAGCTATCCAGGCCCTGTGTATCAACACAACCAGTCAAGTTTTCCAAGAAAGCTTTCTTCTTTTCTTAAATCCTTGTGCCATGCATATGTTGCATGATGCATTTTGAACTTGGGCACATACATCCAAGAAACGATTCTCCATACAAGGGGGAACCTTTTTGTGAGTGAGCCTGTGGTGAGGCGAGCCTTTGCAGCCCCACAATGCCCCTTGTGTTATTTTAGTGTTTGTGGAGGGTCACATGAACCTCCCTAAAGACACACATGCACAGGGACACACATTCTCACTCGGCTAATTATTGAAGACACACCGATGAATAATTGCCACTTTTCCCTACACACAAAAGGAAGCCAGGTAAGAATGTCTGTACTTGAGCATAAAACATACCATATGAAGCTGCCCTGTACCTTCACTAAACCAATTAAATCCCTGCTCTGTTATGAAAACGCCATAAACTATTGATGCTGGTCTTCTTCAAAGTTGTTTAAAGACTGTAAAAAAATAAAATCAAGCCATGAATCTTGACTTGAATATAAAAAACTGTTATTTTGGCTAATTAGAGGCATCTCTGGGCAATTCCACCATGAGCAAAATATGTAATGAGTTATGTGTGTCAGAAACAGGTCACCCAGCAGTCTTTTTTAATTAAAGCAAAGTAGTTTGGCAGAAATGGTGATGCAGACAGGTTTTTCTTAAGAGACAATGTGAGAAAACAAAATAATTATTCATTTGTATTGACACGTTAATTGAAGACAGGATCAACATTATGGATGGAAAATTCAACCTAGTGCTAAGGCAAATGTTTCATCAGCACAAGGATTTATTATTGTCCTCCCTTTCCTCCCCACCCTGCACCCCTGATTACAGACCCTTCATTTGGGTTAAGTCATTTTCTAATGAAATCAAACAATTTCAGTAAATCTATAGTGATGACAGGGCAGAAAACCTCCCTGGGCTTCTGCCTAGGCTACAAAGTACTCAGCCTGGGCATTGGGAGTGTGTTCACCAGCTATTATCCCTTCTTTGAACTCTTCAAATGGTGTGTGAAGGAGACCACTGCAGCAGAAATAAGTTGACCAAGAACAAAGGGGTTTAACCAAAAGAAACTGAGCTGTCCAAGAAGTGGGAGCCCCTGAGAAAGAAGAGGAACATCACTGGCAAGCAAACAAACCCTGAAGTCAGGACTGGTAGTCAAGAAGCAGATCATGGAAGATGAAGATATAACAAGCAAAGGTGATAAAACGGGCAAAATACAGGCAAGAGGTCAAAAGGTGATAAGACCTAACCACTCTCAGCACTCTTAACAAACTACAACTCCCAGGATTTCTTAAGGGAAGCCGCAACTGTGTAAACTGGTATCACGAGTTGAGTGGGGATTTGAACCTTGGTCTAGTTCTACTTGCTAACCAATATACGGTCCCTAAAACATATGCTGCTCCTTTGACCATATTGCAGGGCTAGAAAGAGTCCTTGACTTTTTCTTTACACGTTTTGTTTAATAAATTAATGTTTTATCCTTATTTCTGAAAAAAACCTGACTCATAAATTAAGGGTAACTTGGGGTGCAGCTAAACCTATTGATTTTGTCTTCATTTGGCAACCATGACAGGTTAATTATGGGGATGGCAGGTCTCAATGAAATATGGTTTTATTTGCTAATCATAACATTTGCTTTGTATTCTCTTTATATCAGGTCAGTTTTTGTTGCAACATCTAATTCATTGTGTAATATTATCCCTTGAGAATGTACTTTATGTGGTAACCGCTGTGAACCCCCCTTTTTCGCACAGCTTTTCTTTTGTTATTTTATTCTATTCTTTGTTTCTTACCAGATTTCTTTTTTTTAAAGGAAGATGGAGGTCCAAAACATCTGGAGGGGAGCCAGCTGGGAAGGCTGGTTTAGATGCTACATTTATTTATTTGTTTTTCTTTAGATCCACACATACTTCTACAACCACCCTAGTCTTTATTGTTCATTGGCACTACAGCAGGAAAAAAACCCTCAACCTCTAGGCCACTGTTGGCATATTTCAAGATGCTGGGGGAGATGATGAGCAAGTTCTACCTTACACATAACAAAATGAAAGGTCAAAAATGTGCCAAGACAATTCACCCACCTTTTAAAAATGGCAGTCCCTAGAAATACTAAATGTAACCTATTAGGTAGTGGGTTGGGGAAAGCCACCCGTTTTTGAGGAAACCCCATTATCCTCTTTTCTGTCTGGACTGTGCACTAAAAGAAACCCTTGAGAAACCACACACATCTCTAATAGAAACTGATGGCTTGTAATTGAAGCACAGTATCGTATGACTTTATGCTGGGAGGTATTTTGCCTAGCTTGGGTTCATGGATGGATGCCTAATGCTGCAGAAGTCTCCCCCCTCCCCTGCCAACAACTGAGGTTAACCAGAGTGTGGTTATATAAGACTCTCTCTGTGTTCTTCTGATGAAAGGCAAACAGCATTAGGCTCTTTTGTGGGTGTTATGATGGAGGATTTTTTTTTTGGGGGGGAGGCTGTTCTTTACATGAGGAACACACACACAGCAAGAGGCAGGCACCTCCCTCCCCTGCTTCACTAATTGTAAAGGGGCTGCCATATTTGTAATCAAGTAGGCCAGTGGGCAATATTTTAAGGGTTTCTATAATGTGGAAGATGTACCTTTTTTAGATGATCAGGAAACAATAACTACCATTCTGGCCTACAATAAAATTTTGCTGGAGCCCAAAAAGGAAAAGAGATTGTCACACCCTCCACACAGAGATATCCTCAGATAATTGCACAGGACCTTAATCTAACGTTAATCTCAACCCCTATTTGGAATTGAAAATATGATTCCTGGTTGTGCAGTGTTTATACACCCCCAGTTTTTAAAGAGTGTTATTGTCCTCCATTTTCCTCTGCCATAGGTTGGGTATTGAATAGATCACCTATGTTTGGGGTAGATAAGAACATAATAAAAACAAAACCAGGTCTAATCATTTCTTCAACATGCAAAGTTAACTAATCAGTCTTAGAGCCAGTAGAGGATTATATTCAGTACTGATTTGCAAAGTGCAAAAAGATACACACAGATACACTCATTATTTCTCTGTGACAATAATCCCCATCCATTTAAAAGGATGAAAATGCCATCACTGGCTTGTGAATTACATCATTAAGCTGTCATCTGTCAGATCTCTTCTTACAGTTTGTAAGTCTTATGTTTGCATTGCCCTGAACCTAAGCACTGGTATCAAAGTGGGTTGGAAATTTGTAGTTTTCTAACCCACTAGTCCCCTTCATGGATCACTGCCTTGTCGTGGCGAAGGGGCTTGAATGACTCCAGGAAGCTCTGAGCTATGCCGTGCAGGGCCACACAAGATGGACAGGTCATAGCTGAGAGTTTAGACTAAATGTGATCCACCTGGAGAAGGAACTGGCAAACCACTCCAGTATTCTGCCAAGAAAACTCCATGGACATAAAAAAGGAGAAGCTTTGAAAAGAAAGTGAGTTTCTCCAAGATATGCTCTGGTTCATGGGGTCACGGAGAGTCGAATACAACTAAGATGACTAAATAACAACCCCACTAGCATAAGGGATTTAGTATGCCAAATTATAAGAAAAAAACCAAAATATATTGCAGGATAATGGGGATGAAGACTCATGTATTTAAGGCTATTCAGTCACTGTAACATTCAATTACCTGCATCTTTCATTTGGTAGGGGTGTGCATTTGTTTCTGTGGGCTTACATTTTCTGTTTTAGCTACCAGCAAACTGCCACCAACCTTAGCAGCAAAATCCAGGAATTCTATCGAAGCAACTGCAGTGTTCCATGCACCAGAAACCATTTAGTTATGCTGGCCACATGATTCAGAAAGCTGTCTGCAGACAAATGTTGGCTCCCTTGGCCTGAAAGCGGAGATGAGTGCTGCACCCCATAGTCAAATCTGATTGCACTTAACTGTCCAGGGGTCTGTACCTTTACCTTATTGGAAAGCCTGATTGACTGTCTGGTGTGGCCCACATGGAAACCACAGTGTCTAGAATTTCCCATTATTTCTCAAGTGCAAGTGGCAACAAAACAAAACCCTTCGCTCTTCTGAAAATTGACTTCTTGTTCAAATCCCATAACAGAACAGCAGCATCAGGAGTAGTACATTTATATTTTAGGGTTAAAAATGTATTACATTTCCTGATAGGCCTATGAAGTTTTCAAGGGCAAATGACTCATTCTTTCTCAGTCCCTGACAGAATAAATAACAATATTTTTGATAACCCAAGTTGTGTTTTGTACAATACTGACATGTACTATATGTCACCTGAGAATCAAAGAAGTTTGCAGTGTTGTTAACCCTAAGCAGAACTTACTTGCTCTTGCAGCTTTTGAAATCTTGTCTGCAAAGGAAAGAACGTTGTATGTCAGAGAGACAGAGAGAACTTGAAAGACAATTGAACAACATAACAGCCACCCTCTTTGCTTATTAATACAGGTTTTGATGAAGTTAACTCAGATGAATATATGAAGTTGTCAGGCAGTGATGATGACAATATGCCCTTGAACAACTTCTTTGATAATGTGATTGGAGACTGTTGCTTTGCCCAGGCAAACATCTAAGAAACCCTACTGTTATCTACCACGGTGGGTGCAAAGGGTAAACGTGTTTGAAAAAATGATAAGCTCCAGCAAGAGACACAGCTTCACTTGTCTTCCTACTTGCTACCTAATTCATTCATCTTTCCCTGGGGTGCAACTTTACTTATTAGAATAAAGAGCAAATGTAAAGCTCCAATTTATGCGATCTGCACTCAGACTGCAACTGATTCGTAATACTAATTTAAGAAAACACCTTTAATATGATCTAAACATGCATTAGGCAAGTAAAATGGCACATAGGTTGTTATGTAGGGCAAACAGTTGACTTCTGCCCCTGAAAAATGAAGAGAGCCATTGTTGTGAGTGGTGGGATCCTGGGCATGTACTGCACTTGGGAGTGATTATGGGGCTGGCAGATTGGCAATCCAAACTCAAAGTATAGATTCATAAACATGCACTTCATTTTTTATTACAATGGAGTCCAACCTGCTCTGGTTGTAGCTCCCAGGTCAGCCAAACAACTAGTGACTACATCTCTTCAAAACCAGTCTCTCTTTTATGTACCACATGAACATTTCATTCCTCACAGAATGCTATGGGAGAATCCTGGATGTGTGTGTGAATTGCACCAACTAATAATCTATACTTTGGGAAGAGAAATGTGCAGTTAGGTGGATTTGTACTGTAAACAGCACCACTGAGGACTTCCTTCTTTTTCTCATGTGTTTTTGTAGGGTGGACAAAAGGGGAAAGAGGACACACTTTCTGTATTAATCTGTTTTGCTCACTAAAATCCATCAGGGATATAAGAAATCTGTTTATCTCCAACTGCTTCAATTCACATATGTGGTTAATAATTTCAAGTGAATAAAGCTGATTAGCAAATCCAGTAGGATCATGTGCAGGAACATAGACCACCAGTACAGTGCTGTCAAGTAACATGGGAAATCTTATCTGAGCAAAAAAATCTGGTAAAGGAGGGGAGTGGTAGAGTTATCCTGGCCAACTGACATGACAGTAGAGGTGACCAGCTTGCCAAAGTAACAAACACTGAACACAAACATGGGAAATCATCATGTATGATCCTTGGCTCAAACTGAGAGAAAGTTGTTTGTAAGTTCCATTGAATTCAAAACTAACATTCAGTTATGGCATATTATGCCCATTAATAGACAAGACCCATTAATAGACAAGACCCATTCTTAATTGGATTTAAGAAGGCCTATTTTCTCTGGGTTGGCTAATGTTTATATGTTCATCCCTACTAATATTCAGCTTGAGCTGTACACATGTAGCCATTAGAGGACTGGGTGACTTTGGAAACTTAGAGCAAAAAACTGTTCATTACCTGTTGTCACATTGTGATGGTAGTGGGTTTCTTTTACTGCTGGGACTGTTAAGCAAAACAGAAAGATCCAATTCATTTACATTCCCAAGGTCAATTTAAGCATTAAAGTTCCTCATTAAACCTACTATGTTTTATATATGTTGTAAGACGCCCAGAGTGCCTGGGGAAACCCAGCCAGATGGGTGGGTTATAACAACAACAACAACAACAACAACAACAACAACAACAACAACAACAACAAAACAACAACAACAACAACAACAACAACAACAACAACATCACTTGCATATTACCCTGTTAAGTCACATGCATTGTGCAGGTTAAAACAACAACAGCAATAATATTTCTGACGCTAATATCACATTTTGGTGCCCTGTTAAACACATTTTAATTTCTAAGAAATCATTGGAATTGGGCATTTAAAAAACATGCTCAATTAAAACCAAAACACAAAAAATAAGGAAAGGGACATTCTTTTGGCAATTTGCTGCAGGATAAGAGGTTCTAATAGGATACTTCACAAAAAACTATCTAAGCAGCATGATTCTATATAGATTTCGGGCCCCAGAGAGATCAGACTGGCCTCGACCTGAAGAT
The DNA here is from genome assembly GCF_965113315.1 of Podarcis vaucheri. NCBI lineage: Eukaryota > Metazoa > Chordata > Lepidosauria > Squamata > Lacertidae > Podarcis > Podarcis vaucheri. The sequence continues at coordinate 69,221,722 of NC_138761.1, read as the reverse complement.
CGTCACTTGTCCAGTTTTAATTTTAATTTGTTTGAATTAATTGTGGGATGTATCTTAATTTATTGATCGCTTGTTTTATGCATTGTCTTACTTGTATGATGTTAGCCGCTCTGAGCCTGGCTGTGAGCCCGGGCGGGATATAAATAAATTATTATTATTATTTGTACCAATGTCTCTAAACTAGGGCTGAGCCCAGGTTTCATGTTAATCTTCATGCCAAAATCTGTATTTTAACTAGATCAAATCTTTTCCCAAATATGCCTATACATTACCCAGAATCGGAATATGTTTGTTCACCCCCACCCTGACAACCCAGAGATATAGGACTGTTGAGAGGGAGCTTTTTAATGCTACTGTTTAGTTAATGGCAGTAGAAATCTTAGAGCTTGCTAAAGCTTCTGGGAGATGAAGGGATACAGCTCAGGGAAGCTCCTGAGCCTTGGGAACTGTGAAGTCTCTGAGCTACTCTAGAAGTTGTAAGTTTCATAAATGCTACTATTAATATCTGACATTGTACCATCTTGTGAACATCCACACTTAACAAAGGAGGTCATTTGCAATTCTTCTACAATCTGGACATATGCAATCATGGTTACAATGTGCAGAATTATGGGGAAGAAAAAGCACATCCTGGTCTCTTGGAGCTATCATTCTTGGGTTAGAGAATCGTTTAGAGATTATTGCTTAAGAGCAGAAAATGTTTCAATTGGCTGCTGAGAACTGAAAATTAAGAACATTATTAAAAAGAAATAAATTAAGGGATGCATCCAATGTTATATTTCCCTAGCTGTCATTTGAAAATACTTATAAGGAATCCACCATGAAATATCACACATCTCTTTCTGTTCTAGTAAAAAAATTATGGGGAGTGCATTTGACAAAGCTCCCAGGAGCACCTCCAAAGTTGCTTCCTCACTAGAATCTTGTAGCATTTCTGAGGTGTTGCACTCCTTGGGTAATTATCAGAAAGTAGAATTTAAATGGAGCTTTTACAGAAGCTCTTTATACAGCATTATAACCTATTTCGCCCCATGATGAAGAAGTTTCTATAATGTATGCTCAAAGAAAGCCCTGTTGACAGGTCCTACCCACTTAGTGATAAAGAGCCACACTATTGTGTCTCATTCAGGATAGCTTACGTTTTGGAACATCACAACAAAGCATGCCAAAAGCTGGGTTGGTCCGAATTCAGTGTGTGGAGATGGCACAGATTCATTTCTCAAAGCATTGGTTGATATGTAAGTTTTATTTGTGTGTTTTTTGTGTAGCTGCCACAGGTTGGCACAGCACACATTTCCACTATATATATATAAGATGTACAGAGAGATAATATTTTCTTCAACATGGAATGTAAATCAGCTCATCACTTCTGGGCTGCCATACGACCGATACTCATGCTTCACACTTCTTTCTACAGAGCTGTTCTCCATGCAGGAAAAATAAATAATTGTGTCAAATGTTCCTGATATATCCCGATGATGGAGGGCGGATGGCATATAATAATGTGATGTGCAGGCCAGATAATTCTTTTGAGTATACAGGCATAGAAACATGTGCGTCAGCCATCTCTGTTGGGTGAGTTCTGCAGGAGTTTGATTTAATTGCTTTGTAGGAAAGCTAAGCACACCCTTATTATTTTAGCTGAATATAATACTCTAGAATTTTGCTGTTCTTCCTGTCACTGAAAAGAAAATCCCATGAAATATAAACCCCCTGATTTATGGCTTACAAGGTTTTATATGTAGCTCCTTGTATTACCTGTGACCTTTTTTTCTTTAAAATGTGCCTTCTCCACTTTTTTCCCTGTGTAGATCAAGAAGTGAGAAATAAAGTACAGTATAATAAGCTGAAAATCAAAATATGCAATCCACATTGCTGATTCTTTTTTCGGGATGGGGGGAATTAGCACATCTGCAATATAACGACCATTTAAAGAAATCGAGCCCTTACTTTCTTTTTCCTTCAAAGGCGTCTCTTTTTTCTTGGCTGGGGAGATTTCCAAGGCATAATGATTAAACCTTAGTAGCCTTGAATATTTGCACACTTTAGTTTTAAAAGCACCTGAAGGACATGTCTGCTGTGTCACTCCATCAGCAGTAGCAAGAGCGAATGTGACCAGCAGTGGCCTAGTTACTATATTTGCACCATTCTATGCCACTCTATGGACTTCCATTGAGCCATATCTCAAAACCTTCTGGAATACACATATGCTCTTTTTCAGGCTTCCGAGAACAGAGTCAATCATCTGTGTCTTCACACAAGGAGGCAGATTGAAATTAACAAAGGTGCAGTGCTGCAGGCACTTTTGCCATTCCCTGCTGAGAACAGCAGCAACTATCTGGCAGTCTGCCTTGGTTCATCCCCCACCCCGCCCCCACCAACCTGATCTGGCTCACTTTAATACAGCTTGGTTGAGTGTCTTCTACAGCACAAACCATCTGCTAAGCTGCAAGCTGGGCTGCCACTAATCAGACCAACCTAGATCAAACTCCTAAGGACCTGGCGTGCCCAATCCTATGCAGAAGCAAATCCCACTGATTTCAATAGGACTTGCTCCCAATAAGTCTTGAGTTACATCTGCAGCAACTGTGAATGAATAAAATAAACCGACACTTTCAGCCAAATCCTTTGATAAGGCAAGTCTAATCAGTTTTCATGGAGCTCAGTGGATATGGCAGTTTTTATGAGCTAAAGATCTAGAAATGCTAGGCTCCATTAAGTCAAATGGTGAACCTGTTCTTATTGCTCAATATCTAAGGGGGGGAACTATGTTTACCTGCTACTGTGGTTTCAGCTGATGGTTCTTCAAGGAAGGTATGCATGAGTATATGGAAATTATAATAAAAAATTAGAAAAATTGGAAGGAAATAAGCAGAAGATCTTGATAATTGGATACGTTGACACTTTTGTTAACATATGCATGAGCTATTAATTTGACACTGGGCACATGACTTTCCTGGATCCATGCATAAAAATATCACATTTTAAAGGTAAACCCTACAACCCTATGGGGTGTTGCTACCAAGCACATGTTTGGATTCAAGTCTATGTAATTTGGGAAATGCAAATCTTTAATAATGGGCCATCGCAATCCTTTTCAGTCTCAAAACAATTAAGTCAGACGTTATTCTCCCATGATATAATGAGGCATTGTTTCTGCTTTGGTACATATTCTGGTTTCACTGTGAACCTTCCATCTCTATTACCTTTGAGATCACTGGAAAGAAACAAAACCCAGCACTACCTTGTTCAATTACTTCTTCCAAAATAATCTTGGCATCAATAATGGCATTTCTATGATAATGAGATAATCACTGTTTCATTAGAAAAACATTGTCTCCTATTTTAGGCATCAAGTCACAACAGAAATTCTTTTAAAGCAATCAGCATGCATTAACAATTATTTTAATGTGAATAAAGCTTCTGATGTTGCAAAATTATCAACTCGTGCCACAGGCAATTAATTAAAGATAAATGGAAATAGGATGAATTAGTAATTATTTTTTAAAAAATACAGTGCTAATTAATTTCCTTGATTGCTATTATTATCTATGTGTAGATAATTTAGGGTTTCCTTTAAGTGCAAATATATTTGCATGATCTAGCACAAAGATTACAAATCCATAGTTAATTAACTTGATATATTTTGAAATCTTGCGCTACAACAGTCTGTTGTTATACCAAGAGATGTGAAATAGTCACTACATTGATAGATTTGGTTGTATAAATATTTCTGAAGTTTCACCCTTTCACTTCACAGTGAGATGCTCAGCAAATCTTTAGTTAGATTGAGCCAGTAAAAAATGTTGGTTGTCATATCAGTAAACCAAAACTACATGAACACACTCTCTGTGTGTTTCCTAGGATAAGGCAGAACAAAGTACGCATTTTGTGGCAATGCATTCTAGACACCAAATTCTGCTCATTAAAACAAACATTCATAAGGATCGCTGCCATCTGCTGGCTCCATTGGGAATAGCACAGCAAGGATTTGCCAGAAAATTTTCACCAGTCATTCTGTTTTCTTTCTTTCTTTCTTTCTTTTTTTTTGCAGCAAAGTGCTATCTGACCACAGTAATTCTCTAATGGATACACACTGTTTCTAACGCACTGGGCAGTCTGCATAAATCATAAAAAGGTATACCTACCAAGAACAGCAGCAGCTCATATTCTCTCACACAATCTATCCAAAACCCCGCTTAATTACATTTAGATTGCAGTGCGGCCAATTCTTCCTATTTTACTTAATATTGCTTTCCGCAAAGCAGTGAATCATTATACATATTTCATGGACTTTCATCGATGGGAATTGAATCAGGATCATCAGGATAATCCTATGCTGTAGGCCGTGTTATTGCATTTAAATCTCACCCTTCCTCCAAGGAGATGGGAAATTTCTCATTTTACCCTCACGTCAAATCTGTGAGGGAGGTTGGGCTGTGAAGTGGTCAGTGGCCCAAGGTTAGTGTTCTTCATGGGCAAGTGGGGCTTTAACACGAGATCTCTTTATTTTTAAAAAGGCATATGTATAAAACACCTCCTTATAAGTGCAAAAAGTGCAAAATAGTCTTCTGCATGCAAATTGCATTTACAACACATGCATGCCTGCTCAGAAGCAGAACTCAGTGAGCCTTCCTTCTGAGCAGAAATGCATAGGATGTGCCATAAACTCGGGAGGTTGGATTCTGCATTCTCTTTACTGCTAGTAGCATTTGCTAAGTTAAGTTCTGCAATTACTACTACTACTACTACTACTACTACTACTACTACTAATTCTGGGACGTGGGTGGTGCTGTAGGTTAAATCACAGAGCCTAGGGCTTGCTGATCAGAAGGTCAGTGGTTCAAATCCCCGCGATAGGGTGACCTCCCGTTGCTCGGTCCCTGCTCCTGCCAACCTAGCAGTTCGAAAGTACGTCAAAGTGCAAGTAGATAAATAGGTACCGCTCTGGCGGGAAGGTAAACGGTGTTTCCGTGCACTGCTCTGGTTCACCAGAAGCGGCTTGGTCATGCTGACCACATGACCCGGAAGCTGTACGCCGGCTCCCTCGGCCAATAAAGCAAGATGAGCGCCGCAACCCCAGAGACTGTCACGACTGGACCTTAATGGTCAGGGGTCCCTTTACCTTTACCTTTTACTACTACTACTACTACTACTACTACTACTACTACTACTACTACCCCACCCTTTAAACTATGCTTCCAGGGTGGATTACAACAATGCAATGTTAATATTAAAACACGATTTTAGTATTACACAATACTAAAGCCAATTTTAAACAACCCAATGTTACAGAAATAAGGTGGATCCTAAAAATATCAAGGTGTTCTTGCCAGAGAAATGAGGGTAGGGAGAGGCTTTTTTGCCAAGTTCCCTTTCCTCTTGCAGCTCCTAGTGTCACTCTCCACACTGTTCTGAATAGTAACCCCAATATCTGGAACAGATTTCGGGGGGGGGGGCTGCAGGGGGAGGGAGGTAATCAGTGAAATTGCTTCCTCCCCCCCATTTCACTTGTGGGGTCCCTCTGCTAGTCAGAATCTTCTGTAATTATTATTATTATTATTATTTATTAAATTTGTAAACCACCCAATACCATCAGGTCTCAGCAGTAGCATAATTATCACGAATATTTCAGAGGAGTGAATAAAGAAAAACAGAGAATAGCTCTGTTACAATGCATGCAAAGTTAGTTTTCTATTGTTATAAATGTACTATGGCACATACTTTTAGTTTCTTTAGGCTTGGCTGGAAAGAAAAAGAAGAAAGAAGCATATGAGAACGGAATGAAGTGAGAGAGCTAATGCTGAGCTATAGGCCTTGGTTTGAACATACCCCACTGTGTATATTCTTGACATACATATTAGAATGTGGTGGTACCCTTTAGAAGCATAATTTTAGTTTGATATTTTAATTATTATTTATTATTAGTAGTATTTAAATAATAATTAAAATATCAAACTAAACAGTTCCAATAGCAAAAGGACTTTTAGCTGGGCAACAGAACTTCGTCCTTCCTCACTTGCCACCACATCTGGTCCTCCCTCAAGCCTCCAGAACAGATTTGTTTTTTTGGGTGGTGGTGCTGGCAGTGAGCTTGTGAGGAAAGGAGGGGGTTGGGAAGTTAAAACTTATTGTGCTAGTGGAATTGTTTGGATGGATACCACACATTGTAATTATGATGGAAACAATCACTGAATATTTGCAGTTGCTCAGATACCTGTATAATTCACCTGATTTTTCTGTCCCACCTATACAACATTCCAGAGCATCTCTTGAACCCTCCAGAGCATCCTTTGTGTATGTGTGCAGGGGAAGCAGCCAGAAAAGGACCGCTGTGCAAGTAGAATTCTGCTCAGTATTCTCTGGATCTAACCAGATGCATCTGTTGTCACTCAGTGGTGTTGACCCATTCTGCTACAACTAACTAAAGGAGTTGAGAACCTGACCAGAGTAGGTCTATGACTAGCTGGGCTTCCTCTAGCAGCCACGTATATCCTTTAAGCTCTAACACTTAAAGTGCCAATGAAGGTTTCTGATCATGTTAGAGCCCATAACAAAAAATGGCCCTACAAATGGACCCATTATCTTTCTATCACCCCACCCCAACACCCAACTCTAATGGAAAGGAATAGCACGGGGGGTGGGGTGGCTATCAAAGCAGTCTGGATGTACTTTAGGTGGGAGGTTGTTTCTAATGAAATTGGAATGTGTCCTGTTTCAGGAGAATACTCTTAATATTTTGCATAGGTCAAATACAATTAGCTTTTTCGGTATTGTATACAGTATACCACGTGTAAAGATACGAGTCAAATGTGTAAGAGGGAATGTTGAATTCATGGACCATACTTTCATATGTGGTGAGACTTTGTGAAGGTGTCCAAAAATTGGTCTGAAGTATATTTCGGAATATTCAGAATTACTGGGTGGATGATACAGATCTTTTCAAATAATCTGACAATCTTTCCAGGGTGTTACTCAAAGATTTGACTGCCTTTGTGCTTATATCTGCTAGGCTTTGAAACACTGTTTCCTTGGAAGTCCACGATAAGCTGTTCTGAGAACTTCTTGTCTGACAACAGGTGATGTATATTGTATAGAACTGCTGGGAAAACTTACCCATCAGCACTGTCTTTCCAAAAGACTAATCAAGCTAAATGCTTTGTATTCAACATGACACCTCTCTACCTGGTGAAAATCTGCCAATCCTTTTTGGAAATACTTGTTTTGCTCACTCCTGTCTGACTTTCTTCAGAAGAGTTTTTTCTTTTGATCTCCTAACCAATTTCTGTTGGGTTTAGTATTCTTCCCCTTGTTTCCCTCCCTTGTTTCATTGTTTAATTATGTATCAATCGTTTTAAAGATATATGGTAAAAAGAGTTTAAAAAGAGTTTGAATATAGAACAATCACCAAATAATCTTAGGTAACTGGTAAACATTTTCTATGGAGGTCATTACTGATTTGATTAGAGATGGGAAAGCAGAACAAGCTGTTTGCTTGCTTGCTTGTTTTTTTGGCATACATTTATGTTGAACAGGAATAATGCCAGGTGCCCAAGGACATATTAGTCTGCTGGATTAGTCAGCTCTCCTTCCTGCTTTGCCAGGTGACTGTGCAACTATGACAATTTTCTTGTTTGTTTCTGTGTATCAAATGGCACTATTTGGAATGGATAGGAACTGAAAATAGAATATACATTAGGCGTGGGGGAGAATTTTGTTTGGTGTGCATTTTAAGCAAACCAATTTAATTCACACCTCCCAGACTGATGGGACATAATTATCCTTCATATTTCACACTAGAAAGATTATGGGAATATTTCACTGTTGATCATTCCACCAGCACAAGCATATTTACCTGCCAGATGGAATAATCTACCCCTATCCTCCCCCCATGCACTGTACTGTGAGTCGTCCTCCCCCCCGCTTGAACTGATGGGGACACACACTGTGTGTAGGGTAAGCAGTGGGGGAATAAGTCCTATTGCACTAGCAGCACTCATTGTGCTGGCTCCCACTAAACAACTATTGAATATGGGCCGATGCATGTAAGGATAAAATGCATTTAGTGATGCATAATTTGGGATAAAATACATATTTAAATAAAAATGTATGTACTTTCTTTTAAAGTAATAGATTAACAGGAGTTAGAAATGAGCAGGAATGAAACTGAGGTGGAATCTACACACATATAGAAAACACTGTGAAAATGCTTAAAAAAAGTTTTGAAAAATACATTGAATTTGGCATAGCTCACTGTCCCCATCTAGTGTCACATTTGTATATTGCACTTTACAACACATTTAAAATGTTTTATTTGCAGCTGAGACCTAACACAGACTGGAAATCCTTCCATGCTTATACATACCTGGTTTTACTTGAGGAACTTCTTTTTCATGTTTAAGGCTTTCTTGTTCTACAAGACAGAAGCAGCATGAAATAAACAAGGAGCCAAATTGTCAAATAACCCCTGTCATATGTCATGAAGAGGGCGTCACAGGATAACTGCAGGTCCCATCCCCAAATGAGCATGTATTGCTAGGCTCATGTATAGAACTTCCCTATGCAAACTGTCCATCCCAATGTGTTGATGTCTAGGGATGAGCCCAGCACCAGGCCAGACATGGCAATCTTAAAATTCATGCAAGAAGGGGGCTTCTTTCTATTCTACTTCCTCTGAAACTAGAAAGGACCCATTCAGGCACCAAAAAGACAATATTGTACTGTAGAAAAACCCAAATACGAACATTAAGAAATGCTAAAATATTTTAAAATATAAAGTTATGTATCCCTACACTACTACTACCCAAAGCCAGTGGAATAACAGAGGAGGTTACATTACAGGAGGTGGGTGAGGGAAACACAGCATAACTTCTATAATCCAGATGTACATTCCAGAAACAGTTTACTAAAAGAAAAAAGGCAACTACTTCATACAAGAATTAGCGAAAGCTTATTTCTGTAAATGGAGCCCATCTTTCTATCTTAATGGGAGTACAGACTTCAAATACTTCTGTTAATCACCTTAATAGGGTAAAATAAACTTGTCAATTTTCCTTTAAACTCCAAAGCCCCAAGAACTGTAATGCATAAACAGTGGAGCCCCAACCATGGTTATGATCTAGAGAACAAGGAATTGTATAATGGAAGCAACTGGGCTTCCATTTGTGTGATAATTAAACTTCATAAGATAAGGGTGACATTACTCAAGGGAGATTTAAAGTGAATTGGTTCTGAGGAATCATAATGGATTGCCAATTAGGAATGGCATAGAAGTACTTTTTTATCAGAATGAATCTAGTTAATAAGGACCAGTGGAAGATAGATAATGCTGCTTAAGTCCAAGCAACCATCAGCTGCTACTATAGAGAGAGCATGTTTATATGGCAAGGCCATAGTATCATACAATAATGGTTTGAAAACACAACATGTGTTAATAGCAAATAGATTTTTCCTACATATTTGCTTTCAAATAGAGGTTTGCTTTCAAATTATCACTCAAATGCATTTGCAATTCTAGTGTTTTCAATATTATATTTAAAAATGCAGCAATTCAGATTCTGTCATGGTAAGATTTTCAAACAGAAAGAGGAGGGGAGTTATTTGACCTGCCTTAAGAGAAGGATAAAAAATAGATCGATTTGTCATCTCCAATTCATGACACAGTGGCAGAAAGACCCTTATAGCCCTGAGAGAAGAGGAAAACCAGGGAGGTGGACAGCGTCATTTCATATTTAGGATTGAATTTTTGAAAAGTGTTGCATGGGTTTTCTGAAAGCACCAAAAAGCTCTTTGTCTATTATTGTGCTGTGGAAACCAGGAAATGTTATTGATGGGAGGCAAAATCTCTATTCCAGCACCAGGACAGCATAGTTCTGGGTCCTTTTCTGGAGCAGGCCAGAGGAAAAAGGGCTTTTTGTATCCTGCAGATTGCAGACCACTGTGCCCCAGGATGCCCCTATTTTTTATCATTTCATTTTATAAAGTATATAAAACAGATAGAGGAATCATAACAATGGATGAAAATTAAAAGTTGAGAAACAAAACTACAAAACAGGCACATAGAATGCACATGAGTTAAAATAACAAAGTCCAAGTAAAAACTATCAGTGTTATCAGATCATCAGGTATGGCTCCAGATTTACCAGGCTTGTGATGAAGACTGTACTGAAAATGATGATTCTGCTGTACATGTCAAATAACACATTCCTTAAAGCTGCTCTGGGGTGCCGGGGGAAACCCCAAGCAATTTTGTGGGGAGAGTACAGGCAATAAAATACACTGGAATTTGAAAGAAGGCTTGGCATAAGAAAAAACTAACAACCTCTTGCTTTAATATTCAAAGGAAGGGGCTCACCAATTTAAAAAAACATAAAGCCAGTGCCTTGTTTTAAGACACATGACATTAGCACAAATAAACTTCAAAGACATACATTGACTTCTCTTTAAACAAAAACAAAAACTGAAAGTCAATGTGTTGGGGAGAAGGTGTTTTCTATTTCCCCCAGATTCCTTTCTTTAATTCCTTACTGAGCTCCTTTTGTTCTCTAATACATTTGGCAGCTGCTTGTAAGAACTGCATGCTGAAACTCTGCACTCAGCTCCATTGCACAGCTGCATAACTCCAACTGACAAGGCAGTTTGGATAGAGTCAAAAATATGAGGAAGCCACTGTTTTACATATTGCAGCTCTTGTCACACGTCAGCTGAATTCTAGTACGTTCACCATCATCCTCAGTGGCTTTAGATTTACCTGGCAATTTTAATAGTGGATAGAAGAGACAGCACTAGCATATAATATCAGGGGCGAAATTGAGGCAAAGCAGCAGCAGAGATTCAAAACTATTGCTTAGCGCATAGGAATCTGCAAGGAGTAGCAGTATTTATTTTATTGATTTTACATCCTGCCCGCATCACAAGTAATCACAAGTCACAGTGATTATGTTGTTGGACCCAAAGCATGGTGCTAGGGGGAGAACAAGAGGACTAAGAAAACGGACTAAAAATGGCCACAACTGTATTGTTTATAGGTTGTGTATGACTTTGGCCAAGGATCCAGACACCGAACACCCTGACTGCTGACCAATGAGCCTGAATGCTGGGAAATGCTAGTGGGATCAAGGTGAGATCATGGCCACTCAAAGGTGGGCAGATACCACGGGTATTCCATTCCCAAAACCAGGATTAGGGTTACTAATATGGAACATTTTCATTGACCAAACAATGGCATCTATGACCAGTACGTATAAGCTGAACAAGCTATAACTTAGGACCCCACTCTCTTGGGCGCCCCAAAAAAATTTAAAGGAAAAAAAAAACCCACTGGATGTACATTTCCAAAATATAAGATAAAAAACAAATAAATAAAATAAAACCTACATATAGTAACAGTGTTTTGTGTTGAATAGGCTCCTATGATGTAAGTAATGGGCCCCACCTGCTAGCCTGCTCCCTAAAATATCACTGGTTTGCTCCTTTATATATATAGAGTGCTTACATAAAATATGGATTTTATGATAAAATACATACTTTGTTATGTGCAAATGGCTTTAGATACCTACTAGGTCAATAAATTACCATATAGCATATATTCAACACAAAAACCAGCGACAATTTGTTGTTGACAAAGGACAGCTGGACATATAAAGGGCCCCATTACCTTCAGTAGCTTAGGGCCTCATCAAACCTAAATCCAGCCCTGTCTATGTCAACTGTTCGTTCTTTTTTTTTATTCTGCTATGCAGTTTAGCAACTTACTTGCTGGTTTGTGTTCCACTTTCTTGCCTAGAAAAATACAAAGACAACAGTGAGCTACATTCATTCATAAAAATAAAGATTGCAGATGAAACTCATTTGAGCTCCGTAGCTTTACACTGCAATAAGAAGACGCACCAATGGGAGCATTTTGGAGACATGGTATAGCGCTGTTTCCATGGTGCCACATTGTGGTTGGAATTCCCTTCCCTCTGAAGTATGACGGATATTTGGTGCCAGCAAAATACTTCTTTGCCCAGGCCCTGTACAATATGTACAGCTATATGTGAAGTGACAATTGTCTGTCTGTTGCATTGTTAATATTATATCTTTTATGCTTTGGTTTTAAATGTTGTATTTTAATTTATAGGGTGTTATGCACCCTCCATACTTCAGACTGTGCATAGAAGGCAGTGGCGTAGCGTGGGTTGTCAGCACCCGGGCCAAGGCAAGTAATTTGCGCCCCCTAACCTGTGGATTTGCGCTCCCTAACCCTAAGCCCCAGATGTTGCACCCGGTGCGGCCAGCCCCCCCTGCACCCCCACGCTACGCCACTGATAGAAGGGCCTACTTTGGTGATTTTACGGCATGGGCACGTATGTAGCGGCAACAGTGTGCTCATTATCACAATGCCTTTTTCCTACAATTGTGTGGGACTGATCCATGCCAAATGCATTCTAGAGCTCTAAATCCTATCTCAGTTGATAGAGTGAAAATGGTGTCACGTGCTCTTAGCATATCACTACACAGAAACAGCACAAATGGTTGGTTGTGTGCACGGTTGGACAGATAAGTCTTTGTCAGCTCTGCCTGTGTTCATTCATAAGTCCACCACGACTCATTTCTACATTAACCTGCATGGTTTATTTATGTTACAAAGGCACAATAAATAAATAAATACACATGTAGATGTGTATTTTTGATTGTATCTTTTTACAAAGTGCACCACTACAAACATATTTTCTCTCAATATGGTCTTTTAGCTGACAACTATATCTCAAAATTCTGAAAAGGGCACATTAGCACATTAATCTGGGAGGTGCAGATCAGGCTAGTTCTTATCAGAATTACAAATAAGTAATTCCCTGAGCATCTCAAGTAAAATGCCAACCACACTGAAATGGCTGGAGAATAAATAGGCATGGCTTAAGGATGAATTGACCCTTTTGCAACATGCAGCATCATCCTATTACTTTGTCATACAACAGGGATTGTCAAATACAAAAAAGAAACTCTCTTAAAATAATTGATTCCAGGCTCTTATGCCCAGATATTGGTGCCTGAAGCTCTATTTTTGAGGGTCTCTCTCTCAAGTCATCAGTTAGTACTTTTTCTATATATTCATTTCAAGTGTTTATAAAGTTGTGCCTTTATAAGAATGCCAGAAAGATATTAATATAAACAGCACCTTCCCCTCCCACCCATGGACGAATGATTGGGATTCAGGATGAAAATCTTTCAGCCAAGTGAACCATAAATTGTTGTTGTTGTTTAGTCGTTTAGTCCCATGGACCAGAGCACGCCAGGCACTCCTGTCTTCCACTGCCTCCCACAGTTTGGTCAGACTCATGTTTGTAGCTTCGAGAACACTGTCCAACCATCTCGTCCTCTGTCTTCCTCTTCTTTTGTGCCCTCCATCTTTCCCAACATCAGGGTCTTTTCCAGGGAGTCTTCTCTTCTCATGAGGTGGCCAAAGTATTGGAGCCTCAGCTTCACGAACTGTCCTTCCAGTGAGCACTCAGGGCTGATTTCCTTAAGAATGGATACTTTTGATCTTCTTGCAGTCCATGGGACTCTCAAGAGTCTCCTCCAGCACCATAATTCAAAAGCATCAATTCTTCGGCGATCAGCCTTCTTTATGGTCCAGCTCTCACTTCCATATATCACTACTGGGAAAACCATGGCTTTAACTATACGGACCTTTGTTGGTAAGGTGATGTCTCTGCTTTTTAAGATGCTGTCTAGGTTTGCCATCGCCTTTCTCCCAAGGAGCAGGCGTCTTTTAATTTCGTGACTGCTGTCACCATCTGCAGTGATCATGGAGCCCAAGAAAGTAAAATCTCTCACTGCCTCCATTTCTTCCCCTTCTATTTGCCAGGAGGTGATGGGCCTAGTGGCCATGATCTTCGTTTTTTTGATGTTGAGCTTCAGACCATATTTTGCGCTCTCCTCTTTCACCCTCATTAAAAGGTTCTTTAATTCCTCCTCACTTTCTGCCATCAAGGTTGTGGCTTTTGCATAGTCAATGAAGCAGAAGTAGATGTCTTTCTGGAACTCTCTAGCTTTCTCCATAATCCAGCGCATGTTTGCAATTTGGTCTCTGGTTCCTCTGCCCCTTCTAAATCCAGCTTGCACTTCTGGGAGTTCTCTGTCCACATACTGCTTAAGCCTGCCTTGTAGAATTTTAAGCATAACCTTGCTAGCGTGTGAAATGAGCACAATTGTGCGGTAATTGGAGCATTCTTTGGCACTTCCCTTCTTTGGGATTGGGATGTAGACTGATATTCTCCAATCCTCTGGCCACTGCTGAGTTTTCCAAATTTGCTGGCATATTGAGTGTAGTACCTTAACAGCATCATCTTTAAAAAATTTAAATAGTTCAGCCAGAACCATAAATTGGTAGGGCTAAAAACAGAACATATTTTTGGTAACTTGTCAGTTACTAAATCTGTCTGTCATTTAACAGAATGAATGTCTGTGTCTGTTGCACTTGTGTTCATGGCTGATGCATGCAATGAAATAAAGAGGATTTGTTAAGACACAGAATAGCAGCTATTCTAGAGCAGGAGTGGGGAACCTCAGGCCCAGTGGGTAATTGTGGCCCCCTAGCCTCTCCATGGGGGTCATCAGGACATTTCCCAGGTCACACCACTTTCCCCAGACCTACTTCACACCCTCCTTGAGTGTTTTTGCCTGCCTGTGGTGTGTCCTCAGGTAATGCTTCTTACTTGCCTGAATGGTGGATTGACTGGGCTGTGTGTATAGGAACCAGCCTACAGCACAAAGGTAAAACCCACAAATTAACTGCTCTGCCCACTGTTGCTTCTGGCTCTTCCACTTAATGGTGTGTGGCCTCCAGAACATTTTCCAGAAGGGAATGCAGGCCTTCAGCTAAAAAAGCCTCCCCACCCCTGCTCTAGAACCATTACTTTTATTCATAAGAACCTAAGGAGAACATGCTAGATCAGGTCAGTGGCCCCTCAGGCCAGCATCCCGTTCTCCCAGTGACCAACCAGAACGTGACATAATGGGCTACACAGCTTTTCAGATATATTTGGTTGCTCGTGCACTTTAAAGAAAACGGCTTAATTTATTAATAAATTCTTTTTAGTTGTGCAATGCCCTCTGTCAGTTACCATGGCTTCATCAATTCATCATTATTTCTAAACTGAGACAATCAGCCAACATTTTCCCCTCCATTCATCTTGGCCTTTACAACGTGATCCACAAAACCAATTAAGAGCTTGCCAAAATAACTGAAAATGAAGTAAGACACATGTCAGTATACTTTTGAAAAGTATCCATCCAAAACATATAGCTGCTAGATGAAGATAACTTTGTTGCAAGAATTTCAATGGTCAACAAAAATTAACACAGCTGTTGGTGTCTGGATTATTTACAGCAACGAGAAAAAGGACTTAACAGGACACGAAAGGGTTTGTCTCTTGATACTATAATAGTTTTACATGCATTATGTCTATAACTTGTATCTTATTATTGCAATGGCCACTGCTTAAACCAGAGGTAGCCAAATGGTGTGTTTGAAGTATTGTTGGGCTGAAATTCCCATTATACTTGCCCATTGGCCATGTTGACTGGGGCTGGTGGGAGCAGGCAATGTTTGGAGGGTACCACAACAGCTATCCCTGTTTTAAACAATACAGTTGGTTTTGGATAAGCAGCATTATTATAATGCAAATATGACTGAATAAAAATATACAACTAAACAAAAGTATTTTGAATGCTGGTGTCGCTTCATTGATAATGTCAGGCCCAATTACAAACTTGTGAAAAGTTGTGTCTACACAAACAACATGCACATCTAATTATAATATTGCTCTTGTCTATGCAAACATTATCATGGATGAGATTCTGTTGAGAAACTTTTGCTTTCAAAATTATTCTGCCACTTGGAAAATAAGCTCAATGACCCTACTGGGAAAAAACCTGCATGGCCAATTTGTGTATTGCACTGATACAACAGTATTTTAAAATGTCATACTGGTTGACAGCTAAGCAAAATGACATGAGTTTGTGAGCTGACATTATGGTAATACATTTGCATGACACACAACATGCAGCAATGCCAGGTCACCCACCGTTACATTTTTATTTTGGATAATAGAGGCTCACAAAATTGCTGCTGAGATGTTGAAGGTCTCCCATTAGAGAAATTAAGAACTGAAAAACATATTGTTAGATACATTGACATTTTCAAATTGAGATTATGCCCTTCAAATTGACCAGTGCAATGCTTTATCTAGAGGAATAATTCAGTCTGTAGAAAACACAAATGCTTTCTGTTAAATACAGAAGTATCCCATTACCTGCTTTAGGTAGACTGACTTCCTTTTTTATGATAGGTTCTGAGGTAAAAGAGAAACAATTTGTTTAAAAGTCATAACTGCTTGCCATAATTCATTTTACTGTGTTCATTATTTCTTGCTTCCTAGATGTGATACTGGTTTTATATTGAGAAATTATCTTTAAATGAATTGAATCTTCACCACGCCCCCCCCCCCCAAATTATGGAAAGAGATTTGATAAGGTGGGGAATAAGCACCATAGCATCTATTTTCTTGCTGGGTGCCTATATGCTATGTAACATTGCCTTGGATTCCCAGCTGCCCCTCCATTAGCAGAAGTGCTTCTCACATTCACCAGTGAAACCAGGGGGAGGCAATTTTTGCTGTTCTGGAAAGTCCCCCAGCCCTGATTTTTTGGAAGGCACGGGGAGAAAGGGAAGTTAGCAAAAAATATAAGTTGTGTCGGAGGGGCAACCCCAACCTTTACACAAGTTCCACACTTGGGAAGTTAGGGTTAGGGATGTCTAAGACAGAAATAGGAGCATAAATCACCAGCCAATGTTCACTTATTCGTCCAATGTCTAGAATTGAAATACATTTGTTGTTGTTACCACTTTCAGGCTACAAAGTTTGTTGCTTTCAGTTCACACACGTTATGTAATTGATTACTTCTCCCCACCCCCCACTGAAGTTGCACTAGGTTTCCTTTGCATTAAAATGAATGGGATGGAATAACATAATGACAATGTAGGTAACCTGTGGTAGCTACCCCATGTCAATAGAAAGGGAAGCAGTTTTCCCAACCTTACCTTTCTGTAAAAAGGTAAAGGTAAAGGACCCCTGACAGTTAAATCCAGTCACAAACAACTCTGTGGTTGCAGCACTCATCTCGCTTTACTGGCCGAGGGAGCCGACGTTTGTCCGCAGACAGTTTTTCCTGGGTCATGTGGCCAGCATGACTAAGCTGCTTCTGTTGCAACCAGAGCAGTGCATGAAAAGGCCATTTAGCTTCCCACTGGAGTGGTACCTATTTATCTACTTGCACTTTGATGTGCTTTTGAACTGCTAGGTTGGCAGGAGCTGGGACAGAGCAATGGGAGCTCACCCCGTTGCGGGGATTCGAACCGCCGACCTTCTGATCGGCAAGCCCTAGGCTCAGTGGTTGACACCACAATGCCACCCACATCCCTTACCTTTCTGTACTGGAAGGCAAAAGTGGAAAAAGAGGTGGGGGGTACTCAAGCCAGCGGCACTGTGAAAGTGCAAGGTTGCTGGTGTAGCATGGTTGTTGACATCAGCTGGTGAAATCATCCAGTCAGCAACTATGCATTGCTCAGTGCTGGCTCTGACACCTTTGGCTTCCGCTACCACCTCATAGCTTAGAAAAGCAAGGTTGAGAATGACCCCCCCTTTGCTATGACACCATGAACTGCTTCCACTAAATAAAGACACTAGACAATTTCTACAAAGAAATCGCCCACATATTTTTGCTCATTCTATCTTCATATGCAGCACAGACCTTTAGAGAATGAAACAGCTAAATTGCAAATAGTAAGAAAGCTGTGAACCTTATAATGCTAAATGTCTGTCACAGTCAAAGATGCACAGATGATGAAATACCTTTCATCTAAATAGCAATGCTATAGCTGCATAGTGCTTCTTTGCATATTGTTATAAACTACATGGGAGGAAAAATAAGAGTGAGTCTGTCTCCGTGGGTTTCTACAGGGCACTGAATCTTTATAGTCACCAGAGCTATTCTTTCTTTTTGCAAGGCCCTTTTTAGACCCTATTTTGTAGGATCTGTGTGGTATGTCACTTATTATTGTTTTTTAAAAAAGAGAGGTCTAATAAAGCACAGCACTGCACACAAGATGCTTGCAGCCAATTTACACATAGGGGTTATGTTTTTCTGACAAAATGTCAATGTTCTGTCACAGACATTCAACATCACAGTGCACATTCAGTTTACTCTGGAAAATACTGCTTTCATATTATATAAATTCCAGCAGATAAAAATGACTGAGAGCTGGTTCATTGAAATCCCTTGTGTGGCACAAAATGGTGTGAAAAGATGCTTGCATGTGCCATTGTGTAAACAAGTTCATGTGTGAGTTGGACCTATTTGCTCAATATCTTTGAATTTCTCCATCCTACAAGGATCACAGATCTTGGACAAATTGTGCATATGTTCATAGGCATGAATGCTTGACTCACAAATGTGACATAATTTGTAAAGTGCCAGGTATAGATATTTCCACGGCCCAGATATTTCCATCTATTAGTAAGACCTTCCCTTTCCATGCTAAATGTCTCAACCTGCCCTGAGTCACAGAGTGACATAACTCCATTGCACTGAAAAGGGGAAGTCAACAATTCTTCTCCAGATCAGATTTCAAACTGAGCCAGAGAAGAATTTGGGGGGCTTGTAAACATCACCTCTACTTTGGAGTGGGCTATAGGCAGGGGATCTCACCTAATAACATCAGTACTGAAAATACAATATAATAAGAAGCTAAATTTTTGAACCCACCTCACCACCATATGCTTATATTCTGGAAGGAAAAGTTTTATTTAAGTTGACAGAAAAGGAGTGTTAAAACATGGATCTGAGTAGGATTTTGCTTAACATATAACATAGCATGATAGTTGCATTTCTGAGCAACTAGGGTCTTCCTTCATTTTTGTTGCCTCTGGGGAAAAAAAATCAAATTTTCTTGGTTTACAAATATGGAAATGTTATGGCTTAATTAGGTGCGCTCTCTGCACCCTGGGAAATAATATACATTCCAGCTTAGTATAAGATGCTTTAGCTGTTGCAGAATGGGTGCAACAGTGCTTTTGTTGGATTGGAATATAGCTAAAGTTGACCATGAAAGTGAAAAATGAAATATACTCCAACATCCACCATTTTTTCTATAATGGAGTCATGGTAGCAGCTCTATAGTCAAAGTGGGTGGGCTTTTCAGTCATTTTGGAGCCTGAACATTCTGTTCATCATAAAGTCAAAACAAGTTCATCTTATGATAGATGTTTCGTTTGTGTTCCTTTAGTTTTTACAGCGAAAGCCCATTATGTAGTCCTAAAGTTTGTGGAGAGGAAGACAACTGAGGTTGATGTGTGGCTGAATGGAGGCCAAGTTGTAAGTGAGCATGCCATGTGTTTAGTGCTTACAAGACACAGAATATGTGGCCTGGTGCCCTGTAACCAATAAACACATTCTACAGTTACACATACTGTGTTCACTTACAACTTAGCTGACATGCAGTTCAGTTATACCTTTCCTTCGTTTTTATCGACTAGACTAAAACATCCTTAAACATTTGATAATTTCTCTGCTTTCTGTTGTGTGCAAATTTGTATATGTCTTAACTCTCAGCAACAAAAGTCATTCTTATCTTAGAATAGTCCTGGTAAATAAATGAATAACAAGTTAGCAACTATCAATTCTCGTCCCTGAAAGAATTCATGAACTTAAAAAGGTATGCAACTTTACAAATAGCACCTTTCTCTTTGGCAGCAACTGGAGGCTTCACTTTTTCTTTTGCAGCATCTAGGGGAAAAACAATAATTAATCCTGTGCTTACAAAATGATTCTTCTCTACGAGCCCTGAGAAGTATGTGAATTGTTCCAAGTGTTCAGTTTTCAAACTTGCATTGTGAAGTTTTACAGCATCAGAGATCAACAAGCTCAGCTGTACTTATGAGATGATTATAATAACAGTCAATTCGTGTACTCTGAATATTTCATTTGATATAGCAAAATAATCTGGCCACATGAAGTGCCAATTATCAGTAATTCCTCCCACTAATATGACTTTCCAAGCATCATAACTATTCTTGGAGGCTCAGGAAAGAGATTGGGTCGAGGAAGCAGACTTAAGATGTTTAATGTATACCATTTCCCAATTCCCATGGGGTTCTGGAGTTTTCAGGGTTTTCTTGTTTTACAGCATCTGTGAAGAACTACATTTAGCAAGTGTTAGTCAAACTCAGCCAATACTGAATCTATGTAAAATGCTGTGAAATATTTTGTGACTGAAACAAAAGGACACTGAAGGATCCAGAAGCTCAAAGCGAATGGAAATCGATAAATGAGATACTGAACTGAGTATTTTGAAAATTGCAATCAATTAACTTCTTAGTGTAAAAACTAAACATTATCCGTCCACGAAAGCAAGGAGCTTCCTGTCATGGAAGGAGAGTTGCATTTGTGGAAGGGGCCTTTCCATTCAAATCAATTCAAGTCTCCTTCCACTTTTGTCTGTCTGTCTGTCTGACCCGACCCCCCATGTGTCGACTTAAGGACTTGCCATAACTGTGCTAATTCTGACTAAATACGGCCTGAGTGCAATTAAAAAATATGGGTCTCCACGCTTTCCTCTAAAGTCCATTCACGTCTCTCGGTGTTTTAGGTTGGAATTCTATATTTTGCTTGGTCAAGGCTAGAGTTTTGTATTTTCTACGTAATTACAGGGTACACCTATTGCATTGTTTTATTTTGCAGCAGCTGTCTTCAATGCAATTTAACCAAAGCTGACACTGAATTTTGGCATTTAAAAATTGTCATGACCTTGACACTGCAATTATTTTAGCAATTGAATAAATAGCATGTGGTTCAAATCTTGCTAAATGTCATTTCCTGTTGGTGTTGAACCACTGACCTTTCACATGCCGAGATCAGTGATGCTTTGGTAGGAATAGATTGGTACTGATGTGTCGGAAGACGCAAAATCATTTTGGGACTTCCTGAATATCACTTGGTTGGAGTCAAAGAATGCTGTAACTTATAGCAGCCCTAATTGCATCCGATTATAATCTGCTTGACCTGATATGGTATTTTAAATGCAAGCCTTCTTAAAGGCAATGAATAGGCAAATGTCAAGACAGATGAGCTTCCCTATATAAACTAAATGTACAAATGATCACATTCCTTGTTATCTCACATCCTATTGATATGTGCAAATATAAGACTAGTTATGCTGGGTCAAGGCCAAATATTTATTTAGTAGCCTTGGCAGCTTTGAATGGGACAAACAAATGAAAACCTGTAGAAGTTTTCTACCCCTGAAACTAACTGTAACGTACGCAAAGGGAAGCCACAAATATATCTTAAGCTGAGAAGAACTGATATGACATAGGTTCTACTTATGAGTTGGAATGGAGGAGAAATTTGATTCAGTATGCATTTAAAGCCAAATCTATCAAATTCACACTTTCTGAAGCAATACACAAACTAAAACACAGCTATCCATTGAAGATCACACTTAACTGAATTTTATGATGCAGCTCTCCAACCAACCAATGTTTACAAAAATACATATATTAGGGGAAAGTGTGCATACAAATGAGGATATTAGTGAAAATAGCATGCAAATATACATGATATTAGGGGGAAAACCTTTTAAAAATGAGTACATTAACCAGAGCTGCACATGAAATATGTTTATTGGGAGAAATCCACACCAGTATGCTGATGAATTTTCATGAGGAATTTTTAAATCAAGAAATTGCAGATTGCTACAAAATGTGGAGAACTGAATTTAAGACTGGAAAAATGAGAAACTGAAATAAAGGAAATTGACAGGTCCTAATGCAGGAGTATAATATAAGATTGGGAGATTGCAATGTAAGTGTCTCTTAGCAGTGAGCCTGGTGACACAGGGATTTTAAATTAGAATGGGAAAATGGAAATCAATGATATCTGATCTTTTAACAGACTTGGGTGTTTAAATGGTTAGCGAGTGTTTTTTAGCCTCTGCCTTTATGAAGTCCTGAAGGCATGTCTGTCTCGATCACACCTTCACACCAACCCATATGCTGCTGTTTGACTCCATTTATGTTATATTTGGTTTAAACCGTATTTAAACCTCTCACACATGTGCAGAAATGTGCGGAAATGCTTACACTTAATTTGTGCAGAAATGCTTATATTTAATTTGGCTTAGTCAATTTTTCGTGAGCTATTTTTTAATTATAGTTTTGATTGCAATCATTCTGACTTACATCTTTGTTTTCGATTGCATGGCATTACCTTTGTCTTTCAATGCTGGGTGATGCTTTACTTCTTTTTCTTTGGCATCTTCTGAAAGAAACAAAAAGAACAACCCACCACCAAACAATTTTAAACAAACAATAGACTTGTTAAAAAGTGTGTAAATACATATTGACCAAATGACAAGTAATTTAAGTGGGAATGAATTATTATGAGTGGGATCCAGATTGGCTGTTCTGCAAAGAGCTCTTTCTGAAAAGTTCATTCTGTTTACAAAAAGCTCAGAGATCCAGTAGAAGTTCCCTACTGAACAAAGGGAGGAGAGGATCTTGCCAAGTCTCTCTTCCTCCTGCTGCCCACTTGCACCACCCCAGTGCTGCTCTGAAGGGTCCCCCGACCTTCTGGAGTAGCTTTTCAGGAGACAAAGGGGGTGCAGAGGAAAGGAGGTATCATTGCAAATTGCCTCCCTACCCCTTTCTCCAATGCAAGTAGACCTTGCTTCTTCATTTAAAAACATTAAAAGGTAATACACCCAGAAGATCAATAAAACAGTGAGGATGTCCAATTAGGTAGTTTCTGGAGAATTAGGTAGTTTCTGGAGAAGGTTCCATCTTAGGGAAGGTGATTTCTGTTGGATTCTCTGCCCCATCTTGCCACCTCCTGTTCTGGAAGGGCTACAGGGAAGCAGGAGTCAACAAAAAGAAAAATCATCCCCCCTCTTCAATAGGCACATCCCATGAACAGCATTCCAGTAATGAGAACTCCAGATCCAAGCTAAATATCTTAAGAGGGCCTACTTAATATTGGGTTGTGACCATTAGCAAAGGTGGTACATTTGAACTTTGACTGTATTATTTATTTTTTTTTAAAAAAAATATTCATATGATTTTCCTTGATGTAAAAAAACCCTCTGCTCTCATATACCATGCACATTGATCCTAAACACATCCTCTTCCAAGATTTCAAACGAGCTAATTTTTGCTGAGGGTTTTATTATTTTTCTTCTGTCCTCATGAATAATAATATTTAAGTAGAGCTTCCCAATTTATTTCTGGAAACTGCAATATTTAAAATCATAGACTAACTTAGCTTATCGATTCAGAAATTTTCTTATAACCACCAACAGGAAATATGCACTGCCATTACTAGAAGAGCTTTATGGCAATTATTTCAAAGAAAGTCATACTGATTACTTGATTTTAGGAGATCAAACACTTTTGGAGTCTGACTCATTACTGATGTTGCCTTAAATCCCAAGTGATCTGATAAACCAGAAAATCATGCCGGAAATATTTCAGAAGCTAATGTTGTCTGCAGCGGTAATTTAGCATTTGTGATGCTGTCTTACATGTGCAATACAAATGTGGCTGAGGAACTGGAAATAAGTGATTATGGCTAGCTCAAAAAGAGTTTATTTCAGTAATGAAATATATGACTTACTTTTTGTGTTTGCTTGACTACATATATTGCCTGCAAACCTTGCTGAAGCTAACAATTTGAACTATATTTCACTTAAAATTGAAGTACTATGATTTAGGCACAAATCTAAGCACATTTTCTTGGAAGCAAGCACCACTGAAATAATTGTAAATTAGGTAAATCTTTTTAGGACAAGATAAAATAGGAGATACATTTAATCAGTGCTTTTTTCTGGGGGGACGCATACCCCTAAATATTTTGTGAATAAGTTTAGCCTCATTGAGGGGCAGTATTTCAGTATGAATAGGAAAACTAGAGTACCCCTAAACATTTTTTTTTAAGAAAAAGAAAAAAAAGCACTGCATTTAATTATCACACATGGAACATCACTCCCCTCATTACTTTTATGGAAAATAAAAATCTAATTATCTGAAGTTTGCTCCTCCTGCAGGACAGGATATAGATATATGTTTATTTATATGCTCCTTTATACGGTGTTTTATATTTTGACTCGTATCTATCTGTCTGTCTGAACATACTAGGTGAGATTCACCTAACAAGCCTTGTCACCACAAACCCTGTGCAAGGCCTTCTGCTTGCACAACGGGGTTCCCCCTTCTCCTCCCTCCGTGCCCTCCTCACCCCTGAAATTGGCTCAATGGGGTTGGGAGAATTCCCAGAACATCATGCAGGGGGAGGAGAGGGGGAAGAGTTCCATCTGGCAAGCTGCAACACTTGCAACGATGAGATGTTCACCATAACATGACATTGAATTATATTTTTTTTCCACCTACCAATCTAACCAGCAAATCTATCTATCTACAGTGGTACCTCGGGTTAAGTACTTAATTCGTTCCAGAGGTCCGTTCTTAACCTGAAACTGTTCTTAACCTGAAGCACCACTTTAGCTAATGGGGCCTCCTGCTGCTGCCACGCCACCGGAGCACGATTTCTGTTCTCATCCTGAAGCAAAGTTTTTAACCCGAGGTACTATTTCTGGGTTAGCAGAGTCTGTAACCTGAAGCGTATGTAACCTGAAGCGTATGTAACCCGAGGTACCACTCTATCTATCTATCTATCTATCTATCTATCTATCTACTCATATGAAGTTGTGACCCCGATATTACAAGAGACAAGAAATATGAGATGGTTTATTCGTATTGTGTCCCTTTGCAGACATAAAGCTCCTCGATTCCATGGAAGTTTCCATTGGCAGAAAAGGAGGAGGAGAATTTTGATGATTTCCCCTTCTGTCTGCACACACACCCTGCACTCCCAAATCTGTTCAAGAGGTTTGTGGAGATTGTTCAGGAGATGGAAGGAGAATATGTGAATTTGCAAAAGCCACATCCTTACTTTTTGGCATATAGACCGCCTCCCCCATACCAAACAGGAAATCTATGGAAGAAAATTAGTGCAATGTGGTTTTTCTAATTGTGATGATGATTATTATTATTATTAAAAATCACAATAACAACTATCACACTGCACTTTTGAAATATTGTTGAATTTACCTCATAATATGTGCTTTTTGTGTTGTGGGTTAGCAAAGTGAGCAATTGTGTTATGGATAACCATGCTTCTTGCAAGGCATACTGCTTTTACTTGTTCCAATTTACTTGCTCCAATTCATGACTTATTTCTTGTTTCAGTAATGTTCCAGGTGAAACATTTGTTGAAACAAAAGAGTTTTTAAACATAATAATAATCCTGTTATTCTGTGGTTCGTTCAAATAATGTGTTTGCGTTGATCTTGCTGTTTCTTAAAAGGTAGAAAATGTGAACAAATAGTATATACAGGAAATGTTCTTGCATAAGTGATATACAAGAGTCATAGACAATGTCATATGGCTTACTTGATTCCGTTGGTTTTGGTTTCTCTGCAAAAAGAAAAAAAAAGTAACAATCCCTCAATTCCCTTCAAGTTACTAAGGCATATAATTTATTGTTAGTTTAGGGTTAAGAATAATCTGTTTAGAAATGTAGCATTTGCAGAATAATTTAGTTGCTTCATATTGTTTCCTTGCTCACCAACACATAGCAAAAGCTCTTGAGCTCCTTCAATCAGATCTGACTAATTCCTTAACGCAGTGTCAGCCCCAAGAATCATCATTGGACTGAAACGATGACAGTTGAGTATGATGGATTTCTAATGTTACCCAATGGCATTTCTCTTGGATGAAATGAAATACCAAATATTTTTCACCCAATATTTTATTTCTGTTATTGGTGGTTCATTTCACATAACCAATGTTGAAAGGAAAAGGTCACCATTATGGATGGGACAATTATTCGAATCAGAGACGCTAAACAAGGCTAGAGCCCTGCTCTGCTTGAATGCAGATGGTCCCCTTTTGAGGCAAACACAGTCTGCCGCCCACTGAACTTGTCTGGATATAAATTGGGACTTGTGACCTGCTTCAACAAACATTTGCAGCTGAATCGTTCAGAAAATTAATTCTACAAATGAGATCAGTTAAAATAACTAGGGCCAGAAATGTGGACCATGTCACAGGTAAATAGAGTAGTATGGCCACTTCTCCACGAACAAAAATGTGGACAACAGCACCCACAGGTTTGTATAAAATTTGGAAATACTGATTTATATGTATAGGTGCACATTTAGAAATAATTACCAGTACATAATGGTAGTTTCATTAGCAGTTTCATATTGGGGAAGACTGCATAGTATGGCTGCTTAGCCTGCTGTGCCAACTGCTGGTGAGGCTCTTTAATGATCCCTGTGTCCGCTTCTCAGTAGTGGCGCCCACCCTGTGAAACGCCCTCCCCTCAGACATCAAGGAAATAAACAACTATCTGACTTTCAGAAGACATCTGAAGGCAGCCCTGTTTAGGGAAGTTTTTAACGTTTGATGTTTTATCCTGTTTTAATATTCTGTTGGGAGTCACCCAGAGTGGCTGGGGAAACTCAGTCGGATGGGTGGGGTATAAATAAATTATTATTATTATTATTATTATTATTATTATTATTATTATTATTAAGTGGATTTAGAACAGGCACCCATCAAACAGAGGACTGTCTTCTGCGAGGTAGGACACAAGGCCACCACAAAACTGAAGATGACTGAATGGATTTATTCCAGTCACTGCAGAAATATGATTAGTGACACAGAAACTGAATTTCATCAGAAACTTGATCCAGAATTATCTGTCAAGAAAGAATACTAATAGCTAGAGAGACAAAATCAAGATGGTCCACTTTTTGAATGTGATTTTATTTTTAATCGCTATGGCGCTTTCTTTAGATAACATCAGCTTCACTGAGTTTCTCCTTACCTTTCTCTACCACCTTCAACGGCCTATCTTCTTTCTTTTCATGTACTGCTGCAAAACAAAGATAAGGCTTTTGCAACACTTCCAGTCTCCGGAAGAGTGGCTCATGCAAGCTTTCTCAAAGCACTGAAAACGCTGCTGCTTATTTGAAAGCAACTGACATTATCCTGATATTGATCTAATCTACCTTTCTAATAAATGTTATAAAACTGTAGAGTTACCTTTTTTGCCTTCCAATAAATCTGCAGGAAGAATGAAGCCTTGCACAGTTGCAAAATGAATTATGGAAAAGTCAGCTCCCTATCTTACCTTTATAAATGCTGGTATAAAACTCTAATAACATAGGAAGCTGGCTTATGCCGAATGAGACCTCAGGCTCACTGGTTCATGAACGTCTACAATGGTTGGCCATGGTTGTTCAGGGTTTCAATCAGCTTTACCTGGCCATGCTAGGGAGTAAAGCCAGGACCCAGGTGTACTGGTCGAAGGGAGCAAGGCAGCAGTAAATCACAAAGAGTTGGAGTTAACTCTTTGTACTGTGCTGACCTCATCGCCATCTTATCCTTGCTCCTCTACTGCCCATACCCTGCTATCTAGTCTGCTACTGATTCATCTGCTGGAGCATGGATTAAGGTTCCCACATGACACTTTACACCCAGCTCCCAAGATTGTTAAATTGCATGGAGGTCCTTCCACAAACCCATCCTATGTTCAGCTTGGCCATGGACTCAGTCCAAACACTATATATTGTATAAATTTAATTTTCCTGTAAAATGTAAACAGTACTGACCTTTTGGCTTATGAACTTCTGTGGTCACTGTGAAATGAAACAGAAAAAAACATTGTGAACATTTAATGGACCTCTAGGATTTATCCAAAACACTCTTGTTAGGGGCAGCTGTGTAAATGGAGAAAATAAATCAATAAAAAGCAACAGCTTTGAGTTGCTGCAACAAAGGTTTCCCTTCAGTTCTAGCAGAGCTTTCAGTGCAAATCCTTTACTGCTTCAGGAAAGGGTCTGCATCAGTATCCCCTGCTAAAATGAAGGTGGTGGTGGGGAAAACATTCATTTTAGCAGCACCATGGGGATCTGCGTTGTGGAGCAAAAAAGCTTGTGCCATCTCCGCCTTAAGGAAAAGGAATATGCTTTAAGGAAAAGGGCAATACTTGAAGTAGTAGAGCACCTGCATAGCCAGTGGAATGTCTCTGACACCTCCACTTTTTAAAAAGAAGAACTGGTAGCAAGGCTGGGGAAACCCTTTTCCTAATACAGTGGTACCTTGTGTTACAGACGCTTCAGGTTACAGACTCTGCTAACCCAGAAATAGTACCTCGGGTTAAAAACTTTGCTTCAGGATGAGAACAGAAATTGTGTGGTGGCGGCAGCAGGAGGCCCCATTAGCTAAAGTAGTACCGCAGGTTAAGAACAGTTTCAGGTTAAGAACAGACCTCCAGAACAAATTAAGTTCTTAACCCGAGGTACCACTGTACCTGATATCACTGCCAGGCTGAGCAGCAGTGGATTAGATGGACCCATTATCTGCCTCAATATAATGAAGCATGTGATATTACAAGAAGCCATAACATTATACCGTACATATATTTGGGATATATATTTAAATTTTAATCTCTCACCTTTTGGTTTATGAGCTTCATGTGTCACTGAAAAATTAAACAAAGAATTTCAGTGTGTTCAAACTACATATATACAGCTCAGGGGGAAGGGGGATAGCTCAGTGGTAGAAGTACATGCCTTGAAGTCCCAGGCTCAATTCCTATTATCTCCACAAAGGAGAGGGAAAAGATCCCTGTCTGAAACCTTGGAGAATCACTGCTAGTCCTGGTAGACAATACAGAACTAAATTATAGACCATTTGGTTTAACTCGGTATACGGCGGCTTCTTATGTTCCTATGTGCCATGGCTACCTGAAACAAAGCTCTCATACCCAAGATCTCAAGAAAAGATGCTTTGACCAAAGGATCCACCGGTAAATCATCCCATTTCAGACTGGTGTATTAATAGTATTGAGGGCCACAATGTATACATTGTCTGTATGAAATGTACATGCCTGCTGGAAACACTGTGATAGGGGAAACCATTGCAATGAACAACAGGTTATGATATTTGCTTTTTGGTGAGTTTTATAAATATTTTTATTGATTTTTAATTTCAAGTAACAAAAGTAACAAAACATATCCACACTCTTGCTGATTTGTTTGCTCAAGGAATTTAGATTCTACTTTTTAACATAAAAAGCACAGGGAACCCATGGTGGTTAGAATCTCCTCCAAATTATTTCTAGCCGGGTTCTCCATTTTAATCCACTAGTTAATTGTTGTATGGCATGCTGAATTTTATAGCATTTAATTTAAAATTTTAGCTTAGAGATAAAATAGGAGAGCATTATGTTCTATGATAACTTTTCCCTCATGTCTTACCAGCTGCTTTGACAGGCAGATCCTTCTTTGGGAGCTTGGCTGAAACAGAAACATAAAAGGAGAAATAGTTGGTTATTGTATATCTGGAACAGGTACATTATCAGTATGTTTAAAGAAAGCAAAGATTTGAAAATATGAGCATATTTACCTGTTTCTACTGGCTTTTCTTTTTTGTGTGGTTCTACAAAGTTGGAGGAACAAAGCCGAATAAATTATTTCTATATTTTGAGGTTCACAGTGAATATTAGAACCATTACATAGAATGAGATAGCAGACTGAAGTTGCAGAACTTTCAACTGCATTACTTTAGCACGCAGGCAGAAGGCCATATTTTGAATGTTCCCCCCATATAACCAACTTCTGCATGTAATAAGTTGAGGAATGAATGAGCAGGCTATGCAAAATCTTTTTAATGTACTAGTTTACTAGATGCATGGAGTGGGCAACATTGAGAAATACCTAAATTGAGTTTAATTTTGTACTAGCAGTAGTTTGATTATGTCCTTGATCTAACATGGTAGAATGCACTCAAGCACTTAGTTGGATTCCACTCAGAAGTGGGGAATGTTTTTTTTTTAGCTTGAGGGATGGATAATTGTGGTGGCCATGGCCAGAGACAAACATGGGTGGGGCCTGAGGTAAAATGGGTAGATAAATAGATGTGATGTTTTGGCTCCGGCTCCTGAGTGCTGAGACTCTTTTGGTTCCCCCAATGGTGTTTTTTTTTTTAATGGGCTCGGCCCCCTAAATGTTCAGAGGGCATTCAGCTTTGACCTCTGGCTCTGTACGATGTCAGGACATTGCAGGATGTCATGCAAGCCATGTCAGGATGTCACGCAACACTGTATGCATGACATCAGGACGTCACGTCGGGCCCCCTCAATCATGTTGAGAAGATGGCACCTCTGTTACAGCAGGCTACATTCCAACCATACAAAATTCAAAGGTTTCTACACCCAGCTGTAGAAACATTATCACAGCTCAAGGACACACTCCAGTTAGGTAAAAGGACTTATGGAACAGCACCAGAGAGGGATATGGCCTAGGGAAGGCATGTCCAACTCCCAAGTGACAGTCTACTCACAATATTAAAAAAACAGGCAGTGATCTACCTCCATTGTCACTGGAGGATAGACCAGAGTTGTTGAGCTTCTTTTAGGAAGCCAGAGTTGTTTTTGGAGGAATATCACTAAGGGTTCAAAGATCAACCAAGATCAACCAGGGCATGCTGCAATCGAGCAGTGGATCACAATCGACCTGTTGGACATGCCTGGCCTAGGGAAAGCTCTACGTTCCAGTTGGAGAGGCCTGGAGGGCCTTATGTAACTGTTTCTGTGTTTATTATTTTGAAATTCCTCATGTCATAGCCTTTGATTAAGATCAAACTATGTGAACACTCCTCTATGAGCAGACTCTTATTCATTGGGCTCACATCCCAACCTGCCATCAATGGCCTTTTACCTTCACACTAGGGGAAGGGATAGCAGGAAGGAGTGTGGGCCATGTGTGTACATGAAAACTGGCAAGAGAAGAGAGGATATTTGGGTGTCTGGTGAAGATACGCTTGCATGATCTTGAGGACTTGCTAAGCCAATTAGGGAGTTGTTTGTCCTTCCCCATGAGAGAAGCCTAAGGCTGTCTACTACGTTCAGGGAAGCTATGAACCAATGACTTTTTAGATCACAGCTCAGATCTTAGCCTGTATGCTAGAGTAACTCTGAGCTACCATTCACACACAGCAATAGACTAAGTACTTAGTTCTAAATAGTATACCTTGTTTGCAAACCAACCAAATCTCAACAATCTTAATGTATGTTTGGTAGCAGACATGCCCTTTAAATAACCTCTATTGTCAAAAACGCTGACATGTCATTTTAAAATCTCATCAATATAGTTTTGATGTAAATTCATAGTTTGCTGAAATATGCTTCAGGTTTTTTCTCACAGCTAGCTTGCTCCCCCTGCCTGATTCATGCAGTAATCTCATTGTTCAAGTAATGTTTTCAGTGTACTCAATATGATTGCTGAAAAACATGAATCATGGCATTACATCTGCCAGTTTCTTATAACTGCCCCTGACGACACACACATATGCTCCCAGTAAAATTATGATAGGAGTAAAGCTTTAAATGGAGTTTTGGGCAGACCACTATACATACACCTATGTCCATGTTATTAATAATTAGCGGGAACCAGATTATGTTGCTGAAGGTGCTGCAGAAAAATCTACAACACACTCTAGGCACTGAGGTTCCATGATGTCCAAACATGGTTTCTTGGAAACAGAAGCATTGGGATTTAGTGGACTCCACAGAAGGACCTCTGTTAGGCCTCTGCTACTGCCACGAGCCTGCACTGCAGTAGCCAAGGCCATGAGGAACTTTGGGAAACTTTGTCGTACGTGTTTCTGTACTGCAGTAGCCAATATGGTACCCACAAGTTGTTACTCAACTCCACCTCCCATCAACCCTACCCAGCATGGCCAATGGTAAATAAGTGGGAAGTGGATTAAGGCATTTCTTTGAAATCCTATTCCCTCTTCTTTATAAGCCACTTTAGGCCACAAAATATGGGTATTTAAATTTTTTACAGTTCAGAGTTTATTTTATGTTTTGCAGTTTCTTTTAAATCCTGTATCACTCATAAATTAGATAATCCAAATCTGCAGCTTTGAGTGCCACAACTCTACAAAATTCATCTTTCAGTTTAGACATTTAATTCTTTCAAATTTTCACATTCAAATATCCTCACACATAACTTCATCGTTTCAACACTGAGGAATGAGAGCTTAGGCTGTAATCCAACCCCTTGGCTGGCAGCAGCAGGGCTTGATGGAACAGCATCACCCTTGGTGAAGAGGGTCATATTGGACATGTTGCCAGATTAGACATCATGTGGCAGCAGCAAGGCTGGCTCAGAATCCAGCAGATCCTATACTGGCCCAACCCCAACTCCTCCCTTCTTTGTTTTAGGGGATTTCATAGGCTATGGGCAGTGGTGATACCACCAGAGGTAGCTTCTGCCTGAGCACTGCTTGGGCAGGCAAACTGGTGTACTTTTGTTGGTGGGGATTTACCACCAGCAGAGGCTGATGAAGCCAGGCAAGCCCCACCCCAGGCAGCACAGTTAGCTATTTTATTTTTATTCTTGCATTCCGGCAAATCATCTATCTTAAAGCAGCATGGTCCTAGAAAAAATTCACAAATTCTGGCTTATTTTTTTAGTAGGCAAAATATTAAAAAACAGAGATTGGTTCGCATAGCCTCTGCAAGCCTACCTGCTATTGACTTCTTGGCAACTGGGGGGGGGAGGGAAAAGGGAAAATGTTTATTTTTCTTGTATGTACCACAGTGGAGTTTTGTACAGTAAATAGTAATTGCTTTATAATGTAGATATAATTCTGCTGTAGGATGCCTTCATTCAGCTGAGAAACACATATAGAATTCCCCTGAACATGCTTTAAGTGTTGATTTTATATTTCCAAAGGAAACATATACTTCAGAATGCAAGGTCTTCTTTAAAACAAAGGAATCATATGCTGTCAAGGAAGAGTAGTATTTGGACCCACAGGAGCCTGCAGTTGTTTCATGCTATGCTATCAAGGGAACAAACTATTAACGATTACTTGCAGTACATTTGTCAACTGCTATGAAGGCTATCCTGGTCAGTAAGTGGTGTGCTAATGAAGTCCCTTCTGACACACAGTGGTTAGATAAAGTCTGGGATATATCCTATAATGTGGAATTGACCCATCAAAGGTTAGTAAGCTTAGACAGGTGTTTATGGCTCGCTTCTCACACATGGATAGGATTGGACTGCGGTTTGCTGTTCCCATTTATGATAGGGGAGGATTAAAGCAGAAATGCACTCACAGTACACATCATTGTGTGCACCATGACATGTGAATGCTGTCAACAAGAAGCTCTCCATATAGTCTTCGCTTTGCGCTTATTGATCACTGGCCGCTTTATAATAATTTTTGTTGCCATTAGGCTGACTGCACCCTTTTCAATTTCTGTATTAAAAGTTTTATAACTGCTGTTGAATCCATCTGTTTGGTAATTAATTAATAACACAAGACTCTTTAAAACTTACTGCTAATGTCTCATTGGGTTGGGTAACACTGTATCCAGTATTTTGAATGAATCTATCACATTATGTGGATTGTGTGATATATATTGCTTGCAAAAACTATAATAAATCAAGTGTGTAAAAAAACTCAATAACGTTTCTGCCTTCCTTAACACAGCGGGAGGAAAATAACATTGTTCTGATGTATTTCATTTTGGATTAAAAATGGTTAATTTGAGGACAGATAAGTACATCTCCCTCGAGGGGGGTATCTCAAAAATGATACCTCATTTGAAGCTCCACCCAATTCAGTCTTCTTCATTTAAAAAAATGTTGTCCTGACAACATGCAGGATGGACAAGAGGGGAGGTCTTCACACAACGCATAAACCAGGCATAGGCAAACTCAGCCCTCTAGATGTTTTGGGACTACAACTCCCATCATCCCTAGCTAACAGGACCAGTGGTCAGGGATGCTGGGAACTGTAGTCCCAAAACAGCTGGAGGGCCGAGTTTGCCTATGCCTGGCATGAACTGTAGGATTCACTTCTGCAAAATATTGTGGTGACTACCAATTTGGATAGCTTTAAAACGGGTTTACACAAATCCATGGAGACCAAGGCTATTGATTGGGACTAGCCATCATTGCTGTATGCTACCTACTGGTATCGGAGGCAGTCTTCTTCTATATATCAATTGCTGAGGAGCACAAGAGGCAAGAGGGTTGTTGTACTGATATCCTGTCTGAAGGCTTGCCATGGGTATCTTGTTGCCCATTGTAAGCCCAGGATACTAGCCTAGATGGGTGCTTCTCTCTGCCCCAACCCTGCCACCAGCCTGCCCCCCCCATTCAGGTAAGGTGCACTGACAGAAGGGTCAAGAGGTCTGCTCCATGGCTCTGCCCCACCACATAGGCTGTTATCATTCAATGGTCAGCAGCCCAAGTTGCTAAGTGCCTCTTTTGAAATAGAAAATACAAGGAAATTGTCAACAGGCATTTTTTCAGTAGCTGGAAAGTCTTGGACTGTTGCCTCTGTAGCTCAGTATGATGTGGTCTAAGTCTGTGGGTGATATTCAACCACGTTTCATTCACAGTTGGCCCACTGAAGTTAATGAACACGACTACATCATGTCTTCTAATTTCATCATGTCTACTCTGAGTAAAGCTTAGTAGAATACCACCCTGTGTGTCTATGAAAAGGAGTGGGGCGGAGGGGAACTTGAGTGTTGGTGTCAGAACTGAATCAGAAGCAGTTCAAACTCCATCCAAACACGGCCCAAGAACTGATGAAGAATATAAACAATATTTAAATAAAAAAGTATAAAGAATTAAGTAGAAATTTTTAATTAAAATGGTATAGAACTCCGGCACAAATGGC
The DNA here is from genome assembly GCF_965113315.1 of Podarcis vaucheri. Classification (NCBI taxonomy): domain Eukaryota; kingdom Metazoa; phylum Chordata; class Lepidosauria; order Squamata; family Lacertidae; genus Podarcis; species Podarcis vaucheri. The sequence goes on along the minus strand of NC_138761.1, from coordinate 69,186,848 downwards.
GTATATAGTGAAAGGGTTTAGTCCCAAATGCTGGCGTTATGGTCAGGAAAAAGGACTATATTCACACATGTGGTGGGAATGTAATCTGGTTAAGGAATATTGGCAAAAGATTATAAAGTTAATTTCTGGATTATTTCAAATAAACATAGAAGTTAATAGGGATTTATTATTTTTGGGAATACTGGGAAATAACAAAGTAAAAAGTAATAAACAAGAGTTGTACAAAATTATAATTTTGGCTGGAATGGCAGTTATTGCTTTGGGATGGAAAGAAAAGGCCAAATGGAATATGGAAATATGGAATGATTATGTTTTTGAATATGTACAATCAGAAATATTCGCACAGATAGTGGCAGAGGATAGATGGGAAAATAAATGCCAAAGACTCACAAATAAATTGGCATTTTACAGGAACTGGATAGAAAGAGGGGAAGCCAACCCTAACATACAAGCTTGAATGAGCAGACTGTGTACATGGATAAAGATATGAAGAAGGAAGGCCTGACCCGGGGGGGGGGGGCTGGAGTGGGGAGGGAGGGGAAAAAAAGGGGGGGAGTAAACCGGATGGTATTTTGAATTGATTTTGTTATATAAGCCTTTTTTCTGAAACCATATATACTAATGTTATGTAGTTATGCATTGTAGTATGAATGAATTTTGTTTTGTATTCTTTGTTTTATAGAATACATATAATAATGTTATGTTACTAAGCAAATTTAATAAAACAGTGAAGGGGGGGGAAAGAAGCAGGAAAATAGCTCTGGGCTCTGGAAGGCACCTTTGGGTGGGGCTTCCTCTCTGGGGATGATGAGGAGCAGTGGGATATACTGCAAGTCATACAGTGAGTAGACTTGGGTGCAATACGTCTATTATAGAAACATTGTAAGTCTCTGGCGAATTCTTCCTGCAAAGGAAACTAGTCCCTGGTAAGCACTGCTACTGGGGCTTCCACACTTATCAGAAAAGTTGTGTGTACATATAACATCAGTGAAGGATTTTCTTTCTTAACATGCAATACTTGTTATGACACGTTAGGAACTACAGACACATGTTCATCGCAATGACACTGCACCATTATTCCTACCCAACACAAGCCAAAAAGAACATTAACTTGCAGAACCCAGCAGATGGTGCTATGATGCAATGAAATGCGCCATAACCAGAGCAGTTGATTGAATACATTGAAAATAAAGCAAGAGAAAACAATTTAATCACTTACCTGGTGCTGCTACTTTTACGGAAGCTGGTTGGGCTGCAGGAGCTTTTGCTGGCTCTTAAAATGAGAACAAATTAAAGCAATTACTACAAAGCATTCCACAGCAAAAACACAGGGACATGGGGAAATTTCAGATGAAAAAGATTGCCCTTAGCATCTCTTGCATAGGAGAGCAGAGAAAGAAGATTATTAAAAACAAAGTGCCTATCTGCATTCTACTCAATCAAAGGCATGGAAAAAGTAATGAGCAAAAACGGTTATTTGGAACCACTTGATAATTGCTTTCATTAACAAATATGGTTTTACTATTGTATCACTCTGTGCTGCATCTTAGTACAGTAGTAGTTTTCTTAGCCACATGCAACATTTGCATATATGGCAGAAATAGTTATGGGGAAATGCTCCCCCCCTCGAAGGAAAGCGCAACCTTCTGAAAACACACAGCATTAAGAGTTTCCAGGATTATTGAGGATTCAGGAAAAAAAATACTACTACAGTCTGTTTCCTCAATCTCTAGCCTAGATTAGAGTCACCTGTGCTGTGCTAGTGTCAGAAACACATAGGTCTGTGAGGGTAATGTCACTGCAGCATGAAACAGAAGATGTTTCAGTTGCCCTTGTTTTAGTCACAGTTCTCTTTCCCCCTTTTCTTCCGCTGGAATACACGTCTTAAACAATAGGTTAAATAAAAAGAATCCCTTTCACCAGTCCCAGCCCTACCCTTATGCTGAGGGAGGCAGCTACCTTGGGCAGCTGATTTTGGGTGTCATGAAAGAGAAGCAAATTCTTTATTTTATATTATTTTAATTGCCTGGGAGGTGGAGAGACAATTGCGGGATTTTCTGTCTCTGGTGCCAAAATAACTTGACTGGCCTTGTATACTATGCATCCTCATGGCATGGAGTGGGAGCACCATTGGGTACTCTGCCTCAGGCAGCAGAATGCCTTGGGCCAGCTTGGCCGTCCATTTTGTGAGGATGGAGTTAGTGCTAATAGCACAGTTCTATGCATGTTTTCTCAGAAGCGAGCCCCACTCTGCTTAACAGGGCTTATTCCCAGGTTGCAATAAGAACTGTTATTATACCTCAATCCGGTATAGGAAACCTTTGAGCCTACACATGTTGTTGAACTACAACTCCCATCATCCTTGACCACAGACCATGCTTACTAGGGCTGATGGGAGTTGTAATTCAGCAATATCTGGAGGTATCTTCACACCATTATATTATACCTGTGTAAATAATGCAGAGAAAGGACTTTAATGAAGAGTCACTTGTTTCCTATGTAAGCCCCACTGAAACGGAGACTGAAGAACAGTTAAGCTTAGGCAAGTGCTTCCTATATGTTTAAGGTCATGGCATACACAGAAAAGCACAGATGCACAAGCTTCCCAGCTTTTCTTTCCAGTTCTTGACCACCAAGAACATGCTCAGCTAAGATCACAGCTGACATTTCATTCCCCATGAAAGCTCTGCTTTTTCGAGATTAAAAAAAATGAGGAAGGGAGGCAATAACTGTCAGTCACAAACAGGAATGCGGAATTGGAAATACAGTGTGAATTGATTTAGAATGGAAGAGGCAGCTGAAGTCTAAACATGTCATTTTAGAATTATAAATGGTGTCACCACCTCCTTATTTGCATCTTCTTGCAATTTCATAGCACTATCCTATGAATGCCTCTTCAGACATATGTCCCATTGAGCACAATGGAACCTGCTGTCAGGTAAGGGAATAAACGAACAAGCTGTTTTTAATTTGAGTACATTGAATCACTATCATTTGGGTACATTGGAACAGGCTGTTTTAAAACTGAGCTATATAAAAAACAGGATGTACAACCATAACTAAAAACAAGACATACTTTTGAGGTCTTTTGTCAAAACAGCTTCTTTCTTATCTGCAAGAATAAAACACACAGAGGAATTAGCAGCGGCATTGTACCAAATGCTATCGCATATATTTACAAGTGATTCGATAACACAAATGCCCAAAGAACACATTTGGAGTCTTCATCCTTCATTTTGCAACACAGCACAACCTCAGGTAGAAAGACAGCCAATAGGATTTATCTGATCATCACAAAAAGAACCATATTTATTGTTTTATTTTTTGCAGGATTCCTATTAAATGCCCTTTCTTTGATCAAAAGCAATAAAACGCCTAGAAATTTCAAGGGGAAACTCAATTATTCTTGGGTGTACGTACATTGCTCTCTGAACTAAAAATATTTCTGGGTTAATCTGCTGCCTCTATTAGCATGTTTTCTAGGAATCACTTCAAAGCATGCTAATTACCACATTGAGATGAAATTAATCATAAAGCAGCTTTCGGCCATGGGGGTCTGCTGAAGCATTCAAGAAACGCTTTATAGTTGCCAGATATGGAAATTTTAAAAGGTGTCACTTGTAGTTGATATGAATCATTTATCACAATAATCTGCCATTACTGGAAGCTATAAAACCTGAATACACAGGCAGCATTATATGCAATACCAGATGTGAGCTACAATTAAATACTCCAAGCTCACTTAAAAATGTTCTGAAATATTGGGATAGTGTGATATATTTTGGATAAAGAATATATTTTAAATACCTCCTTCATAGCTTCATATGTATTTCATTGTTGGCCTATTTTTCATACTTAACACCCTGATGCTCCAAAAGAGTCAAATAAGGAGGTGATGGAATACTGCATGAACACTCAGGAGTATTCTCTCTCTCTTTCTTTTTCTCTATCTCTCTACATATATATATATGAGGTTTACATAAACACAATAAAATACAATGGCATTTAATAAAATTTCCTTTAAAATAGATAAAAATGAGGTTAAAAACAAAATTATGTAGCACAATAAAATTTAGCAGTGTTTTAAAAAATTAAGTCTACATCTCCTTCGAATATCTTAAAGATTATCTTGGACTGTGAGTACTCCTCACTATACATTCATTATATGATCCGTTCCTTATTCAACATGCATTGTATCGGAGAATGAGGATCTTAAGTTTTCAAAACTGACCAGTAGTGAGATACAACTATCTGAGCTGCAACTATGAAAAGAAGTTCAATCGCAAATCAGATATTTATAATTTTGCCAGGATTTTTAGTATGTTGCAAGCATTAGTAAATTACTCATCAGTAAATCTCATTTCTTAATCCTTCACAGGTTTATAAAGTTTTGAAGTAGCTTCCTCTTGCTCCTGTCCAGTGATGTTGCACAAATACTGGAGAACTTAACTGAATTCACATTCTGACATGGAAGTAAAATAACAAGGAAATTATTGCCTGGACAGAGTAGCCACCTTTTGACGAAGGAATCAGCAGGCCACCAGTGCAAGCAGTAAAACTGAAGTCATAGAGGTATATTGTACCTGACTGACAAAAACAGACCAGGATTTCTTAAAATAAGCAGTACTAGTGAACGTAGTGAAACTAATTACTCTAAGAACACTGGCACATTTGAAAATAAAAGTAATGCTTTATGAGGGGATCATAAAAACTAGGAATAGTAGCAATAATGTGAACGTTTTCAAGAAAGGCAAGTCACACATTAATGATAATGGATTAGCAAAATATCAATTGTTTTGGCATGTAGGAGGAGAGAATTATATTTTGTAAGGTAAAGTACAGTTTGTCACTTTGCATCCCCCTACACCCCCCCAAAAAAATTCTTACATCAAACATGATATTATTATGAACTCTAGAGAAGGGCTTGCTAATATTTTGGGGTCTGTGAACCCATTTACCAACTGAATAAACTGCAGTGGGCACCATACACATGCCACAACTCTCTTCTATATCCCCCCAATCCACCTGACACAATTGGACTTGAAAAAAGCATTTTGTTGCCTAAGGAAGGCTTCTTTGAAGCATAAATTCAGCTGAGGGACAGGTGGACGATGGGACCCTGCAGGCTCCAAGGCATGGGAGTGAGGGACAGAATATCAGGACGAGGGATGGAAGTACTATCTACACAGTAGTAATAAAAACAGCTTGACTACTTTTTTCCAGTTGGAGAACAAGTGGTTCTGGAAAAGAAATACTGTACAGGTAAACACTCTGTTTCTTCATTTTAACAAGCAAATATTTTGACAAACATGATCTGTCTATAACCGTGTGTGTGTGAAAATATATATATGAAAACAGAAAAGCTCAGTCTCCTTCTTTCGGCACAAGCCACTCAATTTTACCTCAGGCTTTCTTTCAACATTCCTTTGAAGTAAACTAGCAGCAATACAGTAGCTGCAAATGACATCTAAACAACACACAGGGTGATAAAAACTAAAGCCCCCCCTTTGTGCCTTTCATACAACTATATCCCTAGGTGGTTTATAATAAACTGCTATGCGATACTGCTATTTTTCAGAAAATAGACACTTGGAACATTTTTTTTAAACTGAATCTTGAGTGAGTGTGAATCCCAGGTTTATGCCTTCGCAAAAATGTTTTTGAGAGTGTGCAATTTAGGACAATGACAGACCAGCTTAGGCCATCTAGGACAGGGATGAGAAACCTTTGGCCCTTCAAATGTTGCTGGACTACAAATCACATCATCCCTGACTACAGTGGTGCCCCGCAAGACGAATGCCTCGCAAGACGAAAAACCCGCAAGACGAAAGGGTTTTCCGTTTTTGCGTTGCTTCGCTAGACGAATTTCCCTATGGGCTTGCTTCGCAAGACGAAAAAGTCTTGCGAGTCTTGCCATTTTTTTTCGCTCCCCCCTTTTTCTAAGCCGCTAAGCCGCTAATAGCCCTTTAGCCGCTAAGCCACTAAGCCTTTAATAGCCGCTAAACCGCTAATAGCGCTAATAGCACTAATCCGCTAAGCCACTAATAGGGTTGCTTCGCAAGACGAAAAAACTGCTAGACGAAGAGACTCGCAGAATGGATTATTTTCATCTTGCGAGGCACCACTGTATTGTCAATGCTTGCTAAGGTTGGTGGAAATTGGAGTTCAACCGGATGTGGAAGGCAAAGGGGAGATTTCAAACCTCTTGATCTAAGATTTCATAGAAAGGCAACTGTCCAAGTAACTATGATGCGGCTTAAACTCAACACCATTCCATTCCATTTCAGCTATCACTATAATGTTTCTTTTGTTTAGTAAATAGCCATGGCCATGACTCTCTCTCATTATGCAGACTTGGGCCAAAGTGTTGACAGATAAACTAAATTGTTCAATATGTTTCTAGAAGATGAGCAAAAGCAGGGAAATGTCTTTCTTCTTCCCTCCCCTGGTTGGAAGTTTGTATCAAGGGGTGCATGCAGGAGTCTGGCAGTCCTCGAAATGTGTCTGAAAGACACACAGAAGACTTGCTCACTATATTAAGGCATTGGTGTTCCCCTTGGAAATCTGATGGGGAGCAATATCTGCTGGTGTTCATGCCAAGGACCTTCTGCCATCCAACGTATATTGTAAATAAAATCTTGTATGACAGAACTCGTGTCCTATACAACTTGGGACGTAAGTACCTAAAAGGGCACCCCCCCCCAGTATTGACCATCTCAGGTCCTACAATCAGTAGGTGACGGCCTGTTGATGGTGGTTCAACTGGCTGCTGCCTGGTTGAACTGATGCATGTCAGGACCTTTTTGGTGGTGGTTCCCCATTTGTAGAACGTCTTCCCTGGTAAGGTGCATCAGTCTCTGTCTCTGTCATAAATGTTAAAGAGAAAGTTAAAAACATTTCTGTTTGTGCAGGCATTTGGTAGTTGGAAGAGACATTCCTGACCATATTTTGGGGGGTGGGAACATTCCAGCTGTGAGTGGGACTGATGTCAGTTGTGGGCTTGGCCAGACCTGAAACTGAACAGTGGGCACCCAGCTTTCTCGCTCTCTGTTTCTGTCTCTCTCACTCCTTTTTCTTTCTCTCTTCCCTTGCTCTTGCTTAAAAAAATAAATAACTGTCCTGGCCATTCACACGAAATCAGGCCAAGGGCTGTATTTGCCCCCGGGGCCACAGGTCACCCACTGTGCTGTAGAGGCTCAGGTGCTCTAATGGACTGGGAACATAAGAACATAAGAGGAGCCTGGTGGATCAGGCCTATTGCCCATCTAGTCCAGCATCCTTTACTCACAGTGGCCAATGAGATGCCTGTGGGAAACCCACAAGCATGATCTGAGCACAACAGCACTGCCCCCTTTTGTGCTTTCCAGCAACTGGTATTCAGAAGCCTACTGCCAGAATGCCAGATGCGCTAGAAATAAAGAGGCGCCATACAAGATATTTCACTAGGGAAGGAAGGATCATTTCCCCCTTATATTTCGAATCCATACAGTGCAATCTTACTCATACTTACTGAGAAGTCCCATTTTGTCCAGTAGAACTTACTCCATTGGAAGTGTGCTTAGGATTGTGGCCTTACTGCTATTACTGACTTGCTGCAAAAATAAATTACTAATGAAATGACTGAAGTCTTTCCCACTTTCGGCTCACCGTCTACAAACCGATCAGTGGTTCCACTTACATGGTTATATAAATCTAGCATAACCACTTCCAAGTGCTTCCAAGAAACTAGATAAGCAGAAGGTTTCTAGATACAGTATGTCGGCCACATGTGTGAAATCATTTCCTGCACATTTGACACATTAATGGGGGCTTTTAAACCAATACATCATGCATGGATGGTACTTAACGTTCCATTTGCTGCCCCGAGCAAAGTGTCCAAATGTGTTAAAATAAAAGCAGCAGCAGGTGGCATACGTTGTCTGAAAAATAGCTTAGCATCTGAACATTTTAGTCAATGAGAGACCATTCTTCATATAGACCAGTCTTAAATAGCAGATTTGGCTGACTTTATATATTTGTTGCTGAGCAATGTATTTTATTTCTATCCAGTGATCTAAAAGCTAGATATCTATCTGGCCAAAGCCGAGGATGAACTAAAATTAAATCAAAGCCATTATATTTCCAAAGCAACTGTTATCAACTATGCAGCAAAACTCTACATCCATGTCTGAGTGTATTTGAAAAGCCTGATAAGAAGAACTTGTTTATATTTGAGATTATGTTGTTGGGATGAAATCAAGGTTATCAAACATACATTTAGGGTTATTGTGGTGGTGGTTGGTTGGGAAGAGGTATGGTTACAGTTATTTTGTTTTCAACTGGATTTTAATTGAATATTTTTCAGGCAAATTCAATCTAAAACTGTTTGGAGCTCTAAAAATACAGTAAGCTATACATTTTAACATATAAATACAAGTGTATATTTTCAATGCGATTGCAGTGATTTGCTGCAATTCACAAGCACTCCCGTATACTTAGGCTATCCTATTCCCTGTAATGGAAGATGTAGCACTAGATGCACCTTTCTTTCTGCGCTGGAAACTGCCCTGCAGTTACTGGGAAACCCCACTTGTGCAGAAGCTCCAGAAGTGCACATGATGAACCATAAGAAAGGATCTTGATCTAAGCATTTGTTTCCCAATTAGATGCAGACTGACTGGATAAATTGTGATAGAGAAGCTGCTATTGTCCTGCCTTTGTCTGAGGATACTAGTGGCTTCCTAAGAACTTTCAGCGCCCTTAACAAATAACAGTTCCCAGGATTCTTTGGGGGAAGTCATGGCTGTTTAAACTGGTATAATACCACTCTAAATATACAGTGCAGATGGGGCCTCTGTCTTCATTTACAGAACCACCATTTTTAATCAACAATAAGGATACTCAACACATCATAGCTATGTAAAAATGATTGCCTAGAACATTAGAAAAAAATAAGATTAGAAATATACCTGATTACTTTTTAAAATTGTAGTGATTTTTGCCATGTTAATTTTTGTATTAATTTTATATGTGTTAATTAATAAAACATAGCAACATCCAGAAAGCTATTGCATATGACTCAAAGCAAGATGAGCAAATAGAAAGCCATGTCATTCAAATATTTTTATGAAAGAAACTATCTGTTATGTGACATTGACCTGTATTTCTATTTTGCAGTGTTTACTGCTGCTTAGCTTAGAAAAACTTTAACTAAAAAGGAATGAGTATTACTTCCCATTACTCCAAGTTACACAAATGGATCCTTGTATACTAGTGTTGCATGTAGAACCCTAAAGCTGCACAATCTACAGTCAAGATGAATTCCCATAATGTATTATCTATTCAATGCTGAGCTGGGCAAGTGTATTGGCAAGGCAGCGATGGCAATGGCTCACCTCTCTGAAATGGTTTCACCTCTCTGGAGAATGAGATGCTAATGTTCAATAACAAGATGAAGGTCTACCAGGCTGGCGTGTTGAGCACACTGCTTTATGGAAGTGACTTGTGGGCAACTTACAAGCATCAGGAGCGACACCTCAATGCCCAGAAGATTTTAGGCAGGATGCTATTTCAAATAAGGATGTGCTCTCCCAAGCCCACATTCCCAGGATGTTCATATTCCTGTCTTAGTGACGTCTCTGCTGGCTTGGTCATGTCCATGATGTCCAAGATTCCCAAGAATGTGCTCTACATGGAGCTGGCTTCAGGCACCAGGCCCATAGGCAGACTAACTTTGCATTACAGAGATGTCTGCACACATGACACGAAGGCTGGAAACATCAGCCCTGCCCTGTGGGAATCTCTTGCAGATGACCACAGTGCCTGGAGACAGACAGGTTGTGTATGTATAGCAGAGATCAGTGGAGGAATGACCGTTGGGAGGTGAACAGAGGGAAGAAATGCCATGGTGCACCTGCATAACTGGATGCCTTCATCTGCCCCAGCTGCAACCAAGCATCTCTCTCCCATATCGGTCTCTACAGCCACAGCAGGTGCTGCAACCTTCCAACAGTTTATCTCACTGCCAGAGGCACACTCCTCCATTATCTCCCAATGCCAACAACAACAACAACAACAACAGTCTATTTGATAATTGCCACTATTGCTTTGTAAGTTGAAACTAAGGTCTTAGGTCTCCTACCAAGTCATGCACTTGCTTAACAGTTCAAAGCAAGCAGCGGGTTGCTTTATCACCACACGAGCTGAATGTAAGACCTTGCCCCAAGTAACAAAAGGATATAAAGAAGCCACTTGCTCAGGCAAAGTCAACAGGAGTACATCTGCTGAGGGTCTTCTCTGACATCTGTAAAATTTCAAAACTAAATGAAGTTTTGAGTTTGCAACAGGAGAAAGGATCTGTCTGATATTCTTTTGATCCAAAAGGGAACAAATACCTGCTGATGTTTTTTTATATTTGCAGTGGGCTTGATTGCTTTCTGCTAGGACATTGCAGCAGAATCGTTAAGAATTCTGTTATAAGTGTAGCGCAGCCTTTACTGTGCCCATTAGCCATCACAGAAGAAGAATATGCAATAATTATGGTTTTCAGTATATTATATCCCAAGCTGTCTCATTAAACCCACAAACATGCTTTGATCAGGGGGGAAAACATTATGAAAGATGTTCATTCTATGCCACAAGACTAGCTCTTCAGATCCTGCCTATCACATCTTTCCTGATTGTGTGCATCTCTATGCACAAACAGGGGGGAGTTCAATGCTAATCTAAAATCATTGTTTGTTCATTAGTGACTATTTAACTCAATTTTGGAGTGTACTGTCACATTGTACACAATAATTTGCCAAAATGTGTATTTTATGTGTACTTCAGAACTTTCACACAAGAGCAAATATGACTAAAATGGTTTCTACTGGCCCATTTTAGCAAGGGGTGTCATACATACCGGTAATTAGAAGTGCACTCTCTTAAGTGCTCAACCACATATATTTATTGCAATTATTTTCAAGAACATCTGCACATACCGCTAAGCCAATCATTATACAACACTTCATAGAACTTAATAGCTCCAAGTCATCAAAAAGAAAAAATGGAGGATGACGCTGCATGAAAAGGAAGAGAACTACAATTCCAGCTGCCTAAAACTGGGCACACATTGAAATAATCACATAATTAAGAATGCAATGGAATACCTTCCATTTATCTCTAACAACTTATGTTGTTTCCATTGATCTCTCAAAGATGAGACATTATCAAATTCAGCAGTACATGGCTTAACATGCAAGAGCTTCAAAGGGACAAATTTCACATAGGACAAAATGGCGGAATTGTGGTTTGAACCACAAATTCTGCACCTGTGGTTTGGATTAATGCACATTAAAATGCAAAGTAAACATAATTTCCTCCACTAGCTACTTGAAGGTACACATGAGTAGTTTTTAAGACCTCTCTAGTCCTTTTCAGGCACAGAAAAGCATATGTGGGGGCTCAAACTGGATAGGGATGTGCCCATCCTACTACCCAGTTTGAGTCCATATATGGATGAATGGAGCTTCTGGAAAATTCAAATGTACAGGGACACAGATCTGAGCTTTACAGTTCAAAAGGATTGTGTGATTCATCTCTTGCTGAGCAGTAGGGATTCAGGCTGCTGAGGACTGACTTACATGTTTGAAAGTTCCATCAGTACTTGCATGCTAACTTGAGGTTTGAAGTGGTACAGTCCAGCAGGACTTGCCAGAGTCTGGAAATGGAATGGTTAACTCTTTGTAGTCCTTGATAAGATTTGGTAGTTTTGTCCGAAGTTAGTAACTTGCTTCTAAATATTTGCAACCCAAAAATTATGTGGGTCATCACTGGGATTTTTGGGTTATCACCTAGGTACCAATTTCCACTGAGAGGTGGTGTGTGTATGTGTCTCTGTGTGTGAGAGAAACACTAGTATTTTGTTGTGTTGTGTGTGTGTGTGTGTGTGTGTGTGTGTAGCATTCCCATATCTGAAAGCTAGACAATGCCAGAAAACATCAAATGAGAAAAGCTTTGCAGGTACAGGGGAAAGAGTATGAAGGAATGGAGGTGATAAGAGTGCTAAGGGCTAGTTGTGAAGTAAGGATGAATCAGTCAGCAGTCCACAAGCTAAAACTCAAAAGGTAAGAGCATCAGTAAAAACAGATAGCCAAAATAAAAATTATGCCTTTTGTTGTTATTTGTTATCTCAAAACTTCAAATACCGCAAAGGCCTTAACCCAGTCTCCATTTCATGCTGAGCACTGTAAGTGTCAGGGGTTCAGGAGCAGAGGCAAGGGCAAGGGAGGAAACAGAGAGCGAGGAGGAGGAGGCAGAAGAAAAGATGAGTGATGACGACGACCCGAGATCTCCGAGTCTTTCCAGTGAATCAGAAGATTCACAGAAAGGAGCACCAGTGGCCAGGGCAAGGGGGGAGCCTAGGGGGACACCCCAGGAAGAGAGAGCCAGAGGGGACTCAGAGGGGAGCAGTTGGAGATCGGGACCAGCGTCACCGCCAGAGAGCAGGGAAGAGGAAAGGGGCCAGGGATCAAGCGCTGGCAGCTCACAACAGGAGGGAGGGCACGAGTCAGGAGTGGCCACACCTCCATCAGGGAGCGAAGAAACGGTCAGACGGAAAGTGGAAGGTTGGGCGCGCGCGCCAAGTTCAAATGCACAGGGAAGTGACGCAGTAGGCAGCCCGGAGAGGGAGCCAGGTCCTAAAGCCCGGCGCAAGGAGACAGAAGGGTCCGGGGGGTCGGCGTCGGAGGAGTCCCGGAGGGAGGAGACCCCGGGGGGCAGAGGGACCCAGAGGAGAACAGTCAGGCGGAAAAGGTGGAGCAGGGCTAGGATATTAAGTTGGTGTACAGGAGGCGGGGACCCAGACAGAGCTTCGCCGATCTAACCATAAGACGTAGAGTTGCACGCAGCAGCTTGAGAATGGGAACTGTAACTCAATAAAGACTTTTACTTAATGATCGCTGGCTAGCGTGATCCTCTGTGAGCTAGGATCGGGGAGCAACTCTGACAGTAAGCTCTGTCTCCATAAATTGTGGGCATCTACGGCCTCACGGAGAGGAAAGAAAGCGGGTGCCTACTAGCGAGCTCACGAACGGCAGACAACATGACGGCTGAACAGCAGATAGCGGAACTCAGAGAAGCAGTGACACGACTGAATGCCGAGGCACTTGCATCCAGGAAGAGAGAGGAGGACGCAGCTGCCGCCTACAGGGATCTCCAGGTCAGGTTGGAAGTGCTTACTAAGCAAGGGCAACTGACACCCAAACCGGAGGGGATTGGGTTGGGGAGACGAACAGGCGGTCTGGTCTCTCACTTCGATGGGAATCTGCAACAGTACCCCAACTTTAGAGCAGATGTAATGTGTGCACTGCAACTGCTGAACAAAGACTTTAGAGATGAGCAAGAGAAAGTGGGATTCATCATGTCCCATTTGCATGGAGATGCTAAAGCATGGCTGCGCAATTTGTGGAGGGATAAGGATCCGGCGCTCCAAAATGCGGATGCCTTTATTAAAGCGATGGATGGGTGCTTTTTATCAAGCATTGACGTGGATCTTGCTCGGCAGCAGATACATGGACTGAAGCAAGGGAGGGCCAGCGTAAGGCAGTACCATGCCCGCTTTTTCGCTTTGGTCAGTGCCCTGGAATGGGACAGAGATTCGGCTCCTGTAAGAGACCTGTTTTGGGAGGGCTTGCACGGCTCGGTTAAAGATGAAATTGCGAGGGGGGAGAGACCCCGGACCACGCAGGAGATCGTTCAGAGGGCGCTGGCGGTGGGGGTGCGGCTGGAAGAACGTCCGTGGAGCAGGGACGAAGGGCGTGGAGGGCGCGAACCAGCCAGGGGCTCCTCCTTCCTTCCCAGAGAAGCAGCGCGTGCGCAATCCACGCCTCCGCCAGGAGGAGGGGCGGAACCTATGGAGGTTGGAAGTGCAAGGGCTCAGTCAGCAGCCAGAGCCCTGGCACCGGCAACAGTGAAAGCGAAGCCTCCTAGAGGGAACAGGAAGTGTTATATCTGCGATGATCCACAGCATATGGCGAAAGAGTGTCCCCGGAGGCTCCACAAGCACGCTGCAGCCTCAGCAATGGTAACTGCAGCAACGCAGCAAGGAGAACCACAGCAGGGAAACGACGCTGTCTGGCTGGAGGAAGAGGCACTGGGGCCCAGCCAGACGTGTCAGTGAAGCAGTCCCCAGAGATTTTACAGCCCATGGACCCCCTCCCGCCCAAGCCAGTAGTGAGGCTCACCGCATCGCTCCAGCTGCCCAATGGAATCACGATGGACGTGCCAATTACCATCGACTCAGGCAGCAATGCGGACTTTATGGGGCAGGACTTTGTCGACCGGCACGCCATACAGTTGCTGCCTGCCACGCTGCCCCTGCAGGTTGTCACGGTGGATGGCAGGGAGCTGCTAGGGGGGCAGGACAGCGCCAAGGTTCGAGCAGTGTTGGATTGGAAAAGCCCACACAACCGGAAGGAGGTCCAACGGTTTGTCGGCTTCGCGAACTTCTATCGCAAATTTATCAAAGGCTTTGCTATGCAGACGGCGGCCATCACAGACACGCTCAGCTCCAAGAAAAAGAAGTTCATCTGGACGGAGCAGGCGGAGCAGTCCTTTCAGGCACTCAAGCGGCTCTTCGCGTCGGAAGAGCAGCTGCTTCATGTCAACCCCAGCAGGCCGATGAGGGTGGAGACAGACGCCTCGGACAGAGCCGTGGGAGCAGTCCTGCTGCAGAAAGACCCGCAGGGGGTTTGGAGGCCGGGAGCGTTTTACTCCAGGAAGCTCAGCAAGTCCGAACAGAATTACACCATCTGGGACAGGGAGTTGCTGGCCATTCATGCAGCGTTCAAAGCGTGGCGGCACTTCCTGATCGGCGCCAAGCACACGGTGCAGGTCTGCACGGACCACAAAAATCTGGAGCACTGGCGCACGGCGCAGTTCCTGAACCAGAGGCAGATACGTTGGGCTGAGTTCTTTGCGAACTTCGACTTCCGAATAGAGTATGTCCCGGGGGACACCAACATCATGGCGGATGCTCTCTCCCGTAAGCCGCAGTATCTGGAGGAGGCAACGCCAGCGGCCGCCATGCACATCTTCGCACCAACAGT
The DNA here is from genome assembly GCF_965113315.1 of Podarcis vaucheri. Taxonomy (NCBI): domain Eukaryota; kingdom Metazoa; phylum Chordata; class Lepidosauria; order Squamata; family Lacertidae; genus Podarcis; species Podarcis vaucheri. The sequence continues at coordinate 69,171,780 of NC_138761.1, read as the reverse complement.
GTGGGCGTGCGCTGCGGCAACAGTGGACCTGGAGGCGGTGCGACGAGCGTTGCAGGATGACTCCTTCGCGCAAGCAAAGATGGCAGAGGTGCACAGGGGCACGGCAGCGACCGACGAGTTCCAGCTGCGAGATGGATTGCTCCTCCGTAAAGGGGCCGTCTACGTGCCAGGAGACGAACTTCGCGCCAAGGTACTGCAGCAGCTGCACGACGCGCCCACTGCCGGGCACTTTGGCAAGGAGAAGACGGTGGAATTGGTCGCCAGAGACTTCTGGTGGCCCGGAATGAGAGGGGAAGTCGCGGACTACGTGGCGAGGTGTGACACCTGCCAGAGGGCCAAACCAGTGCACAGACCGCCGGCCGGACTGTTGGAACCACTGCAAACTCCGTTCGAACCATGGGAGAGAGTGGCCCTGGACTTTGTCACGGATCTGCCCAGCTCGAGGGGCAAGACGGCCGTGCTGGTGGTGGTGGACTTGTTCTCCAAGATGGCACATTTCATTCCGTGTGCTAAGGTGGCCACGGCGGAACAAACCGCCAAACTGTTCATAGACCACGTGTTCAAGGTTCACGGTCTGCCGCGGTCTATTCTGTCCGACCGAGGGCGACAGTTCATCTCGAATTTCTGGCAGAAGCTGATGGGCTTCCTGAACGTCAAGATCAACCTGGCGTCGGCTAGACACCCGCAGACCAACGGGCAAGCGGAGCGGGTCAATGCCATCATGCAGCAGTACCTGAGATGTTATGCGAATCAACAGCCTGCGACGTGGGTGGATTACCTGCCTCTCGCCGAGTTCGCCTACAACAACACGAAGCACGTGTCCACGGGGGTCACGCCGTTCTTCGCCAACAACGGGAGGCACCCCAGAACCTTCCCGGGACTGGAAAGAATGGGGGAGGGGGAGCCGCAGACAGCAGATGCGTTCGCGTCAGAGTTGCAGGAGGTCCACGATCAGCTGCGGCGGCACCTGGAGCTGGCCAAACACACATACAAGGTACAAGCGGACAAACACAGAAGGGTTGGCGAAGAGATCCATGTGGGAGACTGGGTCTGGTTAGCAGCCCACGCAGTGCCGGCCAGGTCGTTGGCGAAGAAGAAACTAGGGCATAAGCAACTGGGGCCCTACCAAGTCGAAGAGCAGGTCAACCCGGTGGCTTTCAGGCTGGCGCTTCCGGAGGGTTCCAGGATGCATCCGGTGTTCCACAGATCGGTGCTCACTCCCTACAAGGCACCTCACAGATTTCAGGAACCAGGCACGGCACCAAGTCCACTCCGAGAGAGAACCGAGCAAGGGGGAGTGGCACAGGAGGAGCGCATCAACGAAGTCACAGAGATTTTGGACTCTAGATGGGGGGAAGAGGGGGTAGAATACTTTCTCGCCAAGGAGGGCACCCCGGCCAGTGCCAACAGCTGGGTGCCAGGCTACGCTCTAGACGAACCTCTGCTCAAAGAAGAGTTTCATGCCCTCTTCCCACACAGGCCCATGCCAGCTGATTTTTTCAACGACTGGCTTTTCACGCCCACGCTTTCAGCCAGCACGTTCCGGGGGTTCGACTCGGACCAGGAACCAACACGCGACGCACGTTCCCCGGAGGGGTCACCCTCGGGATCTGCCTCAGAACCCTCGTATTGGTGGGACGATAGACCAGAGGAGCAGTGGCACAGAAAGTGGCTGGAGGGTCCAGGACGAGCGACGCCCCCAGGAGGAAGCGAGGGAGAGACAGACATGGACGTTTTCGGGGACGACCCAGGTTTCGAGCACGGCGGCACAGAGATGGAAGCGGAGGTGACCGTCGTCGACGAGAGCAGGGAGGAAGAACCGGAAGACTTCAGATGGAGGCCCGCCACGGGAAGCGACCTGTACCCGACATTCGTCCCCCTGACACAGCAGCACCCAGCTCCCGCACCGGAAGGAGGGGAGGGGGGAAGAGGGGGCTTCGAGGGGGGGGATGGATGTCAGGGGTTCAGGAGCAGAGGCAAGGGCAAGGGAGGAAACAGAGAGCGAGGAGGAGGAGGCAGAAGAAAAGATGAGTGATGATGACGACCCGAGATCTCTGAGTCTTTCCAGTGAATCAGAAGATTCACAGAAAGGAGCACCAGTGGCCAGGGCAAGGGGGGAGCCTAGGGGGACACCCCAGGAAGAGAGAGCCAGAGGGGACTCAGAGGGGAGCAGTTGGAGATCGGGACCAGCGTCACCGCCAGAGAGCAGGGAAGAGGAAGGGGGCCAGGGATCAAGCGCTGGCAGCTCACAACAGGAGGGAGAGCACGAGTCAGGAGTGGCCACACCTCCATCAGGGAGCGAAGAAACGGTCAGACGGAAAGTGGAAGGTTGGGCGCGCGCGCCAAGTTCAAATGCACAGGGAAGTGACGCAGTAGGCAGCCCGGAGAGGGAGCCAGGTCCTAAAGCCCGGCGCAAGGAGACAGAAGGGTCCGGGGGGTCGGCGTCGGAGGAGTCCCGGAGGGAGGAGACCCCGGGGGGCAGAGGGACCCAGAGGAGAACAGTCAGGCGGAAAAGGTGGAGCAGGGCTAGGATATTAAGTTGGTGTACAGGAGGCGGGGACCCAGACAGAGCTTCGCCGATCTAACCATAAGACGTAGAGTTGCACGCAGCAGCTTGAGAATGGGAACTGTAACTCAATAAAGACTTTTACTTAATGATCGCTGGCTAGCGTGATCCTCTGTGAGCTAGGATCGGGGAGCAACTCTGACAGTAAGATATCCCTAATCATCAACTGAACTCCTTGATCTCCCTTCCTCATAAACCACTTGCTTTGGAATATAGTGATATTTAATAGGAAGAAAGCAATAACATACGCAAATAGAAAAGCCCAAAGGAGAGTAATGGATATTTAGCCACAAGGGGTCACCAACATTTCTTTTGTGAACAAAATCAAATCTATTAACATAACGAAAGTTACATGAGACTTTAAAGAGGTCCTTTCTCCTCAAAACATCAAGAAGTTTAAAAATTGTCACAGGACTTTTTAAAAATGTGTCTATAAAGCAGAGTAACAAAGGCCAACTTGCGAGAGAATGGCTTGGCCTTTTCTCCTCATTTCCCATGTATCGGTGCCCTTTTGAAAGCTGCAGAGATTGGCATTTCAACATCACAGTATTGATGACAATATGCCTGCTGCCATGCTATGCAAAAAGGCAGCAGGGAATGCAAACACAGGCTTGTCTCTGAAGCCTGTTCTGTGCTCAGATGGCAATATGGTTGATCAGATATAGCCAATGATAGCCATGTATCTCCAGGTCGTAGGACTTGTTAGGCCTAAGCTACGTAAACTGTTCACCATGTGATAAAGCCATCCTTGGACCACACCACTTCAGACTACAGCTCATGTTAATGAATGCACCCTAGTTGTGGTTGTTATTTTTTTAAAGTTCAACACTGGGGCTTTAAACCAGTCCCATATCAAACTGTTATCCATTTGTTTTGGTATTCTCTTCTTGTAATATGACCAGAAAGCACTCACTTGAGAAGATGGAAGAGATCTTTGAGCTCATGTAGTCCAATCCCAAGTTCACAACAGGATTTATAATGCAGGTTGCAACTACTGCATCCCAGACAGATGGCTGTCTAGAGTGAAGGAAAGCCCACTATCTCCCAAGGCAGTATGTTCTGCTGTCAGGCAGCTCTTACCATTAGGAAGTTTCGTTCAATATTCAGCCCAAATCTGCTTGCCTGTGATTTCCACCTATTGGTTCTAACCCTGCCCTCTGAAGCAACAGAGGACAAGTCTACTCAATCAAAGAGTCAGGCTTTTGACAGTCGCTTAACACTCCAACAGCTGTGAAACAATCTGCCATCTAGACTAGCCTGTGCAACTATCACGCCATGCCCAGAGCAGTAGAAGGCTGGTCTATGTGGATTTTCAAATAGGGTTGTGCCAGATATTTGTTTTGCCGGTTATGTTTGTTTAAAAAAGGCTTCCAAGTCAACAACAGAATTGTCTGGTGTTGTGATCGCTGTGTGTTTCCTCCAGACCAATTAGCACCATGTTTTTGCATTATTGAAGGTCAGAGGATTAATGTGTTTTATCTACACGAACATTTTAAAAAGCTAATTAACAATCCTCGGGTTCATTTTGTGTTGAAGAGTGAAACATTCAGTATTAGTTTACACTGCAGGAAATGAGAGCGAATAGAACGAAGACTGGAATAGAGTAAATACGAATGCAAATACGTCTCGCATTTAGAGGGATTTGGTTCCGTGATGCACCATGGATGAAAGAGCCCTATTTCTGAATTGGCAGAAATCTAAATATGTATTTGGCAATTAGAGGAACCTTTTAATGAGCCTGCAAAACAGTGACCTTTAAATACAGAAAACCAGAAGGCTGTATACAGAGAGGTTTTGAAAGGGTGTTGGCAAACCATTTTCTTTTCTTAAAAAAAATATATTTTAGGTGACTGCCTGTCAAAATAGTCTTATATTTTCCAAGGAAAGATGGCTAATGTATGAAATGCAAGAACTCATAGAAGCAACCAGCATATGTGAAATTTGGCAGGGCAGATAGCAGAAGAGGAGCAAGAAAGCTGTTATAATTGACTCCTGTCTTCACATATCTCAACCCTGGGAAAGAAATCAGTATTTTCTAACTGAGCGCCATCTCTTTCCTTTCATAGATTTTCTGTCTGTAGATGTCTCTGCCTTCTCAAAGCTAGTCTGTAACAACTTATGCTTTCCTCCCCTCACTTATATGAAAGCTCTTTCCTGCTTATTTCCCCAGCTGTTCCCCCAGCAGAGTCTCCCCACTTCGCTCTTTACCTCCTTTGACCCCTATCTAGTATTCCAAGTCTAACACACTCCTGTGTTTGTGCCCTGGAAATTCAAGACCTCCTCCATTCCTTCCATCACACAGGTTTCGGTTACTGCTAGTTTTTGCTTTGATAATAGTGCACAATCAATATTAAAGAGAACTCCTGCCAAGGGAGGCATTAGGGTAAAAAGTCTCCACAAAGAGACACAGCATCGCCTTCCTTTAGTTTTTTTCTTTAGCACAGATGTTGAACTGAAGGAGGTCCTCCTTTCAGCAAGCTGCATTTTTATTATTTTATTATCAGGTTCTGCCTGCAAAATGCTATATGAGGGATTTAAAAAAAGAAAACAACTGGGAAATCGGTAGATATTTGTGAATGCAAGTGATATATATTTCATCAGTCCCATATTCAATCATTCATTCTCTCTCATCCTCCTCACAATAAAGCACAAAGGCTGCACACCTACACACACTTACTCATGAGTAAGCCTCACTGAAATTAGTGGGTGTAACACAGAGCGAATAAACACACTATTTAAAGACTTGAGGCATTACCTATAAAAGTAACTTAAACACATGAGGAAGCCAGTGGAGATGAGTGTGAAAGATCCTAGGGATGTAGGACAATTCCAACAAAGATGAGAAATTAAGCAGAAATTCCTGGAGTTTACAGGTTCATCTGTGATCGGAAATGGAAATCAACTGAGCAAATACAATTGGTGTTTGTTCACATCGTTGGCTTTTAGAAGTTCACAAATGATGCATACTTAATGGTTTTTTTTACATTGTTTAGACGTTTCCTTTATATTTAATTATATATTTATATTTATATTTAAATAAGTGTAAATTATGTAATGTGTGTTGCATAGCTGACAGCATGACAGAAACATAATATTTGGCAGATTATTATTTGATGTATAATTTGACAGAAACCAAACTGCAACAGAATGGAAACATATTAAATATATTAAAATGTCATGCATTAAAAGCTTATCTCTTTGACATCTGATGGGAGGGCATTCCACAGGGCGGGCACCACTACTGAGAAGGCCCTCTGCCTGGTTCCCTGTAGCTTTGCTTCTCGCAGTGAGGGAACCGCCAGAAGGCCCTGGGCACTGGACCTCAGTGTCCTGGCAGAAAGATGGGGGTGGAGACGCTCCTTCAGGTATACTGGACTGAGGCCGTTTAGGGCAACTGAAAGGCAACTGAAATGATGACAAAAGGGAGAGGAGCTAGTGTGCTTCTCCCCATTGCCTTGCTACTGAGACTGCCTTGATTCAATCTTATTCCCTATGCTACTTAACATCTATATGGTTTTTTTTGCTTTTATGTTGTAAACCACCCTGTGATCTTCAGATGAAGGACGGTATAGAAATTTAAGTGACAATGTTAATAATAAAAATAAGATGGTGATGAAGAAGAGGATGAAGCCACTCGTTCTGTCACTAAGGGATTTGGGGGATGAGGTATTATTAATATGTGCGCTCTAATCCCCCCCCTACCATCTGAATCATATGTAGAAATAGAGTGTAGACAGTATTGGGCAAGATGGGCCAATGGTCTCATTAGGCTCAGTTTAAGGCAGCTTTCTATGTTCCTATATTCCTAACTCTTCTTTACATAAGTTGTGTGCAGATGACTCAATGGGGACAAATCAATGTGCATGTGTCTGAGACCATGCCCTTGGCCTCCTGCCCAGCCTCCATAATTAGATTTGATCTTCTTCACAGACCCCCAAATTGATTTACCAGCATGAGTTGACTGCTCCGGATAATATGTGCTGATTTCTTTCCTTTGGCAAAATCGTTTCAACAACCCATGATAAATAAATAAAAACTGTTAAACACACACAAAAAAATATATTCTGAAATATGTACCACAGACTCACAACTTGAATTCAGCTTTACGTGCTTGGCTTATAATAAATATAGTAATGATAATAATAAGTGGGATGGCATCTGCGAAGGGGAAAAAATGGCAATTTCACCATCCATTGCACTCACCTTGGGAGAGTATCTGGCGGTGCAAGTATTCAGTGGCACAGGTATGAGCAGTCAGAGGTTCTGAGAGAGTCTGTTTTGACTATACACAATTTTGGCTTTAACCCCCATGCAAGTTGAGAGTTGACTGTATATCAGCCATTAAATACACAGACAAAGTATCAGTCCCAACAAATACTTTGATTTAGCAACTGTTGCGAAAAGCCACAGGTCACGACACAATTAGAGTGTGGACAATGGCCTAACAAACCTTATTCCAACTAAGACACTTCACTCTGGCTACTCTGTTATCCTTATATAACCCTTCCATCTTGATTGGGTCACATCTTACCATGTCCCCCACTCTTATGATTAGTAGTTCTTTCATCTCTGTCTGCCTTTCTAACATATACACCAGGAGATGTCAAATTCCCCAGGTCTTAGTCATATAAGCACAACAGAATGTTGGGACAGTGGGGTGAAGTATTGATAACCAATAGGGGGGGGGGAGAGAGAGAGAGAGAGAATATCTTTGTATTCAAATCACTGAGAAAACAATGACCTCTGGTTTTGAACTGGTCCACAACCAAAGGGATGTAAACAAATAATTATTTAGCAGTGCTGCCCTCCAAGGGGCATACACCAGAATAAGACAAGCACTGAAGAAGTTTTAACGAGCTTCTAAGGTGAAATTCCTGTCAGAAGCAGCGTTTATACTTCTGTGTTTGACAGATTGCGTTCCTTTGTTTTTAGCAAAATGCTGCAAATAAAAACCAACAATTTATCTAAAAGAATCCCACAAACCATCTCAGGAAATGAGACCTAGTTGCTATGACCACACATTAAAAAGTGCAGTTTGTACTGCATTATCTGAAGGGTAAATGTGGCAAGAATTATTGCTGTATCAAATCAACAAAACAGAGAGAATTTTTTTAAAGTGTGACATATATGCAGCATGTATACCTAGAATATATATATATTAAAACTACAGTTTATTAAATTAAGAAAAACACAGATCTGTAGGGGTGGCTTATATTGTGTTATGGCAGATTCTTTTGGAAAGTGAGTCATAAACTGTTAGTAACTAGACAGATGAATACTTTTACTTTGTATTGCATAATTCTCTTCAAGTGGAATATGAAGGGCGAAAACTGCATTCTTACATAATATGCAGTCTTAAATACAACAAATTGTGAAATGCTGATTGTGATGATCCATTTTAAAAAGGCAGTACAGAATTGGAAAGGTACATTTTCTAAGTACTCGTTTGAAAAAAAATATTGTGAAGCAGATTAGAGAAACAAACTAATACACCACTTCTACATCTAATTAACTATGAAAACTCATACCATCGTAGGCAAGTAATCCTGAGCACATGTACTAAGGAGTAAGACTCCATGAGGAAAGTAGTGCCTACTTTTGATTAAAGGTGTCTGGGATTTCTCTGTTGCTGCTTTCACAGAACACACAGAAGTAACTTTTGAATTTTGGGTACCTATTTAATGGTATTTTTATCCCACTACTTTCATTCAGATTTTCCTGGGAAGTTGCCAATCTGCCACAGCCTCATGGGAGAACCAAGGGACGCAGCTACACTCAGTTAATTAATGTATATTGTTATAACTGCATTAAAAACTTGTGACACCAGATAGCGCTGTGGAACAGTCAAAATTAGCCTATGGGATTTTATATTATGAGCTTTATGACGTATCTTCCTGTAACGTTTTTTTAAAAAATACATGTCTAGATTTAGCCAAGGTCTTTCACTTTGAGCAAGGGCCTATTATTCCTTTTTCAGACTTGTGCCTTTCAGAAGCACATAGGTGTGTGCATTGGTTAGATGTGGCTGAAACAGCTAGATAGTAGCACTTGCATTTAATATAGCTGTTTTCTGCATTCAGTTCATTGACTGCTATTTGTATGGATTATAGTAAAATGCATTCTCCACGTCACTTTTGTTAAGAACTCTTATTATTTATGGCACCACAGTGTTTTGCTTCTTGCTGCTAGACTTACATAATTCCCAGTATAATATTTCTAGTAAGTCTCAACGAAAACATTACTATTTATTGATGTGAGCGTGCATTTAGAAAGGCAATCCAAAGGGATGATTCACAACTAATTCATATGTGGGTACAACTGTTGGAATCAAGAGACCAAGTTGTGGCCTTTGCATGGTTCCCTAGTGCAGCTGTTCCAAAGTCAACAGTTTGATGAATGCAGCTTAGTAAGTAAGCATTATAGTCCCCGGCATACTTTTCAAAGATATTTTAATCATGGGGAGGGAGGATCTCTGTACCAAGTGATTTTGCATAGGCCAGACTGAAATGGTTCACTGGGAACTTTTCCAGTGAATTTGGGAGATTCAGGGATGGATAAAACGTCTAGAAGGAAATGGGATTGTTTTGAAGAACCACTTCAAACTGCTGCAATCAGCAACCAGGTAGGCTGTCATATTTTCCCAGCAGAGGCAGTTTCAGTGTAGCACAACTGGTTCCATCGCACTGGGCAATGTGCTGCAGGGGGTGCCACAACAATACTGTAGAACATAGTGTGAGAGGTGGGGGGGGTTTGCCAAATTTTAGCACTATACAGGGTGCTGCTGAAATCCAAGAGCCCAAAGTCCACCACTACTTCCAGAATGCTTCACATGCAACAACGCTCTGTCATAATGTGGCATCACTAACTCAGGTACTGTTAGAGAAAATAGATGGTGGCTGTCACTGTTACCCAGGAAGTCTTTTTGGACAATTCTGTAAGGTTAGGAGAGAGTTTCTAGATTTCAACGACAGCCTTTATGATTTTTAGCAGGATAAGGGTTAAATGGCTGTAGCAATGGTTTCAGTGGCATTTGTTTTTAGTGCTAATGTATTTTAAATGTTCCAGGTAACATCCAGCTGCATGGTTTTCAAATACTACATTTTGAGAGGCCTGAGCCTTTGTTGAGTTAAAACTCCAAATAAATGGAAGAACAAACAGCTCACAGTGCTAAACTCCTTTGCATGTAAATAAATATACTTCCCCCGCTTAATGAAACTTAAATCTGGGTAAATCATGTCTAATACTGAAGCTTATTATTGCTTAAGTGCAAGCACACTGTCATTTTTATTTTAGTTTTTTGCTTGTAAATCACAGCCATAGGCTTAGTAGCTATGGAGAGGCTGAATTAATTTGTCACGATTTTGGACTGGTGTGGAAAAAAAGAGCTTCAGTTCCACATAGGCAAACCAATTTTTATATATGCCTAGTAGCCATATTGTTATAAATTATATTATACTATAATATCTACATATGACATTTACATAATGTTACAAAAGCCGTTTCTCAATTAAATTTTTTGCCTTCTGGAATTTAAAATGCACTTTCAATAACATCCTTCTTTGTGCAACGAGCATGAGCTTATATCAACATATTGTAATGACTGGGAATGAATTTGTGTAGACACTCCCCAAATCTCCATAAGAGATCAGCTGCTGCAGGTATGAATGGCTTCCCCATTTATTGCAACACTGAAGGTAGCTCTGTGCATTTTTGGGGGGATACACATAGGAGGCTGACTCCAATTCTGCACTGAACAAGGAAGTTCTTAAGAATGCAAGAACTCTGCTGGTTCAGACCAGAGCCCATCTAGTTCATCATTCTGTTACCACAGTGGCCAACCAGTTGTCTATGAGAAGTCCACAATCAGTACATGAACACACTAAAACTGTCCTGCTTGTGTTGCCCAGCAACTGCTTTTTGGAGGCATGCTGCTTCTAATATACCGTAGTACTGGAGATTAATAGTAGCTAGTGGCTGTTGATAGCCTTATTCTTCCTGAATGTATCTGAACCTCTTCCACAATCATCCGAGTTGGTGGCCATTACAACATCCTGAAGCAGCAGAAGGAGCAACTGATGCAGTACTGCCTGAGCTTTTATCTTAGCTGAGAACATCTCCTTTGGGGGGATTTAGATCCAGTCCTGAGATGACTTTTTACACACATAAATTGAATTAGACTATGAAACCTTTGCTTTGGCAACTCACTCAAGGTTGGTAACACCAGTTTACCCCCAAAAACTTGCTGATTGGAAGATTGGAGGTTCGAATCCGCATGATGGGGTGAATTCCTGTTGCTCTGTCCCAGCATCTGTCAACCTAGCAGTTCGAAAGCACACCAGTGCAACTAGATAATAGGTACTGCTGCAGCAGGAAGGTAAACAGCATTTCCGTGCGCTCTGGCTTGCGTCATGGTGTTCCGTTGTGCCGGAAGCAGTTTAGTCATGCTGGCCACATGACCCAGAAAGCTGAACAAATGCTGGTACCCTCAGCCTGAAGCGAGATGAGCGCCACACCCCAAAGTTGCCTTTGACTGGACTTAACTGTCCAGGGGTCCTTTACCTTTTAAATCTGTGAGCACAAACATTCACATCTATTTCCTTCGGTTCATTAGGTAACTACGTATGTTGGTTGGTATTGTGCTCATAGTTATTCTTACGTAGGACTTGGCTTTTACGCTCATTATTTCATCTAAAGAACTGCCTGCATATATCACTCTCCTAATAGAAATCTTCAACTGACACCTAGAAGTTATTTGTTTTACTGATTGCAAGCCTAAGGAGACCTGCTCTGTAGATGCAGAGGGTGTAGCAATTTTAAAATATTTAATACTATAAAACAAAATAAAGAACATATTAAAATGCAGATTAGCTATAAAGCAGAAAACTAGATAAAAGTGAGAAGCCTTTCTGTCAAAAAACACTGAATTCATAACATTTAAAAAATCAGAATTTAATGAGCCCATAATTTACATACCTACCTAATTTAAACTTTTAATGTCTAAAAATGTACACATATAATAATGGGATTTCAGAGAAGAGAGTGACAGATTGATATTTCTTACCTGCTTTTTTAACTTCAGGGACAGCTGTCTTCTCAGGAGCTTTCTTTCTTTCCTCTTTTTTTTCTAAAAAATAATTAAAAGGAAGCCATTTTCTATGCTAGAAATATGAATCACACACTTCAATGTGCATTCAACCTAGCACAAGGAAGAAAATGTGACATTCTCTGATCTAAATAGCTTCTCCCCAACTATTTTAGTTTCCTAGTCATAGAACAAGGTTCCCAATCCAGATCCCTCTGGGTCAAACTAGGGCCCTATCTGCACTATATATTTAAAGCAGTATCATACCACTTTAAATAATCATGGCTTCTGCCAAAGGAGCCCAGGAACTGTAGTTTGTTATGGGTTCCCAGAGTTGTTATGATTAGGAGACCCTTCTCCCCTCAGAGCCTCAGTTCTCAGATTTCCTTGGAAAGGGGGTCAATTTTTAAACCACTCTGTAAATTGTAGCTCTGTAAAGGGAATAAGGGTCTCCAAACAACTCTCACCACCCTTAACATACTATAGTTCCCAGAATTCTTTGGGGAAGCCATGACTTGTGTGGTACTGCTCTAACTGCAGAGTGCTACATGGGGCCTAGATATCAGGGCACTTTGGGCAGGAGGTGGGCAAACTGGGGAGGCTCTGAAAACAATGCCTTGGTCCTTGGAGGGGCTGACACCCTTTATTCATTTTGGGTGGACCAGATAATTAAAGTTCTCCTTAGGTCCCTCTCCATTCACTCTCTTTCCCACCCTCCCAGTCCTTTTCTGATAGATGGGGAGGAGGGCAAAGAGGCAGTCATCACTATGGGTTAGATGTGCAGCACATTTTTCAGTCCATCCCCCAATGGGCTTCAAACACAATCACAAACCCAGGCTTGTGCCCTGCTGATGGGAGCATATTCAATATATTGCGTGGGTACATTAAGCATTGAGAGGTTTCATCTACACTCATCCAGGCTGCCCTTTTCACTTTAAAAAATCAGATTTCTACCCCCTGATTTATATATGATTGGGCAGACCCAGTTTAAATAAATTATTCTACCACCATCTTGCCTAGTTTGACTTTAAGTGTGCCTCAACACACACATGAAGAAGGTGGGCATCCCTTATAGCAATCCCTCATCCTTATTTGATGACAATGAAATTAAGAGGACACTTTATTAATTTGGAATATCGGAATGATAAAATGGAGAGTACGAAGGCGTACAAGGCAAGACATTAGACCAAATGTCATGAAATGGGAACTGAAGAAGAACAGAGGCTCGGAGACTCTGAATTTGGGACTGATATCTTTTGTCATTCCGTAAGGGAAAATGAAGGTTATAACATAGCTAGGAACAGTTTAACTAGCAGAGCTACCTTTAGCGGGATCCTGGAATATTCCCCTGAAAGTAGTATTGTACCTCATTTTATATACGTCTATACCAATATTTGCATGGCAGAGAAGTAACACCCCCACCATTTTGTCCACAAAAACAGCTGACTGGGCTTCTTCAACAAAAAAGGGGACAGAAATCACTCAACAAACATGACTTTTCTGTGCAAGCAAGAATATATTGTACAGCAGGGGTCAGCATACTTTTTCAGCACGGTGCCGGTCCACTGTCCCTTAGACCTTGTGGGGGGGCTGGACTATATTTTTTGGGGGGAGGGGAATGACCCAGGAGCACCACGAGCCCCGATGGCTGCTTACTTGTATCTTGCGAGCAGCAGGGGCTGGAACGAGGAGGAACGATGAGCGGTACGCAAAAGGGCTCCAGAGAGGGGCTGCTTAAAATGGTGGCTGCTCAAGCACTGCTGCTGCTGGCACCATCAAAGCACAGCCCTCTTCCTCCTCTATGCAGGGCAGGGAGAAGCCAGGAGGAGGGAGGGAGGAGGCACTGCCACCACTGCTGAGGGAGAGAGTGGGAAAGAATGTGCGTGCTGGTGATTCACGTGGCGATTCCCGGACCGTCCGCAAGCCAGATCCAGAAGGCAATTGGGCCTGATCTGGCCTGTGGTCCTTAGTTTGCTGACCCATGTCGTACAGTATGCTATTGCTGTCGTGAACACACCCACCCCAGCTATAACTGGTTGAATAATATAATATAAAACAAGCACCTTCAAATAGCCCACCTTTTGGTTTAATTTCAGAAACAACCTTCTTCTCATGGGTTACCACCTCCTTTTCTTTTTCTACTTCTAAGAGACAAATAAAAAGATGGCTTTGTGTCATAAGGAGCCCATGTACCATTTTTGGTTTCATAAAAGTTAGACAAATACGTCATTAGGAGCAAAGGGGATGGAATGTGTGTGTGTGTGTGTGTGTGTGTGTGTATGAGACAGACAGAGAGAGAGAGAGAGAGAGCGCTTCTGTATTCCACCCCAAGGCTCACTGGTGCTCATGCATATGTAGTGCTAAACCATGGTTTCTTATTGCATCTTGGTTCCAAGTAATGTGTTTGTTTATTTTGAAATGTATATCCTGCTTTTCTTTATAAAACAAATGCAAAACAGCTTACAAAAAGTTTGCAGAATACATAAAGCCCAGTAAAACAGTCCAAATCACTCAATATTTAAAGGCCTTAATGCCAGGTAGATGTACAGTACATTCCCAGGCAATACTACACAATTAAGTCAGCACTATACCCAAATTGCTTCCACATCCTTCGTTCTTTATGGGTGAAATTCAGCTGTGTCGATCTGTCAGCAGAATTGACACCATTGTCAGAGCAAATTCCCTCCCCAGCCTCACTGTACACCCCAAAATCTGCCCCAGAGGGCTTGAGGGAGCTATGGAGAAGATTTGGGGCATGGGGCTAGGTGTGGCAAATACAATGGGATGCTGCCACAAAGCTGCCCTCCCAACACTGGCATTGCTGTCATTTACCTGGATGGTGCAGGAGCAGGTCAGTGGTGAGGTCAGCATTGCACCTGTACATCGATGGGAGCACCAGATTGCCTCTGCTAGTCCACCCAAAAAGGCCTGACCTCACCACCACACCACCCACCCTATTCAGGTAAGTGGCAGCAATGCTGGGGTCAACAAGGTAGCTCCATTGCATTTCCCCTGCATGGGGGGGGGCAGGGGGAGGACAGGAAGGGGCTAAAGTGACTGCTTATCTGAATCCATCCAACGAGGCAAGTATCCATCATACAAATTCAGTTCAGTAATGATCTAGCAATGTCATACTTGTGCAGATAGCTTACCTTTCTTTTTAATTTCAGGAATAACTTTCTTTTCATGTGTTACCTTTTTCTTTTCTTCCACTTCTAAAACATGAATCAAAAGGTGATGATTTGGCTTTGCATCTTATGGAATTACAGTAGGCAGAGTTCTTTGAACATCAGGTCAATTAATTGCCACATCTTAAAACCAGAAACACCCTACCTTTTGTTTTAACTTCAGGAATAGCTTTCTTCTGTTGAACCACTTTTTTCGCTTTTTCTTCTCCTAAGGAATAAATGAAAAAGGCACTGTTTCACTGTGCAAGTCTCACTTAAAATGTATAGATCTTTTATTTTGAGGATCAGTTTCCACACTTGAGGAAAAATAAGAACTTAACAGGACCCAGAAAGAATGCAAAGGTAGCAAATGTTGCCTGGCCAAGTTGATAGCACATATCAACACAAGGGCAAGATTCAACTAGGTTGTTGCATGTGTGGAATCTGCTTGTGCCATGGAACCTTTCCGCATTCTATTCCCTGTGTCCCCTGAATCTGCTCTGAAGGGTTGGGGGAAACTCCAGAACAGGCTTAGGGAGCATTTGTGGGGCCTGCAGAGGTGGAAAGGGTGGGAAAGTCTTGTGCACAAGCAGACTTTTATCCCCATGTGCATACCCACTAAGAACTACATTGAATTCCAGCCAATATATGCCAGGGCTGCAATTCAGTGAGGCATTTCCCTATTCATTTTAATGGGGGAAGGAGATGCCTGCATCCCCTTGCATTGGCCAATCTGCTTCTTCCCTTGAATTTAATAGGACAGGGCAAGATGTCCAAATGAGAATATGCATGGGGAGCTCTGAATCAGGTTGTGTATCCCCGGTGCTTTTTTTCTGGGAGGACGCAGGAGTATATATACCCCTAAACATTTTGTGAATCTAAGTTTGGCCTCAATATGAGTAGGAAAATTAGAGTAACCCTAAGCACTTGTATTCCAATAGGTTCATTTATTGTTCAGGTAAGCAGTCATTTACCATGTAATCTTATTGGAGCAACACTAGACTAGCAACACCTGCAATTTTTGAAAGTAGAAGATATTTATTTTGCATTGTCCCCCTGCTCCCACCCTTGAATGAGTTTGATGAAGAATGTGTGTGAGCTCCTGACTCAAGCTTAGTAAACCGTAGCATCTGGAGTGGTCGCTGACACATTGCCAACAAATTATAGATAAAAGAGACACAAATTTACATTAAAATGACTTATGTATATGTATAGGTGTAAATTAAGAAATATTTACTATCCTTTTAAAGAGAAATCTAGTATAGCTCACTGCAGTGAGAAAGATATGGACGGTAACCTGTGTGTCTACTGAGACTGCTGTCTGAATACTAGTGGTTGAAAACGTAAAACACCTCCTCTCCTCCCCTTCTATGGTTCTTTAGCTTTCAAACTGGGCTTGGACTGGCCAGCCCTTAAAATAGAGTCAAATGTCTTCAGACGGTAGAGGACTATACCCTGTAAAATAGTATACATGCCACCCAGTCTGTGCCAGAGTTTTACACCACTGGGCTGCAGATGGTACTTATATAATTGGATGCTCCCATACCATTTTTAAAAAACCCTACATATAGAAAAACTAGGTGTCAAGATATAGACTAGGCCAGATTCCTTCTCCCGGACGCCTGATTTCCTATGTGAATTTGTGTTGGGATAGTGATGGTGTGGAGGCATTGAAGCTGTCATGACTGAAATAATACACTTTAAGCCCTGTTCATGCAACTGAATATGTGGGAAGAGGAGCATGGGAATGCAGGAGGAAGTCCTGCCCCTGAATCTATTCACATCCATTCAATTAATCATGTGAACAGGCCCAGTGTAGGTTAACACAGAGATAATCAGAAACCCTGGTGGGTTTTTTTGTCTTCTCTCTCTCTCTCTCTCTCTGCCATGTGCCTACTCAAATGAACAAGAATATGCACATAAGGTTTTTGCAGGGTTTTTATCTGTATGTGTAATACAGTGCAAACCAACATAGAAATACCAACCCAGCAAAAAAAGGGGGGGCGTTAGATCCATATTTTCATTTTGGGGTGTGATGGCCTGTCTAGAGTAGCATAAGAAGGTGGCACAAGTGGCTGCAGGGAGTGGGGAAGAGAAAGCAGCAAATATTCTCATCCTCCTTCCTCCGCAAGGGAACCTCCACTGGATCGCAGTGCCTTCCATGAATGGAAGAAGCCCTTTGCCAGATGGCCAATTTGGATCCAATCCAGTGTCTCCAATAAAACAAACAGAATCTACATGCTCTCAGTATGCATTAGGATTTATTCCTGTGAGCAATTAATGATGTACAGGTCAAGAACTGAGCTTGCTGTTGAATTCCTTCTTTATTCATACACACATGTAGTGTATCTAGACTAGTCATATGAAGAGAGCTTCACTGAGAACTAGTTATCACTGATAACCTAAAAACAAAAGAAAACAACAATTTATACTACTTACTTATTGGCTTTGTAGTTGTCACATTAGGTTTTCCAACTGCGTGAGCAAAATAATATAAATATTATTTTTTAAAAAAATATATAGTTAAACCAAGGAATAGAAATAATAAATTACAAAGGCTGAAAAAGCACAGCGTGTGCTTAGAAGCTCTAGCAAATGTGATAGAGATTATTATAAAACAGATATTTTCTCAAGAGCTAGAAACCACATAGTCATTTTGCATATTGCTTCCATAAATATAAGCAAAAACTATAGGGGAGGGTAAGGGAGTGTTTAGAAACTTGACAGAATTTGCTCGAAAACCAAATTGAATCTGCCTGTATGACAAACAATACAGTTCTGTGATATCTAAAATGCAATGGTATCTCCATTAAACTGTTTAGTCACATGAGTAACTCCATCTTAGACCATTTTTCTTTTCACTCCACAGTGCATGGGCCAACTCAGGTTGATCAATTCAATCCACCGCAAGTATATCTACAAGACAGATATATTCTGCATGTAAAAAGGATACTGCTTGGATTAAAAGTCCTCAGATCTAGCACCTTGGTATAAACCCATGTCCTTCAGAAAAGGGCCATCGCTCTGTGGCAGACCAACGCAGAAGGTCCTAGGTTTTAACCCTGGCATCTCCAGATACCTCTGGGAAAAGATTCCTGTCTGAAATGCTGGAGGGCTGCTGTGAGTCAGTATAGACAATACTGAGCTAGGTGGGCAAATGCTCTTGAGTATAAGGCAGTTTCTTACATACACATGCTTGTTAAGGAATGCTTAATATTATAAGCTCTGACTGTTTATGAACACCTGTTTATAAAATGTAATGTTTCCCCTTGTACAGTACGTCCAACAGCCGATCTGTACTATTAGACTTAACAGCAACTACCATCTGTTCTGTGTATGACTGGATTTTTGCCAAGGCCTACTTCCCCCTGCAGCTCCCATGTTGCCTTCCATCCTGTTCTAGAAGATGCCTCTTCTGAACCATAAGTCCTTCCATGTGTGCAAGGACACCAGTTGGATTCCACCCTGTCTATATAGTGTCCTTACATAAATTAGTCACTATATGGAACTGGACTTAAGTTATATCTGGATGGTGTGTTCTGTAAGCTTTCATAGACCACTCCAAATACATTGGCAGTCCCAGGAACTTCTTAAGCTTATTCAAAGAAACATGATGTTTGGAGTAAGAAATATTATGCAATAGGCACTGATGTGGGAAGATTTAAAAACAAAGCACGGAAGTATGATCTTTGGAAGTGTGGGAGAAATGTATTCAGCATTTGATGGGAACAGGGAATTTTAAGAAGGGCATATCGTGTTTTCTTACAAGCAAGTAGGCTGAAAAGAACTCATTCCAAGGTAAGTGTACATAGGATTTGCAATTACATGTCTAGCCTCTTTTCGGAATCTTCCATTCCATTAGCCTGTCTCTGTCTCCCAAACATGTCATGACAGCTTCTTCTCTTTCACTCCAAGCCTGACACCTCAGAGATGCATAAATGGGAAGAATAAAGCATGCTAACAGCCCACATAAAGAATTACTGAATCAAGGAGATTGCACACACAGTTTGCCACAATATATGCAGCTTATTTAGGCCTTAGCAGCATTTCCAAGGGTGATCTTCTGTGATATCAAGGAACTGTTTTTAAAGTTTCCCAGACCGCATTTTCTTCTGCAGGCCCTATCCTACCTGCTACTGTGCAGAATCCCAGGTTTATGGGGAAGGTTCCTGGGAAATTGCCTGATTCAAAAAGGTGGTTTTCTAAAGTGAAATTTAACTTTTAAAAGTCACTGTGATTTATTTCTGAAGGAGTAAAGGATTGAAAGATGTGATGAGAAAAATAAGAAGGATTTAATGTTAAGCCTAAAAAGGTCAGGCATATTGTGCTGAATGGTCTTTGGTGGCTTCTGCAGCATCTCATGTTTTCCACCTGTGATGTCAAGTATCTTTTAAGAGATGGAGAGGAGGAGGGGAGTAAGAGTGCTGGCTTTCAGCCAAGTGTCCTTCAAAGTCGATTTGAGTGTAACAACAGCCTGTTGATCTGCTGGTGATGGGAAGCTCTAAATATAGCAATGCACTTGAGTTACAAGGCATGGTGTTACACAAATGAGACCCTCTCTGGAGAAATGCACTGCAAGGATCTGTATTTTCACACTTAAACTTCAAAGATGATACAGGTAGTAAGTCATATTAATGCTGACTCTGAAAGAGCTTGCCTGCCCATCCATCATCTGCAAGAGGAGGAGGTAAGAAAGGTGCTGAAAAAAAGCTATCCTCAATATGCTGTGTTGTTGGGGTAGGGGTGGGGATAACCAGAAGCAAAAATAAACTACGCAGGAGTGAATGCCAAAAGGGCCTACAAGGTGGTCTGGTTCACTTAAGTCTTTGATGCATCAAATGCTTATCTTTTGCTTCTTATCAAAATCCCTGGAAACCGTTATGGAGAGACTTTTGTGGGAGATATTTTATATATTAGCTCAGCTTTTGATAAAATATTGCTTTGAAGTTAGAAATGAAAAAGTACAGGAATATAGAAATGAAATGTATTACTATTAACAGAGTCTTTCAAAACTAATCAGCAACATGCTTTATGTTTGAGATAGATGTCTGTCCTTGCACTAATCTATATTCATGCCAACTGCAACAACATTGTGTTTATGTGACACAGAGATATTATTAAGCATTAAATAAATCTTTAAAACTCCACATTAAGACTATAATTCATTTTGGCTAGGTCAGGCCTATTTAACGGTGCAGGCACAGGTAGCTTTGTGCTACATGATTTTGAACTTGATTTTGAGAAAGAATTAAAGCCCTGTGGTTTAGGGGATATTTGTAGGAAAATACCACACATCACAAAGGTGCCCCTGGATAAGTATGATGAAAAGTTTCAGAAGGATTGGTGCATGTTTTAAGAAGTTATGATGAATAAAAACAATTTGTGTGTGGGGTTTGTTTTCTGTTCAATAGACAAGACCCTTCCTTCTACATCCCTCCCAATGATTGGAAGTAAAAAGGGGAACCCTGAAAAGTTATTTTCTAGGTGGACACTAGGCCTGACAGAAGACTACACCCCTCATCTCCTTCTCCACTGTCCTTAATTTGAGAACTTGGGGGTATGTTAACGCCCTCCCACCAGATGTCAAAGAGAAAAACAACTACCAGACTTTTAGAAGACATCTGAAGGCAGCCCTGTTTAGGGAAGCTTTTAATGTTTAATAGGTTATTGTATTTTAGGGTTCTGTTGGAAGCCACCCAGAGTGGCTAGGTTATTATTAATAATAATTTTTTTTTATTATTATTATTATTATTATTATTATTATTATTATTATGAGGCAGCCTGAATCTAAGTTCTTTGGGAGCTCTGAAGCAGCCATGGGCCTTTGAGATCACCCTACTTCTGGAGGGGTGAAGGTCAGGATGACCAATGGAGAGCCAGGCTAAGGACCTCTGAAGCCATATTATAGAGCCATCTAAAAGCTAAAAGCATAAAGTCATTTTAGAAAGCTAAAGACTATTTCTCTTTCTCATGTTTGTCACTTTGCCACCTTTTGCAGAGGCAGCAAGCATGCAAGCTTGTGGGTGCAGCTAGCTTGCCCCTGCAGGAAGTTTGCCAGTTGAGGTTAAGCCATTTCTTAGAAACGACCCCTGACAAGCAGGACGTAGCTAACCACCTAGAGAAACTGTCAAAACCACAGGATGCGCTTCCAGTAAACACCTGCTCAAGCCCAGTTCCAGGAACTGGTAAATAGGTTATAAGCCAGTAGCGCCACCTAGTGGAATAGGCAACTTGGAACCGAAAGGACACACCAATTTATTAATTGGTTGAGCTTTAATGAATATGCATCAATGACCATAGGAAATTGTCAATCATTGGCTAAAGGGATGCCAAGGGGCTGAACTGTGCTTTGCAAGAAGGTATATGAGTTAGCTACCCCCAAGGAGGGGTGGGCATTCTTCATTTTCCTGAATGCACCCTATTTGCTTTTTGTCTGACAAAAATCCAAATAAAAAAAAAACTTTTTCTTTAAGAAACTTTGCTGCCTGATTTTTTCATTCCTGGTCTGTATTTCTGAAGTCCCTTTCATTTCTGGTGCCAAAAGTGACTCGGATCAGAAGGACTTTAAGTGTCCTCAGAGACCAGGAGGCAGCTCCCTTGCCCTCTGGGCAGTGACGGCGGAGGGCCAACAGACCTCCTGGCTTCCAAGTGCACACCGAACCTTTTCTTCGGAGGGGGACAGAAGGCAACTTGACCCTCTTGCTGTATCCTGGGACAGAGGACAACGGATTTGAAGAGCCGAGGTTGGGAGGACAGGGCAGAGAACAGCCGGCTGGGGTGAGTACATGGCAACAAGCCCTGAGGGGATAGGAAATCCTCCTTTAATTAAGGAGAAGGGAGATCCTGATCAAATCTCCAGCGTGGATAGTGGCATTAAGGAGAAGGGTTGACCCAACCACCCACGCTTTGGTATTAGGAAGGAGAGAAAGGGGGGGCACAGGGTGGTTAGTGTATGGTACAACGTCTGGCGAGAGAGGCATTTTGTGCATGTATGTGTGTTACCCCGGGGCATTCCCCTGGGGTCGTAGCAACAAGTACTCCATTTCCCAGTCGGGCGACCGCACCTGGGTGAGAAAAGTTGCGAAATGAATGTGTGAGTGTTTGGTGTGGGGACGCTGTACAGGGCCATACTGAAAATGGGAGGGGGAGGCTTGAAAGGCTTGAAAGGTCCAGTAATTCCCCTTCAATGTATGTTAAACAACTTCAAGAAAGGATTCAGTGGAGACTATGGCATAGACCAGGGGGGACATCCTGACCAGATCCCCTATATAGACAACTGGCTGAAGGTTGTAGATGACCACCCCACCCCCTGGTTGAAGAAATGCAGGACTGAACATTGCAAAGTCACTCCCTCATGTCAGGTTTTGGAGAGGGAAGATGTCCAGAAGAAGTGCAGTGTTTATGGAGAAGAGTGTACAGAACAGTAAGCAGTTATTACTGCATTAACAGAGGAAAATAAAAGAAAAGAGCATGAAACAGGATGCTGCTATAGAATTAATGTAACAGGATCTTGAGCAGACAAATGAAGGACTTAATAGATTAAACACAAGTCATTTAGAAGAGAGGTCTCAACTAATTCAAGACCTCCAGAGGCATGGAAGAGAATTTGACAACCTCAGAGAGGTTTTAGCTGAAGAAGACAAAGAAATTTCTGCTATTATTTCAAATACAAATGTGTATTCTGAGAAGATTAATACTCTGAAATGGCAGATCAAGTGCAAAGAGGATGAAATGCAAGACAGGGAAATAGTGTTGTCTAAGGCTGAAAGGGAAGTCCAGTTACTGAAAGATCTACAAAGCAAAGGTGTGAACAGTGGAGGCAGAAAGCTTTCAGAACTTTCTGAGCAGTTAAATGCAATAAAAATCATAACTGGCTGAGAAAAAAAAAAAGAAAAATTGAAAACGCTAGTAAAACAAAAGAGAATGAAGAATTTGTTAGGCAAAACAAAGAGACTAGCCAAACAGTTAAAGATCTTCATTCTGCAATCAATACTTGTGATGTTACTTAAAACAACAAACTCATGGAGTGTGAGTCACAAATTAAATTGCTTAAAGAACAAATAAGTAAATCAGCTAAAAATTTGCAAGAAACAGAAATAGAATGTAAGGATTAAACAGACCATCTTAAATCCCAGGTCGATGAACATATCTCTGCAAAGGAGAGATTGAACAAGTTACTAAAATTAAAAGAAATACAAAGAACAAAGTTTTGTGAATGAGCTGAAATCAGTGAAAGATTCACACAACCAGCTCACTTTACAAAATGCAAAAGAAGGGATGAAGATTTAGCTAATTTATCCAGACAACTTGCTGAACATACTGACCATCTAGAAATTGTCAGAAGGTCACTGCAAGGAAAGGCAGAGATTGTGATATCCCTAAAAGACAAGCTTAAAGTTGTGGAGCAGCAGGCTTTTGCAAAATCTAGGCTTCAGTATTTTAGCAAAACCTCTAAATGAGAGTACCAGAGGAAGAGAAAGAGACCCCTTTGAGTGGGGACCGGCCCAACAAGAAGCCTTTGAGACTATCAAGCAATTAGATTCCACAGTGAAAGGCTGGCCACCCTGTCTGTGGGCTGTCACTGCCACCGTCACACTAGTGGAAGAAGCAGGCAAGTTCATGTTTGGCCAGGAGATGCATGTGAATGTGCCCCATTCGGTTCTCACCCTTATGGAATATAAGGGGTATACAGGCTGAAACAGGCTTTGCCCAACCCATTGAGAAGTCTGCAGGCGCAGTGGAAGCTTGTGAAGCAGACGTGCCTGATGTTCTAGAGAGACCAAAGGGTCCTAGCCATTTTAAGGGCCAGCATTGATTCTTGGCTGTTGGCAATACTCCAAAGGAGGAAGCCCTGGGTAGTGTGGCAGCCACTGAAGACAGCATGTCAGGCCACAGTGGCAGCCAGACCAGAGGGGGCTGGAAGCCCAGAAGGGGCTGTGGGACGCCCAGAAAGCCCAGAGGGGGCTAGAGGATGGCCAGAAAAAGTACCAAGCCCAGAGGGGGCTGAGGCTGTTTTGGGAAGCTGTTTCTACGCTTCAATAAATCTGTGTGATGGACTGTGGGCTGGAAAGAGGCTGAGATATGGGAAGAGGAAGGCAGTTACAAGTTGTTCCTCAGGCAGCAGAGCACCCAGAAGTGGGGGTGCAAGCCAGGCAAGCCGTTCCAAGAGTTCTAAGAAAGCCAAAGTCTCCAAGAGTTGTTTGTGCTCTGAGGCGAAGTCCAACAGCAAAAGGCATTGCCCTGCAATTGGCAGCTGGATGCAAGGCTAACGTCCAGAAGTTGAGAGGTTGCTGGAAGCAGTATGGGGTCCCGAAGAGATTGCCGTGATGCACTGCAAAGCCCATGGGTGAGGCCGGGACATGGTCACTAGGGGCAACCGGAAGGCAGATAACGCAGCTCGTGAAGCAGTTTTGAAACCTCCACCAGCACTCAACGCAGCCCTCATCCCACAACTCACTCCAGACGATGTGGAACCACGCTACACACCGGAGGAACAACAGTTGGCACGCCAGGAAGGAGCAACACTCCAGGAGGGATGGTTCCGTCTACCAGACAACCGTGTTTTTGTGCCCCATCATCTGGCTACCGTGATTGTGAAGAATTACCACGAGTCCACTCATCTAGGGGGTCCAGCTGCCAGAGTACACCTTGGGAGACTTTTCTATATCACTAACCTTTCTCAACTAGTTGCTGCTATCTCCCAAAAGTGTGTCCTGTGCGCCAAGAGCAACCCTAGGCAAGGCCACCTTCCCCCACCGGGTGTACAACACGTGACCTTTACCCCTATGGAAAGCCTGATTGTGGACTTCACTGAACTACCTCCAGTTAGGGGCATCAAATACCTGCTTGTGTTTGTCTGCACCCTGACGGGTTGGACAGTGGCCTCCCCAGAAGTATTGGCAGTGACAATGGCCCTGCCTTCATTGATGAAGTTGTGCAAGAAGTGTGCAAGGCGCTGCAGATAAACTGAAGGCTACACGCAGCCTACAGACCCCAGAGTTTGGGAAAACCTGAACTTATGAATCGCACCTTGAAGACCCACTTGGCCAAGCTGACCCAGGAGACGGGACTACACTGGATAGATGTCCTGCCCATTACCTTGTTTCGGATTCGGAGCGCTCCAACCAAGAGACTGAGACTATCACCCTTTGAACTTTTGTATGGCAGACCACCCGCTTTCGTCCGAGACATCCCCGCCAGTTTGGGGCGGGTGGGAGATCACATCACTCAGGAACAAGTGCAATTCCTGTCCCCGTGTGTGTTTGCTTCCCTTTCCAGGTACTACCTCGAGCCTACACCGTGCAGTCTCGCTGAGCCGGTCCACCAGTTCCAGCCGGGTGACAGCGTGGAAGCGCAACCCCCTCATCCCCAAGTGGTGAGACCCGTATACCGTCCTCCTCTCCATCCCAACTGCGGTGAGAATAGCCGACGTGATTCCCTGGGTGCATCACACGCGTCTGATCATCACCTTGTGTCTGACGCTACCGGAAACGCGTTGGGCCACGGGCAACGAGATCCTGCGACTGATCATCACAAGGACTTTCACAAGGACTTTCCCCTTTTCTCTATTATGTTCTGTGTTGATTTGCTCTATGTCCTATTGCCCTGACCCCACTGAGCCATACCGACCCTATTGGCCTGCGGACCTCTGCTATGACTGGTTCGTCTTGCCAGTGGTAAGAAATGGCGTGCTCATTGGCTATTGGGAACAGGGGTTTGATGAGGTTGCCGTATTGAAACATCCCACTACCCCACTGTGGCTTCTCTTCCACACCACTGTCCAGCGCACATGGGTACTGCTCCTACGGGAAGTTGCAGAGACGGTCGAAATCTATCGAGTTCTGGACCGCTCTTGCTGTTGTGGGGGGGTAACCAACTGTCACTCAGGGGGTAGAGCACTGTACCAACCCCATCTGGTAGACCAGGTCCTAATCTTAATCCAGGTGTTGCATGGGACGGAGCCTATCTTAATGCAAATATTGCAGGGGAGGGAGCCTGAACCAGGTGCGCATTGAAATTGCTGAACAAGTGCCAGTAAATCCTGCAGCCCCACCTGTGGTTGTCGTGGTGGCTCGAGCCTCCCATAATCCCAGAAGAATACCTGGCCTGGTAACTCCACACATAATACCCTTGAATGTGGTAGGGTATTCTTGTGGCTGCATAAGGGTTGCCACCCCAGGCTTCAGCCTCCATAGGCCCTGGTCAGAGACCACGTAGGTGACCTCCACCCAGTAGGACCAGCCTTTGAACTTTACAGAGTCTATTGCCATCCCTATAGCTCCCGAGGCCTAGCAGTGTATCAGTGTCAGGCGGCCACTTTTCCCTGTGTAGAGTGGGAACGTTTTGTGTGTAGATGCTGTTCACGCCTCAGTAGGGCCAGGAGTTAGAGGCCCACATGACCTAGCCTTCGTGGGCCCCCATCCCTTTGGCCTGTGGTATTACCCTTTTGTGGTATTTCTGTGTTGGTGGTACAGTTCTTTGTTCTGGGGCACCGAACATCCCTCGAATCAGGATGTGGATCATACCCTGCCTCCTGATGGTTCTCGCCTCTCAGATGGCCACCGGGTGGAGGGAGAACACCTTCCTGAACATGACCACGGCTGTGGCCAAGAGCCTGAACAGGTCTGAGTGCTGGGTATGCGTGCGAGGTCACGATTCTGAACACCACCTACGTGGTTCCCCAGCACCATATTTGAAGACTTGACAGGGTCATAGAGGGAGGCCCGTGTATCCACAGAAGTGTACATTTCCTGGCTCTCTATGATATTGTACCTATAGGTCCATCAAGCGAAAATGGAGAACCGTGCCGGTCAGCATTTTCGTGATGGAAAGGGGGGAATGGAGGGGTGAAGGTCAGGATGACCAATGGAGAGCCAGGCTAAGGACCTCTGAAGCCATATTATAGAGCCATCTAAAAGCTAAAAGCATAAAGTCATTTTAGAAAGCTAAAGACTATTTCTCTTTCTCATGTTTGTCACTTTGCCACCTTTTGCAGAGGCAGCAAGCATGCAAGCTTGTGGGTGCAGCTAGCTTGCCCCTGCAGGAAGTTTGCCAGTTGAGGTTAAGCCATTTCTTAGAAACGACCCCTGACAAGCAGGACGTAGCTAACCACCTAGAGAAACTGTCAAAACCACAGGATGCGCTTCCAGTAAACACCTGCTCAAGCCCAGTTCCAGGAACTGGTAAATAGGTTATAAGCCAGTAGCGCCACCTAGTGGAATAGGCAACTTGGAACCGAAAGGACACACCAATTTATTAATTGGTTGAGCTTTAATGAATATGCATCAATGACCATAGGAAATTGTCAATCATTGGCTAAAGGGATGCCAAGGGGCTGAACTGTGCTTTGCAAGAAGGTATATGAGTTAGCTACCCCCAAGGAGGGGTGGGCATTCTTCATTTTCCTGAATGCACCCTATT
Source organism: Podarcis vaucheri (assembly GCF_965113315.1). NCBI lineage: Eukaryota > Metazoa > Chordata > Lepidosauria > Squamata > Lacertidae > Podarcis > Podarcis vaucheri. Next base: position 69,144,545 of record NC_138761.1, on the reverse strand, counting down.
TGCTTTTTGTCTGACAAAAATCCAAATAAAAAAAAAAACTTTTTCTTTAAGAAACTTTGCTGCCTGATTTTTTCATTCCTGGTCTGTATTTCTGAAGTCCCTTTCACTTCCATCTGGCACACCTCAGAGATCATCTGTTTTGCCTCAGAAGAGCTCCCAATTCAGACTAGAACTGGGGAACCACTGGCACATGGGCTCACCAGACTTCCCCATCTGACCCACAAGGCCATTTTGGTCAAGCTATACCCACCTGCCCCTATACCTGGTATCATATATGACATCAAGTGTGGGGCAAGTAGAGATGAATCAGCTGGCCGCTGGGACTTTGCCTGTACAATTTGATTTTAAACTGCACAGGCCAAAATGGGTCACCTGACTTCACTGTGATGCCAGGTAGACAACCCTAATGACCTGACAGACTTGGCCCAAGTGGGAATGTGGGGGGTATGTCTCTGGCCTGCCAACCAGACCCTTTTCTCCACCCCTGATGTAGATATTGTTTGCATGCGGACATGCTCCTCACTGCCTGTCAACTCTCTCCGATTTATTATATGTAAAAATAGGGCATAATATGCACATGTACTGCCCATGTCACACAAAAATAGTTTACTAGAATCCAAGCTCTGTATGTATCTCTGTACTAGCTTTTTAGAATGAATTGCCCTGCACGATATGCACTATCCTTTCAATTCTTGTTAGCAATGAGGTAAGGGAAATTGCTGCAAATGTGAGCAGTATAATTATCCTGATATTTTACAAGTCCAACACTTGCAATAGTATGATTATATATGCATTTATCATCTCTCTCTTTTTCTTTTTTAAAAAATCCCCCAAACTTATGAAATAACTATTTTAAAACTACAGAAATATTAAGGCAATCTGTGAGCCTTTTAATGTAATTGTTAATGCTTTGAAATGGAAATTTCCCAATACATGCCATGCTGCCCCTGCCAATCAAAATATAAAATCAATCACTTTGATTTACAAGAGAAAAAACTGTAGAATGACAAATGCTTGAAACAGCTATTGTTTGCTGTCATAGAACAACAGTCTTAGAGAACTGTATAAAGAAGCATGTTATATATATAATAAGCTTTGTCACACACATGCATAGACACACACACACACCACACAAATAACTGAAACAGTAAGCGACAAGACTGCTGTTCAGTAATGATACAATAGTTAACATATCATTCAATTTCAGACATTTTATTTGATTTTTATTCTTCAAGGGACTGTAGATTGATTGACTGACAACATGAACAGCAGAGTTTTTATTCTCCATTCTGTATTACAAATCCACTTTGTGTTAGGCAACTGAGTCCCAGGGAGGTTTAAAAGTGTGCACTAAAAAACACACTAACAAACGGAGTGCAAATGGCCTATAATATGCCAGTTGTCCTAGCTCAGGGATGAGCAAATCTAGGCTCAGGAGTCAAATATACTCCTCCAAACCTCTCTTATTTTTCCTTCAGGGCTTCTGCTAGGGCCACATTCCTCACCAGCCCAGCTTTGCACCCCCCCCCCCGGATATTTTGCCTGGCTGGAATGTGTCCTTGAACTCAGATAAAACCCCTTACTTGCCAAAATGTGGGATAGAGAGGGGTGTGGGAGTATGTGTAGAAATTGCCTGCTGCATGAAGAGGGGGAAACATGAAACTTTTCAGTGACAGTCCTGTATCACGTGTGTAGCTCCCACCTCAATGAGCTAAATGTCAGAAATGCTCTATTTTCTATGAAGAAAACTGTCATTTATCTCTCCTCCATTTTGTTGCTTTTTTTAACCTACAATTTTGTACGCCAGTTCAGCAAACTGTTTCGTTAATGCTCGCTTTCAAAGAAATAATTATCCTTCCATTTTTAATCATTATTTTGTTCATCTTTGCTCGGAGCTTTTCAAATGCAAAGTGTCACTCTTGTTCCAGATAATACTAAATTTATCTTTCTTGGTCTCTAGAGTTATTACTTAGTGCTCCATAATTCCAGACTATGCCCACACAGACTATCCCTATGATCGACATTTCTTTCTCAAACTTAAATGCTAGACTACAGCCCCAGACAACCAGCTCTACGCAACATGCTGTTTCTTTATGTCAAATTTTGTAAGGAGCTCATTTATTGCCTTCTTTTGGCTCTCCATTCTTGAATAAATCCCACTGACTTCTGATAACTGAGTTCTTGAAAAGAAAATACGGCCCATTTATTTTTCTACAAGGCGCATGGATTCAGCTGTGTATGTCTTGTTCACCATTACTGCAGCTGCATGCATTAATTAGCTAAAATTATTGCATACAGCCACCACTGATATGAAACACACATTGTTCATTCAATAATGGCTAAAACTCCTCAAGAAGATGCATAAGTCATAATTCTCAAGAATAGAAACTAAATATTAATTTCATTACTTTTAAAACTTAAAGTAGTGATTACATCTTAAGACAATGTATATTTACTATAATGACAAACAGGTTGAAACAGCAGAATTCAGTTCCTAAAGGATATGGATTTGCTAATAAGCAGAGGAGGAACAGAACAGTTGCATCCATCAAAAACAAGAAGAGTTTGGATTTGATATCCCGCCTTTCACTCCCTTTAAGGAGTCTCAAAGCAGCTAACATTCTCCTTTCCCTTCCTCCCCCACAACAAACACTCTGTGAGGTGAGTGGGGCTGAGAGACTTCAAAGAAGTGTGACTGGCCCAAGGTCACCCAGCAGCTGCATGTGGAGGAGCGGAGACGCGAACCTGATTCCTCAGATTACAAGACTACCACTCTTAACCACTACACCACACTGGCTCTCAGCAAGAGAGAAAAAAAATCTGGGGGACTTCCGGTCGGCGCCAGCGTTAATGGCGGTCCTCTTTCCGAGCTCCGGAGGAGGACTGCTCTGCGAGTTCGGGTCTGACCCGCTACGGCAAGCGGGGGACCCCTAAAATCACAGGCGTGGAAGCCTGTGAACAAGGAGACTCGGTGGGCACCAGAAGCGCCCCCCCTTACTGCAGAAAGAGCCTTTTTAAAGGCTCCGGAACGGCATCGGGAGAGCGCGGTGCTGAGAGTCGCTACCCAGCCCGCAGGGTGAAGCCGCATCGCCATTGACGGAGAGCGCCGATTTCTTCCTGTAAATCTGAAACTGAAAAACCTGTGAGTAAGACTGAACGTCAATTTGGGACTTTCAAAAAAAAATTCGGCTGAAAATGGGGAAGACAAAAATTAAGGAAGTCTGCCTTCCCCCGACTGCATGACAGCTAAAGCAACGGAAATTTAAAGCTGCATCCGTATGAGATATCCTTTGACTATTTAAACCTGACATTGAACTTAGATCTCCCCTCTAGCTAGCAGGGCAGAGGGGAGGAAAAAGGGACATTAAGAACTGCACGATTTATTTAAAAGAAAAAGAAAAAGCCTTCTGCTGCCTTAATACCCTGAAACGGACTGCCAAATAAGACATTAGGGCACTGAACTGCCTTTAAACTTTTGGGAAAGTTACATGGTTGAAGTTTCGTTTGATACAAAGTTTTTTGACCTTGTTGCTACAGTATATTAGAGCAGGCTGAAATAGTATCTACTGGAAAAAGTGCTGTAACATATATTTACAAGCCTCCTGATATACTTGTCTTTAACTTTTTTTGTCTCCGTACTCGGACATTTTGGTTTGCTCCCCCTAGAGGGCCAAAGTAACGGCTGTAACAGTTTAGGACAGTGGAATTTTCCATCAGGAGACTGTTCTCGTGGGAAACGACATGGGACATGAGTGGCCCAGCAGAAGAGATAACCACAAGAGCCAAAGCTAAGCAACAACAACACCAGCAACAGCAACAAAAGAAAAGAGGCTCGATTACAGGCGTAACTCCTACAGGAACAACAGGACAAGAAAAAGTGACAGCTGCCTCCATGGAGTCAGTGACACAAGCATTACTCAAGATAAACCAATCCTTGGAGACCCTGACAAAGCAGAGTACAGAAAATACACAGAAATTAACAGAACTAACAGCAAGATTGGACTTGAACACAGAATCTATAAACAGACTGGTTCAGGAAAATTCTGCAACACGTAAAATTGCAGAGGAAGCTAGAACTATTGCTGGAGAGACTCAAGAGAACTTAGAACCGATTGCTAAAAAGGTTCATGAACATGATGTAACTCTGGCTTTGTGGGAATTACAGAGAAAGGAAAGAAATCTGAAATTGAGACTGATTCCCGAGAGCGAAGGAGATAACCTCGTGGAGTTTTTAACACAAGAGTTTGCTGACTTCTGGGAAGACTTGGAGGAGGAAGAATTTAAGATTACAACAGCATTCAGACTGGGCAGAAGACAGAACAGAAAGACCCCGAGGGATTGCTGATTACCCTTAGATCTAAGGAAGAAAGAGATAAAATACTAAAATTACACTACCAAAAGGCCTTGCAAATTGAAAATTCATCTATACAGATTTTCAAAGACATCCCTAAACATATTTTGGAGTTGAGAACCTTCTATAAGGATTTGGTTTATCTGCTGAAGAAGAACATCATTCCTTTCAGGTGGGAGTTCCCACAAGGACTGTCTTTTGACTACAAGGGAAAGAAGGTGAAAATAAGGACAATACAAGATAAAGAGAGATTCTTGGAAAGGAACCGAGAGGACCTACAGAAGGGAACTGTGGATCCAATTGCAGAACAAGGGAGAGCACTAGACATCCTGAACCTATCGTTTGGACTCAAGCCACCACCATCAGAGGAAGAGCAACAACTTGGAGCGGTTGGAGGAGTAACAGAAAAATAACAAGATGGCCCTGCAATTCCTTAGTTGGAATTGTAATGGGCTCAATATGCCTTTGAAGAGACGACAAGTTTTTCATATTTTGAAAAGAGAACAACTGGATTTGATATGTCTACAAGAAACCCATGTAACCAGAGCACACAGGAAATTACTCATAAATAAAAGATTAGGACAAGAATTCATTTCATCGGACAAAGTTAAGAAAAGAGGAGTCGTGATCTATGTAAAAGAGAAATGGGTTCCAAAAATGATGTTTAAAGATGAACAAGGAAGATATCTGGCAGTTGAGATACAAATACAAGGAGAAAAATTCTTAATAGTTGGAATTTATGCACCAAATGAAGGCAAGGCGGAATTTTTCAAGAAACTCCATGAAACTCTGATGGACTATTTGGATTATAATATGATAATTATGGGAGATATGAATGGTGTGGTCTCTACAAATATGGACAAGGCACAAAGACTGACAATCTCCAAGGAAGGGAGACTTCCGAAGACCTTTTTTGAAATGACGGAAAATATGGATCTAATAGACATATGGAGAACAAGGAACCCTCTTGAGAGAGAGGGAACTTTTTTCTCTCAAGCAATGATGACCTGGACCAGAATTGATCAAATTTGGATCACTAGTGGGATGGCTCCAAAGATTAAGAAGGTAGAAATCTGCCCAAAAACTTGCTCCGACCATAACGCCGTGAAGATGGAAATGAAACTTACAACAACTGGTCAATTTAGATGGAGGATGAATGACACCCTGTTTCGAGATAAGGAGATCCATATGAAGGCCCAAAAAACTTTAAAGGACTATTTTGAAATAAATCTAAAGGCCGATGTGGAAAAAAGAGTGATCTGGGACGCAAGTAAAGCTGTGATGCGAGGATTTTTGATTCAACAAAATTCAATAAAGAAGAGAAAGCAGAATGAGAAAAAGGAAAAGATTTTGGAGAAGATAAAAGAAGGAGAGAAAAAATTAAGATCAAAACCAAAGTCCCAGGAGATTTTGAGAGAGATTAAGTTATATCAAACACAATATATGGAATTGATGAATCAAGAGATTGAATGGAAGATAAAGCAAATGAAACAAAAGACATTTGAATCGGCAGATAAATGTGGCAAACTTCTGGCATGGCAATTGAAGAAAAGGCAGAAACTAAATACAGTTACAAGCCTAGAAGTGGATGGAAAGAATATATCTAAACCTAATGAGATTAGAAACTGCTTTTTGAGTTATTTTAAAAAACTTTATTCTCAAGGACCACAAAATGAAGAGGATATAGATAAATTCCTTAATAAATATGGATTACAAAAAATCTCTCATCAAAGCAAGGTGGATCTAAACCAGAGAATAACAGAACAAGAGATAGAGGGTGCCATTCAGGACATGCAATTGGGCAAATCTCCAGGGCCAGACGGACTGACTTCCAGATATTATAAATCTTTGAAGGAGTGGTTGGTTCAACCGTTAAAGGAAATCTGCAACGAGATCCTAGAGGGAAAAAAGGCACCAGAATCGTGGAAAGAAGTGTATATTTCACTCATACCAAAGACAGAGACTGAAAAGACTCAACTGAAGAACTACCGCCCAATATCATTACTTAATGTGGATTACAAAATTTTTGCAGACATTTTGGCAAAAAGATTTAAAAGAGTGTTGATGGAGAAGATTCATAAGGACCAAGCAGGCTTTCTTCCAAAAAGGCACCTATCAGACAATGTAAGGAATATAATAGACATTTTGGAATTGCTAGAGGTGAATATAAACACCAAAGCAGTGTTGATTTTTGTGGACGCGGAGAAAGCCTTTGACAATATTTCTTGGAGTTTTATGAAAAAGAATCTTCATGGGATGGGGGTAGGCCAAGGATTTGAGAACGGTATGGGTGCGATATATTCTGAACAAAAAGCTAAGCTGATTGTAAATAATGTGATAACTGAGGAACTTAAGATAGAAAAAGGAACACGACAGGGGTGCCCAATTTCCCCATTGCTTTTTATTTCCGTTCTGGAGGTGTTGCTGAATATGATTAGAAATGACCAGCAGGTTAAAGGTGTACTAAAGGTAAAGGTACCCCTGCCCGAACGGGCCAGTCTTGACAGACTGTGGGGTTTGTGCGCCCATCTCACATTTATTGGCCGGGGGCCAGCGCTGTCCGGGGACACTTCCGGGTCACGTGGCCAGCGTGACATCGCTGCTCTGGCGAGCCAGAGCCGCACACGGAACGCCGTTTACCTTCCCGCTGGTAAGCGGTACCTATTTATCTACTTGCACCCGGGGGTGCTTTCGAACTGCTAGGTGGGCAGGCGCTGGGACCGAACAGCGGGAGCGCACCCCGCCGCGGGGATTCGAACCGCCGACCTTTCGATCGGCAAGCCCTAGGCGTTGAGGCTTTAGACCACAGCGCCACCCGCTAAACATTACAAGTTAAGGGCATTTGCAGATGACCTAGTACTGACTTTACAAGAGCCAAACACTAGTACGAAAGGGTGTTGGAGATAATTCAACAATTTGGCCAGGTAGCTGGATTTAAACTGAACAAACAAAAAACTAAAGTTTTAGGAAAAAATTTAACAGTCATGGAGAAGGAGGAATTTCAAGAAGAGACAGGTTTGACAGTGGTTAAGAAGGTGAAATACCTAGGGGTTCATTTGACATCTAAAAATTTGAACTTGTATAAGGACAACTATGAAAAATGTTGGTCAGAAATTAAAAAAGATCTAGAAATATGGTCAAATTTGAAATTGTCAATGTTAGGCCGAATTGCAGTTATCAAGATGAATGTATTGCCTAGAATGCTATTTTTGTTTCAAACTTTGCAGATTCTTGACAAGATGGACTGTTTCAAGAGGTGGCAGAAAGACATTGCGAAATTTGTCTGGCAGGGCAAAAAGCCCAGAATAAAATTTAAAGTACTTATAGATGCAAAAGAAAGAGGGGGATTTGCCCTGCCGGACTTAAAACTGTACTATGAAGCAGCAGCGTTTTGCTGGCTGAAAGAGTGGATGCTCCTCGAGAATACAGATATCTTGGATTTAGAAGGTTTTAATAATACATTTGGTTGGCATGCATATTTATGGTATGATAAAATCAAAGTGCATAGGGCCTTTAAAAATCACATTGTTAGAAAAGCGTTGTTTAATGTCTGGATAAGATATAAAGACTTGTTGGAAAATAAAACCCCTAGATGGTTGTCACCCTTGGAGGCTAAGGCACTGAAGAAACTCAATATGGAGGCCGGATGGCCAAAGTATTGGGAAATTTTGGAACAAGATGGAGATAAATTGAAATTACAGAGTCATGAGAAAATGAAACCTAAAGTACGAGATTGGCTCCATTATTATCAAATAATGGAGGTTTACAAACAAGACAGGAAAATTGGCTTCCAGGTGGAAAAATCAAAATTAGAGACTGAACTGTTAGAACCCAATACTAAGAATTTGTCAAGAATGTATAATTTGCTGCTGAAATGGAATACACAAGATGAAACAGTTAAATCAGCTATGATTAAGTGGGCACAGGACATTGGTCATAACATTATGTTTGCTGACTGGGAATGGTTGTGGAACACCGGTATTAAATTCACGGCATGTAATGCCTTAAAGGAAAATATTATGAAAATGATTTACAGGTGGTACATGACCCCAGTCAAGCTAGCAAAAATTTACCATTTGCCTGATAATAAGTGTTGGAAATGTAAAGAAACTGAAGGTACTTTCTATCATCTTTGGTGGACATGCCCGAAGATTAAGGCTTTCTGGGAAATGATATATAATGAAATGAAAAAGGTACTTAAATGTACTTTCCCTAAGAAACCAGAGGCCTTTCTCTTGGGCATCGTCGGCCAATTGGTGTCAAAGAAAGATAGAACTTTCTTTATGTATGCTACAACAGCAGCAAGAATACTTATCGCAAAGTATTGGAAGACACAAGATCTACCCATCCTGGAAGAATGGCAGATGAAAGTGATGGACTATATGACATTGGCTGAGATGACTGGCAGAATCCGTGATCAGGGAAAGGAGACGGCGGAAGAAGAATGGAAGAAATTTAAAATCTACCTTAAGGACTACTATAAACTTGATGAATGTTAGAATGTCAAGGTTTTGAGAAAGAAAGGGGTACAGCGATATAAGATTAGACTGAAGGAAAGATTAAGAGGACAGAGGCTTGACAGAAATATTTAGAAGTTGCTAAAAAATTTTGGACATTGGGATGCAGAAAGGGGAGGTATGGGGGAGTCTGAGAAGCAAGGTTTATGAAAAAAAGGTTATGAAATTATACGTGTTTGTATGTCTTTTTATATGTTTGTATTGTTTTAAAAAAAAATTTGTAAAACCAATAAAATTTTTTATAAAAAAATAAAAAAAATCTGCTTAACACCAGACAGTGTAAGGTTCAAACTGGGAATCAAGGATTGGTTTTTTTCCTTGCTCTAGCCATAGGACAGTCTGTCAGAGGAACTTGCTTTTTAATTAGATAGCTAGATAGATAGCTAGATAGATATAGATAGTGTATGTGTATAGATAGATTAATGATCCTTTAAAACATGCTGATCATTACAAGAAAAGCAGTCTGCTTTCATTTTCATTTGTAATGAATATTTTATACTATTACAAAAACCAATAATTTTATTATTATTAAGTGGTATATAAATCTTCCTAAATAATTTTTAAAAAATCAGAAGGGGAGATTTTCACAATGCTTCAACAAGACTTTATTACATTTTCCTCTTGCCCATCTTTCAAAGAGCACAGGGTAGCGTATATGATGTGTGTCTCGCACACTCACACCCTGTGGCCATTTTACCCTGAGAAGTTTAGGTATATTGCTGCTGTGTAGGCTGCTAAATGAAGCCTTGGAACATAAAAGAGAATTGAGTAGCTTCACAGATATTACACAAAATTTAAAGGGAAATTGTAGGCAGAGAGTAGGCTGAAAAGATGAGGGAGATAACAGATGGAGTATTGTATTCAGTTCTGAAGAGCACAGTTCAAAAAAGAACATTATTGACAAGTTGGAAGAACTATGAGGATAATAAAAGTTTTAGAAGACAAATCACATCAGGAAACCCTGAAAGTGCTTGGTGTGTTAGCTTAGAGAAAAAGAAGATTAAGAGGGAATATGTTGGTAGTTTTAAAATATTGCCAAGAAAGGAGAACTGTTTTTCACTCTACCCACTGTGGACAGGAGAGCAATGGATTCAAATTAAAATGCGACAGATTCCAGTGAAGCATTAGGAAACGTTTCTAGCTACAAGGATGATTTGGCAAAAGAATAAACTTCTTTAAAAGTTGCAGAATCTTTTCCTTTGGGGGGGGGCAGTTTCAATACAAATTTGAACAGGGTTGTCAGGGCTTGTTATTTAGTTATGGCATGGGACACCTCTATTTCAGAACACATGTTATTATCGTCTAGGCAAACCCTATTATTTCTTTCTTGAAAGGGCACACTGAACAACTGCTTTCTGACTCAGGGAAATGGGCCTTTGTACTACATACAAATCCCTTCACTTCACAAAGGGTGACTATACTGTGCTCACAACATTGCCATAGTTATTATGAAGTGTAAAATATAATTGAAAAAAAATGCCCTTAAAATACGCTGCTGTCCTCCCCTCATCAGTAAAAATCTTTGAAGACACTCGCTGTCCAAAGGCCTATGTAGTCCAACATCCTGTTTCTCAAATTAGTCAATCAAGTGCCTCTGGGAATCTCATTAAACAGGACATGTTGACAATAGCCACAACCTAAATGTGGCTCCTGGGTGGAAAAGGCTGAAGACACATACAGGCTGCCTTCATGTAGAAAACAGTTCTGTGACAGACCTTCAATGAGAGAATTGTATAAAGTCAGACACAAGGCCAGCCTGTTTTACAGTTAACCTATGAAGCAGCAAATGGTGACTGTTTTCAGACTGGATCCAATTGAGTCTATGCTGTCCTATTCACAGAAGCCTCTTTGATCCAGCAGAAGCTTCTGTTAATGGAAGGGGGAAATGAGTGGATTTTTGAAAATTCACCCTTTCTCCTGTAGCCCCCTGTTTCACCTTCCACAGAGTTTCCCAACCCTCTAGAACAGATCTGGTGGTGGCAGCACAGGGAATTGCAGAAAGAAGAGGGGAATAATCGCCTTCCACAAGGGGTACTGTTGGATACAGCTCCTAAAACTGCCAAGAAAAATAATGTATTGATTGAAAAATATAGATGCTTAGAGTCAAGTGTAATTAAGTGGCGCAAAAACTGCTAAAATAAGTAAATATTCAAGGCTATTAATCTGCAGCATGCAGTCTAAAGCAATAGTCTTAAGAATGCAGTAGCAAAAATGAGTGAGGATCTACTTTTATAACTTGAACCTGTTTAAAACCCACTTAAGTTATTGGGTTGTTGTCCATACTGTGTGAGCAGAAGGCAGATTGTGCAAGGGTTAAGGCCATTGGAAGAGCCCTGCTGGAGCAGAACAAGGCCTTTCTAGTCAAGCATTTGAGTCTCAAAGTGGCCAACCTGATGCCTGGAGGAAGCCCACAAGCAGGGTGCTAGCACAGTAGCACTCTCCTGCTCACGATGCTACTCAAAAGCACAATGTCTGCAATCCTAGATGTAATATAGCCATCATGACTAGCTGCCATTTTCATTCCTGTCTCAGCTCCCTGTACTCCCCATGAAAAGTCATCCCAGAGTGGCGGAGAAGGAGAGGCAGGCAAACATTGTGGACTGTGTCATCTGAGGAATCCACCTGAAATTGGGTGGGAATCCTGCTCTACTTGATCAAGGTTCACGATTTTGAGGTGATTCCACTGCAGCCTTCAGGACATAGCCCACAATGTTCAGTAGAACCCCCCTAAACAGCCCTAGAGACTTTATGGGAAAGTCATACATTATGTGAGTTTCATTTTTGCTCACACAACACTGGATACAGTTCATAAGGCTGACCTCAGTAAAAGCAGGGTTAGGATTCCCCATAAGAATCTATGAGTAATTTTTTTTAAGAACAGAAACTGAACTTGCCTTCAACAGCGGGGATTGCAGGTGTCATTGCTGGGGTCTGTGGAAACCAAAGGTGAGGCGGCGGCCCTGCACATAAGACAGGAATGAGAGAGCATTGATGAACAAAGAAAACATTATTTTCAATGTAGTGCCTACTTAAGCACGCATGGACTGCACTTTCTTTTTAACAGTCTCTGAGCAGCCTGGACTCTCTTTTGAATTGTTTGTGTTTATTACTAAATACCTGTCAGCAATGGAATGGAATGGCAGGACAAACAAAACTCATCGGGTCTGTCTTTTAGATTGCTAAGCAAGAAATTGCAGAAGTTAAGTAAAAGAGCAGAAACTTATTTTTTGAATTATTTGCCATTCAGTATTTCTTCAGGACTAAAGAACACAAAAGATCTTTTAAAAAAATATTATTAGGTTTTACATTTTAGTATTCAACACATTTATCAAATAAACAAAGAAGATAGAATAGATGGAAGATAGAAATTAAAACAAAACCCCACCCTGTGACTTCCCTGAACTTCCCCTTCTGGTTCTTTAATAATTTGTTACTTCCGCTTGATTCCCCCCCCCCTTGTTTTTCATCTTTTAATTGCACACTCTTATATTCTTATAATTTTTAAACCAAATTTTCTTCAAATTACATCTTACATTTAATTAATTTTCATATTATCTCTTAACCTTTACTCTTGTCTTCTTAACTGTAAGTGTTTACTCAAACCCTTCACTGAGTAAAGAACACAAAAGATCAATATAATAAAAAGCTTTCACATTCATGCCTCCTTTTATGAACGACAGTACACTTTCTTCTGCTTTTAACATAAAGGGCCAGTCTCATTAACCAATATCCAGTGGATTGTACACTTTTAAAAATGTAATAGTTGTTTCCTATTATGTATACTGTTCTACCTAGAACTATTGTGCTATGATGATTTAATGGGCTGCTATGTTATGTTCAGATGGTGTGTTCCTCTCAGGACAGCTTTTTATATCACATAGAAAGAAGAAGGAACATGAATGAATCCCACTTCCATTTATCACACTTATGAAATAATATGCAATGGAGAAAACAATGTCTTTCCCACAGGTGTCCGTGCATCATTGGATCATTGTACAGCATGGTGGAATCTACACACATATTTTTTAAAAATGCTGTTAAAATGCTTTTTTGAAAAACGTTTTGAAAAGTATATTGAATTTGGCATAGCTCAGTGTTGCCATCTAGTTTTATTTGTAGCTGTATAGCTGAATCCTATGTCAGCCTGCCCCAACCTAGTGCTTTCAATATGTTATTGGACTCCAGTTCCTAAAACCTCTGACCTTTGGCCCTGCTGGTTGGGGGTGATGGGATGGTTGGGGGGGTGATGTTCAGGTGTTTGCCTGAATGTGTGAACTGTATCTGCAGACTCAGGATGGGCACCCACACAAAAGCCCCATTCTAATGTCCCTGCATGCACCATGTGCCATGCTCAATTCCCAGCCTTCTTGTGCTGAGCATGGGTCTTTTACTTGTGTTTGCTTGAACATGAGTAGAACTCTCCACAAAAGCTGGGTCTCCTGTTGCACAGCATACTAGTCATGTTCAAGTGAGCTTGAGTAGAAGCCCCCTGTAGACCTTCACTGCTCAACAAGGAGATGGTCAGGGGGTGAAAGGTGTGTCTGATGGGTGTGAGAATTTAGCAATGGAGCTTCAGTATGTGCCCCTCCCTCCTTCCACTGATAACAGTGTTTAGAAGTTCAGGCAATGCCTGAACACACCATATCCTTTGGGGCTTAAATAAAACAAAACTGGAAGTAACAGCTTCTTTTGAACAGCAATCCATGGGACTAGAATATTCTTGCTCTCTGCTAGTAAATAGCTCCGTCCATGCTTGGAGGGTAATTATAATTAAAAAGTTGATTCTTCACCATCCCACCAGCCCCAATTACATTTGAGATGTGTTGGCAGTCAGTCTGGCAATAAATAGTTCCTGCACCTGTTGGGTTTGGTCTCATGCATCTTTCTGCGATGTGGTGCCCCCTTACTCCTTTTGTATTTTCTTTTCAAAGGAGATATATTACCCTTTAGCAATATTTTCATAAATATTGAAAACAGATGCCACTCACAAAAGGAATAGTAATACTTATGACCCAAACACCATGGTGTAATATGGATGCATAGCTAGGACACTTTTATAGCAGAGATTTCTGCAGGGACTTTTAACAGAGTAGCAAAGTAGAACATTTCAGAAGCTTTGCTTCTATCATCACTCAACAATATTTTTTAATGCCCACATTTGCGGGAAATTATTTTGTAAATATACATTTTCAACTTTCGTTCTGGCATCCCAGCCTTCAGGGCAGATAATGAATGAACAAAGGTGTGCTTTACATACAGTGGTACCTCAGGTTACATACGCTTCAGATTACATACGCTTCAGGTTACAGACTCCGCTAACCCAGAAATAGTGCTTCAGGTTAAGAACTTTGCTTCAGGATGAGAACAGAAATCTGGCTCCGGTGGCGCAGCAGCAGCAGGAGGCCCCATTAGCTAAAGTGGTGCTTCAAGTTAAGAACAGTTTCAGGTTAAGTACGGACCTCCGGAACAAATTAAGTACTTAACCCGAGGTACCACTGTATTTTCAAAATAGATATGACAGTTGATCTAGGATTTTAATCTGAAATTCCTAAAACTATCCTGAACACACACCAAGGCAATCCTATACACACTTACCTGAAGAGAAGAGTTTGGATTTGATATCCCGCTTTATCTCTACCCTAAGGAATCTCAAAGCGGCTAACAATCTCCTTTCCCTTCCTCCCCCACAACAAGCACTCTGTGAAGTGAGCGGGGCTGAGAGACTTCATAGAAGTGTGACTAGCCCAAGGTCACCCAGCAGTTGCATGTGGAAGAGTGGGGACACGAACCACTACACCACACTGGGAGTAAGTCCCACTGAACTCAGCAGAGCTTTCATTTGAATAGATATCTATAGGATTGCACTGTTTAATTCAATAGCTCAATCTTTAAGATAAATATTGCAAGGTAACCTATTTTACTTTTTTCCTGGACTTTTTTCTGCAGAATTTGAGTTGAGATTTGAACTGTAGAATTATATCCTAAAGGTGTATACCAAACTTCACCCTCATTCAAGGCAGATGTTTAATTACAATCAATTTAGCACACAGAAACCCAAAACACAGAGATGGAGGAAGGATGCTTATTTAAACCTGAAATACAGAATTATGGGAATAATTGTAGCCAATTTCATTCTAATATCCTAATGTTCAGCGGAGCTATCACATTATCATCAAACCCAACAGAATGCAGATTGGGCCAGTAGTTATAATACCACACTTTTCTTGGTGCATACTCCCCAAACCCATGCAAATTCATGCTTGCATTTGCATAAAATGCAAAACACGCAATTCCTTTAAAAATGTTATATCCAAATTTATTTTAAAAGCATGTATGTATCCGTTTTGGTGAATAAAGCTCCTACAAGAGTTTTTTGTTTCTGTTAATAACAGGAAAAGGCTGCATAGCTCAAGGGGAGAACACATGCTTTGCATGCAAAAGATCCAAAATTCAATCCCTGCCAGCTCCAGTTGCTGCCAATCAGTGTAGACAGTAGTAATCTAGAGGGACCAATGGTCCTACTAGGTGGAAGGCAGCTTCTTATGTTCCTGTGTAATCAGAATACTATGTTCACTGGAGAATTCTATAAGTTAATGAACCTCCCACACTTTTATACTTTGGAAAATTGCATGGAAGCTTGCAGGCGTTTGCTTGGTAAGACATTGCCACAAACATCACAAACGTTACCACTATAATATGTGTGTGTGTGTGTGTGTGTATATATATATATATATACATATATATATATGCAGGTTTTGGTGTCTTCGGGTGTCTTCCCGTGTAAGAGTCGGGGTGTCTGTGCGACGTTTCGACGAGGTCTCACTCGTCATCTTCAGGCTGGTGCTTTCGGCTTCTTGTTACTGGAACAGAGCAGAATCTGGTGTTTGAGTTCCTATAAATACTGTTGAGGGGTGTGGTGTATAGCCTCCAACGTTCTGGGCAGAGAGGAAGTTCCTAGATTAGTGTGCCTTTTCTTCTTTTGTTCCTTAACACAATATCAAAACAGCCTTCTGCACCAACCAAAAAATAGCCAATATCCTCAGAAACCCAAAAGACAAAATCCAGCTGGAAAACCAAGGGGTCTATGAAATACCCTGCAAAGTCTGCCCAGCCACGTACATTGGACAAACAAACAGACGAATAAATGCACGTATCGCAGAACACAAGAATGCCGTCAAAAAAGAAGAAAAAAACTTCCTCTCTTTTCCAACACATGAAAGAAACAGGACACGAAATTAATTTTGCAGATTCCAAATTGCTCTTTAACATGGAACATCACCACAAGAGAATAATCATGGAAGCCATCGAGATAGAGAAACACCCTCACAACATGAACAAGCGTGACGACACGTCCCGCCTGCCAGACATCTGGAAATTAGCCCTCCACACAAAAACCGACACCAGAACCAGAGGCACACAGAACGCCGTCACCAATCAACCACACCAGACCCAAACCCAGACCCTCTCCACAGACATATTACAGACTCCATCCAGTAGCCAAACTATAGTGGCACCTCCGGATGCTGCACCCCCCTGCAATCCCTACACAGATCTGGCTGGCACAAGGCACAAAACCACAGCTCGCCCCTATACACGAAGCCAAGCCAGAGCACAACTAAATGCAGCACAGCCATCTTCTCAGAAAAACTCTTCACAAGCTCAAGAGGTCAAGACACGAAAGCTTTAGCAACTAATCTACACTTAATGACCCACCCAGTGGTATTCAGAATATCACTCATGAAATCACCCAAGATATCCCTCAAGTAATTAAGGAACAAAAGAAGAAAAGGCACACTAATCTAGGAACTTCCTCTCTGCCCAGAACGTTGGAGGCTATACACCACACCCCTCAACAGTATTTATAGGAACTCAAACACCAGATTCTGCTCTGTTCCAGTAACAAGAAGCCGAAAGCACCAGCCTGAAGATGACGAGTGAGACCTCGTCGAAACGTCGCACAGACACCCCGACTCTTACACGGGAAGACACCCGAAGACACCAAAACCTGCATATATATATATATGCAGGTTTTGGTGTCTTCGGGTGTCTTCCCGTGTAAGAGTCGGGGTGTCTGTGCGACGTTTCGACGAGGTCTCACTCGTCATCTTCAGGCTGGTGCTTTCGGCTTCTTGTTACTGGAACAGAGCAGAGTCTGGTGTTTGAGTTCCTATAAATACTGTTGAGGGGTGTGGTGTATAGCCTCCAACGTTCTGGGCAGAGAGGAAGTTCCTAGATTAGTGTGCCTTTTCTTCTTTTGTTCCTTAATTACTTGAGGGATATCTTGGGTGATTTCATGAGTGATATTCTGAATACCACTGGGTGGGTCATTAAGTGTAGATTAGTTGCTAAAGCTTTCGTGTCTTGACCTCTTGAGCTTGTGAAGAGTTTTTCTGAGAAGATGGCTGTGCTGCATTTAGTTGTGCTCTGGCTTGGCTTCGTGTATAGGGGCGAGCTGTGGTTTTGTGCCTTGTGCCAGCCAGATCTGTGTAGGGATTGCAGGGGGGTGCAGCATCCGGAGGTGCCACTATAGTTTGGCTACTGGATGGAGTCTGTAATATGTCTGTGGAGAGGGTCTGGGTTTGGGTCTGGTGTGGTTGATTGGTGACGGCGTTCTGTGTGCCTCTGGTTCTGGTGTCGGTTTTTGTGGGGAGGGCTAATTTCCAGATGTCTGGCAGGCGGGACGTGTCGTCACGCTTGTTCATGTTGTGAGGGTGTTTCTCTATCTCGATGGCTTCCATGATTATTCTCTTGTGGTGATGTTCCATGTTAAAGAGCAATTTGGAATCTGCAAAATTAATTTCGTGTCCTGTTTCTTTCATGTGTTGGAAAAGAGAGGAAGTTTTTTCTTCTTTTTTGACGGCATTCTTGTGTTCTGCGATACGTGCATTTATTCGTCTGTTTGTTTGTCCAATGTACGTGGCTGGGCAGACTTTGCAGGGTATTTCATAGACCCCTTGGTTTTCCAGCTGGATTTTGTCTTTTGGGTTTCTGAGGATATTGGCTATTTTTTGGTTGGTGCAGAAGGCTGTTTTGATATTGTGTTTATGGAGGATTTTGCTGATTTTGTCTGTAGTGCCCTTGATATAAGGAAGGAGGGCCATGCCATTGTTTTCTTCTGTGTCTTGGTTTTTGGGGGGTGTTTCTTTTTGGATTAGCTTCGTAACCCTGTTTTTCTGGTATCCATTGGCGATTAACACATTTGAGAGATTCTGTAACTCAGTTGTCAAGTGGTCTTTGTCAGCCAGGCGTTTGGTTCTGGAGATGAGAGTCTTGGCTACGGAGTTTATTTGTGCAGGGTGGTGGTGTGATTGTGCATGTAAGTAGCGGTTGGTGTGTGTTTTTTTCCGGTAGATAGTGTGTCCTAGGGAGCCATCAGGTTTTTTGTAGATTAGGACGTCAAGAAAGGGGAGTTGGTTGTTGTCTTCTATTTCCATAGTGAATTGTATTTTGGGGTGTAGGCTGTTGAGATGTGTGAGGAAGCTATCTAGTTTTTCTTTCCCGTGTGGCCAAATTACAAAGGTGTCGTCAACATATCTGAGCCAAAGTTTGGGTTTGTGTTCTGACTTGTCTAAAGCATTGGTTTCAAAGTGTTCCATGTACAAATTTGCGATGACCGGTGAGAGGGGTGATCCCATAGGTGCTCCTTCTATCTGTTTGTATCTTTGTCCATTGTGGATGAAGTACGTGTTGGTTAGGCAGTGGTTGGTCAGGTCCAGGATGTATTTGGGGGGGTTGTATTTGTTTTGAATGGCTGTCAAGGCTTCATTAATGGGCACTTGAGTGAAGAGAGATACAACATCGAAGCTCACAAGTAGGTCATCGGGATGTAGGTATTGCTTCTTTATTGTTTCTATGAACTGGAAGGAGTTAGTAACGTGTGAAGCGATGGATTCTGCATAGGGCTGAAGTTGCTTAGCGAGAAATTTAGCGAGATTTTGTAGAGGTGAGCCTATGGAGCTGACTATTGGTCTGAGTGGTGTTCCTTCTTTGTGTATCTTGGGGAGACCGTAGAGTTTGGGGCATCTGGATGATTTTTCTCTGGGGATGATTCTTAGCTGGATTTCTTCACTGATAGGAGAGGCTTTTATTTTGGATTTGGTGGTTTTTTCCAGATAGGTGGTGGGATCTGTTTTTATAGGTTGGTAGGTAGGGTCTTGGAGTAGATTTGATAGTTTTGCTTGGTAGTCCGATGTGTTCATCACAACAGTGGCGTTGCCTTTGTCTGCTGGGAGAATGATTATGTTGTTGTCTTTCCTCAGGTTGGTGAGTGCTTTCTGTTCTTCTTTGTGTAAATTGCTTCTGGGTGGTTTGCTGGAGCAGAGGATGTTGGTGACTTCAAGTCTGATTTTATTGGCTTCATCTGGGTCGATTTTGGTCAGGCTAGCTTCGACTCCGCATATGATGTTTTCCGTGGGGATGCGTCTCGGGGCGACTGCAAAGTTGAAACCTTTGGAGAGTACTTTGGTTTCAGTTGGGGTGAGGATCCTGTCTGATATGTTATGTACTGTTTGTTTCATGGGTTGTTGTGGAGGGTGGCTGGGCTTCTGGCGTTTCTCTAGTTTGTAGAGTTTGTTGGTGTGTCTGTCTGTCTTATGTGAGGTCTCAGTTTCAGCTCTCCAGACGGCTAGTTGTTTGCATTTGTCCCAGAGTGCAGGGTGGATTTTGTTACATAGTTTGAGGTGAAGAGTGAGCAGATCTTTGTTGGTTTGGTTTAGTAGGTATCTTTTCTTATGTATTTCGTTTCTGATTAGGGATAGTTCAGTTCGTTTCAGGATCCTTTCGGTAGCTGGGGTTTTAGAGTGGAGTTTAAGTTGGAAGCATGTGGGAGTTAAGTTGTTGTCTCGGCAGTTGCGTAGGAACAGGAGATCACATAAGATGGTGGCTCTTCGGATTTCTAGTTTCTCGTAGGTTCTTGTCAGCTGGAAGGTTTCCTCCCCGTAGAGGTGAGATATTTGCTTTCGTAGATTTTCACGGGTACAGGAAGACACCAAAACCTGCATTCCTGTACCCGTGAAAATTTTCACGGGTACAGGAAGACACCAAAACCTGCATTCCTGTACCCGTGAAAATCTACGAAAGCATATATATATATATATATATATATATATATATATATATAGTTATTTATTAATTTATATACCTCTTACACACCAGAATGGCTTCTAAGTGTTTTACAACTATAAAATAAATCATAAAATTCATACATAATTTATATACACGACCAAACAGTTCTATCCAAACAGCAAAACATAATGAATTAAAATACAAACAAAACAAGGCAGTTAAAAATGTATAGCAACTAAAATGGTTTAGAACAAACAAACAAAAAATAGCTGGTGGGATGCCAAAGCTGATGGCGCCTCTTGTATTTCAGCAGAGAGGTTATTCTGCAGTACTGATGCCCACCAGTGGAAAACCCACCCCTGTGTTACCAAAAAGCAATCATCATCAGGCCGTAGCAAAACTCAGAACTTTGTTGTTGCAGAGTTAAACCAGATGTCATCCAACTTTGCCACGGAGAGCTGCCTAAACCCATTCTAGAGACGCATGTCTCACATCAGAATACTTCTGAACACAATTCATGAGGAATTTTGACCCATGACTTCCCAGCTATTGCCCAAATCTTAAAAATGAGACTGGAAGGCTTTGAAAGCTAATGGTGAGTACATCAGAAGCAATTATTTGCACACATGAATTATTTGCTATAGGGAAGACTAAAGATGTCACCAATACCTAATTACCTGGTTCAGAATACAAACCAAACAGTATTCTGCGCCATGCATTCTGCCATCAGCTGATCATACATCTCCCAATTAGCTGAATTTTAGGCCCTTATGCAAAAGCTCTGATGTTTTACTCAGAAACTATCCTAGATTACTGCAACATGAAGGGAAGTACATATGTGTAGACTGGTTTTTATTGCCCAACTCTTGTTGATTACTGTGAACTGCTTGCCTGGACCACCTTACCGATTCTTATATTACATGAGTATTTTTCGTTTCAGTCAAATGCATTTAGCTGTTTTCGCTATTTCTATTATTGTTGTACCCAATCCAGATCTAGAACCATCTTTTATTCCTGTTTGTTTTGGGAGTTAGGGTGGTGCTTGAATTGCTAGGCACCATATTTGACAGTGTGCAGATATGGCACCATCCATGTGTACCAAAAAGACACACTAGGAGAGAACTGTAAGAAAATAGATGAGTTCTCTCATGTCTGCATACCCCAAAAGCTAAATTCTCACTGAGGAAGCCAGTTCCAAAAGGAGTTGACGCATTGCTACATAAAACTCCTCAGACATTTCTTATAATTGGACACCACATCCAACATGGTTCTTTCAAAGAAGGCAGATTACGTATTCAGCTGCAAATCACTGAATGTTCAGTAATCAAGTGTGAAGATATCAAGTGGACTATGGCAAGTGTGAACCATTCCAAGGACAGGTGAGTGACTTTCAGGAAAAGTTTTAATAAAGAAATTGAGCTAAAGGTTTTTTGTGTTTTTTTAAAAAAAGAGTTTGATAAAAATTATTTAAAGCCCAATTAGTTTGCCCATTGCCATGCAAAGGAAATGTGATAAATTACACAACCAGAATTAAAAAAAATTATGGAAGCTGATAAAAGGCTGATGCTCAGGAGGTTGAGTAAGCCAGTAATGAAAAAAGATGGCTGATCATTAAACTGCCACAGACTTCCCCAGAAGAGGACATGGTCTAGCACCTACAGGTGTTTGCTTTAGGGCCTGAGTATATAAAAAAAATTAAAACAGAAAAAAACTTCAACTTGGCAGATGCAAAAAGACCCCTAGGTCAAAATGTTTCTTTTGAAAGGGCCCTCTTCTATCCTGATAAAAGGCCTATCTTATGTTTCCATGTGTTATTAAATGCCTCTCTATTCACTTTGATGAGGAGACACAGAATAGAAGAGCTGAATTAATATTTTATCCATTCTTTTGATTAAATATGTTAAAGGGGGTATCCTAAGTCAATTTGCCCTCCCCTGAATAGGTTCAAAGCACAGTTTTAAATTACCTCACAACCATACTGAGAACTGAGAAAGTGGAATACAAATATCATTGCAGTCCATGTCTAAATGGTCCTTGACATTAATGCCAGGCTGTATATAAGAAAAGGCTGACCACCCGCCACTAGTAACCCTGCTGTTAATAAGATTGTAGTCAATCAGATGTTTATTGGAAAAATAAGTGGTGGTCATTCATATTATAGCAGGACCTTGTGGAAGACTTGCAAAGCTCCAAGCTCCAAGACTTGCAAAGCTAAAAAAAAATCACTCTAAAGAGAGGCTGTGCCTAAGAGGAGAAATCACCCACCTAGGTAAAAGGCTTCTTACCTCTGGGAGTTGTCATTTTTAGGGCCTCCTCAGAAAACTACCTTCCCTTCAGAGAAAGATATTATAATTATAGTAACCTTTTATGTTCATTTCTAAATTGTTTGCACTGATTAATGCCTTTATCTCTCAATAAAAAATATCATTTTTGGAATAACTCTGCAAGCTCAAATCTAACCCCACATGGCTACATCTTCAGGTAACGATAATGATCTTCAGAAGACCATATACACTGAGAATGCAGAAAGAAACCCAGCAACCCAAGTACACCTTCTTTAGTGGTCTTTCCAAGATGTCTACCTTGAGGATGGGAAGCACAATTTAGGGGTACTGGTTGCAGCTAATTACCTCTTTGGCATATTTCACAAATGGAGGTCTTAGAACCTACAAAATCCAGTAAAACAGGGGCATTCAAATCCTCCTTCATGGTCAGGTTTGTGACAGGAGTAATCAAAGGTAGAGCTAAGGCTTTGTACCCAGCCAAAAGGTGAATGCTGCTGATGTTGTCAATGTATACAAAACGCACATGGGTGCGGGGAAGGTACTTTGAAGGGAAGATAAGAAACCCATTCTTTGGTGTTGTTTGTTAGTGATGAACTAACTATCCAAGCAGAAAGAGCAGACAGGCAGTGCTGAGAAACATAGCTGGGTGGATGGCGTGTAGAAAGTAAAGAGCAGAAGACCAATAATATACTCCTGTTTCATGAATTCCAACAGATGGAAAGCCTATTCCTGAAGAATATACAATGACTGAAGAGAGGAGCTGGATTAGAACTGATACATGGAAAGTTAAGGCCTGGTAGAAGCCAAACCAAAGAGGGTACTCAAGTTTATCACCATGCTTTCTCAATGCATCATCTCAGTGCAATGGAACGAGGATACATTTGCAGATACTTTCTCCAAGGACATGAAGAATAAATGAATAAAGTTAACAGCCACCCACAATTTCGCTGATACAGGGAAGGCTTTCCCACCAAATGCCAATACTTCTTAGTCTAGCTTCTCAGCTGACACCACACTTTTATTTAAATAATGACAAGTCATAAGTTTCTGACTAACTTTGTATCACAGGATCTCAGCTTCTAACTATTACACAGTGTATTCTCGTGGTTTAAAAGTGGAGTGGTGGGTGAAAAACAAGGAACTCATAATTATGGCTATCTTTAGGAGGCTCAGAGTAGATACAACTCCCATTGCAACCAACTGTTCTGTGCAGCTCAGAACCAAGCACTTAATTAAAAAGATTATTGCTGATATTACAGTATCGCAACCTCTAATGTTCCATGAGGTCAATGTATCCTGGGGATGCTGTAACAGGACTGGTAAGCTCAGCTATAACAAGCAGCAATGCAATTAATCATTTAAACGTTTATAATCTGGTACACTTGCTATCTACCAGGGAGCATGCAAGCATGCTAATAGGATGACCCCTGCCTCCAGTATGAGGGATTAGATATTGACCATCAAAATATTCAGTATGTTTCGCTTGATTTTTTTAAAAAGAAAATATTTGAGCCACTGGTGGAGGAAGAGGAGTGCAGAGGGAGCTCACTGCCCCCGGCAGCACGATTCTGGCAGGGTGCCATCGTGGCTGCACCCCCCGCCCGTGCTGGTCACCCCGCCCCCACAGGCATCGCGCCCCGCCCCCAGGACGTGCGCCAGCCCCGCCCCCACCTGCTCTCCACCCCCCGGTGCCAGAGCATGAAGCTCCGCCACTGATTTGAGCCCAACCTTTCAGAAAATTCCAGGCAGATTCTGGAAAAAAAGAATGGAGTACCACCCTCTTCATAAACAGCAGGAGACAGGAATAAAGCATGATTGTGGACAAGTGAACACACAGATATATTTTAAAAATGCTTTATACCAAAGCAGACCCTTGGCTAATCTAGCTTTCTATTGCCTATTCAGACTGACAGTGGCTATTCAAGGACTCAAACGCCTTTCTTTTTTTTATAATAATTTTTATTACATTTTTCCAAATTACAGAAAAAACAGAAGGAAAAGCAGAATAGAAGAGAGAAAGAAAAAAGAACAGAAAATCACATCCATTTCAACAGCTTATTTCAAATTTCCATTGGACTTCCCCACATCTCCCGCATAATGCATTCTTGATAATAAAGTCATCAGCAAATTATACCCTTATTTCGTGTGTTTCTTTATATTTTCAGTTGCAATTTAAGTTTAAATCTCTTATTCTCCATTTACTCTAAAAATATAACATGATATCATTTTTACCCATTTAAACCTTGATTCTTTCACAAATGTTAGCAATTTCATAGATAATTAAATTTCATTGCTGGGGCTAACGTTCCAAATCATACGACGTCTTATGTTTCATACAACTTATAATATTTTTGCAAATAGTCTTTAAATTTTTTCCAGTCCTCCTCCATTGCCTCTTCTCCCAGGTCTCGGATTCTTGCAGTCATCTCGGCCAGTTCCATGTAGTTCATCAATTGCGTCTGCCACTCCTCCAGTGTGGGCAAATCTTGGGTCTTCCAATACTTGGCGATAAGAATTCTTGCTGCAGTTGTAGCATACATAAAAAAAGTTCTGTCCTTTTTTAACACCTTCTGGCCGACAATGCCCAGAAGGAAGGCCTCTGGTTTCTTGGGAAAGGTGTACTTAAACACCTTTTTTAACTCGTTATAGATCATTTCCCAAAAGGCCTTCAATCTTGGACAAGTCCACCAGAGGTGAAAGAATGTCCCTTCAGCCTCCTTGCATTTCCAACATTTATTATCAGACAAATGGTATATCTTAGCGAGCTTGACTGGGGTCATGTACCACCTGTAAACCATTTTCATAATGTTTTCTTTCAAGGCATTACATGCCGTAAACTTCATACCGGTGGTCCATAACCTTTCCCAGTCCTCAGACATAATATTGTAACCAATGTCTTGAGCCCATTTTATCATGGCTGATTTAACTGTCTCATCCTGAGTGTTCCATTTAAGCAGCAAGTTGTACATTCTCGATATTACCTTGGTCTTTGGTTCTAACAACTCTGTCTCAAGTTTCGATTTTTCCACCTGGAATCCTATTTTTTTATCTAACTTAAAAACCTCATTAATTTGGGCATAATGTAGCCAATTTTGCACCTTATCCTTTAATTTTTCAAAGCTCTGCAACCTCCAATTACCTCCAATGTTTTCTATTATTTCCCAATATTTCGGCCAATATGCCTCCATATTGGATGTTTTCCGAGCTTTGGCCTCTATTGGTGAAATCCACCTCGGGGTTTTACTTTCCAATAAGTCTTTGTATTTTTTCCAGACCATAAATATTGCTTTTCTGACAATATGGTTTTTAAACATTCCATGTGTTTTCCCCTTGTCATACCACAAATACGCATGCCAACCTAACGAATTATTAAAGCCTTCCAGATCTAGGACATCAGTGTCTTCCAATAAAATCCAATCTTTCATCCAGCAGAAGGCCGCAGCTTCATAGTATAACCTTAAGTCCGGCAGGGCAAACCCCCCTCTCTCCTTTGCATCAGTTAGTATTTTAAACTTTATTCGGGGCTTTTTGCCCTGCCAGACAAATTTAGAAATGTCCTTCTGCCACTTTCCGAAACAATCCACTCTGTCCACAATCTGCAAGGCCTGGAACAGAAACAACATTTTTGGCAAAACGTTCATTTTTATAGCTGCAATTCGGCCTAACAAGGATAGTTTCAATCTTGACCAAATTTCTAGATCTTTTTTAACTTCTGACCAACATTTTTCATAATTATCTTTAAATAAATTCAAATTCTTGGAGGACAGATTGACCCCCAGGTATTTCACTTTTTTAACAATGTTTAGTTCTGTTTCCTTCTGAAACCCCTCTGTTTCAGTAACCGTCAAGTTTTTCCCTAACACCTTAGTTTTTTGTTTATTCAGCTTAAAACCCGCCACCCGACCAAATTTCTGAATCAATTCCAAAACTCTTTTTGTACTAGGTTCTGGCTCCTGTAATGTTAAAACCAAGTCATCTGCAAATGCTTTCAGTTTATATTGTTTCGCTCCGACCCGTATTCCTTGTACCTGCCGATCCTCCCTTATCATATTCAGCAAAACCTCCAGGACTGAAATAAACAACAGAGGGGATAGGGGGCACCCCTGGCGTGTTCCTTTTTCAATATGAAGTTCTTCTGTCACCACATTGTTCACTATCAACTTAGCTTTTTGTTCTGAATAGATTGCCTCTATTCCATTCTCAAACCCCCTTCCCACTCCCATCCCTTCCAAGATTTTCTTCATAAATTTCCAAGAAATGTTGTCAAAGGCCTTCTCCGCATCAATAAAAAATTAACACTGCTTTGGTGTTAATATTTGTTTGTAAAAGTTCCAAAATATCGATAATGTTCCTGGTATTATCATACAAATGTCTACCTGGGAGAAAGCCTGCTTGGTCCTTATGGATCACTTCATTTAGTACTTTTTTAAATCTGTTAGCCAAAACATCCGCAAATATTTTGTAATCCACGTTTAGGAGTGAGATGGGGCGGTAGTTCTTGAGTTGAGTCTTTTCAGTTTCCACTTTAGGTATCAATGTGATGAATGCTTCTTTCCACGTATCTGGTGCCCTCCCTCCCCCCATAATCTGGTTGCAAACCTCCATTAATGGTTGTATCAAATAGTCTTTTAAAATCCTGTAGTACTTGGAGGTGAGTCCATCAGGGCCCGGAGATTTGCCTAGTTGCATATTCTGAATGGCATCCTCGATTTCCTGTTGTGTTATTTTACAATTCAAGATTGATCTCTTCTCTTGAGATAATTTTGGTAGGCCGTTATCTTTCAAGAATTGTTCTATCTCAGTTGCTTCCTCGGATTCTTGTGTGTACAGTTTTTTAAAGTATTTCTGGAAACACCTTCTAATTTCTCCCGGTTTCTGAATGTTTTTCCCTTCAACTTCTAAGTTGGTGACATAATTTAATTTTTGTCTCTTTTTCAACTGCCAAGCGAGCAGTTTCCCACATTTGTTCGCAGATTCAAAAGATCTTTGTTTCATTTGTTTGATTTTCCATTCCACTTCTTGGTTAATCAATTTCGCATATTGTGACTGGTGAAATTTGATTTCTCTTAAAGTCTCTTTTGATTTTGGATTCACTCTTAATTTTTTCTCTCCATCACTTATCTTCTCCAATATCTTGTCTTTTTTACTATTCCAAAGTTTTTTCTTGATTGTATTCTGTTGTATCAGAAACCCTCTCATAACAGCTTTGCTTGCGTCCCAGATAATTCTTTTTTCCACCGAGGTATTCAAGTTAATTTCAAAATAATCCTTTAAAGTTTTTTGGGCCTTCTTTACGGTCTCTTGATCTCTTAACAGGTTGTCATTCATTTTCCATCTGAAGGAGTCGGCAGTAGTAAATCTCATTTCCATTTTCAAAGCGTTATGGTCGGAGCAAGTCTTTGGGCAGATTTCTATTTTTGTAGTCTTAGGTGCCAGCCCTCTAGTTGCCCAGATTTGGTCGATTCTTGTCCATGACAGGTGGGCCTCAGAAAAGAAAGTTCCTTCTTTACCTAGGGGGTTTCTCGTCCTCCATAAATCAATTAGGTCCATATTGTCAGTTAGTTCAAAGAAAGTTTTTGGTAGTCTTCCATCTTTAGTCAGATTCTGATTCTGTGACTTATCCATCAAAGTAGAGACGACCCCATTCATATCTCCCATCATAATGATGTTGTAGTAGTCCAGATAGCCCAGTAGTGTCTCATGCAGCTTCTTATAAAATTCTGATTTCCCCTCATTTGGTGCATAGATTCCTAATATCAAAACTTTTTCTCCTTGGGTCGAAATTTCAATAGCCAGGATTCTTCCTTGTTCATCTTTAAACAAAAATTTTGGTGATAGATTCTCTTTGGCGTAAATCACCACGCCTCTCTTCTTGACTCTATCTGATGAAATAAATTCTTGGCCTAATCTTTTATTTGTTAACACCTTCCTGTGTGACCTGGTCACATGGGTTTCTTGCAAGCAAATTATATCCAAATTCTCTTTCTTTAGGATATGGAAAATCCTTTTGCGTTTTTCTGGGGAATTCGCGCCGTTAATGTTCCAACTATACAGCTGCAGAGACATCCTGTGTCAATCTGTTGTTACTCTTGTTGGGTGTCTTCTTTTTTGTCCAAATCCGAGGGTGGTAACTCTTTTCCTGACTCTGGTGGTGGCCAAATAGCTGCCGCTCCTTTCTGCAAGTCTTCTCCGTGGTCGTGTAGGAACTTCTGGCTATCCTCTTTCGTTTTGATTTTTATCTTCTTTCCTTTGTATTTGAATGAGAGGCCTTGTGGGAACTCCCACCTGTAAGGTATTCCGTTACCTCTCAAAAGTCCAGCTAGGTCAGTGTAGTTAGATCTTAGATCCAGTAATTGTTTAGGAATATCCTTGTAAATTTGTGCTCTTCTGTCCTGGATCACAAGTGCTTTATTAAAATGTAGGTCGAGTATCTTGTCTCTCTCCTGCTTAGTCCTTAAAATAATCAAACAGTCTCTAGGTCTGTCCTTCCCGGCAGCCCTTCCCAATCTGAATGCAGTTATTATTTTGAAATCTGTATCTTCGTTTATACCCCAGAATTTAGAAAATTCTGCTGTTAAAAAGCCAATCAAGTCCTCTTTCTCAATCTCTGGGATAGAGCGTAATCTCAAATTATTTTCCCTGTTTCGCAGTTCCACCAAAGACAGATAGGCCTGCTGGTCAGTAATATGTTTATGGAGCGGCCTTACCTCTCCTTTCAATTCCTCCACTTCTTTAGTTACTGCTTCTACTTTTTCATTCGCAGCCTCGGCCAATTTTCGATTTTCGGATACAACGTCCTTTAGGTTTCCAATATCTTGTGAATGCTTAGCCACCTGTTCAGAAAGTTTGGTAATTGAGGATGTGGCCAAGTCAATTTTTGCAGTTTGGTCATCCACTTTTTTGTTCAAAATTGCAAATTGTTGTAGCATTTCCTCTAGAAGAATGTTGGATCCCCCAGCTGCCATATCTTCACTTGTTGATTGTTCTGATTCTTCAGCTGGGGTTGTTGGTAATGGTACAGCCTGTAGTACCGCAGGGACTGAAGATCTGCGGGCCTGGGAAACCAAAGTTGTTTGTACCAATTTGCCTTTCCCTGCTTTCGACGCAGCTCTTGTTTTTGGTTTACCACTCATTCCACACTCATTCCACACCTGTCTTTGGATTCAAGGTCAAGCTGTCAAAAGTTCCATGGGAAAGACAGGCCTCAGAGTGAGTAACCAGACCACAGAGAGACAAAACAAAGTCAGTTCTCAGGAAATTGTAAATCCCAAACTCCACTAGGGGGAGTGTTGTTCAGTTCATGAAAGAAGAAACAAAGTTTCAGTCGCCATTAAAGTTCCTACAATTAGTTAAATTAATTGGTGTCTTTAGAGAAGATCTTTTCCCTCTGGCAGAGCCCTCTCAATTTTGCCACAATAGTTTCTTAAAAGGTGCAAAATACAGTTACTTAATTGTATCCACCGGTAATGCCTCTAAGTATCTGTTTCAGCTTTGTAAGTGTATCCGCAACACAACTTTTTGCCCGCTGCAAGTCCGGGACTAGGGATTTTCAAGTCTTTAAAGTTTTTAAAAGTTTTAGCGGAGAAGAAACCCCAAGCAGAATAGACACGATCACAGGAAAATAAAGATAACTTGCCTTTCCCTTCAATTTCCAAACTTCTCCAGACGTATGTTGTCTCTCATTTAAAAACCCTTTTGTACTGCTTCCAGCTTGTCAGTTCCTTTGCCTTTGATCATTAAGCACCTCCGGGAAACGGACTTCCTTTTTCTCGTCTCCCGCTTTCAGCCGAATTCACAATTTGTAATCCAATCTCAAATAAATCCTACTCACGAGTAGTTGATTTGTAATCCAATGTGAAGGAAGAAAGGTCGGCGCTCATCGGTAACAGCCGCGCGGCTTCACTCCCGCAGAAAGAGTGATGAATCCACAGCACCGCTTCCCCTCCGCGCTTCCGGAGCCCCTTACGGGGTCCCTTCTTCGTTTTGGGGGTCGCTCTCGGTGCCCGCCGGATCCCACGGCCACGAGCTCGCTCTGCTCGTGGTTTAATTTAATGGGTCGTCGCTTCGCCGTAGCGAACAACCCTTTCCTGCGGAGCCCCTCTTTGCTGCGCAAAGAGGACTGCCATTACTCGTTTCGCGCCGCCTCCGGAAGTCTCTCAAACGCCTTTCTTAACCTTGCTATATGAGAGCCTTTAAGCTGAGCCCTGAGCCCTTGGACCTTCTGCATGCAGACTCTATGCCACGCAAAGACATTAACATGCTTTATTCCAAATAAGACCATTGGTCTATTTAGCCCACCATGATGTACTGGTGCTCTCCAAGGTCTCAGGTAGAAACCTTTTCCAGTCCATTTTTCTTTTAAGTGAAGATCCAGTCACTTTAAAGTGAAGAACCTAGGTCCTTAGTGCAAAACCTGCACTCTTCTCTTGGGCTATTTGCACTGATCTAGAGCTAGATTGGGGCATTTATATTCTGAATAATTATATTAATATATTTTACTATAGAGAAGAAAGTTGTAAAGCATATTTAGAATGAGAAGATGAACATAAATGCATTTCATATATAGTATTGTTCCCAGTTGTGAGCTAATCACTTCAGATAATTATTGCTGATGGATACATTTTTCAGATGTATTTTCTGAATGGTGCACATAATATGTCATTTATTATTGTGCACTGCAGCCTTCTAGAATTTCAGATTGCAGTTTACAGGATCAATTAGGCACTACTTGACATAAATCTTTTGCTCTGGTGTGAACTGTCAGCTTCACTAAGCAAATATAAATGAAGCTACCACAAAAGACCAAACTATTTTAAGTCATAAACCAAAGAGAGCAGGTGTACACAATGAAGACAAACTTTAAAAGAGGAAAGCACTGTTTTGAAGAAAAGACATAAGCTGAGACAATTGCTCGCGACACTATTTCTGGAGCTAATGTGAAGCAGTAGTGGTGAGAATTCCTATATAGCTAGAAAATATTCCATGAATCCTAACAAGATGGATTTAATATGACAAGAAGATGTCATTTGATTCCCCAGGATTCCTTTCTCTTTGTCCCCTCTGCACTCCAGTGGCCTTTTTTGCTGACAGAAGAGCCCTAATAAGCAGCACTCTTCATCATGCTCACACTGCTCAAAAACGACAAGAGCCTATGTGCAGTACTGAAAAAAGACAGCATCGTTTTATGCAGTTGCCAATACTAGCTAATGGCAAGTTCACTAAACTGAAAAGAAAACACAGTGAACGGGACTTCATTTTCAGGACTAAGCTATAAAAGCCAGGGCTGCTTAACTGGGGGACAATTTATTAAGGTCATCATCAGCATCATGATCCCACCCTTCCTTCATTGAGCTCTGCAAGCATGCTTGGATCTTCCCCATTCCATCCTCAGAGCAGCCCTATGGTGTAGATCAGGTTGAGTGACAGTGGCTGGCCCTTGCCACCCAGTGAGAGTCATGGCTGAAGACGGTTTGGATCACAGGCCACTCTAGTTCTAGTCCAGCACTGCAACCGCTATACAATACTGGCAAGAGGTAGGGGAAAATCACACACACATTTCTGTTTCAGATCATTCTTTCTATAAGGAGCATATATATCTGTTGACAACTCACTGGTTCTGCAAACTGAGCGACTATTGTTAGAAACATGCATACATTTGGAGCTTGCGTCGGGCATTCACTTGCAGACTTGTGAAGGGGCTTTGCAGGGAACCTGTGGGACTAGCTCCACTCAGCCAGTGATGCCACACCTGCCAGCAATACTCCTGAGCCAACAGGTGATTTTCTGAATCTGAAGGAGAGCACCTTCATTACTTGCAGGGTTTCCAACACTGGGATGGGAAGCTTGTTGGGCAATCTCAAAAGATGGTGCTGGAGGACATCGATGTGATGCCCTGAACACTGGCCTATGTGGTTCCAAGAGGTTCCACCTTGCCCCCCCTGCTATTTATTTAACATGAAGGAGTGTCTCCACTCCCATCTTTCAAGCCGAACACTGAGGTCCAGTGCTGAGGGCCTTCTGGCAGTTCCCTCCCTGCGAGAAGCGAAGTTACAGGGAACCAGGCAGAGGGCCTTCTCGGTAGTGGCGCCTGCCCTGTGGAATGCCCTACCACCAGATGTCAAGGAAATAAACAACATTTAGAAGACATCTGAAGGCAGCCCTGTTTAGGGAAGTTTTTAATGTTTGGTATTTTACTGTATTTTTAACCTTCTGTTGGAAGCTGCCCAGAGTGGCTGGGGAAACCCAGCCAGATGGGTGGGGTAGAAATAATAAATCATCATCATCATCATCATCATCATCATCATCATCATCTACATGAAATTACTGGGGGAAATCATTCAGGGATATAGAGTTCAATGCCATCAATATCTGAGTGACATTCTTTGTCTCTCTCTCTCCTTTTCATCTTTCTCTAGGGAGGCTGGTGAAGTGCCAAACCAATGTCAAACTGAGCAGATGCAATAAACTGATGCTTAACCTGACAAGGACGCTTATCCTGTTTGATAGAGCTGATCCAGACATGGGGGTTCAATCTTTGTTGGATGGGGTAAGGAAATGTAGGTTCATATTTGGGAAGTTTCTTGGATCCAACCCTGACCCTGGATGATGATGATTTATTTATTTTTGTACCCCACTCATCTGACTGGGTTTCCCCCCTGGGTGGCTTCCAACAGAAGAGACAAAAATGCAACAAAATGTCACACTTAAAAGCTTATTGTTGTTAGCCGCCCTGAGCCTGGCTTCACCTGGGGAGGGCGGGATATAAATAAAAATTTATTATTATTATTATTATTATTATTATTATTATTATTATTATTCCCAAAATACTAATAGAAGAAGAAGAAGAAGAAGAAGAAGAAGAAGAAGAAGAAGAAGAAGAAGAATTTGTTTGTTTCCACAAGATCAGAAGTGCCTTAACCGAAGTGAGGCTAGTATGACACCTGTGACTTTTGAAAACTGCCGTTTTGGCCAGAAGAGCATGTGTTACATCACTCTGGACTGCTGTAAAAATGCACCCATGTAGGCTACATAGGAAAAGTATTTGGAAATGGCAATTAGTCCAGAACACTGCCTGGGTTGTTATATTTAAAAATAAATAATGGTGGGCCACATATAGGGTGCACCTAAGCCCTTTATAGAAATAACTGCACTGGGTTCTAGTGGCTTCTAATTCATTTGTATTTGGAAGCAGAACATTTGAGGAAATCCTATTTCCATACCAGCTCCCTCCCCCGCTATTCTATTTATCAGAGTTCCTCTTGTGTGCATCAACATTTCCAGATGTATGCTTAGCTGAGATCAGAGAGAAGGTCTATTTAGTGACTGCACTCAGACTTTCCACCAGATAGCTAAAACCTATGTAGGAGAAACAGCAAAGAGTATTGTGGCTCCTTAAAACTATTTATTTTTAAAAGCATAAGCTCTTGTTGGTTTCATCCCATGCATGAAGTGAAGTATTAATTGGCAGCTATATTTAGGAAGGCTTTGGGCATGTTAACAGTTTAAGATTCTGAACTGATTTGTGTTTTAACTTGCTACACTGGGGCTGTTTTTATCTCAAGAGGATGTCTATTCACACTAATGGCTACCTTTTATCTTGTTTGTACTCTGCTGCTTTTTGTAATTTTGTTCTTCACTTACTACTGTCAGCAGCCTTGAGAGGTGGGCTATAAATGTTTCAAACAAAGAAATCTTTGTCAAAAAAGATCTACAGTGCAGGGTGTAATATACAGAGATGTTTCTTTGCCCAAGCTCCACTGAACTGAATAGGAGCTGGGTGCAGTTCTGCTACATTTCAATGGGGTTTGCGCAGAAGTACTTCCTGACAAATTGTGATCAAAAAAGGGTTGACACCAAGTAAGCCACTTTTTGATATTTTTTGCATAACTGAATAGAAATATAAAGAAACGTCTCTGGTGCTGGCAATTGTAATTACAGAAAGAATGGTTCGTGATAAATAATACCTGATTAGACTTAAATGATTCAGTGATTAAGTCTTAATTTTCTATGCTTCTCCTAGAATGTGCTTGAAATTATTCTGTATTATGCCTTCCCTTTCAGACAGATTTAAGAATGTGCAAAGAAATCATCTCAGCATGGTATCAAAGGAGGAAAAGACAAAATGTCAAACCAGCAAATAATCCCCAATTTTGTAATCTGCATCGGCCATCAAATAAACGAGAGCTTTGGCAAGGATACTGGAAAGCCAGTTAGCAAAGTCTCATTTGGATTGGGGAAACCTGGGTAGAAATCTCAGCTCAACCATAAAGTGATTTGGGTGGCCTTGGGCAACTCACCATTTCTCTATCTAAACTGTTGTTGTGAACATCAAAAGGAAAAAGAAGCCCACACAAATTACCCTGACCTTCTTGGCGAAATAGTGGGATACAAATGTAGCGGCTAAATAAAAAACTAGGGCTTTGCAGTGACCACAAGATGTATCTGTAGCATTTGGAAGCAGCCCAACCTGTTTTAGATCCACAAGTTGTCATTCCAATTTTATTTGTTACTCGGGTCTGAATCGGATCTGGTAAATCTGAAGCTTTGTTTCATTCCTGTTACCTATAATGAGGAATCTAAACATTTAGGCAAAGTCCGCCCCCCCTTCACCCCAAGTGAATTACGGTAAACCTGTAGGAAACATCAGTTTTAACTTACAGTCTCTTCACAGATCTCTCACATGCCATTGAAGCACCTTTTATAACCCATGTCTAACTGAGCCAGGCAGTAGCTTAACATGGAAGAATTTAAGTGCAGCCTTGAGCCTATTCATTTACACTGACTGCAAGTAATCAAAGTCAGCAACACTCTCCCATGGCAGGCAGCAACTCAGATTACTAGGAACTGAATCACCATGGATATTTTTAAGGTCATATGAAAAAAGAACGCTCAATGAAATGTTTCTTTTAGAAGCAAACAAGGGCACATGTAAAATGTACACATATATACATTTGTTGTAAGGGAACCATATTTTTTTCTTGTTGGTTTTGTGTGCATGACAGGCAGGAATTCAACAAGGTCCTAGGAGCGGGAAGGAGACCATGATGTGACTACACAGGAAACAAAATAATGATTACAGGTGAACAATCCTGTACAATTCTCCATTGTAGCTTTTGTGCAGTCTCAGATATGAGCTATATCAGAATAGCATGCTTCCTTACCTGAAAAGGGAAATAGATAGCTTCCTGAAGAGAAAACATCAACATTACCTTGTTGTGTAGTTCCTCTCAAAGACAGCAGAGGAGGACCATTGGATGGCATTACTCATATCGGACATTCTTTTACTCTCCACAAAGGAGGAATGGTAAGTTAATGGGTATTTGATAAGAGATTCTGAGATGATATTGTAAGACTCGTCTTTCAAACCACCACCACCACTTCCCCCAGTGCTGAATAAGATGCTGAATGTTTTACATAGGTAAGAGGAGAGTAGTCTTCTGAATGCAAGTGAGTGAAAGTCTTTGTGTCATTTGGAAGTGTGGTGGTGGGAGGAAATCCTGTATGATAATGTCTTCCAGGTCAAAAAAAGCTGTATAGCAAAATAAGATGTCTTAATACATCCCATGAGAAAATGCAAAAGCTAATTGATGCGTTTAGCATATTTTTAGAGTAATTGATCTGGGCTTGACTGTATTGCTGGGGTACAGTGGTGCCCCGCAAGACGAATGCCTCGCAAGACGAAAAACTCGCTAGACGAAAGGGTTTTTCGGTTTTGCGTTGCTTCGCTAGACAAATTTCCCTATGGGCTTGCTTCGTAAGATGAAAACGTCTTGCGCTTTTTTTTTAAAGCCGCTTGAAGAGGCACAGTTGCGACGGACCGTGCTTCTCAAGACGAAAAACATCGCAAGATGAAAAGACTCGCGGAACGAATTCTTTTCGTCTTGCGAGGCACCACTGTATTTTGCATTTCCAGAATT
The DNA here is from genome assembly GCF_965113315.1 of Podarcis vaucheri. NCBI lineage: Eukaryota > Metazoa > Chordata > Lepidosauria > Squamata > Lacertidae > Podarcis > Podarcis vaucheri. The sequence continues at coordinate 69,108,412 of NC_138761.1, read as the reverse complement.
CTGTTAATATATTGGTATCCTTTATTATATCTTATTTAGTTATCTATTTGCACTTTTATAAATTTGTTATATGCTACCTTATACTTTGGGGGGGATATAAAAGAACAAGACAGTGGAAAACAAAACACTAGGTTGTATCCTTCTGTATGTGCAACAGAACTTCCTCTCCAGCCCCCCCCAACCCCCAAAATGGATACATAGGGTTAGGGGAGGAAAGGAAATGGAAGTCCTGTTGCATGTGTGCAAATCAGCTTGTGCAGTCTTGGATAAATCACTAGAAGGAATTTATTTATCTTCTTTAAGTTCAGTTTTTACACAGCATGAAGAACTGTGAAATGCCCATAGTACAAAAGCAATATATTTAGGAGGCATTAATTACTGTTAACTTGGTAAGAATAAGCTAGCAAAAATAAATGGAAGAATCTACCATAATGGTGGAAGTAGTAGTATCTGGGTCCTGATATGGTGGAACAAGTCGCTTGATTTTTGCCAAGATTTAGGAGCTTCACTTTAGACATCTGGCACTGACATTTTTGGCTTCAATCCTATGTGCCTGGGAGCCAGCCCCATGAAACATAATGGGACTTACTTCTGAGCAAGCATGCACAGGATTGTTCAGTTTGGCCAGCTTTCTGCGGAACAGACATTCAAAGGTGCAATTGAAATCAATGAGACAAGTAGCTGTGCTGCTCCTGGATCATGAATAGCAACTGTTTTACATCTAACTACTACATTTATTATATAGACGATCTGAGTTGTTTTCAAGTTTCTTCCATAATTTTCTTGCAAAATTTTTCTTTGAACAGTTTCCTAGAACATATTCAGTGAAGGGGCATACCTTCTTTATAAATGGTCATGGCTCAAACATCAGAATCTCATAAATGGGTGTTTTGTCTAAAGATTATTTATGTTTCACATGGGCAAAAAGGCAGATTCTTTCTTCGCCATTCATTCTGGTGGTAAGCTCATCACAGAATACAGTTCATTCATTGATACATACCCTATGCACATGTTCAAAGCTGATGCCTGATGGAACTGATACCCTCAGGTACCATAAGGCTTTAAATTCACTGACAGCTCCAGCATGCAAAACCATCTTAACCAGCAACCATCACAAATTAACAGCAGTGAACACTGGAGTGACATATGATGAATATACTCATTGTGCTGGAGATCCCATTCTAAATTTTTAACAGATGTGTTTCATATGAACGTTTAACATCTGCATGTAACAAAAGGAGTAAGCTTAAATGTGGTGGGCTTTCTCATTTTCTTTACACTTTTGAAGATGACATAAAGAACTTTAAACCAAATCTACTCTTAACTTTACACATCTATCCCATCCTTTCTATGGCATAAATGCATGCAAAAGATATAAATTCCACGCCAACTGATGGTTAAGGCAAATGGTTTAATTCTTAGGTTTCCACTGGCGTCACCTTTTAAATCACCATTAATCTCAATGCATGCAATTATAGAAAAGAGTATTAGAAGCTTTAATAATATAGCCATTAGTTGATATGCTTTATTTAAACTCTCTTTGCACAGGCTTCATTTCCGCTTTTAACAAATGAAAAACACACACACATTCCAGGAGCACAACAAAGCAGAAGCTCTCCGCGAAACAGAGAGTGCAATGATAGAGTTCAGTTCAAGTACCTGTAAACAAATCCCCGTGCGAAAACATGTCAATCATATAACGACAGAATGCATATTGATCTAGCAGAACAGAAAGGTGGGGGGGAAGAGTAATAAGACACAGTTTACAGGTCTTTTTCAAATCAAGCACTAAAGAGAGAGCTTAGCACTAAAACAAAACCTTTGCCAGTTTTTCATCTCCTGCTCAAAGTAATCAATAACCAAACAGGTGGTGAAATTCATGTTTCTGTTCCTCTTTTTTAAAAAAGTGAGCTGCCACAGGAAATGCCTTCTGGCTCTCTGCACAGTGATCCCCTGATAGCTCATTGCATCTAATCATGTAGCTGCCAGGACTAGATTTCAGAGGCAAACCTCAAAAACAGGCAGATATTCTTACACACTGGGGGTGCTACTAGTTTGGAAGACCCCACCACAGCCAGGCTATTAAGGCAGGGGACTTCTGGCCCAGGGAACAAATGCTGCTCACTATTTATCTGGCTCTAGAGGTTCTCACCAGGTCACACTCCTTACTGCCCCTGCAGCACACCCTTCTCCAGTTCTCCTCCCTGGCTAGCACATGTCACTGAACTGTCACAATGCCTCTTCTGTTTGCCTGGATGGAGAGATATATGTATGGAACCTCTGACTTTCTATGTGGCTAGGCAATAATCTACGGTACAGAGTCACATCTGTTGCCCCACCCACCAGTGGCATGTGGCCCTCTGAAGGTTGCCCAGTATGGAATGTGGCCCTTGGGCTGAGGAAGGCTACCTACCCATGCTCTAAGGGAAATAAAAATGGCCTATTTTGAAATATCCATGGGACGGGTTAAGGATCGTTCCTTAAACTTCTTACATTGTGATTTATGTTACTGTAAGCAACTTTTTTTATTTCATTAACTAATGACTTGGGCTATGCAAACATATAATATTGTTCTCTCTCTCTCTCTAGTCAATGTAGAAAGCCAGACAGAGCCCTGTGCTGGCATTTGCTCACATTATAAACTGGACCATAACATTCTGTGGACTGTGCCTCTCATGTTTTACATACAGCTTCATATACACAAATGCATGCTCCAATGCAGGACGATGTGTTAAGAATGTCACATTATTGTGTGTTACATGCCATCGTTGCCTGATACTCATACGCCGGGTTATTTTCACTGAGCTGAAGAAGAGACCTGGCCATTTCCAGTATATATTTTAAATAAGTAAATAAATATGCAGGCCAATGCAGTACGTCAGGCACACCATCATTTTCATTCTACAAAACACACAGAGAGATTCATCAATGAGTATGCATGTATCAAAGAATGAGAAGAACTTACTGATACAGCAGGGAGGTGGGATGGGAGTGGGAAAGGATGCAGTAATCTGAAAGTATTTGTTCAGAAAGCTAGCCAGCCAGCCTGCCTGCCCTGAAGTCTTAGATGAATTTTGCCCTTGCATCAGTGCACCCAAGGCTTCATGTGCTACCATAACGCTCCTGTCAATGGTCTGATTCATTTATCTAGCAGTGATAGGTGACAGTTTGGGAATCAGTAATGACCATTTGACTGTCAGCAGGGTTTGCAACTGACCATTTCAGAATAGTTTCAGTTTCCTCCTCTGCTAGAGCTAGCAGCTTCCCCTTAGGCAGAATTTGTGATCCAGTTATATATTTTCTAAGCTAAGTTATGCAAGCCACTAAGAATTAAGCGTTCAGAGATGACAGAAAATTAACCGCATGATAAATTCATGTAACAGAAACGATATATTACTGATTCTAGCTCATTTTCATTTTTCATTCAATAAAACAATATGGGTTGGATGCAGATTTAGTTATGCCTGCATCCAGCCCTGTATTTTTTAAAAAATCAAAAATCTGCAGGTGCTACAAAATAAGTAAACAACTGTACTCAAGAGATGGAGAATTCTGGATGCTTAACTAAAGAATTTAGGTCAAGTTTATCTTTCTGAGCTATCACAGTTCCAGAAGGAATTTCCATTAAGTACTACTTCTGCACCAATCCCACAACATAGAATTGAGCTTCAGACAGCATAAGTAAAGCTTTGTGGATCACCTCCTGTGATACTAATCTGGAATAGCGATGTGTAAAACCACTGCCTTTAGTATCACTGATTTGTTTGAAGATGGGGGGGGGGACTCTGCATGTTCAAATAATAATAAATAAACAAACCAAAGAGAAGTTGCACACATTGTGGCAAAGGGCTGGTGCAGGCCTGTTCGTATTTTGCATGCACTAATGCATCTGCAACATTTATTTTATTTAAAATATTTACACTCTGCACTTCTGATTGCTCACATCATGACTGAGATATCCAGCTCCAATTTGCAGTACCTCCTCTTCTTCCACAGGATGTAAGGAATAGCAGTAAATCTTATACACTTTACAGTGGGCCAGAATTGATACTATATCTGTATGTGGAATCTGTTTTGGAAAACTACCACAACATTTGCAATCAGTAAGGATTATTTTGCACTAGCAGTTTTCTGTCACAGCATTAAAATGAACGAAAATTGTGAATCAGAAGCATGGGGTGATTTCTAATATTTAAGCACACAGTCTAAATGACATGAAAGTGACTGGGGTGGGGGTGGGAATCCCAATGTTTTGACAAACATTAAGTCTTAGATTGAAAATACATATACATCCTGCTATGGAAGCCCCATTAAGTCCAATGGGACTTTCAAGTAACTGTGTGTAGGATTGCAGCACAAATGCATTTGCTCATTCCTTCTGAACACAGAAGGAATGCCAGAGGAGTTGACAGACACCCTCGTATTTAATTAATTTTATAAATAATAATAGATTTGTAGAGTTGGAAAGGACCCTGAGGTTCAGTCAAACCCCTTGAAATGCAGGAAATCTCAGCACGTGGTCCCTTATCCAATTTGAAACCATACTGGATCCACCTTAGCTTTACACATATGCTAGAAGTTTTAAATAACACTTAACTGCAATAACCTCTAAGTGGCTTACAAGGATACAATACAAAAAAAGTAAACCTCAGTTAAAACTACAAAAACAAACTTCAGTTAAAATCCCTGCTAGATTGTTTTTTTTAAGAAGTATTCTGTAGGCACCACGAATTCGGTAGGGAGAGATCCTGTTTGACCTCAGGTGAAAACGAGTTCCATAAAATTGGACCCATAATACTAAATGCATGGCTTCTGGTGGGTGAAGACTGTGCATCTGAGCCACAGCATTTTGCACTGGCTGGAGCCTCACACAGAGCACATTGCAATAATCTAGCCTTGAGGTTAACTGAGCCTTGGTGCCCTACACCTCTGAAGGCACATTAAGCCATGACAGAGAGCAGTAGGCTCAGATGACCTGTCATATTCATAGCCCCATCTAGCCATGACTCAAACCAGTACAAATTACAGGTACTCAAGCTCAGAGCCCACTAGCTTTTTTGGTATGAGCACTGGACTTGTGCCTCCACATTTCTATATGAAGTATCTAAGAAAAAGACCGGCTGGGGGTGGGATGGGCTATGGAGAGTCACTAAGTGCAAAATATTTCAAATAAAGCAACATTTTGCAATGTTTTCCTCATGTGCCACAGCTAAAGATTCATGTTAAGCAAATGCATCTTGTGGATGTAAATATCCTTGATTCAATTAAATCCTAGGAAGAAATCTGCAACTGAAAAGCTAAGGGTTTCGGCCTAACAAATGCCCAAACCTGAAACCTGCTGGTATTTGTTTTGTGCTCTACACTACGGTAAACAGAACAATTTTTATAAGTGCTGTGCAAATTTTATTCTCATGTATACCTGTTATCTTTTCACAACTAGTCATGCTGATAAATTTCTAAGGAAAGGACAATTCAAGATTGCAGGAGCCTATACGCCATGCTTTGCCGTTATTTTTGAGCAATTATTTTTTAGTTCTTCAATGACATGGAAACTGCAACAGCTTACAAATCACAGATGCCAGGATGCCTAGCTGCACATATAAAAGACGTTCACTAAAGACAGACGCTTGAGAAGGACACAAAAAGCACAGACAGAAGCCTAGTGGGGAATTTTCAGTGCTTTGAAACATATATTAATCCAATATATTAATAGCACCTCATTCTTTGAGTGTGAATCCCTATGCAGCCAAAACAGTAATATCCATGCATCAGAGGAAGGATTGAAAATTTGAGGAGATCCTAAAGTTTGAAGAAGCACAAAATATATTTAGGAATAAACTAAGTAGCCCCACCGAAAACTGCTTAATGAGGATTGAACTTTCTCAGTGGGATGACACCAAAACTGGTGGGAAGAGGGAATGGAATGGAGAATTTTGAAAGGGCATGGCTGGCCGGCTGGCATCCTGAACAGGAGTTAAGGAATGGAATGGGTGGTCTGGCTGGAACTGGCCAGTGAAGTTGCATGTGGCTACAGCTGGCAGGAGAGGCTAACCTGAGAGAGAAGTCACAGTGTACAGAAGAGCAAGGCAGAAAATGGAAGCTGCAGGGAAGCTAGTGTACTGCATCCGGCAACCATTCAAAAAACAAAAAATTCTGTACAAGAGGGGAGAATGGCTAGAGCAGGGACCCTTGTCTTTGATGCTGATTTTAGCATTTTAGCCCTCAGGGAATGCCCACTCGCCAGAGACACATTTTTAAACTTGTTTCATATTAGACCAAAAGTAAAGGAGGCTGGCTTCCTAATTGGTGGTGTCGCAAAGGGACCTAGAACAGCCATGTTCTGTTCCCCTTTCGTTCTGGTTTATGAGGGAGGCCCTCTCTCTGCTGAAAGGCTTCTAATTTCTCCAACTCTCCTGATTACTGTACGGTCTCTCTCTAGCACCTACCTACACAGCAACATGAGAAGAGCCTTGCTGGTTTAGGCCAATGGCCCATCTAGTTTAGCATAACACACCAGACACCCATGAGGAAATATGCAAGCAGAATACTTGAGTGAAACAACTCTCCCCATTTGAGCTTCCCACTGTCTGGCATTCCGAGGCACACACTGCCTCTAACAGCAGAGCTAGAACATAGCCACTGGGACTAGCAGTCACTGATAGCCACATGCTCCATGAATTTGTCTAATCCTTTTTTAAAACCATCCTAGTTAGTGGAGATCACTACCTCTTGTGAGAGCAAATTTCATAGTTCAACTCTATTTTATCCCGTCCTGAATCTTCCAATATTCAGCTTCCTTGGATGTCCCTGACTTCTAGTATTAGGAGAGATAGAGAAAAACTTCTTACCCAACTTTCTCTACATCAGTTTTGTTGACCTTTGTCATGTCCCCACTTATTCGCCTTTTCTCTAAACTAAAAAGCTTCAAATGCCATAACCTTTCCTCATAGGGGAGTCGAGGAGATGTCTGCTACTCATGCTGGCGAAACAATTCAGGAGGGGCAAGGAGACCCACAGATCTTAAGAGAGTGGAATATTATATAGATGAACTGATGACATAGCTCCTTCTTTCAGCTAAGACTAAAGCCTTTCACCTCTTTAGTCTTATATTGGGAAACCCTTAGGAATGGAAGATGTGTTCCTTAAAGAAACATGTGGATTACAGAAAGAACCATTGGTCAGAGGAGCAACACATTAGCCTTCCCAGGCATTTTGGTTTCATTTTCATTTTAGATGTGCTAGAATCCAATGCATTCTTAACATTATTTTCATTCTCATGTGTTAGGGGTAACTCTCTTTTTTTTAGGAGTACATGTATGTGTATGGACTACTTTTAATTCACTGTCTGGATTTCTTTACCCATGCACTTCAGAGGTCCTCTGCTGCTGTCTGCTAGCATTGTTTACCTTTCTTCTCAGACTTTTCTGTAACCACCAGTGCTGTCTCTTCCTTTGCTTTGGCTTTGGCAGGCGCAACTACCTCTGCTTTGGTTTCCTTATGCTTCACTTTTTCGGGTGCCTTGGGTTCTGGTTTTCTTTCCTTCACATCCTTCTTAGCCTTGTCTTCAACCTTTATGCTCTTCTTGTCTGTAGATTATATATATATATATATGTAAAAAATCAATATAATTTTTTGTACCTGCAGGAAATGTTTTTTTAGTAGCTCTTACTGTCCATGCTGCTTTATAGTTTACCGTTGATTTTATGAATTGCATGTTGTCATTTGTATTAAAAGAAAAGAAAAATAGCCTCCAAAGAATTTTAATTATTCTCAACAAACTCCTGGACATATTGAAGAATAAGGAAAGGAAATATCTTTCGGAGCAACTTCCCCTCCTTTTTTCTTTTTCAGGTTCCACTTACTGAATTATTATTTTTTAGACCATCCCCCCCCCAGTTGCTATAAAGACAAGCATATTAACTTACTTTTGAAAGGGAAAAAGTAATCGACACATACCCATGTCTATAGATATATTGATTTCTTGTTTGTTTTTTGAAAGCTAATTCTATCTAAACTTCATCAGGGATTTTGGTGCACGCAGACACGTACAGTACACTTATAAACCTGACAATGAATCAGTTCACAATTAGTTTCCTTTTAAACGCAAAAGTGATGTCTTATCATTTTTCAAAACTGCTGTTAAAATTAAGCCATATTTTATAGGAATCAGATTTAAATGACTGTGGCATAACTTTTGCAATAACAATAGCTTTTTTAAAAATCCTATTTCCACTAGCAATTCCAGGAGCATTACACAGGACATATTTATTTTTCTTATGGGGTTTCAACTACATTATTATCATGTTCAGCTTTTCACGTTGCATTATATTCAACAGTAGCTCAGAGCACATGGCAAATGCAAATTAGTGCTGTGCTGAAACCTTTCCTCCAATTTCTCAAAACCCTTTTTCCTGTGCAAAAGGAGTTTCCATTTTTCCTGCCTCTTTCTTAGGGCAGTTTACAATTTGGGGGCATGTGGGGTTGAGCTCACCTCATCATTGTAAGGCGGCTGTGGGTGGTGTGTGTTTTTCCTCCTGGTCTGAAGAAGCCACATAGGGAAAAATTCTTCTTCGAGCTTTAATCAAAGCATAGGAAGCTGGGGAGATGGCTTCTGAGTGCCTGAGATAAGTGTACTTGCTGATTTCATATTTTAAAAAAATAAATCTTTCCGCACTGATTTCTTTAAAAGTAAAGAAGACTGCAATTTTTAAAAAATATCAGACACACAGCTGGCACCCTATCCACCTTCCTTTGCATAATGGAAAGCACAGGATTATCAAGAAATGGGGGCACTCAGGAAGGCTGAACAGTGAAGACCGCCAGAGATGATTTGTAGACCTGGAGAAAGGGCACTAAAAACCAACAACTTTTGGCCACTCTGCAACTAAGGTAAGTGAAAACACACACAAATAAACATGCATCCCACCCATGAGAATTCATCTGAAATTTTTCTGTCCCCTTTAATAAATTTTGATTGCATTTTCCCTCTGTGAATTGCTGGAGAATGGTCAAAAAATAGTGGGGAGATATTTTCAGTATAGCACCAGTGCAAATTACAGATGACGTGGAGTTCTATTGCATGAGCAAAGGTAAGTTGTTTTCTCATACACTTCATCAGAAGCGGAACATACATTTAAATTCCATTTAACACCGAGGTCTCTAAGAAGATAGCTTGGGCCCCACCATTATCTGAAAAGGTCAAGGAAGTGTAGGCTAGAGAGCAAGAGAGAACGAATAGAAAAGACTCTGGAAAATAAATGCTATCATTTGGCTGAAGAGTTTCTCAGAGCTAGGTCAAATAAGCTCACCGACTCCACCATTTCTTCCTATCCTCTAAAGCTCTGGAGTTTTCTGGGCTTCGCCAATAGTCACCAAAAGCCTTAAAAATCTCCCTTTGAGATATTTGCTTATCCCTCTTTGAGAAGCATTTTGCACCCAAAACTTGAACAAAATGTAATAAAACGTAAAACCATGTCATACAGTGCAGGAGACATCATGAGTCGATAATATTCTATTTTTCAAATATTCTCAAATTGGTGACCCATTTATGAATCAAGCTGAGGGGAATTCACCCATCACTAGAGGATGGTGGAGCTTTGAAGGAGGCTAGGTATCACCATATCTAATTAACTTAGGATGTTGGAGCCTTTGCCTCTATCCTAAAACCTGTGTGTGGAAATGGTGGTCAAGGGTGCATAGCTGTCAACTTTTCCCTTTTCTTGCAAGGAATCCTATTCGGAATAAGGGAATTTCCCTTAAAAAATGGGAAACGTTGACAGCTATGCAAGGGTGTGAGAGCGAATAACCTAGAGCTGAATTTAGAGAAAGGAGAAGTAATGCCAGTGGAGAATGCATAGGCCTTGGAGGGAGTTAGCATGCATGTTCTGGATGAAATGGAAGTATCACCACCAGAACTTATTTTGAATCTAGGTGTTCTCTTGGGTCAATCTCTACTCCTGGAAAAGCTGGTTGCTCTGATGCCCAGCGGTAAGTTTTGCAGGGCCTTCTTGGAAAGGGGTACTTTGTTGCATGCTTTTGCAACCTCCAGGACTGATTCTCCAGAACATAATTCTAGACACATCTACTCAGACTAAGTCTCACTGTTCAGTTGGAACAATTCCCAGGTAGAGATGGACAGTTTCTCTCTCACCCATCTTAAGTTCCCTTAAATTTACACAAAGGTTTGTGCTCCCCTGCTACAAAAACACACCTGTGAAAAGTCCCAAGTAAATTCATCAGAATGGACAACCATCAGCATTTAGGTGCATAATTCTTCAAATTTTATATGCAATTTTCACTCACATGTGCATTTTGATGTGCATTTTCTTTTAATATATCCATTTTTCTACAAGAGAACTAGATTGCAAGCACAAGTTTTGAAGGACAGCTGTGTTTCAGTTTGTGTATTGTTTTGGGAAGTGCAAACTAGGTAGATTCTCGTTAAAATGTGAACTCCCCCACCCTTACTCCCAGGAAATTATGAAAAGGGGCTACAAACTTAAATAAATAATTTTATCCTATTTGTAAGGGGGTTTTGTCCATCACAAACTTTACCAATCATACATATAAAGGCTGGAAGAAAATTAGATTGATGAGAAAAACCTAAAGCTTTTCTTCATTCAAAGTAAATTTAAAAATAGAACAGAAAAATGAAGAATAGAAATCGTCCTCCTCCTCCTCCTCACAGCCCACTACCCTAGAATGTGTGTGGTAATTTTGAGATAGAAGCATCTTATCCAGGCATCTTTCCTCGCCTTGATGTAGAAAGAAGTGAAACTGTCAGTGACAGAAACACACATAATCTGCTGGAATGAAAAAGTTGGTGCAGTAAATAAAAGAGGGAAAATGAACGCCTATTTTTAGATGCTATGAAAGTCACAAACAAAGAGATGGTAAACAACCCCAAAAACATCCTGATCCTCACAAAATAGATAACTGATACACAGGTAGAAAAGCTTTGTTAGAAACACGTTCCTGGAACCAATTTTGGAGGGGTAAGGTAAGGGAAAAGGACAACCACCACCTCTTATGCAATACCCACAGGATATTACCAGAAAACTCTGGATATTCCCTGTGTTTCCTAAGAAGAAGCACTTCATGAAATGGATATGCTATGTATTAGTACTGGGTGTGTGGGTGGCTGATGGTGAGCTATGGACAAATGTCATGCAGCTGCTCTAAAATGAACACAAGCCCAGGGAAGGTTATTGCAAAACAAATTTGTTATGCTTTAAGGTGCCCCCAGGACATTTGATCATAATAGAGAAATGTGAGTAATGAAGGGATTAATAGTTCTTCATCAAAGCACAACACTAAGTACACCAAACCAAAAGTGGGCAGAAAATACAAAATGGCAGCCACTGGTGAACAAAATGACAACTACTGGGAAGTTGCACATGAATTGGAAGCTGCTCATGAATTGGGCACCACGGACCAAACCTCCTTGCCTTCCATTCTGCCACAGTTAATGACACCCAAAATTTGCTGCCTGATGTAGGCTGTTTTCACTGTGCCTCATGGTAGAGCCACTTCTCCATGAAATATAATGAGCATTACCTTTTGGGGGAAGCGGTGCTTTCTTTTTAGGCTTTTCTTCCTTTGCAGGTTTCTCTTTGGGGGGTTCTAAAAAGGAACAGACACGGTACAGCACTTATACAGCTGAAATCCATTTGTTTCAGTGGGTCTATTCTAATTTAATTGGGTACAATACTATTTACATTTTACATATCACCTATGAAAATCCACATGTGTAGTTTCGTCTATGTTATACACTCTATGCAATGGCAAACAGCCAGGGATGCATTCACATACTTTTAAAAACAAACAAACAAACCAAATCCCACCAATCAGCTGTTCAGGAGGGCATTGGGGGTGTGGATTCTGTGATTGCAATCTAACCTGAAATCTCTCCAAGGAGAGAGATTTCAGAATTTAAATGAAGTATATAGGCTCAGCTACAGCTCATCTTTACACCTCTGTTTGACTGCAGTCATACATTTGAACTTCTTTTCAGCAGAGAGGGTTATTTGAAACAACCAGAAATTAAAGCTCAACACAACATAAATATGGATTATCACATATGCCTGTGCCACACAGACACTGATAATGAGAACTGGAAATCCTTTTAAACCCTGGTTTATCCATTGAAGTTATTTCAGACAATAGCTGTTTTGTCAATCGATAATCTCATTCCCTGCAGGGTATGAACTTTAACCCCAACTGGCCACTGCAAATACTGAAACATGATTATGCTGGAAGGAAAGTTTAAATTCGATAAGCTAAAATGAAAAATGACCGTAAGTGCTCCTGCAAATACCACATGTCCACTTGCCTTAAGCAAGTCATTTCCTTTTCAGGCAAATACAATGTAATTAGCTTTTCTTTAATTATCATCCATCAACCTTGGAAGTAGAGCACAAGTGGATTCTGTGCCCGGGAGAACACTGTGTTTTCATGACAATTTCATGGAATAGTCATATAACGGATACCCCATGATTGTGGAATCAGTTAACATAACATTAGACAAGTTACCCCACCTGAATCTTAGAACAGGTATCACTTCCCTTCCCATGAATCTTGAAAATACTCATGGGAATAACTTCATCATCATTTCCATTTTCCAGGTGGAGATCTGAAGCTGAGGAATCAGCTCAGTTCATTCTCTGTTATAGTTCCCATTCATTCCAATGAATGGCACTTGTCCAGGAAGCACTCTTGGTGCATCGGGCCTTTGGTCAATAAGATACAATTCTAGCTATATGCAGATAAAAGTGCTTTTACTTTTCTGAGCCAATGTGAGGTATGCCTGTGAAGCCATGCACCTAAAAATGATTGACAGTGTGCACATGCATTGAAAACTTGTAATTTGTTACTCAAGTCCCTAAAGAATAAGGCAGTTAACATTTTACATAACACTTATCTATAAACAATCCGGCAATCACTAAATTAATTAGCATATCCCCCCTCCCCATCTACTGCCACTGTTGCAACCAGGCTGGCTCATTATCTTATTTAATTAAAACCAGTGTTTCATATATATGTTTTCACCTCACTGGCCTTCCCATAATTTTGAAAGCTTGAAACTAATCAGATAGAGTTTTAGGCTTTGCACATATGAATTTTTAAATGTGAAAACAACTGCAAAAAAGTCTGTACTCCTTTGCAGCTAAATGTGTTAGCTTCCTACGAAAAGCAGCATTGTGGCTCGATCCCCATATGGAATAGGGAGCCACCCGAGAAGGTTTGCCACCATCAACAGTCATTCATACAAATGAGATTTACAGCTACAGCAAATCCTGTTCCCAGCTGATAGGAGAAGTGTCCCTGTTCAGCAGCCTCGTAGCACACTCTGGAGCATGGATAGGCAAACTAAGGCCCGGAGGCCGGATCCGGCCCAATCACCTTCTAAATCCAGCCTGTGGACGGTCCGGGAATCAGCGTGTTTTTACATGAGTAGAATGTGTCCTCTTATTTAAAATGCATCTCTGGGTTATGTGTGGGGCATAGGAATTCGTTCATTCTCCCCCCCCAAAAAAAAATATAGTCTGGCCCCCCACAAGGTCCAAGGGACAGTGGACTGGCCCCCTGCTGAAAAAGTTTGCTGATCCCTGGAGTATACAGGGTCGGGAGGCCTCAGGAGGAAAGGAAGTTTGCATAAAGCTAATGAGGTAGAAATCATAGATCATTCAGTAGGTGTCAGTCAGCAGTCCAGTCAGATGGGCAGGGTACAAATGATAAAATTATTGTTACTATTTTTATTGATTAGAATGTTGGACTAGGATCTGAGAGACCAGGGTTCAAATCCTTGTTCAGCCAAGAAGTTCACGGGGTGACCTTGGGCCAGTCTCTATCTCTCGGTCTAACCTACCTCACCGGATAGTTGTGAGGATAAAATTGGGAAGGGGAAGAAGCATGCATGCCATGTTGAGCTCCTTCGAGGAAAGGTAAGATGTAAATGTAAAAATAAATATAGTTCCGTTGACTTTTGTTCGTGGAATGGGAAGAGGCACCAACTTATGCTTTTCCCCAGGCAGCAAAATGTCTTGAGTTTTGCCCTGGCTAGAGTGTCACACAATGGCATTGTTTCACTCCTCCCCAATCTCCCAACAGTGTGAAATTCCAGGGATCCCAGGCACTTACGCAAGGTCTGGTTTCCTCAGAATGAGGGACAGCAAAGACTGTGGTGTTGTCAGAAATGTGTTTTTTTACACAGATGTACAACCTGAGCCTACTATGGAGGGGCTCGCAGCATTAACACCCCAAGAAGGTCTTGCTTCCCCCATAGTCATAGCTTTGGATTCCAGCAGAAACCAGGCATGGCTCTCACTCTCTGTCTTCTGCCTGAAGCCTATTTCTAGTTTTTAGCTCACACACATGCCTTTTTCCTTCTCACCACCAGCCAGGTGCCCTCTGGCACAAAGCCACTTCTAATGAGCCATACGTAGGGGACTACTACCCCTATGTATGGCCTGGCTGTTCCAACAATTGAATCTTTGCTAGATCCAGCAATTACAGTGGTACCTCGCAAGACGAATGCCTCGCAAGACGAAAAACGCGCAAGACGAAAGAGTTTTCCGTTTTTTGAGTCGTTCCGCAAGACGAATTTCCCTATGGGCTTGCTTCGCAAGACGAAACGTCTTGCGAGTTCTTGCGAGTTTGTTTCCTTTTTCTTAAAGCTGCTAAGCCATTAATAGCCGCTAAGCCGCTAATAGCCGTGCTTCGCAAGACGAAGAAACTCGCGGAACGGATTAATTTCATCTTGCGAGGCACCACTGTAGGTGGCTCTCAGGCAGACATACAGCCTAACTCTCTGACCCTCCAAACTCACAACAGTATTTCTCTTCCCAGGGGACAACATGATAGGTTTGCCTACCATTTCAAGAGACAGGCCCTTTAGTGGATCATAACTGGCCCCCCTCTGCCCCCCGGCAAATGTAGAGCTCCCTCTCAAAGTAGGGCATCATCTCTCCATATCCCTGGTGGTTTATTATATGAGTCAGAACTCTTGAGTTGCTCTTTATAGAATTCATGAAAAGCAGCGATTACCTTTGGCTTTCCCCACTTTTTCAGGTCGTTCAGGTTTGCCGCTCCTGTCAGGCTTTTCTTTCTTTTCGGGCTTTTCATGTCTTTCGGGCTTTTCTTTGTGTATCACTACAAAAGGACAAGCATATTTACGTACAAGATATAAAAATGGCATCTTGGTCAAATGGCACCATAGCACAATGGGGCTTTCAGACTAAGCTGAGGACAGATAGCATCCCACCCCCACCCCCCCCCGGAACTACTGCCTTTTACCTTCCCTTTATTTCAATGAAACTCTGGCATGCTTGCTGAGGGAATCCCATTTAAATGAATGTCTACGGCATAGCAGCAAAGCATAGGGGAATTTGTTCCTATCTCCTGTCTATTACTGGTTGACCTGCTGTTTGTTTGTTTGTTTGTTTAATATGGGAAAAGATAATTATCATTGCCATTTTTTCACAGCGCACTAGCTTCCAGTATCTATTTTCCTGACAAAATTAACTACTGACAGCTAGTTTTAATTTTTAAAGTATATCCACACACACACACACACACACACAAATTGCTAAGCTACTAAAACACACACATATAAACCCCATAATATAAAACTGGCAGGTGTGGGTGCTAAGAGTGCCAAGAAAAACTGGCTGAGGGCCAAAACAGATGTAGCGTCATGGTCTTGAGGAACACACACACACACACACACACCACTATTTAAGCACAGGAGGAAAACTCCCATGAGTGCCAACATAAACGTCCCTCCCAGGATTATCAGGAGAGAGTGCTGCACTCAGGTTCTGCATATGGCTCCCTATAGGCATCAGGTTGACCTCTGTGAGAAGAGGATGCTGGACTAAATGGGCCTTTGGCTCTTCTTGTGTCCCTATGTCCTTCAGGGGAGGCATTTTCATCAGGACCATATTGTGGGTGGAAGATTACCCCGCTTCCCCGTGTCCCATGTTCATGGCCCTGCAACCCACCACCACAGTTGTTGTCTTGAAATAAAAAAAAACACATTAAATCCATTTGCACATTTAGTATCATGTCTATTTCGGCCTCGAACCTCTTGCATAAGAATGTCATTTGAGCTCTTGCTACTATGCAGTAACAATAACAAATCATCTCTAAAAATGGCGGAAATGTCCTAAACCTGGGTCCAGTGCTTTCTGGGGAAATGGGCATTTATGTATTTCCCAGGCTGGCTACCTTTAGCAAGTAAAGATCTAGTCCAAATGACCAGTCAGGGAAGATTTTATAAGCTTGAAAAGAATCATAGACCTGTAGTGTTGGAAAAGACCATGGGGGGTCATCTAGTTCAACTCCCAGGAATGCAGGAATCTTTTGCCCAATGTGGGGCTCAAACCCACAACCCTGAGATCGAGAGTCTCACACTCTACCCCAAGAGTTGTTCCCATTTTCATTTTCAATTGTCTAAGCAGGAAAGCAAAAAGGGTTTGTTGGCCAGCAACTTTTGTGAATTAGAATGGGGCTGACCACACTGACATCACTAGGATTTAGGTATCAAGGTCTGCAGCAGATAATTGCAAGAGATGGAGCTTTAGGTAAAAATCTATATTTTGCTTATTTATATATCCCTCCCTACTCACTCTTTCAGAATAAGAGGTTTATTTCGCCTGCTTGCTGTGGAGTGCTGGAAGCCTAGGGTAGATGCTTGAAAAGCAAGTGGAATGAGGGCGGGGGAGGGGGAGCGGCACAGTAGTAGACATAGTCTCAAATGACTTAAATCAATTTCAGTCAGATCCTGATTCAGGGAAGCAGTTCAAAATGTCAATAAGTGTTTTCATTAATGAATGATCCTGTACACTGCGCCATTATGGTGGTGAAAAATAGCATGCCATTTTCAATGAAAACTATTATCAGTGAGTGGCTTTGCTAGGACTTTAAGAGAATAGCAAGTTGATACAAAACTGCTTTGTCCAACTATACCACATTAAAAAAGGCTAGCTCGGGGTGTGTTATTTTCACATCAAAGCAAAAGCAAGAGAGGAGGGCCGACTCCGTCTCTGGCCTTGATTAACAGTATGATTGTTGCAGAGCATGCAGGAATGTGAGCGCTTGTTCAAACCAAGCAAATGACGGATGTTTGTGGAGGCAGCTAATTACCCTCCAATTTTATTCTGGTTATTGTTTTTACACCCGCTTCTTAAGCACTTCACTTGACTGGAAATTAAAACCAGATATTGCTTCCTCTCTGCTGAGTCAAATGAAAGTACACAATAATGTGGCTTTCACAGAGGAATCTCATTGGTGCCACTGGCACAGTGAAGAACTGCACTCTCTGGCACATCGGCCGAGAAAGACTAAAACACTTTCTCATTGGCCTTAATTACAAGACATGATAAACCAGACCAGGCCATGCCAGAGGGGCACACACATGTGAGTGCCCAGAAGGGAGCTCACACCTCCTTTCTCCAGTCTTTTTTTAACCCTGTGGCATGTTGAGCTAGGCCAAGGCTAGGTCTAGTGTGTTGTCCAAACCTAGGCTCATGCTTAAGCTTGCTAACCACAAGCACAGATTCGGTTGACATGCTGAGCTCCTTCCTTGCTAACCACAAGTTGTAGTCAGGAATGAATTTTGGGTGCAGTATGTGATTAGCAAGGAGAGAGTGTAACACATGCTTAGATTCAGATAACACGCTAAAGTGAACTTTAGCTTAGCTCAACACGGGAGTAATAAATACCAGGAAGGAGCAAAGCCAGTGGCGGACCTTCATGCTCCGGAACTGGGGGGCGGATAGCAGGCAGAGGCGGGGCTGGCAGGTGTCCTGGGGGTGTGGCACACAACCTGCGGGGGCATGGCGCCCAGTGTGGGTGGGGGGTGGGCAGCCACGATGGCACCCCACTGGGATCATGCTGCCGGGGGCGGTGCACTCCCCTCGCACTCCTCTTCCTCTGCCAGTGAGCAAAGCAACTGTGAGCCCTTCTCCAAGAGCCTGCACATTCGCAGAAAGTCATAGTTTGGCTTATCGTGTTGTGTGAACCAGCTCACTGTGTTGGAATTTGGGTCATAGCAGTCTTCTATTTATAGCAGCTGTGTTCCTGTGGTTAAGGTCATCACATTATCATCATTGGTGCCCACAGGGCAAGACTCTGGCTCAGGCATCCAGGGCCCCACTCAGCAAAATGAACAGGAGGACCACCAAGCACAGCAAGACTGGCTTACCACATTTTGAAGCCACACCCATTGCCATCTGAAGAGGGACCATTTTGCTCATTCACAATACTTTCTCCTGTGCAGAAGTACAGGGGCACGTATGCACTGCAGCTATGTCCCTCAACTAACCACTTACCTTTAGAGATCTCTCTTTTTTCAGGTTTTTCTACTTTCTCTGGCTTTTCAGGTTTCTTAGCTTTCTCTGGCTTCTCAGGTCTCTCAGGCTTCTCCGGCTTTTCAGGTTTCTCTTTGGGAATTGCTAGAAATAATAGAAATTGCAGCCAGATGAAACAATTGTCCCTCTCCTTTCCATGAATGCTGTTCCAGGGTTTCTCCTAACTCTCACCCAAGCCAATTTCAAGGGTGATGGGCGTAAGAAGAAGGGGGGGAGCATTATTGTACAAGTGTAAATCTGTGTGCAGAGCTTCTACTGATAGGAATGGTGAGGTGAATTCCACCTTATGATGCCACCATGTGCCTCCTCAGCCAATTGGTGTTGGGAGGAGCTGAAGAGTTCTCTAGTTGGTGTCTGAACACTGACAGTCGTTTGGCTGGCTGAGGAGAATGTGATTGCCATCTTGAGGTGCATGTTGTGGGACAGCTGGGCAACCCACAACCAGGCCCATAGAAAGGTCTGTGAGGGCCACAGGAAGTAGGTTGCCCTTGTGTGTTTTATAAGTCTAACCTATTCTGCATTGGTGGTGGTGGTTGTCTTTAGAAATTAGTTTAGCTTCAAGATGGTGAATTAGCAACAATGCTTCTTTAGTAAGTGTATCTCTTCAGGGAAATCTGCATTTTCAAACACTGCTAGCTCATGGCCTGCCACACAGAATTAACACCCACAGACAGCTGCCAGCTTACACTGGTATTGCTGCTGTTCCCCGTTTCTGCATTAAAGACATTTAAAAATCCTTAGAAACTACATGGAAAAATGCTCCCTCAGTAGGGGAAAGCAAGAATTTCCTGATAAAAATAACTTTCCCTGAACTTAAGCAATATTCCTTATCACAAGAGAATGACTGGTGAGGGATGAGTCAGATGAATTTGGGATTTTAGGCAGCCTTTTCTTCCTTCTTGCAAAAGCTTCTGGCAGACAGCAGAGGACAGTTGTTGCATTATTCTCACCCTGCCCTGAGAATAAACTCCCAGATCCTAGATTTAGTTCCTCGGAGAATAATAACAACGCACCATCAATTTATAATGAGACAATAAGAACGTGCATGGAGTTTCCAGAAAGAAAACAATGGAGGGGGCACTGTAATGGCAACAAAGGAAGAAAGGACCTTAAATAAAAAAGGATGATTCTTTTTTTGAGAAACTTTCTTCCTTTGCCTGCAGGAGCTTCCAAAACTCAGCCCATCACAATCCATCATTTACATCCTCTGCCGTATCTCCAAGCCATTACCTAAGAGCATTTATACCACCACTAACCCAGCATGACACACTCTACTCCATGGGCCTTCTCCTAGTTCCATCCTTCAAGCCTGAATACAACCACCATAGCACTCCTTTGCCCACTCCAAGCGCTCCTTAACAACTGCCTGTTCTGGGCTCTGAAGTGCCACTTTAGCATCCTAATTTTTGTTACTTGTGGCTTCAGGGACATTGAATCTAGTGAGTGGTAGTGGGTGAAAGGTGGAGAACCACTGACTTTCCTTATTTTGAAAGTCATGCTGAAGCCCTAGCATGCTTCCATAGCCTTGCCCCAGAGAATATTCCATATCACCAATCCAAGCGATGTCAAAATGTTTAATCATCCCTAGAATTTGAAGTCTCCTATTTTGGCAGCACCTGCCATTCTCAGATAAGTGCATAGCCTTCAGACACAGCTCTTTCTGCGTCCTTATGAGGAAGTGGTGGTCACTGTTGTCCTACAATCCAAGATTAGCATATTGTGCTGTGAGGATGCTGCCAAGGCTAACCAGGCAGGCATGGCAAACTAATTAGAACAATCCCTTATCCTATATTTGGTGGCAGGAAAAGAGATTTGCACATCATGTCAATACATTCTGCACTTATCCACACACCCCTCTGTTTACCCAGCTAATTGGGTGCACCAAGGAGACCTTGATGCTGCGTAATTCTTTTTGAAACATTTTTAACGACAAATTGTGTAAATGTTACTGGTCAGTATAAGTGCAAAATGAATGCTTTTGGAATTGGTCCTCTGCGTCACAGTAAATGTTTCCGTTTTGGTTTGCACCATGGTTGATTTTAAGCCAGCCTGATATTTGTTTATTTATATTTGCCCATGGCAAGTTTTTAGTTCCAGCCTCCAAAAGACTGCTCAGCAACACAGTGAAAGGTCACTCTGTGTTCTCACTGCAGCTGCTTCTGTCTTCACAAGAGAGTGAAAGAGGCAAGATATTTTGCACTGCTCTCCAATGCCTTATGAACACAAGTGTCTGCAATGAAGATTAGCACCTATGAATTTTGCCTCATATATCTGGTTCTACAGGGGCTAGAGAATTGCTTTTCGAGCATAAAAATTAAAGCACAGATTCCTGGCCAGCCAATGAAGCTAACAGGCACTTAGTGCTGGGTTAGCAAGTCATATGACTGAGCTGAATGGGCTTAGAGTGCAGTCTAATATCCATTAGGGTCAGCTCATCTGGCCGAGCCCCCACTGAACTGAACCTATTGATTGGTGGGTAAGGCTTTTCACTCCCAGAGCAGATATTTGTGTGTTTTCGACTGTTTCTGAGGAGTTCTGCACATTCTTACAAACAGAACACACTTGGAATAAAATACATAGAAATCATCACCTTTGGGTGGAGGCTTCTTTTCAATTTTCTCATGCTTTACAGGCTTGTCTGGTTGGATTTCTGGAAGCAAAACACCAGTTAGTTCCTGGAAAGCAATTTTAAAAGTACATTGGAAAAACAACAGTGCCAGTTAGCTAGTGCACCAAATATTTGAAATGATTACCATTCTTATTTTGTATACCCTACTTTTTTCCATCCACAAAGATGCTGCTCAAAGAGGTTTGCAAATATAAATGCAACACTGATCCAATCATTAAAATACAAATCATGAAGATAGTGAAAATGGCCACAAAAAGTAAAACGCAGAAAAACACAACCACTACATGAAGCAGCAGGATAATTCAACAATGCTTTCAAATGTTGGCAGAGCATAATTAAGGAGGAAGATGTCCCAACAAACTAATACGGGGACAGACTGAGAACTCCACATACAGAGCACCAGCATAAAAAAGCCCCTTTGCATGTTGCAACCAATCTTGACTCAGCTTGCACACACAAAGGGTGCAACTGCCTATCATAAAGGATGAACAGATTCACAGAAGAGGAGGTGGACCTCCAGGTAGCCTGCTTACTTGAAGCCCAGTTTAGAACTTTATTGGTAATATCCAGGACCTTTAATTGCACTCGCAAATTCACTGGAAACAGAAAAAAGGGAAGAAAACATACAGAACATACCCATAATAATTTAAATAGAAATTATTACCTTTGGGTGGTGGCTTCTTTTCAGTTTTCTCTGGTTTTTCAGGCTTATCTATGTGGATTTCTGGAAGCAAAACATCACTTAGTTATTGAAAGAGATACTATTGTCGCAGGAAGGCAGTGGAGAAAATACGTCAAAAACACATCAAAGTTACCTAGCTTAGAAATGAAACTTTTGAAATATTGAAAAATAATATATATTGCCTAGACACAACAGTGTTCTTGATAGTGTTGCTGTTTTCAAAATCCAGTATTTATTCCATGGGGGCAGGGGGGAACTGTTCACTCTGTAGGGTCAAGCTAACAAGGAAGTGGCAAAGCCACTTACTAGGACAGGGAAGGGAAAGGCAGTAGAAAGGTAGCGGATGCACAGATGCTCCTCAGAGCCAATCCAATGCTCTGACTGGCGCATCCACACACCACAATGCCAGTAGCGGAGAAAGGGGGTGCGGTGGGGGCAGTTCGCCCCGGGTGTCATCCTGAGGGTGGGTGACATTCGTCACGCTGCACGCCCATGACTCCCAAGCCTATCCCGACTCCTGAGCTGTCAAAAGAAAGGGTGAAGACCGCCAGCAAAGCAGCGCAGCTCCTCTCTCCCCCCCCGACAGCTCAGGGTAGAGTCCTGAGCTTTCGGGGCAAGGGCAGAGCTGCGCCACTTTGCCGGCATCTTCCCCCTTCGTTCTGACAGCTCAGGAGTCGGGGGAGAGTCGTGGGCGGGCAGCTAGCCCCACCCCCAGGTGCTGGAGCATCTAGCTCCGCCTCTGCACACTGCCATCTCACATGCTCACCCAGTAAACAAATAATATATATATATTAATGAATTTATTGTTTCATTCCATCCTTTAAATTTGCAAAATGGTGCAAGGATGAAATTGTGTGTTAGTGCAACTGAGCAAGATCTCTTGCCTCACGAGTCTTTAGCAGTGAGTTGCTCTTTGCTCCCCCCACCAGACATTTTTCAGGTGCAGCCTCTTTTGAGCTCCCTGTTGATTTTATATCCAGGGCTATGCATGTAGAACAAACTCCATTGCAAATGACTACCATTGAGTTTTATGGGGCCATGTTCACAGAGAAGAGACAAATTCCTTTGCCGCTCCTAAGAGTCCTGATGTTCTTGGGGAAAGGGACTGATTTAAACCCACCACCACATTTGGGTTCCTGATACTTGGGTTCCTGGCTGCTACTCAGTGGGGTCAGTTTTATAGCCGAAAAACAGCATCCCTAAAGAACTTGTAACATTTAAGGGGGGGAGAGAAATCACACACCCCCATCAGCTTCTTTTCAGTGCCTTTTTAAAACAACATCTGCTTTATTCTCTATGACAAATAGCTTTAATTTTCTGCTAATCACATCATATCTTTTTTGCTGAGTTGCCAAAGCAGTTGTATTCTCATAGAAGACTTGCATGGCCAGTTGAAAGGATGCAATTTATCTCCATCAGAGAGGCATATTGTTAATAAATCCTAAATATTATGAATTCATGTTTAGAAAACTGACAGAATCCAGCAGCAGCAACGATAATCTCAGTCACCAAGGCAACCATCCTGATTCTCTATAAGATGACAGTACAGTTTATTAAATTATTGTGAGAGAGTATGTATTTTTAAAGAAGTATTTCATTGCTAAATTTTCATTAGCTACCAAGGAAATCCAGAGGGGTTGGAGATCCACAGCTTTCTTTCTGCACTGCTGGTTTCACAGCAGTTTAGCATTTTATTTCCTTGATTGTGGATATCACCTTTTCTGATAATAGAAAGATACACATCACCTGTAGGCAAATAATTATTTTATATTCTCTAAGATGAAAAGTCAATAACCTGTTCAACTACAATTTTAAAATATTGAGGAGATACGTTTCTATAAAAGTTTAGCAGATCAGAATAGCCTTGCACTACTCCGTTTGGAATTCCCAAGCCACGGCACAGATTTTACAGATTATGATATGAAATTGTTTTCCACATATACACTGTGGTATTTAATCAGACTGACTATTCTCCCTGCATTATTGTCCAGGCTTAAACCACAATAGCAAGAAAATGCTTGTGTGCAAACTAGATATATAGATATAGTTTTTGCTTAATTATTATGTTTCATGTATAATCACACAAAAAGTATGGTTCAGCCAAAGTTCAGCACTAATCTCATCACATGCCACAGTAAAACATAAATTGTGGCTTGCCATGCATGAGGAAATGGGGTCTTACTTCTTTCCATCCTGCTCTCCTGGCCTGCACTTCGGAGAAAACAAACCATGATCCCTGACTCAGCTTTACATCTGAAACAGGGTTTGTTTCACTCCCAATAAGCAATTATCTATAGCCAATGTTTGGGTTGTTGTTTTTTAGCTTTATGATCGTGATTTGTTGGACTCAAACCAAACATGATCTCAGATTCAGTTGTAATATGAACATAATGTAGGATCCAAAATTGCCCGGGCAAACTTCCACTTCTGCAACAAAACCATACATTTTTCTCCTTCCCCCTGTAGATCCCATGTGCCACCAGATCTTCTCCAGAGTGCCACCCAATCCTCCAGAACAGCTTTTAACAGCATGTGGTGGATGCAGGGCGCAGAAATGGAGAAAGGTGAATTTCTGTTGCACAAGAAGTTTGTTCTGCTCACACATGGGCAGAATTAGATACAATCCATGGTTTGCTTCTCCCCAGCTTGGTGCATTCATGGTAAACCATTAATTATGTTTCACTGTGTTGCCTGAACTGAGCCGCAGTAAAGTTCCTCCATGCGGCAGTAGAATTTCAACTACTTAAAAGCACCTGAGATCTATGGCTATAGGGCAGCATGCAAATTCAGTCATTCAATCAGTTAATTAATAACTCTCCCATTGAGATCAATCGAACTCAAAAGCACAAACATTGCTTGGATTATTCCAGTTTTTCAATACAAAATCCTGGAAGATTAGAGTTTGATTTAAAATGATGAAATATAATCTTACATTGACCAGCTCCTGCACCAATATAACATGAACTATTTAATTTTAAAGCTCATATTTGAGCATTTGGGGGTGAATTCTGACAGCAATATGTCTGTCTTGATTCCTTCATGTCAAATGCATATACCAATATAGGAAAAGGCAGAAAGAAAAAAGCCTATATTATAGAAGTAGTTTGGCAAGCAGTGATTAGAATAATTTTAGCTAACCATTTTTCCTCTCCTCTGACTGCAAAAGTGTTGGGGCTCAGTGAGTGGGAAATAACATCTTTAGCAATCTAATTAGCTTGATCCTTTTGTAGTTTTAACCACAGATTAACAAGGGTTTATCTCTATGCTGGCTTGCTGCTTTGAAGTCCTATTTTCTGTCAATTCAGGATGCTAACTGTCCCATACTGATGTCTACCAACCATTCAAATTAGAAAAGGATATCAGATTTTGCCTTCTGACATCCAAGACCCCATTCACCTGTCCTGTAGACATTTTGCTGCTGCCTTCTGAACCACCTTTGTTGCCATCACTGTTCTTGTCCCCTCGGTCTTCCAGTTTAGTCTTTTCAACATCTTCGGGGTGTTTAACAAATGGATAGTGAATGAACACAAGCTGCAACGCAACACTTGTGTACTTGGCATAAAAAGTCAACTTCTGCTGACTTCTGTATGAAAAATGCATTGGCAATCAGCCAATGTACATTCTGTATTCAGAGCAAGCAAAGAGCAGGAGATAGAGGGCATGTGAACATGCATGTTTGACTGGGCACATGAAAAACATGGAGCATCTAGAGGATGAATAAGCATGCCTTTAGAAGATGAAGAAAACTAAAGGATGAGATTGAGAAAGAATGGGTGGAAGAATGGTGGTGGCAAAAATCTTTAAGAAACAGAGAAATACCATAGCTAAAAACAAAGACAAAGTGTATTTGTGTAGGTTAGCAGGGTTAATTTTGTGGTCCCAGTCACAGTGCCACCCTCCCCTAGGTAGTGACTAAAGAAAGGTGCAATAAAATAACCCAATCAGACAATGATCTGGATTAAAATGGCCATTAAAATGTAGGAGGAATTTGGCTCAGGCTTTGGGTATATATCCATCCCAGCCTCCTTGCTGGAGGCCTGATACTTTTTCAGGGCCGTGTCAAGGATTATGGTTTCCCCAAGACACTGATCTACTGAGGTGACTGTCTTAAGGTCGCCACTGGAAGCTCTATGGCCTGTCTGCCCCACACTTGGCTTCTGGACATAGACTTTCACCAAGACCCCTCTAACAGTGTACACTGATTACACTTCTGGTTCAGGACAGGGTGATGCACCACTTCACCCAAAAGCGACTGCACTGTGTAAGACACACACAATCAGCTTTTATGCGTTGACACTGCCCATCTGGGGGGTCTCTGATTGGCCCATTTTGAACTTAAGCTTTTGGCACTAAGTCGTGCCCTGTGACCCTGCTGGCTGGGGAATTCCCAAGCGACCAGCCCACCACATGTATTCTGGCTGCCAGGAATGGTAGGTGAGGGTGAGGGACCACAACCATTACTCACCCAAGAAAGGGGTGAGCAGCCATTTTGGTCTTTTGAAGACACAGAATTACTTTTTTGTGTTTATAGCCCGTCAAATCTGATGTACGGTGGGCAGATTTGCATTCACGAAACATTCATGTAAATGCCTGTTATGACTCTAAGCTATCCTCCTAAACCATAACAAATGACAGAGCACCTCAACTTCCTGTAGAAACACACAATGCTATTTCAATATAGGAATTCAAAAAGCAGATAAGTTATTGGTTAAAAAAAAAAGAGAAGGTAAAGGACCCCTGACAGTTAAGTCCAGTCGCAAACGACTCTGGGGTTGTGGCACTCATCTCACTTTATTGGCCGAGGAGATGACGTTTGTCTGCTTCTGCAGACAGCTTTTCCAGGTCATGTGGCCAGCATGACTAAGCTGCTTCTGGCGAAACCAGAGCAGCGCATGGAAACACTGTTTACCATCCCGCCGCAGCAGAACCTATTTATCTACTTGCACTTTGACGTGCTTTCAAACTGCTAGGTTGGCAGGAGCTGGGACTAACAATGGGAGCTTACCCCATCACGGGGACTGCCGACCTTCCAATCGGCAAGCCCAAGGCCACACTAGATATTTGAAAGGTCACTTGACATGCAGCTAATCCAGAGTCCCCACTACAAGCTACACTCCTCCATGTGACTTAGTATGATTGATTGCTTCCTTGTGTTCACTATCAGGCCATTCGGCTTTCCACAATATCCCACTGACATGATGGGAAAGTGACATGAGCTCCACCTTTGACTGGACTTAACCATCCAGGGGTCCATTACCTTTAGCTTTACACGCAGAAGATTAGAGTTTGTGATCAGTATATGCCTTCTTACTGCTGTGCTAGACGTAGCGTGCTAAGATCAAGCAGTTTGCTCTGTGTACCACAATAAACAAAAATACTATGGCTGAGAATCTTAACTGTTCTAAAATATTTCCATTGCAGTCCTGGAACCATTATACAGTACACCCTCCCCTCCCCGAATTACTTTACTTGGAACCACTGAGAAGCAAACAACCACTTTTAGGTCTTAGAAAACCCAGCAGCTCTGTGTTTACCAAAGAGATAGTTGAAATAGTCTGACTTTATGATGCATTCAAATACAAGTCTATTTTGTTTTCGGGAAGAGAGCAATACAGATTTATCATGGATTAAGGCTTTACTGCTGAGAATTTTAAGCGATTTCCCCACTGGGGTGTAGCTCTATTGAAGCCCTCAGTGATGAAAATATTAGTGCCAGCAAGTCAAACACATCCCTTCTTCTCCACAGCAGCAGGTGTTTTGATTTGAGAGATAATAGTTTTGATTATTTCTTTGTTGGGCAATAAGGCAAAAATGGGAGAACTGCATGAAAGTACTTTTGATCCCCCAAAGGGGAACAAATATCACAACTGGAGAGAGACCTGTTGGAATGTAATGTAAAAGTGCTGTCTAAAATGCATACAATATTATTGGAATGGGAGACAAAGGATGAGCAAGTAAAACCCTCAATGATACACTGGGCAATAGATATTGGTCATAATACAGACAGGGAAGCATGGGAAGGAATGTGGAATATGGATATAAAATTTACAGCATGTTATGATCTAAGAGAAAATTATATGAAAATGATATACCGATGGTATCCAACACCAGGCAAATTGGCAAAAATGTATGAATCTAAATCAAATAAGTGTTGGAAATGTAAAGAGTAAGAAGGTTCTCTTTATAATATGTGGTGGTCTTGTAGTAAGGATAAAGCTTACTGGGAAATGAAACATAAGGAAATGAACAGGATGTTTAAAATACTGTTAGTAAAAAAAAATATCCAGAAGGTTTTCTTTTGAGAATTATAGGGACCGAACTACCTAAACCATATAAAAACCTTATTCATGTATGCTACTATAGTGACAATAATGTTACCAGAAAATCCTATGGCCTTGGGATGGTTAAATTCAGAGCTAGCCTAACCATGTGGTGACATAAAACAAATGTTTCAACTGGAGCTGACAATAGTGGGCTATAGTGGCAATAAGTCTCACCAGTAGTAGCAGTCAGTGTTGAAGGATGGTGGTGTTTTCCTGACCTGTCACTGCCGTTGGATACTTACCAACAGGGGGAAGGGTCAAACATCAAGGAGGTCAGCATGGTGCACCAGCAGTAGTACTGGATTGGCTCTGCTGGCGCATCTGCACTGCGCCAACCTCCCTGCCACCTCATCCCTCCCTGTTACCCTCCCAGTACAGCACAGTGATGCTGGTGGCAGAAGGTCAGGTAAACACCACCACCCTTCCATGCGGACTGCTACCAAGGCTGCATTCACAGGACAGTTTATTCCATTTTCATTATGTTTTCCAAATTATAGTAGAGCTTCCACACAATGTAAAAGCCTTTTGTTCTTCTGTTTCCTTTCTATACTCATACCAGTAGCTATATCTCTCTTCCCTGTACCTTCCTTAAATTCCCATCTAATAATTCTGCATAACATAATCTCAGCATGTTGCCTTCTTTTTGCCTAGGGTGCAAAGAGAACAGGAATTTAAGCTACACCTCCTGTTTTAATTAAGCATACTGTTTTCTTTGACTGAACATGATAATTTCTTTGCTCAGGTGTGGTCCTTTACTCTAGATGTGCTGCTATGGTGCAGATGGATCCATGCTGGATTCATTTATGAAGGACATTCATTTTGTGTGTTTTTTTCCTGATGCCTGAAAGGTGGCCACTGATTTCAGGAAGCCTCCCCATGCACAGTTATGCACTACAAAAACAGTTATGCAGTCCTGCAGTCTTCCAAAATAAAAGTGTGTATATTTTAACACAAAGTGCTTTGCAAGAAGATTCACAAAATTGCCTTCCGGTGAGTAGTAGTTAAGAGGCAGCAAGCCCCCATTGCAGTCCACTGTAAAAGCAATTCACATACAAAAAGAAGCACAGTGCCATATGGAGATATAAAGAGAAAATCAGCTAAACTCTGAAAGCACTAAATATGCAAATTGGGATATTCTTTAGAGACGAGTGAATGGAATAACTAATTACCCAAATGGTGCCAACATCAGCCATACTGGCAAACTCTATAAAACTCCACAGGTTTCAGGAGAGCGTTGTGCTATTCTAGTGCTTGTATTTTCAGTGGCTCTGCAGTTTGAAAGAGGGATTTTGGATTTAGATAAGGATTGGTGTTTTTTGTTGGCTGCTTAAACAATTTCCATAAACATGAACATTACCAAAATGTTACTGCCACCCCTGAATATTATTTAAAGATTGTTGAAATGAAAGGAGAATAAGAATTTTCAGTCCTAAGCAGGTGGACAGAAAGGGGACAGCAGAATGTCAACAAGGTGTTAACATTTACAGGTGTGTGACACGCTCTGGGACAGTGCAGAGGCCGTATAGCATTAGATTTTGTTATGAAAGCAAAGCATTCTCAGTAGTCTTAATGGCATATTAATTTTATTTAACATCTCCTGCTTTACACACAGAGAAATACACTTTTTCATAGAGCAAAAGATCAGAGGTGTGACTCTAATTCAGGAATGGGAAACTGGAGAGACATATTTCTTCTTGGGCAGCCTCCCAAAAGGAAATCAACCCTGAGTGTTCACTGAAAGGACAGATCCTGAAGCTGAGGCCACCTCATGAGAAGAGAAGACTCCCTGGAAAAGACCCTGATGTTGGGAAAGATGGAGGGCACAAGGAGAAGGGGACAACAGAGGACGAGATGGTTGGACAGTGTTCTCGAAGCTACCAGCATGAGTTTCACCAAACTGTGGGAGGCAGTGGAAGACAGGAGTGCCTGGCGTGCTCTGGTCCATGGGGCCACAAAGAGTTGGACATGACTAAACAACTTGTTTTGGAAAAGATTTAATTTCCAGGTCTTTGCCTAGGCTTTTTGGTTTATGGAAATGAAAAATGTTGGAGATACAGAACACCCAGTGGAAAAAAGTTATCCGGTCTAGATGTTCTTTTTTATTGAAATTTCTGGATATGTTGCTCAAGCAGGAAGCTCCAGATTCACCTCCAAGCATTTTGATGTGTCACAATATGTGGAAATGTCATTATTATAGCTGTGGACAGGGGTGGGTGTTATACCTTAACATTTGGTGGAACTGACTGCCATTCTTCATGCATTTACATCTTAATGATTTCAAAGAGTAATGGTAATGGGGTAATGGATTCCAATGGATAATGGATTTCATGAATCCATAGCACTTAATTTTTAAAAAGGTCTTTGGTCAATATTTATTTTTACTTTGGGACAGCAGTGTCAGAGTCTAAATGGCATCTCCTTATTTATAGCACAGCCCCATGCATGTTTACCCAGAAGCAATTCCCACTGAGCTGAGTGAGACTTAGTACCTAGGAAGTTAGGCAGGCTGATACAATAGGTATTAGAACACTGCAATATGTAAAAGAAATTACAATAAATAACTAGTGACTGTAACAAGCTTTTAAGCAGTAGACAAAGCCTGCTTGTGGCCATAACTTTATCTATTTCTATGTCTAGTTCTTTCTAACATCATTTATCTCCTAAACTTTATAACTAGTGATGGGAATATGTAGGAAAATAATAATAATAATAATAATAATAATAATAATAATAATAATAATAATAATAATAATAATAAATTATCAAGAGATAGAGTTGGGTGTCATCGGCATACTGATGGCAACCCAGCCCAAAACTCCGGACAAGCTGGGCGAGGGGGCGCATAAAGATGTTAAAAAGCATCGGGGAGAGAATCGCACCCTGAGGCACTCCACACACCAAGGAGTGGCGCGATGACAATTCCCCCCAAGCGCCACCCTCTGTTCCCGACCAGAGAGAAACGAGTGCAGCCACTGAAGGACTGTGCCCTGGATCCCCACGTCGGCAAGGCGGTGGTTCAGGAGTTCGTGATCGACCATGACGAAGGCTGCTGACAGGTCTAGGAGAATCAGCAGCCCCGACCCGCCTCGATCCAGCTGCCTGCGGAGATCATCTGTTAGGGCGACCAGAGCCGTCTCGGTCCCATGACCAGCACGGAAGCCGGACTGGAATGGATCCAGAGCCGATGTTTCATCCAGAAACCTACCAAGCTGTTCAGCAACCGCTCTCTCAATCACCTTACCCAGGAATGGAAGATTCAAAACTGGGCGGTAATTGGATA
This sequence comes from Podarcis vaucheri, assembly GCF_965113315.1. Taxonomy (NCBI): domain Eukaryota; kingdom Metazoa; phylum Chordata; class Lepidosauria; order Squamata; family Lacertidae; genus Podarcis; species Podarcis vaucheri. The sequence goes on along the minus strand of NC_138761.1, from coordinate 69,077,127 downwards.
GATCTAAGGGATCTAATGATGTTTTCTTTAAGAGCGGACACACCACTGCCTCCTTCAGTTCCCCTGGGAATATCCTGGTGCCAAGGGACAAATTGTATTCTGCTCTGGTCTCTGCTCTGGTCTGCTCTGTATTCTGCTCTGGTCAGACCTCACCTGGAATACTGTGTCCAGTTCTGGGCACCACAGTTCAAGAAGGACACTGACAAACTGGAACGTGTCCAGAGGAAGGCAACCAAAATGGTCAAAGGCCTGGAAACGATGCCTTATGAGGAACGGCTAAGGGAGCTGGGCATGTTTAGCCTGGAGAAGAGGAGGTTAAGGGGTGATATGATAGCCATGTTCAAATATATAAAAGGATGTCATATAGAGGAGGGAGAAAGGTTGTTTTCTGCTGCTCCAGAGAAGCGGACACGGAGAAATGGATCCAAACAACAAGAAAGAAGATTCCACCTAAACATCAGGAAGAACTTCCTGACAGTAAGAGCTGTTCGACAGTGGAATCTGCTGCCAAGGAGTGTGGTGGAGTCTCCTCCTTTGGAGGTCTTTAAGCAGAGGCTTGACAACCATATGTCAGGAGTGCTCTGATGGTGTTTCCTGCTTGGCAGGGGGTTGGACTTGATGGCCCTTGTGGTCTATTCCAACTCTATGATTCTATGATTCTAAATTGATGATATGACCCAGGGGGCCCACACCTCGTCTGGACACGCTCTAATCAGCCAAGATGGGCACGGGTCAAGAGGACAGGTGGTGGGCTTTCCAGCTTGGAGGAGTCTGTCCACATCGGCTGGGGATATCCGGTCAAAGTGGTCCAATACTGGACCCGAGGACAGTTGAGGGGCCTCCAGTTCCTTTATTGTATCCAAATTGGCAGGGAGGTCATGGTGGAGCAACAGGACCTTCTCCGCAAAAAAGCTCGCAAATGCCTCACAGCTGTGTGTCAAATTGTTATTTAAATTTGGCTGTCCTTCAAGGGACGCCAAAGACCTAATTATACTAAATAATTGCGCCGGGCGAGAGCTAGCGAAGGCAATGGAGGCCGAGAAGTAGGACTTCTTAGCGGCCTTCACTGCCATCTCATAGGTTTTCATAAAAACCCTATAAGATGTTCTTGAGGCTCTGTCACGGGCACCCCGCCATACTCGCTCTAGCTGTCTGAGGTCCCGCTTCATTTTCCGAAGCTCCTCAGTAAACCAGGGAGCCCGGTTTCTGCGGGGTCGCAGAGGCCGCCTAGGTATGATCTCATCAATGGCTGCTAGGAGCTGGATATTCCAGCCCTCAACAAGCTCAGTCAATGAGTCGCCAGGGAGAACAAGGTCCCGCAAGGCCTGACGGAATCTATCAGGGTCCATCAGCCTCTGCGGGCGAGCCCAAATTGGCTCGCCACCTAAGCAGGGTGGGGCTGGAAAATCAATCCTGGCTTTCAGAGCGTAGTAATCAGACCATGGCACCTTCATCGAAGGAGACATGATCACATCTATACCGATGCCCAAGATCAAATCCAGCGTGTGGCTTGCTTGATGTGTGGGGCCCGAAACAAACTGGGAGAGCCCTAGTGTCGCCATGGAAGACACCAGGTCCAGAGCCTGTGAGGAGGGAGTGGCATCAGCATGGATGTTGAAGTCCCCCAATACCAATAGGTTAGGCAACTCCAAGGCCCAGCCGGCCACCGCCTCCAGCAGGTGTGACAGGGTGGCTGCTGGTGCGCTAGGTGGCCGGTACACCAGCCAGGCAGCCAAGCTCACCTCGGAGCTCCACACTAGGCCAACACATTCAATGCCGGATAGATGGCGATGGTAGAGCCCTGAAAGAACAATCTTCCTGGATTAATAATGCCACCCCTCCCCCCCGGCCCACAGTCCGCGACTGGTGGAGGACGGAGAAATCCGGGGGCGCCATTTCTCGTAAGGTAACTGTTGCCCCTTCGCGTACCCAGGTCTCCGTCACACAAGCCAGGTCAACCCCCTGCGAGGTGAAGAAATCTCGCAGGGTGGCGGTTTTGTTGCCTATAGACCTGGCATTGCACAACACCAGTGACGGAAGTGAGTAATCCTTGCTCACCCTACCTTCGTCCCTCGGGATGGGGCGCAGATTGGAAGGGGTACGTGCATATCCGTATCTCGATCCCCTTCGCCTATGACATCTGCCCCCACCGCCATACCTCCCTCGCCCCACTACGGTAGCAATCCTGAGCCTCAAACCAACCTCCATGTACAAAATAGAAAAACAAATCAAACCAAAAACAATTGTACCAAACAAAACAAATCCCCACCCCACTCAATATCCAACCCCAAACCAAACCAAACCAAACCAAAATAAAAATACATCAATAAAAACCACCGTTCATGGTGGTACAACAAAGTAAAAAGTAAAAACCCCTTTAAAACACTACAGGAGGGAGCGGCCTTCCTCAACACCCACAGTGCAGCAGCAGCAGCAGTGTCACAGTGCCTCAATGAGGCCTCCCAAAGCCGTGGCAGTGGTGAGTCAGTCTGGGCCCCGGCCCCTGAGCCAGGTGGAATTAGCCTGAGGAGGGAGCGGCCTTCCCCAACTCACAGTGCAGCTGTATTATGGAGTTTGTGGATGACTGTCAACCCCACAACCTCTCTTCCCAGCTGGTTTTGGCCACTTTTATTTCCTTTGTTCCTCTCCCCTTCCACACTTGCTCTCCATTCTCTGCCTCATCAGATCAGTCTCTTGCCTTTTCCCACCTCCACTTCTATTTCAGCTGTGGCCTTTCCGTCTGAAGTCAGCCACCAATGTATATTTAAATATACATTTAAATATAAGCATAGAGATGAACTGTAGCTGGGTTAGAGGTAGCCCATCAAAATTTGGCTTTGCCTCCTCGCCCATTTTCTTGGCCTCTACATCCTGCAACTTGTCACTTCCCGCCCCCCTTTTACTGCCCTTGCCACCTGATAGGCCAAATTAAATATCTTATAGCCATTTTGAAATTTGCAAAATAGGCCAATTAAGCAATTGCTGTTTAGAATGCTTGGTCATGCAAAAATGGATACACTGGTTGATGATGCCACAACTGCCCTTTAACTCGGCTCCTAACAGTTGTAACAGTTCTCTCTCAGGCAAAATCTCACATGTTATCCATATATGTTATATCCACTCTACCATTGTTATCTTTCTGAAGGTAGCTCTCTTGCCCACGGCAGTGAAGCAGTTCAGCAGGGATAAGGCTGGAAAATAGATCCTCTCATTTTTGAACATCTGAAATTTTATGGTAGAAGATGAAACTAAACTAGCTTTGAAATTTGCTTACCTTTCTTTTTGACCGGTGGTTGGATTCCTTCTAAAAAGAGAGAGAGAGAAAACATAAAGTAAGGTTAGTTTACAGTTTAGGTATATTTCAATAAACTGTTCTTCTGCATTCCAGGCATAAGCTGTTCATGTAAAAGTAAGTTATATTGGATCCACTTCTGTATGGATAGAGGATGAGGTTATGCATTAGTGGCTACCTTTTGTATCTGAGACACTGTGCTGAGAAACACAAGCAGGAGATGGCTATTGCTCTCACGTTCTCCACAGGCATTTGGTTGGCTACTGTGAGATCAGGATGCTAGACAGGATGAGCCTTTGGTTTCACCTAGAGGGGATCTTCTTCTGCAGAGTCAGGGTACTAATTGCCAATGCTTTCTCTTTTACCATTAAGCATTGCTTTAGTATTAGTATCTCTGAGATAGTGAGATAGGAACTGATACCTGGGCACAGGAAAATATACAATAATGTGTTAGGGATTGGCTAGGCAATAGAACAGGGATGGGAAACCTGTGTCCCTCCAGCTGTTGTTGAACTCCAACTCCCATCAGCCCCTGCCAGCATGGGCAGTGGTCAAGGATGGGAATTGTAGTCCAGCAACACTTGGGGGCAGGGCACAGGTTCACCACCGCCCCTGCTGTAAATGAAGGCCCTATCCACCTATCTCAGCTCTACATTCCCATCTGAGGGGGGGGGGGAATGCAGAAATCAGAATGGCTCCCCTTGTGATCATAGCTCTCCTGTCTGAAGTTTTCATGAAGGCGGGAGCTGAGCCACCCTCGCTCTGCTACACTCTCGCATGTCACTTGAACTTGAATTCTCATTGTTGGCTGATTCTTCCTACCTCATTCTCACTTCCTCTTAGCTCAATAGATTCAATATATTACATTACAGTACTCCTCTTCTGTGCCTTAAATAGTTGTGTAGGAGGGAGATCTTCAAGAAGCTGATATTTTCCTGTCATAGTACTTCAGGAGAAGTGACACTTGTTATGTTATACGATGTGTTATAGGGTTAGATCCAGACTCGCCTTCCATTCACAGAAGAAGGACTGAGATCCAGCAGAGGCTCCTGCTGTTCTTGAGGGTCTCCCAACCCCCCACAAGAGTTTCATTTGTTTGTTTGTTTGTTTGTTTTGAGCATCCAGTGGGCTATAGGGGAAAGAGGGGAATTAGTGAATATTCCTCCCTCCTTTTCTTCCAGTAGAGCATGGGTAGAGTTCTGGATCAAGCCCACAGTTTATTTCTTTGCTGGCATTCAGCTAAAAAAAATGTGGTATGTATATTCAAAATTCAAACATACAGCAAACTATACCTGATACTGCTTATTTTCCTTCTGTATAACAACAAGAGGAACAGAAGGCATGTCCTCTGTTGATTCTGGCAACCATGTTTCCTTTCCATCCCTGCTCAGTATATTGTATTGTGTTCTTCAATCTTGGATCCCCCATATTTTACTGCAACTCATGTAATCCCCAGCCAGCTTAGCCAGTGGTCAGGGGTGGTAGGAGCTCCAGTCCAACTACATCTAGGAACCCAAGGTTGAAGAACACTGGTATATTGCACTGTCTCAAGGCCAGGTATAAGCTTTGAATGATAGCACAGGCACATTTTTTGTGCTAATTTCTGTACCATTTAAATTGTCCCTCTTCAGCACTCAGTAAGGTGTCCTGTAATATCAGGGACCAAGGCTTTTGGTGCCAATAGGAGGCTGTTCAATCTGATTGAAAACGGATCAGGAACCATTAAGGGCAGACTTTCCCAAATAAAAATGTGGGTTTGTTTTCATTTCATTCTAGTCTCCCCTCTGTTCTGTTAAGATAACAAGTCCTGACGACTTGAGCAATGAGTTCCCAAGTATTTCTGCCATGCTCTTTTGCTTGTCAGTCTGTGTATTTGTTCAAGGGACTTAGGGAAACAATCTCTCATTTTTTCCTGCTTCTTTGGGGCTTATTGCCTATAACAGCTGGAAAATAGGCAGAATCCAATATGCTTTTTCCTAATACAGTGAAGGGGGTGGAGGGAATCTGCTCTTGAATTAATAAATGCCAGGCTGCTAAAGATATGGGAACTCTGCCAGAAAAAACAAACAAACAGAGCAGTCTAATTCAGGTGTTGTTATTGCAGGTTAGCATTTCATAGGATGCTCTGAAAATGAACTCTAGTTGCAAACCCTTTGGAGCTTAGTAGCTTGTGTGCATGTATTGTCTCCATTAAGCAGTATCCCTTTGACACTCACATTCAGCAGTCCAGCTTGATACTCCATGTGTACAGCACAGGAACAAACTATCCTACATGCCATGCGAATGATTTTAATCTACAGAGAGGATGCTCAATTAGTAGAAAGATGTATGTAATTAGCAATAAGCACTGGCAGCATACAGCTGCATTGTTCCTGCCTAATACCCATCTAATCAAACAAAGCATGTGACCTTTTATAAAGATGTGCAAAACCAACCTTTTATTTTCAAGGAAGGCGCCACTTCACCTAAACCAAGAGAGAAAAGAATAACCAGATGAATAGCAGCATAATCATATATTAGCAATATATATATATATATATATATAGGTTTTGGTGTCTTCGGGTGTCTTCCCGTGTAAGAGTCGGGGTGTCTGGGCGACGTTTCGACGAGGTCTCACTCGTCATCTTCAGGCTGGTGCTTTCGGCTTCTTGTTACTGGAACAGAGCAGAATCTGGTGTTTGAGTTCCTATAAATACTGTTGAGGGGTGTGGTGTATAGCCTCCAACGTTCTGGGCAGAGAGGAAGTTCCTAGATTAGTGTGCCTTTTCTTCTTTTGTTCCTTAATTACTTGAGGGATATCTTGAGTGATTTCATGAGTGATATTCTGAATACCACTGGGTGGGTCATTAAGTGTAGATTACTTAATTACACTTAATCTACACTTAATGACCCACCCAGTGGTATTCAGAATATCACTCATGAAATCACTCAAGATATCCCTCAAGTAATTAAGGAACAAAAGAAGAAAAGGCACACTAATCTAGGAACTTCCTCTCTGCCCAGAACGTTGGAGGCTATACACCACACCCCTCAACAGTATTTATAGGAACTCAAACACCAGATTCTGCTCTGTTCCAGTAACAAGAAGCCGAAAGCACCAGCCTGAAGATGACGAGTGAGACCTCGTCGAAACGTCGCCCAGACACCCCGACTCTTACACGGTAAGACACCCGAAGACACCAAAACCAAAACCTACATTCCTGTACCCGTGAAAATCTACGAAAGCATATATATATATATATATATATATATATATATATATATATATATATAACTCCATCTGGGTTATCTTCATATTTAAATGCACTCAAGCATTATGAGTTCGACAATCAAAATAGAAAGACTGAGAGATTTTTTTTCTGATGCTTCTATTTTCATATGTAGATCACGGAGTTTGTAGCTTTTTTGGGCTCGCACATAATGAGAGGCTTAATGGGAGTTTGAACATTATACCCATGTGGGTCAAGATACATGTGGGTCACATACACTGGAACTGCCTCCCACAATTTCCTATTCCAATAGCACTCTTTGTGCTCCCCCAAAGGTACCACTCCCCCAACTCAGGTGGGGTGAAGTTGGATGAAGGGACTGCAAAATTCCCCATATTTTTGGATCCCAAAGAGAACATTGATGCCTTGATAACCTGAAATGTGAAACTGTAAGAACTAGTCATCATGTATTGAGTCATCACATATTTCTTCCTAAATTTAGAATTACTGAAATCCAAACAGACCATATCCTTTTTAGAATGTAGAACAAAACTAAAAATAAAACAAAAATGTATTCCATGCTAACTCTTAAAAGGTATAGGATCTCTTTCAGATTCAGGGCTTGATAAAAGTTAATCTCCCAATCCAGATTTTCTAGGAGGAGTTCATAATGTGAAGTTCTTAAAGTCATAAAAGTAGCCCTGAAGTTATTGTTCTTAGCTGTCTTGGCTTTGATAAATTATGACAGGCTTTCTATAATGTTCACGTTTCCCTTTGCAAGTGTGTTTGCATTATTGCATTACCTTTGTGTTTATTTCATGATTTATACATAGTATGCTTTTCCCCAGAAGCAGTTTCTGAGATTAGACCAGAGCCTCAAAAGCCTATTGTTGATGCATTCAAAACTAAAAAATTAAAAATTCTATTTCAAGTTTGTCAAGGATTATATTGAGGAACTGCAGAAGTACACAACAAAATAGGGTCTAGTGTCAGCAAGACCTGCTGGTTAGTATTCACATGTAATTCTTATTTAAGAGCTCTGTGGTGGGAAAAACTGGGTACTACTTCAAACTGATGAATCTTATTTGGAGGAACTCATTTTTTTAATTCCAGCTGGGTTTTAATTGTATTTCTTTTGAAGAGTGCTTTCTGAAGCTACAAAGGAAAACAGTCATACCTCGAGTTGAATGTGCTTCGGGTTGAGCGCGTTTGAGTTGCGCTCCACAGCAACCTGGAAGTAATGGAGCGCATTACTTCCGGGTTTCGCCACTCACGCATGTGCAGACGGTCAAAATGATGTTATGTGCATGCGCAGAAGCGGTGAAACGCGACCCGCGCAATCGCAGTCATGTCTTACATTTGGATCCCGTTTGCATCTCGAGGTACCACTGTAATGACTAGAATCACAGAATTGGAAGGGCCCATGAGGGTCATTTAGTCCAACCCCCTGCAATGCAGGAATCTTTTGCCCAATGTGGTGCTCGAACCCTTGACCCTGAGATTAAGAATCTTATGTTCTACTGGCTGAATAATAGGCATTACATACGTCACCTGTGACCCAAGTACCTATCCACTACAAAACTGATTATCTTTTGATGTTCCATTAACAGAGTGTCACAGTAGACTGCAGTCAGGGGTAATGCATTTTAATTACAATCCTAAAGCAATAGAAACACATGCCTACAGAGGCTTTTGATTATTTTGCCCAAGTTGCTGGCTATGTTTACCTGCATTGCAGGAGTTTTTAAAGTGAAATTAACAAAAGGTTTTAAAAAGTGCTAGTTATGTGCCAAGGAGTTCCATTAGAGTTGCACAGGAGACAACAGATATCAGCTTTTTACTTCTTCTGTTTAAGTAGCCCCTGTCACATTGCAACAAAATAATCAAAAGCCTCTTTGGGCTTGCAGAGTTAGTTGTGCAGTTTCCCTGGATTCCGGCCAGTGTTTTTATTGCCTAGACCACAGGTAGCACATTAGAACTCAACTGCTATTGTCAGTTCCAGCCACAATGCCAACTACTGCTCAGTATCAAATACAAGGTTGGTCTTTGAATTCTAATGTATCCAGTGCCCATTCATTGCTCAAAGGGTATACAAAATTAAGTAGAGAGCCTTGGGAATAGTTGCTACTGCTCCTTGAAGTTAATTCTTTGGCTGTATGCTTGCATTGTACTTTTCCAGTTTTTGTATAATCTAGCACAACTAGAGTTTTAAGTAAAAATAACAGCAACATTGTAATTCTGGCCTCCTTTCCATAAATGGAGCATTAAATACCATACAAGAGCTATTCAAATGAGAGGCCAGCTGTCAGGCTATAGTGCTCACTTGGTGAATTCTTGCCTCTTAGCTATCTATTTTGCTTGACCCTACTGGACAGCAGGATAAGAATGCAGCTGTACAAAACCAATCACTTGAAAGCATCAGAATACCTCTTTCGCTCTCATCTTCATCTTCAAATATGAGGTCGGTCAATAATGAAAGAAAGCCATACACCCAGTCTGTTGTTTCTTCCACTGCACCATGTACGAGTCTCAGTGGATCAGTGGTGAGCTTGTTTACAGATTGCCCTGAATGCAAAATATAAAGAAGAGAAGTTTGGGAAATAATACACATTAATTTGACTGACTGATTTGTTTTTATTGGATTTGATTTGATATGTTAATTAGATGTTCTTATTGGAAAATTAATGAACACTTTTTTTAAAAAAAATTGACTGACTGATTGATAGCTTTTTGATTAAAAAAAGTTGAATTCTCTAAAAAGTTGACTTTGATGAAGCAATCCTAAATGTGTGGGTGCCTTTTCTTTTGCAGACAACAGATGTGATCCACAAAAATGTGAGCATATTTAAGGGCACCAATAATTTGCCCCTGGCCAGATATGCTAAATACACAGGCAGGTTGTTGCGTACCTGATACCACAGACCTTGTTTTGGATCAGGAAGAGTATCTTTAAAAAGTGAAGTGCCCTAACAAATAATCTGGTTACCATTTGACGGCTTTACTACCTCAGCTCAGTTCCTATAACCTCAGGGTAGCTAAGATCAGAAGTCACGTTAGTATAAACCCAATTGGCTTGTTGCTGAATTAGTGATTCTGCCATTGCAACTCAACTTCTAACAGATATTCTTCTTCAGTCTTCCAGGAAACAAACTTTCTTGCTTCCCATTCCACAGATGGATACAACCCGAACCAATTTGCTGTTTATTAAAATGCCACATGGATTCTATTTGCACATCTTCAGAGAACCAAAACTTTGGCCTAGAGGAAGCCTGTCTATGTATCTGGTATAGACTGGAATAAACCATTGTTATGCTTCCATTATTTGTACAATACTGTATAAAACATATGGAATGAAAAATAAAATATAATGAAAAACAAAATCTGATTAAGAGACTTATAAGTCAGCTGTGATACAACCGTGCAAAGGGAGGAGCCTGCGGAAGGCAGAACTGTGGTAAACAAAAGGGGAATAGCACTAGGAATGGTATGTGAGATATACGCATGTACATACATACATACATACATACATATACAATCCTGGGTGTCCAGGTTGGTAGGTCAGCAATAAAACAATAAATCACCCAAGGCCAGTGAAGTTAAATCTTTATTCAAGGGAACAAATCACAGCTCAGGCCTAATAGTCTCAGCAACTCTTGCCAGGAGGTCTTGCCCCAATGAAGCAGTTGCGATGACTGAAGGTCCACACCTTCCCTCCGCTCTCTAAGGCTCCTCTCCTGGTTACTTCCACAGCAGCCTTAGGCGTTGCCTTCTTGCCTCTTGTTCCTCTTCCCTCTTCATTTCTCTGTGTGTGCCGGGATACCAGAAGGGAGGAGAGCTGGGTGCAACAGGATGAAAAGACTTCTTCCACAGCCTGCCTGCACTCAGCTTCTGAGTCTGCACTGCTCTCTGCCACAACCTCTTCCTGCTCATTAAACCCTGTTGCCTCTTCTGCTCCTGACACCTCTTCCTCCCAGTCTGCTCGCTCTTCTCCCTCTGACCACTCACAGTCGTCCCACCACAAATCCCCTGGCTCTGAGCCTTCTTCCAGGAGCCTTGGGCTGCCCTGAAAATCAATCAAGCCCACTGAATGCTCAAAAACCTTTGAGGGAAGTTCAGAGTGTTTGAAAGGAGCATTCATATCGCCCAATTGATGCATTTACTCACCCAAAGTGGTGGTGGTGGTGGGGTTCACTGACGGGAAGAGAAGTGATGGGGTGAAGGGTTGGGGTAGCAGGTGGGAAATGATTTTAAAGGTGAAGTCTGTAAGGCTTCTCCTCTTTCAAGCAAATTATAAAGGCAAAGTCATTTACAGATGGGGATCACAGGGATTGTAGTTCAGCTCAATGATGCCCCAACAACAGAAGACATGGCCAGAATCACTTATCATAGAATCATAGAATCATAGAATAGAATCATAGAATCATAGAGTTGGAAGAGACCACAAGGGCCATCGAGTCCAACCCCCTGCCAAGCAGGAAACACCATCAGAGCACTCCTGACATATGGTTGTCAAGCCTCTGCTTAAAGACCTCCAAAGTAGGAGACTCCACCACACTCCTTGGCAGCAAATTCCACTGTCAAACAGCTCTTACTGTCAGGAAGTTCTTCCTAATGTTTAGGTGGAATCTTCTTTCTTGTAGTTTGGATCCATTGCTCCGTGCCCGCTTCTCCGGAGCAGCAGAAAACAACCTTTCTCCCTCCTCTATGTGACATCCTTTTATATATTTGAACATGGCTATCATATCACCCCTTAACCTCCTCTTCTCCAGGCTAAACATGCCCAGCTCCCTTAGCCGTTCCTCATAAGGCATCGTTTCCAGGCCTTTGACCATTTTGGTTGCCCTCCTCTGGACACGTTCCAGTTTGTCAGTGTCCTTCTTGAATTGTGGTGCCCAGAACTGGACACAGTACTCCAGGTGTGGTCTGACCAGAGCAGAATACAGTGGCACTATTACTTCCCTTGATCTAGATGCTATACTCCTATTGATGCAGCCCAGAATTGCATTGGCTTTTTTAGCTGCCGCGTCACACTGTTGGCTCATGTCAAGTTTGTGGTCAACCAAGACTCCTAGATCCTTTTCACATGTACTGCTCTCAAGCCAGGTGTCACCCATCTTGTATTTGTGCCTCTCATTTTTTTTTGCCCAAGTGCAATACTTTACATTTCTCCCTGTTAAAATTCATCTTGTTTATTTTTGCCCAGTTCTCTAATCTGTCAAGGTCGTTTTGAAGTGTGATCCTGTCCTCTGGGGTGTTAGCCACCCCTCCCAGTTTGGTGTCATCTGCAAATTTGATCAGGATGCCCTTGAGTCCATCATCCAAGTCGTTGATAAAGATGTTGAATAAGACCGGGCCCAAGACAGAACCCTGTGGCACCCCACTAGTCACTCTTCTCCAGGATGAAGAGGAACCATTGATGAGCACCCTTTGGGTTCGGTCAGTCAGCCAGTTACAAATCCACTGAGTGGTAGCATAGTCAAGACCGCATTTTACCAGCTTCTTTACAAGAATATCATGGGGCACCTTGTCAAATGCCTTGCTGAAATCAAGGTAGGCTACATCCACTGCGTTCCCTTCATCTACCAGGCTTGTAATTCTGTCAAAAAACGAGATCAGGTTAGTCTGACATGACTTATTTTTCAGAAATCCATGCTGACTATTGGTGATCACAGCATTCCTTTCTAGGTGCTCACAGACTGTTTGCTTAATGATCTGCTCCAGAATCTTCCCTGCTATTGATGTCAGACTGACTGGGCGGTAATTATTTGGGTCCTCTCTTTTCCCCTTTTTGAAAATAGGGACAACATTTGCCCTCCTCCAGTCTGCCGGGACTTCGCCTGTTCTCCAGGAATTCTCAAAGATGACTGCCAGTGGTTCTGAGATCACATCTGCCAGTTCTTTTAATACTCTTGGATGCAGTTCATCTGGCCCTGGAGACTTGAATACATCTAAACTAGCCAAATATTCTTGTACTATCTCCTTAGTTATTCTGGGCTGTGTTTCCTTTGCTGAATCATTTGCTCCAAATTCTTCAGGTCGGGCATTGTTTTCTTTATCGGAGAAGACTGAGGCAAAGAAGGCATTGAGTAGTTCAGCCCTTTCTGTGTCCCCTGTTTGCATTTCACCATCTTCTCCTCTGAGTGACCCCACAGTTTCTTTGTTCTTCCTTTTGCTACGAACATACCCATAAAAGCCTTTTTTGTTGCTTTTAACCTCTCTAGCAAGCCTGAGTTCATTCTGTGCTTTAGCTTTTCTGACTTTGTGTCTACATGTGCTGGCTATTTGTTTGAATTCCTCTTTGGTGGTTTCCCCCCTTTTCCATTTCCATCAGAAGGAGGAGAGGGGTGTATCTGCATCACTTGCTATCTCATCCTGTTTCAACATGGTTATTCTTCCCATCACCTTGCCTTGGGAGAGGGGAACAAGGTAGCAGATGGTGCAGGGCTTGGAGTGAAAGCAGAACTGAAGTGGGGAGGCAGCTCAGTGTTGATTGTGTGCCTGCCATGATACAAGAATTCAAACAGGAGTGTTGAATTTTCAAACCCACCTCTAGTTTTTAGCCTTACCAATTATTATTATTATTATTATTATTCTGCTCAAGCAAGGTAACCAAATGCAATAGAAAATAGTGCTTCAGCAACTGCAGTTCTTCTTACATTTGTAACACCATGGACGTACTCTGGGGAGGCACCTGCCAAAATGCCCCCATATGCAAACTATTGTTGCAATATGTTGCACTTGGGGTTTCCTTTCCTTCAAAAACAGCTCAGAATTTCTAGTTGGTTCAAAATAGGGTTACTGGAGCTGGCTGATGAATAACATTCAACTAGTACTTTTCCACCTACACCAGACTCATTTCAAAGTGTTTATGCTGTTCTTTAAACTCCTAAACAGCTTTGTCCAGAGCACCTCAAATACTGTCACCTTCCTGGACTCTTAGGTCATCTGCAGAGGCCCCTCTCAGGCTGTCCTCACCATTTAAGGTCCTGTTTGGTGGCAGTGGCACCTTGTTTCTAGAATGTCTTCCCTAGATAGGTTCCCCTTGCACCTACTTTATGATCCTCCACAGCACAGGTCTTGCTGCTGCCGTTTTTACGCATTTTAGTTTTGTGTTGTTTTATTTTTGCTTTAATAGTTATGGTTTAATTGCTCTTCTTGTTCACCACCCAAAGGATGTTAGATATTGGGCAGTATGTAAATATTCTTATTAAATAGTCTTAATACTAGTAGAAATAAGTAATAAATTAAAGATACAAGAGTCTGGTCTTATTTCCAGCAGAGGAGCAATATTAAACTCTGCAATTATGCACATACCGTTATCATTTTCTTTTTCACAATTGTGATACCTAAGTATTCAGAAAACCACATACAAATATGTTTTCTTGTTAACTGTATACCTAATGTTCACAACAAATACTAGTACCACCACTTCAGCACCTTAAGCTCCTTATGAATTAAAATATATACCACATAATTTGTGAGTTATTCGAAGAAAACCATAAAAGGTTCTCAAAAAGAGGTAGAAAATGAAGGTTAAAATAAAATGCTGAAAGAAGAAGTAGATAGATAGATGATAGATAGATATAGATAGATTGATGGTAGATGATAGATGATAGATAGATAGATAGATAGATAATAGATGATAGATGATAGATGATAGATGATAGATGATAGAAATAATGACATATAAGTACTCTAATAAAATATGGCATAATGAATTTAATGTTTTAAGAACAGTGTTTGATATGGGTGCACAGTAATAAATTGGCTTCTTGCTGCCCAACAAATGGCTGATGGAATGGGAGGAGAGCCAGTCCCCACCCCTTCTAAGATAGGTATCTGATGTTGCAAACCTGACACACTAATTCCAAATCCAGTCTCAGGCTTCATTTGCAAATGATCTCAATAGCTATGATTCAACTCCAGAAACCATGTGCATAGCACATCTTTGTGTATATGGTACTTCATCCAACAAGAAAACACACACACAAAAGCCTGCCCAGTTCTACACATACATCACCTTTGATAGAATGCAGAGATCGTCAACACACTATGTCAGGTGTGGGGAACCTTTGCCCCCCACCCCGCTGTTGCTGAACTACAACTCCCATCAGCCCCAGCAAGCATGACCAGTGGCCCTATGTTGTTTTAAAGGGCATTAAAATGACTTTTCTTTTATAAAAAAATAAGAAGATGGCATTTACGTGCAAATAAACCCTATCTATTAATTATATTTATACCACCCTTTCCCCCAATGAACTAAGAGCAGCTTACGTGTAATTCCCAGGTGTCTTCGGTTCAGCATTTGAACTGGATTTTTTCAACCATTCTCAGAGCTCAGTTACAGTGTACTTAAGCTGAAGTATTTAATGTGATTTAATGCCAATTCGCAAATGTACACATAATATTTGTTTTCTCTCCACGACGACTTCCCACTGAGTGTGCAAATTGACTCCATTTACAAGCATTGTGTTTGAAGTGCTATGAAAGTTTGCTTTGTGCTGCTTGACTTGCTATGGTTCATTCATGCATGCAAGCCCCTATTTAATTTTACAGTTATCAAATATAAATAAATGGATGTGTGACCCAGTCCTAATAGCTCCATTCTCTTCAATCCGACTACATTGGCTTAATATTTAAGTCTTAAATCTCCCTCCCGTTCTTCCTTAACTGCTTTGTGGATCGGCACTTCAGTCGGATTTACTCCTTTTACCTCAGAGCATTTAGTTCCCAACAATGTATACTGCAGGTTTATTATGGAGTGTCTACATAATTCCTGTAATTTGGAAAAACAAAAACAAAAACCCTTTGCAGCAGTTGTGCAACTCAATACGATCAAAGAGCATGACAGATATGTTTGAAATGTGGAAAAAAAATAAAATGGGTTCCTTGCCTCTAGGGATCTCAGCTTTCCCCACATCTTTGTCAATATCAAGTTGATGTATTCCTATGAGAACAAAATACACATGAAGTAAGAGTAAGAAGAGGAAAAGTTAAACCTGCCTTCCCAACCCCCTCCCCTGTTGGCTTCCCACTACCCAGTCCTTCTACTGCCTTCCCAACCCCTCCCCCCAAGGATTACTGCGCAGTGGGGTTTAGGGGCTCACTTGTTATTATTCTTATGGGCATCCAGGAACACTGCAAAGCAAATGTCTGCCTGGAGCCAT
The DNA here is from genome assembly GCF_965113315.1 of Podarcis vaucheri. NCBI lineage: Eukaryota > Metazoa > Chordata > Lepidosauria > Squamata > Lacertidae > Podarcis > Podarcis vaucheri. Next base: position 69,061,459 of record NC_138761.1, on the reverse strand, counting down.
CTACCATCTTTATATCCCAAGGATACCTATGGGGCCCCAAAGGCATTCTGGGAAATGAATATGATAGGGGATAGGGACCAGTGCTTCACTTTGAAATGATCCCAGCTACCCAGAGGGAGGGGGGGAAACCTAAAAATCAAAAGGAGTTTTGCTGGGCAGCAAGGATGGTATCTGTAGGTGCTGTGGCAGCAACAGCTGCTGCACTGGGAATCCCAGGGTAAGGCTACATACATTTTATATATGCCATTTTATCTATCCCCTAAATTTTCCTGGTGAATGCTACACTTCCAATCTACAGGTCAATTTTGAAGATACACTGAAGAAATGGGGAATTCAGAAACAGGGCCTGTTACACGTAGGAAAGCAGGGTCGTATTTCACTTCAGTTGCAAGGTAATTGGAGCTGTTACATGTTATAAGTGAAGACCAATGGAAACATCTTCCGCAATATTTGCACATTTCACCAGAAGACCAATCTCTGGATTTGGGCCAGGGAAATGCTTCCAAATTTTCCTATGGAATGAAATATTACATGATATAAGGCTGTACAAAGTCCTTAACAGCTTGGGACCAGTTGACTTACAAGGTTGCCTTGGGCACTTGATAGCTTCAGTCTGTGGAACTGGCACTACTACAGGTGCCCCATGATACTCTGTGCACAGTTGTAAGAAATTATTATTTTAGTGTGGCAGCAGCTACACTTTGGATCTCTATGCCTACTGACATCAGACTTTTGCTGTACTCTTTCTAGTACATGCTTAAAACATTTTTGTTGAGGCAAGTCTCTCCAGAGACATAGATGTTGATGAATTTTAATCTCTTTTACTGTTAATTTTAATAGCTTTTAAATTTTAAAAATTGATCTAAATGATTAATGTCAATTTAAACTGTTTTAATTGACCATTTTATAGTTCTTCTAAACTGCTTAGAAGTTTTGTTACAATTAAGCTGCATATAAACTTTGTTATATACAATAAAATAAAATATGATAAAATAAGGTAAGATGACATGTTATATAGCTGGATCTGCAAATACAGGTCTATGCAGGGCTTTGTGGATAAAAGTTTACTTGCCTGATTCTCAAGGCTGGCTAGTTCTGCATTCCACATATTAGCTACATGAGATCCAGCCACCTTGGAAAATAGGCAAAGAACCAAGGAAGAGAATCATTCCACCTGAAGTTCCAGACCTTCAAGATTCTTAATTGTCAAAATAGCTGGATGGTCCAGCATATAAGCAAGTTTTATCTGTCCCTTTGCTACCTCCAATTATCAGTACTAGATTAGGGCTGAAACAAACGCAAATAGACAAATTCACTTTCAAAATGCATTTGAAAGTCACACCACAAAGTTCACAATGCCTGCAGAATCAACAAAGAGTCGCTTTAAAAACAAACCCCCTGTAAAGCAGGAATATGCAGTTGTCCCATAATGGGATTGAACCTGCAACTTTGGCATTATCCGCACTACACTCTAACTAACTGAGCTATCTATGTCTGGTCATAGGCAGAATTAGATCTGCCAGAAGTTCCATTTCTTTCTTTCTTTCTGAATTTAAATCAGACTTCTTATTATTTTTTTTTTTAAAAAGAAGTAGATACCAACCAACCCCCCCCCCCAATTAATTGCCAGTAAGTCAAGTCAAATGCAAGTTTAACATAGTATTTGAGCCATATCAGGCAAAATTCAAAATTTTGCCTTTAGAGAGCTTGTGCTGCCCATTTGCTGCAAGAAAATTGGGAATTTGCTTCGATTTTCTTTGATAAACACATTCAATATGGGCAAAGGTTTTCTTTATCTTCTAGAAATTGCTGTGAGGATTAAGCAATCCTCCATGAAACCCCAGATGGATTTGAAAACTAGTTCTCATGCTTATCATATCCAAATTGAATTAATCTGTTTCTTTGTCTGTGGTGTTCCATCACTGTTGCTGCGAGGACTGTGGTTTGGTCCAAAACGTGACAGCAAAAATTATTGTATATTCCCAAAGGAAACAGCCACACAAAATACACTTCTCCAACTCTGAATTATTTGTCTCACTTTTTCTTCCCAAGTAGCACAATCTTAAGCAGGTTTACCTGGAATTAAACTCCATTGCATTTAGTGGGCCTAGTCCACAGGTAGCCCAAATGATAACCGCCAGACACTGTGGACTACAACTCCCATTATCCCTGACCATTGACTATGTTAGCCGGGACTGATGGGAGCTGTAGTCCAAAACATCTTGAGGGCAACAGATTGGGCTTTTCCTGCCCTAGTTGGTGTGCTTAGGATTGCTGCTCAAATTATTTTAAAATAAAATCTTACATGTTTTTAGTTACTGAACTGGTAAGAGGTAGAGCCACACACTGGGGCTTCATAGTTTGAAGTACAACACACACTCTGAATGATTTCTTTTGCCCTCTGTGAGCCACAGCTGCGCCATATATTTAAGGCACTCTTATACCACTTTAGATGATGCCTTCCCCTAAAGGATCCTGGGAGCTGTAGTTTGTTAAGGATGCAGAGGTGTTTTAGGACACCCCCTCACAGAGCTACAATTCTCAGAGAAGTTTAACAATCTTCTTCACCAAGAACTCTGGGATTCTTTGGAAGAAGCCATGTCTATTAATAAAGTGGTATATAAGTGCTTTTAATGTATGGCTGATTGGTTACACAATGATGTCAGCATTACCCGGATAGAGACTTTTGCGGTCTCTCTAAAAATGTTTTGGATTCTTCCAAAGCTTTTATTCCTGGCTTTAAAAGCTGCCAAGGAAGATTAACTATCTTCATATTGATAAAGAAGTAATCAACCCAACAACAATTGTTTTCAAAGCTACAGAAAGCCCAAGAATTCACACTTTCCTAGTGATCCATTTTAGGAATGCCCTAGTAATTGTATGTTTTTACATTATGCGGATTAATGCACTACCATTTAATAGTCTGCAAAAATATAGTACTAAAACAAATTCCGCATTCAAAAGATTGTAAGGTTGGGTATAGAGGGAAAATGACGAAGATGGTGTCCCATTAGAATTCAAGTGCTATTTTCACAGATTGCCTATTACCCTCAGAGCTAAAATCTTGGAAGCACTTGACTTTCTTATATTAGAAGGTGAGATGCTTATGGAATGCTTCACTATCAAATCCCTCCACAATTTTACAGGATAAAATGTGAATTTACTTTTCTAGAAATGTTTGCTATGAGTACTGTTAGAATCCATGGCTCTTCCGGGCTGAATTTTTGAAGTGGGTAGCAGGTTGGGAGTGAAGGAAAAGGTAGTGGTACTGCAGTTGTAGAAACCTATTTTCACATCTAAGGAAGTATCTTGACCTCTTTGTGTAAATAAAAGAATTTAGCATGCATCCTAGGGTTAAGAAACCCTAGCAAGGCTCAAGTCCTCATGAAAATAATTTGATTCTCTGTTCAGCTCAGTATTTCAGCATGCCTGCTATACTAGGGGGCGGGGAAAGTACAACTTGGTACATATTGGGACAGTAGCAGTGTGTGCTTCCAATAGATGCTATAAGGTGGAGTCTATCGGAAAGGTAGGCAAGGTTTCTTTGGATACCAAAGGGATCATTACAATGCCCTCTATTGGCAGCAGATGCCTGCTGGTCTTGCACCAAGCCTAGGCATTCAGTTTTGACTGACAGGTATCCAGGAGGATCAAGACACCCTTAAAGGCCCACAGTCATGGACTGGAAGTCAATCTTCACAATTGGAGCTATTGTCCTTACAATCATTTGTGAAGATCACAGACTCCCTCAGTCTCGCCACAGAAGATTCTAATGGTTTTCAGAGCTGACAAAAGCTATTCTAATTGGCCTCCTTGTCAGCTCTGCAGTTCTAACCCATTTTGCTTTTGTACACAATTTCCCTTGTTCTTTGTCCTCTTTTCATCTCACATTCCTTTCAAACATCCCAATGCTGATCAAGTGATTTGTTTTACACTCAAGATTTCTAACTTGTGATGTCGTGTAAGCCGAACAAGATTGGCATGCTACATAGCTTTTGCCACTTACATGAAATGTGGTCTTATTTATGAATGATGCATTTGGTTCATGAATACTGTCTCATATACTTAGATACAATCCATATGCATATTTCTTTTTCTTTTCCATTTTAAATACATCTCTTATTCCATGTCCCTAACCCTAATTTTGCTTCAGTCAAATTGCACCAGGAAGGAAAGTCTGCTGAGTAACAAACAGTTATTAAGATCTACTACACAATGCAAAATTACAAATCAGTAACATTACACATTCAAAAGTTGAATGTTGGTGATTACGAGAGGTGCATAACACATTTTTCTTCTGCTGCTGCTACAATGGCTGCTACTATATAACAGTTATATAGGTCCATTGATGCCGGTATATAGCATTACCTAAACCAAATAACTAACGGTTTGAAAAATCTACAGGAGCCACATCTTATATTAAACATTAGGAAGCTAAGCAGGAAAATCTAGTGTTTTTCTGAAATTCTCCTGATCTGATTCACAGCACATATAAGTACTCTAATAAAATATGGCATAATGAATTTAATGTTTTAAGAACAGTGTTTGATATGGGTGCACAGTAATAAATTGGCTTCTTGCTGCCCAACAAATGGCTGATGGAATGGGAGGAGAGCCAGTCCCCACCCCTTCTAAGATAGGTATCTGATGTTGCAAACCTGACACACTAATTCCAAATCCAGTCTCAGGCTTCATTTGCAAATGATCTCAATAGCTATGATTCAACTCCAGAAACCATGTGCATAGCACATCTTTGTGTATATGGTACTTCATCCAACAAGAAAACACACACACAAAAGCCTGCCCAGTTCTACACATACATCACCTTTGATAGAATGCAGAGATCGTCAACACACTATGTCAGGTGTGGGGAACCTTTGCCCCCCACCCCGCTGTTGCTGAACTACAACTCCCATCAGCCCCAGCAAGCATGACCAGTGGCCCTATGTTGTTTTAAAGGGCATTAAAATGACTTTTCTTTTATAAAAAAATAAGAAGATGGCATTTACGTGCAAATAAACCCTATCTATTAATTATATTTATACCACCCTTTCCCCCAATGAACTAAGAGCAGCTTACGTGTAATTCCCAGGTGTCTTCGGTTCAGCATTTGAACTGGATTTTTTCAACCATTCTCAGAGCTCAGTTACAGTGTACTTAAGCTGAAGTATTTAATGTGATTTAATGCCAATTCGCAAATGTACACATAATATTTGTTTTCTCTCCACGACGACTTCCCACTGAGTGTGCAAATTGACTCCATTTACAAGCATTGTGTTTGAAGTGCTATGAAAGTTTTGCTTTGTGCTGCTTGACTTGCTATGGTTCATTCATGCATGCAAGCCCCTATTTAATTTTACAGTTATCAAATATAAATAAATGGATGTGTGACCCAGTCCTAATAGCTCCATTCTCTTCAATCCGACTACATTGGCTTAATATTTAAGTCTTAAATCTCCCTCCCGTTCTTCCTTAACTGCTTTGTGGATCGGCACTTCAGTCGGATTTACTCCTTTTACCTCAGAGCATTTAGTTCCCAACAATGTATACTGCAGGTTTATTATGGAGTGTCTATATAATTCCTGTAATTTGGAAAAACAAAAACAAAAACCCTTTGCAGCAGTTGTGCAACTCAATACGATCAAAGAGCATGACAGATATGTTTGAAATGTGGAAAAAAAATAAAATGGGTTCCTTGCCTCTAGGGATCTCAGCTTTCCCCACATCTTTGTCAATATCAAGTTGATGTATTCCTATGAGAACAAAATACACATGAAGTAAGAGTAAGAAGAGGAAAAGTTAAACCTGCCTTCCCAACCCCCTCCCCTGTTGGCTTCCCACTACCCAGTCCTTCTACTGCCTTCCCAACCCCTCCCCCCAAGGATTACTGCGCAGTGGGGTTTAGGGGCTCACTTGTTATTATTCTTATGGGCATCCAGGAACACTGCAAAGCAAATGTCTGCCTGGAGCCATCTACCATCTTTATATCCCAAGGATATGGGGGCCCAAAGGCATTCTGGGAAATGAATATGATAGGGGATAGGGACCAGTGCTTCACTTTGAAATGATCCCAGCTACCCAGAGGGAGGGGGGGAAACCTAAAAATCAAAAGGAGTTTTGCTGGGCAGCAAGGATGGTATCTGTAGGTGCTGTGGCAGCAACAGCTGCTGCACTGGGAATCCCAGGGTAAGGCTACATACATTTTATATATGCCATTTTATCTATCCCCTAAATTTTCCTGGTGAATGCTACACTTCCAATCTACAGGTCAATTTTGAAGATACACTGAAGAAATGGGGAATTCAGAAACAGGGCCTGTTACACGTAGGAAAGCAGGGTCGTATTTCACTTCAGTTGCAAGGTAATTGGAGCTGTTACATGTTATAAGTGAAGACCAATGGAAACATCTTCCGCAATATTTGCACATTTCACCAGAAGACCAATCTCTGGATTTGGGCCAGGGAAATGCTTCCAAATTTTCCTATGGAATGAAATATTACATGATATAAGGCTGTACAAAGTCCTTAACAGCTTGGGACCAGTTGACTTACAAGGTTGCCTTGGGCACTTGATAGCTTCAGTCTGTGGAACTGGCACTACTACAGGTGCCCCATGATACTCTGTGCACAGTTGTAAGAAATTATTATTTTAGTGTGGCAGCAGCTACACTTTGGATCTCTATGCCTACTGACATCAGACTTTTGCTGTACTCTTTCTAGTACATGCTTAAAACATTTTTGTTGAGGCAAGTCTCTCCAGAGACATAGATGTTGATGAATTTTAATCTCTTTTACTGTTAATTTTAATAGCTTTTAAATTTTAAAAATTGATCTAAATGATTAATGTCAATTTAAACTGTTTTAATTGACCATTTTATAGTTCTTCTAAACTGCTTAGAAGTTTTGTTACAATTAAGCTGCATATAAACTTTGTTATATACAATAAAATAAAATATGATAAAATAAGGTAAGATGACATGTTATATAGCTGGATCTGCAAATACAGGTCTATGCAGGGCTTTGTGGATAAAAGTTTATTTGCCTGATTCTCAAGGCTGGCTAGTTCTGCATTCCACATATTAGCTACATGAGATCCAGCCACCTTGGAAAATAGGCAAAGAACCAAGGAAGAGAATCATTCCACCTGAAGTTCCAGACCTTCAAGATTCTTAATTGTCAAAATAGCTGGATGGTCCAGCATATAAGCAAGTTTTATCTGTCCCTTTGCTACCTCCAATTATCAGTACTAGATTAGGGCTGAAACAAACGCAAATAGACAAATTCACTTTCAAAATGCATTTGAAAGTCACACCACAAAGTTCACAATGCCTGCAGAATCAACAAAGAGTCGCTTTAAAAACAAACCCCCTGTAAAGCAGGAATATGCAGTTGTCCCATAATGGGATTGAACCTGCAACTTTGGCATTATCCGCACTACACTCTAACTAACTGAGCTATCTATGTCTGGTCATAGGCAGAATTAGATCTGCCAGAAGTTCCATTTCTTTCTTTCTTTCTGAATTTAAATCAGACTTCTTATTATTATTTTTTTTAAAAAGAAGTAGATACCAACCAACCCCCCCCAATTAATTGCCAGTAAGTCAAGTCAAATGCAAGTTTAACATAGTATTTGAGCCATATCAGGCAAAATTCAAAATTTTGCCTTTAGAGAGCTTGTGCTGCCCATTTGCTGCAAGAAAATTGGGAATTTGCTTCGATTTTCTTTGATAAACACATTCAATATGGGCAAAGGTTTTCTTTATCTTCTAGAAATTGCTGTGAGGATTAAGCAATCCTCCATGAAACCCCAGATGGATTTGAAAACTAGTTCTCATGCTTATCATATCCAAATTGAATTAATCTGTTTCTTTGTCTGTGGTGTTCCATCACTGTTGCTGCGAGGACTGTGGTTTGGTCCAAAACGTGACAGCAAAAATTATTGTATATTCCCAAAGGAAACAGCCACACAAAATACACTTCTCCAACTCTGAATTATTTGTCTCACTTTTTCTTCCCAAGTAGCACAATCTTAAGCAGGTTTACCTGGAATTAAACTCCATTGCATTTAGTGGGCCTAGTCCACAGGTAGCCCAAATGATAACCGCCAGACACTGTGGACTACAACTCCCATTATCCCTGACCATTGACTATGTTAGCCGGGACTGATGGGAGCTGTAGTCCAAAACATCTTGAGGGCAACAGATTGGGCTTTTCCTGCCCTAGTTGGTGTGCTTAGGATTGCTGCTCAAATTATTTTAAAATAAAATCTTACATGTTTTTAGTTACTGAACTGGTAAGAGGTAGAGCCACACACTGGGGCTTCATAGTTTGAAGTACAACACACACGTTGCTCAAAATCCATAAGAAGATCTCAACATGAGCATTTCATATTGCTATTTTGCATTTTGTCACAAAGCAATTTTGTTTTAGATTCTACCACATCACCACTTGATGCAAGTCTAGTTAGTTTGGTTCCATTCAAGAATGCACCTCATATGTGTCAAACAGTTTGCCTGAATTCTCCATTTATATCATTAATACAAAGTTTTTTAAAAAGCCACCTTCTGCCACCTACCAATATACTTTTCTCTGTTTCTCTTTCTAGTCCTGGAAACAAAAGACAAAAGCCCCTAAAATCTGATTTATAATGAGAAATTAGAGAAATGTGCAGGCTTGATTTAGCTCACCACAGCTCACAGATGTTCCCAAACTTTTGGATGAAGGGATCTGTACAGTGGCTGGAGAAGCTGCCAACCTGACTGAACTAGAGCTAGAAGAAAGTCCTTTTTCTGGCTATGGGGAATCTGATGCAATCTCCATATCCAGCCATACCTGAAGACACATGGCCATGGCAGGATGTGGGGGGGACAGGTGTCTTACACAATGGATATCATTCAGTTGGGTGAAGCTTACAAAACAATCCTCATGAGAGGCTAAAGACAACCTGAATGGCAGAGCCATCATTGCATCTGAAGAACTGCTAAGTTGGGAAGGCAAATTTGACGGCCTTGTGAGGGATTTGTGGGGGTTTTGATCCCATGAATGCAAAGCCTCTGGTACTCCAGTCTATCTGGCCGAGGGGAGATCTATCTCTCCACCAACGGGAGCATTGCTGGCAGCAGCTTCCTATCTACTATGGCAGACTTGGCAGAACCTCCTCCCCTCCTTCCATCTTGTTCTTCGGCCATGACTTTTGACTTGGGTGTTATTTGTTTAGCTGTTTGAAGAAAGGTCATCCCTTGATGAGTATGCAAATTTCAAAACAAATCTAGAAATTCATAATAGTTCAGCACAGCCCTAATGAGTGCTCATATGGAAGCATGTAAATGACTAACAGATTGGTCTGTGCAAATTATTTTGCTTAATTTTCTAATTTTAATGAGAGCACAGTGGATTAAACCTTGGTCTTCAGTTCATTTCTGTGATTGTTAAATAATTAGAAGAGTCATATTTTAACTGGCTTTGGATGGATTGCAAAGATTTGTTTAATAATTGATTTTTTTTCAATTATATGTGAAGATATCAGTATATTGAGTGCAATTAAAATAACTGTACAAATGAGGGTACTTTATGCAGACAGATTTATTTATTAGATACAATCTAATTCCCTAATAATGGCAAGCTATTGTATGTGTGAATCCTTTTAGACTAATTTCTGTCAGACATGAAAGATATTTAAAGCATTTCAATAGAGTGAGTACTCAGAAGCATTTTAGTAGAGCTCGCCTGCCTGCCTGAAATGAATATACAGTGTTTTACCTAATTAATATTTTGAAAGACTTACATCATTAATGGTATTTAAAAGAAGACCAGTGTATCTTATATGAACCTATTAAATTGAGTAGACCATTAGAGCTATCCCATATCTTGCTTATTGAATTCCATTTAAGTACATGAAGAACACAAACCTTCTACATTTGAAAAACCCCTCAGAAAATCAAAGGGTTTGATCAGATTAACATGTAAGGGAATAATCTGCTGACATCATCTCACAAAGAAAAATAATTCAACAGGTGTGTGTGTGTGTGTGTGTGTACATACACACATACACAAATTCTTTGAAACAACCTATGAGAAACATATATAGCATAATGTTTTCTGCTCTAGACTGTTTATAACTTATTTCTTATCTCTCTGTCTTGCCTGACACTGTAGTACCCCATCACTGGGAATGCAGAAGCTAACATCTACAGTATTGTACAATAAACTGATGGGAATATTCTAGGGGAAAGCTTGTACCTCCCACTTTCCCCAGGACACCATGTTAACCACTAATCATCTACATTTGCAGACCTAAAATAACATTCGTGATGTCAATATAATGGCAACCTCTGGATATAAATACCAGCTAACTGTACTGAATCTTTTAAAATTAGACAATATACTATTTTCAATTGTTCACTCCCACACTTAGCTTGGAAATAGCAGTCATTTAGTGGTTCTCAGAAGGACCTTACAAACTGTATCTACTTTGAAAGTGATTACCTTACATTTTGTAAGATATACGAGTCTCACCTGCCAGGGTTTTGTAATCTACCAAGTCGAACATGACAATGGCCACAGCTGACCAGGTAACAATGAGTGCAGCGACAAGTAGCCATGCTGCTGGTGAGCTGAACGTGGTGGCAAATTCTTCTGAAACTTTCTTGGACACTTTCACATGTGGCATGGGGACTGTTCCATTCTTGTTGTCTATCACTGTAGTGGTGGACACAGGTCCTAAGAAACAGGTAAAAGAGATTATATAAATGCACAAGTCTTGACGGTTGCACCTCCCAGCATTAAGGAAACATTTATACATTTGTAGAATTTAAGGCACAATAAAAAAATGAGATTTTGCTCTCAGAGCTCAACAATAACAAAGCTGTGGATGGAATCATGAGAAGAAAATTCAAATTGCAAATATCTATAGCAGAGCTTGTTTGAAGGACTGGATCACCATGGCTTAGTTCTGGAAACTGCCTTCAGTTCCAGAACAGGTAGAAGGCTTTTGAGCATGAACACATGTTCTCTGTCTTGCCACAAATTAACAACATCTGCTCTAGTCTCTACATTTAGGAATATATGGGCTAAGGTTCAAATTAAACCAAAATAAGTTTTATTGTACAAGCCAAAGGCCATGACAAAACCCTACACACACTGTCAGGAAAAGAAATAACTGTATATAAAAAATAGAGCCACTGCCTGAAGTCTAGGGTTCATAAGCTGTAGGGCATGATTGCCTGGCACCTTTCAAGTCCTGGCATTTCTCCAGATTCTACTATAGTTTAAGAAATTAAGCACTGATCAGAAGCAGTAAGTATTTAACTTACAAATGGGCAATCTAACAGCATGCTATTATGTAACTAAGTGCAAAGATAACTGAATTCTTATAACACGCTGACACAGCTGCTGTGTTCCATCACATTACTTCCACAGAAAATAAATTTAACATGGGGAAGATGTCTCAATTGCCCCTTGACCCTTGTATTTAACTAAAACCCTCAACAGAGTTTGATACCCCCCAAAAAAAGTCATAAAATGTTCATGATGCAAATGAAATAATGCCAAATGAAGGCTACACATCAACTTTATTTTTGACTTTTTAAAAATTGGACCCTGCCTTTTCTCTAAGGAGCTCAGTGTATTGTGGACTGCATTACACACTTGTATCTTCACAACAACTCATTGAAGTAAGGTTTGTATGAAAGAGAAAGATTGGCTCAATGTCACCCAGCAACCATCATGGCAGAAATTTCTACTCAAGTCTCCCTGGTCCAAGTCCAATGCTTTATTTGTCTCATCACACTACTTCTCTAAACATATACAAATCTAAAATTATACATTTAAATGAACCTCCAGACTCTTGTAATAATAATTTTAAAAATCACAACACGTCTATCTAACTGGTAACCACCTAACTTCTTCCAAAATATGAGAGCTAGATAAACTGAAGCTCAAGGCTAGATTTCAGCAAAATATAGTAAGGTAATGCCATATGCCAATTTCAAAAAAGCCATCGCCACCTGTCAGCTGGCTAAGTGATAGCTACATCTTTATGACATACTAGTATTTAGCATACTTCCATTTTAGCAGTTAAGAACACTATATTCTGCACACAGTTCAAGAGTGTGGTAGTCTCTGGTTTCATTATATAATATTCCATGGTGCTAAAATTAAAATACTTAAAAGCAACAAGCAGAAGGGTACTTTCACATGTTTTTCTCTACTCTAACTACCCCAACCCCACCTTTTTGCTTTTTGTAACGGGAGTGGTGATGCCTACATACATCCACACGGTCTGCATCAGTTCTCCATTCAGTGCCAGCAGTCCATTGTGAGCCTCTGTGTAGCTCTGATTGGCTAAATGTTGTCGCTGTTGCCAGGATAATGACCAGTTTGAAGACCAGTAAGGCACCAAAGCTGTATCCAATCAGATCTGGCTATGTGACTTGATGGCAAAGCTTCTTAAATAGGCATTGTCCTCACTCTGAATGATTTCTTTTGCCCTCTGTGAGCCACAGCTGCGCCATATATTTAAGGCACTCTTATACCACTTTAGATGATGCCTTCCCCTAAAGGATCCTGGGAGCTGTAGTTTGTTAAGGATGCAGAGGTGTTTTAGGACACCCCCTCACAGAGCTACAATTCTCAGAGAAGTTTAACAATCTTCTTCACCAAGAACTCTGGGATTCTTTGGAAGAAGCCATGTCTATTAATAAAGTGGTATATAAGTGCTTTTAATGTATGGCTGATTGGTTACACAATGATGTCAGCATTACCCGGATAGAGACTTTTGCGGTCTCTCTAAAAATGTTTTGGATTCTTCCAAAGCTTTTATTCCTGGCTTTAAAAGCTGCCAAGGAAGATTAACTATCTTCATATTGATAAAGAAGTAATCAACCCAACAACAATTGTTTTCAAAGCTACAGAAAGCCCAAGAATTCACACTTTCCTAGTGATCCATTTTAGGAATGCCCTAGTAATTGTATGTTTTTACATTATGCGGATTAATGCACTACCATTTAATAGTCTGCAAAAATATAGTACTAAAACAAATTCCGCATTCAAAAGATTGTAAGGTTGGGTATAGAGGGAAAATGACGAAGATGGTGTCCCATTAGAATTCAAGTGCTATTTTCACAGATTGCCTATTACCCTCAGAGCTAAAATCTTGGAAGCACTTGACTTTCTTATATTAGAAGGTGAGATGCTTATGGAATGCTTCACTATCAAATCCCTCCACAATTTTACAGGATAAAATGTGAATTTACTTTTCTAGAAATGTTTGCTATGAGTACTGTTAGAATCCATGGCTCTTCCGGGCTGAATTTTTGAAGTGGGTAGCAGGTTGGGAGTGAAGGAAAAGGTAGTGGTACTGCAGTTGTAGAAACCTATTTTCACATCTAAGGAAGTATCTTGACCTCTTTGTGTAAATAAAAGAATTTAGCATGCATCCTAGGGTTAAGAAACCCTAGCAAGGCTCAAGTCCTCATGAAAATAATTTGATTCTCTGTTCAGCTCAGTATTTCAGCATGCCTGCTATACTAGGGGGCGGGGAAAGTACAACTTGGTACATATTGGGACAGTAGCAGTGTGTGCTTCCAATAGATGCTATAAGGTGGAGTCTATCGGAAAGGTAGGCAAGGTTTCTTTGGATACCAAAGGGATCATTACAATGCCCTCTATTGGCAGCAGATGCCTGCTGGTCTTGCACCAAGCCTAGGCATTCAGTTTTGACTGACAGGTATCCAGGAGGATCAAGACACCCTTAAAGGCCCACAGTCATGGACTGGAAGTCAATCTTCACAATTGGAGCTATTGTCCTTACAATCATTTGTGAAGATCACAGACTCCCTCAGTCTCGCCACAGAAGATTCTAATGGTTTTCAGAGCTGACAAAAGCTATTCTAATTGGCCTCCTTGTCAGCTCTGCAGTTCTAACCCATTTTGCTTTTGTACACAATTTCCCTTGTTCTTTGTCCTCTTTTCATCTCACATTCCTTTCAAACATCCCAATGCTGATCAAGTGATTTGTTTTACACTCAAGATTTCTAACTTGTGATGTCGTGTAAGCCGAACAAGATTGGCATGCTACATAGCTTTTGCCACTTACATGAAATGTGGTCTTATTTATGAATGATGCATTTGGTTCATGAATACTGTCTCATATACTTAGATACAATCCATATGCATATTTCTTTTTCTTTTCCATTTTAAATACATCTCTTATTCCATGTCCCTAACCCTAATTTTGCTTCAGTCAAATTGCACCAGGAAGGAAAGTCTGCTGAGTAACAAACAGTTATTAAGATCTACTACACAATGCAAAATTACAAATCAGTAACATTACACATTCAAAAGTTGAATGTTGGTGATTACGAGAGGTGCATAACACATTTTTCTTCTGCTGCTGCTACAATGGCTGCTACTATATAACAGTTATATAGGTCCATTGATGCCGGTATATAGCATTACCTAAACCAAATAACTAACGGTTTGAAAAATCTACAGGAGCCACATCTTATATTAAACATTAGGAAGCTAAGCAGGAAAATCTAGTGTTTTTCTGAAATTCTCCTGATCTGATTCACAGCACCACCAAATTTTGGAGTTTCAAGCCCATAGAAAACAAAGGTACAGAAAGGGGCAAATCATTTCATTCCTAAGTAAACTCACCCGACTCCCCATATTTCTCCCATGGAATATCCATATGGTGTGCAGCTTTTTCCAGCTTCACTTCAAGACACAAGAGGTTGAAGAGCAAAGGTGCTTGCTAGGCAGAGAGGTGAATCAAGTCTGAATTACATTGCTTGCATGATTGTTCTTCAAACATAAAAAGGGAGTACTGGGGATAATTCAATTCTTTCCTCCTGTGCCTCAGTCTCAACAAAAAGCTCCCTTCATCGAAACTGTTATTCGGTATGGTAGGATACTCCTGTTGCCCTCATAACAAACAGCATCTTTAGATGAGTATTTTTATATATATATATAAAGATGTAACCTTGTGCACAGGGCTACAAATGATTTCTACAACACACATCCTTGTTTATTGGTACCAACTGTTGTGAAGTCATCACACTAAAAGCTATTATTAGTTACTAAAAACAGGGTTGGATTAATTGTTCTGCCGGTAGCACAGTGCTAGACTTCAGCTGAATTATGAAAGGTGTTATGTATTTATCTGGAGCTCGCAGTGTACTGGCTTGCTCATCACTGCAAGTTTCCCCTTGTAGTCTTCAAATGCAGGGTGTGCTCTGGGGGTTGATTTTCAGAATAAATACAGATGACCATTTACCAAGATGGTAAGTTGCTAGTGCTGAGGAAGTTATACCATTCACCAGGACGATAACTTGCTGTCATAAGGATATAATCACTGGGAAAATATATATCATTTTGTCAGGTGGGAAAGTAAATCTCATCCATCTGGAGACAGAGCTGACTTGAGTTCTCACAAGGACTCCACTCTGTTCCCAGGGAATAAAAGGGAAAACTCAGCTTACCTTCCATCACATCTCCCATACATCCTCCCTGTAGTCAGGCTTGCACCTATCTATCATTGGGGCTAGCAGTTTCGTTTTGTTTTTACCTTGCTACAGATTATAATCGGTTGCTATTATTTTGGGCCAGGGAAGAATTTTTCCTTCAGGTAAATCTGCCAACCTGGGCTTTTTGCCTACCTCATAGCAACTGTCACAACTTTAGTGGGTAGGGCATTGGGTGAAGCCTTAGTCATGGTTGAAGGGGAGGTTGTAAACCTCTGCCTGCATCTCCAAGGGAATGAGTATTCTATTAAAGGGATCCTGGAACAAGTTCTCCTCTCCAAATGCCCAGACAGGGACTAGGGTCATAGCATCCCTTCAAAAGGCAAACCACATGGGGTAGTACCTATTTAATGTATGTCTTGGATTTCCTCGCCACTGGTTCAACCTCTGGGAGAATCATCCAGCAGGTGGGCTGGTTGATACAGGTTATATACCCAACGCCTAAGCCCAAACGCCTTACATCTGTAATCAATAAAATTGTGGCCTAATTTGAACCAAAGGATTGTTGTCATGAGCAGTCAGTGCACAGAGCAGGTCGGCAGGCTCACATCTTCTGGGCATGCAAAAGTTACTCCCCTTCCTTTTCCATTGATGGAAGTTTCTGCTGGATCAAAAAGTTTTCAATCAGCAGAGAACCATGATGCAGCCAAAGTTTCAGGTCTGAGAATTTAAATTTCATGTTCCTGAATGTGCATTGCCCACTGTACAACAAAACATTAGTGTAATCCTGTGCTGCATGAGGGCCTTTGCAAATAAGGGGATGAGCCATAAGCTCCAAGTGCCCATAATTAAGAGGACCTGAGGAAATGGGAAAACCTTTTGGCAACGATTGTCCATTAGAATAAAGTAGACAATACTAGGTTGCATGTTGTATATGGCAGCTTCACATGGTCATACTAATGCCTGCAGAGGACAGTGGCGTAGCGTGGGTTGTCAGCACCTGGGGCAAGGCAAGTAATTTGCGCCCCCTACCCCATGGTAGCCAGGTAGGGGCAGAGAGCTGCGAATGCGAGCGCCCCCCCCCCCCGATGTTGCACCCGGTGCAGCCGGCCCCCCCTGCACCTCCCATGCTACACCACTGGCAGAGGAATATGTAATTATGCTTCCAAGATGAGGGGCAATTCAGAATATGGTTTTATCTACTGCAGGATTAAATAGAAAATTGCACTTAACAATTGAATGTACAAGTTGTCATGTAAAATTATACACAAAACCATCTTTCCTACATAAAGGCCTAATAGGGCTTTGCATGGGAAAATCCTACACAGAAGAAATTTGAGAACTGAGCTTTTAAAGGCAGGGGACTACAGACAACACTCTTTAGAAACAGTTTCTGATCTGCCTATTGCCTCTGTCTTCTTTATTTTTAAAAGGCATTTGCATGAAAACAAGATCTCTCTTTCTAAAGAGTTCATCAGCTCCTGCTGCTTACATCCACCTGGAGTCATAATCCTGCCTTTGTGATATCATAATCATTTTCACATCAATATATTGTGAGGATTATGGTTACTTTAACTGAGAATGAAGCAGTGGAGACATCTGGTTTTTGTTTTTGTTTAAAAGCAGTATACTATTTTAATGCAAATATGTTTAATAAAAGGCCAAAAATGTAAACTGTGTGAATGTACTTTTCTTTTCTCCTAAACAGAATATTTTTCAATGGCTCCATAGTGCATTCATATCCTTACAAAATAAAAAGCAACAAAAACCAGAGATTTCCAAAACTTGATAGCTATGTCCGCATTATAGCGGGGGCAGGCAGAAAACTGATGAGGCTCTAATGGTAGATCTCAGTATAATGCACAGTAGATCATCAAGGATTTCTGACTCCCAAATATGTAATAATAGCAACTACAAAACAATGTTTGTTTGCTTTATTCCTAATTAGTCTGAAGATGAAGAAAGGCAGTAGTGGGGAGACCAATAATGGGTTTTTGTGATAAAATGACTGTGTGCTGATTCTGGTACCAAAAAGAATTTCTGCATGTGTTCAGAGGCATTCTCTGTCTTAATGCTAACTGCACATCCACCCAACACCCCCAACCACTATTTTACATCTGGTTCTGGTTGGTGGACATCAGCACTGTAATAAAAAGCAAACTAGTTTTCAAAAGCTTAAAATCTGCTCATCCCTGATCTGAAGAATATAAGAAATATCTAATTGATGTCCTGTTTCCTAGCATGAAATAGAAGCATCCCATATCTAAATATATTTATTTATAGCCAGCAAAATTCTTGCTAGTGCAAGGGGACTTTCTCTCCACTCCTCCCCACACGTGCCCCATAATCTGCTTCAGGTGGTCAAGGGGACCCCCAGAACACTGAGTATAGAGAGAGCAAAAGTGCAATAAGATAATTTTCAGAGAGGAGAAACACTTGCACTGATGGAATGATCTCCTTAGTGCTATGTTGCACACAATCCTTAGTATGGCCTAAGCTTTCATGGACTCAAGCCAACTTTGCCAGATACATGGGCTTGAGTCCATAAAAGGTTATGCCTTAATAAATGTGCTAGACTGTAAGGTGCCACAACACCTTTAGATCATTTTTGCTGCAAGAGACTTAACACAAAACACCTCTCTGGAAAATTATTTTAAAGCATTTTAGCCAATACCTCCACCAGGAGCTTAAGGCCACATATATGGTACTTCTTCCCCCTGTCTAAAAAAACTTTAAATCCAATGAGGTTGATAAGGCTAAGAAAAAATAACTGGCATTAACTCTCTAATCTATAAGAGCACAGTCACATATTTCTAAACCTCATCTATAACTTCCAGATGGCAAGCATACCACGGAAAAAAGTGATCTGGAAGACTTTTTTTCCTTAAAACGATTGGAGTAGTAATTTCATGGCGCATTCAAAGGAGAATTTTAAAAAGCACGCTCAGTTTATTGTGAATGTATATGAAGATGAATACTGTTCCTATGAAGACATTTGGACCCCTCTTTTTATGCAACCGTAGGATTTTATGTAAGGGCTTTTTATGCGCTCCAGCTTTATTCAATCACTACAACTAGGGAAAGGGGATTAGCATCAAAAAGTCTTCAGACGCTATTGTTGATCCTGTCAAAACACTCTCGCACAATTGTGAGTGTATTGTATAGTCCCACACAATCATTTCTGCTTTAAATGACTGTGAAGAGAGCAAAGTCCTAAAGCCTAGGTTTCAAATACTTAAAAGAACATAATAGCAGGTTTTAGCGGGATACTATGTACACAGTCTATGTCATCTGTAGCTACATCACCTTTGGCAGGTAATCTCTGCAAAGACCACAAGATCAGCAGGATTAACAGTAGCTGGTCCAAGTATTCTTAATAGCACCTTTTCTCTTCAGCAGCATGAACTACTGTGTAGGTTTAAGAGAGCAAAGCATTTTTGAACTTTTGGATGGATAGAAAGCAGGGCTATACAGGGGGAAGAGAGAGAAAGAAATTCCAGAAGCCTGTGGTAAAATGAAAAGAGGCTCATGAATCCAGAAACAGCAGTGTTAAATGGCAGTGGCCACATTATTCAAACTTCCAACAGACCCAGCCAGCAGGGCCAATGGTAAGGGTTAACAGAAGTTACAGTCCAGTCAAAGTGGAGGGCAGAAGATTCCCCATCTCCAGTTTAGATGCTAGTATATAGTTGATTATGCAATGAAAAAGGAGAGTCAGCATTCTAGTTAGACTGCATGGATGAATCTGTCAGTTTTGGTTTCTCTCCATTTCCTATTTTTTCAGTTCTTCACATCTCTGAAGAAATTTGTGGTTTGCTTTTATTTATTAAGTTTTTTAGTACTCATGAAAATTCATCAGCATTTTTGTGATAATTTCTCTTAATATATATATATTTGTATGCAGTTTTTACCAACATGCATATTTGTAAGCAACTTTTCCTAACAGAATGCATTTTTGTATGTTTCTTTCACTAAAATATGCACTTCTACACATGCTTTCACCCAGATATAAACAGTTTCTTGTTGGAGGACTGTATTGCCAAATTCAGCAAAGTGCAGATTCTGAGCAATAACTGTTTTCTTTCACGCATTGGTTAAGAAGTAAGCAGGTCCTCATTAAAAAGCAAATGAAATTGAATTCCTCCCCCCAACATCCACTCTGTTCTTCAGGGATGAAACAGAACTGATTCATTCTTGAATCTACCAAAGCAATTTTGCCTACTCAGTTATAGTGGATAAGGTGAAAGTTTCCAAAACTTTGCCTTTTTGAACTTAAAATAACCTGCTGTTATCCTAGCTAAGTTGAAAATACTCTTCCAAAGTTTCCTTATTACTAGCACAAAACTTTCATAATAATAACTTCACCAGCCTGATAATATTATTCAGATCTTAATCAGTCTGTTTGATATTTATAATAAGAATCAAAAATCTACTTATTTATTCAACGTACACCTCTGCATTTCACAGCCTACTGGATTGTGGTCATTCATCATGTCACCTTTCTTTATTCATTTCCTTTCCTGCTATATAAATAGTGCTGGACTTTGACATTAATTAGATAAGCAATAATAATAAAAAATGTGTACTTCCAGTTTTATTGAAACTGGGTTTCACAATACTGTTTTAGCCTCTCACAACTTACTGTTGCATTACAGATTTTACAGTTTACTTCTTTCTTTTCTTTCTTATTTCTTCAAAAGTAAAATAATTATGGGCTAAATCCAACCCAGATAATTTTGTAGCAAAATGAAGAGCTATATATGTGTGGTATAAAATAAATTAACAGTAATATGGGTTATCATATCCACAAAGCAAAATAATCAGAGATTCAGTTCACAAGAGTACTCCTGTTTTGCCATAAAATTAACGAGCCATAGTCCTGAAATTACAATGAGCTTCTAAATATATGGAAAACCATCCACTATCTGCATATTCTCCAGAAATGTCACCTGAATCCAATGCAAAATAAAGTATAAAATAATGAAACCTTGATTCTCTGGCCATTTGAGCTAAAGCACTTAAATAGACTCACTTAGCTCCACCCAGAAATGAAGAGGAAGAGGGGTGGCAGATTGAATGTGGACTTTCACAGTTGGATTTCATATTAAGCATGGAAGAAATATGGGGATTGAAAGGCCACTTGAGAATAGGGATTACTGGTAAGTAAGAAGACTGAATCATTGCATATTTCCTATAGACCCCCTTGAGTGTTAAGATCAGCAGTGGGGGCCCTAATAGTAGTTTTACCACTCTCAGATATTTGGGGGGGGGGTGTACAAGCCAAGAAAAAGCATTCTCTATGGTAGCACCTTAGCTGTGGAATTCCTTCTCTGCAGAGCATCTTCACAATGTTCATTTTGTCGGACGCTGAAGACGTATCTCATTATCCTGGCCTTTTACACCTGAGATATTTATTTTTGGACCCACCTTATCTTCTTGATTGTAATCAGTTTTGCCCACTTTTAATGTCTTTTTTAATTGATGTAACGTACCCTGGGACCTCACCGTGAAAGGCAAATAAGAAATTAATGATAACAATATTCATTACTCCTATTCTTAGAAGAGAAAATTGTAAAATAAAGTGCAGCTAATCTAAAGAACATAAATGGATAAAAAGCCAGAGAGAAATATTTGCAAACAGAATGTACAGTGGCACCTCAGGTTACAGACGCTTAACGTTACAGATGCTTCAGGTTACAGACTCCGCTAACCCAGAAATAGTACCTCGGCTTAAGAACTTTGCTTCAGGATGAGAACAGAAATCATTCTCTGGCAGCACAGTGGCAGAGGGAGGCCCCATTAGCTAAAGTGGTACCTCAAGTTAAGAACAGTTTCAAGTTAAGAACAGACCTCCAGAACAAAGGTACCACTGTATCTCTGTTTAAGAAATTGTTCATAAAGACCAGGTCATATATGTGTAACATGTTATGCAGCGAGTTGTCTTATGTTTACATAAAATACATACACTGGTGGAGACACATTTCATGTTGAAAATAGCCATGATACGTTTCACTCAAAAGGTCATGCCAGCTCTTGCATACTTAACACAGGTGTAATTAGCTATTTCAACTTAATTATATGCTGCTCTCATCACAAATTGGGTAACTGTAAATTGCACAACTTATATGTCCTCGTCGAAACCATATACCTATTTCTGTAATGTATGATCTTCAGAAAATTCAGAGCAGTTCATAATGTGTATCCAGATTTCATAGCTTATTATTTAGTTGCTCCTTGATTGAACAATTTAAAGAAAACCACACAATCAGCAGACCAAAATAATAATGAACAATTCATTACCAATTTGATTTGCAGATAATGTCTGAGGGGATTACAAAGTCTGGTTGTGCAGATTGGCAGAAGAAAAACCAGATATAAGGGGTTTAGTTGCATATGCATCTTAAAAGAATGAGTAGTGTTTGCTCAGTCTTGAAAAACAAGCCAAATGATTTCAAACAATGGGAAGATTGCAACTGTAAGGCATGGGCCCTGATCCAGATCCATAGCGTGTTGTGGATTAGACCCCTGTGACTTTTTCTTCAAAACAAAAGAAGCATATCCTCACTTCCCCTCCCCTAGTATTTTTTATTGTAAACCGTAATTTGACCCTGTGATATGACTCCTTTCCTCCACACCCTATGCTCTGCTTTGCCTTGCCTCTTCCTTATGACATTGCGCTTGTATGGCACTTGTACAAAATTAAAAAATATATTTTAAAATACAGTTGAGTAGGTAGGAACAAGAAATTACAATTTCCCCATCACTTAGTTGTTTATAGGTTTAGATACACATGCTTTTATCGCCTCTCACTGCCAAATGCATTAGCTTATTCAAGCTGACAAGCAAAGGTATGGCAAATATAATTTTGCGAGGAACATTTTTTTAATCAGCTTTAATGAGGAAAGAAACCCCAACACATCACTGCCTTGAATAATCACAGAAAGAGTTACCTTAAATAAATTTATGCTAACTAAATATGATTTTGTAAACCCCTAGAAATCAAATCTGCATGTGTTTGTGTGTGTGTTTTCCCTTAAGGCAGCTTTCAACATCAAAAGAATTTTTAGTTGATAAAATTGTTGTTGTCACTGTCAGCAGATCCTCTTAAAAATCAAATAAAGTAACACTTTTTTGTTTTGCTCTTTACAAGACAAAGGGAAAAAACAATCAGCAGCAGCACTTTGGTAATGAATTGCTGTTGAGTGGGAGGGGGGAATTGGTCCATGCCTTCGTAATGTCCAGGACAGATCGTTACAATGAGTGTAGCAGTGGCGGCACTTGAGAAGAGTGGAGCAGAAAACATCTCCCAACACCAGCACCATACTCACTAAGAAAAACAGTGGTGAGGCTGGGAGAGCTACAAGTCAGTGGCAACCTCAGAGGTGTGCATTGCCCCAATGCAAAGCTATCTGGACCTCGCCACCACTTGGACCCAACCCATCAGGGCAAGTTCAGCACCGTGGCTGTCCAGGGGGCACTGGTGCTGCTCCACATACACTTTCTCACATGCCATTGCGTATGGGGCTTCCTATGGGGAAAAAATGAACTGGTTCAATATACAGTAGGCAATAGTTAAAAACCTTAATTCACTGCCAGTTCCCCTCTCCTACCCTGGGACTAATTCAAAGAGATGGTTTTAACCTAAAGAGCTCTAAACACACTGGGACCAGAATATCTTAAGGGTAGCCTGCACCAGTCTGAACTTGCTCATTTGCAAAGATGTTCAACTGCGGCATGTCTGTAGGTTTCACCACCTTCTGGGGGTAGTAGATGGGCACTTACAAGAGCAGGGCCTTTCCTGTGATGGCCCCCAGACTCTAGAACACAATTTCCAAGCACATCCACACGGATACCTACTTTAATTTCTTCTACAACGAAGAGGAAAACAATACTTTTCTCTCTCAAACCTTTGGCAGGATATATGAAGCTACCTTATACTGAATCAGACCATGGGTCTACCTAGCTCAATACTGTCAATACTGACTTGTAGCATCTCACCAGATTTCAGATAGGGTTCTCTCCCAGCTATATCTGGAGAAGCTGGGGACCAAATATGGGATGTTCTGCTGATGATCTACTGCTGAGCTACGACACCACTACAGAAATGCCTTGTTTAATTTTATCTGCTGGTATGATTCTTGTTGTTGTTTCTATTCTATTGATTTTAATTTTTCGATTTCTTTGTCCTATAATGCTTGTATGATGCCTTGAAGACTGGTCACCAGAAAGGCTAGATATAGACAGACAAATAAATGCCTAGATTAAACTAAACCAATCTGTCCTATGCCTTAATCTTCTATCTATACCAAGCCAAAGCTTAACTCCCATCACAGATACATTCTGCAGTATTTTCCCTCCAGGGGCAACTGCAGCTGCTGCTGATGTAAAACTGTCTGTGCCCCATGAGAGAGGGGAGCTCCAGAGAATGTGTCAGTCCACAATTTTACAAAACTGACCCATCCTCATCATGATGATTTCTATGAGCCAAAGACCTCAAATTAGAAGTTGGGTGGATTAAGAAGTCTATTTTAATGACTCCCTCCACTCAACGTCTGACTTCAAGCCAGATTGCTGAGAACTATTAGATTGCATTAAACGTCTAAGCACACGTCAGTTACATTTCTGAATACCCCAGAGACTATAGGCAAGATCTAGTGTAAGACTTTACCCGTCTCTTGATTTGTTTTGTTTTATGCCTGTGGCAACACTATTGTGGTATTGCAGCAGCATTAAAATGAATGATGAATTACTTTCATGTATCAATGACAAAGACATTATATTCCATTTATGCACCACAATGCATAAAATAAATGGTAGTAGTAGTAGTAATAAAATATTATTTATACCCCACCCGTCTGGCCAGGTTTCCCCAGCCACTCTGGGTGGCTTCTAACAAAAGATTAAAGGTAAATTAAAACATCAGTCATTAAAAACTTCCCTAAACGTCAGATAGTTGTTTATTCCCTTGACATCTGAAAGGAGGATGTTCCACAGGGTGGGCGCCACTACCGAGAAGGCCCTCTGCCTGGTTTCCTGTAACCTCACTTCTCACACTCTGTGAGGTGAGTGGGGCTGAGAGACTTCAGAGAAGTGTGACTAGCCCAAGGTCACCCAGCAGCTGCATGTGAAGGAGCAGGGAATCGAACCCCGTTCACCAGATTACGAGTCCACCGCTCTTAACCACTACACCACACTGGCTCTCAAGAGCCAGTCAATAGATCAATCTAGCTTAGTACTGTCAACAATGACTGGCAACGGCTCTTCAGAATTTCAGACAAGAGTCTCTCCCAAACCTACCTGGAAATGGTGGAAACTGAGCCTGGGACCTTCTGCATGTGAAGCAGTTCTTCCACCACTGAGTGAAAATCTTCCCCCAGATACAGGGAGCTGCCTTACACTGAACCAGACCATTGCTGTAGCCCAGCAACAGTTCTCCAAGATTTCAGTCTAGGTTTCTCTCCTAGTGATACCTGGAGGATTGAACTTGGCACATTCTGCATCCAAAGCTTGTGACCTACCACTTACCAATGCCAACACCAGCAGTCCCCCTGCCCCCATGTGCAGTACGTAGGCATGCATGGGAGTGAAAGCTGTGCAGGGGAAATAGTGAAAGAATGGAGAGGAAAGAGAGGAGAGGGGCAGGTGGATTGAGGGAGAAGACTAGGAGAAGCCAGGCTGCTACATGTTGTGTCTCTGTTACACACAGACACACCAAAAGCGGTTCTCCTTCCTTCCCACTCAGGTGCCTGCCACCTCAGGAGAAAGGGCCAGAACAGGGCATTAAAGGCAATGTGAAAGACTTAGTACAGTGGTACCTTGGGTTAAGAACTTAATTTGTTCCGGAGGTCCGTTCTTAACCTGAAATTGTTCTTACCTGAAGCACCACTTTAGCTAATGGGGCCTCCCGCTGCCGCCGCGTGATTTCTGTTCTCATCCTGAAGCAAAGTTCTTAATCTGAGGCACTATTTCTGAGTTAGTGGAGTCTGTAACCTGAAGCATATGTAACCCGAGGTACCACTGTATTTAAAAATAAATAAAGAAGTAAATGTGGAATAGAGAAGAATGGAAGTTGTTGAAGGAAAGAAGTGGACGTAAAAGGAGCAGGGAGGAGGGGGGGAAAGAGGGACGTTTTTTGAAGGAGGAAACGGGTACTAGTTACACATGAAAAGAGAAGGGGATAAGAAAAAAAGGTGAATACTTTGAGCGGTATTTCAGGGAAAGGGGAAAGTAGAAAAGAAAATTCTTCATTCAAAACCTCTGCACTGACAAATTCTGCCTAAAATGACGTGGGCTCTGAACATCTGTTCAGAGCAGGTGAGCAGACTGTTGTTATATTCATGACCTGCTTGCAGGCTTTCCATAGGGATCTCTGTGGCTACCATGAGGACAGGCCACTGGGCTGTTTCAGCAAGCTCTTATGTTCTTAGGAACCGTATCAGCAGAAAACTATTGCTGATACACACCATTGAGTAAATGGCTCCACTCTGCAGCAGCATTTTGTGACTGGTAGGCCTTAGTTCAGCTTTCTCAAGTGGGCCCTGGTTGCAGAAAGTCTGGCATGACACCCCTGGCCTAGATGATACCTGTGCAGCTGTCAGTATATAACGAAAGGATAGACAGATAGATGCATCTAAGAATAAAACAAAAATGCATATCCAGCTTGTGAGACAGTGCTTCCATCCCCGGTGTCTCCAAGTATGGCTGGGAAAGGCCACTATTTGAAACCCCAAAGAGGCTTTAAGTTTCACTGAAGACAAGGGAGCTAAATGGACCAGTGGTAGCATCCTACGTTCTAATGGTTCTTAGAGACCTAAATACACAGCCAGTGTTTAAACCTTAATAGATCTAACTACTTGGAACTTTAAAAAAAAAATGGAATCAATATATATCTTTCCAATAGCTTTGAAAATCTGGTGCAACTTATATGCCAAAATTCACTCTTCTCAGAAATGGAAATGTATTGCCACCAAAAGGCCTCCCATACTCTCCATGGTGCAAATTAACAGACGTTGTAGCAGCAGAATCGAGCCTACAGTGCAAAAGACACATTTCTTTCCCATCATTTATATCCTGCCCATCTTCCAGTACATTCAATCAAAGCTTTAGTTTTTTAATTACTAATTGCAAGATTCAAGCAAAAGCAAATTAACAATGCAGATACTAAAATAACTCACCTTGTACAAATGCCCAACATATTTGTTTTAACAAAAGAAATAATACTTAATTACAATTTGTTTTACTCTAATTAAAGATCACTCAGATATGACACTTTATTACATTTTCCAGGCCCCCCCCCCTTTTAGCAACTGAATGCTTGTGTCCCTCCATGTCAGTTTTATCTAACGCAAACAACACTCCCATTTTTCCAGACATTTTTGAATTGCTGCTTCTCCCTTGACCCACAAGCAGTTAGAATAGGAATTACAAAGTCAAACTGTCTACAGAGCTGGCACATCGGGAATGCTTTACAGTAGAGATCAGCAAAAGGATGTCTCTGGAGCCAAACAGACACACAGACTCCTTTCTGCTCAAATCTATCTTGCCTCTGGCTTAGCAACTCGTGTGTGTGTGTACTTGTCAACCCACAAGCTAGAATTTGGTGGGTAGAGAACTGTGTTCTGACAATAGGACTTGCCAGCATCGTGCTTTAGGAAGTGGGTTTGCATAGTGGTCCACAATCTTCTATAAACATAGCTGCTGGCATAGGAGCCAACTTCTAGAGGCAGAGATTACTTTGGCCCCCCCTAAAATATTTGAGGGGGCTGCCTCTGCTCCCCCCCCCCCGTTGATGGGCATTGCCATTCAAATTGTGTGGGTGTGTGTCACGTGTTGTGACTGATTATGTGGGGGCAGGGCTTACCTGCCCCGCCCCTCCATATTTAATTCAAGTTGTCACTTGAACAAGTGCTTGCCACTTTCTTCCAAATCTATTCATGAATAAAATTAATAGCATCTTTCTTTCTTTCTTTCTTTCTTTCTTTCTTTCTTTCTTTCTTTCTTTCTTTCTTTCTTCAAAAATGTCCGTAAACCTAAGCCTCCTTGAGTCAGCAATGCAAAAATAAGCTATTAGAGTGAAATAACTTTAAGTATTTTTTATGAAAATGACCTGTCCCTCTGCCCTCTTGCCGCACTCTTACTTTTCATCTGCATTTTCTCCCACACACACTATGTAGGTCCAGGAGACCTCTGATGAAAATATATAACTGCATCAGCTTTATTATTATTATGCAATGCTATTAGGAAATGTACTATTGACTATGAATATGAGCAAAGGTTCCTGGGCTCCATTAATTTTGCAATCTTAACAAAGAAACAGATTCAGTCCCTAATAATGCTTAACACAAATCCTCTTACATGAAGCATATTTTGCTTTCATATTTAATTAATAACGGCAGTGACTTGGGGCACAGTGCCTTGGTTTGGTGAATAAAAAGTGCACAGAATATTATCTGAGAGACTTTTCTTTATATAAAAAAAGCACAGTAATAACCTTGGGGAAAGAAAATGGAATGATCCACAATGGAAAAGGCTAGTGTTAGATTCCATTGTAAAATTGAATATTTGATTTTTAAAAGCCTGCATTTTAAGGGGGGGGGAAAGATTCTCCTTTTTCATTCTGTTGGATAAAATGTTATTTGTATATATTAATGGTCAGGACATATTAAAATTATTCATGAACTATTCATATTTCCCAGATAACCGTTTCTTTATTTATAGGATCAGATCTCATTCTTTTTACCCGCTGCTTAGGCAAAGTTCTCAAGGGACTCTAAAAGTGTATTAATTGCTTAAGGCTTCCAGGATTAATATTGTGTATCCTTGTATCAAGAACTGAACTTATTTTCAATTTGATATGACACATTATGGCACAGTCTGCTATCTTTAAGTCTTGATCATATCTTTAAGTTACTGTCTCTCGGTGGTTAGGATCGCAGTGTTTTGCTCAATCTACTTCATCCTGCACTGGATTAAATATGGAGAAATGGGACGGGGTGGAGGGTGGGGGGGGCTCCTGTTTTGAGGGACAGTCCTGTCAAGTTCTGCCCTGGGAGGCACATTTTAAAATTAAGGTTTGCAAGCCTATGCACATTAACTGACAGCAAATCCCACTGAACTCAATGTGACTTACTTCTCAGGAGACATGAGTAGAATGGCACTGTAAAAGTATCCATAACTGCTAGGCAGTAAGTCAGCCAACACAGATAAGAGAGAAACAGAGAGATAAGGGCCTCTTTACTAGGGAAAGACGTATCTGTCCATTTTGGTTTCACTAGGTTTTTCCAGTACAGCTCCCTACATTTCCGCATCACATTCTTTAAAAAAGTTCATGAAATTCCATGTGCATTTTAGTGTGATTTCCCCCTAATGTATGCAATTTTGCCCAACATATACATTTTTGCAAAGCAAGTTCTCCTGATAGAAAGCATTTCTGTATGTTGCTTTCACTAATATATGTATTGCTATGCATGCTTTACCCCACCACGCATTCTGGTACACATTACTTGGCTAGAGAACTGCATTGCCAAATTCAGAAATGTGTGGATCTCAAAAAATGGCTGTGTTTCAGTTTTCATTTAAAGGGGAACTCACCTTATTCGCACTTTCAGAAACAATATCCTAACTGAAACACAGCCATTCTTTGAGATTCACACATTTCTGAATTTGGCAATGCAGTTTGCATGTTGTTTCTGAAAGTGCAAATAAGGCGAGTTCCCCTTTAAATGCAAGCTGAATTCAGTTTGTACCTCATCACTTGTCTTCACACTCTACTTTTTTTTTAGGTGCACACATCATATTTTATGGAACAGGTTATTTTTAATCACTAACCTAAACATGTAAAGTTATGAGCAGTGCAAAGAGAACCTAAAAACATGTGATCATATAAGAGCTTACTCATCAGAGTATCTCCCAGTGGAAGCATAGAACTGGAGAGTTGGAAGGGACCCTAAGCGTCATCTAGTTCAACCCCTTGCAATGCAGGAATCTCAACTAAAGCAGAGTGTGTGCGCTGTGGCAAACTCAGCTTTGATGTTCAGCAATGTGTGGAAAGGCACATTGTCAACTTATAGATGCAAAATGGAATTTATGAAGCAGGAAAGACAAGCTAATGTGGTCTCTTTAAAAAAAAAAGTTCTTCAGCAGGTGAAAGGCAAATTCAAAGAAAAATAAATCTTATTCACAAATGTGGGTGTAGCTCTACAAAAAGCATGAGCACCAAACAAGAAGCTAACAAGTTATATATACCGTATCTATATCTGCAATGTCCAGTTTTGAGATGTTTTATTTCTCCTTACTTTAATCTCTGCGCTCTCTGCCTAAGCGAGCGTTGCTGAGGTTATGTGACCAAGGCTATTTTTAGAGGTGTATGATGATCAAGCTTTATTAACTAGTACAAATTCCAGCTGCCGTAGAAAAGCAGCTTCTTGCCTTGAAACTCGCCCTACAGCAAAAACTGCAATTCCCTAGAAGCCAGAGATCATGCTCACAGGCTGAGTCTATTAAAAAATGTCAAGGCTGAAATCTTTTTTATTTCCAGGCAATTAGAACATCAAGATTGTTACAGTACCTTCTGCTGTAATCTCTGTCATAATGGTGACGGCAAGGAACACTCTGGTGAAAAAGGTTAAGTTATACTGGCAGCTGAGAGGATGTGACCAGGGTCAGCGCTGACTTTTGCAGGAGACGGCAAATTGAAGGGTGGGAAGTCCTCTACAGTTCTGATTTTTCTTTGGGGGTCTTTTCTTCTTCTTTTTGAGCTATCTTCTTAGTGAAGCCCTCCCTCCCCACCTCCCAAGACACTAACCCCTTTCCCAAGGCAATGCTTGCAGCCCAGACTAAAGTATCAGCTCCTTACAAAAATAGCCGTGGCTCTCAGCAAATCTCTAGCGCGGCTTTTTTGGCATCCTAGGCACCACATTCAGGGACCAAC
Organism: Podarcis vaucheri; assembly: GCF_965113315.1. Lineage (NCBI taxonomy): Eukaryota > Metazoa > Chordata > Lepidosauria > Squamata > Lacertidae > Podarcis > Podarcis vaucheri. The sequence goes on along the minus strand of NC_138761.1, from coordinate 69,031,067 downwards.
TCTTTCCTTGTTTTCTAAAAGTGTCCAGACCCAAATAAGACAGCAAAGCAGGTAAAAGCAGCAGCAGCAGCAGCACAAAGGAACGGAAAAGAACTGTTTTAAGCCCCTGCAGCTTCTTAAATATTATTACAGTTCTTTTGAGGTCTGGGTCACAAAATATGAAATATAGACCTGACTGTAATCTTATCCAACCAAGCTCAAATGTATTCTTAGCACACTCTTAGCACATTCTTTCCGGGCCTTATTTGGGTTGGGAAGGGTGCTATGAAGGCAGCCACAATGACTAAAGAAGAAAACAAACCTAGGTAAATTTCACCCTGTTAAATGGCCCGTGGACACTTAAAATCACCGAAGTACACCGTTTTACCCTCTGCTGCTGCTTCTTCAGTTGTGGCTGTTGCATTAGTTCATAAGAAGAAGCCTGCTGGATGTGACCAAGAGTGCATCTATTCCAGCAACTTAATCCTTAAATCTGTGAGCCTGCATATTTAGAATGACAGTGTATAAGCTTCTAGTATGCATTTTAACAAGCGTTTGAGCAGTCAGAAAAATATTAAGCAGTGACTTCTTTGAGATTCAAGTGCACTTATGCCTAAGGTATTTTGTAGTAAAAACATGGAGTTTGAAGGGTGTTAATAGATGCATACAACTCCTTATTAAAATACAGGCTGTCTAGTGTTCAGCTTTTAAGCAGACAAAAGGATCCCAGGTAGCTAATAAGAATTTGCAAAGTTATTGTCCCGATACTCTGGAGGGCCACTGTGGTCAATGACCAGGCTGGACTGTATGGACAAATGGGCTGATTCATTATATTGCAACTTCATACGAGTTTTGCAGAATTAGAAAACTTTAGCTGGATCCTCTATCACTATCTCCTTTCTGGCAAAGAAGTCGGAGGTGGCCCAATACGATTATTACCCCAGCGGCATAGTATCTGCTGCAGCACTAGGGTGGCCATGTGTCCTTATTTGGAGAGAACAGTCCTCTGTTTGAGGGGCTTTTAACATGCAGCCCTCAAATGTCCAATCCAAGTTCAGTGTAAAGATAAAGAACCCTACAAAGATAGGCTGGCAGGGGCCTTGAGTTGCCCATCAGCTGTAAGCACCTAGACAGTAGACTGACGAGGCACGCAGGTAACTTCGTCACAGTTATCTACTCTATGGGAAGATATTTCTATTTAAATAATAGCAATCATTTCTAAATTTGCACACATTGCATGTGTATTTTTGTGCAAATGTGCACCCTCTTTTCTGTCAATGCACTTTCTCTTTTTAATGTGGTATAAGTGGTTCTCCTGTCTGGTGCAGCTTTTTCCTCCAGGCCATCAGGAACCCTGGGCCCTGGACCACACAAAAGAAGCCCATGCTCCAGCATCATCATCAGCATCATTATTATTACTACTACACGATCCCACATACCATAACATACCGTATTTTTTCGCTCCATAAGACACACTTTTTTCCTTCTAAAAAGTAAGGGGAAATGTCTGTGTGTCTTATGGAGCTAATGTGTCGTCCCTGGAGCCGAATTGCCCGGGGGCAAAAAGCAGATCGCGCTCTTTTTTGTAGAAAGAGGGAAGGGAGTGTTGAAGCAAAGCCGCTGATCAGCAATCCATCGGGAGGGGAGATAAGGGACTCTAGAGATAAAGGAGGCTGCCGGGGGGGCAGTAAAGACAGCAAACTTCAAAGGAGAGGAAACAGGAAGATTAAAGCAATGAGGAGAGAAATTAGAAGAAAGGGAGGAGCAAAAAACTGCTCCAGCTAAGGAAAATACACTAAGGCAAAAAAGAGAGAAGGGGGTGTTGAAAAAAAGCTGCTGAGCAGCTGATCGACAAGGGATAGGGACGGAGATAAGGCCTCTAGAGATAAAGGAGGCTCCCTGGGAGGGGGGGAGGTAAAAGCACATGGGTCCCAAGGATTTTTGCACTGGGTCACCCCAAATTCACCATCAGATCACATAGCATGTCCATGGCTACAGCCTGCATGAAAAAAATCACACATCCACTGTTTTGTGGGGCCGCAATGGCACAAAAACGTGGTTACAAAACACGGATCCACATGGATCCTCAGGATTTTTGCACTGGGTCACCCCAAATTCGCTATCAGATCACATAGCATGTCCATGGCTACAGCCTGCATGAAAAAATCACACATCCACTGTTTCATGTGGCTGCAATGGCACAAAAACATGGTTACAAAGCAGGGATCCACATGGATTCTCAGGCTTTTTGCATTGGGCTACCCCAATCTCCCCGTCAAATCACATATCATGCCTGTGGCCACAGCATGAACCACAAAAATCATACATCCACTGTTTCATTCAGAATATTTTTTTTCTTGTTTTCCTCCTCTAAAAACTAGGTGTGTCTTATGGTCAGGAGTGTCTTATGGAGCAAAAAATAAGGTCTTTCTCTCTGTATTTTATTTCATTTTTGTTAACTGCCTTGCTGAAGGGCAACACGTCAATCTTTAAAATAACTCATATACATAAATGAGAGTGCATCATCTGGAAACTGGGTTAACTGGTTCCTCCAACCCAATACAGTACTTCTCAAATAATTCAGTAGTCCTGTAAGGACCAGCACCATTGCAGTCTCTGTTCAACTGGAATAACGTAAGTTGCAGCACATATCAGGGGCACCAGCAGAGAATGCCACCTGTTTCCCTGGCTGGAGCGTTGGAGTGCTGCTGCCACTGCAGTGATAGAGCAGGCTTACAGCATCATTACCCTTGCAGGAAGATCATAGTGACATGCTCTGGCTGCTATGAGTTCTCTCTCTTCCATCCCCCCGCCCACCTCTCTTCTGGCAGAGAGAGGACTCATGCACAGAAGAAGGCAGAGGGAAGGGGATCAGCTAGCTAAGAGCAAGAAATGGGCAAACACCCAGGAGTTTTTTTTAAAGGCCATGCTATCCTTTCTCCCACCCCCAATCCCTGGCACTACCTGACTGCTTAATGGAACTCTGGGCAGGCATTCCCCTCACTGTAGAGGACCCTACTTCCTCTTTTAGCAGTGTAGCTTGCTGACCTTTCATGCTGTGCAGCCAACATTTTGAGTGACGGAGCCCCACGCAAAAATACATATTTAAATATGTATTTTAAATGTGCATTTAATTATGTATTTAAATTCTTATTTTAAGTACAAAGTTAAATGAACACTCTGTTTCAGAATAAGAATCTAAAGACATTATTTTGATACATTAAAAACTGCTGAGAACTGATTTGCAACATCTGAAGAAGTGTGCACATTGGTAGATAGCTTAATTCCATGCTTTAGTCTAGGAGGTATGCATCAGGTCATTTGATATATATATATATATAGGAGTTTCAGAAAACCAAATTCCTCAACCACCCTTAAATCAGATTAGGTTGGATCCTAGAGGGGGATGATTATATGGCTGGTGGAAGACAGCTAACAATTCAGTCCTAAAAATACAGTACTCCTGTAAATAGTTCGATAAAATAACATGCACAGAGTGCTGTGGTTATGTACATTCATGACCTGCTGCATTACACTAGCATCATGAACTGGTTCTGAGTGTTATGCTTGACAGCATCAGTAACAGAAGTAGCATCTTACTTTAAAACTAAATTCTTGAAAATCACAGATAAGGAATATTATTTAAATATCTGATGAAACCTTTCTACCAGTTGGGTCTCCTGGAGCAGGAACAGCTGATGGGAGGCTCAGGATCCCAAAGATATTCTGTCCACCACTGGAATCCTCATGTCCTGACAATCCTACACTTGTAGGTCACAGTATGGTACTGGAATTGAATTACGACTGACATACAGAATGCAGCCTGGGCGATGACAAACTCTGCTGCTATTGCCAGCACAGGCATTTCAACCCTTGGGTGAATTCTTAAGACCCCTGAAGATATGGACATTTTTAACCATCTCCTTATTAAAACTAAGGATTACACTGCAACTTGGGTCTGAGACTTGTAAAAGTATTTGACTTTCAGGTGGGCTGTTGGGCTGACATAGTGTAAAATTAGTCACATACTTATCTTTAGTTTCCGAGATACAATTAATGCCTCCAGGATTCACCATCCCGTATTTGTATATTGCAAGTAGAACCATAAGTAAATGAAGCATGGGGGGGGCAAGGCAATATCAGCTTCCCACCATTGTGGTATATCACCAGCCAAACAGACACTACACCACAATGTTGATGAAACAAGTTGCATTGGCCTCAGCCTGTGAGGCACTGGGTAAAATTGCCACAGCTCTCACCACGGAGCTGAGGCAGTTTCACCCCAGTGCCTAGCGGGCTGGGACATGGAGTTATCTCATTTTAATCTCCACTAAAGATCTATTTACATTAGGTGGAGTTATTTGTGCAGTAATCTGATCATTTTTAAAGTGATCAGAGCTGATCATTTTTGCCACATCGGATTCTATAACCATTACCTGCTAATCACATTTCTGTAACTTCAAATTATACCACCATCCAAAGTTATATAGAACACAGGAATGATCTGGAACTTATGGTACCTGAACATTTACATAAACATATACATATTTTCAGAGAAAAATTATGCTTTTAAGATAGACAGAACTACAAAATTCACAAGAGCAGGAAAGACAGACCTTTGTTATGGCCAACCAGTGTTCATTCACTGAAATATGACCGATTTCAGGATACACAGAACTGTTCCTCACAGCAGATATATGCCCACAGAGTGCATTGTAAGCATTGATAAAGATATTATTTTGCAAATATTAGTTGAGTTGTATTTCAGTATATTATTGAAGTGTTATTGTAATTTTATATGCTTATATTTTGTTCACTTTCTTGAGTGGAATTGGTCCTGAAAGATAGTTAATATGTATTTAAATTAAACTGAACTAATCCTGTAGATTCTGTGTTTATGGAGCAACACAGCCCTCTCTTTTAATCTCCTGGATGGCACCCAGAAATCAGCATTCAATAGTCTGAAGGCAGAAGATGTGGTTTTGTTCTACTGAAACTAGGCAGGCCTGGCCCTGAAAGTGGCCTTGGACCCATCTGCATCCCTCTGGCGAAAGAGCAGGATTTAAGTGGTGAGGGAATCTGTTAAAGTCATTTTGTTTCAGAAATAGATGCAGGTGACAATGTGAGGTGCTCAAGGTCAAAGCTGAAATTGCCAAAGTCAAGAGTCCACTCTCACTTTTGTATTGAAAACCCTGAATGGAGAGCCTATTTTATTTGGCAAGTTGCGGTCTTTGCAGAGTGTGAATGGGAGTCGTGAATTAGCAGATCCTCAGCGTCTCAAGGCAGCTGCAGCTGTTCTGAAGGAGGACAGTGAATAAAGGGCATTTTAAGAGAGGAAGAGAGAGAGAAAGGAGGGGCTAGTTCCTTAATGGCCCTGTCATTCAGTTTGGCTTATGTATTAGTGTCCCTGAACAATATGTCACCACTTGTGATTGTCAATCAACATAAATTCTTGACCACACTCCAATACAGTCAGCTCTCTGATGCACTTGAGTATTTTATAATATTGTGGTCCAAAGAAACAAATCTTTCTTTTTCTGTTCCTCATGCCCATAAAATTCCAGTTGGAAGTGTGATACCAAGATTTCAGAAGGAAGCAAATAAAACCTTAAAAAAAATACCCAGCTTAATCTAGGAACACAGAAAACTAAAATTATGTAGTGTTCCAAGAGACAGGGTAGTTTAATACTATATCTTAGTTACAGTCACAGTAACCCTATTAAACAATAGCACTAAACGCCTATTAAGGTGTAAGGAAGAGCCAGGCTGTCCTATTCATCTGAACTTACAAAAATTATTAACATCCACACAAATGCAAAATACGGTAATGTAGACTATTGCCTCAGAGTTGGCACGCTATCTGCCTTGCTGGTGAGGACCAACTTGCATGTATAAGGAGCACTGATTCTACAAAAAAACCCACAACACCCATCTGAAGCTCCTTAACTACGTATCAGATAACTGAAGCAAAACTAGTTCAAATTTTAACCAACATTCATCAATGTATTAAATTTTATTAGCATTCAGTTGTATCAATATTGTATCAATATTCAGTATGCAATAGGCATACTGAGATTAGACCCATTGAAATTTATGGACATGACTAACATAGTTTATTGATTTTGCTGTGTCTATTTTGAGTAAAATTTAATTGAATACAGCCCATAATCTTTGATTTCAGACAACCCAAACTGAAAATGTAAGAAATTCATTAAAAGATCCAACCCTATTTTAGTTAGGTTTAAAAATAAAAACAAACATTGTAGCAATATCAATACAAGAGAACAAAAGCTTCATAGTATCTCACAAACAAAGGCTGTATCATTATTGCGTAACAGAGAAACAATACTTTGAGCTCAGGGAAAAGTGCACAGGCAAGATTGTTTCAGAGTCGTTATGGTTGTGCTTTTTGTGACAATGTCCAGAGTGGCCAGGTATTTGGAAAGTGTAGAGACATTTTTGAGACAAATATTTTCATTTCATTGCAGGTTAACTGCTACAAATGAGGATGTACCAAATGCACAAATATAATGCTTTCAGAGGACATCTGCACCCAAAACTAACTGGTGTTTTTATTCATGACTGTTTACAGTCGCTGTGTTTTCCCTCTCAGCTTCTCCCTTCAATCCTGTTTTTACTGTTTTTGCTTTACTGTGCTGCCATTGGGGAGCTTGCCAGAAACCTTGACAATGACTCTATTATCCCTCCTCAACATGAACGGAACAAGAAACCCCGAGTCGTTGATATGACCATGTAGTCCAATGCCACCTGGTGACTAAACTATATAACAACATTATCCACAAAACACAAGATCATCAAGCTAGGGATCACCTACTGAACATGAATTACAGTGGTACCTCGTGTTATGTACCGTCCCCCTTATGAATGCTGCGGGTTACGTACTCTGCTAACCCGGAAGTAGATGCCCTCTGTTGTGACCTTTGCCCCGGGATGCAAGCGGAAGTTGTGCTCTGGCGACACGGCAGCAGTGGGAGGCGCCATTAGTGAAAGCGCACCTCATGTTACGAGCGGTTTCCTGTTACGAACAGACCTCCGGAACGGATTAAGTACATAACGCGAGGTACCACTGCACCTCAGTGCCATGCAACCAGACGGACTTACTACTATGACAACACCAACAAGGAAAAAACAAAGTCCCTTTGTGAAGGCCATGCTTCCAGTATCACAGTGCTCTCACTGGCCAGGAGAAGTGTGGCAGAAATAGGGGACATGGAGGAAAGGAGAGCATCAGTAAAAACTGGACCACTCCAGGCACTGCAGACATTTCATGTCCCACGATGCTGTGATAGCATTTATAACTGGGAAATCATTATAATCATTATATAATTATAACTGGTGATGCAGGGTAAAGAAATGGGAAAAGGAACTACCTTTTCATTCCTTTGGAAAACCATGCTTAGATAACATGCTTATGGAGAGAAATTAAACTATAATGATGGTTATGAAGTATTGCCATTCTCTCCTCTTTCCTCAAAGCCTTCATTTCTTTTCCTTCCTTGCTTTGCTCTCTTCTCTTTCTTCTTTATTGTTGTGTTTATTTTTTTTGTGTGTATGAGAAAATGAAAATAAAAACAATTATAACAAAATAACTGTTTCAAAAAATCTCAGCTAAGCACCAATTATAATTTCCACTGTTTATATATAGACTTTGAACAATTATTCAATTTTATTGACCAGCTAACCTATTCTTCCTTCACACCAACTTCCCTTCTCATTTATCAGAACTAGTTATTTTCCTTTACCCTTTGTTCTTTCTGGTTTACATGGCCTTTGAGCCTATTCATATGACATCATTCTCCTGTTACTATCTCCTGTTACTATTCAACTTGATTAAGTTGGAGCAAGGTGATTTTGCTAGGTCAATTTCCTATGGTGAGAATTTCATTAGAAAGTGCCCTCATGTGGTGAGCAGTAGTATTTAACACATTATCTTACAACATGAGGTCACAAATTGAGGGTTCTTTTGTTTTGCTTTTTGCTCTTTACTAGATATAATATTCTTAGATCTGTTGATTGTTATTCTTTATAAAGTGCATGTACTGCCTAAAGACACTTAGCACATGGGCACAGTAACAAAACAAAAAATGTATTGTCTTCTGCATATACTATATAATATTCAAACATTAAGTTTGATTGTGCTGTCTGATAATCACCATAAGGAATATTATTGCATATATGTTTGTACTACAAGCTGGCAGTGGCGTAGCGTGGGTTGTCAGCACCCGGGGCAAGGCAAGTAATTTGCGCCCCCTAACCCGTGGATTTGCGCCCCCTAACCCCCAGATGTTGCGCCCGGTGCGGCCGGCCCCCCCTGCACCCCCCACGCTACGCCACTGCACCAGGGCTTGCTTCCAAGGAAGCACATCTAGTTTTGCGCTGTAAGAGTGGAACTTGTGGATGGTTACCCTTTTCCTGAATTCTAAACAAATAATCCACAGCTGAACGCTCCGACGCTTGTTGACGGAGGCCTTCTTGTGTCCTGAGCGCAACAGGAATATTGAATGGATTCTATGCTTGCTTTCTCAAAACCAATCTCTACTGAGTTCAATAAGACTTACTCACAGTTTTACTCCCTATTGGGACTGCAGACGTAGATTCAGTGGCGTAGCATGGGTTGTCAGCACCCGGGGCAAGGCAAGTAATTTGCACCCCCTCTGCCCTAGGGGCAGAGAGCTGCGAGTGCGAGCGCCCCCCCCAGATGTTGCGCCTGGTGCCGCTGGCCCCCCCTGCACCCCCCACGCTATGCCACTGCAAGCTGGAAGGACTAAGAGGAACCAAACTGTGAAAAGCATGGCCACCTCAATTGGGGATATCCTTAAAAGGCAGGCTACCACTACCTCCAGCAACTGGGGCATTTACATGGGTGTGAGATTCATGAAACTCAGTGGGGCTCACTTCTCAGTAAACAATTTCACTGCACCTTCAAGAGCAAATGGAGGGATTTTTGTCAGGAAAATTGCCTGCCTGCCACAATTCTGATCATGAGAGGGGATTCCACTGCTATTTCTCAATAAACCAAGCCCAGGAAAGACTGTTTCAAGTAAAACAGCTATCACCCAAGGCAAAACTGTATATCCAATAGCAAATTCCCCAGCAGACACCTCTACTTTCTTTTAAATCAATGCCAAAACATACAAATTGGAGAAGGCCTTGATCAGGCATACTCACATCTGAGTTTGCTAAATCCATGCAATTGCCTTTCAACCAAAGTGAAGCTGTACTAACAGGCACTTAGGTTAGGATGCCATCACAACCAGTACTAGCTACCTTGGCAGACACTTTGTTCAAATATAATTGCAGCTGGCATGCACAAACCTGCAGTGACTGCTGCAAGGACAAAGCTATAGCTTTGGTGGTGTGAGTTGATGTATAGCAAGTACATATGTGGTGAGGTATCCATCATTATCCATGGAATGCAATTCTACTAAATGCAAAGGTATCACTGTTTACCTCCCCCATCTGTTAAACCTTTTGAAGCATTTCAGAGTCTTTATTTAAGTGTTTCCAGGCATAGGGCCTTCTCGGTAGTCACACCCACTGGGTGGAACACTGTCCTATCAGATGTCAAAAAGATAAATAATTATACAACCTTCCGTAGACATCTGAAGGTGGCCCTGTACCAGGACACTTTTAATGTGTGATGTTCTGTTCTGTTGTTGTAGTTGTGTTTTTGTATACCCTCTTGGAAGCAGCCGACAGTGGCTGGGGGAAGCCAGTCAGATAGGCAGGGTACAAAAAGTAAATTAGTAGTAGCAGTAGGAACAGAAGTAGTAAAACCACCACTAAGTAAGACTGTTGCTCAACATCAGAATGACATGGAGAAAATTCATCTGCTGCTACTTCATAAAATATATTAAGCTGGAAGCGCATTTTAAGAATCCTAAATGCTTTGACAGATTTGTGAGAGGAAAAAACACCAAACTCATACAAACTACTTTTCAAGTTATTAATGTTGATGATTTCACTAATAAAATGATTATATGTATAATTTTTGAATATATAAATAACCCAGTGATTTGAATGAACACTTTAGCTTTAAAAGAGCTTCTTTTTTAAAAAAAAGCCTTTCAAATCAAGTAGGTTTTTTGTGTTTTTATAACACAGTGGAAAACGAAAATAAATTAGCACTAAGAAGCTGTTAGCTGTTATTCCCAACCAAGCCTACACAAGTTGCAATGCAATCAGTATTGCTGATGGCAAACAACTATCTCTCACAAACTATCTGAATCAGGAGAGGCAGTTCAAGTGCAGGAATGATACCTGGGAGATGGTAATGGGGTGGATGTGAGTCAATGAAATGAATCCAAAAATGGTGGTGGTGGTGGTATGTGTTGTGGGCTCTTTGGTCTGGAGAGTAAATAGATGACTTGCTTTGGGAGGAGGAGCATTCCTTTGGAAAGATCAGGTTCACAGTTTAGGGGTACTCCTTGACACAGCACTGTTGCTCAAGGCCAAGGTGGCTTCAGTGGCTAACAGAGCCTCTTTCTGACTCCAGCTAGTTCAATTACAGAGACAGAGACAGCTTGGCTACAGAGCTCCATTCTCTGGTCACTTCAAGACCAGACTATTTGTAAGGCACTCCATGAGATGCTGCCCTTGTGCATAGTTTGGAAGTGGCAATTAGTACAGAATGCATTGGCCAGGGTCCTGGTGGGCACATACCATATTGGCCTGAATATAAGCCTCACTTTTTTTACGAAATTCTGACCAAGAAAAGTTAAAGTGCAGCTTAAATTTGCAATATTACAAAAATTGACTTTCACGATATCGCTGCTGAAACAGATATACAGTAAATCGAGACGGGTGTGAGTGCCTGTGGAATTTTAAAGGATTGCAGCTTGTATTCAGGTGCGGCTTATATTCGGGCCAATACGGTACTATTCCAGTTCTTCAAAATATGCACTGGTTGCTTGTATGTTTCCTAGCCCAATTCAAGGGGCTTCCATTGATGTACAAAGCCCTAAACAACTTGGCACCCAAATATCTGAATAAAATCCCATATAGACCCACCCAAATATTGAGATCTGTAGGTATTTCTGCTGCCCTGTGAAGTTCATGGAGTGGTAGTGCATGAGACTGCCTTTCCTGTGGTGTCCCCCAGGGTGTGGAGAAAAGGAAGTCTCAGCTTCACATTCCACAAATGAAGTTTGATGCACATCCAACTGATACTAAATGGTTTAAGTCTCCAAATTACACCTAAGTAGTGAAGCTGTGAAAATATTCTAACTTGGGTCTTCTGGAAGTAGGCCTCTTGATCTCCCTGATAGCCCAACGCTATAGCATACGTAGAATCAAACGAAGTCTGTGTTTTCCTGCATTGCACGGAAGCCATTCCTAGTTTTCAAAGAGAATAGATCCTGAGCAAATTTCAGCAAGTCCAGGGCACTTTGGTCTAGAGAACACCTCTAGAAATGTTTTTTGGATGCATGTTTGCTCAGTGTGTCTTTGTTTCCTGCTTGGCAGGGGGTTGAACTCGATGGCCCTTGTGGTCTCTTCCAACTCTATGATTCTATTCTATTCTAGGATTTCATAGAATGTTTAATTTATTTGTTTAAACTATAAAGCTTAATGAGGAAAATGAGGAAGATCATTTGGAGAGGTTTGTTTTTTGTCTGCACCTGTGGAATGCCCTGCCAGTGTGGTGTAGTGGTTAAGAGCGGTAGTCTCGTAATCTGGGGAACCGGGTTCGCGTCTCCGCTCCTCCACATGCAGCTGCTGGGTGACCTTGGGCTAGTCACACTTCTCTGAAGTCTCTCAGCCCCACTCACCTCACATGGTGTTTGTTGTTGGGGAGGAAGGGAAAGGAGAATGTTAGCCTCTTTGAGACTCCTTACGGTAGTGATAAAGCGGGATATCAAATCCAAACGCCTCCTCCTCCTCCTCCTGCAGCAGTTCCATTCTTCTGGCAAAGCAAAAGTGGTCTGAGCTACAAATGCAGCAGAAAAATGTAGGAATGAGCTCGTAAAGGTCCAAAGTGGTAGAATGGACTATACCATGTCAAACTGCAAGTGGTAGAATCATGTTTATTAATGTCCTTTAAAAAAAAGTCCTAAAAGTGAAAAATGAAGACAGTAAGGAGCAAGCTGGGATAGCACCTTTATCTTGCTGTGCTAGAGTTTTACATGCATGCACATTTTAAAATTAACCCCTTACCTAGAGTCCAATTTGAAATAGCATTTTCTAACACCCCAGGATTTTTCCATTTATTCTGCTGCTTGCGTGGATAGACTAAGTCAGTGTCCAAACACCAGATAAAAATGATAAGAGCTCCAAAGTTAAAGTCTTCACTTGTTTTGGACCACAAATGCAGAAATCTTAAGTACTCTGTTCTTAGTATACCATGAATTGTCTCAAACTAGCTAAGGTTATAAAACAAGACTGAATAAAATACTTGAATGAAAAGCACGTATGCTCTTCAGATAAAAGATGAGACACTAGAATAGTGGAATGAGAATTAGTTATTTGCATCTCTTTCCCGTCATTACTGACCTTGATTTTTAAATTAAAACCACAGTATGTCTTCTGATTAGATCTGTAGATGGTCCAACTACAAATTGCAGGCAAACTGAGTTTAGTTGAAGACTCCTTAGGAGAATCCAGCTCTCTCTGGCAAAAAAATGCTATTGCGCTTTGCCACTTGGATATTTTGTCTGCAGCTGCCCAAAGTGCAATTATTTCTTTGTGCATACTCAGGCTGCTTTGTTGGCTTTGCCACTGCAGTCAGGGCAATAGGAGAGCACATACCAGTCAAGCAACAAGGGACTTGCCCTTGATGTGGATCCATGGCAGTTGACCTAACTGCTGGTGTCTGTACCTGCAAGAGGCAGAAATTAGCTGGCATTCACTTCCCAGCAATATTGATCTAAGTATCCCCCATGCCCTCTGGGAAACCCTTTGCTCCTTGAAGTAAGACTGGGCTCTAACTGAGGAGCACAAGCATTAACAACTGTTTGTGTATTGCGCTTTTGGTTTCTGTTTCAGACAACTGTTTGTGTATTATGCTTTCAGACTCACCTCTGCACTGAAAATCAATGACCGGGTACAAAGAACATCAGGGTGATACACTGAATGCCAACAGGGTTCTGAATGGCAGTCAGGGATGGCATGACATAAATAAAGAGCAAGTTTTTAAAAGCACCATTCATCCAAGGCTGCAAGACAAATCTTGTTGCATCTTTGTGGGGCCCTGCAATTTAGCTACTTCATCATCAGATTCCTCTAGGGCAAGTTTGCCTGTCGTACATTTAAAAAATCAGGCCCATGTAGTCCAGTTTGAGGAATGAGTTCAAAATCTTCCCCATAACTTGTAATATCCAGAATTTCTTTTTTAAAACTCCTCTTTGTTTGCTAGTGGGGGCGGGGGGTGGTCTGTAATTGCCTTTTTGTAATTCAAAGGAAGCTCAAAGTTCCCTTATCCCAAGGCTTTCTAAAGAAATCTATTTTTAAATAGCAGCGGATCACCTCTCTTTCCAACTTCAGAAAGACCTACCAGCCTCAGATTTAATCTTTTTTCTCGTTGTCTTCCAGAGCTACATATTCTTGTGAGCTTTAACAGCAAAAGATTGATTCTAGAGAGTCTGACCTTATTCTGCATTGTATCTACAATATCACCAAATAAGCTCTCATGCTCAAAATGTTTTGGGACATTTCATATACACCAGTTGTTGGCATTTGTTTGTAATTAGTGCATTTAAAAAAAAACCAAAACCTTAAAGGCAGTCAGTAGAGACTAACTGGGTGGAACCTAGACTGGGTGGGGTGCCTAGAAGGTCACATATGGGCAGCATCCAGGAGGTCCCCATACTCCTTTCTTGAAAAAGTCGACAAAAAGTAGCATAGCATCAGCTTCCAGCCAGAAATTCTGGGATTAGTAGTCTCAGCCCTAGTCCCTGGTAGAAACAAAGAATGCTCTACTGGGATCGTGGGAGAGCTCTCTACAACCTCCACCACTGCCTGTACCTTCCCGGATATGCTCTTGGGTTGGGGAAAAGGGGAAGAGGACTTGCAGGATCCAGGTGAACCAAGGAGAGAGAGAGAGAGAGAGAGAGAGAGAGAGAGAGAGAGAGAGAACGAACTTCATAGACTATCTAGCATCAACAATGTACTTCCCATGCATTTCAAGCCCCCAGAAGGCTCAGAGTAAGAGAAAGATGGCCATGCTGGCTGAGCAGAGACCCCAGATTTCTCTGCCACAGCCATCTTCCTCTCTGTGTTTTTAAATGCTGTCTCCAGCTCCTCAAGAAAAGGCCACGAAGGAAGGCAATGCTTTCCCTGTGCAAGCAAGTGTCCCCTTTCTCACAACCCATCGTGTCACAAGAAGAAAGATTGGCTGCTTCATGGCTGCCATTTCTCTCACCCACCCTAGTTTTACAATAAAAGCAAAGGGCTTTACAAGAAAGAAAACATTTTTGCCTTCTTGCCTCCTCAGTGAATAGTTGTCCTCCTGAGTGATGCCTTATGGTCAAAAAAGGAAAATGGAAGCTAGTCTCTCTCTTTCTCTCACTGCTACAAGCATATGAGATTAAAATGGGCTCGCATACTATGTGTCTTTCTCCACACATACAGTTTTGACAGAGAAATGAAGTAAATAAGTTTACCACATCCTGGGCTGCAGGTGAATTGTGTATATCCTAAACACTTCTATTCAATTGCAGATTTCTTTAAAAACAAATCTAGAGTTATAAGCTTTGCTGTTGCTGCTGTTGTTCTAAGTAATTAGCACTCATAATTGTCAAAATAACCCTCAATTGCAGAGTGTCTGGATGTCTGAAAAACCCAAAAGCAAATAAGGCAATTCTGAAATGATCATTCTCATATGTTGTTATTGTAAGCCTTCCAGAGAGCTTTGCTACTGAGTGGCATATAAATGCTGCTAATAGCAAAAGCAAACACACCAATATTTCCCAAGTTCAATTTACCGTTTTGAAGAACTGTTACGGAATGTTTAACATTTAGGCTCAGCCCAGCAGTTTGTAATCTTAAATGGTAAAAGGGGGCTTGTTACATGATGGAACATCTTGCACAGCAGCCATCAATACTATAACATTCTGTAGTCTGCATATGTAGCTATGTTTGGACATTGGGGGGAAAGGGTGTGTGTGCATGAAAACAGCTCATGACACATTTCTTGGATAGCTCAATCCCAAATTATTCCAGCCTGATTCTTCAGTTTCATTATGAGGCAGAGTTTTTGCATACTAATTAGACTGCATCCCACCAAAGGGCCCTATTAACCTACTCATGCTGCATTCTAAAGTAAATTGCTTTTAAGCTCTTCTTTGCTGTAGATAACAAATGATGATAGCTAGGGGTGTGCTATAGTGACCCCTTTCTTTCCAGATTCCTTCATTTCAGCTCTATGTTTTAAGATATCGACAGAAAACCTATCAATGTCTTGGTTATCCTCGCTTTCTTGAACATCTACACATGTAACAATCCTTGTTATTTTCTAATCACAAAATATCAATTGCAAACAAATATATATTATAGCATAGGGGTGCCAAAGCCATGGCTCTCCAACTCTAATTAGCCCCAGTCAGCATGGCCAATGGTCCAGGGGGATGATGGGAGCTGCAGCCATGTTCCAGCAAGTGGCCAGCCATGCATGCCAGCATTTTACTTGCGAAAATGCACGCGCACCATCACAATTGTTCACACCATGGTTAGATAATGTTCAGTTAGCACTGAATATATCAGTTACTTTTGATTTTCAATACTGCTCTTTGCAGCCTCTGAAGATAATTATTTAACCTTGTATTAATCAGCACTGTATTTCCAACTGCACCTCTTTTCCCCGCCTTCTGTGACCAGCATGCATGTGAGGGTTTTTTGTTTTTTGTAATAAATTTCATCCAGGTTTTCAGTATTGCAATACAATACAAAAAAGGAAAACAGATATAATTTAAAACAAAACACACAAATAGCAGGCAGAGGCAACCGACTCGTCTGGATGATATATATAGTATTACGAGTTTGTGGGTGCTAGACAGCCTACATTCCTGGAACCAGTACATGCTAGAATTTAATTAAGGCTCAGGGTGTTAAAATGCTGGGTGCAAGATCCATGTGTATTAAGTTGGGTACTAGACACTTATTGTCCTGGAATCACCAGCTAATTAATCCAGGTTAAGGTTCCTGCATGAGGCAATAGCCTGGGGAATGAGCTATTAAGACTAAAAAGGTAAAGGTAAAGGACCCCTGACAGTTAAGTCCAGTCGCAGATGACTCGCGTTGCAGCGCTCATCTTGCTTTATAGGCCAAGGGAGCCAGCGTTTGTCCCCAGACAGTTTTTCTGGGTCATGTGGCCAGCATGACTAAGCTGCTTCTGGAGCAACAGAACACCAAAACCAGAGCAGCACATGGAAACACAGTTTACCTTCCTGCCAGAGTGGTACCTATTTATCTACTTGCACTTTTTGGCATGCTTTCAAACTGCTAAGGTTGGCATAAGCTGGGACCGAGCAATGGGAGCTCACCCCATCGTGGGGATTTGAACCGCCAACCTTCTGATCGGCAAGCCCAAGAGGCTCAGTGGTTTAGACCACAGCGCCACCCACGTCCTGCACCACTTGCATCCTTAAGACTAAAAAGGATCAAATGAACTCTGTGTGAGACAGTAAATGGGAGGGGGCCCTCCCTCAACTCAGTTACAAGATAAAGCCAGAATTTAGAGCTTAGAGTTAGGAGTTATGTGACTAGGAGAAGAAAAGTAGCAGGCAGAGCACAATGACTAATGGCTGCTTAAATCTAGGGCTGCACATATGGAAGCGGTAAGGTCCTCTTGGATTGTTGATGCTGTGAACCTCCATTGTAGGCTCAGGTTGTAGATATGTATAAATAAACCATATATCATGAAGACACCAAAGTCTCCGCTGTGCCCCATTTCCAAAAAAACAAAAACAAAAACCCATGACCCCTGGGTGACCCCTGGAACCTTGCACCACTGTGAGGACTGGGGTGGCATGCAGCAATATCACTGAATAGAAATGAGAGGGTGCAAATGTGAAGGAAGAAGTCAAAGTGCAGTAAGTCTTTGCTGTCTTGCAGAGCAACCCATTCAGAAAAAACTCCCCCACCCAGCCTGGACTCCTGGAAGAAACAGCAATAACTTTTCAAAGAAAATACTTTGTGGGTCATTGAAAATATGTGAGTAAAATGATTCCCCAGCCATTTATATTTAAGTTGCCCATCACTAGATTTTCATTCAGCTTCTAAAAGAACAACTCCCTGTAACAGTTTATTTTTATGACTAATAAGGAAGCAGGAATTGGATTTTTTTAATTATTTGAACGATCTCTTGCTTTTTATCAGTTGACCATGATAACTTGAGATATTTTCAGCTTCCAAGCAGCAAAAAATGTATTTGCTATGTTTTCAATGCAAACTGTAATTTGGTGCAAGTGTTTAGAATTCTGTTATAAGCCGCAGCCCATCTCACAGATCTGCAGTTCCTGAGTTACCCTGGTGAGAATGAATGACTGTTAAACAAGTTAAGTAGAAATCTGTGATGTAAATATGACCTAACGCTTCCAATCTTTGTTGCAAAATCAACTTATATAAAAGCTAATGGAAAAAGGAAAGCAGCAAACGAAAGTAATTACAGGTCCCTTTTCCAGCACCGTAGCTTTGCACTGGGTTACGCACACAATTTTGCATTTCAGGGCTCAGTGTGAAATTAGGAACAAATTCAGCGCTATAGCCAGTTTCCAGAAGATAACATGCAGTTGCCAATCTTGTTAAGCAAATCCTTCATATCTAGAACAGCAGCTATAAATAGCTTTTGACTATTAGTCATACGTTTCCATATAGATTCCCTTTAGAGTTTATATTATTCCAGCTCTATACATTATCTACATTAACATTATGGATTTTGCCATCACTAAAAGAAGATATGTAGTAACACTATTTCAGGAAGCCTTCTTGCAAAGTCTGATATGAATCAGGACTAGTAGTAGTTCAGTCTCTAAATCTGGTTTTCAGTGCCAGGAATTGCCTCTTGAACACATGCATTTCAGCAAAATAGTACCCATAATCATGTAAAAACAGCTTTTCAACAGCACCAAGCTAATGAGGCATCTGATCAAGGCCTGTATTTTAAAATGAGCTTAAAATATATATATTTGCAAATGTTTGTATGTTTCATGCCAGACATAAAGCAGCTGGCTGAGTACTCTGGCAGTTGTTTATCTTCTTGCTCAAGGGCCCCCCTGATTTATAGCAGTACCTCAAAGTTGTAAAAGGAAATTACAGGCTGGGAGCAAAGGTCATACTGACCATACAAATTGCAGAATACAATCAAGCTGCAAAAACACTAATTAAGAGTTGGTAAATAGTAAGATTTATTGTTTAACAGAAGACTCGAGCCATATTTTCATAAGGTTAAAGGGCAAGAGCTAATGGGAACAGCAGCTGGCTGGGGAAAGGGGGTTGTAAATTGAAGTTGCTTTTGAAGCTGTTTCCTTTTTACTTTGAAAAGGCCTTTTCTTCTAAAAAGCTATATATGTTAATGTATGAAATATATTGGCTTAATGTAATTATGCAAAGGATTTAGAAAGTAAGAAATGTTAGATTATTATGTTAGATTCTTATTTCATTGGTGGTGTGTGAGAAGGTGAACCCAAGTTCTCTGTTTAAGATAAAATTTAAAACCATGAGCCATCTGTTTTAGCCATCTGTTTTGGAGTGAATAGGGCAATAGGGCAATAGGGCAAAGGTGATCTGGTAATTAAGGTGCCTTGTCGAGGCAAATATAAGATATATGGCTACTTGTCTGCCATTTATGGATAGAAGGAAATATAGCTCTTTGTCTCCCATAAAAGGTAATAGGAAATGGGTGTATCTTTTATGATTGGTTCTAGCAAACAGCCAATAGGAATTTCAACCAGGCTGATTGGACAGAGGCAGTCAAAGGAGGAGCAAGGGGGCTGGGCTGAGGAAATATAAGTGCTGGCCATCAGGGCTGGAGTGGGCAGAGCTTTGGTAACCATATACCACTGTGTATCTCATTTATTTGTCTGACAAATAGATTCTTATTTTAATTTCTCTATTGCTGCATTGAATATTTCATTCCAGCTAAGCGTTAACCACAAGCAGGGTGCTACACTAACAATACTCATTCCTTGCATTCCCAGAAGTGGCAAGCCTGTCTTTTTATTCATTCAAATAGTATTCATATTTGAATGTATTAAGTAAAATGATTAATAAACATTACAGAGCGCACCACAAGTCAGTCCTAATATCTTGATTTTAGGACCAGAATATATGATGGGAAAGTATCCAGAATCTTCCTGTATGTTTGCCAGTGTAATCAAGGTATTTGTCCTGAATTCCAGACTCCAAAACAAGTGACAGGCCTTCATCAAATTTCTAGACAATAAACCTGGGTCCACCAAACCTTCTAGGATGAAACTAAGTGGTCCCTCCCAGCTCTTCCTCCAGCTCTTGGACCACAAGTAATCCTAGTTTAGTCTCAAATTGCCCTGAAGCTAATAGAATAATTAACTGATGATACAAAGTTATTTTATATCACAGCTTGATCATTTAGGCAACTGAACAGGCTATTTTACACTGTGTGAAATGCAAAGTCATGACACCTCTGACTGCTTTGTCAAAGCAGCCAAGTTAGTGCTGTCTAAAGATTCAGTATAGAAGGCTTGTGCAAAACTACTGGATAGACCAAGTGATAGCTAAGAGGAAATATAAAAAGAAGTGGGAGGTTTGGGACTAGCTCTCCTAGGTATAATGCTTAACAAACTGTGGAAGTTTTGTTTTCATCTCCCAGCCTCACCCTTTCATCAGTGCCTAAGAGAAGGGGTTTCCTTTTTCCTAGAACAGTGTCACTGAGGGCATGGAAAGCAGTGGCGTAGCGTGGGTTGTCAGCACCCGGGGCAAGGCTGGTAATTTGCGCCCCCTAACCCATGGATTTGCACCCCTAACCCGTGGATTTGCGCCCCCTAACCCTAACCCCCACATGTTGCGCCCGGTGCGGCTGCCCCCCCTGCACCCCCCACACTACGCCACTGATGGAAAGGGCTGACTGATGTTGCAGCAGAGCAGGGATAGAACCCTACAGTTGCTAAAACTGTATTTGCTATAGAGGAGCAGCTGATGTGCTCTTGATTGCCGCTGCCTGAATTCAGTGGGACTTATTTCTGTGTAGACATGGTTAGAATTGCACGGGAAGAGGAGAGGTGCAGGAAAATACCATGAATTAAGTCCCTCCCCAGCACACTTGTACAGGTTCACAAGGGTTCTGAAAGGAGGGGAAAGAGATAAAACTGTGGACATATGGACAATTCCCCTCTCCAACTTTCTCATCTAGAGGTGCTGGCTCTGCCTTCCTCATTATTATACCTGCTCCCCGAAACTTGTAGAGATGTAACAGCCCGAATAGAGGACTCTCTTGTACTGGCAGAGACTCCTCACACATCTTTAAAGCATTTTCAGAGCTGTGAAATGTACAGGGAGCATCCCCCAATACAGAAGTCTCCTCACTTCAGGCTTTTGAACTCCAAATTGTGGAGGTTTGGTAACAATGACAGCAAAGGGGAGCAGAACTAGCACACTTCTGCCCAGATGCTTGCCCATGTGTTTCCTCTACAGTGTATGCTAAGGATGAAGAAGAAAATCCAGGTGAGCCCACCTGATTTGCACTTTCCAAAACAACATGAGAACCCAAACATAAGCATCCTTTGACGTTTCCACTTCTTTGAATTTTGCAATGCAGTTCTCCAGCCAAGTAACATGTACAAAAATGTGTATACACAGAGAGAGGGGGGGGGCTAGGGTAAAGTGTGTTTAAAAATGCATATATTAGTGAAAATAAAATTAAAAATGCATTCTATTAGGGGAAATTGCTTTGCAAAAACATGTATATTAGGCAAAATTGCATACAAATGTGCATATATATAGGATAAATTTGCTGGTGAATTTTCGTGATGACTTAAAAAAAATGCAGACTAATGTGGAAATGTGGAGAAATGAGCTTAAGATAGGGCATATGAGAAACTGAGGTAATCCAAAACTGACAGATTTACCCATCCCTACTCTATACTGAAAGGCAACGCCTGAAGCTGACTTAGGTTAGGAAAGAAAGTGTGCGACAGACACCAACAGGGGCTCATGGATCATTGTGGAAAGATATGGAGGACTGAAAGCCTAAGAAAATAGGCAATGCTTGATCAACTACTGATTATATAGTTGTATTTACTGTTGTTGTGTTTTATTATTACTAAAATTAAAAATTGGTCATAGAAACTGAAGGGCCTTTGAATGGAGCCCTTTGCTCTCCCCCAATATATGAGAATCAAGTGAAATGTGTTCTTGGGCAGAAAAGCAGCAATTTCCGTAGTTGCCAGTGAATATCAAACAAGAGTTTGTGTGGTGTGCTACAGACTGTAAGCAACATAGAGGACTCAGATTAAAATTATAGACGTGGGCGGTTCAATATGGATGCAATCTACCTCAAAGGGTTGTTGTGAGAACAAAGGAAATAAACACGCCAAGCGCTTTGTTTGTACACTGGAAAGTGCTAGAGAAATGATTTGCAATCATTTAGGCAAGCATGACTAAGCACTCAAGTGCCTCCATTCGGTGCTAATGGCTATTATGTGTGTACTTCCCCTGAGCCTTGGTTAACAATTAAAGTTATGTAGTTATTTATGAATCCTCAAGAGTTTAAGAAGTGGACACTTATGGGTTTAGAAGCAACACAAGAGTAAAGAGGGCTAAGAAATAATTATTTCAGCATATCAGTAATTACAAAATTGGCATTTCACTCTACAGGCACTGTGAAGGAAGGAAGGGGGGAAGCAATTACGAACGTCAAGACAGTTGTTGCTAGAAATAACATTGGAGAGAGGTTAATGAAGGAAATTTCTTAAACTGTAATGCAGGCAGATTGTTGTTGAGAGTGTACTTTTAGAAAACAGTAGGCGGTATCAGTGGAGAATGTGATAACAGGATAGCGGTGGGAATTCAATTTGGAAGGAGCTGCCGCATCCTCCATCTGCACCTCTATTAAAGAAAACCCATTTTAAGACTGTTGACAATGAGAAACTCATAGTTGTGAAATTCAAAAAATACATATGGGCAAGGGGTAGACATCCCATAGGTTGAACCACAAAGGATTTTTCTTCTTCCCATGACAGATGGCGAGAATATCTGCATAGTTCGTCAACGATGGTGAATCCATACATATCACAAATCAGATCTAAAATAATGTTCTGACTCAAAATATTCAGAAGCATTTTGGTAATAAGAAGTATGTTTATTGTTTATGAAGTGAGCAATTAATTTTGCATTTTCTTGTGGCTACCAGATGTTCAGTTGCAGGATCTGAAGGAAGCTGTAGGGGCATGAATAAGGAAGAATGTCACAAACCTTTGCCTTGTTGGTTTCCAGGGTTTCGAAACTCCCTTAGCATTCATTATTTATTTGTATTTTTTCCTACATTCTCTGAGGGTAGAGGAGTAGAGTTGGGAAGAGAAGAAGGCAGAGCATAAGAGTATCAAATGCTGGGGGGGGGGTGCCAGAGATTTTGACGCAAAGATCTAGACACACAAGTTGGAAACAACAAACATACAAGAAACGTTTTCTGCACACAATGCAGGATTTACTTTGAGGTGTAAAAACATGAGCCCTCAACATAGGATAACTGGTGGCCATTTCCTATACCAAAATTGATCTCTTGTAGAAGTGAATAACTACCTGCACATCACCCTGACAAATGGGCATATATGTTTCACTTCTACATGAGTGGCACACCACCAACCATCATGGTTTCCTGCTATGTGTACACACAATTAGACTATTCTGCAGTTATCACACATATTGAGAACAAAGTTTCAATTCTTGGAGAAGACCAAAAAAACTGGCATTCCTAGCACTGCAAGCCCAGATCAACTTGAGCTAGGTTCTTGCAGGTTAGGTCTCAAACCCCTTGTTGCCAAGGTGGTGGTGGAAGGGAAGTACCTGAATGGGATTGGAAGAATCATCTCACTGTTGGTTTCTGCTCTCTTCACTGTGCAGCAAAGTGCTTGTCACAAGACAATGTTTACATTCCACAGTCAGAGTACTGTTGGGTTTTCACACGGGAATGGGAAGCTGGATGTGACGTACACTGGTTTCCTGTTTTTCACAGTTCTCTCGGTGTTCTTTGTTATTCCGAGGAGAAGGACGGTTGCTTCTCTGCTCCAGCAGAGGCAAGATGCATGTTTGTAATTTCTCTACATTGAACTGAAAATAAAGCAACTTTAAGCATGTGGCACGTACTGTTCGTCATTCCGTTGTGCAAAGGACTCTGCAATATCAACACTCACTACCTTGAATAACTGCTTCACCTCCTTCACTCTACTGGAGCAATGGTCTGCCAGATTGCATATGGTTTAAGCATTGCCCTTCTCCACCAGCTTTTTCACCTTTATGGTAAATCAGGCTATTGGAGAGATGAGCCAGTTTTTTTAATGAATCACAATCAAATCTGCATTCCCTCCCATCCTATTCTCATACATACACCATTGATTAGTATAATACAGAACAAAATACACTGAAACCTGGCAAGTTCTTCCCGCCCCATATTTTAACATTAAAAAAACATTAAAACATAAGCTTCAAAGAAGCTCCCTCAATTTAAATATCAGAAAGGAGAAAAAATAATTAAGCAATAAAATACTAGCAAGGCAGCTATTACAACATGATAATAATTCTCCAGGGTGTTTTCAGTGGTCTCTAATCCCAGCTATAAATAGCATAAAAACAAATACTGAAGCTTTCGTTTTGCATTCCTTTTCTGTTTTATAACGCTGCGATGCAGACAAAAGGATGCAAGATGGTGAACGTTTAGGATGGTCTACAAAATGAGCAGTAATGAAGGTAACAAGGTTCAGCTGAGCTTACTGAAACCCTTAAAATATATTTAATTTTACCAATTGTTTATCTTACATTTCAGATCAAAACATACACAAGACTACTGTCTATCTGTATGCATGTTTTTCTTGGAAACAACTCACAATGGGTTTTGCTGAAATTGCTTTTCAATGAGTATGTAGCCTTAAAGTCCTCGTTTACAGAAGGACTCTTCAGAAGTGACCTATTGATTTCAGTGGGGCTTACTCCTAGGTAAGTGGGTATGATTTGATTGCAAATTCTGCCCTTCTTGGGAATTTAAGAAAGTTTCACCATTTTGTCACTGGTTAACCACATAGATACTAAGGATTAAAAGGACTGCTGCTAATATTTTCTGGATGTCTTTGTGGCAACTGTAATAAGAATCTTGCTTCATACAGCTGGACAAAATTGCTATGTAGTTTTCTTATAACCACCAGGTTAGAGTAATGGTCACTTGCTCCTAAGTTCTGTTTAGGACTTGGAAAGGGACCATGGCTATGAAATCTCCACTCTTGATTGTCACCATACCTGCATAACTAATCAGCCTTTGGCCCAAGTCTTTTTCACATGGAGGGCTCCCATGTGTTGAGGCAGGAGCAGGGCTTGATCTTATCCATGCCTGATATTGCATCCCTGGGCTAGTCCTGCCCCCCAATGTCTACACATTGAAATGGTGTCTACACATTGATGTCACCTAACGTGCGAGCAGCTGCTGATAAACAAGGGCTCCACATCCTTGGAACACCTACACAATTAGGAATCGGTTTCCTGCTTACGCAGTCAGGAGTCCGACATCAAGGTTCCTTTTCAGACATCCATACTCATTGTGAGGCTAGCCAACATTGGTGTTGTGCCAAGAGCACGAGTCCTTTACACATGAGTGCTTTGCACATGTAACATGTAGCCCTAAACAGGGCTATAAACAGTTAAATAAGTGAAGCAGGAATGAAATAATCTCTGTGCACTTAGAAAAGGAGGATTAGACAGGTATTACACCTGCTACCTACAAAATTAATTGGTTTAACCTCCTCACCTCAGGCATCCCTACTGCTGCTGAAATCGAGTGATTAACAGAGCCATTATCTAATTAGTGGATGATTTGGCTAAACTATGGCTGCTAGTGGTTTTACTTAAAAACAAAGCCTGTGACAGTCATATTTGCTCTGATAGGTATTGTTCATAGTCCCATAGAGAAACTTAGTCACCTATGAATGATCTCAGCTACTCAAAATCCCCAGTGTGGGGGACTAGTTTTGGTGCAGGCAAACTCCATTTGGATTCAGGGAAAAGCTAAGCTAACGTAGCAAGTTTTGAATAAAGAATTGAAAGTAGAGATGTGCTTCAGGAGAAAAAATCCACCTGCTGGACCTCTTGGTGGCTTTTGATACAATCAACCATGGTATCCTTCTGGGCTGTCTTGCTGGGATGGGACTTGAGGGCACTGCTTTACAGTGCCTGTCCACACACATACCTATGAAAACGATTTATCCAACAACCTAAATGACAGCAGCAAGAAGAAAGAAAGAAATTCCCTTCAATTTGCACTTACTTCCCTCCTGAAGGAGATTCTTATTTGCCCAAAAGTGACCAGAGGAACTGAATAGCTGCCTTATATGGCCTGGTAGCACAGCATTAAATATGTGGTTTTAAAAGTTGGTTTCAGAATGGGTATGGACACTGTGTGTTCTACATCTTTAGACATGACATAGTTTTACCAAAGAAAACAAACAAAACAGGCACTTTTTTAAAAAAAAATAATCGACACGACTTCCTGCATGATCCTCAAAACAAAGCCAAGCATTGTTCTGTATGGTAGGTGTCATCAGGAGATTGAAATCTGTGTCTGTGATTATGATCTCAGAGACTCAGGCTGAGACAGAAAGGCACACTTCAGCTGCAAATATGTAGCAATTACCATGAAATGAAGTTCCTGGCACTTTTTCTTGTTTTTCTTTTTTTCTTTTTGCTAATCACCATGGAAACCTGTATTTTGTGGATTCACCCAAGAAACACTTTAAAACATTTTAGGTTTCATGACTGAACAGTTTCTTAGAAGTATGATACTGCAGCCTTGCATTTTTGGCCAATAACCTTTGCATATATCTAGTGGAACTAAACAAATAAATATTGTGAATGCCCCCAATTGCTTCATACTTTATTCAGATTACAGAGGGGAGCTTTATCTGAATCAGAATTTCAGATTCAGAACACTCGTGTACTATGCTAATTTCCCCCCTTCTATTTCTTTTGAGAAGGCTGAAGGTTGTCTCTTTCTTCCATCTATCAATTTTATGCTAAATCTAAATGCACATTTCTTTCTTTTTAATAAAGACAAGAACAAATGGCCTTCTCATCTAGAACATTATTTGGAAAAAGTATTGCAAACCTGGAAATAGAAAGAACTGAATTTGTATTGAATATGGTCTTTCATGTCATTATCAGGAGCTGTGCATCCACAGAGGTGTCTATGTGGCTATTTCAGTCACAATTTGGGAGGTTTAGCAAGAAAGTCTGTTTGCTTCCACAGTTGGATGAAATTGAGCAGCATTCATTCTGCACACATCTGAATCTGTGTTCTTAATCTTTTGTATATATGTATATGCTCATGTACATAGATGCACATAAATATGTATCTATGCATATGTGACCAGCAACGTGGAGAACTCGCCTGGGCAGAATAAAATTGTGAAATGGAAGAACTCAGAGGAAGTAGTGTGATTCTGTTTAACACAGAACTTTATTTGAAATAAAGTTAAAAATACAGACAAGAAAAAAGACAAAGATACTTAATAATACCAATGATTTCTAATAAAGGGGGGGGAGACTCATTGAGTAAGCTTGTACCACAACTGGGGTGATATAACCTAAAGACTATTGCCCATTGAGAGAGTCTGTGTAATTTATATATATATGGTTGAAAAGTGATCAGAAGCTTAAAAGACTTCTACATAGGAGAAAAACAGTAACACAACATCTATTGTTGACATAGATTTTACTGCTTATTGCACTTGCTGAATTAAGGAAGTACAGAATCATGATGTCCCATTGCACTGTTCTTTATAAAGTTGCTTGGGAAGCTTCCAAGCGCATGACTTAGCTGCTGTACTGCTGTATACAATTGTTTAAGAAAGTCTTTATGCAGGAATTCAGGATTGTTAAGTTCAAAGTTATGAGAAAGCATAGTTTTAGTAGTTACCTGCAATCTAACATGGATAACTTTCTAACAATAATTAGTAGCTATGTTCTAGATTCTAGAACATTTGCACTGTTAGACATTCCCACTCAAAGTGAAATTATGAACAGACTAATCTATACCTGTTCCAACAATACTAACTATAGATGCATTAGTTATTCTTTTTAACCATACCCAGTCAGGTCCCAAGTTAAATAGTTGGATGAATATATGACTTCATTACATCACATGAACCTTTAGAATAATCTTTTCAAAGGACTTATACTCTGGCACATGCCACCCAACAAAAATCTAAAACCATTGCTATTCTTTCTAGAGTGAAATACAGTGGTGTCTAAATTGAAATTACTACTAGCTAAGCATTAAGTATTATCAGCCAAATAACAGGTAAAGTGTAGCAGCATCATGATGTCTGAGTGTTCCTAATATGAGAACATTTGCATAGCAAACCAACTGGGATTGCTTTACTGTCAATCTATGCACCTAATAAGGGTTTTCTTTTTGTTTCAGAATAATTATGTATACAGAGATTAATGCTTAAATAAAAACAAAAAAACAGAGACATGAATTGCCATACTAACACATATTCTCTGAGAGGCACTGGTAATCTAAATTAAGTTCTATAGGGCAAAATCATATTTCCCTGTAGATCCGAATATCAAAGGAAACTGTACTTAGACGTTGCATAATGTTGACTCTTTTACCCTTGAGACAGATGTGATTGTCTTATCATTAGTGAGGAAACAGCTAGCCAGTCAGTTGGTGTCAATCAAAAGCTACAAGACATTCACAAATTAGTCCTTATTGATATATAATGATATATGAATCAAAAGCAGGAGAAGGAGCAATTTGTCATTCTAACAGCCAGGTTTCCAATTAGCCTTTTTAGCTATTATTTGCTGCAGATGCCATGCATTTTTTAAATAACTCAATGCATTTTAATTGAATACCAAAAATGCTCAGAGGATAGGATATTAATCCCTACCAAAATCTTTGTTTTTAATTTAATAAAGGAGAAGCACTTCTTTTGTGTATTAAACAGAATTATAAAAGGGGACAAAACACTCTTTTCTGATGTTATTCTGCACCTAACTTCAGGAATTACTTTGAATTGCTGTGATACTGGGGATTGACCCTGGAGATCAGGCAACATTTTAGGACCCAGTTTTGAATGTTGAGTGGCTGCTGGCAGGAGTGTGTTGTGTTCAGGAGTAGAAAGCTATTGTTCTCAATGTTACGACCATAGCTTCATTTTTGAGGGTATTATTGTGAATGCTATCCACACAGATTTTTCTTGTAGCTTCTTCTGCTGGCCTCTGGACATCTGGAAGAGTCGATATTGAGACTAGACTTGCTAGCTGCAACAGATCCATTGAAAACGGGAACTGCATGTAAGGCACTGATGCTGTGCCTTCTCAATCCCTGTCCACCATGACTGATAAAATCTAGCAGGAGAGCATTGACTGGATGGGGCCAGGGAGTGTTTAACGCATGCTGTCAGTTGGGGACACTTGAAGGACATATTTCCAACAAAGTAACAAGGAACCAGGGAAGGACACTGACAGTGAGACATGGTAGTGCCAACAAAGCACATCCAATATAATATAGAGAATGATCTGTTACAGTGGAAAATACCCATAATTTTGTTTGCATTTGAGGAGTCTTTATCCAAAATACCAAAATCAATATTTGACCAATATGCTTTTCTGTGAAGAGGCCATACAAGAAATCCTTCCTTTCATTCCCAGTAACAGAATAGAAATGGTGTATTCTCCAGAATTTTAAAAACAGGTAAGAAATGAGACAAGACTAATGAGACAAAACTGGAATGACTGGTTCCTTTTTTACTGAGTCCTGGAAATGCATAAATAATTCTCCCAAAACTTGGTTGAAAGGCACAGAAAGGAGGATAGATAGTTAATGTTTTCTGAAAATGATTCTTCTGTTTAAGCTATACTTTATTTGGATTGTGGCTTCAGATCAGCAAACCTTTTGATCCTTTTTATTTTTCAAAAATGCAAACTTTCTGTGTGTATTGCAACAGTCCAGTAATCCTACTTAAATTATCCTGAGCTGGTATTATTGTAAATTCTAGCTTTTAGAGTTTCATGTCTCAGCTTTGCAAAAGCCCACAGAGTTGCCATTTCTTCAACAACTAGGACTCACAAACTATGGAAATTTCATTAAGAAATCTTTGGCATGTTTTAAAATCAACATAATGCTAAAAGAGAATGAGATGCATATATTTTAAATTAAAAGAATCTGACTAAAGCCTAAACTTTTAGCCACTGAAATGCATTAAATAATTGCATGATACTCTTGAATAATCACAATGGGGGGGGGATACACCAGATAAGATTTGTACAGATGGGGATCTTGCATCACTAGGAGAGATTCAAATTTTGGCAAGCAGGGAGATTTTAGAATCACTTTCTCTACTGTGAAATGAAACTTTGGAGCAGATTCCACTTACTGGCACTGCTGGCAGAAGCCTGTGCAAGGACTTGCACTAGTGTTATGGGGCTTTCCCCCTCTTCTCCCTCTACACACTGCCATGTCCCCTCAAATTGGCTTGGGGTGGGGAGTTCAGGGAAAAAAACCCAGAGCAACATGTGTGGGGAGAAGAGTAGGGATTGTTCTGTTTTCGCACAATGACAAATTTCTCCCCTTATTTTCTTTATTTTAATATTTTGGTGGACCTTTTTCTATTATGCCTTCATGTCAGAGTTTCTCAACCTTTTTGAGTCCATGGCTCCCTTGACCAACTACATTCCTTCTGTGGCTTCGCTGTGAGGAAACAGGCTTTGGGCCTCAGAAGCCCAGTTATGTCACTCCTTGCCTGCAGAGCTGGCAGCCCTTCACCCCTTTTTGAACCCCCTCCCTTGTAGACTCTTCCCTCAGCCTCCTCTCCCCTCTCCTTGGGAGCCCCCCAGGCAGCCACCATCTCCCCTGGTCTCTGAGCTGCCCCTCCCCAAAGAGAGGTGTCTCCTAGGGGCACTTTTCCCTTGAGGAACTTGTAGCCAGGACTGCTGCAACAAATAGCTGTGCAAGCCTTTGGGAGGCAGAGACGTGAGAGGGCATCAGAGGAGGGAGAGAAGGAAAGAGGGTCAGAGGCCAGAGTTGCCTAAGCCTTAAGGCACCCCTGACCAACACTGAAGGAACCCCAGGGTGCCATGGCACACTGTTTGAAAACCACTGCTTTCATGTTAAGGTATGCCAGCACCTTGATACTCATTCAAGTGTCCTCTGTGTCCCCTATTATAAGTGTGTCTTTGTTTCAAAATGAGTAGAAAGTTGAACTGAATGGAGATATTCAGTTCAGTTTGCTTTTGTACCAAAACAGATAACACATCTTGTGAATGGATGTGAATGAGGTTCATCACGTTACCTCATTCACACCAATTTGTCATTTATTACTGGAGGGTTTCATTATTCAATGGCAAGAGTGGTCCTTTGGCAGTTGCCTTCTTGCAGCTGCCATTTTTATTTCCCAGAATGCCCCAGACAGTGTGAATTCTGGCTACATATACCCCCAAGCAATGATGGACTTCTATAGTTATAAAATGAAACCAGAAATTTTAGGGGGAAATAATCACCAAAGCCTGCATGGTCCTATCAATGCGTTTTGACTAACCAGACAAATTGATCTCCCTTCTCCTTCCCTGTGTGTACTGGTGGGGGCATGGAAGAATAGGGGGGGGGAAGAGTCCCATTCTGCTAGTGGGAGACCTTGAACTGTTGGTTGGATAGTCTGTCCACAGTTTCCCATTTGATCCAAATCAGGGAACTATGGTTAGCAACTTCAGAACAAGCTAGAATATTAAGCCAACTTCAAACCCAGTTTAATATCCTGGCTTGTTCTGAAGCTTGTAACCAATTTCCTAGTTGGGCAAAAGTGATAGTGAATTAGAGCTTCCTGGTTTATTCATGGTTCATACAAATGGAAGAGTAAAGGAGCTCAGGACACAAGAAAATGGCTCATGCACATTTCAGCTTAATAAACCAAGATATGATTATCCAAAGGAGCTATTAGCAACTTCCTCCATTATCAGTGATAATGAGTTTTTCTCTTAATTAAAACTGAACTTGATATATGACTTATCTGATATCTTTGACTTTTGGGAATATAAATCTGAAAACTGTGCTCCACATCATCTTTATAACATTTGGTGTCAAAATACAATCACAACCTTTGAAGTAGGGTTGATTGGCAAGGGTCAACCTGTAAATAAAAGGACTGGTTTACACACTTTGTACTAACCTTGGTGAAAAGCCACATGTACAAATCTGCAGTTACCAAGTTGTCTGAATCCTGAGAAGAACTGTGAATGGATGGAGCATTAATTTACTGTCTCATGCAACTTACCTCCTTGTGCATTCAGCATGCTTACCATTATAGCATAGCAATGGCTCACGCTATTTGATAAATATGAAAGAAGAAAATCTTAGTACTTTGTAGACTGTGGAATGTGCTCACAGCCCAGCAAGGCACCGGTTGCCATGACTCCTGACTATAAAAGCAGCTGATTATAGCAATATACTATCTATATACAAGAAAATAAAAATGAGACAGGGAAATAATCTCCATATGTTTGCCTTCTGATGGCATCAGTCTTTGTGGGATGAGCTCTCTCTTTTTTTAGTCTTGTGTGCCTACTCCCATTTGTGCTACTCAAAGACCAGTCACTCTTCCCAACGGGATTGTGAACAAGTTCTCCATGCAATTCTGACCTTAGGATACACCTACTGGGTGAGGATTGGATCATAAATCCATTGTACTGGCACCACTCAAAGATGCACCTGTGAAAACAGGTGTATAACATTTATTTATACATACATACCCCACTTATCTGACTGGGTTGCCCCAGCCACTCTGAATGGCTTCCAGCATAAGAAAAGCACAGAGAAATGTCAAACGTTTAAAAACGTGCCAAGAAAGGGCTGCCTTCAGATCTTTGGAGAGCTGTGTAACTGTTTATCTGTTTATCTCTTTCACATCTGATGGAAGGGCGTTCCACAGGGTGGGTGTGGCACAGCAATATTATTGTGCTAGCACAATGCTATCTGATGCTGGCAGGACACTGCTTCCAGAAGGACTGAGTTACATCATGGGATAGTACTTTCGGTCAAGTCAGTCTTGCGTTTATAAAACCCCCTCTATGTGTTATACATGTGAAGGGGGATCCACATCATCAAGGAACAGTGAAGCCACACTGCTAGAACTGGGCCTCTCCCAAGGTACTCTGAGGTCCATACATAGGTATGGTCACCTGCAGGCAGAAAGTGCTTACAGGAGCTGAAATTTGTGATTGCTGATACATGGACATTGGGGGCAGGGGTAGTGGCAGGACAAAACAACATGATTTCAAGGGCAGAGTATGTAATGCGGCCCCACTGACCCACATGGACAACGGACCCTCCAAGTGTCCCTGTTTTCCAGGGCCATTCCTGATTTAGATAAGCCGTCCTGGTTTCTGATTTGATCCCAGAATGTACCACTTTTCCTTAGGCTGTCCCTATTTTCATTGGGAAAATGTTGGAGGGTATGGAGTTATCTGACTCCCGAACCACCTGAAGGCAATCCTGTATAGGGAAGGTTTTTTTAATGTTTAATGTTGTTATGTTATTATATATGTTGGAAGCTGGCCAGAGTGGCTGGGGCAAACCAGTCAGATTGGGGGGGGGTATAAATAGTAAAAATATCATTACAGAATGGGACATCCCTATTTCCATCAAAAAATGTTGGAGGGTATGGGACAATCCTTTAGTCAAACAGCACATGAAAGGAACTTACATGCAATTGCAAATGGAAGTCCTAAAATTCTGATTTGAAGTAGAAAAGATATATAGCTCATTCAGTCTTGTATCAGTATGGCTTGTGGAAGCTGTTGTGAAAAGTATCCCACAAGGGACCTATGGGCCAAGAAGCCAGGGCAGCATAATGCTTAGACCCTACAAACCTCCTTATATCTTAAAAAGTTACATGGAAAGGAAAGTTGTGGAAAGCCAGTTGTGGTTCCGCCATTGCTACAGCACTGCGAATTTCTAAGACTAAAGTACAGTGTTGCCTAACAGGTAGCAGGATGGGGTGAAATACCATGTTGCATTTATTGAGTTGAACTAACCAGCCTATCCTTGGCCTGCAGCCTTCTAGTCTGTTAAGTACATCTTCATGCTTAAAGTGCCATAGTCTCCTTTTTAGTATTCACACACACACACTGTTTACAGATATATATATTTGTAATAAATCTCCTTTTAAATTTAATTTCTAAATACAAATTCATGGAGAATGAGGTTGTCACTGGCTACTAACCCTGATGGTCCTATTCCAGCTCCACTGCCAGAGGCAGCATGCCTCTGAATACCACTTTCTGGAATGGATGGGAGTGGAGAATGCTATGGCACTCAGGCCCTGCAAGTGTGCCTCCCACAAAATATGGTTGGTCCCTGTGAATATAGGAAGCTGGACTTGCCTCATCCAGCATACTCTTTTTTATGTTCTTATCAATATGTTATTATGTTCTTTTTCATTTTCCAAGGGTGTGCTGCTCTTGGAAGATTTAATAAATAAAAATATTTAGTTAATTCTCCCCCTCCCCCGCCTCATGCCATGACAAAAGTTAGAAATGGTGTGGAATAGTGGGGTGTGTGCATACACACACACACACACACATTTTTATACAACCAAAGAACTGACGCATCAGAATTGCTTGCAGTTGCTTTTTCTTTCTCATTAAAGAGAAGAAAAAGGAACTCGCCAATTTCCTCTTAGTAATTTCATAGATCGCCAAATTAGTTAGAAGAACAGAACAGAAAAGGAAAGAAAAGTTGTTATCTTCCCTCCCCTGTATACCAGCTCTATTCTTTCTTCATTCTCAGAACAAAAGTTCAGAAGATGGCTATTTCTTTGATAGCCCAGTCATTACTGATGCTTGTGTGGTGTCAGTTTGCTACAGGATTACAAGAAATTTCATGTTCAGCTACAATGAGCTTCAGGAAAACCAGTTGTTTTCTGAGCTTTAGCAGCAACCAGGTAAGTTCCAAATCATTACCCAGACTACATTATACTGCCACAAATTTATAACGGAAGGGTCCCATTCTGCTCTTCCATTTATACCAATGAAACATCTGTCATTTGCTTTTAGATGGGCTAAATCAGACCCTATTTGCACAGAGATTAGCATTGCAATCTTATGCATTTCTGCTCAGAAGGAAGTCCTTTTAAGTTCAATGGGATGTACTCCTAGGCAGCCTAAAACTTTTTAAAGAGCTGCATCCTTGTATTTCTGTGCTGTGCAGTGTAGATAAGTATTAAATAGCATGAAGCATAAGGAAGACCTTTGTTATAAATGTATTTTTATTTAACAGAATTTGTATAACACATAATAATAAAAACCTCTCAGCAGTTTGCATGAAATATTATATATATATATATATATATGGTATATCATCAATAAAAGTCAAGTCAAAAGGAAGTTGACCTAAAAGCATTCAAAATATAAATAAAATCAGTAGTTAAAAATCCGGGGTGGAATTCAATACCACACTATATCAATACTTGTCAACTTTATAGCTTCCTATGAATTAAATGGCCTTCAAGGATCTTCCAGCTCTACAATTTTATACTCCAGGAAAGAGCCTCCATGGAAGCAAAGATATTTACACATAGGGGGATAGTCTGTTTAGGAAAATAGTTAAAATTTAAACACATTTCAACTTAGAGATCATGATGACTAAGGACTAAGTCTTGCTGAAAGCAGTGGGACAAATTAGTAATGAATTGTTTTCAATAGACTTATTTTAGCTGCATCAGGCTATGTTATCTCGATACTGTGTAAAGTGATCACTCTTTGTATCCCTAGTGGAGATCTCAGAAGGGTACTAATGATCATACCAAACAAATGCAATGCATGTCATGGAGAGCTCAGCAGTTGTGAAGGCTGGGGATTCTTGTTGACCATCCGTTGTCGCCAAGATTCTTCTAAGACAGTCCTTATACAAACAGCAGCAACACTGGCACAGTAAACAGTAAACATTATTTCAGAGCAAAGACTATTATCACAACAATCCTCTTCTAAATTCTCCTATGGACAGCTTGTAAAGATGGAGCTTTTCCTTTTGATCTGTATGTGATAAGCATTCATCCCTAAAGCAATAGCCACATGAGGTCACTGTTGTTCATATGAGAATTACAAGTTGAGACCTTGATAGGCAAGTTGACTTTTCCCAGGCTGTGACCAGTATGAAATAAACTAATAAAGTCAAGTAGACCATGTAGCAATAGAAGAGATTTCCACTGCTTAAAGTCTGGTTTGCATCTACAAAGGATTAAAATAAGAAGCCAATGGACTAGAAAACAAAAGAGAACAGTTTAACTGTCTTGAAATTATTGTAGACATTTCAGGAAAATGATGTAGAAGTATTATATTCAGATTCTGAATTTCAGTGGTCTAGTTCACATCATGATAAACCAAACCATGGCTTAGCATGAATGCATGAGTGTGGGGGTTCCCAGGAGGGTTTCTCTGCTCCCCCCATGCAGTGATTTTGCTGAGCTAACCAAGTTTTGTTCTTAGCTTAAAGCTTGGGATATGTTCAGGACTGCTAAACCACCAGCTCATGTTTTGATGACACACTGAGCCAAGCTATGGATTAGCTGAGTGTGGGGCAGAAGCAAAATGACTGAGAAGGAGTGAAGTAGCTGTGATCTCATCTCTGGGAGCCCACACTCTTGCATGTGTGAACCAAGCCAATAAGCAGAAAATGGATTTGCATAAACTGCTGCCTTCACCTTGGGGCTGTTTGTATAGCCATAGTCATTAGTGTTATTGTGTCATTTGTATGTGTCAACACAGTTGCACTACAGAAAGGAGGCTAAAGAATGAGCCAGCAGCACGAGGGTACTCATGACATGGACAGCTAGGCTAGCTCTCCAACACTGCTGCTACTATTTCTTTCTTGAACCAAACCAATATACCTGCAGATATTCAAAAAAATGTTTTGGCTAATTATACACCAAGTCTGTTGTCTTATCTCCTTCCTGCCCACTGGAATTCCAGTCCTTTCTAACTGGTATATCATATGAATTAGGAACGTGACATTTTGAGAACACATCGGTTGCCCTTCACTGCCTTTCACATCAGCTTAAGAAGTCAATTCTAACCTGCTTGACATCTAATTAAGGCACTGCTAATGAGGCTGTAAAAATTGGGGTCTCTAGAGAGCAGCTACTGACATCCACTGCTCCCTATATCTGAGCAATATATAGCTGTCTGTTTTTGGTCATTTACAGGGATAACATCCCCTGGTGTAACTTCATTCAATGGTAAGTTTTCAAGGGTGTAGCTATCTGTTGCAAGGGGAAAAAGAACAAAGTAGCGAAGCCAAACAAACTTGTGTTGGATTTGTGGTGGTCTGCACTTTGTATTCAGGCAGAGAGATAATATTTGTGATGTGACTGTTGTAGTTTCAGCACAGCTTGATAGGGCCATATCCAAACAGCGTTCAAAGAAGTGACTATAAACAAATGCATGCTGATGTCATTCTGAAGAATTTCATATGCCTGCAATTTTCTAATTAGGAAAATGAAAGTTATCTAAAAGGCAACATATTGTTCTATGCTAATGGACCATTATGGCATAACTTATTTACTTAACAGAGTTATCTGCTCAAGCTTAAATTCAATTTCAGCAGTTTTGGACACAAAAGCCCCATAGGCTTTTGCAATTTACGTGTCATAAAACTACATCCAAATCCAAGTCACTCTTCGTGTTTTTTTCCACCTCCCTAAAGCTTTGCTAGCAAAGCTCACATATAATGCAGTCTTTAGTAATATATTTAGATAATATAATTTTCCACTCTCGAGGCATTACTGTTGTGGCTATCAGCTCAGAAAACTCGCAGCACCAAGAGTCATGTGCCCAGGCATATGCTCACATGCAATGATGAAACAAGTCAGAACAACTGGCACCTTATTACTCTTGCCTCTTGTATTCTGCTTACTTTTCCGCTGGTTTATTTCTTTGCTTCTTCTTTCACCCTCCCACTTTCTCTTGTTCTTTCCATCTCTGACTATTTCACATCTCCTTTTTTTGTTATTCTGTAAGAGTGATCTTTCCCTCCATCAGGAGCTTGGAAATGACAGGGCTGAGAAGCAGGTGACGCAGTTGGCCACAAGCCAGATGGGAACTTGCCGCAGACAAGAGGTTCCCTAACCCGGATGTAAAGTGCCATTTACACTGATGGGTCTACGTAGGAGTCCTGCTACTCCCACTGCTCTACTACTATTACTAACAGCACAATTCATATGCATAGCTACTCAGAAGCAAGTCTCTTTGAATTTAATTAGTCCCAGAAAAGTGCATACAGGATTGAAGCCTAAGTAAATAATAAAGCTTGGGGGAAAGTTGAATTAAAAATACATTTCTGCAAATCAAACTGAAAGAAGCAATCAAAGATTTGACTGATCTGCTGACTAGAAGGTATAGTATATTCTTTCATTAATGATCATATCCCTCTGTCCTATCCAGCAGGCATTCCCTTTTGTAAAATGCTGAGCCCAAGGCAATGCAATAATTCAAGGTCCTGAGTATAACAGAATATTCATCTCACATGTTTCTTAGGGCAATTTAGTTGGGCACCTGGAAAGCTTGTGTAAGGGCTATCCAGCCTTCCTTCTGTGCCATATTTTCCAGGCAAAGGTCCATGCTTTCCATGTATGTGTCTGAGAGGTATGTTTTTTTATTTTTTGGTCCCAGCGCTTTTCTCAGAAAACCCACTGTTTACTGCTGAATCGGAACAAACAGCAATTTGTAGGCGCTCACTTTAAGCTCCTGACAGTTCCTTTCTAGTCGCATCCTTACCAGCCCCACAGCTGACATCATATATTATGCTGGGCCTGATCAGGCTCATAGGCCAGCAGTTCCCCACCCTGATATCATGCATCTGAGGGACCAAGATAGGAAACTGGGAAGATACACTTTTTTCACATTTGCAACAGTGACATATCACTGCAAGCACTATATGCTACCACTGCCAGAGACTACCTGAGAGCTCTTCAAGGAACAAGGACTCTGCTTTTTACTACACCTCCTAACCCTAGCTGCTATCAGGGCTAGTTGAACACTGCAAATATGAACAGGCAGGCACACAAGTAATTCTGTTCTGCAATCCCTATTTAGCCAGTGGTTACTCTATGGCAACATCCTGCCATCAAAATCTCTACACAGTTCTGCATCAGTGCAAACCTGACAGTCAGCTGCAAACCTCCTCATGCTAGTTTGATCCTATTCCCATAAATATCTGTCAGTCATCCTTCAGTTCAGCAAGAAAAAGCAAGAGGGATGGAGAATGCAGATTGGCCATTAAGAGTTCTTTGAGGTTTCTTTCTGTATACAGTACATGGAATATATATGTTTGGGGTGATGAAGGCTGACTGGTTAATATACATAACTGGCCATTGTTCACATTCCCCATACTTCATGTAGAATTTGCACATGCCACGAACAGCCCATGAAGAGTGAATTGTGCACATTTCCTGGTCAACATGCATACTCTTAAAAAATGTGTATACCTCAACAAGTTGTACATTCCCTGAACATTCTGCATAATCTCTAACCGACCTTTGGACAAAGTGCATATCTGACTGCATTTTGTATATTCTCTGGGCAATGTGCTTATTCTCAAAAAAAAAAAAAAAAAAAAAACAACAACCCATCATTCAGGTCTAGGGTACCTCATTCTCCAATTTATTGTGACTCGTGCTACCCTCTTCTGTCAATCAGTTGAGCAGTGGGGGAAAGAGGGTATGGCTTCAGCCTCTTTTCCCTCACTGCCCAGTCATTCCTCAACAATCCACTGAGACTGTATGGTGGGCAGATGATTGTAAGGTTAAACCTTCCTATAATTCTGAAGATCCCCAGCGCATTTTAGTGGCTGCAGCCCCCTTTTTCCTGCTGCATAGGTGTTCTCTGAAAAATCAGTTGAGCAGCATGGGGAGGGATGCAGGAGGAAGGACTATTAAGCCAGGGAAACAAACAGTTAAAGTTCTACCCAAGCTGCTCAACTAAGCTGTGGGAGAAGGGTGACCAAAGGCTGCAGTGATGCTTCCCCCCTGCTGCTTTGTTGGTTGGTGAGAAGGAGACCACGCACCACATAAAATTAGACACTGCCTGCAGGAAATTAGGCTACCCACTTCTGAATGAGTGACAGAAACAAAGGGCATGTTTCTTAGAGAGTATTCATACTGTCTAAAAATATACTGCATGCAGGAGATATGCACATTCCTCAAAGCTTATTGGAAATTATGCATAATGACCAGAAAATGTGCATACTTCCTTCTACACAGATACATTATGTGCACATTCTGCATGAAGTATGGTGAATATGTACAATGACCAGTTGTTAAGCACATTAACTCCTCAAGGCCCATTATCCCTAACATATATGCAATGAGAAATGCCATTTCATGTCATGCCTTAAAAGGTAAAGGGACCCCTGACCATTAGGTCCAGTTGTGACTGACTCTGGGGTTGCGGCGCTCATCTTGCTTTATTGGCCGAGGGAGCCGGTGTACAGCTTCCAGGTCATGTGGCCAGCATGATTAAGCCACTTCTGGCGAACCAGAGCAGCGCATGGAAACGCCATTTACCTTCCCGCCGGAGTGGTACCTATTTATCTACTTGCACTTTTGATGTGCTTTCGAACTGCTAGGTTGGCAGGAGCAGGGACTGAGCAATGGGAGCTCACCCCGTCGCGGGGATTCGAACCGCCGACCTTCTGATCGGTAAAGTCCTAGGCTCTGTGGTTTAATCCACAGCGCCACCTGCGTCCCATGTCATGCCTTATCAGATAGATATACCTTATGCACTATGCAGTATGCAACTTTTTCTAAATGTTTTAAGTAATTTTTTAAAAGTAGAATAAGTTTGAAGGTGCTCCACCTTCTTTTCCAAATCCCCATTAAAATGTACCCTTCTTATAAGCACCTTGCAATAAAGGCTTTTTTCTAGACTTCCCCTGCTCCCATTGATTAACATTGTTAAAATAATCCATTGTTGGTTTTTTTACCCAGGAGCAACTTGACACTCAGGCTATGAAAACACAGCACACTTTAAAAGCACTCCTTTGCCTACAAGAATACTGGGAACTGTAGTTTAGCCATCACACACCTACTTTCCCCAGCACCTTGAGCACAAATTGGTTTTATCTTTGGGAATTACCACCATTCAACCCAATTGTGGAACAGTCCGTCTCACAAGTTGATCTTACTGCCTCCCACAAGTACGGTTAAACAATCCCTCCAATAAACTGCTCAATGACACTGGAGAGTGCAAAAATTAAATGTGGCACTGGGCTGTTTAGGGTGAGTAATTTCTTTATACACAACCCAGTGTCTTCTTGAAATCAGTCCTAAGCTATTTTTATTTCATTATAGCCTTTGAGGGAACTGGCTAAGTAACATTTTATTTCTGCTAACTCTCGATGCTTATTAATTTTTGCCCTCCAGTTGTCATTTGTAGTTTTATTGTTTAATTATAACCCCATTTAGATTCTTTTTCAATGGTATTATTACAGGAGCTTCCTTGGGGACTCTGTGGGCTGAAACAAAGATTTCAAAAATAAATAAATGACATATTTTAGTATCATATTATAAATTTCGTTTATACCCCACTGTCACGGTTTGCTAAATACAAATATATTTGCTAGTGAGGTGAGAAGCTCCTACACCTGTTGACTTCCTCTTCCATGTGCAAGCTGGCAGGGCAGCCATTCATGCCTATGATGGGATGGCATTAACATTCTTGTGGGCTTCCAACATGATTAGTTGGAATTCTTTGATTAAAGGAGATTATTACGTTTGATCATTATCCATTTAATTCTGTTAGTGGGGAAGCTGTCCTGTATTATTATTATTCTGAATTTCTGATTAATGGTCAGTTCTCCAAGATAAATGTCAATTATGCCAATATTCTAGTTCTCTTGGTATTTGTCTCTCACCTCTTCTCACTAGTGTATGCAGGCTTAAATTTAGCAAATATTGTGGTTTCATTAGTACCCGAGTCTTCTACTCTCACTTCTATATTGTTAATGAAGGTGTTAAAGAAGATTGACCTATCACTGACTCCAGTGCCACTTCATCATTTTAATTTATCATTACCCTTTGTTTGCAGTAATTAAGCTGGATTTCAAGCCATGTGACATATTCATTATTTTCAGATCTACACCAATTTGAATTAACTTGGGCAAGATTTTGTTAAAGGGTTACTCTAATGCATCACATAAATCAAAATATGCATCTATCACATTACTTACACCCAATATTTCTGTAATTATCAGGTTTGTTCAGGAGAGCCACTTTTAAAGTCAGCTGTCTGAAAAACAACATACACTATAAATAAACATGTGATCATTTGTGGAAAAATTTATAGGCTCATAAGAACATTAAACAGGACATATTTTCCCATTCATGGAGCTTAGGGTGAGAAAAGGTTTTAAAAAATCCAGATAGTTAAATTTTTTAGGAAGTATTGGAAGATTATACCTGAATTTATAAATAATGATTGGATATGAAAACTCTCATTGTATCTGAAATATTAAAATAGAGAAAAACAATTCAAAATATAATTGCCACTTATATTTGAGGCATTTACTTCTAATTTACAGCATTAGCAGATTTCAAAGTGATTTGGGACTTTATGAAGATTTTAAAATAGTTCCCCAAAAATGTCTTACATAAAATAAAACTGATGGAGCATAACAATATGTCTGTCTCTGTCCCCAAACATTGAAATGTGTGATTTGGACAATTAAACCCCACCCTCAATGAGTTATTCATGAATTTTCCAACAGCATCAAACATATTAAATGTAAATAACTAGCACAATGCAAGGCTCTTTGTATGTTCTTATGACTAGCTTAAATTAGGAGTAAAGAATTCATCAGTCCCAAAAGATCTGGAAGGATTCCACCACACAAGCAACAGCTCAGACCTGGGTAGACCACCTATTTGAGAATTACAGCTGAGAGTGATATGCCTGAGCCTGTAATTCTGTACTCACTGGCCTGGGTGTAAGTCCCACTGAACTAAGAAAACGCTTACAGGATTGCATTGTTAATAGGTCACAAGAATATGAAAGCTCACTATTAATTTAGCAGGTGCATTGTCTTTTTTGAAATGTCAGAGATGAAATAACGTTACATCTCTCTCTGCTTTTCCTGAGACACTCTAGATTTTTACATCATGTTAAAATGATGCATGTGCTGTAAGAAATGGGCTTGAAGACAACTAATGACTAAAGGCACTTTCTATGGCAGCTGAAAAAAATGTTCTGCTTTATTGGAAAATAATGATCATGTCTAACAACAAAATATTATACCACTGCATTATTTACAAAGCTTTGAGAAGACATATTAGAATACTCATTACTAAGGAAGCTTCTGTGTCTCTTCTCCCAACACTTTGCAAATTTAAATACTCCATGGAATAAATATATACAGTATTTGTAATACTGTTTTGTCAACTACCCGGCAGGTGGCAAGCTGCAGTATCAGTATATAAAAAACCCCGTTGTTTCATGATATAAATCCCACTACTCAATTTTTGATATAGTTTTTCTTTCTAGGACTCATGTCTATATTTTGAGATCAATCTAGCCTTGTTTGATTAAACCCTATCCCCACAGTCAGAACAATAACAAATCAGCAAAATGCTCACCAAGTGGTGGGGATGTATATGTAATAGCTACATAGGTTGTTGGGTACCTCTGTGTTCCCAAATACATTCTTTGCTCCTTTGCTCCCTTGGTCCCTGTGTTGGTTACTGGACATGCAGATATGCCTGAGGGGATGGATATCACTGATGCCTCCCTAAAGAAAGAGGAAGCAACAATATACCACAGTGCAGGTCCAAGGATTAAGGGACATTTGTGAGCTCTCTCCAGGTTAAAAGGTTCAGGTTACCTAACCACATTCCCCCTTCTCTCTCATTGCAGATTGTACTTTTCTGACCTAAGTCAACAAAGACATTCAGTAACAGGAGGAGAGAGTAAAATAGACCTGCATGCAAATAGACCTACAGAAAATTGGAACATGGTTTTATTTATAATAACATCAGATGCTGGGAGTTTGCATAGCACTTCAGAATATCATTTATTTATTTATTTGAAATATTTTGATACCACTCAGGGTGGTTTACAACACACAACAATAACACACAATTAAATTTCAAGAAATGCAGTAAAAACTGCTGGACGCAGTCCATGGTCAGTTCTCAATAGCATTTCTATCAATGACTAGAAATGACCTGAGCAAACAAATATGTTTTCAGGAGGTGCTGAAAACTCAGGAGCTTTGGTGCTTGCCTCAAGTTATGTGCCTCCAGCACATTCAGGAATCCCTCAAATTCCAGT
This sequence comes from Podarcis vaucheri, assembly GCF_965113315.1. NCBI lineage: Eukaryota > Metazoa > Chordata > Lepidosauria > Squamata > Lacertidae > Podarcis > Podarcis vaucheri. Next base: position 68,987,579 of record NC_138761.1, on the reverse strand, counting down.
AAGGGGGGCTAATCATCTTAATGTGGGTCCCACAACTCTACCGGGAAGACAACTGGTAAGACCAAACTTCAGCAGAAAATATTCTGACCATGACAAGCCACTCACTATCTCCATATCATGCTTCTTGCACTCTAAGGGAAGTACTAAATTGAGGTTATGTCCTGTTCTATGTGTATAGCTGTTGTATAGGCCATGAAGTCCTGAGGTGGCTTTGGTGTGTATGCATGTTTCTCCAACACTGCCCCCCCCCACTTGAAAGCCACTTCTTTCAACTGAGTTGCAGAGGCTGCTAGGCAGTAGGGTGTGTCTTCCACCAGCAGCATCCCCAATCTGTATTGGTGACCCAACATCTGGTGCCACTCCTTGAAGCATAGAGGTTCACTGCTAAGAGAGATAGAACCTAAATGGACCAGTGCAATTTCCTCCAGCCTCCCCAAGCTTAATTGGTGCTGCATGGAGGCACAGCTGTGTTGTGTGAACTTCTATCCAGCTCGCCATCCAGGTATCCATAATATATGCCTGGTCAGCTACCTCAAATCTTGAATGACTGAGACCTTGCTGAAAACTGATTTGGCAAAAAATAACAGTGCCACCAGACTGAAAAACAAAAGAGCAACCCAGCACCTGAAGAATGGAGGAGCATTTCATATTCACTACCTCAATAATTCTGACAAAAGCTCTGTGAGATGCTCTTTTTTTGCATACAATTCTACTATGCAAAAATATCTCACAAAAGACTAATTAAATGGTTAAACTATAAAAACAGTCCTTTCATATAAAATTTCCAGCTTCGTTCTCCATGTGGTATATTCCTTAAAAGATGAAAAGAAAGAATGCAGAACCAATTGAAAGTGTAAGTATGATATTAGGTTTCAACGCATAGCCCAAAGCCCAATAAATGGTGAGTAAACAATGAAGCCTGAGGTCATTCTTTTCCTCTGAAACATTTTTGAGTCAAACTGATTCTTTCCATCTGTAGTTTGCATGTTCTGAAATAAAAAGCGTATTTTACTGCTGGGCTCCACCTATATAAACTGTGGTTCCTTCTTCTATCTGTGGTTGCTTAGCTGTTCTAACTAGTGTGTAGTTGAAAGGGTGTCATTATGACTAATAAATCCAGTCTTTGTCCACTTTATACTTCCTCTGCCATGGGGCAGGGGAGAGGGAGACTAGCAGTGCCTGTGCGGCAAATAGTACTGAATCAAATTCACCCAAGAAAGGCATCTCAAAAAATATGCCCACAGTTACAGGAAAACAGATAAATGAAGCATCACAATCTAAAATGTTAAGAATGTATCACGCTCATCTTCTGCTATCCAAGGATGAATTCACACAACAAAGTAATTTATTTTATCCATCAGCTTGCAGAGAGAACATGATTCTGAGGCTTCCTTTTGTATTGAAGCCTGAAAATTCAATAAGATTCAATTGCACTGGCTCTCAACAAAGGACAATGAAAAGAAAACATGCTGCAGCAAGGGGAAAATGTCATATACCTCTCAGGAATACCTACTCCTTCCCATTCCTAGAAGATAGGTGAATTACCCCTGGCTTCCTCCCCTCAACATTGTGAAAAAGTCATGTCCTCCAGTGAGTCCCACTCCACCCATCAACCCCCTCCCTCATGCCTCCATAGCCCATTTATTTGCTTGTTTGCAAGCATGTATTAAATTGCTTAACATTTTGTACATCTCTTAAGTGGTGCACAGTCTAAAAGCAAACACTGCCATTAAAACAAGAAATGCAGCCTAAAACCAATTAAACAACAGCATGAAAGCATATAAAAAGAAACCGGCAATGGACTTGGGTCATTGAAACACATAAAATGGGGTCCAATCTTGTGGGTGAGGGAAAACCGGGTGGAAATGATAAGTCTTTACAGGGCTAGCACAACAGCGCTCTGGAAAAAGTGGAGACAAAAGCCCTTGGTAGACTTTGTGAAATGGAGTTTTTCCACGGACTACTACACTGACAGTATTGATTGGGGGATCTACATCTCACCGGGTGGGGGGAGCCTGGTGGCAGAGCGGAGAGTGGGGAAATGCCTCCATTCCTCCCCTGCACTGGCTTGCCGCTAGAGTGGCACTGCTACAACCAGAAAGGAAGGGAGTTGAGGCAGTGGTGGAGCTTCATGCTGATGTGCGTCCTGGGGGCATGGTGCACTGCCTGTGGGGGTGGGGTGCCCAGCTATGGCAGGGGGCAGCCAAGATGGCACCCCACCGGGATCACACTGCTGGGGGCGGTGCGCTCCACCTGCACCCCTATTCCTTCACTAGTGAGTTGAGGTCCTGGGACTGTAGTGCTAACCTCCTTCTAAGGTAAGCAATTGGAGAATCCTGTTTCCAAGCCTAGAGGTTACACATACCACCCTCATATATGGGGAGAATGTGCCCACAGGCTAGCCCTGACCCCTCCCCCCGATAGCTGATGTGCACAGTGTCTATGCTTTCCTGCTGCCCGTGCGTTTTGCTGGCATGTGAAAAGCCTCCACATCAGCTCAAGTGCAGAGCTCTTTCTCAAGTCAGCTGAACATGGGGGCAGGGAGCTGTGCATGTCAGTCTCCCACTAAGGCATTTTATTGTTACTGAGTAAGGAGGTCATCTGGACATGCTCCCCCCCGGGGGGGGAGGATCAGGTAATCAAGCTAAAACTTCTCTGTGTGAAGTTAAATCTGCTTGAAAGCAACTTGGGGTGTTTGAGTAGCAGCATCTAAACCCAAAATAGCCTTTCCAATGAGATCTATAAGGCCTATTGGTTAGCTGCCTTCCAACAGCAAGCTATGTTATTTTAATTTTCGAAAGACTGCTTTTTAACTGAATTGATATTTCACATGTTGCCTTTAGATTATGCCATTTTTAGTTATTATTATTTATTTTGTTGGCCAGTATGTGTTATTTTATGGGGAAAATGATCCATGGTTGCTGCAAACAAAATAGAAACAAAATAGAAATTGCAGGCACCTTGGTATGCAACCAGGCAAACCTTAACAAATAACGATTACTGTAGAGTTGGTTTTCCAACACAGTCTCTGCGTTGAGACCTTCATGTTTGCCAAAAGATTAGGAACAGTCAGACACAAGCAGAGCTATGGAACCACTGCATGCTAATCAGGAAATGGGCCCTTGATGTTGTGATGACCAGAAGCTGTTGCCAGGGACAGGTGTAGTATCCCAACATTTTGAATGTTGCAAGGAGCCAGAAGCTAGCACAGAGAAAGATGGACCATCTGGTGCTATTTGGTAGCTTAGTTCCCACACTGAATTCCATTTATCCATATAAATGCAAGTGATTATATTTTTATTTTCTTTTTAAAAATCTACATACAGGTATAAAGACACTTAACCAAAGGACACTTAAAGATGCTGGCAATATCAGAACTTTCAGTGGCCAGTGCTTCAATCTATGATGTACTTTCCCATGTCATACATTTTATTTGATAATTGGCAAGAATAATAGATAGCTAGCCTTTTATATCCCGAAGAGTGCTTCTAATATATCCATTGGCATCCTTTTAAGATGGCTAACTTCCCCTAGAGGGTCAAGATAGATCATCAATTTTTGACAGCAAGATGGTAAAGCTTTTAAGCATTTTCTTTCACAGAGTGCTTAGATCAGGAAAAACTGGGGAACATTTAGCTCTGAGGATGGAAAGGGGAAAATATATGTCAGATTCAAAATGACAAGAAAAAATAGAACCACCCAATATTTATTTATTTATATATAAATATATATATCTGACTGTTAAAATGTTAATAGCAAACTAGCTAATTTGCACTAGGGCTTCATCCCATTTTTAGTGGTCTGGTTCAACCCATAGAGTGAGTATAGCAATGATGAAAGCAATGCCTCTGGGCTTGTTCAGAGTGCCTGCCTCTAACCACACAACTAAAGTTCAGGCAAATGGATTACAGGGCAGGGGTATAAATTGTAATATTAGCCTTTCCAGGCAATGTGCATAATTATTCATTTGTTGCAGGGGTACTAGACATTTAGGGTAGCACTTCTGCTGCATGGATATCAAATTTTCTAAGCACTGAAGTCACAAAAAGTTGTTACTTGAAAATGCATTCCTTGCCCTAGATTATCAGGTCTGCTGCGACTGGGAGTGATGTGTGGAATGCAGGTGCACAGGTATCACAAGTCCCTAATAAATAGATCTGCAACATGCTTCAGAGAGAAAGGCATCAGGCAGCAGGTGTAGCAGGTGTAGGCTTGGCCCATTACAGGACCTTGGACAGTTCCTTTATCACACAAAGAGAGCACAGGAGAGTTGCTATATGCATACAGAGAAGTTCTGACTAGATTTCTTCTGGCTATGTCACTGTGTGTGCTGGTGTTTGAGTTGTTTGGAAAAGAGAGGTAGCAAAAGGCCCCAAAACAGCATGTGTTAAAACTGCTTCAGGGAAATGTGCTGCAGAACCTTGACAGAACCTTGCTCAAAACTCTGACACCCAGGAAACTTGAGGTTATGGTGAGGTAGAATAGAAATTATAAAATAAACCAACCATCATATATACAATTGGCATTAGGCTGCATTTGACACTGTAAAGGAGGATTTGTATTTGTTTGTTTTTAAAAAAGCAAGATGTCTTCATGGAGTTTTAGCTATTTAGAAGAGAAGCAACAATTGTCATGGCATCATTGCTTTCAAATCACCAGTCATTTAGCTTCAGTACAGGAAAATAATTCACAATACTATTGAACTGTAGGGACAGTCTCAGGATAAAATTCTGTGCACAGTTCCATGGAAATAAGTGACACTGAACATAGCAGGAATTTCTTCTGAGTGAAAATGCACAGGATCGAGTTTTCTCATTTTGCTAGGCTAAACAAGTAATTTGCTGGTTGGTGACAGATTACTTGACATGTCTAATCAATTTTTCTACTAATTGCCACTACCTTGACCACATGGCATACTTTTTGCTGTTTTTATGACTGCTTTCTCAGCTTCTTCACGTCCTACCTTTCTGCAGGTATCAGCATAGTTCCTCATTACTATTTGTTTTCGCTTCAAGTAAATATATATTTACTAGGCGTTCAGGCTTGTTCTGCCACCCATACTCTGTGGATTATGTGAATATTCTGCTCCAATATCTCTCAGGCTATTTTACTGTGGGGTTTGCTAGGCACCAACACAACTCCCACAGTTTCTCTTGTAGCACTCAAGTTCCTATCTTTAGTGCTCACCAGTAAATTCAGGCTACTATCTCTATTCAGGACTGAATTAATTTAAAGCCCTCATAATTAAGTTCACTATATCTGCTGAAAACATTTTCCCCATTGCTCATGAGGTGCAGCCTTGCCCTGACAGGAATCCTGTGTTAGGGAAGTTCAGATTGTGGCCCCAGGAACTGAATGTCTCTTGTCAACACTGTGTATGTGGCCAGTAATTCACCTTAAGCATTCTTCTCTGTTTGTAGCCATCTACATTTTGAGGAACAATGACAATAGCCCCATCTGAGTCCCATGATCCTTTATTTTCCTCCCCAGAGCATAGAGCAGCAGGCAAAGATGTTTCTCTATAACCAAGCCTTTGGCGATTGAACATTCTATGGTCTTTCAAATGGGGTTGCGAGAGGGAGGTTATTGGTTTGTTTCTGTTTTGCTTGTTTGATGACACTGAAATAGCTCAGTCAGTAGTGCATGAGACTCTTAAGCATAGGGTAATGGGTTTGAGCCCCATGTTGGGCTAAAGATTCCTGCATTGTGGGGGGGGGGGAGGTTGGCTTAGATGTTCCTAGTGGTCCCTTCCAACTCTAGCTCCTGGCTCCTAATACTGCACACTTATGTCCCATACATGAGTAATGTTTGGACAGGGATTAAATGTAGGTATGCATCCCCAATCCCAATGCTTCCCAGAATGGTAATGGATAGATTTGTGTTGATGACATTACTGCAATGGAGATTATCAGTTTCCTTTTCCAGTGTTGGTCCTGCTGCCCCCAGCCTCTTCCCTCTCTCTACCTGCTCCACCTGTTGCAACTTGGACTGGGCTGGAGGCAGGTAGCCTCCTTCTCAGGGGCTTGTGGTTAGCATGGTTCCTTAACATCACCTTGCCATAGGGCAGGACCAAAAGGGTTGGTTCTAGGTAATCCCTGGCAGTTGGTCGGAAATTCTAACTATGCATAGGATCAGGCTGTTGGACACTACTTGAAATCTAGAACCTTGATGACATCTACAGATTTACTGTTCACTCAAATAATGGGAAAAAATATTTTTTTAAAAAAAAACAAAAAACTGGGTTACCATCAAGAAAGTAAATTTCCTCCAGTTGATGCCTAACTGGTTAAACAATCTTCTAAGCTGTAAAGGGAACCGGTAAATTGCTTCATTTTTGTATTGCTGTCATGTCAGAAAATCGTTGGCATGAATGCACTGAATCTGCTCATATATATCTTGAGTAGTAGGTAGACCCATATTTCAAATTAACAAACAGAATGCCTATTCTGCAAGTATATGCTTTCTAATTTGAAATAATAATATCCATCTATGTTTCTGTGGTGTATTAAGCCTTTCAAGGAGTAGCCCAGACACATTTAAAGGACTGCATCTCCCTTTCAGAATCTTGCCAACCATTAAGGATTCAGAAGTCATGCCTCCCAATCCTTTGTGCTGCATCAAACCCAAAAAAAGCCTATCAAAGGAAAGGAAAGAAAGTGACCACCCACCGTTTGGCTAGAATATTTAGAAGACAGCACCCTTCTCATCCAGCACAAACTCCATTAGAACTACCAGTTGTCCTCTTGATTGCTGCAATCACAATTTCTGGATGTTTGGGAGCTCTTCATAGTTCATTGGTGGGACACTACTTGAGTTAACAGAGCTCCCTCCGTCCCTCTGTGTGGTTAATGCATGTATTTTCTCCCTCCTAACATTTCTACACCTATGCTAGGTGTAGTTCCCCCCGATCAATGTGCAGGGGTGGGGTGGGGAGTGGGTTCAGTATCCTGTCTATCAGCAAGACATCTACACTAGCAGGAGTTTTTGTGGATGTACTCCAGCAGTGTAAATGCCATCTGGCTTCCTTTAGTCCTCTATCTGTAATTGTAACTCTCTTTGAATCTTAGGATAGAGTAAACCACATTTTGAAAAATGATAAAGAAACCCACAATCCACCCACCATCAAACATTTTTTTCCAATTTATCAGCCAAATATGACCATCTGGATTAGTATATCAATCCACTCATGATAAAGAGCAGTGTTAGAAACTGAGATATGAAAGCTAGGAGCTAAATGGCACCTTAAACCTAGGTTGTGGGCACAACAACCTAGGCACACTATTTTATAACAAGAATACAAAGATGTAAGTGAATGAACTGTAGCTAAAATCTTATATTCTTTTTTCACATGGTTTAGTCCTCATCTGAAGACTGCAAAAAACAAAGCCATGCTTCGCCTGCCCACCTCCATAATATTCTTAAGAAGGTCTCTTCTCCTGTCTTCAGAGAGTGGTTGGAAGTGGGGAGGCAGAAAAAGGGCCCTCCTTTCCTTCTACTCTGCAGTTTTAATCTGAAACCTTAGGCACAGCACTGTGCCCAGAGTTCAGAAACTGCTCGTGCTAATGAAATTCCCTGTCGCAAAATGCACCTAGAACAATGGGAGTTTCAAGTGCTGAATAGAAGATTTCTGTTGGTGACTGTTTCCCATAGAAGGTGGGTGAACTGAGCAACAAATACAGATAGGTAGCTGTGTTGGTCTGCCATAGTCAAAATAAAAAATTCCTTCCAGTAGCACCTTAAAGACCAACTAAGTTAGTTCTTGAGCAACAAATCTGTTTTCTTTCACATTACTGGCTAAGTAGTTAACACATCAATGATGTTGAAGAGCACAAAAGGTCTCCAGCATGTTTGCAGTTGTCAGAACCAAAGAAGTACCATATGTTGATTTAACTGTTGGAATTTTTGTAAGCCACTTCCTACAAACAGAAGTCAAGAAAACTCCACTTTGCAGCTTGTTTTGTCACCAGGTTAAACTCCTTTCATAAGGTTTTTTTTTTAACTCCCCCCCCCCAACCAATTGATGAGTGATTTAATGAGTAAGCATCACTTAATACATCTTGCTGTTTAGTTAAACAAGGTATTTCATAGGGAACTTCCATATTCATAAAGCCATTTTAATGCACTGAATATCATCATTATTTTTTCAGCAGGATCTGTTACTTAGTTAAATGGATTTGAGACATCAGACTATTATATGACAGACGATTTTGTCACTATGCAAAATGTGAACCCTGTAATCAACTTGTTATGGCATTTCACAAAAGTATGTGACAGTAAAATAAGTAAACTGTCATTTGGGCAATCAAGCTTTGAAATCCTTCAGGACGAGGAAAAAGGCATTTGACACAGTCTTCATCGTAGCAATGAGGTTCAAAGATAATTTAAGACTATTACAGTCATACATGACTGCATAGCTGAATACAATAATATAACAGAATGTATTGGAATAGTTGCTGGTGACATAAATGTGAATTTCCAGTAATTTTTCATAATATTTTAATCACATTCTCCTCTTGATTTTAACCCACATATAATAATAACAACTATAGACAGATAGAAATACAGATATATAATTGCATGCAGAGGGTGCGTTTCATGAATAAAAGTATTATTTTCCTTTCATGGAGGTAACTCATATTCATGGACGTTTTTGCTAGAGGAAGCTGGGGAGGGGTTTTTCTCAATTCCCCTTTAAGAACATTATAAGAGCCTGTTGGATCAGGCCAGTTGCCCATCTTGTTCTCAGAGATGGCCAACCTGTGGGAAGCCCCCAAGCACAATTCAAGCACAAGAGCACTCTCCCCTGCTGTATTCAGAAGCAAACCTGGCTCCATCTGTGGAGGCACAACATGGTTGTCATGGCCTTCAATAGCCCTCTCCTCCATGAATTTATTTCATTCTCTTTTAGAACGATCTAGGTTGGCGGCCATCACTGCCTCCTATACCGCCTCCCATACTGTTCTGGTGGGGTCTCCCAATCCTCTAAAACAGTTTTTGAGGGGACAAAGAAGGCTCTGCAGGGAATTCTTGACATGCAATAGACATGCAATGAACTACCAAACAAGCTATGATTCATACTAAAATTAATTATGTGGGCAAGTTTCTATCTTGGAACTGTCTACCCAGGAATCAAGATGTATGAATAGGTGAGAGAGATGCCTGAATTACTTGTGTTGATATGCAAAACACCCTCTTGGCCACTGCAGATGCAGTATTCTCCATCTGCAGTCTATAATAGCTAATGCTGCAAAATGTAATTCATTTCAACTGCCTGAATGGTGCTTGCTTTGGGCTGACATCATCTTGGTATGGTCTTTAACCAAAGATGGGGATTTTTTGTAAGCTTGCACAGAATTGGTTCTAATCTTCCAAATGAAAATATAAGGAAATATTTCCTATTGTGATTAAGCAGTAGCCCAATGATGTGTTGAATTTCCTCTTGAGTAAGGTGTCATGAATTACTTTCATGCCTTGATGATGCAGGAAAGAAAGGCGATAGCTTCAGTCAAAGGCAGGAAAGACAGAAGAGAGCAGCCTAAAGCAGAGCAGCCTAGAATGAAAAGGCCAGGAGAATATAAGCACAAAAGGAGCACTGACATGTGGAATAAAAGGAGGAAGATGTATGGATGGAATGAATGAATGTGGGGAAGAGAGCTGAAGATTCAAAGGGTAGGAAGCGGAGGGGAGAAGTAGCAGATAGAACAAAGGAAATTGGAAGGCTGGCCTGGAACTAAGGATGGACAAATCTGTCCATTTCAGTTTCTCATTTCCCCAAGATTAAATTTAGTTTGCCCCACTTCTGCATCACTTTGCACATTTTTTTAAATAAAAAAACTTCTCACACTTATCACTTTATTTCATGTGTATCCTAATACACACATTTTTTTATTCAGTTTCTGCCTAATGTACATATTTTGCAAGCATTTTGCATAACATAATGCATTTTGTGAATGAAAGTGTTGTTTATGCATGCTTCCCCCAATATACTTATTTTTAGTTTGGAGAAGTGCATCACAATATTTGGAGAAGTGCAAGAATCTGGAGAATTTCAATTTTTTTTGTTCATGTACTGTTTTTGCAAAGTTCAAATTAGGTAGGGTCCCATTGAAATGTGAACTGAACCAAATTCCTCCCTCCCACTCTTACCTGCACGAAACAGACAAAAACAAAAACGTTGCTAAAATGATTAAAGAAGAGTGAGCTTACCCTGAAAATGTATGAGCACCATTTCAATGCTCCCTCCACTTTCCAAAGAGTTGGGAGAAGGAGAGGTGTGGCAGTCCTCTACCGTTTTTAAGGGAGCCTTCTTCCACCTGCAACCCATTCCTTGGCCCAAAAATAAGTTTTTGCTCCTTGGGTGTGGAGGACAGGAGCTCAAACAAAGACATCGTAAATTTGAGCAGGGGTGTTTGCATATGCAAAAGCTCTGCTGTGCACATGTACCCCATCTCTGTCAGAAAATGAAGGTAAAAAAAATGAGTAGACACCATCTAGGTTCTGTGAGTTTCTTTGCTTTCATTTGACAGCTCAAAATTAATTCAATTTAAAACACATAGAGCTCTGTTGTGTTGTCTAAATCCTGACCCCACCCCCTCCAAATTTACTGATTCAGGGTGTGGATGCAGAAGCTCTCTACTGGTGGAGCTCTGCCAACAGGCAATGAAGTACTTGTACGTAGAGGCCCCCACCAAACCCAGAGAAACCTGGCATTAGGCCCCCAAATGGAGCATTCCATGGACACGGTGGATCCAGAGCCCCTCTATTCCCTTGAGAGATGACAGCCTGCTGTTAGTGTGGGTAATCTCCCCTCACCAACCCATTGCAATGTTTACTTTAAAACCCTATCAGGGCTAAAATAAAGAAGTACATTGCTTCCCACCTCTCACCCTTTCTGGTGTAAGCTGGAAGGTCTTTTGACAAGAAATATCATTAACCACTTCCCTCCCGCTTAGGGTTGCTTAGTAAGACACTTATAAATTCATTTACATGCCAAAAAGCATGGGAATTATGCCATGTAAACAGGAAACACAATTCTGCAATCTCTCACAATTGTGCTTGCTTGCTTACAATTTAACATCTACACACACACTTGTATAACAATACATGATATAACATATTTGGTTGGTTGTTGTTCTTCCATTTATTTTTAATAAAAAATAATATTAATGGAGTGAGTGGGGATGTTATTGTGAGGTAGATATTTTTAACATGTTACTATACGAAAGGATGATTTTGCCTCAGTAATTTTCTGATAACTCGAGCATCCTTTTTCTTAAAATAGATCCATCTGCAGAGACCTGCTCAGCTGCTGAGGTGGATCATCCACCTGGAGTCTCTAAGATGACTGTTAAATGAATGAACAGGCATCTTTTATCTCTGTCAATGCAGAACCATGGGCAGAATTAGAGTGTCCTTAAAAAGCAGTATTGTACTGGCTCCTTCTGTATAAATATAAAAGAGAATGTGTATTTATAAAAGGGAGATGCTATATATTTTCCAGTAGCATTTTGATTTGGAATTGAACTCTGTCTCCCACTGACAACAGGAATAACTATATGGGGTTGTCACCCTTTCATTGGGTTTTCATCATCCTTTGACCAGGTGGAGGTTTAACAAATGTAACAGTAAGTCATCACTAACTGTAGTGGCTACTGTTAACGAAAACTGCAAAATTTACTCAGGCAATACTTTTGATGGTGAGGATGAACAGAATGGAAGAATGCCTATCCATTCATACAAATCACCAAATAGCTCTAGTTCATGCAACTTCTGGTACTATTTATGGGTTAGTTTTCTCAAGATACTACATGTGCACTTATGCGCAAGTGAACTATGTAATCTGCTCTGTTGTATATCGGTGCATTCAATGTAAAACCAGTAATCACCGCAGAACGATACCTGGGCCTATGCCAGCTTTGTTGGTTGTTGTGACTCACAAAGGATACTGGTGAGCTGGAAAAGGGCAACCAAAATGGACAAGAGGTTTCAGAAGCTCCCCTCTGGGGAAATGTTGCTTATTTAGGGCATTTTAGTTTAGAAAAATGGAGTGCAGATTTGTATGAAATTGTGTGGTGTGGAAAAAATAGAGAGAGACGTTTCAGAATACTATAATCTATTATTATTATTATTATTATTATTATTAGTAGTAGTAGTAGTAGTAGTATCCTGTCTTTTCCTGAGACTGGGACACAAGGCAGCTTACACAAATGATAACATTGATAAAATACAAAATGCTAAAAACATTTAGAAGATAATAGATAAAAAGTAATTAAACTCTAATAGAATTAAAGCAATTAAAACAAATTTATTAAAGTACAGATTAAACACAGCACTCTCAAAAACCCTTAAAAAACAGCCATAAATCATTTCATTGCTTTTTTTTGGCAGCAGCAGGGGTTCCTATGATTTTGTTTCTTGCTTTTCTCTATGCATTAATATGAACATAAGAAAAGGACATCTAGTCCAGGTGTAGCTAAAAGGGTGCTCTCCAGAAGCTGTCGGATTCCAGTTTCCAAAAACCTCAGTCAATGTGACCAACAGTCAGGAATTAATGGAGCTGAAGTCCAAAACCTTCTGCAAGGCACCATGTTGGCCTCCCCTGATCTAGTCTAACATCCTATTTCCCACGGTAGCAAATCAAGTGCCTCCAAGCATCCTGCAAGGAGGGCAAGAAAGAACTAGTCCTCCCATGCTGTCAGTATTTATATTGTACCTGAAAGCTGAGGTTATTGATGTTATGTAAGCAGCTGTAAGATCCTTGTCAAAAAAAGCAGCTGTAGTATCTTTTGTTGGTGTTGATGATGTTATTATCATGTCAAGATGTATCATGGAAACCAATTCATAAATCAAAATATAAATACATAACAGTATCTTCCATTCATCTCCTCTTAAAGCAATTGCAATCAATTATCGAACTGTGCACTTGACTAGGTGGAATAATACCATCTCTGAAATTTAATTGCTTTGTTTTTGTTTTGTTTTTAAACCCAATGTTTGAAGTGGCTTCTTTCAAAGTCCCCACAAAAATGAAACAGGCTAGCCTTCCTTTTCTCCTCCTCAGAAAAACAAAAATGACAGCTGTGTCTGTATCCCCTTTGCAATTTGGTGTGGGAAGGGGGAATTCAGGGGGCCTTGGTAGGTCCAACCTACCTATTCATTTCTTGAGGTCTTGGTATTTAAACTTCCACTGAGGTTAATAGAAAATGTAGACTTAGAAAGTCAACTCTGTTTGTAAAACTTAATTTTAGTCAGAGGCATATACATATATATCACGCTTCATTAAAAAGACTGCAGCACATTGCAGAACGCCTCGTTTTGGGGTACCTGCATGTCTGTTTGGCTCGCCCCCATAGCCTGGGGTCGAGGAGCCCCACAATTTGACACGATGTGTTGGGCGCCTCATTGTCATCTATGGGGACCTACCTTTCTCTTGAGCCTTTCACAGGTGAACGCCAGGACAACCCTTATGGGGAACCCCTCCTTACTCAAAACTTAGCCCAGCTTTCCTCCTTCAGGAGGGCAAGAATAACAGAGACGTGCTCAGGCCAAAAAAAAAACGAAAATGGAAAAGTTGGACTCCTCTGCGGCTGCTACTGCTTTGGTGTTTTGTTTTGCTGTGGCCACTGCGGCTGCTGCTGCTTCCTCGCCCAAGGCCCAGCAGGCGGCAGCAGAGAGCTCCGCGCTGCTCAGCCAGTTTCTCCGCGCCTTCCTCCAGAGGCGCCCCCCCCGCCCCCATTTCCCCTAGAACGCTCGGAACCAAAGCAGCGTCCTCACGTGCACCGGGTGGGCGCGCGTAGGCGTGACCGCTGGGCGGGGGCGGGCAGAGTCTCATCCCGCCAACACAGTACAGTTGCTGAGAACAAGGATGCCCCCGGCTGCCTGTGTGGGTCGTCGTCTCTCAAACGCCCTCTCCTCCCGCTGCCCGCCACCTCTTGTGTGAGGGGGGGGGGAGAACACCCTTCAAAAGCGGCAGAACATCTCCCTCAAGTTCCTTGTTTCCTCAGCGACGCTGGCGGGGGTGGGGGAAAAAAAACCCGGGGCGGAGAGAAAGAGAGAGAGAGAGGAGGCTGTGTTGGCGCGCGCGCGCCTGCCTCTGACAAGGGAGACGACCCCGAAGTCTCGAGCAGAGCCAAAGTCATAAGGGGATTGGGAGGTCCTCCTCCGCTCCTTTCCCGCTCCCCACCCCACCCGCCGCCGCCGCCCCCTCCCCGCGCTCTCCAAGCTGGGCTGGAGCGGCGGCCGCCGTTGCCTCGCTTCCATGGAGAGACAGCGCCTGTCATGCTTGTGAGCAGCGGCAGCCGCCGCCAGCTCCCTGCCTGCTCCTCCTCCTCCTCCTCCTCCTTCTGTTGCTGTGCTGCATTGGGAATAACCGCTCTGCCACTGACTGGAGGTGGACTCGAGCCCTCGCGAGGGGAGTAATACCTGGCCGAGCGCGGAGCCGCCCGTCTGAGGGGGGACGACAACAACAAGAGCAGCAGCAGCAGCGAGAAGTGCCCGCGGGAGGAGAGGGGGCTTCCCGCCCGCCGCCTCCGCCCGCCGGAATGAGCTGAGCCCCCTTTCGCCCGCCTCTCTGCCCGAGTGGGCTGGATGGCTGGCGGGCTGAGCGCAGGCGGCTGGCAAACTTGCAGGGCCCGCCGACTGCCTTCGGGGAGCGCCGCCGCCGCCCGCGCCGCTCTTGGCAGAGGCATCTTGGCCCAAGGGGAGGGAAGGCTGCAAAGGCGGCTGCTGTCCGCGCAGGGGGTGCTGCTCACGCGGTCCTAATGCCTGTCACTTCTCGGGACGCGCTGGTGGCAGCGGCGGCGGCGGCGGCTGCAGGCGGGAGCCCCCCGAGTGCTGCTCCGGCTTGCTTGGCTTCTTCCGGCATCTGATTGGATACGGCCGGGCTCTGCGTGGGACAGCGGAGCTGTGGCGAGGGGCCTCCGAGAGACGGAGAGAGAGGGGAAAAACATGGGTTATTGCAGCGGCAGGTGCACGCTGATCTTCATCTGTGGCATGCAACTGGTACGTGAGTCGCTGGTCTCCTTGATTTCCCTTTTTTTTCTGTCTGAATCCTCTTTCCAATAAAACAAAAGTATAAACAAACCCCCAAGAAGCAAGAGGCCAAACCCGATGGCTGTTTGTCGTTCGTGAGGGGAGAAGAGGTTAGAGAGGAATGGGCTGTAGGAGTGAGCTCAGGGCATGGCTACTCAGAAGTAAGCACCCTTGTTTTCAATGGAGTTTGCTCCCTGGCATGTGCGTATAGGCATTGCGGCTTGTGTTGTAACAGGGACTCCCTGAGCGACATTCACGTGGGCACGGGGTAAACTTGTTTGAGGCTGCAGTTCTGTGCTGGTTTATTTGAGAATGGAAGTGATTGGGACGTAGTGAACATGCATAGGATGCGACTGCTAACCTTAAAAATTGACACACACACCCGCCCTTCCTCCTTGAAAGCTCAAGAGATCTCAAAGAGATGTGGGAACTTTGAAAGACCGAGCATGGTTTTTGTTTGTTTGTTGAAAGGAAGGCAGTTCATAGGTAATTACAATGGATGGAGTGGCTGATGAGAAGCATGTAGCTTTGCAGTGAGGGATGAAAAGTTAACTCATCTCAAGAAAGGTATGAGGTAGAGACTAGAGGTTTCCTTAATTAAATGGAATGAGCACTGTTTTAGGCATGGTTATGAACTTGAGCCAAGATAATCAGATAAGAGACAAAGGGTGTGTATGAATTCAGCAGGATGATTGTTTTGAAGAATGTGGTAAAAGCTTTCATTGTTTCCAAGCAGTGCTAAAATTATGTTGTTTCCAAACAAACAAAAGAGAGTAAACTGTAAACTGTTCAACTCTACGGTGGCCACATATTGAAGATGAGATACTAACTAGAAAATCTGTTGCAGTGCCTATTTTATGCATGTCTAACTTCACAGATGGAGTTTTTCTGAACACCCTGAATGGATGTTGCTGTTATGCAGTTAGTCAGCCTCAGAAGATGCCACATTTCTGAATGTACCGTGAATGAGTTGTCTATGGTAGAACAGGTTTGGAATGGGGCCTTAAGGGTGCAGTCCTATACACTCTTGACCTGGGAGCAAATCCCATTGAGCTCAGTGGGACTTACTTCTGAGTAGGCATTCACAGGATTGCAGTGTTAAAGCAGTTAACCTTGAAAAGGGAAAAAACGGTTACAGTACACTCTTCCAACTGGCAGAGTACCACCAGTTTCCCCAAAAGACAGGTGCTTAAGAAGACTGCATGGGGAAATAAAATTACCATTCTGGGAACAAAATCAGTACATGGGAAAGATTCACTGACCGTTGCAGAGCCTGCACATCTGTGATGTTTTAGTGAATCTACCATCTTTGTGTGTAGCAGGAAGCATTCTGCTTGCCTAAACCCTGTTCTTCACAGAAGTATCTGATCCTGTGTGTTTGATTTATTCTTGTGCAAGTTATTTGAAAGAAACCCTCCCCCAAACCTGTTAAATGTAAACAAATTTATTGGAACGTAAGCTGTTTAACATGATCACTGGTGTTCCTCCCCCAAAGCTAAATGGAACAATAGTTTTAGGCTTTCTATGCCAAAGGTCAGAATACAGAAACTGCCCAGCTGGACCAGACCAGAGATTCACCTGGTCCTGAATCCTGTTTCCAGCAATGGCTAGATAAATGCTTCTGGGAACTTCATAAGCATGATGAGGGCAACAGCTTTCTCCTCCTTGCTGTCCCCAGTGTCTGATATTGAAAGGTTTGTGCCCCTTGTTGACTTGACCCAATACAGCTACAACAATGTATTTAAAGGTAGCCACAAGAGTATTCAATGTATCCTAGAGGTTAAAACATTAGCTTGGGAGTGAGATGGCAAAAGGCAGATAGATATACATTTACCATTTCTTGGGGTCTGTGAAGGAACATAGATTACAGGACTGAGTGTGAGAATAAAAAATACAACCATCCTAATACTGGAGCTTATGAAATATGCCTTACTGTTATTACTTTAGCCCTGCTGGGCCCTGGAATGAATCAAATGTAAATGTTACATGGCACTCATCCATAGAGAGAGAGAAAAGATTTGGTATTTTAAATTATAGGACGTAATGACAGCCTGGATGGTTAGACTGTTTATAATGCAGGATAAGTAAATATCTTATAGATATGTTCAAGTATTGAAGCAGATTTCATGAACATAGAACAATGATTGAGGGATGTTCCTTTCACACTAAATAAAGCTTATCATTGCAATGTTGGATCTGATGGAGTTAGGAACTGCAATTGGCTTTCAGTGACCACCAAATTTTATTCCCCAATTCCTCTCATTATGCATTGGCTTTCAAATGCTCACTCATGAGTAGTCTCAGCTAATGATGGATATCAGTGTGCAAGATGCCACATGTGAGTTCATATTGGGCTGGGGAAGTATGAATAAGGCAAATGCCATGCATACAGCTGTTCTCAAATGAAAACCATGACTGGCTGCAGCTTCTTGTTGAATGTACACTTGGTGACAAGCCTGAGATTGATGCCATATAATGTGTGGAATAGCCCTTAAATGGCTTGGGTTTGGATAACGGTAATCTTGCGAGCCTTATGAGATACTTTGTCTACTATGCTTATCAGGTACTGGACTTGCACAAGAAAAGCTTGAAGAGAGGTGTTGATTTATAAGAGACTTATTGTGTGGAGGTTGTATGTGGAGGTCTATGTCCAGGAGGAGAGATCTATGTTCCTACCACTGTTAATCATTGTTGCACATTCACTTCATACTCAGTTTGTTGGGAAAACAGGTTCATGCTAAAAACACCACCAGGTTTAAATATAAAATTGAAGCAATATTTTGTTGGTTTTTTAAAATGCATTTTACAGTTTGATTCGTAGCAGTGATGCACATGGTTGCTCAGAAGTATTACTCACTCAAGACAGTGTGACAAACTTATGAGCAACTCTGTTTAGTGGGTTTGAGAAACCTGTCACCTTCCAGGTGTTGCTGGATTCCAACTCCCATCCTTCCTGATCATTGATCATGCTGGCTTTGGCTTATGGGATTCGAAGTCCATAAATATATGAATAATCACAGGTCCCCCACCCTGTATAGGATTACAGTCAATATTTATTTTATTTATTTATTTATTTATGTATGTATGTTCAGCCTGGAGGCAATGTGTTAACTTCCTCTTTCAAAATATATAAGTAATTACTGTGGAGGTAAACATCTGATATAATATATAAAGTGGGTTTTCTCTCTCTCTTTCCTTTGTCATGGTAGGATGAGGAACAGTATTATGCACGGTATAATGCTTTAAAATTTGAAGAATAATCCACATGCTTGTCTTAGTTGCATTCTGTTCTTGCTTCCATTTTCTTGTTAACACATGCCCACATGCCAACCATCTTTCATGTGTGTCATGGAAAACCATTTCTGACAGCTTATTTTCTTCTGAAACCTATATGAGAAATAATAGAAGGTAATAAGCTTAACCTGCTGATAGCTAATGCTATTAATTGAATCAGCATATTAAAATTTCCTCCTAATTTCTCAGAGTTGTTAAAGTGAGAGGCTATCTTGAAGAGAGGTGATATTGTGGACCAGAGTGGAATGCTGTTGTTTATTTTTTCATTCAAGACTACAGCAGTGGAACACATTGCCCGAGGCCCCCAGTCTTAACACTTAAAACACTCCATAGTGAAATCAGAGCAACTTTAAACTGAATCCAGAAACAAAAAATGAGTAGTGAAGGCTGCGGAGACAAAATTAGTAATTGTGACCAGGCTCTTTTTTATCCAGATCTGGTTGCAGTTAGTGAACCAACCTAACCTGGTAAAAGACACCTACCTACTGAGAGTGCCTGTGCCTCCATAGATCACACTGGATCCTAAACTGCACAATAGTGCATCCAAAACCAACTGCAAACCTCAATCTAGTTCAACTCACAGTATTTCTATCTTATTTTGATTAAGATTTCAGTTTGGCTGCCTATTCTGGAATAGCATCTAGGCACCTGGTCTCTGTTGCATCCCTGTATTTAGTAAATCTGTGTACCATCTGCATACTGGAGATACCTCAGCCTAAACGTCTGGATAACCTCTTTGAGTGAAACTCTGTGACAGCTCCAGTGCTGGTGTCTATCAGTTGATATAGTAGTCCTTCAATGGAGTCCTGGACTCTTCCAGAAAGGATTGTTGTCATTGTAATACTGTGCTTCCAGGCTCCACTCTGGCAACACAGTCAGATGGATACTATGGCTGGTGGTTTTGAAAACCACAAAGAGCTCCATTGGTTGTTCTTCTTTACATCCAGAGGTGCCAACTTGTGAGAGAGATTGGGTGGGGGAGGCAACATCACAGATGCAACATCCCAATGTTGCATCAAGACATCAGAGGAGCCAGGGGGCAGAGCTGAATGTGGCAGCAGTGCAGCTTCAATGGCAGGTGGATCTTTCTCCTGCCGCCACCACTGGCTTCCCCATTCCTTCCCTTCTGTGGCAGGAAAAGGAGAAGGAGGAGCCAGTCACTGAAGCTGTGTGATGCTCAGATCCATGCTTGTGCCCTCATTTTTTAAAAAACATTGCCCCCACCCATATTGGAGGGATCCAAAAGGGTTGGGCTTCTAGGAGTTGGTGCCCCTGCTTGCATCCATCTCCTGATGAAGGTGATTAAAGAGGGTGACCCAACAATTTTAGCCCCATAGTCAGGGTGAAGCAGCCTGTATCAAAATAACCAGTGTCATCCAAAGCTACCTGGAGTTGAAACATGATAATCTGCTCCCCTATCTTGCCGAAAAGTAATTCTGTGGCTTATCAAAGTTTAAGGGAAAGTAGAGGGATTTAGCTGGGTCATTTTATATTAATGAAGAAAATACGTACAAGCAAAATATAAATGTAAAAGACATAATATGATACTGTTTACTAATAAGAACATTGTCGCTGGCCAAATGTTATGTAGGTGGTGAGTGGTATTTTTAATCGCTATGCACACTGCAAGTTTTCTGCAGTTTATTTTGTGTATCCCTCTTTGAATGCAATTTTGTGAAAGCTCTTACGTAAGAGTACTCTTGGAAGTAACAGCCTTTAACAAAATGACTGTGATTACTATGAGTCAGGCATATAAGTAGCTGCTTGCTTTGTCATCTTTGAAGAAGAAAACTTAGCTCTACATGACTAGGTTCGGAAATACTTTACAATTGTTGAAACTGTCTTACAGTTTTGAAGGGGAAGACCAAAATTATGTGGGCAAGTGGATCAGTAGAAACTTTGTGATATCGTCACTTTCATGAGTCCACTGGCAAAGTTAAAAGGCAGTTAAAAGATCCACACCTATAGTTGTATCTGTGAAACCCCTATTTACTGGCAGGGTTATCAATTTATCAAGTAGTTTCTGTGCCTGTGCCACAGCAGCTTGTTATGTAGACACCAAATACAGTAATTGATTCTTGTTATTCAGTTTATACCCCACTCTTCCTTCTGAAGGACCTTAGGGCAGCAAACACAGCATTGGTTATATAATTTTAATAAAATTATAAAAAACTTTCAAAAACATTCCAAAATAGTTAAACATTCTCTCAGCCAATGATCTCATGTTTGCCAGAAACAGTGTCCTTTAGCCATAAAAAGCTTCGGTGAATGCCAGTGTAGTGTCGTGGTTGAAGTGTCGGGCTAGAACTTGGGAAACTGCCACTGAAAATAGTATATTATGGGTCAACACCAATTGGGCAACCCTCAGACACTACCAGCAAGGGCTCACCTGCTGATTGTAGAGTCTGAAATGGTGATACTGTTTCTCTGCATACTCTGAAAATCTTACACTCTTGATTTCTCCAACAGCTGTGCTGTTAAAGGCACAACAGCATCAATTGGCAGAAATAAAAAAGGGTGTGGTTCTGTGAGGTAGAGCACATGCTTTGCATGCAGAAAGTCCTGGGTTCAAATCCCTGGTACTTCCAGGCAGGGCTGGGACAGATTCCAGCTGAAACCCTGTCTGTCGGTGTAGACCAGGAAAGAGGAAACTGAAGAGCTGGACCCTTCAGCTATTATTGGACTCCAGTTCCAATCATCCCTGGCCATTGGCCATGTTGGCTAGGGCTGATGGGAAAGCCAGCAACATCTGGTGGGCAAAATATTGCCCATCGCTCAGGTAGGCCATACTGAGCTATGAGAGCCATTCGTCTGACAGTATGAGGCAGCTTCCTGTGTTCCTGTGGCAGCACTGTTTACTAGAATTCATTTTGAAGCCACATATAGCGTTATGTAAATATGTCTCTGGCTAATAGCACTTTGGTTTATTTGGGTGCCTGACTATTCCCACACCAAGCATGTCTCCTCCAGACCATTGGAAACTACCATATACTGTAGGTAATTTACCTCATACAAAATGTTATGGGAAACATTCCCCCCCCCTTTTTTTATTCTCTTTTTCATGGTAACCACAAGATTTTATTTTCAATAGTATGTAGAAATGTAATTTTTAAAGATAAAATTAGTTATAGTGTACTGTATAACCTTTTTTTTAAAAAAATGCAAATATAACTCATACTTTCCCGGTCTTTCTTCATGGTGACATATAATCTGAACATTCACTGAAAAACATTTCATATCTGGAAAATGCTTTCATCTGAAAATATTTTAAGGCACATTTCTCTACCTTAGTAACTTAAAAGTTACTTTTAAAACTTTATTTAATTGCCATTGCCTTACACAAGTTCTTATACTTGGCTTGCCACAGCTTTCATCCCGGGAACAGGTTTTACAATGGAGCCAAGTTTCCTTTGACATTCCCATGATTCCTTGGGGAAGTCATGACAACTAACTTGCTTTAAATGCATAATGTCCTAAAGCATTTGAAAACCAATTATTGTTGAAGTTTTCTTGGGTTAAGCAGCAGAGCTGGGACTCGTGAAACCAAAATTGGACATATTTGGTTACTGGTAATTTGTGTGGAGAAAACAGTAATCAATTTTGTTTCATATGGAGTTTCTAAAGTACTTCATACATCAATACAAGTACAGTTACCAATCTCATGATTAATTGGAATAATTCTACATTGAACTAAAGCCATAGTGTATATGAGCATAGTACTAGCAGTAGATGTATTATTTGTGGTTGCTAAGGTATTATAAACTTGCATATAAAGGACGGCATATGTATAATATTATGCTTGTGCAATCTAGCAATATCGTCAGAGACATCTAATCTTCAGAAGAGACAGTACTATTATTCATGTCTTACAGCATTTTTAATTGTCTGTATTGCATAAATGGTAAAACAATGACACATTTAACCACATAGAACAGAACTCGATTCTCTATACAACAAGTATGTCTTAGATACCATTTGTGCAAGGGTTATGACATAACCCATTTTTGGCTTAAAGGGCACAGAATCTCATTGTTCATTTAAAGTCTCACAAAGCATAGCACTCAGAGATTCATTATTTCTTTCATATGAGACATTTATGAAATTGTCACAGTTTACATGAGAAACTTTGAGACTGCCCATGCCTCAATGATAGATTCAACCAGCTTCATACTATATCATATATTCATGTAGAGTGACACAGTTTGGTAAGATGAGTGGGGCTGTTCAAGAAAAGGCTATGTTTCATAGCCAAATAATTTATCAGCTACTCTTGAGAGATGTCACAGGTGATGTTACTTGTGGAGCAATATCAGACACTTTTTACAGTTGTATGCTTCCCATATAATGTCTGCATGTTCTACAAGATTAAAACAAACCTGACTGTCTCCACATCTTTATAGTTTGGTCATGAAATGTTATCATTATGCTTTATTAACATATTTGTAAGCTGCCTTCAATAAGAATTTTCAAAGTAGAATTTTTGTACAAAGTACAAAAATAATGCACCAGCAATAAAAACATAATACCATAAGAATTATCAGTTCTCGGAATACATAGTCACAAAGCAACAAACAACTGTGTGGTCATACACTCCCATATACTGAATGGACAGATTTTTCAGTTGGTGAGCAGAAGATGCCAATGAGAACTCCTGTAGGAGGGAATTCCACAACTGGGGAGCCATGACTAAGAAAGCCCCTGTCTATGGCCAGAACTGGCTTTGTCATACTGCAGTATTTGAAGTGAGGGCCACTCTGTCTTCATGTGACTGAGATAGGAGCTGGCAGCCTATGAGCCAACACCAGCAATACTTACCATTCAAATGGACAATGTAGCCCTATGCATCTTTACACATGTCCCACTCTGTTCAATGACATTTACTCTGTGGTAGTAAAGGGTTGCAGCCTTAATCTTAATTGAGAAATTCAATTTTAAGGCTCATCTGTGTGCTCTTTCTTGTATTATGAAGCAGTGCTGGAAACTATTGGGGAAAGGACATTTTGGTTTACTTGCTTTTGATATCTCTTGGGTAAGAGGGCAAATCATGCATGTCAAGTTGTCTGCAATGCAAAAGAGAAAATTCAAAGAATTAATATCTGGTAATGAAGGAAATCCTTGGAGGGAGAGAGGAATAAAATTAAGACTGTGTTCTGTTCTCTTCTTGAAATTAAATGCAATGCATTGATAATTATTTACTTCATGAGACTTGGAGGTTGTGCATAGTTCCAAATAAAGAAAGTTTATAAGCTATTCAGGTAGTGCTTTTTTGTATATAGATAGAATGCAAGTCTAACAGTGCAATATTTACAGTTCAAGGGGACTTCATCCCAGGTAAGTGTGCATGGGATTGTAAACTAAGTGACATTTTTGTGTTTTGGTTTTTCCAGTACACTCTGACGATTTAATATGGAGGTATTCACATTGTGCTCAAAGATTCAGACATTTGTCCAGTACAGCCTACCGGCACCTGGTGCTTTGGATGCAAGTCACATAAACCCTGACCACTGGCTAGGGTTGATGGGTTTTAGACTCAAACACTATCTGGAAGGTGCCACATTGGGGAGGGTTGTGCTACCTTGTAATATTTTCACAGAATTCTATGGAATATTGTTGCAGTGATGCTTTTAAAAGACATCTGAAGGCAGCCCTGTTTAGGGAAGTTTTTAATGTTTAATGCTGTATTGTGTTTTTAATATTCGATTGGGAGCCACCCAGAGTGGCTGGGGAAACCCAGCCAGATGGGCAGGGTAATAATAATAATAATAATAATAATAATAATAATAATAATATAATTACTACAAAGACCTATTATTACTTTACCAAGCAGTGCTTCTGTACAGCCAGCCTTCATTTCAATAGACTATTATTTGTAACAATAACATATTATTGAGTGTTTCCATTTGGTTTCATAAAGCTCATTTCAGGTTTTGGACCTGCAGTCACAGTAACCTGGTTGATGGAACTGATAAGGCCAGAAAACACAGACCAACAGAATGGTTTTCTGGATCTGCAGTCCATGACTGGGCTGTTCATAGGCTGCATATTTTTTGGAATTTTATAACTATTTTTTTGCTGAAATATTTAGGCCAAGATCCAAGAACCATGCCAACTGTTTCTATGTGCCCAATCCTATATGTGTCAGGGCTGGTTCAGCTGCAGGTCAGCACGGAGATTCAGAGATGAGCAGTAAAGTTGATTCTTTATTCAAAAAAACGGAATACAAACAGAGAAATCTATGGTGAGACTGGCCCCGGTAAAGCAGTTGCCAGAATGACAATCTGGGCCTCCCACTTCCCCCTAAGTCTCCTCTCCTTCTGGCTGTTTTCCCTGGAGTCTTAAACTCCATCAGGCAGGGGGGCCCTGTGCTTTTTGTGCTTGTTGCTCCACTACATACAAAACTCTTCTAGCTCTTGGAGACAAGGGGGAAGGAGAGCTGAATACAGTAAGCCTGGCAGGTTCCTGTGAATCTGTTGCAGCCTGAGCCCCCCGCCCCCACCAGCTGCATGTTGCATGTCTGTAATGTTTTCTGCCTCATCTTCCTCTCCATCACTATTTCCTGTTGCATGTTGAGCATCCAACCATTCTGTCCCCATTCCTCCTCTGACCGGTCTTCATTGTCCCACCACCAGTGGCGTGCAGCGAATTTTTTTATAGGGGAACAGTTTGGGTCAGAGGTGCCAGCTTGTGATTGGGGGTGCGGGCGATGTGACATTGTGACATCCTGATGTCATGCACATGACCATCGCGCCTCCCTCCCTAAGCTGGTCAGACACTTCATAGGATTTGTGAAGGAGGTGCCAGGGCTCTGACAGCACGCTTGAGCCCTCCTGCTGCCTCCTAAAAGCTGGATGGGCTTTGGGAAGATGGCAGGATGGATCTTGGACTCATCAGAGCCTCAAACTTCCCTCCCTAATCATAGCAGAAGCTTTCTGGGCTTTGGGGAGAAGGCACCAGTCCAATGACCGCACACCACTGCCCACTACTACTCCTCTGCCACTGAGCCTTAATCTTCTGATGCTTCCCTATAAGTTCTCCATCTCGAGCCTCCCACCACTCCTTATCTTCCAGCCAGTTCCTGACGTGCCTGTGTTTAGTAAAATACACAACCCTTTTTGTGTTTAGCTAGGTTATCAGTGATAGAATATTAATCACTTTTTCTCATGTTCATCTGGCTTACTGTTCAATGTATATTAAATCTAACAAATAATAAAACAGATTATTGTACTAAGTGCCATAGCTTTATGGGGGAAAATTTAATTGGCACTAGCATAAACAGCCAGCCATTTAACTTTGCTGTGCGTTTAACTCCAAGTAAACATGGATTGGGCAGCTTTTAGTATTAGTTTGCTGGTTCTCAATTTGGATGAAGGAAAGGTATTCTATAATTGGTTTTGAGCACCCCCTATTCACAATCTGTGAGATATTATACACACACGCACACACACACACTGTAGAAATACTGGAATAAATTATATATTCTTTGACATTTTGCGGGTGGAAATGATGCTGGGAGAATGAAATTGCCCGTCTTTGTACTTGCTAAAAAGTAAACATGCATAGTGAATAGTTCTATTTCCACATGTATCCCACTTATGCATTTTTAATAATTTCTTGATTTCAGTTCATCCATAACTTATGAGAAATGTTTATTGGTTTACAACTCTGTGAAGGTCCCAGGTAAAATGTGCACACATTTTCTGTATCTCTCAAGTGTCCTTTCTTTTAAAAGCATATTTACCGTTACCACACATTCCCTGTCTTGCATATAAATTGTGGCATAATGCAAATAATTGGGGAGCGGACCATTTTCATTCCCTAGGGTCTCAGAGGTGGGGAAAAAAGGAGGGGATATGTATTTATGTCCTGAAAGGTCCCTCCCTGTCAGTGGAAGGTGATTTGCTAAGGCTGTTGGGGCACAGCTCTTCCAAGGAGAATGTCAAACAATAAAAAACGGCCTTCCCTCAAACCCCCTCAAAGCTGAACACCAATTCCTGTCTCACATACATTCTATATTTCTATTTGAACTTGGAAAAGCTCTGCAAACATTTCTGTCAATCGGCAGCACTCAGCCAAACCTAATCCAAAACTATAGCTCTGGCAAAGAGATCCTTCCCATGTGCTCTAAGCAGGAAAACAACAACAACAACAACAACAACAACAACAACAACAAGATGTGATTGAACTGCCTGTCAAGGTTGCCCCACCATAAAGACTTCCATTCCATCTCTGCTTATGAAGGCTAACCAGTACCCACAGTATTGGTCTACTAGGGCTGCCTTGAAGGGCAGTCTGAGATTGCTCAGAGCTGATTTCTTGAAAGCCACTTCTCAAAGTACATTCTTTGTAACTAGCCAGGAGAAGAGTGTGGTTGTTAGTTTGACAAGCTTACTTTTCTATTTTTTAAAAAATACTATTTGTTAAAACTGAACAATGGTGGACAGAGTGTGTATCAGTCTGTATTATTATTTTTTTACTTCATTAATAATTGCATTTATTATTGTAAATGGGGAGGATTGTGATGAGAAATTGTGGGTGGCTTCTGTGTGTGTTGCAACTTTCTACACTTTCAGAATGGTAGGGTTCTTTATACATGGGGCTTCTTTTAAAGGACTCACCCTGTACTTGAGTAAAGTACAGTGGTACCTCTGATTAAGGACTTGATTCATTCCGGAGGTCTGTTCTTAACCTGAAACTGCTCTTAGCCTGAGGTACCACTTTAGCTAAATGGGCCTCTCGCTGCCGCTGCACCATTGGAGTGCATTTTCTGTTCTCATCCTGAGGTAAAGTTCTTAACCTGAGGTACTACTTCCGGGTTAACGGAGTCTGTAACCTGAAGCATTTGTAACCCGAGGTACCAATGTATAGAGATTTTTCCTTCATACAGAGTTTTCTTTAGGTTTAAAAATGCTGTGTATGTTTGTTTGGCTTCTATGATAACAGGGTGCTGGGCTATATGGATCTTTGGCCTGATCCAGCGGAATCTCTGTTATGCAGAGGAGACCCATTGTAGAATCACCTAATGAAATACAGACAGAGGTTCCTCACTGATGAGGCAGATGCACTGTGCATGTTCATGCCACTGAGGTTCATTGTTCCTAATCAGAAGTCTGTAATAGGCAGTGGTTCTTCGCAAATAGGACTTGCTAGTACCAATAGTTAAACCTCTTAGGCTGCATCACACTTTGACTGGCTAGAATATTGCCTACACTTTTTCCTTCTCAGTAAACCAATTGTCAAGAGCCTCCTTGTCTTCATACTTAGAAGAAACAAGCACAACAGAGGATCTTCAGATGACTTTAAAACCCTCCTCTCTGTTGCTGGCTCATTCTGTCATGTTGGGAACATTATCATGGTATTTTTTCAATCAAAGGGGTAGCCAACTGGACATGGCTTGCAGCTGACATTGAGCAATAGTCAATCAATACTTTAGAGGTTAGATCAGGTTGTATATATGTGTAAATAAACCATATATCACAAAGACACCACAGGCTCCGTTTTGCCTCATTTTCTAAAAGCCAACATGTACTGTGGGTAAGCACATTTGGAATTTCCTAGAATTTTGCACTGCTCAGAGATTGAGATGGCGTGCAACAGTATAATTTGATAAACCTTCATGGATTACCAAGAATGATGCATCTGGTGGATTTAACCCCCCAAACCTCAGGCCATTATGTGCTTTGTTAGTGTTTAAGGTGCTAGTACTGTTCTTTTTGTTATTTGCTAAACATGCACTATGGTCTATTTTAGAGGGTTGCTGTGGGGATAAAAATACTATAAAACACTCTAGCAAACTTAAGATGCTGTTACAAAAAGTATGATGGTGCAGAGGATGGTTCAATGAGAACAAAGTGTGTAGAGCCTATATGTAGTTAAAAAAATTGGATTGCACTTTACTGGCGCACTCTACCCCGGGAAGTTTGTCCTAGCAGACAAACGGTCCCTTTATTCCAGGGACTTGTGCATACAGTTCAAAGTTTGTGGGCCTGAATATTCTGATTGTGTCCCAGATTCCTTTTTCTTTGATTTTTAGGTAAGGCTCTTTTTTTTTCATGACTCCAAACTTGCCCCTCTCCCCAAAAAATCAAAATCGGTGGCAGGCAGCCTAGAGGGAATTTATTTTATTTTGTTTGTTCCTTATGAAGATTTCATTCACTTTGAAAGCACTTTGCAAATGTTAAATATTATCATTACTTATTGTTACCCAAGTGTGGTATATAAAATAGTTTACTATAAAACTTCATTATAGGAAGTAGCTTTGTTATAAAACTCTTCCTTGGGGGCATTTTCTTCTCTTATTTCTTGCAATAGACTATAATCATTTGCTTATGCACTAGTTCTCTCTCTCTGTAGCACTGCATCTGTCACTCTTCTATGAAGAATCACTAAAGCACAAAAAAGTGTTAATGCACTAGCATGTGGTACATCTTATTAAACTATTTACTGTCTTTCGGGGATCTGTCAGTTTGATCTGGCATGGACCCCCCAAGTGCTCTGTATTTATGATGCATTGTGATTTTTATTTTATTTTACTGTTAGTGGATTTCTATATTCTTTTTGTTTTCTGTTTTGGTTTGTTTTAACTTACTTTCTTTACATTTACCGGTAGTTGTTATTGCTTCTGCTTTATGCAATATTTAGATGACATATTCCAGCATTATTATTTTCTAGAATACTGTATCATAACATTGTATAAACGACAGTCACTGTCACCAAAATTAAATGTGGATGTATTACTCTTAGGGTCTATCAGTAGGCAGGAACTAAAGCCAACACACAGAGCACAATATTATTCTAGGACAGTCTTAAGGGGGGAAATTGCATTGAAATTTGGCATTCCACACTTCCTATTTGCAGAGTAGATATAGCCAGAGTGACCCCATGGTTCTCTCCCACCCACCGCAGTCGCTCCACTAGGGCTAATGCTGACATAATGTAGTAAAAAGTTTATGCTCAGCCAGCAGTAAAATCAGAAGCACAACAATATCTGCAGAAACAAGTGCCAACTGAGCAATGCAGATACATTCTCACAGATTGTCTTGGTAACCCAGCTGCCACCACAAAAATGAGTCCATTCACTGACAACATCCTACGTTAGCCATGCAGGGAAGGTACCAATCAACACACGATGGTAGCTCTCTGACCTCATCCAGTATGCACATAGCTTCCACAAACAATGTGTAATCAGGCAGCTAGAAAGAATCCATGAAGCCTGCTGCTGTTTGGAGATACAAGATTGAATCACTTAGCAGTCCAAACATAAGCAGCTTGCGAAGAGTCACCCTTTTGCTAGTAAAAACAGCCAGGGCCACAGGTCACCCACTGAAGGAAGGTATGCTGTTCCAGTTGCAACATCCAGCCAGTTCCAGTAAGTTTGAGGCACAAATGGAGTGTTTCCCCAGGAGAATTGTTGCAGCATTGCTAAGCAGTCACAGATGAACACCTAGCAGAACATTGCATGCAACTCAGTTGTATTTTCTGCCTATGTGAAGGGAGCTAGTTCTGTTTTTCAGCAGAGAGCTGTGCATCAACTAAGAGCTGAAACCACACCACTGGACTCACAGCAACAAACATGGAAGGCTACTTGATGGCTCGGAGCATTGCAGTAGAAACTAGGAGCTATGGGTTGGTACCGCCACAGGAAGACATTCCAGTAATTGTTAACATGGCAAAGCTTACTTCTGGGTGTTCTGCTAACTCCCTTTTCCATTCCTGAATCACTGTTGCTGGTAGAAATTGAAACCAAACACCCCACTTTACAGAACAACTCCTTAGTCACAAGAAAGGACAGAAGACAGAACCTTTAGGCTTCCTTTGTAGAATGAAGTATGCATATCAGAGGCTCCATTGAAATATTGCCACTAAATTATAGAATGCCTTCCAAAATGTGATTATATTATTCATAGCACCTGTGTAATTTCAGAAATTCACAAAACAGTCAGTTTGGTCAAACTACCATAGTTGCATAGGACAGAGTCACTCCTATAATGGAGTGATCAATATTTCAATGAAGCTTCTAGCATCCTTGCTTCCTGTGTGTTGTGCCATTGCAGCAATGATGGCAGCAGTTATATAAGTGGTCCTGAATAGTGACTATGCTTTTCCAGAATAAATCCTATATTGTGATGTCATGATATACGGAGATGTTAAAATAAGATTTACTCAGAGAACAGCCAATGAAATTAATGACATAACTTATGTTCATTAATTTCAGTGGGTCTACTCTAAGTAAAATTACATTGAATACCACCCATAGTGTTTGCTAGAAGGAACTATGGGTTCTTAGAAATATTATTAATTTTATTTATAGGTATCTACTACAAAAATAGTCTGAAGGTGGTTTACCATATACATTACAATACAAAATATACAGAAGGTTAAAAAATAGCAAAGCACTATAAATATTTGGAGATGAATTCTAAAATAATAATGAACTAAACCCCACTTCTCTCCATCACCAAGAAGGTAGACCGTTAAAACACCCTTTGAGATAATAAAGAGGTTAACAGTAAAATGCCTGCTAGAAGAGAAAGGTCTTCGCTTGGCACAGAAAATATGTTAATGTAGGTACCAGGTGAACATCTTGGGGAAAGCATTCTACAAATCGGTGACCACCACTGAAAAGGCCGGAACTGGCCCCTATTAATAGTCTGGCTTCTGACTTCAACACCACCTGTAGGTTCCATACTCTCCAAAGGCAACCCCTCAAGCACATTGCAATAATTTAATTGGGGGTAGGGATGGCTGAGTCTGTCACTTTCTGTTTCTCTTGATTTCTCAATTTTCCAATCTTCAGTTTAGCTGACTAACAGCCATTGATAGCTTTGCCCTTCATGTATTTGTATAAATCCCCTTTAAAGTCATCTAAGTTTCCATAGTTTAACTACAAGCTCACACTGGAGACAAGTTGCTTAGATTGAGGAGAAAGCTCTGAGGCAAAGATTCAGCTGGGAATGATTGATAATGACAGGCCCAAGGAGTCATCTTATAATACCCTGGTAGGCTGGTACTGTATTTCAGTTTAGATGGTGCCCATGAGCCTCAGACCTCAATCTTGTTGTGAGACCAGAATGCCTGTGGTATACTGCAGGATGCTTATTTCAAGCCCTTTCCCACCCCTGGAGCTCTACAATTCCGCAGTGAGACAGCATTAAAACTAAAGAATAAATAAATTTTGTATGTTAAGAATGCATACTCTTTGATTCCTGGAATATTTTTGTTGATCAAGATAAAACATGGTCCACACACATCTTTGAAAGGTCAAGAACTAAAGATGATTTATTTCATTCAATTGAAATTCAACAAGTCTCGTGTGTAGGAAGAAAGAAATCTAAAATGTTAGATGCATTCATATTTTCCAGATTGAGAACCAATACTTGAAAAATGGTTCAGCCACTGCTGCTTTGCAATGAAATAGCAAATGTCCAGAGCTGCATAAATATTTCTCAGTTGTAATATATTTTGCTATAATAAAGTGTTCTTGTTCCTTCCCCCCCCTTTTTTGTCTTTGACCATCTTTCTTCCCTGCCCTTCCCTTGTTGATTACTCACCCACTCTTAAGCAAAATGAATACACTACATGTAACGGTGCCTTCAAAAGAGCAAAATCTGCTTCTGCTCTAGGTGGATGGTAGCAGAAAGGTGAGGTGAGTGGGTGTTATAGATGTAGGGTAAAACCTAGAAATTAATACAATCTAGGATTGTGAGTATTTGGGGTGGGAAGGGAGAAATATAAGCTGCAGAGAAAGGGCCATTAAGGGAACAATAAAGGGCTATTGAGGATCATTGCCAATGCAAGAGAACTCCCCCAGTCCCACTCAGCAGAGAGAGGGGCAGGCACCTGGCTTTTGTAACAGGTGGGAAGTGGGCTTTTTATCCTTTCCTTACATACTTATGTTTTGCTTCCATTCTCCCGCAAACAGCTTCCTGCATAAAGGGTTTTAATGTGTATTTACCACATTTCAAACTGTCTTTTTTGGGGGAAGGGGAGATTACAATTTAGAGTGGATATAACCTTTCATGAGGGGCCTTAATTGGAGGTGTCGAAGTTTTTTTTTGTTTTTTTTCTTACTATATATATATATATATATATATATATATATATATAATATTTTTGGCCACTTGGCTACCTAGTGTTTTGTACTTATAAGCAAAATTCCTCCTAGATGACACTGCCATTGCCATTACGCTTGAAGTGTGATGTGGTTGCATGAGTATTATAGGTACTTAAGCAAATAAGCAAATCTTAGTAGTCCCTTAGTAGTGCTGTTAGTAGTCCCATCAGTTTCTCCCCTGCATATCTGCATAGTTTTGTGGACCTTACATTTTCCCATGTGGCTATAGATCTTAATGGTACATGTGGGCTCTCTCCCACCTCTTTGCTTGTTCAGAGTGAAAATGCACTAACAGCAAGTTGGTAAAAAAGGACAAACACATTCATAGTAGATGGTGTTAGGCTGTAAGCCAGCCTTTCCGAGTCTGGTGTACTCCAGATATTTTGAACATGGACTCCCATTAGTCCCAGCAAACATGGTTAGGGATGGTGTGAGTTGTAGCCCACAAAATCTGAAGGGCACCAGATTTGGGAAGGTTGCTGTAAGCTTTGCTCAGTTCTTACCATGTCTGAATTATTTAGCACAGTCAAGTTCTAACCAAAGGGTGTATAAAGGAACCTGTTATATGTAAATATATCTCTAATTCTATAAAATGAACTGTCAGTAGTTAATGATGGGATGCTAAATTTGTACTCTGGTAGCCCACTGGCCTACTTAGTTGTAAACAGATGACTTTTCCCAGTGCAGTCATGAATTGTTATGACTTAAATATACAATAAAAGTATTAGTAATGATTTCACAGCAAAATCTTTAATTGACTCATAACTGGTTGACTTTACTCGTGTGGATTTATGGGCAAGGTTCAATAAAGTTTTATGGCTGGTTTTATATTTAATGCATAAATCAACAATACAAAGGCAACATTTTTCCACCTGCATTTTTTCTGCTTGACTGAATACAGATGTCAATTCCCACCTAATCAGTACTGCTCAGTATTGGATAGAAATCAGAAAACTGAATGTTGGTAGAGTACTGTGAGCGTAACTATTCTATATTAACAGGAGCTGATAATTATGTAACCATTGCAATAAAATATTCAAATCATGCTGAAACTAGGGATTAAGGTTAGAACATGTTATTTGGTTGCTTCGTGATGGGATTGGAAAACAGGGGAAAAGGTCAGCCTAAATACTTGAACTAATGACTGTATTAGATGCTCTGTTAGTAGGGGGGCACACATGATAGAAATCTGAAATTAATAGGAAAAAACAGCATAATCAGATAATTTGTTTGTTTTATCAAGCTATTTAGGAGACGGGTATAGCTCTGAGATATTGCAAGTTTGGATTCAGGCCACTGCAATAAAGCAAGTCACACAATTGTGTTTTGTTTCCCAGTGCATAAGTTTCCCGGTGCCTAGTTATACTTTAAATGTAGTCTGTTAAGCCCATCCTACCTGGCTGAAGGAGCTGCAGGAGAAAAACCTGTCTCCAACCCTAGCCAGCTCCATTCCCCTGGCCAGAAGAGGGGTGACAATGGTGACTGGGGGTCAGACTGCCTGTATCTGCACCAATGTCCTCATAAGGAACAATATGTGTGAAGTGCAATAAAGTGAAGCACAATAAAATGAAGTGTATACATTTTGGACAGCCTCCAGATATGTGCAGATTGACTGCTGCTATTTTTATATCCTTAATAAATTGTGTGATACAATTTGAGAAAAACTCATTTAAGAAATGTTGAAATTAGT
Organism: Podarcis vaucheri; assembly: GCF_965113315.1. Classification (NCBI taxonomy): domain Eukaryota; kingdom Metazoa; phylum Chordata; class Lepidosauria; order Squamata; family Lacertidae; genus Podarcis; species Podarcis vaucheri. Next base: position 68,953,455 of record NC_138761.1, on the reverse strand, counting down.
ATATTAATAACATGTAAGTTTGCAACAATCATATATTTTCATGTGTGGGGAATTTTATCATGTTCCATCAGTATGCTAATTCCTTAGTGGTAGTCATAAGCCCTTTTATACCAAGAACTGAGGTGTGCGAGTAAAACATTATACATCATGACTCAGGACTGAAGCCCATGAAGTGGAGGACTGGATTTGTCATCATATAAAATCCCACCAGGAAGAGAAACCCTGAACAAAAACTCATATCACTGAATTTCTAGTTATAAACATTCTGACAAGATCTTTGTGTATTTTCCCCCGATGAGATTTTTAACACAACCAACCATAAAAAGAGAACTTCTAGAGAAGTATTCTACCATATTCCATGTAAGCAGCTCATGCACCCATCGAGTGAGGCTGTGCAGGCTCTGGACCAGTAGCTGGCTCCTATAATAGGTGGCCCAGTGGGATGAAGATGAAAAATTGAAACTGAATCACCATAAGCTAGAGATGTCATGATCCCCAGGAAAGGGAATGAGGTGAATGGTCTATTCTTGAAAGAGCAGTTGTGTACTGTGGGTATGTACACCTAATTTCTACCCTGTCACTGAAGACCTAGGTGTCTTCAGTGACTCAGAGTACCTTTCTCCAGTTCCTGGACAGAGACAGCCTGGCCACATTAATCCATGCTCAGATAATTTCCTGTTTGGATTAATCTATGTAAGGTGGTTCTTGAAGATGTCCTGGAAGCTATTTCTAGTGCAAAAGGTGGTAGCTTGACTTCTGAGCGGAGTTGCTAGTCATAATGCCCCTAGTCTCAGAGATGTGAATTTTCAAAAAATCTTGGATTGGTGGGTTGTTGTTGTTGTTTGCAATTCAAATTGGGGTAATCTTGCATAGTGTAATTTGCAGGGGATTGGGGGCTTCCATCAGAAAAAAGATTGTTTGCATTAGAAAATTTTCTGATGCCCTAGAAAATGGTTTAATTTAGGATACTTGTTTTATTTGTATTTCATAAGCAAAGCCAAAAACTTTGAAGCTGCCAAGCTTGCCTACTATTTATTTACAATTAGTATCCATCCATTGTTACTAATGGACTGCTAAAATATTTTTCACCACAGAAGAATAAAACCCAGAAAATTCCTCCCTTAAAGCTTTGGTAACCAAAATTTGTTCCTGCCATTATTCTCCCCTCTACTCCATCTGGGTGACCAATGGCACATTTAAGGAGCAAAGAATTGCAGGTTTCATGTCTTATGGTGAGGAGAACGTGCAGTGATTGATAACGTGCAAATGCCAAAGAAGAGAACATTGCATTCTTGGGGAGGGGGGTTGTTCATGGAAACTTTCTACACAGTCTAAGCACTCTTATTATTTAAAATTATTATATAGGAAAGCAGTGGAGCACACTACTTTGCCTTTTCTTGAGACTAATAAGTGTGAAAGTAATTTCAGAAACTCAGCCTGATCATTTAAAGTTCTCAGCTGGTTCAAGCCCCTAGTGTATTCACTGAAATGAAACAGTCTAACATGGCCAGAGGGAACCAATATTTGCCAGCCTGTCTCACCTATCACATTTTAATCTTTGATTAATTGAACCTCACATGATAGTGTGATTCTAATAGCTGTATTGGAGTTTTTATCCTCTTAAGTTCTAAAAGATCTACACGACGTATTTAGTACATAAAGGTAAAGGTACCCCTGGATATTAAGTCCAGTCGCAGACGACTCTGGGGTTGCGGGCTCATCTCGCTCTATAGGCCAAGGTGTTTGTCTGCAGACAGCTTCCAGAGATCATGTGGTCAGCATGACTAAGCCACTTCTGGCAAACCAGAAACTTTCCCCTTAAAAATGGGTTTAGTATTGGAGGTTAATTTAGGAAGTTATTTTGCCCTTCTGAATAAATGGTGTCTTGATATTGAACATCTTTGCATGCCTGCAAGGAAAGAGAGCTCTTACATCAATAGCCAGTCCTTGCATTCCAAAAAGGGATCTTTATTATGCTGCTGATCATCTAAAACTAGAGGCTATATACTGACTAAGATAAAGCTTATGAGAGCTATGCAGTGTGGATGTTTGTCAGATGCAGATGGTCCCACTGTTCCAGGTTTAAAATGAACTGGTATGAATGTTCATCTTCTCCATAGCAATGGAATCAGAACACTGTTTCTGTAATCCCCCCCCCCCAATTCATAAAATTGAAATCTACATAGTACAGCTGTGACATGCAGTTTAAGAGCCCTGGGCAATCTTTATCAGACTGGTTGGAATAAGTTGGGCCCTGTTTTCCATGGGAGACTGAATGTAAAAAAGAAAGCCTTAACAAATCTGTAAGGATACAATATGAAAGAATGGGTGCTTAAGTGCTTGCATTCCACTTTGAACATATGGAATCTCCTCTGTAGCCCCAATGCAAAAACAAAACAAAAATTCCCCCACCAGACAAACAACAGGGTGGAAAAGAATGATGATGGAATCATAGACTAATTGGCTAACAGAAAGAACTGAGATATACTGTAGTCCGACCCCTTTGCAAACTATGTTAGAGAGGATTACTGTAATTAGAATTGTCCTGAATTCCCTCAGTGCAGGCATGTCTAAAGTCCATTTTGGGGGCCTAATTCGGCTCGCCGGTCGGTTTATTTCCTAGGGTAAAATCCTAAAAAAAAAGGTCAACAATTTCAATCCTAAGAAAAGCTCACCAACTTTGGTTGGCCGTTTGGTCGGCCACCACAGCACTCTTTGAAAAAAGTTTGGACATCACTGCCTCAGTGGAAAAGATGACATTAAGGTACAGCCAGGTCTTTGGCGAAGGATGGGGTCACTCCCTCCCTGGTTCAGAGTTTTTGGAGGGATTAAATTTTCACCTGGTGCTATAACCCTGCTTTGAATCCTAGTGACCCTGAGATAGACTGAGCAGTACTGACTCACATTGACACCACTTTAACGGTTATGGTTTCCCTTAAATAATCCCGGGAACTACAGTTTGTTAAGGGTTCTGGGAATTGTAGCTCTGTGAGGGGTAAACTGCAGTTCACAGGATGGGGACATAGCCATTTCCCCCACACTGGTGTGGCTGTAGCTTAACTAGATGAGGCTTGAATGCAGGGTAGGTGAGGTCAGAGCCACATGGTTGGATGATATAAAGTTTTATTGAGTTGCTGATTCCCCCTTTGATTGCACATGCAATTTATTATATTTATCTAATGAATAAACAATGTTTTCCCCGGTGTTGTACAAAGCCTATATACCAGCAATCTTCAAAACTGGCAAAGATTATATTTTGTGACAATTGCAAATTAATATTGACTCATAAATCAAGATTCTAAAATATTCACTGCCACTTTAGCGGAGCAATTCAAAGAGTAATGAAGACTATAATTCATAACAATCAATCTGGATTCATTAGAGGATGACAGGGATCTGATAACATCTGTCGGTTGATTGATCTGATTGCTATCACTAAACACAAGTGATACCCAACTGCTGTTTTATAGTTGGGTGTGCATAAAGCATTTAGACGCATGCCAATCTGAATTCAGATTGGAATTAATATTTTTTGTTTGCTCTTCTAAAATATGTCACTTTTCTGAATTTTAACTGGATTGAAATTATTTATAATTCGCTAAAGAATTATCAAATTGATTATATTATGTGGCTTTCCTACAAGGCATGGAAGCCTCCTCTCCCCTATCTTGTAACCAACATTTTTGCCAGGTCAGTTGAACAAGCAGGTAGCATACATGACATAAAATATAAAGATGTAGGACACAGCATCCTAGTATATATTATTTTGTTTTCACTTTGAGGAAGTGCTCAAATGCAGCCATGCCTAAATTAACAATATTTATAGAAAGAGTTTTGGCATCATTTGAGTAAAGTCACATATTGAGAGAAATACAGTGGTACCTCTGGTTAAGAACTTAATTCATTCTGGAGGTTCGTTCTTAACCTGAAACTGTTCTTAACCTGAGGTGCCACTTTAGATAATGCGGCCTCCCGCTGCTGCTGCACCATGATTTCTGTTCTCATCCTGAAGCAAAATTCTTAACCCGAGGTACTATTTCTGGGTTAGCGGAGTCTGTAACCTGAAGCATCTGTAACCTGAAGCATCTGTAATCCGAGGTACCACTGCAGGAAGTGCTACATCCTTAAGCCAAACAACATATATTTAAAGTCTGTTTTTTAAACTAGATAGCCTGCATAAAGCTTGAAAATCTGTTTTAGGGTGCAACCTGAAGAGATAATACTTTCAAAAGGTGATAACTCTTGCTCTATTATTCCATATGGGACATTTATGTAGACATGGAGAAATGGCAATTGCTATGCGTCAGACTTTGGTGAAGATTAACACAATTAACATGAGAAATGCCTCTCATCCTAATCCTAGTTGCTTATCTTAATATAACTAATATATTGGTATGTCATTTCTTTTGAATAAGCCATATTTCTTGTCCTGGGGAACATAGGATGCTACCTTATACCAAGCTAGACCATCTGACTCTGTATTGTCCACACTGACTGGCAGTGGGCCTTTGGGGTTTTGGACAGGGATCATTACCAGTCATTCGATAAAATATTGGAGGCTGAACCTGAAGATTCATTGCATGCAAAGCAGAAGCTCTGTCTACAGATGGACAGCTCAGTCTATTTTTTGTCCATGTCAATTTCACACGTGTTCATTCATAAATTCATTCCATCCTATTTCTACAATTATCTTTGGTTTTACTTTTAAAATTCATATTTAAATACGTATTTTGTGATTAAATATATTTTATCACAAAATATGCACTTAAATGCATATGCATAAATGCTCAATGTGTTTTTATACTTTTTTTGAGGCCAGGACTATCACAGAGAAGTGCAAAATCCAATGATGTTCTGGTCCATATATTAGGCTGAATTAAGTCATTTCACTTAAAAAAAGCAAACCAAGTAAAGTTCTATTGCATCTCAAGCTCTTCCACTGAGCTATGGTCAGAACACAGTACCATTTGACTGATCAGATAGGTCAGTGCAGAAACCTCACAATGATCTAACTCTGAGCTAGGCATTTTGACCATTTTTTTAAAGGGCACAAGCATTAGAATAAGTAGCATCCAAGTCATTTCCACAATTGCTGATGCTAGCCCATGGTGTGTAGGGCTGACACTTAAAATCTAATCTCTAACTCTGAGAATCTAATTTAATAGACCAATCCTGACCTGTTGATATGAAGCAAAATATTAGACCACTTGAGAACCTACTATCTTCAGTGAACTAATTGGACCTGGATTTTTTGGGATTTCACTTACAAGTGTGTGAGCTTGCTGGGACACCCCAAAAGCAGTATATCCCACTTAAACAACTCCCTTACCTCTACATTTGGACCTCGTGGTCTTTCTCTTGTTTCCTGCTCTTGAGGCGTTGTTCCCAAGCCTACAATATATATTAATGAGAATTAATGGCATGTTCTAGATTTGACAGAAATTAATGCTGAGCACACTGGGAAGAAGAATTGAGGTCATACATATATAAAAAAATGGAAAACAATATTGTTAGCCATAAAACAATTTAGCCTTGATGTTAGATGAAGATTGATCCAGCAGAAATTAATTTGGAGAGGCTATTGGACTTCGTTCAGACTTTATCAAAGGGGTATGCATAGAACAGCTCCTTGTGCAGCTTTGAGTGAGGCATTTAATCCATATGATCTCGTTCTGACAAATAGCCCAGCCCCTATGGATGGAAACACGGGGCCTATGTAGGAGCTTGAACATAATTTTGGAAAATTCACTAACCTTCAAACAGCTGTTCCTGAAACTATGACTTCTACCTGCATCCTGAACATTAAATGGGAGAAATTTCACTTTGTTAGGGTGTGCTTTGATGGCTACAAGAGACTTCCACTACAGTCTTGGAAGCTTTAAATTTTAACATAGGAAATAGCCTGATGTTTGATAGAACATAGAGCCTATCTAGTTCAGTGTCCTGTTCTCACAGTGGCCAAAGAGATGCCATTGAGAAACTCACAAGCAGGAACTGAGTACAAGAGCACACTCCCCTCCTGTGATTTCCAGCAACTAGTATTCAGTAGCATTACTGCCTTCAATCTTCTCTTAAATTCTGTTGCTGGATTAAAGAAGTGCCTGCTCTTGATTATACTTGATTAAGTCAAGTATAATCACAAAATGAAACTGGACACTTACCTTTCTATCTGGATATAATAATTAAGACATTAACTTATTAGAAGCGCTGAATCATAAACGAATATACATGAGTATATCCTGCCAACCTAGCAGTTCAAAAGCACATCAAAGTGCAAGTAGATAAATAGGTACCACTCTGGTGGGAAGGTAAACGGCATTTCCATGCGCTGCTCTGGTTCGCCAGAAGCAGCTTAGTCATGCTGTACGCCGGCTCCCTTGGCCAATAAAGCGAGATGAGCGCCGCAACCCCAGAGTCAGTCACGACTGGACCTAATGGTCAGGGGTCCCTTTACCTTTATACATGAGTTGCCAAAGGATGCAGGGAGATGGTCAGGTAGGCCAAAGCTCAGAATGAGCTCAGGCTTGCAAGAGAGGTTAAAAACAATGATAAAGGTTTATTCAGCTATGTTTGAAACAAGATGAAGAACAAGCAAATAATAGGTCCTCTGCTGAAGAAGACAGAGAAAAGGCAGAACTGCTCAACACATACTTTACCTCTGTCGTCACCCAAAAGGAAAGCAATTCCCAACTTGGTGATAACAGAATGATGCAAGGAGGGAGCTGCAGCACAAAATAGGAAAAGAGATGGTAAGGGAACACCTAGCTACTGCAGATGAATTCAGATCTCCAGGGCCTGATAAGCTGCACCCAAAGGAACTTGCAGGTGTAATCTCTGATCCTCTGTCTATAATTTTTGAGAATTCTTGGAAAACAGGTGAGGTTCCTGCAGACTGAAGGTTGTCCTCATCTTCAAATAGGGAAAAAAAGAAGATCCAGGTAACTATTGACTGGTCAGCTTGATAATGATACCAGGAAAGGTCCTAGAACAAATAATTAAACAGTCAATATGTGAACATTTAGAAAAGGATGCTGTGATTGCTGAGACCCATCATGGGTTTCTCAAAAACAAGTAATGTCAGATGAATCTCATTTCCTTTTTACAAGCTTGGTGGATCAGGGCAATAGTGGGAACGTAGTGTGCCTTGATTTCAGTAAGGCTTTTGACAACGTCCCCTGTGATATTCTTGTAGAGAAGCTGGGGTAACTGTTAGGTAGATTTGTAGCTGGTTGATCGACGAAACCAAAACAGTGCTCACTAATGGTTCCTTATCAATGAATTTCAATAGGGACAATTGTAAGGTTCTATACTTAGGCAGGAAGAGCCAGCTGCACACAAATAAGATGGGGGACACCTGGCTTACTAGTAGTGCATTTGAAAATTATCTAAGTGTCTTAGTAGGCCAGAAGCTTAACATTAGTCAACAGTGTGATGCAGCAGCAAAAAAAAATGCTATTCTAGGTTGCATCAATGGAAGTATGGTGTCATGATCAAGGGAAGTCATAGCTGTGCTCTAGTCTGCCTTGGTTAACCCCACCTGGGAGTACTGTGTCCAGTTCTAGGCATGACAATTTAAGAAGGATATTAACAAACTGGAACATGTGCAGATGAGAACAACCAAGATAAAGGGCCTGGAAATCAAGCCTTATGAGGAATGGTTGAGGGAGCTGGGTATGTTTAGCCTGGAAAAGAGGAGACTGAGAAGAGATATGAGAGCCGGTGTGGTGTAGTGGTTAAGAGCAGTAGATTTGTAATCTGGGGAACCGGGTTCATGTCTCTGCTCCTCCACATGCAGCTGCTGGGTGACCTTGGGCTAGTCACACTTCTCTGAAGTCTCTCAGCCCCACTCACCTCACAGAGTGTTTGTTGTGGGGGAGGAAGGGAAAGGAGAATGTTAGCTGCTTTGAGACTCCTTCGGGTAGTGATAAAGCGGGATATCAAATCCAAACTCTTCTTCTTCATCATCTTCTAATTCTAAAGGGCTGTCACATGGAAGATAGAGCAAGCTTGTTCTCTTCTGCCCTGGAGGCTAGGACCCAAATCAATGACTTCAAGTTACAAGAAAGGAGGTTCTGACTAAACATCAGGAAGAAGTTTCTGATAGAGCTGTTTGACAGTGGGAGAGACTCCCATGAGAGGTGGTGGACTCTACTTCTTTAGAGTTTTTAAAGCAGAGGTGGCATGACCATTTATCATGTATAATCTAGCTGAGAATCCTGCATTTCATGTGTTGTATTAGATGATGCCCTGGGTCCAACTCTACAATTCTATGATTCTCTAAGGGCAAATAAGGTTCTGAAAGGTCAAGGTCTATCATGCACATGTCAGTTGGAGGAAGAGGAGAAAACTCTTTAGAAATGATAACAGCAGCAATTCAAACCATGGTTTTTTGACCAGCACCACTAACTACACTCATCTGAAAGATGATTAAAGGAGGTGTGACTTTTTTAAAAGGGAGGAAGAATTTTTCTACCATTGTCACCTAGTGTACTCTCAAGAGACATGGCTCCAGATTTCCTGTTACCCCTATTTCATCTCAGTAGCCCTGGGCATGGGGAAAAAACTCAGAAGAAATGATCCATACATCTGCTCTTCTTAGAAGTAAAGTTGCATCAGTATAATGATATTTATCATTTCCACTTGAAAAGCAAGAGTGTAAGAGCTATGAAGAGTACTTGTATTCATGTGTGCTCCTTTAGTGCAAGAAGATCAATGCTTGTTTTTGGTAACTGTATTTAATCTCTGAGATGGTGTTAGCTGCACACTTTTGTCAAAGCAAATTTATGTGAAAAGCAAAAGTGACAGAAATTATGGGTCTGACAATGCTAAGTAGTTAAAAGCATACAGATCTGGTATAACTGATGACTTGGAGATGGATGCATTGCAGTTTGCTTCTTGTGGCTGCAGTGTTGAGGATATGCAAAGCAACTCTTCTTATCAAGCAGCTTACCTCCTACAATACCTTCATGACTGGGAGAAATGTAGCAGCTTCAGCATTTTCTGTGCTGGGAAAAGTTCCACCTGTTGTATACAGCTTTTTAAAAGGCGGATTCCTGCCAGGGGCAAATTAGGCAGCATTAGTGGGAGTCCAGAAACACCATGGGATTTGAGCACACGACAAACAATAATTGTTTTATTTCTACCCCACCCCAAGACAATACCCACTTTTCCAACCTTTAACATCAGCTTAACATAAAGAAATCATGCAGGTGAAGCTTTTCCTAGCATGAGATAAGGTGATTGGGAAAACTTTACTCCTCTTATGTTTAAAAATAGGCAAAACATTATAGTAGGTAATTGTATAGGCTGGACAGTTTTAGAAAGCAGAAATCCACAGGTTACAAAAGTGTCAGGTGATCATATACTAAATGGAAAAGGTATCTGTGTCTTTAAGTGGTATACAGAAAGTAAAATTCCACCATCTGCAGCTTCACCTGCTTTGATACACAAAAGAGCCACACCTGGTATAATTTTCACTTCTATGCAGTTCTTACCAGTGAAATTTTGGACAGAGAAGCTCATAGAGACAGTGTGGAGGTAAGATAAAAACTGGAAACTGATTTTTTTTACTAACAGTTTCATTAATCTACAAAGGGAGGAAGTCAGGGTGACATGGTGAGCTCTAGTTCAGGCTATGCCTTTGCCCTGCAGACTGGCTCTGTTTGTGGAGCACATAAAGGGCCTAGTGGTTAGCTTGTTGAACTAGCACTTGGGAGACAGAGGACGCTCTGTAAATTAGGATATATGGTCACCCTACCCTGAACTCCTGGGAGGATGGATGGAATAAAAATATGTGTTAGGGACTGCCAGGGCTACGATGGATGTGTAGCAGAGGCAGAAGAGGGGACTAGTGACTTATGGGGTGAGATGCTGCCTGCAAGGCAGGATACAAGGAACGTCTGGGCAGACTGAGATGGACGGAGGTGTGCCAGATGTGGTGGAAGAAGAAGAGGCTGTTCAGCTGATAGAGGGGTTAGTAGACTCTCCGCCTTCTCCCACCCCACTATCTCCTAGGACAGTGCCTTCTGTGTAGGAGAAGTCTCAGGTTGCAGGCATGTAGCCCATTATGGGATGGTATATCAAAGCTGGCAGAGGGGTGGGACTCCCCTGTTGCTGCAACTGCTCCATTAGGGCCCAGACCTGTGGACAGCTGCCTAAAGGCTAGAAGTGTGTGTGTATGCATGTATATCTGGAACACCTTATCTGGGATGGGCCATTTATGAGAAACCAACATGACGGGCTTAGTTTGGTTCATTCCCTCTGTATCTGGCAACAGTTTTGCTGCTTAAGATACAAATTAGGTTATTTTTTGGAGACTGGCAAGGTGAGTAGGAACCCAGGACTCATCTTGTCTCCCCTCATGAGCTCAAATCCACAGATGGACCATAATGGTGGCTCTGGCCTTTTGATAGCATGTATCGAAAGTTAGCTGTTGAAGCATCAATTAGGAGTAACAATTCAGTGTCATGTTCTGTAGCTCTTCATCTTTAATTTTATGATGTAGTATAAGTAATATTTCATTAGCTAGCTCATTTGTCAATTTACTCCAAGATGCAAAGAACCTATTAAAATCACCAATAAAAGAAACCATTCCTATCAATTATGCACTTTTTTTAAAAAAGGGTCGCCGAGTCAAAAGTGTAGGGCTTCACTCCAATCTCTATAATTGTTATCTCTCTGCTAAATAGCAGAAGTGCCTTGTGTCAGTAAAGAACTAATGTGACTGTATCTTTTTTGAATAGCTTTCGCACTGTTCTACTTAGTTATTTTCTACTGAGACAGTATCAAATCAGAGAATGCGTTCCCCCCCCTTACAGAATCTGTCTCTTCCTGATTCTTTTTGTATGGCTGGATTATTTGAGTACTTTACAATCTAGTCATAAGTCTTGAAGTGTCTGCACATAATTGCATAGCACAGGCTATGCAGATGAATGACAAAAATTCCAGTGCAATATTGGATATTATTACGTTTTGCTGGCATTGCAGCTGAATATGTTGGAATAGGATATATGTGTTAGTACTGTTACCCAGCTCAATCAGCAGCACAAAACCAATTTACAAAATACATTTTCTACATTTTTTCTAGAATGCTGCACATCCCACCATATTCTGCTTATACAAACAACAACCCTCCCAACTTTTATTTTACATATACAGTGCTCTCAAAGCAGGATTTATTTTTAAACCCAGAAATCTGATACGAATATTTTGAGTGTCCCAATGTATAATGAGCAAGTTTGTACTGTTCATGACCTCAGTTACTTGTAGTGGAGTGTTGGAGAATATAATGGTGCAGGTGTTTGACTTGGTTTCCACCCACAATCCTAACCTTCATGTTCCAGAGCAGCTGAAATCTCAAGACAGCTGCATCGGCTAATAGTAGGGAAATAGCCTAAGTGACAATCACTGTGACATTGTTCCACTTCAGGGGTATAGCTGTTGTCAGAGATAAATGAACACTGGGATGATTTTATTTTTGTCTCTTAGGATCAAATGTTTCTCTTTTTGCCAGAGTATTTATAATATATGTTTTCCACATGAGTTGAATAAATAGTGGATTATTCATTTTTTTTGCAGAATATATACGGTATATAAAACCCTGTTTTTATGGAATCTCTTGAGTCTTCTAGAACCTCCTCAGTGTCTCCTACTTGAGACACACTCCCTTCCACAGACATGGTAGATGCACAATAGTTGCTCTTGTTTTTCACAGTCTGTCAGGAATCAATAACTGAAGGATGGAAAGTGTTTCTGGAATGTACAAAATAACTCTAAAGAAAAGTATTTCTGAGCATGTGTAGACTACCTTGCACTTCAGAAATGCTGTATTTAGGAATTTAAAAATTGGAGTTGAGAAATCCACAATGGTGGGTAATTAATTATATGCAGCAACATATAATGCTATATATAATATATTAAGAAATACAAAATAAGAAAAACTATCAGCACAGTTTAGTGAGGTGAGATTTGGTCCTACTCTCTCTGATCCTTCGGTTTGGGTATTAAAGGAGAATCATGAACAATGCTGCTCTCTGTCTCTGGAATGGCAAAGTATTATTCTTTTATTTAATGTAAATCAGTATTCAATACCACAAAAGAGTAATGACGCCTGTATATGGGTTTAGCTTAGGGGGGAAAAACCTATATAAAACAATTAATATGATTAAATAACAATATGCTGATTCAGATATTTTTGCATAACAATTACTTTATCACTTTTGGTTTAAGAACAAAACAAGAACTTGTTTCTGCCTTTCAAATATCGTACTTATTAATATGATATTTGGCTGTTTGAAGATGTGGTGTCCTTGGCCGTGTCCACTGAGGCACCACAAAATGTATTCCAAGCAATGTTTCATATACTTCTTTCTGTACTCTAATTCCTTTTGCCTCTTTGTATTACTTCTATTCCCCCATAAGTCATTTTGAATTTCTTAAATTGTAAAGTTTGATGTCATTTTGAAATGCTGCATTTTTAGCAAATTGGGAAACTCTTCCTTTAGGCTTTAAAAATTTGCTGTCTTTCTGACAGACCACAGTGACAGGTGAGACACCATTTGATGCCAACATTGTAATAAAATAAAATGAAAACCTGATGCAGTGAAAAAGTACAGAAATTGCTAAGGCAGCACAGTAGTTTGAAAAGTACTCTTCTGTAGTCAAGAAAATTTCCAGAACGCTTGTGAGAAGTGAAATTAAACCCTCTCTTGAATAGAGGGGGCAAGGGGGAGGAAGTTGATTTTTATCATGTGATCTCTTAAACAGGTACAATTTTCCTAGAAGGAATCTGGGAATTGCCTTTATCCATGATTTAAAAATGGTAAACAGCCTATTAATTTCTTTTGCCAGAACATATAAACCTGCAAGTGTTGTGAACACCAATGATGAATACAAATAGAGATATCAGCTGAATTTAAAAAAAGAGATTCAACCTAGAGAAATAGTACATTAATGCATACTAGGTAATAATGTGCGTATGTGATAAATATTTAGGAAGAGGAAGCTGTTTGGAAAAATGAGAGCGGACAAATAGGCTTACAGTATGCTTTATGAAGAGAAATTAATTCTGAGCTTTTAATTTTGGTTCACATGAAGGAGGATTCTAGGTATTATTATTATTATTATTATTATTATTATTTTATTTTCAACATCTGTTTATATAGCACCAAAAAATATGTGTTTGGTAAGGTACTGTTTTGTGGAGATAAGCCAGAATATTGATTTTATAAATCAAAACTGCCCATAAATTTCACCACTAAAAAGAAAGTCAGTTTTTTTCATTCTGCTATCTTTTATTACATACATCTTTGGCCTTGTGAAAACCACACACTTTTTGCTTGGGAGTCTTCTCATGCCTCTGGAGAATGTCGTATCACAAGTGGTTCACAGTATGCATTATGAGATGTAAGTCACTCAGTTGAGCTCACAGTTTGGTATTAGGTAAACGGTCACTTTTTCCCCGCCCTTTTGGTAAAATGTAGCTAAACAGTGGTTTGTTATTGAGTTAGTATAGGAATTACTGAGGAACACAGCACATAAGTTAAGCATTCTTTAAGTCCCATCAGTTTCATGGGGTGTTAAAGAATGTACTAAACTCTCTCCCTCTTGAAATAAATTAACTGTAAAAAGGTAAAGGGACCCCTGACCATTAGGTCCAGTCGTGGCCGACTCTGGGGTTGCGGCGCTCATCTCGCTTTATTAGCTGAGGGAGCCAGTGTACAGCTTCCGGGTCCTGTGGCCAGCATGACTAAGCCGCTTCTGGTGAACCAGAGCAGCGCACGGAAACGCCGTTTACCTTCCCGCTGGAGCGGTACCTATTTATCTACTTGCACTTTGACATGCTTTCGAACTGCTAGGTTGGCAGGAGCAGGGACTGAGCAATGGGAGCTCACCCCGTCATGAGGATTCGAACCGCTGACCTTCTGATCGGCAAGTTCTAGGCTTTGAGGTTTAACCCACAACGCCACCCGCGTCACTTAAATTACCGTATTTTTTGCACCATAACACTCACTTTTTTCCTCCTAGAAAGTAAGGGGAAATGTCTGTGCGTGCTATGGAGGAAATGCCTACGGGTGGCATGCCTACGGATTTTCCTCCTCTAAAAACTACGTGCGTGTTATGGTCGGGTGCGTGTTATAGAGCGAAAAATACGGTAACTGTAAATGATCTTAAATTGATGGGATCCTATACCTAGCATTTATAGAATTTACCTTTTTTTTACAAACCTAGGAATAATGTTGGCCCATCTAACTCAAAGTTGTCTACACTTGCTGGCAGCAGTTATACAGGTTCTCTCCCAGCCCTATTGGGAAATGTTGGGCATTGAACTAGGGACCTTCTGTACACAAAGCTGATGCACAACCACTTAACCACAGTCCTTTACTGGGTTGTTGTTTTTCCATATTGCTATGTTGCATTGACCACCCACAAGGTGGCTGGTACTGATAAATCCATTTATTTTCAAATGCTATGTACTGGAGGAAGAGGGCACTCCGGTGGTGGCACCAAACATTTTGGTTGCTTCATTGGTACCGATGCTGCAGTTCCAGGTATGAGATAAAGTAATTGTGTTTGAACCAGTTTTTCAAAAACAGATGAGAAAGCAGTATTGCAGAATAATCTGGCTGTATACACCACAAGCAAAGTCGACTCCTTCATACCACTTTCTAATGTTTCTCCAGCCATGACCAACTACGCTGTCTCTTATTTCTCCCTTTCTAAGAAACCACCCCCAGCAATTTGGATTGACACTTTGATGGACTGATTGGATTATTTTATTTAATCTTGTTTCCTAGCCTTCTCTATTTAGTTATTTAAATTCCTTACTCTTTTTTATATAAAAAGGGCATGGATGCTTATTCCACACCTTATGTGTATTTTTAGCTGAACAAACTGATAACAAAACCTCCTGACAGTTGTTGATACCAGTGGCAGATAGTAATTTCCATTGTTGCCTATGATTTGAACATTTTTGTTCTTTCATGACTTGGATCTCTAGCCCTTTAAAATGGTTCAGAATTTGACAAAGAAAACTACTCAGAGGAAAAACACACTTTTAACTGTTTTTGCTGTCATAAAGCATGACAAGAAGGTTCCATTAAACTGACCTGAATTTGTTCTAAAATAGACTTCAATTGACCCTACTTATTTGAAGACATTCATATATTTAATGGATAGAGGGAAAATAGTTTGCTTTCACTTTGATTACTGCAGTCGTTTCCCCCCCAACCTCTTGAAATATGTTGATGATTTTATTTATTTTTTGTCCTCTTATGCTGCCAGTGATGACCACAGAGGCCTTCTTCCTACAACTTTAATTCCATCTGATTGTCACAGGATGTAAAAGCTAAATTTTATTGCCAGCTGTATTCAAATAACATTTAAGGTTTAGAACGATTTTATCCAAAAGTAAAATCTAAAGACCTAGATTGCATCCTATGTATGATTTACAGATTATGCATTTTTGTCCTGAAATTTTCAGTGATGCCTTTCAGTATATTGTGAATCTTTTCTGTTTGGTGAATATGTTGTATCTCTCTCTCTCTCTCTCTCTCTCTCTCTCTCTCTCTGTTTTTACACAGTTATGCATTTGAACTGAAAACTGCTTATTGCGGCTAATAATTCTACGGCCATAGGCTACTGCACTTAATCCTTCCAGATGGTACTGACCAATCCCGTTTTAGACCCTATGGACTAATGCTTATGGCTGGGTTCAGACAGTGGTTAACAAGATATTTTATACCACCCTTCAAACAAATTCTATGTCACTGTACATCAAAAGAAAATATACAGTAAAATAGTTAAAAAAGGTAAAGGTAAAGGTAAAGGTACCCCTGCCCGAACGGGCCAGTCTTGACAGACTGTGGGGTTTGTGCGCCCATCTCACATTTATTAGCCGGGGGCCAGCGCTGTCCGGGGACACTTCCGGGTCACGTGGCCAGCGTGACATCGCTGCTCTGGCGAGCCAGAGCCGCACACGGAACGCCGTTTACCTTCCCGCTGGTAAGCGGTACCTATTTATCTACTTGCCCCCGGGGGTGCTTTCGAACTGCTAGGTGGGCAGGCGCTGGGACCGAACAGCGGGAGCGCACCCCGCCGCAGGGATTCGAACCGCCGACCTTTCGATCGGCAAGCCCTAGGCGTTGAGGCTTTAGCCCACAGCGCCACCCGTGTCCCAAAATAGTTAAAACAGCATATTAAAAATACAAAACAAACACACACCCCTAAAAATGCATCACTTGCCTCAGTTAGATCTGAGGAGCCCCCCCCCCTTTTGTGGTAGCCACTGGCTTGGCTTCTCTTCAGTCACAAAGGTAATGGCTTTTTAATCATTCAGGGTTTTACTTAGTAAAAAAATAAACCTATTTTGTAGATGCTTGGGGTGGTGCCAAAGGTTGTAATTCTTTGGCAACCCAACAACTTAAAATTTGTAATGATTTTAAGAGGGCTACTTAGTCTAGATTAAATTGCATGTAGGAAGAAGTTGGATCCAAAGCACATTTATTTGGAAGTAAATCTCATTTGTTTAAAGTGATGGTTATAACTACATCTCTCACATAAATGCTGCATTAAATAGTTCTGACATACTACTGCCCAGGTTATCGGCATTGAATGTTGCTTAGTACCACCCAGAAGCTGACTGGGGCTTATTGGAGTTGTAGTCCAGATGTTGTTGGACTCCAGCTCCCATCATTCCTAATTACCAGCGATCCTGGCTTGGGCTATTGGGGGCTGGAGCACAACATCTGGAAGGCCACAGGTTCTCGGATCATTGCTTTGTAACAACAATCCCATTATCTCTATATAATTATTCATCAGCACCTGTAGGATGCACAGTAGAAAAACAGTCTAACTGAAATTGCTCACAATCCTTTGGAGTTTTCTTCCTTCTTAAGTCCTGTGAGTAGTCTAAAGCAGTCCAGGCCTGCCTACTGAGCAGGCTTCAATAGCTAGCTCCAGCAACAGAAGAGTAAATGCCACACGTTATGCTGGTAAATACAGACGTGCTGGGTTTCTGGTCAGTATTGCTACTAACACAAACACTAACAACAACAGCAGCAGCAGCAGCAGCAGCAACAACAACAACAACAACAACAACAACAACAACAACAACAAATTTGTTATTATTTATACCCCGCCCATCTGGCTGGGTATCTCCAGCCACTCTGGGCAGCTTCCAACAAAATATTAAAAATACAATACAACATCAAACATTAAAAGCTTCCCTAAACAGGGCTGCCTTCAGATGTCTTCGAAAAGTCAGATAGTTGTTTATTTCCCTGACATCTGATGGGAGGGTGTTCGACAGGGCGTGCACCACTATCGAGAAGGCCCTCTGCCTGGTTCCCTGTAACTTCACTAATAATAATAATAATAATAATAATAAATAGCATAGGTTATAGTATGTTTACAAATTAAAAGTGAACAACCTGCCTGAAAGCTAATTAGAAGGGGTAACAACATTAGATTTTGCTGGTATGCACATCTGTGATTTAAATGGCAAAGCTGGTTCGAAGAGCACTGAGGAATTTACAGAGAGTTACTTTAGTGTTATGTCTGTGTTCAACCATTCTCAGTATTGTAAATGTCCTAAGCTCTCTTGCCCAATTATGGATTTTCTCTTTGCTTATCTTCACACAACATACCGAAGCCTTAGCCTGAGCTGGCAAGTTATTGGATTTTTCATTGTATGCCTTTTTATCTAAAAGTGGTGGTGTTCAACTATGTTTTGATGGAAACAAACTGTTACTACAATTGTGATTAATCTGTTATTTTGTTCTTTAAAGGTTTACATTTCCCCCCTGTACTTTTCTTTCTTTGGGATCCAGCTTAGAAAAATTCATTTTTGGAAATCCTTCTTAATGCTGTTTAAACAGGAGGTGTTTGATGACAGGCCAATGCAATTTCAAACTAGAAAGTTTATCACTAATATCGGTCAGAGGGTTAAATGGGCAAGAGTCAAGTCCTGCCATTCGAATGATGGTGCCCTAAGGATTGTTCCAGGTTCATGCTAATAAGCTGGAACTAATTTGACTTGGCGTAAGATAAGTTAGAAAAAGAGTTTTTCATTTCCCTTTCAATTCCAAAAATGTTAAAAGACAATTTAACTAGCTTATATCAATGTCACACACAGCCCTTTTCCTACTGTGTGAAGCTGAAGGCTAAGAATTAAGTATTCATTCATTGCTCCTGTGGGTTAGGGCAGTTCGAGATCAACTTGGAAAATGCCAATTGAATTCCTTTCTTCCATGTTTGTTTGATTTTCAAATCAGGTTGTATTGTGTTAGCTACAACTATGTTGATTAAGTGGTCTACAAATTGTGTGTTGTATGGAAGAAAATAATCACTTTTCTAGTCTTCCAAAGATTGTATAGTTGAGAAGTTTTTTACATGGGCTAATTTGATTACAGTTTATAGCACAACCTTTAGAGCAGAGATTGGGAACTTGTATTGTTGAAATCAAACTCCATCTACAGTGGTACCTCTGCTTCAGGTTACATACGCTTCAGGTTACACACTCCGCTAACCCAGAAATAGTGCTTCAGGTTAAGAACTTTGCTTCAGGATAAGAACAGAAATTGGGCTCCAGCGGCGCGGCAGCAGCAGAAGGCCCCATTAGCTAAAGTGGTGCTTCAGGTTAAGAACAGTTTCAGGTTAAGAACGGACCTCCGGAATGACTTAAGTACTTAACCCGAGGTACCACTGTAGTCCTAGCCAGTATGGCCTTGGGCTAGGGACAATAGGGGTTACATACTAACAACTTGGGGGGGCACAGGAAGTTATGATAGTGGGTTTCCATATTTGAGGCTACTTGGCAGTCACTCCAATCTGAATGGCTTTTTGTTGATAACTGTTTAGATTGTGGAATCTGGATGGCTTTTAAAATGTTGTAAGTGCCAAGAGTTTATGACTGTATTTGATTATGTGAACAGCTCAATGTATGGATGAGCCATCTCACTTATTTGATGCCTGATTTGAGCTTTTTTTCAAAAAAAAAATGCCCCCCATTTCTATATGCAGTTAAAATATTATTTGCTTATGATAACTTATCCCAAGATATATTCAAAGTTCCTTAATCTTAATCACTTATCATCAACAACAAAATCATTCACCTTTTATAACTTTAGATGGAAATAGTGGATGCTTTTAATAAAAAAAATGGAATTGGAATTATGGAACAAAAAGCACTTACTAAAGCAAAGCATTGTAAAAATCAATAAGCTTGCTAAATCGCTATGTGAGGTTGGGTGGGAAAAGGCTTGAGAAAGTGTCCAGAGCCTTTGGGGATTTAAAGGCATGGACTAATCCTAGTTTGAGTTCAGTACTCCGTGTGTGCAGCTGAACTCCTGCCTTGTTCATACTTAATTTGGCAGGGACAGGATCGAGCCAAGCCCTTTTAAGACCCATTTATTTCATTGGTAGAGTTCAGCAAATGCTCACATCTTTCCCACTGAAACAAAAATGCTTAACTTTGGCTAAATCATGCTCTAGAATATGCTTCTTCAAAGAAGCATAATTTTCCAAGCACCCTCATCTCCAGTGATAACTGATCCTGCAAATTTTATTTTTAACATGCCGTAGCTTGAAGATTTCTCCTTCAGAGTATATTGCACTCCTCTGCCTTTTTTCACTTCAGTCACTACCTTGATATGAAGGTATTTTCATCTTCTGCCCTTTAGCCAGGGGTGAATTTGCCTCACGCCCTTTCTTGGGATAAGACACAAGTCATTCTATGTAATGTAGAGCGGTTCTTGGGGACCCCATGGCAGTAGTGTCCAATAGGTGGGGAATGATCAGACTCCCATGTAAGACTGCTCTGCCTTCAACCCTTCCTTCTTCTATTTTGTAGTGTTCTCCTACACTCTAGAATTTGAGGGTGGTTTGTTTTTTTTCCTAGTAGCCTTTTCCGGGGACTGAGTACGAATGTGGTAGCCCCTTATTGGACCTTGGGACTTTGGGGGGGGGGTTGCCTACTGAACAATACTGTTCTTTGATTTGTTCTTGATGTATGTACATATTTGGTCTGTTTTGCATTCAGGCAGGCAGGTAAGGGAACTTAAGAACTTAATTGGCAGGCACGCTGAGGCATTATGGAGTTTAAGGTCACTCTTGAGTCACCTTCCACAGCCTTGGGCTTGGCAAGCCCGTAGGACTGCCCTTTAGGCCTGGCATGTGCACTGTGAACATGTTAGGTTCACATAGGTTCACTTAGCAAGCAGGGAGAATATTCTCCCAATCTCTTATTGGGGATTCAGGGAATACCTGGTGGAGTGGAGGGATGCTGCTGTCATATATGAATGTCAGTTCAAACCCAGCTGCCCATGCTAGGTAATTTGGGTATTGTTTGGCAGATCTTCTGTTGTTATATTTGACTAAATATGACATTTTCCACCATTACTCTGTATCTCAAATCTTCTTAGATGATGTACTGGTAAAGCTTCCTGGGCTGCTTTTGAAAACTATTGTTTTATTTCTCTTCTCACTGGAAAACTGTTGCTTCCTTGTTAATTTAATCCCAAACTGATTTAATCACAAACTGGTCTATTGAGGCCTTTGCTACATGATAGAGTGGTGCAGTTCAACTTCCTATTTACCTCCTCTCTCCGCTAAACTAAATGCCTAGACACCAGCAGTGGCTATCTAGTGTCAGATCAAGTTAGGCATAAAGGTGTCAGCTTTAAAGAATATTACCTTGTGCTCCAACAAGTCTGCCATTTTTGCTCTGTTATGTTTAAAATTGCTGAATACATTCTGTAATGATTTTGGAAAAAAAGATAAAATGTTGGAACCAATGTCACATGGGTGGATGGCTGCTACGCAGTAGATCGTTCCCTTCTCCCCTCCACACACCCAGTGCCTCCACTGGGAAATTATGGGAACTGGATTGAACAGCACAGACGGTGGAGTGAGGGTCTGCAGTGGCAGTAGCAAATTGTCCGTTTGCCCAAGGTGTATTTGCATGTGCTGTTCTGGTGAAGCATTTCATGGGGTGCAAGGGACTGCCTGGGGAAAGGCAGGGAAAATCCATTTTATGCACTTGTTAGGTTCTGGATGCAGTCCACTGCTTCATTTTGTTTTGCCTAACTTTGATAATTTCTTCACCTCTGTTTTCTATGAGGAGCTACAGCGTGCTCTTTTGAACTGAAGGCCTGGAGGGTAGAATTTCCTTTTGGTAATAAATTCTTTTTTTAAAAAAAGAAAGAACCCCAAAAATTGACTGTAGTTTTCAGACTACCTTTAATGACTATAAATGAGATTTGCATATTTCATTTTTAAATAATAACATTTCTATTGCTTCCCCCTCATTAAGACATTATTATTAATCCATTCTTAATAGAACGCTAAGAGCTATCCCTAAAAATAGCATCCTAGATGCCTTCCCACCTAAGGTTAAAGAACCGAGCAGTCTAAATCTGAACACTTTAAGCTATATAAAATAATATCAGCTCTGTCTTTATTATTTGCCCTCATTTGATATTTCCTATTGGACCTGGTCTTGTCTTGTAGGCAGCACAGCTTGGTCAATAGAATTCTGAATCGCACCCCCTTTGTTCTGCAGGCGAACATCCGATCGTGCTGCACCAAAAAATGTATATGTCATAAAAGCAAGACAGCAATGCAACAATATATTTTTGTGCAGTTATGATACCAAGTAAAAAAAATAAACACATGGTGCTTCAAGTCTGAACTGCTTGTGTATTTATTTTCAGCTTGTCTTTTTGTAATACATATGGTTCACTTATCACTTACGTGGCTAAAAATACAAATGTGTAGTTCAGTTATGATGCATGGAATGCAAATGTTCAAGGATACACATTAAATTCAAAGTGTCTCCAAGGGCTATGAGTCATAGAGTTTATGGCTCAATATCCCCACCCCACCCCATTGTCACCATTTTCCATTTATTTTTCCTAAAATATGGTTCTCATTATCACACCTATATTGTGTTCTTTTATTCTGATGAGTTTTGAAATGCTGATTCATATGTGCAATATAAGGTGTACAGCATCTGCTATGTAGTTCTGCAGCTTTAGGCTCATTGTGTTAATTTGGGAGTAGAAATTATCTTCATTTCCTGAGACCTACATGAGTGACATATGCTTGGTAGGATAATTGAGGGGAATGGAGAGCAAAGAAATTTATTTACCTAAATCTTAGAAGTTCAGATAAGACATTCACAGAGAAGATGTAGAAATTGCTTTCAATATTACTATTGTAGGATAAGATTGCATGCCTCACTGCATAGAATAATTTCCTGTGCCAATTGGAAGCTGCATTTGCAAGTCCAAGTTATTTCTCAAATAGTGCTTGTTCAACCTCTCTTTAAACTTAGTAGATCTTCCTCATCCTTCACTGCCTACTTAAGTATAGAAATCTCTTTGGTTTAATCTGTCTAGCTCATAAAACTATCCCCTGGGCCAAATCAGTCACTCTGTCCTATAATCACTTATTCTTGCAACCTTCACAGTTTGAAGTGGTGTGTGATATGCTATCCTGTTTCTTTTTAATGGATGTAAAACAATATCAGGACCCTATGTTGAGCCACCCAAGGTCTAGGCTTAGGTTTTGGCTGAAACAGCAGCTGTCTATCCAAGTGCCTGCCTCCACAGACAGCTGCAGTCTAGGGAAACCTAGAAGACGGAAGTGGGACCTGATGAATGCTAAATGTGATAATATTCGAAAGGACGTTCAACCACTTAAAAACAGCTGCTAATACTTCAGTCATGTTAATGACACATTTTTAATGTGCATTCAGTACTATATTATCTCTCTAATAAGAAAACATTTTTCTAAAAATAGCATTCAGTCTGATGTGTATCAGCTTGGTCTTCCACTACAATCATTTTATGCCTGAAGCTTATGTAAAATGTTTGGAAAATGGACAGTATCATGCTGATTCTACTTTTTTTTCTGAAATGAGAGAGTGAGCACTATGGATGCTATCTGGTGAATTGCCTACCCAAAATATCCTCTATAGGATTAGGATTTAGGGAGCATGGGGGGGAGGAGAAGGTGGGGAAGTTTCATTGTGATACCAAAGGTCATTGCGCTAAAAACAGCACTTTGCTGGATATTGCCAAAGGAGAATATTTGGAAGCTTTTTTGAAGGCATGTTGTATCTAATATTTGGACACATCCATTAGTGTGTTTGACTTCTTATATAGTGACTCTGTTCATTCTTTGGAATAGCTATGTTAATTCTTTGGAATAACAATTGACTACAACTATTTCAAAGCATGAGTGTATTAATTCAAGCTTGTTAGGAAAAGGGTATGTAATTATAAATATGGTAAGTGGACCATAGCCTAAACCGAGTCTCCCTAGTTTCACATGGAACCATCTCACTCCCTTCCCTCTTGGTTGATCACTCTCCACATTCCTTTGCCACCTCACTTTATCATTTTCCACAATTAACTGAGACTGCAGTATGAACTCTTCATTCCTTTCTGAAATCCTAGTGGATTTGCAGGCTGCATGTTTGAAATCCTTAGCTGTGACAGTTTAAATCATAATGTTTGTGCTGTGCTGCCCTTCTTCCCCAAATACTTCAGAAATATATTCGATAATATTATAGGTTTGTTTTCTGGCCCAATTTAAAGTGCTTTAAAGCCCTGCAGCTTTGGACCTGGTTAACTGAAATACTGCCTCATTCCATATCTATCTTCCTAAACCTGAAAATCCTCTTTGGAGTCTCTATTCTGGCTGCCTCTGCCAAGTGAAGTGAGGGAGGTAACTACTAAAGAGAAGTTCCTTTCGGTGGTGGCACCCTGCCTGTGGAATAACTTCCACAGAAAAGTTCACCTGGCACCTTTTCTATTATATTTGTATTTATTTAACATGATTTATATACCACTTACGGTAATTAGCAAGAACATGTAAGTGGTGTGTGTGTAAAAAAATGTGAACTATATATAAGAACAATACCAACAAAATCAGACTTAAAAAACATATTTTTAAAAAATCAAAGATTAGATAAAACCTTATTTGGCACCTTTAAATTCATCTAGGCTTTTATATTGTATTTTAAAACTAGCCTTGGGCTGCTGTAGCTTAATGTGATTTTAATTTGAGTAGTAAACTGTGTTGTCTCTGTTACAAGTATTATTATTTTTGCTGCACAATATTACTTATTGATGATTTTAATTATTGCAAACACTGTATTTTTAATACTTTCTTGTTTGTAAGCTGCTCGGTGAATATTTATTGATGGGTTGTGATGTAAATTTAATAAATAAGTAAGAATGGGTATAAAATGCCAAATAGTTGGGATACACGTAATTAATGAAAATGTTTTCTTCATTTATGACTAAAAACATTTAGTTGAAGAAGTGGTGGAGTTAACTTAATGTCACCCTGTGCAAGTAAAGAGAGAGAGTGTGTGCTTTAACTGGCAGAAGCAAAGCTTCCTTTCTGGGAGGTGGGAGGATGCCTGGCTCTGATGTGCAACTGTTTCAGCAAGGAAACAAACAAAATACCTAGCAGGAGATCATTAGAAAGTACCCTGTCACTTCAGGGAGACCATGTATTGTAATGCAGATTATATTGATTTTCTGCAGATTCATGTGTGAAACTAAAGGCTCCTCCAAGTGAGCATAGGTACTAAATCTCTTTGAGTTACACAATGGGAATCGGCAGGATGGTTGATGTGGTGCTTCTCTTATCCAAAAGTTGAGATCAGAAGGTTAATAGTGGGAAGCTTCTGGACTTCCTCTTGAAGGCTTAATAAATTATTGCATTCACACTTGGTGGATTGCTAAAATGAAGAGATTTGGGCACCAGGGTATTGAGCTTTTTAGCTGGAAAAATACAGTACATTATTATTCTTCCTGCCTCCCCGCCCCACTTTAGTGCACATTAAGTCCCTTTATCTGCGGAGGAAGAACATCATCCTAGATATAAATTCAGAGCTTGTTTTCAATCTGTCTCTGTAATAACCAATGCTGATTTTTTGTTTTATTCCCTACCTCTGTCCCCCACCCAAAAAGTATACTCATTTTTTAATCTGAGCTGTGCATTTCCAGCTCTCATTACAATTAGGAATATGGAACTAGAGATCATTTTACTAAGAAAAGCTATTGGACAACAGTGCAAAAAGCAGAATGAAGGAATCTTATACTAATAAAAGTGGGAAATTATTTTATTTCATAAAATTTATACACCACTTCAGTGTAAAAAAACCCCACACACTTTGAAGTGGTTTACAAAAAGATTAAGTCAATAAAATCAATAAAATTTTACAGCCCTACTTTAAAACATACAAGAGTTAAAATACTAAAACTGGTTAAAAATACCTCAACTTTCTAAGCATCTGGATAGGCATGTCTAAACAAGAATGTTCTTAGCAGGTGCCAAAAAGAGTAAAGTGGAGGCGCCTGCTTGATCTCAATAGGCAGGAAGTTCCAAAGTGCATGTACTGCCACATTAAACAACTGAGTTCTTCCAAATGCAGAATGGGTATTGTTATGTGCCGGCATGGTTGCTCGAGAGCAAACAGGCAAGACTCCCACCGGTCTTTTCCAGGCTTTATTATCTGTACAAAAACATTTACAGTGCAGAGCGTCTCAAGTCCATGTCTGCTCAGTCGCTAGCAGAATCTGGGAGTGGGCGGTCCTTAAACCTTCCCCAGCATAACAGTCTTTTGTCCCCCACCCTTCTCCTCCCCTCTCTGTGCACGAACCGACTGCGCAGAGAGGGTGCTGGCAAAGGGGGACTTGCCTCCCCTCCGCTTTGCTCAGGCTCGGTGTTGTGGCTCTCCCTAGCATCTTCTGATATCTGCATCCCTTCCCCACTGAAGGCGGGGCTTCCCTCTTCGCCAGAGGAAGAACTGCTTCGCAAGATCTCCGGAGGCTCCCTGTAACACAGCTGCCCTTCCACCTCTCGCCTCTGAGCTGATGGTAGTTCCCTGACAGGTATTATGTGACACATGTAGTAGTGCCAATTCTGCTGATCAGAGCATCTAAGTGGACACATGTGGGGTAAGGCGATCTCATAAGTAAACTGGTCCCAAGTTGTTAATGGCTTTATATACTATTAGTAACACTTTGAATTTTGCCCGGTATATTTCTGTGTAATTTGCAGTAAATTGGCAAGGATATCAGATACCAAATAATTTTAGTACTGGGCCATGTTATTCAGTCCAGACTAGTTTTTAGCATTTTGGGGGTAGGGAGTGGATTGAAAACTTTCAGCTGGAGTTGGGCTAACTTTTTAAAGATGAAGTGGCTGAGGGTCTTAACCTTCCTTGGGGGGTGACTTTACCACCCCCCCATCTTCCTGCTAGCTAGCAGATATCCTGTACCTGATTTGGGTTGGTCAACCTTGGGGTTTAATTGAAAACGGATCAGCTGTTATTTTATTTACTTGCTGCCATTGTCTTAACTTGTACAGTAAAACTTTAAGGTATAAAAACCTTGCAAATGCATTGCTAGATGGCAAAATAATTTAATCATTCACCTGCACACAGTTTTGGACAGTTGTGGCATGTTAACAAGATGAAAGAAAAATACAGTGCCAATTATCTTCCACTTTACAACAAAATCTATGCATGGTTGGCTGGCAGTGATAATTACTTTCCACAGGTCACACCAAAGCTAAAGGGAGCTGGCCAGACCATGTTTTCTGCACTTTGTCAAATGCTGAGATGGATTGATGGAAGGAAGTGATAAAATGAAGCATGACTCTGTAAGGCAAAAGGGGGAGAGTGCCATGAAACTGCTGGCAAACACAAACCTCTGTGTTGCAAAATGTAACAATCTACAAAAATGGAAATGTAACACCCTGACTAATAACTGTTAGTGAATATATAATTGATTATGATGTCATTCAAAATATACAAATAAGCCACTTCAAAATGATGTATATATCATACAACACATCTCACAAAATACAAGTAACTACAAGTTGTTATATATATCAGAGTCAAACAAAGAACCAAACAAATCAATGAATAGCGAGGAATGCCAAGCTGACTCTCAAAGGAGGACATCTCACAAAAGTCTCAAAGGAAGACGTCTCTCCAACGTCTCAAACGGACAGTATATCCGGAATAGTTCAACTGTTTCGGAGCAAAGTCCTAATCAGCGAATAATTATCAATGAAATATTCATACTAATGGTGATCATGCTAGTGGATCAGTGCTCTGGATTTACTTGTATATTTTGTGAGATGTGTTGTATGATATATACATCATTTTGAAATGGCTTATTCGTATATTTTGAATGACATCATAATCAATTATATAGTCACTAACAGTTATTAGCTTGCGTGTTGCGTTTGCATTTTTGTAGGTGAAACTGCTGGCGGGCACGTGAAAGATCTTTTGGCCTTTCCTTGCTTGTTTGCTCCCAGTTTAGTGGCTAAATTTGTACCAGGGCAAGTAGTCATTAGCTGGAGACTCTACCCATCTTCTGGCTAGGTAAAGGGCCAGTGCAGCTGTGGACTCATTCTGGGTGATGGGGTTTCCAGTTACTGAGATCTTTCCTTGGGGCTCTCTTTATTCCCCAAGGAACCAGCCATCCGAGTCTACTGACAGAGGTGCCTTCTCAGGCCTCAGGGGATCAAAAGTAATGCAAATGCTAGTTTGGTTGTATGAAATACCTAAAAATGCCTTACGTATCTTTTGAATAAACAATAGCATTATGGTTCTGTTGGAAAAGAAACACACACCAGCAAACAAAAAAAAGGACAGAGAGTTCTTACGCTAACTACATTTTTCATAGTTCTCTGCTCTAATTTGCTCTTCTTGCACATACTTGGGGTGTTTGTGGATTGTGTTATTATTTTCGCTACAGGACTTAGTTGTATCTGGGCGGAGTGAGGAGTTTCCTGCTGCTGTTGTGTTCTTGTTTAATGGACACACTAAGGTTCTTATCTGGCTTTCTGACTAGTGTGTCCTCTAAGTCTTCCACCCTTTAATTTAGTACCAGAATTTAGTTTTAATGAGCTCAGTTTTGTCTTGGAATGCAAATGCAAATAGCAAACTGTGCAATTTCTAGAGATGTCTTGAGGCATGAGGAGAAATTTTTTAGCTGTCACTTTGAACTGCTTGACTTTTATGTAATGGGTTTGCTATAAAAGAGGTAACAAATACTACAATTGGTATATTCAGAGGGGATTATCTGCTTCATATGCAGTCTTTGTGGGATTTAGAAAACAGCTGTCAGACAAAATAAAAATACATGGTTTTTTTGGACTCATCTCTTTAATTGATTTTAATCTATTTGCATCCGGCCATAAAAAGTTCCTTGTTGATGATATGGCAAATAGTGTGAATGTAATTAGTTAGCAATTCAGTGAGCCTTCCGGGGGAGGGGGGGGAGACCTTTCAAGCCTCTAAAAACAGCTATTGTGAGTTCAATCCTGAGAAAGTAAGCATTTCTATGCCTTACAGAAATCAATATTTGCATCCACAGTGAGGCACTTACTCTGTCTTTTGCTCCTAGTTCAGTTTTCTGAGTAGCTTCTGCCCTGTTCAAATGTTCTGTTGAACACACAGAAGGTGTGAAATCACACATACACTGTCCTGACTCCCAATCCTATAGTATTAAGCATTCATCTTAATGTTTGTAAGAACCTGTATGTGTATAAACTGTACATAGATCATGCAGATCATGCAGATGTTGAGTATACGAAAGTCAGAAGTAGAGACAGACTGTGCTTTTCTAGAAAAAAAGGTGCCTGTAATGTGTGCCCTGAAAAAAAATCACTGGAGAGAGACAGCGCATGAAATCCCACTTCATATGTTAAATGCAAATAGGCCGAACATTTTTGAGTAGAATAATATAATGAGATATAATGATAATTGAGTTAGAACTAGCATAGCAGTTACTAATTTCTGTGCAGCTGGGGTACCAAGAGAGACAATGGATACAGCCAGTAACGCAGCAAGCCAGGGGTGGGGGTGGGGGGTGCTCCTCACCGGATGGGAGGTACGTAGGGTGTCATGGGGGTCTGTAAGCGGCACTGGGGTCTGTAGTGTGGCATGTTGGCTACTGTGCATCTGGGGGTGGGCTTCTGGGTGACAGGAGTTTGAGGGTGGCACATTGGTAGCTGGGTGTTTCAGGCACTGCGGGGGGGGGGGGGGGCAGAGCCAAGTTACAGGGAACCAGGCAGAGGGCCTTCTCGGTAGTGCCGCCCTCCCTGTGGAACGCCCTCCCACCAGATGTCAAAGAGAACAACAACTACCAGACTTTTACAAGACATCTGAAGGTGGCCCTGTTTAGGGAGGCTTTTAATGTTTGATGCAGTACAGTATTTTAATAATTTTTTTGGAAGCCACCCAGAGTGGCTGGGGAAGCCCAGCCAGATGGGTGGGGTATAAATAATAAATTATTATTATTATTATTATTATTATTATTATTATTATTCCTGTCCCTGAAATGGGCAGCTACAGAATTCTTGTGGCTGCCTTAGAAAAAGCTCAACAACAACTTTGATCTTCCAAGGAAAGCTCAACAACTTTGGTCAGCTCCAGGTGCTGGTGGGTTTGCTATGCTGCTGAATACAGCCATGTAGTCAGAAGTGTACTAGGGGCTGGTCAGGTTGGCCCCTGCTAAGTGCAAGGGACAGAAAAACTGCCTTTCTTGGTGCTTGGGAAGATAAATCTGGATGCTGGCATGGGCCGTTGCAGCAGCACTGTGGAGTCCCCTTCCCAGTTGGCCCTGCCCTCTGCTCCCCCAACTTGCCTCGCTGTGGTGATGTGGTGACTGATAAATGTCACGTCAGGCTCTTAATTTACCACAGATGAGTTGCTTTTCCCTGGTGTTTTTCCTGCATGTGCCATTGCATGCTTATCTCAAAGAGCAAGGGTCATTTACTTAAGCAGGGCTTACTTCCAAGTAAAGTGTGCACTGTGGCACATCCTCCCATTTAGTTCTTTTCTGCTGGTGCCTTGTTGGAACAGGAAAGACATGCAATATGTTGTTACAAGTTCCTGCCTACGGCTTGCTAGATTTAGGCTGCAGTCCTGTACCCACCTTTTTGGGAGTACGCCCCATTGGGCTTGGTGGGATTTACCGTACTTTTGAGAAGACATTTGTAGGATTGTGCTGTTAAACACCCAGTTTAAGAGTAATTTGAGATGATTTAATTATGTCATTTTTTTTCTGGACATGGTGGGGAGAGTGTTGATACATCTCCTTACCAGGAGTGCAAGGGAGCCTAGGTACACCTCTGCATGTAGTTGAGTGCATTTTTCTCTGGAGTCGCATTGCTTTCCTTATCTGCAACTTTCCAGGTTCCTTTAGTGTAAACAATGAGCCAAGCTGTCTGAAGATTGATAGTACTTAGTGAAGTTTAACAGACAAGCAAAGTGAATTCCTATCTCAGATTATTGGATCCAGGAAATCGTACTAACATACCAGAAATTCATTCCTGTGGTGCTTTAGGTTGTTTTTTCTGTCTCTCACTTTTGTGATCTTATGATTTGAAACAGACTGAGTCATTATTTCGACTGGAGTGTTCTATGGTAGGTATAGATTTTGCTCTAGATTCATGGTGCTACTGTAGTACCTTAGCCTTGAGCTCATTTAAGGGCATTTAAGGGCAGAGGCAAAAAGAGTGGTATACTGCTGCATTATTCCAGCATTGAACCACTAGGATTATGAGAGTATGTATCATCAGTGAGTCTCTTCTTTGGTTCACTGACTTGAGTGCTTGCAGGAATAAATCATGTTTTGTTTCTACTCCAATTAAAATGATGGATGTTTGAAACCACCTGTACAGGTTCTACATCCTCTAATCTAATGAAGCCTGTATAAATGAATAGGTGGTCTAAGGATGAGTTTGTGGGGGAACAAAACTTTACTGAACATTGCTATCTACTGGTAAGTATATTCCACAATTAAATGAATTAGCAACAGCAAACAGATTACTGCCAGTGTTTTTATAACCCTCTTTACAAAGTTTGGGGGAAAATGCCAATGGAAACAAGAAGTTACCTGTGTGCTGTATTTTATAAAGCTCAACATAGTGAATGAAGGTTAGGTCCTGCATTCATAGATGTTGGCCTGTTCCAGTTGCCAGGTTGCTTTTTTGTTGAGTTCTACAATGATGCAAAACATACCGTATCATGGATTGTCATGCTGAATAACGTTCATCTGCTTTAATTTTTTTAAAAAAGCATAGTCAGATAATAAGTATCTCAAAGATATTATTACTTCTGCTGTCATGAGCAGACCATGTGGAGTTAACACTGGCAAGTTACGCAGAGACAACTGAGTGTTTTTGAGTCCCATTGAAATCCACTGAAGCACAGTTCTGCTGCAAGCACCACTCATTTCAATTGGTTTTAAGCCCCCTTCCCTTGCTCTAGATTAGATGTTGCCAATGCAGTGCCCCCCCCCCACCAGATGATCTCCCATCACCCCTGGTTGTTGTTGGCTTATGCTGGCTGCAACCAATAGGAGCTGGGAGACAACATGGGAAAGGCACCAGATTGGTTTTCCTCACTCTAGATCAGGGATGTCCAACAGGTCAATCGCGATCTACTGGTCGATCACAGGATGTACGTGGTCGATCCTGGTCAATCGCGCCCCCCCCCCCAAAGCTCAACTGCCAGTTTTTTTAAATAGTGGGAGTAGATCACAGTCTCTTGGAAGTTGGACAGCCTTGCTCTAGATTGTGCTCATGGGTTCAGATGCAAATAAAAATAAGAGACTAGCATTGGGAAAGGAATTATACAAAATCAAATTTGCATGTGAATTCACTATACCATCCTAACCAGTGTGTGGATTTGATGTCTGTTGGATGTCAGCTTTCCAGATCACCTAGTTGCACATCTTGCATGAAGTGGGCCAAGGGCTGACTTGCTTGTGCTTAAAGAGCAATTATAGCAGCCTACAAGTGGCTAACTAGCACGTTGGGATGCTGTCACATATTTAAAGCATGGCAGCAAGTTCCCCTGGCAGTGACACATCATTACTGCCATGCATTTTCTATACAATTTCTCCAGAGAGTGACAACATGTCATAAAGTCCTGGGGGGGTGGGGGCCTTGCGGCTATGTTTTCATTGGTTTCAAAGTATACAGTGGCAAGAGCCCCACATTTGTACACAACTGTAATAACATTTTAAACACAAGTGAGAGAAGGCAGAGGCAGCTCTTAATCAGCTCAAAAACATATTACTATATTTCTGTAAACGAAAAACATTCTCTGGTGGTGTTTTTTTAAAAAATAAAGAATTTGTGCAAATTCCTTTTAAAATATCTAAATATCTGCATGGAATCAGGACAAAGCAGGCATTACACCAGCCGCATGAGGAACGAGGACCATCTAGAATTTGCTCTTGGTCCCATCCATACTTACATCAGAGTATGGATCTTCCTTGAGAATGCTCACTTCCAAACTTTGTCTATATATGTGACACCAAAAGGCAGTAAAGCAGAGGTGCCAAGGGAAACTTTTCCATCTTCTTTATCTGTGCTTGACATTGACACTAACTCTCTGTGTGGCTCCCTTGTAACTAAGCACCCATTAAGATTTCAGGACTGTAGCTTTGTCAGGATTATCTCACTGGCCAGAATTTCAAATAACAAAGTAGGTGTTTCCCAAAAGCCATTCCTTTGTTCAGAAACTTCCATATGCAGATATACACAAACTAGGAACTGATTCAGTTTGACATACTTGTATCTACTATGCAAACAAGTGTGTCGGTATGTAGTAGTAAACCTTCCTCTGTTACAGTAATTTGTTGACTGAAAATGGCAACACAAGAAATGGCTTTGGAAAGATTGCTACATGTATTTAGCTTTTTTCTTCCAGGCTTGTTTACACAACCATTTGACATCATTGAATAGGAATATCTGACTGAAATGTGAAGAAATGAGCCAGAAATTTCATTCAGGAATAGCTTCCATACTCCCCATGAGGCTTGCGAGAGGAATTGTCTTAGGTGATCATCATTGACATACTGTAGTCTCACCCAACTACCACAAAAGAGTCACGTTTGATTTTGCCAGATAAAAATCTCACATACCATGTAACCTTTTTTTGTACCATTGCAAAATGAGCTGCCATCAATAAAAAGATCTAGAGTTATTTTGATTTTATTTCTTCATTCTGGTCCTGAAACAAAGGTAAAGGACCCCTGGGTGGTTAAGTCCAGTCAAAGGCGACTATGGGGTGTGGTGCTCATCTTGCTTTTTAGGCCTAGGGCAAACAAAATTAGGGTGTGAATTGGATGAATTCCTTTAATCTCTTTGAGTACCAGAGACCAGAATGCTTGTATTGCTTGAGTTTTCTGCATTCTAATCTTGACTCTTATGGGTTTTGATGCAGTGGGATATTCTCAGTGTAAAAACAGCTGGTCACAGACAGGAGCTGAAGACTCCTCCCCCCACATACTTAATTCTGTCTCTGAAATCTTTATATCCAGCTCATCTTACTTTATTTATTGGGATGAGTGTACTGAAAAAAGTGTGTGTGTATGTGCTTCCATAGTGATTGCTTGGGAATACATTGAGTAAACTCCGTTTAAATAAAAACAAGGCTTCCAAGCCAGCAACTGCAGCGTTCTTTGAGCTCAAAATTTCATGGCAAAAGTCAAAAATCCTTCCTTTTAAAGTCTTGTTTTAAAGTAAAGCCTTGCTCTAGGTGCATGTCACTGATGAGAAGCTTATTTCACTGGAGGGTCTACATTTCGTAATGCCAGAGCAGTAAATCAAATTCCAGAAGATAAATTAACATGGAGCAAATTTGTACTGGCTCTGTTAATAACTAATCTGGCATTAGGTTTTTATTACATGCACAATAGGAGCTTTGAGAAGCAAAGAGGATGACAAACAGGCTCATACTTTGGTATTTTATTTAAAAGTTAAAACTCTACTTGCACAAGCACACTTGTTGTTGTTGTTTTCAAAGTGCTGATGTCTGCTTATTTCTCAAAGCATATATTATTGATTGTCCCTCCTCCCCGCATTGACAAACTTTACAACTATTGTTGGGTCAGCCATATATTTCCAATACTTCCTCTTTTGGAAAATGAAAAATAGCAACTGAGTGAACATCATGGTATTTCATGACATTTTCAAATCTGAACATCTGGGAAGTTGAGTGTGACACTGACAACAAAGCTGACAATAAGGTTGATTGTTTTACAGCATCTGTACATAGCTGTGTCATTGGTGCCTCCTTTAAAACAAAAACAAAACAAAAAACCCCAGCTAACTACAGCCTTTCTGTTTTTGCCTTGAATATAAAATAATATACCACATTCATTTTCAGGCTTTACATAGAAGTTTGTGTGTCATGTGGTTCAAAAAGAAAGCAATGAAGATATTCACTAGGGGGAGGGTTAAGCATTATTTTATATTGAACGAGGTGAAACTCAGCTGCAGAATTCAGTATAAGTGATGGCATTGGGAGGATTTTGACAATCAGTCATCTTTCTGCCTAAAATGAAAATGAAGCAGCTAAACATTAATTACTCGTACTATTATTATTATTATATGTTGTGATATAGAAGAAGATAAAATCAGAGATGGGGAAGGTTTCCCCCCACCCCTGTTATGTTTTGGAAGTCTGGATTGGTTAGTGTGGTTGAATAAGTAAGAGGTTTCATAACAATCAAAAAATTATTTGATAGGATGCAACGTTTTGTAAACTGCTTTGATGTTTTATTACAATTAAGTGGTAAATAAATGTGAAATCAAACAAACTTGTAGAGAGGGTTGAAATGGTTAAATAAAAGAACTGATTTGTCTTTTTCTGCTGTATCTTATGTTAAATATGATTTTTAGTGCTCTTTTGTTTTGTATGTATGTAAAAAAATTACTTTCTTCATTA
The DNA here is from genome assembly GCF_965113315.1 of Podarcis vaucheri. NCBI lineage: Eukaryota > Metazoa > Chordata > Lepidosauria > Squamata > Lacertidae > Podarcis > Podarcis vaucheri. The sequence goes on along the minus strand of NC_138761.1, from coordinate 68,918,672 downwards.
TTATTTTTTAACAAAATTTTAAAAACAATCTTGAAAGGAAGGGAAAGTGAAGGTTGGGGAATTAAGTGAGAATAAAAACACTTATGTAATTTTACTAGTTGCTATATTTGTATTAATTGTAATATGATTTGTTGAAAGCTCTAGATCAGGCTTCCTCAACCTCGGCCCTACAACTCCCATGATCCCTAGCTAGCAGGACAGGTGGTCAGGGATGCTGGGAATTGTAGTCTCAAAACATCTGGAGGGCCGAGGTTGAGGAAGCCTGCTCTAGAATTGTATGGCATGTATATATAACCTTACTCAGGCTGGGCACCCCATAACCTGCCTCACAGATATAAGAAAAGTGTTTACGTTCCTGGATATGAGCATCACATTTTGCTGGGAGATCATCATTCTCTAGTGTTAGCCCTTCTCTCCCTTTGGACAAGGATTATTGCTCAATAAGAGGGCATCCGTATGCCCTCCCTCAATAAGAGGGAGACAATATTGAGTCCCTGGCAACTGCATCCAAAGACCCCTATCTGAAACACTGTGTTCAGTGTGAATGATACTAAGCTAGATGGACCCAATAAGCAAGTTCCCATGTCATGCAAGCAGGAACAAAATGGCTCCTCCATAGCTCAAACAAAATGGCGTACCAGTTTATTACCTCTGTTAAAATTAGCACTTGGTACAGTGATACTTTGGGTTACAGACGCTTTAGGTTACAGACTCCGCTAACCCAGAAATAGTACCTCAGGTTAAGAACTTTGCTTCAGGATGAGAACAGAAATTGCGCGGTGGCAGCGGGAGGCCCCATTAGCAAAAGTGGTACTTCAGGTTAAGAACAGTTTCAGGTTAAAAACAAACCTCCAAAATGAATTAAGTTCTTAACCCAAGGTACCACTGTACTCTGATTGGAAGGCCCGTCACAACATACATGACATGCAGATAGGGTGACCTAGTGTCGCACGTTGAAAATATGGTCCTCTGTTTGAAGGGCTGTTAAATCCAATGTTGGTATAGCAATAATCGTTAGATGGGAAAGCAGGGATACTGAAGCTGCCCATCAGTAATTAGAACATGGACATTAGAGTAAGCAAGCACACAGGTCACCAACTCATAGCCTTCCCAATTATGGTGAGATTGTTTTCTTTTTAAAATTATAGTAATTATTTCTAAATTTTCAGCTATGCATATAAATTAGGATATAGATTTTTTTAAAAAAAAAATAATATGTAGAGGTTGCTTTCTTCCCAGGAAGTCATTTTTTCCTTTTAAAAAAAATAGAATGGGCTTACTGGTCATGGATACACAATCTCATGTAACAAAATCAGTTGCAAAATTTGTATTCCATGCTATAAAGATTCGTAAGCAACTTCTACAGAATTGTTAGGGGTACTGGCTTTGATTTTGCCCTAATTTTAATTTTTTAGCACTACATGGAATCAACTTTTGAAGGTCTGTGAACTATTAATACATTTTAATACCAAATTCCTTGGAGGCTTTCTGATTTAGTGTTCTGTGAGTTTTGTCACCCTAATCGTATGGTTTTACAGAATTGCATGCATATGAATTATTAGTCAGCAGCAACAGAACTTTGCATAAGAACATGTCTTGTTTTAAATGTAGCTACTCTGCCATTATACAAGGATGACTCAGTGGAGAGGGTGGCTGTATATTGGTGAGTAGCAGCTAATGGATGAGTTGATATCTGAAAATGATAAGCTCTAAAAGGTGTTACACAAGTGGTTGGATTTTTAAAAATGCATTGCCTACTTGCCTTAGCACTTATATAAGTCTTAAAACATTTATTGCTGTAAAAAAAGTATTTATAAAATTGCATAGGAGGAGGAAGTGTGTGTGGTTAATTCTTTAAAAATGTACAGTACTTCAAACCTCATTGATTTTAATATTCATAATTCTGAAGATAACTTGCATTACGATATTGCCAAAACAAAACCAAGCTACTGATATTTGAAGTGCTAGGGTGGTATTTGACTAAGTCATACTTGGAGAAGTCCTATTTCAATCAACTGAGTTATTTCATACACAAGCATAGTCTATGACTTTGTTGGGTACCATCCTAGGTACCCAATTTGCTTATAAAACGAAAAGATTGACAGAGGACGCTGTGGCGATTGCCCTCCATGCCGTTCTTGCACATTTGGAGCAGCGGGGGGGGGGGGTTATGCCAGACTGCTTTTTTTAGATTTCAGCTCGGCATTTAATACCATTCTACCACAACGTCTGATGTCTAAACTGGAAGATCTGGGGCTTCCGTTATCACTTTGTGGGTGGATATTGGACTTTTTGTCAGACCGCCCCCAGAGGGTTCGGTTGGGCCCTTATACCTCTAGTATGCTTAGGACTAACACAGGAACACCACAGGGATGCGTACTCAGTCCGCTCCTTTATATTCTCTACACGTACGATTGTGCCGCTGCTCACCCTAGTAATAGGGTTGTCAAATTTACAGATGACACAACCGTGATTGGGCTCATCTCTGAAAGGGAGGGTGAAACGGACTATAGAGATGAGGTGGAGCGGCTGACAGAGTGGTGCAGAGCTAACAACTTGCTCATAAATACAAGGAAGACAAAGGAGCTTGTGGTGGACTTCAGGAGACAGAAGAGCAACGTCCAGCCACTTTTGATTGATGGGGTCTGTGTGGAGAGGGTAACAACGTTCAGATTTTTGGGCATTGAATTACAAGAGGATCTGTCCTGGAGTGTCAACACAAGGGGGCTTGTGAAGAAGGCGCAGCAGAGACTGTACTTTTGAGAATTCTAAGGAAAAACCATCTTCCGCAGAAACTGCTGCTTGCCTTCTATCACTGTGCCATTGAGAGCGTGCTCACTTATGGCTTATGTGTGTGGTACGGAAGCTGTACTACCCGGGACAGGTTGGGGTTGTGCAGAGTTGTTAAGGCAGCAGAGAGCATTGTTGGCTGCCCACTCTCCACCTTAGAGCAGATTTTTGCCACAAGGTGCCATAGGAAGGCACTGGACATAGTAAAAGATCCATCGCATCCTGGTCACTGTCTCTTCGAGCTCCTGCTGTTGGGACGGAGATACAGGACGATGAAGACAAGAACGAGCCGTCTTAAGAACAGCTTCTTCCCCAGAGCGATCTTGGCCCTGAATGGGAAGCCTGGACTTTGAAAGTCATCTAATCTTCCTTGCTGTTTTATACTGTATTGTTTTAATTAGTGTTTTTATAGTTGCTTTAATTTTGTGTGGAGTGCCCTACCTGGGTGGATGGAGCAGCCAAGTAATTTCGTTGTCCCCGAGAGGGGGCAATGACAATAAAGATATTATTATTATTATTATTATTATTATTATTATTATTATTATTATTGTCTATGACTTTGTTGGGTACCATCCTAGGTAGCCTAATATATTGAGTTTAGAGAGGCTTTGTCCTCATTTTCTGTATTAAAAATGCTCCCACAATTCCTATTTTTTTGGGGGGGAAATCCACAACAAGAAAACCAGTTTGCTGTAGTTATCACCAATAATTTTCAGCAACCAGGGTGCTTCCAAGAACCATCTATGGGTCCTTAGACATTAGGATTAATTCTGTTAGGGCTGGGAAAGGCTCTTCTCTGGAATCCAGGAAAGCTATTGAGTCAGTTTGGGGTAGGTTTGTCCAGTGTGGAATCTTCAGATCTTGTTAGACACAGACTCCCTTCAGCACCAGCCAGTGGCCAAGGAAGTGGGCTAACCTTAGTTTAGACAGCACAGAACTAGATGTACAAATGATCTGATTGAGGAGCATAAAGCATAAAGCAGCTTGCTATGATATTGTTAGGGTAACTGCTGTTCTAGCTTTGCTTATCAACAAGCATAATAATACAACATATTACATCTATCAGCGACAAATTCCTGCTGTACACTGTGATACAGTTATAGGTTATTTATTTTTATAATACGCTTTTTTGGTTTTTTTGGGGGGAGCTTTTTCAACTCTTTTAAGCTTCTTTTGAAAACAAATTCTAGTTTCTCTATGCTTAGTCATTTTAACTGGGAAGGGTTTGCAAAAATTATTATTAAGCCACCCCCATCATGTTTTGCACTTTCTAGCACCATTTTGGATACATTGTCTGCTGTCTTATTTTTACCAAGTATGTTATGATGCTCTGAGTCATGGGTTTTTCAAGGTGTTTCTTTTTAAAAAAAATATGTGAAAGCTTGTGTGGAAAACACATTGCACATTGTATGATCTGTTTTAAGGGCTTACAGCCTAATCCATATCTTGATTTAGCCAAACTGCTTGGGTTTATGTGAATTTTTGACATTGGCATTAGTGGAGCCAGCAGTTAAGTTTTTGTCCTACAATACTGACGTAATGTAATGGATCAGGATCAAAACAACTTGAATTTCCTCTGTGCTGGAATGTGTTTTCCTTACAATTATAGCTCCTTATACCACACTAGAGACCACTTCCAAAGTTCTATTAAGAGAAGAATTTTTGGTTCAGGCCTATCTATTCAGCATTCTGTTGTCAAGATGGCCAACCCAGTCAGTTCTGTGAAATGCTCAACAATATTCTCCTGCCTATGATCCCCAGAAACTATTATTCAGAGGTAATATAGCTTTCATAACTAGTAGCCATTCTTAGCTTTATTTTCTATTAATTTGTCTATTCTGCTTCCAAAGCCATACAACTGGGTGACCTTCACTACATCATGTGGAACTGCTGTTACCTATGTGCTGTTTAAAGACCTACTTCCTCCTGCCTCTCTAGAATCTTCTAACTTTTTGCTTAATTGAACAATATTCAGGTTCTAGTATTGCCAGAAAGGGAGAAGATTCTCACAATCTACTTTTCTTACACTATTCATACTTTTATACATTTCTGTCACACCCCTACCATTACTCACATATATTTTTTCTAAATTAAAAAGCCTCAAGTATTCTTGACCTTAAATGACAGTTGCTAATTATTTTTATTTGCCATTTTCTAAAGCTCTTCCAGCCCTACAATATCCTTATCTTGAGGTGTGGTGACCAGAACTGGTGGCCAGAACTGTACATAGTTTTCCAAGCATGGTCGGAATATAAATTTGTATAATGGCATTATGAAATGGACAGCTTTGTTTTCAGTCTCTCTTCCCAATGATCCCCAACATGGACTTCACCTTTTTCTAAGCAGCTGGGCCGACATTTTAATTGAACTATGCACTATGGCCCAAAGATCTCTTTCCTGATTGGTCAGTGTGGATTTATATCCCGTTAATATGTAAGTGAAGTTTGGAGGGGGGGAAATTTGCCCCAATGTGCATCACTTTACACTTGCTGATATTGAGTGATTTCCAATTTTACTGCCCATTCTCCCAGTTTGGGGTGTCCCTCGCAACCCCTTTCAGTTATGAACAAGTTAAAAAGCACCAGTCCTTGAGGCACCATACGTCTTACATTTCTCCATTGTGAGAAATGTCTATATATTCCTGCTGTTTGCTTCCTTTATTTTTAGCCTGTTACTGAACCATAGGAAGATCTGTCCTCTTATCCCATGGCTGTTAGCTTTATTTGGAAGTGTTTCATGTGGAACTTTGTCATGAGGTATTTGAAATTCCAAATATAGAACATCTACTGCAGCCTGCCCCAATGTTGTGGACTCCAGAGGTTTCAGACTATGAGTTCTGTTCTGGCTGTTCTGTTGTGGCTGGGGCTGAGATGTGGCTTGAGGTTATCCTTGGGGAAGGCTGGTGTCCTGGATCATCCATATCCACATGCTCTGAAAGGTTAAAAGAATGAAGAGTTTTGATATGGCACCTTAAATGCATAAGCTTTCATGGAGTAGACTACATAAAATACCTAAAGTATTACCCTGAGTTACAGGTGCATATACATGTGGATGATGGTGGTGGAAGGGAACTTAAATGCCTAATAGCACAGATGGTGAATTGAATAACTAACAGTGATAATTTATAACTTGAGATGTTTACTCAGAAGTATGCAGCAAGGCTTATTTCCATGTAAGCATGTACAAAACTCGAGTCTTAAAGCTCAGGTTAATCTGGAGTTGAAATCCTAACGTTCAGGCACTGTTTATGGCATACTGCCTAAACTTCCTACATACCTCCCTGCCCCCTTATAAGTGCTCATGTAAAAATATCCCTGGAGCAAAACTAGCACATGTAGCACTATAAATACTGTGTTTTTAGTTGTCAAGAAATGCTTGTGGATCTTTTAAACCTCTGAAACAAGTTGGAATGAATAGGCTATAAAAGTGACATAAAGTTGTGTTTTGCTTTCCATCCTTCGGCTACTAGTTGTCATCTGCCCAGTGAAAATGGTATATAATGAGACCAGCCTTGGTTTAGATTGAAGTTGCAGCTTTGCTTTCCTTGTACTTGCATGTTTTACAGCCACTGTGCAACAAACTGAATTTCTCTCCACTCAATCTGGTGTCTTGATAGTAGGTTACTTTATAAGTCATTGGACCTAATGCACAGTTCTCTGTCAACATAAAATAGAATCTGAATGGTAACTCTTAAGATAAATTCTCTTGCATCCATTATCAAAAAAGTCTATTTCCATGTGGGGATAGAAGTTTTAAAATATTGCTATTTAACCTAACACTCTGTCATTGAGTGGCTGGCAATTCCTGATAGAATTGCTTGTGACCAATAGTAGTCCAATCAAAACCTTTTATTTGTTATCTTATAATTGTATACATAAAATCAACATAAAATAACAAATTATAAAACTGTCATAAATATGGGAAACCATGAGTAAATGACAGCTCTGTCTATATGTTCTACCTTTATAGCTATTCAAGCATGTGCGCATACACACACACAAATATTCAGACGTGAGCAGATTTTCCTTTTTTTCTTTATTCTTTTGGATTGCTCAGATCTGCATCTCACATTTTCTAAAAATTAGTTAATATACATGGATTTGTAAAAATCAATCCCAGAATTTGCTTGAAGAAATTGCACCGGTTTTATGTGTATGTGTATATTATGTGTATAGGTGCATTCATAAAACAATGCTCCTGTTTTGTTATTCTTGACATGCTTACATGTATGCGTGAATACAAGTCCTTTTGTGAGGTGTTTTAGTGATACATGTGCTGCTGCTCAGTGGTTTAAACATTTGTGTGTGTGTGTGTGACAAGTTAAAGGCCAAACTGGATAGTATGGTAGCTTGATGCCCTTTTAGGGCATTTTCAGAGTCTCTGCTCTTCTCTCTGTGGGAGCTGCCCGTGGACTACTGCAACATCTGTGCTGCTGTTGCAATATTGCCTGGGGTTCTGTGAACCCATCTATCTCTGCAGCAGGGCTGCACAACATAAATTCCTAAACTTTTATTTTCTGTCAGAATAGAAGCAACCCTGAAAACGTTATCACAAAGTTAGATTGCTGTGAACCATTCCTGTTCATGCTGTGAATTGCTCTGTCTCTAGGTTTAGCTGCCTGCAGTGGCAAGATCAGTGTTTTCCTTTTTAAGTTGCAAGTTTAAATAATAGGTATAAAAATATACATTACAATAGATCCAAAGCCTTTATTAATTCCACACTCCAGTGAAAGTCAATACCAGCAGGATAACAATGGCACAGCAGAAATTTATTCAGACTGTGTTAGTGTGCCTAATGACAATGCTCTATGGAACATGTATGCCCCCCTTTTAATATATATTACTTATTTAACCAACAGGTACACATTGTTGTACACACACACACGGTCGTCGTTCCCATCTATAACATATAATGTACCTTGTAACCAAATACTGTGGCATAGCAGTATGTTAAAATCAGTATTCCTCACTTTTTGAACCAGGTTCCACCTTCTGAGCTTATTCTACCCTGTGTCCCACCCTACCTCAGCACCCAAAATATGTTTTCAACAAATTTTAAACTAAAATTTTCACATTGTTTGATCATAGCTGCCATCCGAGAGGTATCAAAGGTGACTTCTCTCTCTCTCTCTCTCTCTCTCTCTCTCTCACACACACACACACACACAAAATATTTCTACTACTGCTGAAACATGTGCAACACAATCCTTTTCTCTCTCCTGCAAGCACTTGGAGTGCCTGGGTTGCTCTGGTCCATGGGGTCATGAAGAGTCAGACATGACTAAATGACTAAACAACAACAACAGCTTTAAGATGAGAGCTGGTCCTGCCCCTAGGCATGAGGCAACAATCTCAGGCAGCGGATGTGGAGGGCAGGGTGGGAGGGAACAGCAGCAATGTGTTGGAGGACAAAGTGGTATGTTTCTGCCATGTGCCTCCTAAGCTAGTTTGCTTCTTTAGGTACAGTGGAGGAAGCTATCCTGTTGCCAATATTGAAGTAAACTTCCAACTACCCATCCAGTTGATGTTTTAATCAGGAAATGTAAGGTGATATAGAACGGCTAAGGGAGTTGGGCATGTTTAGCCTGGAGAAGAGGAGGTTAAGGGGTGATATGATAGCCATGTTCAAATATATAAAAGGATGTCACATAGAGGAGGGAGAAAGGTTGTTTTCTGCTGCTCCAGAGAAGCGGACACGGAGCAATGGATCCAAACTACAAGAAAGAAGATTCCGCCTAAACATTAGGAAGAACTTCCTGACAGTAAGAGCTGTTCGACAGTGGAATTTGCTGCCAAGGAGTGTGGTGGAGTCTCCTTCTTTGGAGGTCTTTAAGCAGAGGCTTGACAACCATATGTCAGGAGTGCTCTGATGGTGTTTCCTGCTTGGCAGGGGGTTGAACCCGATGGCCCTTGTGGTCTCTTCCAACTCTATAATTCTATGATTCTATGATTTGAATAAATAAATAAAATTATTAATAGTGCCTAAGTGGTTAAAGAAGCATTTGCAGAAGTCTGGTGAAGAAATCTATATCTGTCTTCCCTGCATAGGTTACGTTGGCTGTGAATGTACAATGAGGGAACCAAGATATATTTTTTTAAGCATTGAGATAAATATAATTAGACAGACAATAGCTTCTGTTCCAGCAAGAGACCTCACCTCTGCTTGATGGTGAATGGTACCATCTTCAAACCCATAGCAGCCTTCCTTCCATTCCATGAGTAAGATATGACTAGCCAAATCGGACACATGTCAAACAAAAATTTTGTGTCATGTTAATGTGCAGTGAAACTAAGTTTTACAAGATGGCCCACAGAGAGGTTTGTTAACGTAAGAAGTGGATCATAAGTACCTTCTTGCAGAAACAGACAGCTAATTCCAAGAGACAGGCTGAGCTGTAAAGCAGGACTTGGAACCAGAATTCTTAGAAACTCACAGTTCATATGCAATACCTGCTTCCACAGGAACATCATGTCAAGTTCATTTGGAACTGAGTGAGAAATGATGGTTCATATTTTTCTTCCTTAAAAAAGGGTCTGTAGAAAAGTGAATGGAGAACCATAACATGATGGAGGCACCTTTTCTCCACTGCACAATTGCGTTTAAAGGCTCAGGGACTGATATCAGAAGAGGTGTAAATCCTAGATGTACTGGAGTTTCTTTTCTCTGAGTTCTATAGCTTGAGATTGCAGCTATCACTCTCAGCACTCAGAAATGCACGCCAGTGGTTGTAAATATGGAATCGACTTTCAAGTGAGATGGAGCAGTAAAAATGTAAAGCCATAATCATGCCTGTTTCTCTCCAGTGCCCAAATTTTGGCTTCAAAGAGGAACATATATTAGCAACACACACAAACTCTTTCTCTGTCATGTTTTACTATTTCTGCTTGTGAATGATTAAATACCTCCAGGTATGGAATAATATTTGTTGAGAAATGGCAATAGAATAAAGGCGAAGGAAACAATAACAGAATAATGTCTGCATTTTAATTCTATCATTCTGTTTTATGGGTTTTCTACATAATTATTGTAAAGTCATATTACATGTGTGCAATTCAAAGTTCTTGTTTAAAACAGAATAATCAATAAAATGCACACAGAGGTTATATTGCCCACATATCTGGATTATACCAGTCCTTGTAACCTCAGTCCACCCCACAGCATGTCATCTTCTGGCATTCCCAAAAACATTTCTTTAAAAATCCCATTTTAAATAGGTATTTAAATTACACACAGAGTACTGATACTGTAATAAATTAGTCATAGAACAAAGTATCAAATGGTATTTTGAAGAACTAAATCCACTTGACAAAGCATTGTGGATTAGCAGGATCACTAACCTGATTCACAGAGCATGCTGAGGATGCATTTGGTTCATCCTTAAGCTACACAGGTTGAAAAAGTGAGACCAAAGAAATTATAAATCTTAGAAAATGTGAACACAGCAACTCAAAGTTCAGCATCCCTTATTGCATTGCTAGCAGTTCTCACCTCACTAATGAATTACACTTTGCATAATTTATTATATTTCTGCCCTTGTATCTCAGTAAGAGGAAAGTAACATAGCCATGGAAAACTCTGCGCTGAAGAAGTCATTCTGTTTTAACCCACTGTGTAGCCCAAGGAAAGCCAACCTGGTGCCCTTCAGCTGGTGTTAAATTCTACCTCCCATCTTCTACAGTCACTATGGGCAATAGCTGAAGATTATGGGAGCTGAATTCCAGCATCTGAAGGGCTGCATGTTGGCTATCCCCATTCAAGCCTAATGTTCTTGAATGACTTGAGCTCAGAGTTGAGGAAAAGTTCCAAGGTTCAATCCCTAGCACTTCCAGGTAGGTTTGAGAGACCAACCCTCTCTAAAATCCTGGAGAGCCACTGCCAGATAGTGTACTGTAGACAATACTGAGCTAGTGGAAGGACCAATGATTTGACTCATTATAAGACTGCTTTCTATTATTATGATTCAGTTTAGATAATAAGTAATCATATTGTAAACATTTAACTGCAGTTTTCATAGGGACAATAGCAAGGAATCTCTAACGCCACCTTGTGCTGAATGAAACACATATTTTTATTTAATTGGCCTGAGACAACATTTCATGGGATTTTCAGTTTTTTTAAAAAAAGCCCCCCCCCCCCGAAGAGCAGCACTTTCTTGGAAGGAATTTTCCTTTCAGTGCAAGATTGGTGTCCTGCTCACACTCTTTGCAAAACACTTGCCAAGGGGATTCTTCTGAGCATTACACTGGAGATTGCTTCTTAAGTGGCTACAGCAACTACTTTAAAGAAACTGATCCGTAGTACAGTGGTACCTCTGGTTACGAACTCAAATCATTCTGGAGGTCTGTTCTTAACCTGAAACCATTGTTAACCTGAGGTACCACTTTAGCTAATGGGGCCTCCCGTTGCCACTGTGCCACCAGCACAAGATATGTGCTCTCATCCTGGGGCAAAGTTCTTAACCTGAGGTACTACTTCCAGGTAGGTGGAGTCTGTAACCTGAAGTGTTTGTAACCTGAGGTACCACTGTAATATAAAGGACTGGATTCTTCCCAGTCTTGTCAAGAGAGGAGAGCAGATGCTGCTGCAAATTATACTGCAGATGAGGAGAACATTTTCACTGCTGTTTGTTCTCAAAAAAGGGATGTCCCTTTTTTTGGTAAGGTTTATCTTATGATGTTTTTCTTACATTCCCCTTAAGTCTGAACTCCATGATGTTTGGGAATATAATTATATGCTCATCTCTGGTGTGTGCATTACACATTAAAACTTATTGTAGTTATCTAGGATAGACAGCTGGCAGCCTAGGGACTCATGCTGGTAACCACGGTTTCCCCATGTGGCTCCCAATATAGCCTCAATCATCCAGGCTCCCCTGATTAAAATGTTCACACATCCCTATCTCATGTGTTGTAGGTCAAGTCACAAAGTTCTCTAACTTGTGCCCCAGAGAGGTTGCTTGGGTGCTGCTAACACAGCGATTTGACTTCATCCCTGGAGATGCATTCCATTGTCTCTCAAGACAGTTGGATGCCAACAATTATGCTTGTTGAATGATATGTGCTGTCTTCTCTTCTCTTCTCTTCTAATATAAGCTTTTAAAAATTGACCTGGAATTTCTTATTTTTGCATCTATTTATAACTATTGATTCCAAAAGCATGAAAAGATGACATCTTATATTCATTTCTGCTTAACACATTTTAAAATGACCCATGCTTACTTGGTGTATCAGCATTCTACTGTGCTGCAAATAATATGAAATTATGCTCACAAATTTTACTCAATGAAATTTGGGTCAGAATGCTTTAGTGGTTGACAGGAATATTATCACAGGACATGCAGAAAAGCTTGAAATTGCTGGTATTAATTTATTTCACAACAATGTATTTTAGCCAGCAAAAGTGATGGGAGGGACGCGGGTGGTGCTGTGGGTAAAACCTCAATGCCTAGGACTTGCCGATCACATGGTCAGCGGTTCGAATCCCCGCGGCGGGGTGCGCTCCCGTCGTTCGGTCCCAGCGCATGCCAACCTAGCAGTTCGAAAGCACCCCCGGGTGCAAGTAGATAAATAGGGACCGCTTACCAGCGGGAAGGTAAACGGCGTTCCGTGTGCTGCGTTGGCTCGCCAGATGCAGCTTGTCACGCTGGCCACGTGACCCGGAAGTGTCTGCGGACAGCGCTGGCTCCCGGCCTATAGAGTGAGATGAGCGCACAACCCTAGAGTCTGGCAAGACTGGCCCATACAGGCAGGGGTACCTTTACCTTTACCTTTAAAAAGTGATGGGAAAACATAAAATATTTTCAATCTAAGCACAGCTGAATATTGTTTTATTGCATTATTGAATATAATTATATATTGTACAGGGATGTATATAATCCAGAAATGGAATCATGCCTAGGTGTGAAAACTTAATTGCTGAATTTCCTATCTTTTGAGTAGGAAGCCATACAATTTTATCATTCTTTTGAAAGAAACCATTTGTATTGCATTCTAAAGTATCTGGAGGATTATGAAAACTAAATCCCTTCAGAAATAGGTTATGCTATACTGGATATGACATCAGACCGAAAACCCAAATCAAACTCTTTCTAATCCAGACTACTTGCCATATCCATCACGCTAATTGGTATGGTAAGAAATCAGCCCAATTAACAGTTTCGTTTGGCCCTATATAGACAATATATTTCTGACTACTACACTACTTTAGATTTCTTCAAAGGCAGATTCACTGGGGTCTTTTTAATGATGATAATGTGTACTGAAGTCTTAAAGAAAATGGAATTGTATAGTCTTATTTAAGACTCCATTTGGTTATTAGATTTCATTTCTGAGCAAATGTTCTCTAATTAATTAAGAGATGGTTTCTAATGCTAGAACTTCCTTCTTGTTCAGGTTCATTTAGATCGGTTATCAAGACATGAATTTCCACCAATGTAGTATAGGAGGAGTGTACGGAATGTTAAGTCAGTTTCATCATGCTAATGTCTTGGCCTCTTCTCTTGGAGTAGTAGGAATTAGTTTCATAGTTAGTACATGCCTCTTGACACCTGTAAGAAAACAGAAATGTGTGAATACTTTATTCCAGAAGCTGTGATTCATTTAAAAGAAAGTGGCATGGAAAGTCAGAAATGACATTGTCATGTTCTATCATTTCTTCTGTGCGTGCCTCAACATCAAACTCAACCAAATCTTTATTCTTCCCTAGTAAGAGAGCTAATACCTATCCCAGGAGTTAATTCCCAGTCAATTATTTTATGTTGGATATAAGTGAATTCACAGTATTTTTTCCAGTTTGACAACACGGTTAGTTGTTCTGCAACTGCTGGTTTCCTTGCAACTAACTAAACAAAATGTACCTTACTGTACATTTTCTATTTTCTACTATTCAGCTCTACTTTTTTCTACTATTCAGCTCTACACACAGATTTGAAGTTAATTCTCCTACAGTGGTGCCCCGCAAGACGAATGCCTCGCAAGACGGAAAACCCGCTAGACGAAAGCGTTTTCCATTTTTCAATGCGCTTCGCAGGACGAATTTCCCTATGGGCTTGCTTCACAAGACGAAAATGTCTTGCGAGTCTTGAGATTTTTTTTCGACCCCCCCTTTTCTAAGCCGCTAAGCCTTTAATAGCCTTTTAGCAGCTAAGCCGCTAAGCCTTTAATAGCCGCTAAACCGCTAATAGCGCTAATCCGCTAAGCCGCTAATAGGGTTGCTTCGCAAGACGAAAAAACCGTTAGACGAAGATACTCGCGGAACGGATTAATTTCGTCTTGCGAGGCACCACTGTAATTTCCTATTGATTTATAGTGTGACTTAAATTTGTGTTAACATTAAAAAAGGAAAATTATTTTTAGTTTCTTTGTTTCTTAAGTTAGATTAGCCAGAAATCTCATCTGTAATGACATAATTTTTGTATAAGATAATGTTACTCTTGGAAGTATGGTATATAGGAAAATAAAATAAATACAGTGATGTGAGTAGGGACACAAGAAGGCATCATTTTTTCTCATTTCACCTTGTATTTGTCACATGCAGGACTGTTTTCATTCTGCTGCAATTCATCTTTCACCAAAAACTTTGTTGTCTCAATGTTCACTGTGTAGAAATTAGGTATTAATTACCTAAATCATGTTGCCATAATGTTCTTCCACCCCATTCAGGTCAATGCAGTGGAAGTGCAATACAAATGGTGGGGGGGGGGCATAATCTATTTTGATTATGTGAACTGAAAGCAACAACAGCAAATACCCCAACTGTATTCAGTGGAATGATTTTCATTCCAGACATGGGATGAATAAACAAACATAGGCAATGTCTGCTTCAATTTCTGTTTTCTTCAGAATTCTCCAGTATCCTAGTTATGAGCTATGGATTCTCTTTACTCTTTTCCAGGAATAATTGAGTGTGATAGAATATCCCCTTCTTTCACTAAGTTGCGCTCTGTAGTTGAGGGTTTCTCACAAGAAATTCCTGAACCATATAAGGATAACAGAATGTCTGGCTATGTCATCTTATGCTAATGTTAATTCAGAGTACCATATTTTTTGCTCTATAAGACTCACTTTTTCCCTCCTAAAAAGTAAGGGGAAATGTGTGTGCGTCTTATGGAGCAAATGCAGGCTGCGCAGCTATCCCAGAAGCCAGAACAGCAAGAGGGATCACTGCTTTCACTGTGCAGCGATCCCTCTTGCTGTTCTGGCTTCTGGGATTCAGATTTTTTTTTCTTGTTTTCCTTCTCCAAAAACTAGGTGCGTCTTATGGTCTGGTGCGTCTTATAGAGCGAAAAATACGGTACTTGTATTTGTAATTTTCTAGTTAGAATGATTGTGGCTATGTTCATATCATAGCAATTATACTGACCCTCAGCTTAGTTTCTAATTGAACACGATAGATTTTAGATCTTAAAAAGCAAACAAACCAGAAAATGTTCCCCTCAGTATATAAACATGCATCTTCTGAGGCTAAACATAACCCATGAATGGAGAGACACACAAGAGATTTAATATACTAAGTTTCAATAGCTTTGAAGATTATATGAAGAGAATGTGGAAGCCAGTGAGATTAATCATAAACATAGAGAGTGGGTAAGTAAAGTTTGGCCAACAATGCAGCTAAATAAATTTAGTGAAATTGTCAGACTGAAAGATCTGGAAAGCAGAAAGTGAAATTTAGAATCAAGTGGCAACTTTATTATTATCAATAATAGTTTTGTTCAAGATTTACACATTTGTTTTAATATCTAACAATTCCTTTTAAAATTTTCACCTCTATGCCCCATAAATAATTTAAATAACTATACTTTAATGTGTGTTATTCTTTTTATTTTATTAATCTATCAATTACTTTATGAATTTAGACAACCTATTATAAATAGTTTTGGAAGACTGGATATAATATTATTTGGTTTCTAATTAATTGAATATTAACTGTTCATTATCATTTAAAACATTGGTATTTTGATTAAATGGATTAAACTTACTTATAATGTTTATCAATCGTGTTATGTGATCATAATATTCAGGGTGAGCAGTATGAATTAGGTGCATGGAAACGTCTTGAAGCGAATTGAAGTGTGTGGACTAAGAAAGAAAAATGGCAAAACAATGCAAGAAATAATAGCAATCTGAGGATAGGAAAAATAATAGATTTTGAAAATATGAAGATGGAGGTGCTGAGAGGGGAAAATAAAGAAATAAACCAGTGCCAACATCAATATTGAGTGCTTGTAAAATGAAAAAGGCAATAGTGATACTGAGAAAATGAGAAGGGAAAGATATGTTAAAGGCGGCGGGGGGGACAGTATGATTTTAGAAAGGTTAAAGTGAAGGGAAGGTAAGATTAAAACACTGTGGCTGCAAGTTGTTAGCATAAAGGTAATGCAGAATAGCTCCGTTGGTAGACTAAAAAGGTAAAGGTAAAGGAACCCCTGAACGTTAAGTGCAGTTGTGGATAACTCTGGGGTTGTGGCGCTCATTTCGTTTTACTGGCCGAGGGAGCCGGCGTACGGCTTCTGGGTCATGTGGCCAGCATGACTAAGCCACTTCTGGCAAACTAGAGCAGTGCATGGAAACACCGTTTACCTTCCTGCCAGAGCGGTACCTATTTATCTACTTGCACTTTTTGGCGTGCTTTTGAACTGCTACGTTGGCAGGAGCAGGGACTGAGCAACGGGTGCTCACCCTGTTACGGGGATTCGAACTGCCGACCTTCTGATCGGCAAGCCCTAGGCTCTGTGGTTTAGACCACAGCCCCATCGGCATCCCATGTTGGTAGAGTATGAGGCTCTTAATCTGAGGATCATAGCTTCGAGCCCCACTTTGGGCAAAATATCCCTGCATTGCAGAGGGATGAACTAGATGACCCCGTGGTCCCTTTGAACTCTACAGTTTATGATTCCATGAAATGGTACAGCCAAGGAAAAACCATGGTAGAGAAGACCCCAGATGGAGTCTTGAGGCTCATATAAGGGCAAGAGGAAGGAAGAGGCCAAGTAAAAGAATCTGTAGAAGTGCCTGCATTAGGAACTAATATGTAGTATTAGTAGTATAGTAATAATAGAGTGGCAGGTGAGTTAAGCTTGAAACCACGAGAAAACCGAACTTTTGAAGAATATGACTGACAATGTCAAAAGCAGAAGACGTTTTGAGGAGGAGCAGAACAGAGATGTCTTGAAATTCGGCCTGAAGAAGATTATTTGAAATTCAAGCCAGACTGCTTTTTAGCTGAATATACAGAGCAAAGCTCTGATTGAAAAGGATTGAAAAGAGAGTGACAGAAAAATCTGAGTGAGAGAGAGACTGGAAAGAACATGTTCTTTGAACTCAGGAAGAAAAGGAAGGACAAATGGGCGAGAAATAAATGTGAATACCTGCTCTGCCATTGAAACATCATTCCAGTATAGATATAACATCAGATTTTGTTGTTTTTAGTATACTAAATGATTTGGTTATAGTTAAGGGGGCGAAATTGGTAAATCTTTCTTATTTGAATCAATGGGACTTAAATTCTTTAATCCCACAAATCCCAGTATATTTGGAGTTTGGATACTTTATTTGGAAAATGCTCTTATTTTAAGGTTGGGGGTGGGGTGCCTTGCTGGATCAGGCCAATGGCTCATCTAGTTGAACATCCTGTTCTCGCAGTGGCCAACTTAACATATATAGGAAGCCCACAAGCAGAAAATGAATGCAAAAGGGCTCTCTCTGTTTGTGCTCTCCAGCAACTGTTATTCAGGCTTATACGATCTCCAATACTGGAGGAAGTACACAGCCATTATGACTAGTAGGCACTGATGGCCTTATTTTCCAAGAATTTGTCTAATCCCTTTTTAAACTGGGTGGCCATGATTGCATCTTGTGGGAGAAGTGGAATTACATAGTTAAATATGTGCTGTGTGAAAAATGTTTCCTTTTGCCTGTCTTTATGTATTCCAACATCCATTTTCATTAATGGTCTCCCAGGTTCTGGTATTTTGAAAGAGAAAATTTTCTCTTTCCATTTTTTTTATACATTATGTGTAATGCTGTGCACAGTCGCATCACCCAACTTCTCTGCTCAGAAGGCAGTTGCTCCAGTCTTTTGATCACTTTGGTTACACTTTCTGCACCTTTACCATCCCTATCATAGCTCCTGGAGGTGTGATGGCCAGAAGTATATAATGGTTTCCTCTCCTAATTATTCCTAACACAGTTCACTTATTCTACAGCTGCCGCACACTAGGTCAACATGTTCATCAAGCTATTCATGACAGCCCCATTATCTCCTCCCTGGTCAGTCACTGCCAATTCAGATTTATTTATTTATTTATTTACTTATTTCTACCTGCCTTTCAGCAGCAGGGGTCAGGGAAGGGTATGGCAATTTAAAATTCAGAATTATAAACAGTTAAAATAAACTGCAGTCACAGGAACAGGGAGCACCCTGAGCACACATATTTCAAGTGTCGAAGTCCAGGATAAAGAGGTACATATTTAGCATGCATTAAAAACTGTACAGCGAAGGTTCCAGGCGCATCATTGTGTGTGGGGGGGTGTGCCACAGAAAATGTTCTAGGTTACACATGCCCAACCTCTGAAGTGGTGGAACTACCAAGAGCTCCCCCCCCATGGTAATCTTAACACCCAAAGGGTCTGTAGGGAAGTTAATATTTACTTGCCCCTGTGTGCATCATTTTATGCTTGCACTTGAAACATATTTGCTGTTTTAATGCCATTAAACCCAGTTTGGAGAAATTCTTTTTTTGGTTTTACTACCACAATTTTGTGTGTGCCATCAGTGTTTGGCTACCTTGCTGTTTATCCCAACTCCAGATAATCTGTGAACAATTTTTTAAAAAAAACAACATTGGGCTTAATACTTATCCTTAGAGTGTGATTCGCATTTTAGAAATGATGAAGGATTCATAAGCTCCCAATGGGAATCAGGGTATCACCCTCCCATTATTTACTATGAAGATGTAGCATATGCCGTATATATTTGTTCTTTCGCAGTTAACCTTTTCGATATCCTTCTTTCATGTCTGTATTCAGATTTGATGTATGCAGGTAACATATTAATCGCTGCTACCAAGAATGGTGTGTAAAACCATTCTGAATACGTAAGCATTGAAGCACCAAAACATAGCATTGTGAAAATTAGGGAATACCAAATGTGATCTTTAAATAGACAGCCACTCTACTGGAAAGAGAACATTCAGAAGTCAGCAGGTCAAGGAAATAAGGTGGCTAGGCCATTTTCAGAAACCATTTCTATTCATTATACCAGCTGGAAATTTACAAAGCCTCTTGTTCTCAAGGTCCACTTTAAATAATTGCAAAGTTTAGAAACGGAATGAATGAATCCCAGAATAGATGTAAGGCTGTTCATTCAATCCAAGGGAAGGTCAAAAGAATCTCGAAGCACAAAAGTATATCTAAAAGTACATATCTTTATTTAGCTATAATGGTTTATTAGAAGAGGAATAGGCCGATCAAAGGAAAAAATGAAGATAAAATTGTCACTTCATATTTTTACATTTACAATATGCTCAGAGCAAGGAAGAACTATTTGTCAGTAATGTCATTTGCCTGGGATTCTGTAATGAAGAGTGTGAATAGGAACATTTCATTTTCCTCTATGCAAGTTATTTTTCATCAGTGGACACAAACAGAAATATGCTTGTGCAGAGACTAGAATGTTTATTGGTCAGAAAATCCTATGCCTACTTTATCATTTATATTCCATAATAATTAACATGCTGAACATTTCCATGCCAGCACCATATATTCTAAATATCATGCACTATAACAGATATCGTCATATGCAGTTCATATGGTGAGAACCTTACATAATTTTATATGGTCGCCACTTACCCACATGGTAAGAAGTTTCAAAAGCATAATTACAGGGCTTATTTTCACTGGATGAGCCTACCTGAGTTATGCAGTTTCTGCAATATTTGCTTTATTTACAAATACATGAACAGCAAAGAACTTTTTTTTGGAAGCAAGTAGGCACTGCTGCGGCAGCCAGCAAGTCTGAATTCCAGAAATACCCTCTACACACCAAAAATTATACTATGTCAGCCATCCCATAGCTCATGTGTCCCATCCCTGTCCCCCACTGTGTGTGAACTAAACCTGCACTCTGTTGCTCCCTCTCTCTAGCTGGAGGGTGTAACTTTGTGAACTTTGGTGGGTCTTACATTCAAAGACTGGGTAAGGATTCTGAGATATCAAGGTTCTTCTGTTAAATCCCTTGCTCCCATCAGGCAACAATTTATGCAAAATGATAGTGGTAGATTGACATAGTAATCAAAAAGGCCCAAATAATCATATTACAGTGAAATATGCAGTCCTTACAGTGTTGTTTTTCAGCTACAGCTTCCAGTGCTTGCTTTGTTATCTTTATTCATGTGTAGAAAGTGGCAACATCCGTGCATAATGTTAAACAATAGTGCTTGGTTAATGAGTCGTTTATGGTTTACCATGAACATTGAGATCACTCTTGCTTTTCTCCAATAAACAATGGTTGGGAAGCCAAGAACAAACATTGGCTTCATATTGTGATTTGTTTGGAGCACAGGAAACACAATTCCAGGTTCAGAGATAATACTAAGCCAGGGACCATGGCTTGTTGCTCCTACTTATACTGGGGGCGGGGGGGGGCGGAGGGACTAACCAGGAACTGCCAAGAAGAAGCCATCTGAACATCACAAGCAATAGTTAATGCACAAATGCAGTAATGACTTCTTCAATTATCTGTATAAGCACACCGTTAAAAAGTATTTGACGTGGGACAACAGCATTAAGAAGGGATTTTCCTGTTCTTTTCTTTTTACTGACATACCCTAGCAGTCACCAAACATTCATTGTTGTTGTTTTTTAAATGCCTACTTGCAATAATATTAAGTTAGTTCTTAGAGTCTATGGGGAGTTGGCACAAGTTATTTCCAAGGATATGAAGACAAATATTCAGCCAGGGATTTTATAAAGCAGTGATTAATACAAAGTGACAGCCCTTCATTCTCGTCCTCCTCTTTAGAGCTAAAGTTGGAGTGCAAATGCAACCTCTGAACAGCAAAACAAACAACCCACCCCCAAACCTGATACAAAAAATAGGAGTTCTTTGAACATTCACCTCACTTCTGCTTCAGGACTGGCATCTACTTCTCATTGCTACCTATGTTTCAACATGATGTGCTATGATGCTGTCCACTTGCGCTATGCAACAAAGCCAGGTGGTCACATTTCTTCACATTACACCAAAAGATAGCCAACAATGCTAACTGTATTTTGCTAGTATCAACTTCATCCATTTCTTGCTGCATATCAGATCCAATTCAAAATAACTGTTGAGAGGTGTGCCCCCCCCCCCCGCCTTCAAGTGCTCAAAAATGGATGAACTTTCTTATCTTAGTGCAAACCTCACCTCGGGCAGAGTCCAAGCTTGGAAAATGTCACTATGAAATATGACTGCTTCAGAAAATGATGAGTGACAGAAATCATAGAAATGAAGTTTTGTGCGTCAGTAAAATATAATAAAGGCAACTACACTTTTTCTGGGTCTTGTGTGCAATGTTTTACATACATTATCATGCAACACTTGGATAACACAGGGTGACTGTTTCTGTCATTTCTCATCAGTGCCAGGAAACAGCTTTATATTATACAATCATGAAACTGAACACTAGCTGTATTTTTTAAAAAATGTTTTAATTATAGTGCTATTATGTTCTGGAAAATATTTAGTTATAAATGCACTTCACTGATCATTTTAATTCTAATGCTATTTAAATATCTGGGCACTGGATTTACTTAGTTACCCCTGTCTTAGCAAAGTTTCCCTTGATCATATGAAAGAAGCATGATTGGAGAGAACAACAGAAAATTGTAAGTTTTCAGAATACTGGCGACATCTGTTAGCAGAACACTGCAGCTGTGCTATGAAAAGACAATCGGAACCTCGTTGTTAGTGCTTCTCAAAATAAAACTATTTCACAAAGTGTTTCAGCACATACTGTTGATGGAAATGTGCTATTGTGAAATGAAAATATTGTGATGCCACCAAATACCAGAAAGCAAGCTGCTTAGAAGATTTTCTGGCCCTGGGGGGAAAGAGGTGCACAAAATTTCAAGCAGTAGTTCCTCAACTCACCCCGCTCCATGGACCACGTGAAAATTGCTTGAGGGTCTTGGCAGACGACTTTGTGATTTTTGTGCCTTTTGTAACAATTGCAATGCACTGTTGTTAGATGCTGTAGGATTTTTAATTGTATTTTTATTGCTTCTTCTGTTTCTTATCTATTGTATTTTCTTATGTTAGAATCCAAATTATAATACAAAAAACATAAGAAATAACAGAAGCAATAAAAAAAACCAAAATAAATATTTAATTTGATAGGTATGCAAACTCCCACCTTCAACTACAAACTCACAGACAATGTGCAGACTACCTGAATGAAGCTTCCAGGCCACTGGTTGTTTGTGGACCACAGTTTAGGACCCCCAGTCTAAAGCATTCAAAATATTAATAGCTGCATCATACCTGGGTAAAGCCAACAGAGAGTATCTACTAAAGCAACCCATTTCATTCCATTCTGAACTGAGACTGTATATATCTTGAACTCAGGAACAACAGATTGCTGTCTGTGCTACATTTGAGGCCTTTCTCTGCTGGCAGATGAGGAAGAAAAAAGACCCAATGTAGAGCAGTGCTTTACTTTTTTATTCACTGCAGTTGACCATGCAAGGGCCTTGCCAGACTGCTTGGCAGCCTCACTACACTGATTTCAAGCCCAGGGGAAGCTTCAAGTGCTGGCCTGCTCTTGAGGACTTTCCCACACAATCAAACTCATATAATAACTGATAAACTCTATCAAGTTTGACAGTGCTAGGGATGCTGTCAGTGCTGGCCCTGCCATGAGCAGCTGCCTCAGGTGGCAGGCGCTAAGGGCTGGAGAGATTTGTGTGAACCATGCAGCCTGGCCTGCACCCCTGGATACAGAGGAGGACTCTTTCCTATTGTCACTGTTGAATCACTGGCGTTGCTCATGGTTAACTGCCCTGGAAAAGCAACAGGTTTGCAAAATGTTTTTCTCAAGAAAAGCAATGACTTGGTGGTGTTATAATTAAGCCATTTATTATCAAATCAGATTGGGAGTTTGCTGTGTGTGTTTTCCCCAGGGAGTGAGGTGCAAAATCTAAGTTTGCACATTTCAGTTGGAACCATGCACAGTCAGGGCGGGGGGGGGGGCATCACTGGTATGCACTGGGACCATGGTGTGGGAAGAACAGAGCTTAACTTCTCCCTACTGCTTTCCTGATGAAACACCATCCCCAAATGCTACTATTTGCTTGCATTGCAGGTGCAGAAACAAACAGGGTGTTCAGTATGGTTTCAAAAGTTAAAGGGGTATGCAGTGCAGTTCAAGGAGGATATATAGATACTCAAACATGTCCAGAGAACAACAAGTCCTGTGAGGAAAGGCTGAAGGAATATAGAATTAATGGGATGGTGATTCAGTGAAGAAGGGTCTCCTGTGCTCTTTAATACTGAACTGCCATTAATGATTTATAATGTGCCATTCCTATCAGATCAACTTCAACATAAAAGCCAAAATACTACCACCAGTAAAAAAAGAAAGAAAAGGAATTGTACAGCATGGCATTTCAGAGGACAGTGAGTGTGCCGAGCAGTTAATGAGACGTAATAGCTTCCTTTTGAAAAGGAGACAAGTTGTTTTAATCAAAAAGGTCATGCATGTCAGATAACATTATTGTTTTCGATGTTAGCTTGACTTAACCTCAATCTGTGGGAATTAGTTTTCAGCGTACATTACTAATAGAAAATAAATTTGTCTGGAGATGTTGGTAGAAGTGATTTTGCTGAAGCTGTGATGTCAATAAATAATAAAATATTGGCCTCAAATTTTAAATTAATAGAAAATTTTGTCCATTGCTAAAGTTCCTAGAGACAAGCAAGTATCAAATATGCAACATGGAAATGACTACGCACCCACCCAAACCCACACACAGCAGAGATGAATGGCACAAAGTTTCAAGGCATCCCCCTTGGAGTCAAGTTCCTTTATGTTCCAATAACTTTCTGTTGTTCTCCATATTACTTGTTCATGTTTTTTATACATGTTGAATGGGTTACATCCCCACTATACACTTAAAGCACATTCAGTGCACATTTAAAGCACATGACTCCCCCCCCCCCAAGTCTCCTGGGAACTGCAATTTGTTAGGGTACTTAGAATTGCATCAAGCTACAATACCCAGGATTCTTTGGGGGAAGCCATGTGCTTGAAATGTGTTTGAAATGCACAGTGTTGAAGTGGCCCTAGTCTTTATATGTCCCCAACCGCATCTGTCCCCAGAAGCAACAGCAGCCTCAAAGGTAGTCTTCTCATAAAGTCATTAAAAGTTCAGGTTTGAACACTAGAATTATTTTCTTAGTCCCTACCCATGGAGAGGATACAAATTCTAGGACTTGAAATAGCTAATTAAGCCTATTAAGCAAATAATGCAAATTAAGCCATCATGCAAAGTAAGGGAATGACTATATTTTGGGTTTTGTATAGCTTGATCAAGCTATATCAAGCTATACAAAATCCAAAAGAAAGTCATTTCCTCATTTTGCATGATGGGATATTATGTTCCATAATAGCCTACACACTTTTGAATGTGAAGCAGAAGCCAGTTGCTTTATCCAGCATGTGACCTGACATATTTGTTAACTATAGTGATAAATATTTAGAAATGAGTGGAGATTTTTTGGAATACATTTTCCAAGGGAAATTTCTGAGGTTTTTCTTTTTCCACCCACATAGAAAATTTCCTCAAATATTGTCCACCATTTTGTGGGTGAGTGTAGCAGTCTCATTCACCTCTCATGGTGACCTAGAACAACTCTAAGCCAGGTGCATTGTGGGGGATACGAAATGATGGCCAAGCCACCAGTTCACTTGTGGTGGTCATGGTAAAACACCAAGGGGGTGGGGAGAGAAAGAAGCTGTGCAATTGCTACTGTGAAAGCTGAGCCCCACCCTCAAATAAATGTTGAAGAATTTCTCATTCCCTGGATAAATTTGGTGAAATGATTCCCCACCTCTGCTGCCTCAGTTTCTCTGCCAGCAAACAGAGTGGAGAACACTGAGATGCTATTCATACACAGCTCTTTATATCCTTCCCTTTAAATAAACCCCCAAATTCCAGTTCCAATACAAAATCAAATACATAAGAATAAAATAATTACAGACAACACAAAACTGGCTTATGGATGGCTAAGGGGACTAAAAGTGTTTTGAGAGCTCTCCACCCCCTCTCCCAGCAGTTGCTTTTTGGCAGTTGCCTGAATTGTTTTTTGAGGACAGAAGAGAGAAGTGGGAAGCTAAGACATGACTAAGATTCACAGGTTCATTAGCATCGAGGATCCATCTATTCACATCCCTCTAAGATTTGAAGTGAGGTCAGCATCATGCTTGGTGACTGTAAAGAAAGATGATAAAGTATAAGATGGCAAACTGTTGCCTCCAAAAACTGATGCACTGATTCTTATCATTACTTAGGAAAGATTGTGGATGTATGTTCCATTCTATAGTCTCCTTTGCTGATGCTTTAATCTTTGCCACCCCCTACCTGTTATAGTTCACTCAAGTGAAAACTGGCAGGCTCTTTCCAATTTTATTCCTCTCCTTCTTTTATCTAGGGTTTTTCTCCCCTCTTGGAAAGGAAATTGAATCAAGATATTTTTGGCTCTAAGGAATGTAATCCAGTTTACAAAATGAAGCCTAGTTAAAGTATTGGGAACTAGAAATGAATGCCCATATTGAAGAAAGTCAGGCATCGGTCACATTGGCTTATAAAAAAGATATGAGTATACTGGATACAGTATTGCATTTTTTAAAATGAAAACATAAATACAGTATGATAAATGAATGTGAACAGTACCTTTGACTGTAATGCTGGCTTTGGGTGGCAACGGGGATCAGAAGAGTGGGACAGTTGTATCTCTTTTCTAAAAAACTGGGGAACTTTAAAAATCTTTCCCTGTATTATTTTTTGAGCATGGAATTTGTCATTTTTCAGTGTACAGAGGTTAATGCACAAGAAAAGGTTGTGAATGTTGCTAAGTTATTAAGTGGCGGCATGGTAAATGTGAGTTTAATTGCAAACTGGGTGCCACACTCTGTATAGGCTTATTATACTTTCACTCAACACACCAGTTTAGTAGTTTAATTTGCTCCTGAACTGACAGCTGAACAGTAATACAAACATCTTGGACGATCCTGATCAAACACAGATCAATGCCAGGTCACATATTCCAAGGTAATAAATGTGGATTGTAGTGCTTTACTCAGCTATTTATGAGGGGAGGGGAAAGAACTTTAAAGGGGAATTATACAAATCGATTGTGAAGCCTCATATAGTAGAGAAAATGGCCAAATGGCTTTTGACACAGAATCAGTGGCTTCAGACCAACTAGGCAATTGGTACTGAATTACATTAAGATGAAGTTTTGCTCTGATACTAGTAATTGGATATCCAGGGTACAGGTCCACTATACCTTATTCATCTCCCACCCATGCCTGCTGATAATATGGAAGCTATGTAATGTAAGGTGTTATACACACACACACACACACACACACACACACTTACACACACACACTAATCACTGCATACGTGAATATATCCTGGTTTTGTTATCCCAGCACCCCCTCAGGGTAATAACAATAATGTAATAAGAGTGTATGTCTGAAATCCCAGACTTTTCCTTTGTGCTTGAGAATATCAGGAAATAGTTTTTAAATGTCCTCATGTTGAAATGTTATTCCCTGGGGGTTAAGAAGACAGAGACAGAGAGCCGGCTGCAACTGATAACCTGATGCCTCAAATGAGCATAGGGACATGCTGCTGAATCCTAACTTGGCTACAAGTGATAGAATAGCACTGTAGGATGCCTAGTTAAAAGCAAGTTCAGTAATGAGTCTTATGATTCTGTGGTCATGCTTGGTCTTAGAAGGTTGTTAGCAAGGCATCCTGGGGCTTAGATGGAGTTAGCTGGTGCACAGTTTTTTACTTTTAAAAAGCAGATGTGTCTATAAAAGTGCACAGAACGATGGCACCCATTTCATATGTTCAAAAAATGGGTGAGGAGCATTACACTGGGGAGCAGCTACCTTGGCAACACAGGATTCCAGATCGCAGGAAAGCTTATATGCACAATCAATCAATCAATCAATCAAACAAACAAGTAAGCAAACAAACAAACAAAACAAACATACAACCCCTTCTCAGACCTTTCAACTCATCATGGGAAGCTCAAGGCTGGAGTAGGTGTCCTCAGCTACCACGGCTGTGTTTAAAGCCTTACTCCTTTTTTTGAATGCATAAGTATTCAATGAAGTTTCCTGCTTGGCACAGGGTTGGACTCGATGGCCCTTGTGGTCTCTTCCAACTCTATGATTCTATGAAGTTATTGGTTCACATGCTTTGAATAATATCTGCATTCAGTTCCTCTACTTTCTCCTAATGCTGGTCCAGTTATATTACTTTTTACTTATTTCTCACTTGCTCCCACATATGCCAGCTTGCCTTTATGTATCGCAGCAGTGTGCTTCAACTAAGAAGGCAGCCATTCATACTTCATACAGTCAAGAGCCCATTTGTAATTAGGATCAAAGTCCTGCTTAGAAGAACGGCAGTCAGCGATGCTTCATTTCTAATAGAAAGAGCATATAAATCCATAGGATTCATTAGCCTTTAAGGCATCTGAAATTAATTGGCTACCATACTGGAGATGCAGATTATCTGTTGCTTTAAAATGGCTGAAGCATTCTTTAGAGTGATCCAATTATCCAAGATGTTCAGATAAGTTCTAAACATGAAACGGAGCATATGGCCATCCCTGTGGGAGTTCTCTATGGCCCTCATAATCTCTTTCCATATGACATGTGTCAGTTTAAGTGAGATGCCATCTGTATATTAGGTAGCAGAGAAGTATACTATTTACATAGCTATACTATTTTCTTATACAAATGGAAGCCCACTTGCAGGTTGTTGCTCGCCTGGTGTAAGTAGCATTTGCAACCACCTTAGAAGAATGGGAATGACATCCACCACACCTCCCCTCAAGTTTTCCCTTTTATAGTGGACTTTCTGCTGCCTGAAAAAAGAAGAGGAAAACTGTTCTAAATGAAAATTTCTAGCCACTGTTGCAGCAGTGTAGCACATACAGTAGCCTGGATCCTAAATCACTTGCTGTAAGGGGCTTGTAATTTCCACCCCACCTTCCAGCTGCACCCCCCATTCCATATCCTGTACCATTCACATGGGTCTCCAAACTCCCCAAATATATATATTGTTTCCATGCAGGCAAAAGGGTCTGCAGAGAAAAAGAGGAAAAGTTAAAGTCCTCTTCAGTGAGCAATGAACACTGTTCTGTTCATTGAAATATACGATTCATAACAAGATGGATTCAGTGCTTGCCCACACCAGGGTTTACTGTGGTTTTTTTTTGCAGCTGTTTGCATTTCCATTTAATTTACACAATCCACATGATGCTATCCTCAGACAATACCAGTTTAAATGTAGGTTTACACGATATGGCGATAATCCAAAAAAGGGGGCAGTACATCAAGCTCCAAACTGCTCCACTAAGTGTTGCAGATGATG
This sequence comes from Podarcis vaucheri, assembly GCF_965113315.1. Lineage (NCBI taxonomy): Eukaryota > Metazoa > Chordata > Lepidosauria > Squamata > Lacertidae > Podarcis > Podarcis vaucheri. Next base: position 68,890,221 of record NC_138761.1, on the reverse strand, counting down.
TGTTTTAGAATGGTGGATTACTCATCACTTTCTGCTGTTTTTCTTTTCACATCCACCAGTTCCTCAGGGTTTCCATTTCTTTTCTGGCATACTCATCACTGTTTCTGATGCAATCTGGAAAAAAACAAAGTGCATGTGCAACTATTTATCCATGCATGTGCATGTGTGGACTATTGCAGTCCATTTCAAATGGGGAGAAAGTGAACTAACAGTTAAATAATGCTGAGATGTGGAGAGGCCCTTACTAGACTGTCCCTGATTAACAATATAGACAAGTGAAGGAGAACAAAACCCTGTCTGAAATAGATTCTTACTTTGGGAGATAGTGACACTTTTAGCAAAACAAACTGGAATACCCAATAAATATTTTGAAATATTATGCAAATATAATGTTTTCCATTATAGGTGGGGTGTGTGTGTGTGTGTGTGTGTGTGTGTACATATACACATACTTGGTTAATGATGCTTGTTTTTGTGCAGCTGAAGGCTCTCCACATTTACTTATGTTTACTAAGTTCCATGGAGTTTGATAGTAGTTACTTCCAGCTGTGCATAGAATGGCAGCCTTAATAATTATTAGCCCCCTATACATCTCTTAAAATGTGTAGTAGTAGTATATTTGGAGTTTTTGGGTTAAATATATAATATAGTAATTTAAAAGAAACCCCACTTTCCAAATTAAAAACTTCTGTGACATTAGCAGCATTAATTAAATTAGATTCAGCTAGTCTATATTTGGTAACTGGATTAGATTTGATTTCATGTCTGTGAAGTTCTTCAGGAAAACCTGAAGAATGATAAATGGCAGCATTATGCTGCTGTATAAAATATATCAGACTTGTGAAGAAAACCCTACAGAAAGCCTAGAATTCATTAATGGAGTCCCCCTCCCTCCACCTTTCCATATAATACAGTTGCCAAAACAGCTAGCCGCAACAGCTGCTAATGGATTTAATAGGGTTGACCACTGGGTTTGAATACTTGAGCATGCAGTGCCTTAAAATGAAAACTGTGTTACTACCTCAGGACAAACTGTATGAATTTTTAGTGTTCCATTATGGGACTCTCCACAGCATGGATATAATCTCTAATTCCTTGAAGATGCCATGCTGCTTTTAAGAAACGTAGAAGTCTGTTTTGGTGCAAATAAAACTCCAGTGACCTTTTCATGCAAAAGGGAGGCTTTCCATTTAGATAAGCCCTTAAAACCTGAAAAGGTTGTGGAAACTAAGGGGAATAAAAATAATGAATTCTTCGAGTGCTCAAACGAGGGATGTTTTAAGGAGCCAACCTGTCCAAAGCTTTCACTGTGTGGTATGTGTGTTTCTGCCCAGTAATATCCTTTCCACAGATAAAGATTTTGAGTACAACTCATGTTTAGCTTTAAAACAACTTGCCCCATTTTAAGCCACGTTTGGGGGCACTTACAGTCTCCATAGGGGCACAGGCTTATTCTGTACTAATTGTTATTTACCAGTATTTGAATAGGCTTAATGGTAGGCAACTCAATGTAGTTATCTGTGGTGACAGGATTTTTTTTTTTGGGGGGGGGGTTATGCTCCATCAGCAGCTAGAGGCCACCTTTCTTTGCTGTAGCTGCATAGGAAGAGGACTAGAGCCCATATACGTAGTAGGTGGGTTCAGGTTTGGGGTAGAGGCTGGATGGTTGAGCTATAGAAGCTTATCAAGACCAATAGAGGCGCTTACTGGAAATTGTGGTAGTCATATTGGCTGATATGAGCTATTTTCTATGTGTTTATTTTTCCTAACACAGTTCTATAATTTGAAAACTGTGTCATGATCTTGATTACATAAACAGGAATGTGCTGGAAGTGAATATTTCCCAAATGAAGCTTGCCTTACTTCCTCCTTGCTTTCATCAAAATCTTCTTTGGCCATGGTGGCAGCATTCTGAGCAGTGCCTGAATAATGCTCCAAGAACCAGGGCCCTTGAGATGTGTAACAGGGATTTCAGATGTTCTAGAAGCCACGCGTCCCAGATCTCCTTGTTCCTGGTGTTCTGCTAAGAAACTCACAACAAACGGATAAAGAGCTGTGTGCCATGCAAGGTGCCTAAATCCATACTGGAAAGCTACACATTTTCAGATTCCTTGTTGAGTTGTATATACTCTGTATCTCAATTTACATTCACAGAGGGAGCAGAAATTTTCAGGGAAATTTGTGTTCCCTTTGTAGGAGAACAATATGCCATGGACAAAATTGTACCCTTTACAAGGTAAACCTGAACTTCAGTGACCTGTCAAACTCTGATACAGATAGGAAATGCCACAAAGCGGATGATTATAGAAATGAATAAATCTTTTTATTTTGGGTATTGATTGGAAATAGGACTAGGGCAGGACTATCATTTAAATAGCTCCAGAGTGCCAAATTACTGTACTTGAGTGTTACTGTAGCTCTGACCAAAGTCAGAAATTCAGGAGAAGAATTTGCAGCAGAATTATTTTGGGATTTCACCGTTGCTTATTCTGGATGCTGTACACCTTCGAAGATCTGACCCAAAGGGCATATCATTTGAATATGACTGTGAGGACTGATTAGTTGAGGAGGAGGGTAGGGAGTGGAACCAGGGATTTGTCCATGAGCTAGAATTTGCAATTGTATGATAAGAATCATCAACAACATGTAGTGCTCAACATCATTTTTAATTAACATTGCTACCTTTGTCCTCGGAAACTCAGGAGATTAAAAGTCTGTTCTACTAGGAAAGATGACTTTCCCAATCAGCATCTTGATTCGTAGTTAATCAAGACTGTTGGAAAATGGCAATGGCAAATAATATATCTATAGCAGGGACAGTGGCAGAGAATATATATAGCATGGATCTTCAATAAGATTTCTAATGTATACAAATATTTATAAACTGACCATGTATAAAATATCTAAGTGCTGTACAGCAAGGTAAGCATGAAAACCGTACAAAATAATAGAATTATAACGGGCTCCTCTTAAGAAAAGTTAAGGAACTGAATAGGCCTCCTGGCACAAAAAGGTAATCAAGAGATGCCTGAAAATTAGCAATGAGAATGCCTGTCAAATATTTGTTAGTAGAGTAGCTCACAGCATGGGATGCCCAATTTCTAGTTTAAGCTCAGTTGGTCATCTGAAACACAGTAGACAACTAACAGCACTCTTCTGGATGATCTCAGTGATAAAGCTGGGATATAAGGGCCCAGGCATTCCTTAAGGTATCCTGGTCTCAAGTTGTTCAGGACTTTTTATATTGATACCATAAGTTTGAACCTGGCCTGATACCATATGGACAGCCAATTGAGATGTTTTAGCAGAGGTGTTACATGCTGTCAGCTGTCTGCCCCCATCAATAGTTTAGCTGCTGCATTCTGCACTAGCTGGAACTTCTGGGCCAGGCCCAAGGCTGCAGTACTCCGGTCTTCAGGCTACTAATGCATGCACTCCAGTGGCCAGGCTATTCTAAGCTAAATGCAGCCATAACACATACCAGATAAAGTTGGAGCATCTAAAGGCAAATATGTTTCTAGTAGTACCCTACATACATGGTCTTTCATAGGGTGTGTACCCGCATCCAGAACAGGCACTTGACCTGTCTTTCAGACATGGGAACCACCTACTGCTGGAGCTTCTCAAGATTCAACTCAGTTTATTGGCCTTAATCCAGTCCACCACTGTATTCTGGCACTTGTCCAAGCCTTGAAGAGCCTTTGCTGATTCAGATATCATGGAGAAACAGAGATACATGCCAGCAGCATACTGATGACACTGTGCTAGAAAACCCCTAAGGACCACTCTCAGTGACTTTATGCACATCTACTAAGAAAACAACCATCTTCACTCTCTCCAAAGCCTCTCTGGAGGGTCAGAGGGCCTCTAGCCAATTTGGGTGATTCTTTTCTAGTCCAACATCACTCCCAATATCATCCTGTAATATTTAGGAAGACCCTCAACATTGGTAAAGGTTTTCAGAAAGTTACACTTCCTTGGGTAAATATAAACATGCCTGTGTATCTAATTACGCTGATGCTTCCTGAACTAGACATGCATTAATGATGTTTTGGTGGTTTTGAGGGGAAAATGTGTTGGGGGGGTTATGCCATCAGAATAGAATTAACCTATGTGAATAATTGTCATAACCATCAGCATGAACTGAGAACCCAAGAAGGCTTGTGCTATGCATTTATAAGCACACCATAGGTGAAAACTGAGTACACTTACATTATGACCAGGCCATTAGTGAGCTTTGGACTGATTGCATTCTACTCCAAGTTTCCAGCAATATGAGGAGATTTGAGGTCCCAGCTGAGAGCTTTAAAGTGGGTTAAGGTAATCAAATTATAGTAGTTCTATTTGAAGCTACAAGAGAGAGAGAACAACACTTCGTTCTGCTGAAAGTGAAGGATTACACTGGAAGCATACTTAGCTCAAACAAAGTTCTCATTCTGTCCTGAATAAGAAGTAAAACATAGAAAATCTTTTCCCCCCAATCCTGTTCCCCAGGTAATTTATTTGTATTCATAGTTTTGTTTTGTTTTTACTTGGTGCTATTTGTTCAGTTAAGAAGACATTCAGAAAAGGGAAAAAAATTAGCACCAGGTTGCATCTTGTATTGCTCTTCCAGGGCATTTGATCCAACAGAAATCTCAAGTAATGGAAGGGGGAAGATGATTTTCACAAATTATTCCGGTACTGCCTCTCACCTTGTACTGCTTGTTCTGCCAGTTATCCAGAGCAGAAGAGGAGCTAGAGATGGGAGGGGAGGAATCTGTTAGCATTGGTCTCCACTTGATCAAAAGTCCTTCCACAAGTGGAAGGACATTATTGACTACAACTCTTAGTGCACAGGTTGCCAACAGAGAACCAATGAGTATCAGTGCACCTGCTGAAGACTTGTATGGTTTTTCTGAAAGTTTTCAGGAAAATCCTTCCCCTCCAAAAACAACAACAACAAACAAACAAACAAAAAACCCCCACAAATCAGTTCACAAGACACTGTATTACTGTTTGCCTGTTCTGGCTAGATTTCCTCCCAGATTGAGCACACACTCTTAAATATGATTGGATGGCAGGATTGGACTCCCTTCACCCCCGTATGTTCAGTTTTGAGTGCTGTGGTGGTTGAGTAGCTTCATTTCCTTTGATGGTGGTAGTAGTTGATGAAAGAGCCTGATGGAGGCAGTTGGCATTGCCTGACTGATTTGTGTGGCAACTGGTGACAGGTTTAGTTATTTCCCATTATCCTAGCCTTGCTATGTGCTCAGTGGATTCCCACATCATAGCCACTTCTTGCAACAGCCATTGTGAGGGTCGTGTCCACAGTATTCTCTCAAATATCCAAATATGTGCCTGGGCTCCAAAAGGTTGGCAACCAGAGCCTTAGTATTCCCTCCTCCTCCTGTTACAGTCTTGCATTGTGTTAATAATTGAAGCTATAGAGGAATACAGTACTGTATAACCTTTCAGTGCTTGTTTCTGCACCGACCTTTTACATCAGTTAACACTAATCTCTGTTTGTCACACATCTAGAAAAGCTTTCCCCAGCTAGGATCTATTGCAAATAGTAGAGTCAGAACAAATCCTCATCAACTTCTAAGCAGAGAAACATTGTTTCCCTTATGCCATCAGAGAAAGCAGCAAGGAAGCTTCAGAGGGAATGGCCTTTTAAAGGCCCCTTTGCTCTGTCTTTGTCTGAAGCAAAACTGACTTCCCATTTAAAGTGTCAAGGTGCTCATTCTTGTGCAGTCTTTTCCTGAAACTGAAAAGAAGTAAATATATAGTTGTGTATTACACAGGCATTTCTATGTATATATTTGCTCCTTACACAGGTATTTCTGTCTTTGTCCTGTTCAGCCTATAAGTGTACTACGGCTCCTAAATTTTAAAGCAGTTGGTTTACAAAAGTGTTAGCAGACATTGTAGCACTAGTGTTAGTAAACTTTATAGCGCTGCTTCAAGGAATAGAGTGGGATATTTGTGATCAGCCTGTATTAGGCATGTTTTCCGCTGACACTTGACTATTGAATTTGGGCTCCACACAGGTGTTGGCAACTAAAAAAAAATTATTAACAGTGTCCTATCCATGATCTCACTACAGACCTGTAGCAGTATTCCTCTTAGTCCATGTAAAGAGTGGAGGGGCGAGGGGATACATCTAGCTTGGACTTAGGGGGGTGGTGCACAGTTCATTCAGGGTGCCTGAACTTGGGATGAATGAATCTGCCAGTTTTTATTTTCCTGTTTCTCATTTTTCCATGCTTAGGTTCAGTTCACCACATTTCCACATCAGTTTCTGAATTTTTAAAGACATTATTTTGCAAAATTGAGAGCATATCGCCTGCATTTCTCCTAAAACAACATATTTTACTAGCAAATTTCCCTAGGATAATGAGCCCTTGTATGCCTGCCAGGACTTGCTTGTTGTTGCAGCCAGTCACGGGTGAGCAAGGGTACGTGGCTTGGGAGTGAACCAGAGGATGCAAAATGGTAGTATCTCTTTATTGATATTAGATCCAATTGGCTCTTATCAGGAAAGTAATACTAAACATACAAACCCAATAATGATAGAATTCTATTCGAAATTCTTTTTAGCACATATTAACTACAGCCTGCAAGCATGCATACGACATTAAGAGTAACAACTTCGCAGCAAGGGATGAGGCTTTCAGGCAGGCTTGAATCCCATTTTGTTTCATTAAAAATTATTCTCAGATGCCCTGGTGACTGTTGTAGGATGATACTAAGGGGACCTGGCTACAGCCATCTTCTCTGTTGTTACTGTAGAGAGGTTGGGTGTGTATCAAAGATTTGCTTTACAGCTCCAAACCTCTCTAGTATTTTATATAAAATTTAAATTATAATATATACTAATTTACAGCTGTGAATTTCAAGGAGATTCCCACTGAGACAATTCAAAGTCTCTCAATATGAGAGCCCTAGAGAAACTGAGAATAGTTCCTCAATACCACTTTGAAGTGCCATCTAATTCAGAAGTCCCTCAAAAATCCAAAATCCTATTTTGCAACATTCCTAGATCTTTCTTCTCAAAATTACCCTGAACAGCACAAACAGAAGTGTGTTGTTGCTATACCATTATAATATATGCTCCTTATATAGTCCCTTTCATATACCATATAGATGACTTTGAGGGATAATAAGCCTTCTCTATACACTTATGTGACCCAGGTGCTTAGTGTTGCTCTCTCTCTTGTTTCTTAAGACCTGGTTTAAATGGAAAGTGAAAAGACTCAGAGCAGATGGCAATGAATTTCCATACCTGCTCTTCACTGTGAAGTCATCAGGCTGGGTTGCAATAATTTAAAAATGCAATATTAAATATATATATATGGCCAAGAGAATAGGGTAGTCCTGACATGTGTGTGTGTGTGTGTGTGTGTGTGTGTGAGAGAGAGAGAGAGAGAGAGAGAGAGAGAGAGAGAGAGAGAGGCATCTTAAACACATAATAAAAGTGACATAATTAAAATGCCAGGTGAACCTCCACAGCTTTGGGGCTGCCATTGAGAATGCCCTTTGGTGCACTGTCCCAACACCCAAATTTCTGAGGGCAGTGGACCAGCCAAAAGGGCCTGTCCCTTCCAGGGGAGTGCAACCCTGTCCAGAATATCCATCAGTTATCTCTCCATCTCCTGGATTCTAGAACTTGGAACACAAAACACCTCTATCTTTATAGGATTCAGCCTAAATATACTGGCCCACACCACCACCACCATGCATGATTTAACACTTCAGCTGCCTCGCCTGTTTCAGATGGAACAGAGATCTGAAGCTAGATAAATGTTCCATCCACTGTGAGTAGAGCTTCTGCTAGAAAAGTGTGTTAAGGATTTCAGTTACACAAAACAAAGCGCAGAGGGACTGAACTCATGGTGGATACTTTAGACTTTTCAAAATAAGAAAACTTTTCTGGAGACAGTAGCAGATAATGGTTTGGGAACCATTCTTAGTGTGGCTAGGGTTGTGAAAAACTTTGGACTAAGCTGTTTAGAACAACAACCAATTCTTTAGGTCTGCATCTTCAGATGGTTCCCTGCTAAAAAAATTATAAAAAGTAAAAAGATCACAAATTGGTATTAAGTGATTGACACTATTCCATGTGGGTACATTGTTATTTTATTTATTTATACTTGTTATGAATAGCCAGTTACTAGGCAGGACAAAAAATGAGGGGCAAGAGTTGATGCCCAGAAGACAGACAGATGACTAAAATATACATCTCAAGTTAAACAAACTTGTTTCGCTGTCTCCCAAAAGAGGGGTTTGACACTGTAAATGTCAGTATTGCAAGCAAGCTAGCACCATCAAAAGGATCACAGGAGAATCACCTAAGAGCCTCACCAATTTTTTCATGGCAATTGGAAAACAGCCCCTTTAAATGAGCATAAGAACTCTGTCTTATGTTCTGTTCTGTTCTGTTCTCTTTCCATGTAGCTAGTAGAGGCCCCTTGCAGAATCCTGATGAGAGGCTTTCTTTAATTTGACTTTCCAGTCACTGCTGGGATCACTCAACATTCTGTTCCCTGCAGGAAGTCAATGTCACCAACCACTGCCTTGGGGAGGGTACTCAGCAGCCGTTTCAGCTAGAGTGTGAAACCTGCTAACCCTTCCTTGCTTTTCCCTACATGATATTCTTTTGATATCATTAAGTGAGCTGTGGACAACCCACAGTATACTTGTATCCCTGAGGTTCTCTTTCAAGAATAATAAAAAATGACTGAAGAAGTATGGAGTCTCTCAAATATTTTAAGAGGTTTTCCAGACCTGTACAGCCATAGAGTTCTTAAACCAGTCTGCCCCTATAAGTCTTAAGATTTGGGAAATCAGAATAAACTCCACAAATAGAATGCATGTGGGGAGGGGGTTGTTTTAAAAAAGGAAATAAGATCTAGTATTTAATCAATGCTGTTTCATACTGGCCTAGTTTCCACATAATGCTAAGCCAAACCCCAGTTATATGTGAACACACAAGACTACAGGTACTCTCAGCAAAAAATTGTGGCCACTTACCGTAATTTCCTCCTTGATCTTTCTGCTATCACTGTGCTATCCAGAACTAAGTCCTGGTGTGGCTTTGAATTACATCTGAATCCAGGCTCATGTTTTGTCTCACTTCAGACAAGCACAAGCTGTAACCAAAGTTTGTTTTTGGCTTACCACTTATAGTTTGTCTAGGGGAGATAAACTACAAACCTGGCTTAAAATGTAACACTAAGCCATACCAGGGTTTAACTCTGGCAGCAAGAGAAATTGATGAGGAGTGAAGGAACCGTGATTTTTGCCATGAGTACCCACACACTTGTGTATTTGTACTTAGCCATGATCTAACTGGTCCACTGTGTCAAATGATTGGTCCAGAAGAATTGGTTGAATGTTATATTCCCTAAATTATGTCAGATCAGCATTAATTCACCCCATCCCAAACACTTATTTGCTAGCATAGCAAGTAAGAGGTTGCTTTGTTTGTCTAGGGATGGCTTGATCTGCAAATTTCAGTTTCTTTCAGTTTTTTCATTATTCCAGTCTTTAGTTTAGTCCCCCACATTTCTGCATCAGTGTGCAAGTAAACAAGTGTCCTTGGATACCACACTTCTGAAAATACTTAAAAGGGGTAGAAAGGAAATGGACAACATTACAGGCTTATCTGAATCTAGTGGTTTGCTATTTAAAGCCCATTAGGAAACTGCTAGACAGGAAGGAAGCAATAGCTATAATTTATCACAGTAATTTATCTCTGTGTTAGAACTATATTTGTTATTGATATGCTACACACCAGTTTCATCCACAAGGTCAGAAAAACAGAGTGAGGTGATAAGTCAGTGTTAAAATGAAATTAAAAGGGTTGGGTTGAAGTTGACAAGAAATTTTCTAATGGGCACAAGGGCAAATAAGGCACATAGGTTCTGGAAAGACCCAGTTCATGAAGCCTTTTTGCAAATCAGGTTCAGGGATTGTGGTCCCAGCCAGCTGTTTTTGCTTACCATATTCCAGGTGTTTTCTGGCCATTACTGTGTTGTGTAGGTGCCATAGTTGCCATATTGGACACAAATAGGAACCTCAGGTCCCCAGAGCAAGTGTGGCCCTCCAGGCTTCTGTATGTGGCCCTCAGCACTTTCTGTAGGCCACATCCCTCACTGGCCCTGCATGGAGGATGGAGGGGGTGTATGCAGTGCTTTTTTTCCTGGGGGGACGCAGGGGTATGCATACCCCTAAACATTTTGTGAATCTACGTTTGGCCTCATTGCGGGGCAGTATTTCAATATGAGTAGGAAAATGAGAGGACCCCTAAACACCTTTTTAAGAAAAAAAGCACTGGGTATATGTGTGCATGTGATTCTGTATGGGTATATGTATATGCATGTACATCTGACTTTTGCATGGATTGAATGTATTCAACTAAATCTAACACACATCTTAACACCCACGGGTCTAGCAACCGGTTTTATCACACCAGCCTTAATGATATCCTAACACTAAGTTGATCTGGAGTATAGGGTTCCCTGCACCCACAGATTCAAAACACGATGAACCAAACCATATTTCTCCTCAATCCCTTTTGCTACACACATATTCCTCTAGGTTGAAAGGAGAGGATAAAAACAGTAAAAAAATGTTTGCAATTGTTTCAGGTGTAAAAAAACAAAAGTGATGAGATGGGGCTTAGGGAGCAGAGACTGGTTAAAACATTGGCCTGCAGAATTGGACATGAGTAATGATTTGGAATCAATATAAAAGGTTGACTGATGCCAATAAGTGGTTTATGGAAGCAATTTATTTTAAAATTAGAATGAGAAAAATTGCACAGTCTAAAGAAACTGCAGCAGATTTTCTTCAAAGCAAAATGAAAGAATAGGGAGCAGTTACATGATTTAGAAAAGAGCAGGGCAGACTCAGCATGGCAAAATGCCAGACCACTGCCATCAGTTAGATATTTGTGTTATAAGTGTTAAGAATAGTATTTTGTACTTGAATGTATGCCATTTGTTCTGCAGGATTGTAATACTATGTGATTATGAATTTATCTGGAACTTGAGGGAATACCATAAATCTAGTTGACTTAGTTAATATGACTGAAAGATGTGGCAAAGGAAGGTGCTCTCTCTCTCTCTCTCTCTTTGGCCTAGATGTTAAGAGTGTCTCGTGAAGATGCTACCATTCCCTTCACAAGTGTCTCCATTTTGCAACTCCATGTTGCTGAAGTCTCAGACAAAGAGTTTAGTATTCCTACTTTTACACATATCTAGCACCAGCTGTGCAACTGAAGGAATACAACAAGTAAATGGTAGCTGTCAAAAGGAAAATTATAATTAGCAGCATTTTTACATATTTGGCTATGTTTCTACTCTAGGCTCGGTACTTTTTCCTACTGATAAAAGAGTAATTTAAATGGAAAACAGATTTAAAATTTAACTGTTTTAAAATAAATCTCAGTTAGTTTCAAGTTGTCTACAAGATATGCAGCACATAGAAAATAACAACTTCTTTAAAGAATACCCAATGAAACTGTAGTTATTCTGTGGCCCGGTGGGAGTGTAACTTGCCTGTGCTTTAGAGTTCTTCCAAAACTTCCAAAACTTTTTATGTCATTCTGTGGGCCATATACCTGCCTAAAAGAGATAAAACACCTCTTCTTAGGATCAAAGCTAACTTCAAAATGAATATGATCACCACGGCTTATTTCATTGTGCTTGAAGCTTATTTGTTTCCCCTTCTTTTAGTACCACAATTTTTCTTATTAAAGTTTTTTCCCTGGAGTGGAGCCACACCTCCTATTTAAAAATAATTTCATTTCTGTTTCCAGCTCAGTGGTGCAAGCTGATTCTCATTCATCAACAAGAACCAAATTTCAGAGCAAATCTCTCCCCTACCGAACTTAGTAAAATGACCCCCACTAATATCTAGTTTCTTAAACAAAGGGGGGGGGGAGTATCAGACTAATGACTGCCCACTGCATAATATTTTATATGATTCACATTTTTTCCAGGTTCCCAGATTTTGTGGAAACACTGGAGTGCCAGTGTGGAATCTTATTTGGAGTGTCTCCTATTTCCCACTTTCTCTCTACGCATCTTCTTCTGTAGGTACTCATAAGGAGGATACATTAGCCACTTCCTCTTTGCGATAATCTTTAAATTTGAAGGACTTTCCCCCCTTCTAAACAATAGAGTAGTATATGAAAGCAAGGGGACTTCATTGAGCTGTTATAGGAGTCTGGGTTTGTTGCTAAATCTAGAATCGTGAGAATTAAAGCAGTGTGAACATCACTGCTGATACTATGGTTCCTTAAAAGTCATCTAGATCCGAAAGATCCTTACATAACATGCCTGTATCCTATCTGCATTTGTGAATCAGACCCAAGCACATTCACTGAAAAGAGCAGAACATAGGACTTTACATACATAGCAGGAATAGGAATGGCTTTACAGTTCTTGTTGTCTCCTAAGGATATGATTTTGTCCATTAGATTGCTGACATGTCAGAATCCACTGATTAACACTAACCTATTAACTTGGTGAAATCCACTTTCATTCCAGCTAGACCAAAACAAACTGAAAGGCAGGGGGTGGGAAATGTAGACTCTGTGGCTGTTACTCTCCTGTTAGACTCTTCATCCTATTTAGCCTTAAAGGTAAAGGTAAAGGTACCCCTGCCCGTACGGGCCAGTCTTGACAGACTCTGGGGTTTGTGCGCCCATCTCACATCTATAGGCCGGGGGCCAGCGCTGTCCGGAGACACTTCCGGGTCACGTGGCCAGCGTGACAAAGCTGCATCTGGCGAGCCAGCGCAGCACACGGAACGCCGTTTACCTTCCCGCTATAAAGCGGTACCTATTTATCTACTTGCACCCGGGGGTGCTTTCGAACTGCTAGGTTGGCAGGCACTGGGACCGAACGACGGGAGCGCACCCCGCCGCGGGGATTCGAACTGCCGACCTTTCGATCGGCAAGCCCTAGGAGCTGAGGTTTTTACCCACAGCGCCACCCGCGTCCCACTTAGCCTTAGAAAGTCATAAATTGCTTAGGTGAATAGATGTGCCTATTGGTAGAGTTGCCCAGTATAAACTGTCCACATAATATTTTTATAGGATACTAACTAACTAACTAACTAACTAACTAACTTCATTCATTCATTCATTTTAGCTCTTAAGGATTTTGATAGGTATTGTGCAGACTCCTGTATTTTTTAAATGAGGTAGCATGCAATGAGATGAGAGAGAGGCAGAGCGCTGGTAAGCAGAAAATTCCTATGCAGCAGTATGATAGTATATGACCTCTGGAATATTTCTAGAGTAGCACTGGCAGACTAATGGAATAAGCCATATATCTGTGCCTTGGTTAGGTATTTGCAGCTTTAGAATGGCATGATACAATTTTAAATAACTAACAGAATCTAACTGGCTTCTGCATATACCGTAATAAACCATTCCATGTGTACCTACTAATAAAGCATTCTATTTGTAACTTATATCATTTTTCTTTCAGAACTCATTTCTGAAAAACAGTTTCGGGGTGTGTGTGTTTTGGTTGTTTTAAAAAGCATGAGAAATAATAGCCAAGGTACTGCGGGAAAGAAATAGCTCTTTGTGTAAGTGATGTGTTTTATCCTTTGTTCTCAGTGTTATTTGATTGAAAGGCATCTGAGGTGATTTAGTTAATTTAACAAAGCTGACATCACATCACACTTGGCACATTAAGATAGAGGACAGAGAGCTGTTTGCTGGTGGTTCACTCATTAGTGACAAATGCCATTCCACCCAAAGAGGGAAACAGACCTCTGAATTATTAAACATCTGGATCAGCAGCTCAGTTGGGAATTTTCTTGGGTCATGAATGTTGGCAGGTTGTCAAGGAAACGGGAATAATGCAACTACATGCTTAGGTTTATTGTGAAATGGCTTCATCTTTCATTTTTTGCTTTTGATTACTAATACTGTCTGCTAGACGAGCTTAGTTAACGGCAAGAAAATAAAACTAATGTGCTTTTTATTTGCTATCAACACCTGCTATGCAATAACATTCATGGGCTTTTTTCTGTTTGTTTTCTTAAACTTTTACTAAATACTTTATTTTAATGTGGCTCTGAATGGCTAATATTCTCCTGTATTTTAATGGTAGTGTAATGAATTAAATGGGACGCGGGTGGTGCTGTGGGTAAAACCTCAGTGCCTAGGGCTTGCCGATCGCATGGTCGGCGGTTCGAATCCCTGTGGTGGGGTGAGCTCCCGTCTTTCGGTCGCAGCTCCTGCCCACCTAGCAGTTCGAAAGCACCCCTAAGTGCAAGTAGATAAATAGGTACTGCTTTATAGCGGGAAGGTAAACGGCGTTTCTGTGTGCTGCGCTGGTGCCGGCTCGCCAGAGCAGCTTCATCACACTGGCCACGTGACCCAGAAGTGTCTCCGGACAGCGCTGGCCCCCGGCCTCTTAAGTGAGATGGGCGCATAACCCTAGAGTCGGACACGACTGGCCCGTACGGGCAGGGGTACCTTTATCTTTACCTTTAATGAATTAAATGAAATCCTGCAGATTTGGGGCAGGATTCAACAAATTAGTCCCATCAGTGGAAGTCCTGCACAAGGACTTATTGCATCATGGAGCTTTTTCTCTTCCTCCTACATGTCCCCTGTGCCACCCAAAATTGGCTCGGGAGGTTGGGAGATTCCCCCAGAACAGTGCACATGGGGAAGAGAGGAGATATCATTCCATTTGGCAAGTTAATATGCTTGCTCTGACACAATGATTGCCTTAGCACAATGTTAAGCCCTCCCATTATTTTTTTGCCTTGCACAATATTAAGACTCAGCTACATTGGCAAAGAAAAAGCACTTTATATGCGTTGTATACAATATGTGATATAACACTGTGACACCAGATTCTTTCCCTACCAGATTTTTCTGTATGAGTTTAAAACACATTTAACCGAATTGCTTCTTTGACGTGTCTAGATCCAGCCTTAGAACACCAATTCATTCAAGACATCCACTCAAGACAGCTATCCTGTAGCATCAGTACAGTGGTACTTCTGGATGCAAACGGGATCCGTTCTGGAGCCCCGTTCACATCCAGAAGTGAACACAACCCGCGGACGCGGGTCATGATTCGCCGCTTCCAGGCATGCACATGACGTCATTTTGACCGTCTGCACATGCGCAAGCGGCAAAACCCGGAAGTAACGTGCTCCGTTACTTCCTCTTTTTTTCCCCACCGCCTGTGATTTTTAAGGGTCCCCCCTTTGCCGCAGCGGCAAGACCCGATTCCGCGGAGCCGATCCCTCCGGAGCTCGGAGGGAATCCGCCATTAGTCGATGGCACTGACCCGGAAGTCTCCGCGCTCCATTACTTCCAGGTCGCCACAGCGTGCGACCCAAAAATACTTATCCCGAAGCTACTTCAACCCGAGGTATGACTGTAATAGATTTATAGCAGAGAAAAATTGTCCTTTAAAGGAAAGGGATCGCATTTGATGCTCAGTTTTTGTTTAAGTGAAAACAGAAGGGGGAAATGTGCTTAGATGATTTAAAAAGGGAATTTTAAGATATGTATGACATTTAATTACAGTGTTTAGTATCAAGTGCAGCAGAATGTGAATTTGTTACTAAAACACCAGAGCTAGTGCAGATGAAGCAGAAATGCCTTATAAATTGCAGGTACTATTTGAAAGGGTCACCAACCTTTGGGGGCCAGTGGGCTCATTTGGGATTCAGAGAAAGTGTTTTGGGTGTTAATCAAAATCATCTGTCTTGAAGGCATGGTACAACACAAAATAGCTGCCATGAGGCATAGCATAACACAGGTGCAACGAACCTGTGGCTCCTACAGATGTTATGGTCCCCATCACTCCTGACCATTGCGTCATGCTCATTGGGGCTGATGCAAGTTTTGGTTCAGCAGCACCTGTCATTACACAAAATGACTGTGTCATCTAAAACAGCAGAAAAACAGAAAGGGCCACATTGGTATGCACATGCTCCCCTCCCAGAAACCCCTCCATCAATGGGAAAATGCCCCAGCACCAGCCACTGCCATGGTCCTTCACAGAAAATAATATCTTTGCACATCTCCTGTGATTAGAACAGAAGGGAGAGAGGGAGAGTGTCTAGTCCTGGCACCCAAAGAAATACAGGCATGCTTAAGAGGTTGTGCTTGATACAGAAGAGGCTGAGTTGTTGCAAAGAGGCACCAAGCAGGAGGAGCAAGCAGTCCTACATGTGTTGTGGATTTTTGAAAGGTTATTTACTGAGACCTTTCACAGACACCATCTATGTTATCTGGTGGTCCTGTACTGTTGACATCAACATTTGTGTTGTGTTGTCAAGACATGAACTGAATTTCCTTTACTGGGAACCGGTTGAAAAGAGGTTAATATATATCACCTCTATTTATTGCACAATAAAATATGTGTGGTTAGAAATCTCAATTTGTAGACCATTGTGGTTGTCATGTGGTATGGCTGGTGTTGCTGTCATAAAATCAGTGGAGCAACAGCTTGTCACTGAGATGACAGATTGTGCTGCTGTTAATAATAATAATAATAAAAATACTAATTTTATGCTTGGAACTCCCCCACAGAACAAGGGACCTCCTCTACCTTCTGTCAAACGTCTTCTTAAAACTCTTCCCAGGAAGGCTTTGGCTTATCCCCTTAATCTTCTTCCCTAAATGAAATAAACTCTTGAGTCTGTTTAAATACAGTCATCCCTTTGCCTTCTCCACTTCTCTCCTCCCATCTGTGATTGTAATTGTTGGATCAGGAACCTGTTTTTGTTGTTATTTTATAAAGTGCCAATTATGTTGATGGCCCTGTATTAGAAGAAGAATAAACAGTCTTAAGTCCAGGACAATATTGCTTTTCACTGGCAGGTTTTGCAATGAAAATAATTAAAAATAGCTCTAGCATCCCCATTTTTATGTTCACTTTTCAATGCCCCAGTTCCTCTATTTAATTCCTGTGTGCATTGTAGCTTTTGTACATCAGACTTCTCTGGCAGTGATTTCACACCCCAACCTGTGTTTTTGAGATGTGTGTTACCCTTAAGTAATGCTGTTTTCATCTCAACAATTCAATTGCACCAAAAACTAAGAAAATGTCATCTTTTAGAAACCAACCCTTTTATCTCATTTTGTGTCTACATCTGAAAGATCCTTGTACTTTCATTTGACAAGCTATATTATCAATTTCTCTGATAATCTGTTCTACATTACCATATACTGTTTAGTTCTTTACAAGCAAACCTTTTTACAACTATAACAACAGCAAATTTAATTCCCTGTGTTGCCTGTTCATAAAAACTGGGATACAATCTGTACCCCATAGCAATCGGTATCATCAAGCCCATTTCTTATCTGTTTCAAAGGAGTTTCTTTAATGGCTAATGAAAGCTTTGGAAAGATTAGCTTTTGAAGAGTAGAGAAGCTTTCGTTTATATTTCTTCTTGTATTCCCCTTTTGCCATCAGCTAAATTTTATAAACCATTTTGCTACTCAGTATTAAATTCAACTGATGCACTATCAAAGGGTATCTTGGTGATCAAAGTTTCATTTTTGTTGTTATCAAATGGCATTCCCAGGCGGAAACTGGTCAGCCCAGATCTCATAGATAGCCAGTTTCAGTATAAGCGTCAAAGGCTATAGCAGTGAATAACACAACTCAAATTACCGTAGTTATAGTTGTGGAAACTTTCATATGCACAGGCACTGAAGAATAGTTTCACTGCTTCCATTAGCGAATTGAATGGAATTCACTGGTTGGAGAGTCATGCTTCTCCATCTATTTTTCATGTAAACAATCACAGTAAATAAAACTTACATTATAAGTAATGTTCATTATGCTCTTTATGGCGTTGATGGCATTACATATACAAAACCTAGCAGGTTCAAAGAAGACAAGTAATAAATAAATGTTTTTGTTTCCCAGTACAATGCTATGAGGAACTGCCTTCCCTTTTATATTTCAAAAATAGTAATTGGCCCCAACACTCACAGTTACTAAGAACACCACCCCCTGGTCAAAGCTAAGATCCAAGAGTGCCTTTAGGGAAGGAAGCATTCTTTTAGGTGTTTGGCATCCTGGGACTTTAAACACCAAATGAACACTTTTAATTGGGTCCAGAAACAAACTGGCAATCAGGGTAGCTGCTTTAACGCAGGAGTTATAGGAGTTCTAAATCCACAAACTACATTTTGGACCAGTGAAGTTTCTGAGTCATCTTCAAGAGCAACTGTATGTAGAGCATGTTGCAATAATACAATCTGGACATAACCATGGCACGGCCAAGTGATCTCTGTTCAGTAGAATCCAAAATGATATCTCCAGGTTGGATGAATAAGAGAATGTGATTTGATATAAGCAAATGTAAAGTGATGCACAGATTTATTGTTGAGGTCTGAACTGGCAATGAAACCAGGAAGGAAAGGAATTGCAAACTGCCAATATCATAATGCCATTTATACAAATCTATGGTGGGACCTCACTTGGAACACTGTGTACAGTTCTGGTTGCTATACCTCAAAAGTAAAATTGTAGCTAGGAAGGCAGTGTTGCCTGTTGGAAAGTCCTGTAGGCCACACAGAGAGACATACTCATCTCTCAGGCCTGAGATCCCCCACCACTGCTTTAGATCTTAGGCACCTCCAATGACTAGCCCTTATTTTCTTTTCTTTCCTGAAAACATCTAACTGCAGCTAATCTTGTCCCAGATTGCCTGTATGGTTCAGCGAATGAACTTAAGGCACACTCAACTTTCAGAGTTCAAAACTGCTGACTGACTGTAATTTTGGAAGAACCTGAGGTAGATAAAGAACAATTCAGCAAGTATTGACTAGGACTGACCTGAAATTGATGCAAGCAAGCAAGCAAGCAAGCAAGCAAGCAGACAGACAGATAGCTGCTCCAAATGGCTCCCCACTCATTCTTGACATTTATTTCCAAGTGGACTATGTAGACTGATATGAGCCATTTTGAAAGTAAGCCAGCAACATGTTGTAGGAGGAAAAATGATTTAAATTATTAGAAAAACTGATACTGTGTAATTGAAAAGTTAAGTATGGGGAATACTGCACTCAAAAGTGCAGTAACATAGTATTATAATAAAAGAAGATGTTTTGAAACGGTTTTGCATATTAAGAAAAAATTGTGCCCTTTTGAAAAAGCAGGCTAAAAATCAGCATGGGAAAAGTAGTACTGTCCCTGAGAAAAACAATATTTATTTCAATTGGGACTGCATAGAAGGAGTGCTGCTGAGTGAATTAAGGCATTAGTGTCATCATTTACATGCTGAAAATAACAAAGACGTTTGTACATTAAAAGGACTCAATACACAAGAGATCCAAAAAGACTGGGCACCTTCAGGTGGGTGATAGATTTTGTGTTAACTTCAAAGACTTAGCAGCAGAAAGGTGTTTCATTTACTTTCATTGGTTTCTTGGGCCATCTACAAAAGCTGTTAAAACACACTTTTCTTCTTCTTTCACAATTCAGAATGGAAATGGAATTTTATGTAAGAGTTTTATAAATAGTAATTTGCATATTTATTAATTAAGCTGAACAATTATACAGTTTAGCCATCTATGGTAATTTATTCCAGTTGCATAGTGTTGAAAAATGTTCACACACCATATATTTCACATATTTTAAGATATATGACTAATTAGTAAACTGGCAGTGCTTACTATTTAAAATTACATCTGCATGGAATTATATTATGAAATGTGACTCTTGGTCGATATTATGTATAGCTTCATCAGATGTATGGATCCGTTTATATAATCCTTCTCAATTATGTCATAGAGGGTACTAATAAGTTACTGTACATAAGCAGATAAATTTTAAGGCCTTTATTCACATGCTTTTCATCTGCTTTCTTTCCATAGTGCATATTTCAATTTGTAGCCTCTTAAGTTAACTCCATCACAAAAAGTGGGTTTATCTTAGTATCTCATTAAAGTAGTAGGTGCAAGGACTTTATAAGAAAGACATTAATAAATTGAAAATGGAAATAAAGAAGACAGTCAATAACACTGTGCATAGATGCCAACTCACTGGGGCCACTCACAAATTTTGGTGCTAGGGCCATGCATGCGGCATGGCACCCACGGCCCCAGGCGCCCATGGTCCTGGAGCCTAGCTGACATTCCTGACACAGTGAAAGCTCAATGAGCCTCAAACCTGGAATAAAAAGCCAGAATGTGAGTGATGGGTGAACTAAAGGACACAACTTTATTTAACTTTCACAATGTAAATCTGCAGCAAAGGCATAACTACCTGTGCAGTAATTGGCTAAGACATTGGTCACCTTGCTGCCTTCTCCTTACCTGCATTTTGTGAGCAATGCTAAGCCTGACTAGGCTAATATTGCCTTAAGCATAAGCAGTAGATACCCCCAGTTCTGTCCGACAAGCCACCCTCTCGGATGAGTGGCGCTTGCAAATGCAGTTCATTGTGAACAAGCGTAAAGTAATGCATAGTGGGGGTGAGGAGGGCATCTTAATTTCATATATACCTTTATGGGGTCTGAACTGGTGGTGACTGACCAGAATGAGACCTTGGTATCATAGCTGATAGCTCAGTGAAGATGTTGACCCAGAGCATGGCAGCTGTGAAAAAGGCAAATTCCATCCTGGGATCATGAAGAAAGGAATTGAAAATAAAACTGAGATAAGGCCATTATATAAATTTAGAATGCGACTGCATTTGGAATGCTGTGTACATTTGTGGCTGCCTCACCACAGAAACAATACAATAGAGTTTGAAAAGGTTCAGATAAGGGCAACCAAAATGATCAAGGACATGGAACAGGTTGAAGGATTTGAGTCTTTTTAGTTTAGAGCAAAGGCAAAGAAGATTCGACATGATAGAACTTTATTAAATTATGCATGGCATGAAGAAAGTGGTTAGAGAAAGGTTTTCTCGCTCTCTGTATCTAGGATAGCAACCTAGGAATTATTAGATGTAAATTATGTTTCATCTGCTTACCCATTGTCATTAAGAATGGGGTTGCCTCTTGAGCTTGCCCAAGTAGTGCACTTATCAGTAGAAGACTTTCTTCATGCCCCCTTCTTTCAATCTGATTGATGTGCAATTATAAGATAGAGGACATTTTCAGTAGTGCCAACTTGTATGTGGAATTCTGTCTCCAGGGGAATTTGCCTTGCACTAGTGCTGATGTATGTGACATAATGTTGTGAAGCACCATTACAGCAAAATCACAAGCTGATGTGGAAATGTGGATAACTGTATTTAACACTGGGAAAAACTGAAACAGAGAGAGAACAAAATTGACAGATCCAGCCATCCCTTCTGGTACTCACTTCCTTCCCTTCTGTTTGGTTATAGTTTTTTAGCTACTAAAGCAGTACATGCTGCTGAAATTTAGGGATAGGAGGGAGAGGTGAAGGAAAACAGGCCAGATATTATAATCGCAGCACCTCCATACTCCCCCCCCCCCAACACTGTGAAGCCCAAATGCAGGATGCCATCTTCCTGGACTCCCTTTTCTCATTTTTTTTAATCATGAGATCCCGACAGCCATTTGGGTTGCTCTGATCTTGCACAATTTCACACTGTGGTCCCCCCCAAAAAAAAAGCCAGTGTGGTGTAGTGGTTAAGAGCGGTAGATTCATAATCTGGGGAACCGGGTTCGCGTCTCCGCTCCTCCACATGCAGCTGCTGGGTGACCTTGGGCTAGTCACACTTCTCTGAAGTCTCTCAACCCCACTCACCTCACAGAGTGTTTGTTGTGGGGGAGGAAGGGAAAGGAAAATGTTAGCCGCTTTGAGACTCCTTAGGGTAGTGATAAAGCGGGATAGCAAATCCAAAACTCTTCTTCTTCTCCTCCTCCTCTTTGAGGCATGGTGCCCCAAAACACACATTTTGAAGCACCATAGCAGATCTCAACACTGGAAAGGGGGTTTTTTTTTCCCCACAGGGGGGGAAATGCACCTTGAAATCGCATCTGGTCTCGACAACCAAAATGGCTGCTGTTCTCTCACGATAAAATATGCTGTTCTCTCACAATAAAATACCAAGAATTAACTTAGTTGGTCTTTAAGGTGCTACTGGAAGGAATTTTTTATTTTGACTATGGCAGACCAACACGGCTACCTATCTGTAACTGATAAAATATGGGATGTCCTGTTTTTTTCTGGGACACATGCAGGGTATGTACCTCTGGTTTCAAACTTCTAGTAGCCATGCTGCTGTTAGTTGTGCTTTCAACAAATCTGCCTAAAAGACTGGCTGGCACAAACAAGCTTTATGTATTCCAGGGATATAAGCACTCTCACAGTATTTCAACAGTAAATCGTTCATATTCCCACAAGGCCTGATGACAACCATCTTCACCTGTAACAGTTGCAAAGCATGCTGCCTTAGGGTTACAAAGCCTTGATGCGATGCAACCATGAATGAAGTGTATGAGCTCAAAAGCATCCAATATATTAAGTGAAGAAGGAAAAATATAAATAGAAACCACGTGAAATTGAAATAGGCAGCTTTTATTTTCTTCCCTTGCAGAAGAGGCCTGCTCAGGCCCAGGAAAAGGGAATTAGAAATATAATTCTACCAATAGGCTTCAGGCATAATTTCTTAATAGTGCAGTTTCATGCATGCTTACTCAGAAGCAAGCCCCACAGTTTTTCCTTAGGTTTCCTCCCAGGCAAATGCTCATAGTAGGACTGCTGCTTAAAAGCAGTATGTTGCAAATATTTTGGCCAAAAGGTATGTATATGAGTTGCTAACTATAATAACCATAGGGAGCAAGCAGGAGACTAGTGGCTCATCTGAAAGATGTGTTGGCACAAACAGATATTGTGCCAACACTTTTATTTCCATGAAAATGTAGGGACTAGCAGCTGCTATGCATAATACTCACATTTTCAGCAGATTTTATTCATGTCTGCCCTTGTCTGAACAATCACTGCAAGCATCATGAATAACAGCTTAATACTTAACAGAGGGGGGGCAGGGATGGTAACCTAGTAACCTTTGTGTAGTTGAAGGCTTAAAAATGAGGCTAAGTGGTTCTTTCATGGCAAGAGTGATTATAGTGTTGCAGCTTATTTCACTGTATTACATTTTACCCACATTTTTAAACAAAGTTGATGCATGGTTTTCAGAACCTAATTCACTAGTATAACTTACTGTACTAGTAAAGTTACAATATTACTCAACATAAAAATGGCTGAGGTTACCATGTGGATGGCTACTTTGATCTGCCTGTGTCATCCTCAACCACTAATAATAATACTTTCTGTGTATAAGATGCACCCTATTTTTTCGAACCCCAAAATAAGAAATCAGGCCAGACCCTGAACCCGAGCCCAGGCCACGCACACCAGAGCCTGAACCTGAACACCTGTACATTCATTATTCATGTACAGTGGTACCTCGGGATGCGAACGGGATCCGTTCCAGAGAACCGTTCTCATCCCGAACAGAACGTAAGATGCGACCGTGCGTCTGCATGTGTGCGGGTCTCGTTTCGCCACTTCCGCGCATGTGCATGATGTCATTTTGAGCGTCTGCGCATGCGCGAGCGGCGAAATCTGGAAGTAATGCACTCCGTTACTTCCGGGTCACTGCAGAGCGCAACCCGAAGGCGCTCAACCTGAAGCGTTATTTATCCTGAGGTATGACTGTATAAGATGACCCCTAATTTTTGACTAATTTTTTTTAGCAAAAAAATTGTCTTATACATGGAAAAATACGATATATTATTAATCAGACTAAATTATACTTGTTAAACAAACAATGCCAAAACCCAGTCCATCCAAAGTAGGATCTAATAGCCTCTTCTTCACCTGCCTCCTTCCTTTTCCTGCTTGACCTTTGATGCCCCTGTGGTAGGGGACAACCTAACTGGAAGTGTCTGATGTGTACCTTTCACATGAAGGGGTCAGTGTTGCTAGGGACAATGGAACTTGTTGGAGAAAAGCAAATACATTCTGAACTTCTAGCTATTGCATGTGCTGGTTTAAATCACACAAGGGCACTGTTTGTGTAGCAATATAGCCAGCATTTGTTTGTAAGCCTCTATGTTTATGTTAACCCCACCTCTAAAAAGCTGAGATTGTTTGTTCTTCTCTCCTGATAAGATATCTGCTATTTATTCTCTCTTATCTCCGCTCATACTGTAAATGGTTTCTGCATGAATAAAGGTTTTGAATTCCAGATACAGTGAGTGGTTATTTCGGTCTAATTTAACCCAAGCTGCAAGGTCTGCAGTGTTAACAGAACTTCCCATTGGTCCTACTCCTGATATTACATAGCCCCCTGCCCTCTGGCATCCATTTACTAACTGTGGACAGCTGAGTTGAGTAGGCTGCATGCATAGGCAGTTTGTATGGTAACTGGAATCCTGTGCAATCGTGGTTCCACCTTCCACAGTCTATGTATTAAGCTTCTCCAGCTCAAGATGCCCATGAACATTAGAGGGTGGGGCCAGGGAGCTTTGCAACCTCAAAGACAGGTCCAGCATAAGGGCCAAGATGCTAGACACAGATCTGCCATGGTTTGTTTAGCCAGGGTGTGGTGTGTTTGGAAGATTCCATGGTTCATTTTCTGACTTACGGTTGTTAGCTTATATACCATGGCCTGTTTTTAACGATAGTTTGGTCTTGTGCCTGAACCCATTGCCTTGTTTAATCATGGTTTATTTGGCCATGCCATCCCAGACAAGCTCCAGAGAGGCAAGAGCATCTGGAAAAGAAGCCGAGCTTTGGAGACAGATTGTGGTTTGTTGAATAAACTATGGTTTTAAAAAAACCATATCTTAACCATGACACAACCATTCTCTGGAATAAGTCGACCAGGAAACCAGCCTGGAAATTTTGAATGAGAAAAGTTGCCTTTCATTTTTGCTTCTTATGTTTCAGTGCTCACCCATAGCACATAAAGTAGGTGGCTGCAAAATGAGGTGATGATTTTTAATATAACCTTTCGAATTATGAGCAGTGTGTTCCTCTCAGACCTCTTGCTGTGCAGTCCAAAAATGATTTCAGTGGCACAGACAAAATGATTTACTGCCACCCAAATAATGAATTAAAGAACATAAGCAATGAAATAAATGTGTTGAGGTATAACAGTAGGTCGTCTTTACTTAAGAGTTGTATTTATGAGGGAAGGAACCATAAGTAAAGCAAATAGGTGATTATACAGAATAATCACATCATAAATTGAATATAATCTGTTTTTTATAAGACAGATTTTGGGTCTCTTCTACAGAATCCATCTTATTTAGAAAAGTTTATGGTTTTATTACTTCCTAAGGTAAAAAGTGATACATTTTTAATGTTGGAAAGACCATGAGATGAATAGATTTTCATTAGAATATATTTCTAACTGTGATTAGGGATCTCCAAGGAAATTTCCTCACAGGCTCAGAACACTAACTCTTGATCACATGTATGCAAATAAACTTGAAGAAAGGAGTCTTTGCTCTCATCTAAATAATTCACCTTCAGCTGGAAAGAATAATGGAAGCTGCTAAGGAAGTGCATAAAATTAAATGCAGAGTTTGCTACCATATTTCAGCCACTGAGCATGAACGATTCATCCCTACCATGCAGTATACAAAAGTAGTTGTAGAGAATAGTAGGGATGCTAGATTTCATTTGCAAGGAGACAAGTTGTCTCGTAAAACCCAGCCATGCTTAAGGACAAGGACATGGGGAGACATGAGGAGCGTTCAGGCAAAAATGGTGTCACCTAATTTATGGGCAATACAAGTTACTTGAGACAGACCTTGCTGGTTTTCTCATATATGTATATTTAAAAAGGATTGGGGAATGAAAATAAAGCAGTATTGCTGAAAACCTTTATCTGAAGCCTTCAATAAGAAGGGATTGGTATCTTGGTTTCATGAATTAGAATTTGTCTGTGTGTCAATTTTTATCTTGTTTAATAAAATGTGTATTTTGCAGAGCAATTCTTATTTTTTGTGAATTAGAAAAGTGTGGGGGAAGCCATAGATCACTGAATTTTTAGAACAGAAAACTGATATTTGGCAGTCATCAATAAATCCTATGTATGTTGCAATGGAAATACTTTCATTTTATTTGAGAAGGACAAAACTTTCTTCTGTAATATAAATTAGATTGATGATCAACAGTGATCTGTGTTAACTTTTAATAGGTATGGGCAATGTCCTTCCAAATTGCTTTGTTTCTCCATTTGTTTCCATTATATTACAAAAGCTTTGGTTTTGTCGCAGACATTTGCTTCCCTCCCCCTCCATTCCCATTTATTTTTGTTACCATTTATTTCAATGTGAAAGTCAGCTGTTCTGCTGGTGCCTTTATATTCGGTGTTTTTCATACTATTGACACATATTTTCAGGCATCCTACTTCCTATCCCCCCCAAAAAAAAACCCCCAAGGGATCAAACCTGCAAAATTTCAGAGAGGGGGAATCCCAACCTATAAGCAATTAAAATGGCACACTATCTGGGTACCAGGCTTAAGATGGCAGATTTTACAAGAAAATGGGCACAAATAGGCAGACATGGGGAGCAGACTTGACAAAGCAGAGGATAGAGGCAGATTTAGGGGAGTGCAACTGGTTCAGTCGTACTGGGTGTGGAGCCATGCGGGCAATGCTGGAGTTGTTGCAGTAGAATGGGAGGCAAGAGGTGGGGAGTGCTGAATATTGGCATTGCACAGGCACTGCACAGACGCACATAAGCAGAAGACAGCATGATAGTAAAGCAGAGGTTCTTACAATGGCACAGAAGCTAATAGAGAGGCAGGCCTAGAAAGCAAGCTAAAAAAGCATAGTCTGCAGGTGGATGAGAGCAAAGGCACTGTGAGAGAATGCTTCTCAGATCATCATAACTATACACAGAGGAAAGATAAATATGTGTGTAGGGTGGTAGTGGATGCAAGCACTTCCCTTTCAATTTCCAGAAGTAACTTATCCCCGCAGCAGAAGGATAACAAGAACTTTCACGCCAGACTATTTCAGCCAGGCAGCATTGCCGTCACACACACTTCTTGGAGTACCTTGGGATCAATGTGACAAGTTGCATTGCTCCAAAGCCACTCTAGGAAGCTCAGCTAGCAGGAAGCAACCAATCCACTTACTGGAATGGTATGGAAGCAATACATTGTGACATTTCATTGAGCAACTCTAGGAAGTGCAGGAAGTGAGATGAGACAAAGAGGGCCCCTTACCACTGTGAGCAACATGGGACCCTTTTTAAAATGAAAGAAAAACACCCCTGCCTTGTCACATGGTTAAGGGAAGGGCATCTCCCTCCACTCTCTAACTATTTAACAGAGAATTATCCCATGCCATATAGTCTTCTGTTTGATTAAACACACACTTAAAATGTTGACCCAACCCACATTGTGGGTTGTCGTTGTTTACCATACAATGCAATAAACATCCCCTATATACCTATCATTATCATCATCAGTATACAAGATCACCGGGTGGTTCACAACATAAAAATACAAAATGAGAACACAAAATAAATAATAAATACATAATAAGACAAGGGCAAAAACAAACCAAAAATCCCCTCCCACGAAAACATTTAAAAGGCCATGGAATTTTCAGTCAGCCAAAGGCCTGGTTTTTGCCTGCTGCTTAAAGATATGTAATTATGGAGTATAGATAATTAAAAAATAAATAATTTCACAGAGCAATCAGGTGTTTTCGTCAATACTAAACTGAAAACTACTGCCTGGCCACAACTTTTGCCTTTCTCTGGCAAAATGTGTATTTTATTTTCTCATTTTCTCATCACCTCAAAACAATTTTTAATATTCGTTTATCTTCTCTGAAAGATACCTAGTATGTCTTTATCTTTAAAACATGATGTTATAATGCAGGAGTATTATAATGCATTGTGTTAAACCACATGTTGTTGATGCAGATTTCCTGCCAGATCAATCACCTTTCTACTTTCATATACATTTTTGCCTCTGGCCACAAGTAATTGAAACCAGTGTCTATCTTTGTTTAATTTTCATTGAATGATAAAACATCCGTGTCACTCAATACTTTGCATATTTACTTGGAAGTAAGTCTGCTGAGTTTAATGAAGCTGGCTGCCATGTAAGAGTGCATAGGATTTACAGTGATTTGATTTGATTTATTATATTTCTATTCCGCTTTTCAGTCAAATGCTGCTTATGAACAATAAATAACAATAACGTAACAATAGCATAATAGAATATCACAAATACAACATAAATCACATAGAATAATTAGCAAATCATCAGTGAAACACTTAAACAGTCTATAAAACATTATTAATAAAACAATTGCATACATGTTGTCCCCCCACCCCCCTACGGAGGACCTACTGTGTTCACTCGGACTTAATTCAAAGTGCCTCTCCCCCTATGGGTGCCATGGGTAAACTTACTCAGGTTTCCATGTTCCAGTAGGTTCTGCATTCCAGTATGCACTCGGCAAAAATGTCATGTATGTTTACAAAACAGCTTCCTTAACTTGAAGCACAAAAAGACAATAACTTTCCTGTAGATAAACCAAGCAGGTCATGCTTTCCACTTACACCAACATTCAAAGGAGAGTCCACTACTTTCTAAGACAGACTGCTCCACTGTTAAACAGCTTATACAGTGGTACCTGGGGTTACATACACTTCAGGTTACATACGCTTCAGGTTACAGACTCTGCTAACCCAGAAAGAGTACCTCGGGTTAAGAACTCTCCTTCAGGATGAGAACAGAAATTGTGCTCCAACGGCGTGGCAGCAGCAGGAGGCCCCATTAGCTAAAGTAGTGCTTCAGGTTAAGAACAGTTTCAGGTTAAGAACAGACCTCTGGAACGAATTAAATACTTAACCCGAGGTACCACTGTACCACCAGAAAGTACGTCCTAATTTTTAGTCCCTTTTCTTGTAGTTTGAACCCATTGGTTCAGGACTTTCCCTGTGGAGCAACAGTAAACAAACATGCTCTACCAGCAGTGTGACAGCCCTTCAAATATTTCAAAACGGCTATTGTATTGCCTTTTAATCATCTTTTCTCCAGGCTAAACAAACTCAACTACTTCAACCTTTCTGCACAGAACTTGGTCTTCAGACCTGTCACCAACTTTGTTTCCCTCAAAAGTGAACTCGGTTCTCATTTTATATCCAATATCTTGACTACAGTTTCAGAGCAATACCAATTATATTATTAGTTTTATCTGAAATTAAACCGTGTTGCCCAAATACCAATACTTGCTGGCATAATCATAATGCGAAATTTTAGGACACATAATACAAACAGTAATCATTGATAGTGAAATATAGTCATGATAACTGGCAAAAACTGCATAACCTATTTTAGAACAAATCTAGCAATAGATTAACTGAACAAATATTTGTTTATCTAAAAGCCTGTGAATTGCCCTATTTCCATTAAAATTAATTGCAGTTAATTAATACAGTGGTACCTTGAGTTAAGAACTTAATTTGTTCCGGAGGTCCATTCTTAACCTGAAACTGTTCTTAACCTGAAGCACTACTTTAGCTAATGGAGCCTCTGGTTGCTGCTGCGCCGTCACCGTGCAATTTCTGTTCTCATCCTGAAGCAAAGTTCTTAACCAGAGGTACTATTTCTGGGTTAGCGGACTCTGTAACCTGAAGCATCTGTAACCCGAGGTATCACTGTACTTGGATCTACGTAGTTTAGGAGGGAATGGATAAGAAACTCTTCAGGGTGTGGGTGAGGTGATGGGAGATCTGTAATGAGATCCCCCACATCTTTTAATTGCAGGGGAGCATGCATTTTCTCAGCCCGTTCCAGGCTGCTAATGACCCCGTGGAACAAGGCATCTACACGTATGTATTTTTTGCCCTGTGGGGCATCTAGCAGCTCCAGAAGTGATTTGGAAATCATCATGTAAGGAAAGCATTAACCATTCCAGTCCTGCAGTCCCAGTGTGAATTTGAGCCTCATTGTTAACCTATTATAAATCTGTCTCCATGACATCTATGTTGGTTCTTGGGCAGGCACATATTTGCCATATGAACATTGGGCTAAATAATAATACAGTATACTTTCCTGATGATGGAAATTGAATTATTATTATTATTATTATTATTATTATTATTATTATTATTCCACCCATTTTACTGGGTTGCCCCAACTTCTAACAAATTATAAAACCACAGCAACACATCACACATTGAAAACTTCCCTATGCAGGGCTGCCTTCAGATGTCTTCTAAAAGTCAGGTAGTTATTTCCTTGGCGAGGGTGTTCTGCCCCCTGCCTGGTTTACTGCAATATGTTCCCTGTAACCTCATTTCTTGCAATGAGGGACATATATTGTGGATCATTCTGTCAAAAAATAACAGTACAAATGTACTAGTGACCAACACTAGGAGAACAAGGAGCCTGATCCTCTGCCACACAGTTAACCACATATGACAGAGTTCTTCAAGTAGTTTTATGACCACCACATTTTTTTTAATAAAAAAGCTATAAAAGATTTATTGTATATTACTTACCCTTTTGATGCAAACATATTACTAGGGCAGGATCCCCAGAACTGAAATTTTAAAACTGGGTTCTAATATTCTGCATAGCACAAAGTATAAAGCCTATGTAATTAGTACTTCCATTTATGTGAAAATTTTGATCACCTGAATGTTCTGGATGTCATCCAATATATAAAGAAAAATGAAGTGATCCAGTAATGCCTCTAGGCTCCCATCCATCATGATCCATAGTAGTCTCATTGCAGCCAGTATTGGGATCTCCATTTTGTTACACAGCATTCACATTCACATGAAGATAGGGGCCACATTCAGTAAAAGGCTTTTTGGGAATTTCCTTTCTAGTTAGCAGCAGAGAAGTCCAGTACACTGGTCATGTGAAATCTTTTTAATATTATAAAGGCCCTTGATAAACTGTGACCCTTCTCTTGGCTGTGGTGACTTGGGGGGGGGGGGTTTGAAGGTTTCCTATGCTTAAAGAGCAGTTTGCAAACCAAAGTCTCATGATTATCCTCTCCCCCAAATTCCTATGCTACATAGCAAATCCAGTTTTTAGCTTTGCCCATCTGTTGTTTCACTGCCACACCGTTATTCTCCAAATATTGGAGATGAAAACAAGTCTTACATATGAGGTAGTTACTCGTACAGCTCAATCTCATTTGTGTTTACTCAGAAATAAATCCCACTTCATTTAACGCAGGTGACCTCTAGGTAAGTGTGCACAGCCCAAATCGTTATGCTGTGTTGTTGTAGTCGACCTGTGTAATCTTTTACTTTTATGAGGTAACCGGAATCTTTACTCAGTTAATATTCAGGGAGGGGGGATATCAAAGGTAGTCAGGTGACAGCTTAATGTAGAATATCTCTTTACTGCATTTTTTAAAAATGTTTTGTTCTGTAGACTTAAGTTCAACTAAAAATATGTCTAGATATAATAATAAAATATAATTCATGCATGTGTGTGTGTGCAGTCGCTCTGCACACTTTCCCCCTTAACCCAGGGGTTGTCAACCTGGTCGCTACCGCCCAGTAATGGGCGTTTCAGGATTCCATGTGGGTGGTCGGTGGTAGGGGGTTCTACGACACAAGCTGAATCCTCCTTCCATTGAGCACTGGTGGGTGGTAAGGAAAGTTTACCATCAAGAAAGTTGCATTAGTGGGCAGTGGGTATAAAAAGGTTGACTACCCCTTCCTTAACCTGTGTTTTATCTTGTGAGCCACATTGTATAAAACAAGGCTGTGTTTCCACCTTCAGTATAATAGGGTTGATACCTTTCCCCCTTTTGACCAAAGTGGATGGATTTTACATGTACTGGTACTTCTCCAGATTTGCTTGCCAATTTGAAAAAAAAAATAGGTCAAGGGATAATCCCTTATGCAGGGAAGTGGGTTATCTATTTCTTCTTTTAAAATAAGAGCTGGTGAAGGTGTGTACATTTCTGCTTGTACATTTTAAAAAATATGTTGCAGCTTCATATTGGCCTATTTTCTAGTGGTTTCTTTGTGCCCTCCAATAGGCTTTGCAGCTCTTTGATAGGCCTTGCAATGTGAAACTTTCCAGAATGCTGCCTGCAGAGTTCTGAAGAACTCTTTTTGTTGTTCCTGTTAAAGCAGAACAGTGTAGGATTCTTTAAAAAGTTAGATGAAACTTCTAATTTCAACTTTAAAAAACCTTCCAGTGCTGTGCTACAACAACAAAACAACAAAAATCAGGAGCTCTTTGGTGCTCCACAGGGAACATTTTCAACAGTGTCACTTCTTGCAAAGCCCATGATTCTAAACATGATTCTAAACAGAGATACTGCATGGGAAATCATAGAGCTATATATGCTCAGAAACTATGCTTTTGTAGAGATGTACAATCTAATTTAGGGGGCAGTTAATGACATTGCATTTAAACTAGGGAGTGTGCTCATTCAGTATTATAAACTTTCCGTTCTGTGCAGTCACTCAAGTTCTTTGTGCAACTACACTCTGCTTGCATCAACAACAAAGGCTACAAAGGTATGTCCTTGTACCACTTAAATATGTTGACGTTAAGGAGGGTGTTGGAAAGGCAGCGGTGCTTTTTTCATGTGGAACACACGGTATCTAAATATAGGCAAATAATAAATCTGTATCATTAATCATTAATGGGTTAGTAACAAAATACAGGCTCAGCATAATCCCTTTGGACATTGACAAGTGCATGCTGCCACCTTAAATAATGGCATAAAAAGGCTGCACAGCTACCCAATATAGATTTACCATAGCAAATGAGTTTGTGTTACTGTATATATTTTGTTGTACATCCCTCTATTATCAATAACATTCTTTATGCCTCATAAAGGGCAGCCCAAGCAGGAAAAGAATAATTGCCATTCTGCATGGAGTCGGTTTATTGATGAGGTGGACAGAAGTAATATTTTTAGCCTGCTGGCTGTCCATCTGTAAGCAGTTTCCTGGAGCTGCCACTTCTCCTTTCTCAGGAAACTGTTATGGCTTTGTCTACCCAAGGAAAATAATGAGACCCATCTATCAAATGGCAAGCAAACAATAAACTCTATACCTTCCAATTAATTTGTTTTTTCACCTCTGTTTACCAATGTGCATGCAGTTAACTATCCATCATATTATAAGCATTTAAAGAAGTACATTTTTCAAAGGCTGAATCCATTAACCCCTTTGCTAGCAAATATATCTGAATGCCCTCCAGCTAAAGAGGGTATTTTACAAAATCAGTCATTTTAGAGAGGCAGCAACTTAACCATATAAAGTGCCTAGTGAAGCATACTGAAATGGTCTCAATCAAAGCCATGGGGTGGCCAGGTCTTTATTTTCAGTGAACGTTGGTTTTAAAATGCAACGCGTGCTAGATGAGTAAATAATACCTACTTCCTATTTTTCTCTTGTACAGTGGCACCTTTGGATGATGCTAATACTAGCAATGGGGGCATTTGGGGGGTTGGTACACACAGATCTACTGGTACACACAGATCTAGAGAAATGAATCGTACAGTTTCTCAGTTGAAAATGTTTTTCCTCCCTTTAGATTCAAAGTGCCTTTTCAGTTTACTTTTGCTACCACCTCTTTAAGTCCTTAATAGACTTCACATGCCAGCAATAAGTTCTTGGAAGGTAGTGTACAAGCCACCTGTGCAACATTGCAAAAGGCAGCATCATGTTGCGGGCAGCTGGTGCAAGTGTTTGATTGTGGCCTGGTAAAATGCTTGATTTACTCTTCATTCCTAAGATACTCATGCCAACAAATAAGTGCTTAGCCTAAGTAGCAGCTGCTACACCTCCACAAGGTCAAAATTTATGACTTGCACCTTGAAAAATACAAATAAACAGCTAAAAATTTCCTTGGTGGCCTTGAACACTGATGAACATTTCTCACATAGAAAACCCCAATGGTCCCCACACACCCATCTTCTCTGTCTGTTGCAGATTGCAAGCCCTCCTATTCTGCATCCACTATAGAGCATTGTACACCAAACAAATATTGACATAGTAGCAGAAGCTGAAATATACATGATATCTGTTCTACCTAAATGGGTCTGCTTAGATTTTGTCATTATTAGATTTGGGGGGGCATTATGAAATAAGCCAATCAACAGAGGTACTGTTGAACATAATTGCTTGGATCAGAAAACTTATTGTAGGTACACCATGGTATTGTAGCTACACCATGTCCCCTACAAAATATATAGTGAATTATTTTTATTTACATATTCCATATATAGTAAAAGATTTGCCATGCCATTGGGATAAGGGAGGAGCTGCTATTTGCCAGACAGTGGTATGAACAATGGCAGATGCAGCTTATCACAGTATTCAGCAGTAACAAAGGATAGGAGGACTTATAACATCTAACAATATTTGGAATTTACAATCTTAGGGTAAAACCATGTATGAGAGTGAGTGTTGTCCAGGCATGAGTAGAACAGACTTCTGCCCACACAATGGAACTGCGTCTTTATCTCCTCCTTCCTGTAGCTCTCACCCCCAAAATTTGTTCCGGGGATCAGAGCATTGGATTGTGCCCTTGGTTCAATTTTCATTGTGCCTAAGACCTAAGATTGGAAATGTTTTCTCTTGAGGTGCAGTGGTAAATCTGAAGTACACAATGTTATGGTGATAGCCCCTATAAGCCATGTCCTCAAGGTGAGACAAGCCCACAAAGAGATTTCAGGCGACTGTGTTGATGCAATATGTGAAATACATACCAAAGAAAAACCTGACATACTATAATGCCTCAGTGCAATTCTGCACATAGCTTCCTGGAAGTAAGCTTCACTGTGCTCACCGGTACTTACTTCTGAATGCCATCAAAGGAAAACTATCTAGCCTTTGCTTCCTCTGTGCTAATATGTCAGAAATAGCCTTGAAAGCCTCATTATCACCTTATTCACTTGCTGGAGCAAGGAAGCTCTATCACATGGGTAGGCAAACTAAGGCCCGGGGGACAGATCTGGCCCAATCACCTTCTAAATCTGGCCCATGGACGGTCCCAGATTCAGTGTGTTTTTACATGAGTAGAATGTGTCCTTTTATTTAAAATGCATCTCTGGGTTATTTGTGGGGCCTGCCTGGTGTTTTTACATGAATAGAATGTGTGCTTTTGTTTAAAATGCATCTCTGGGTTATTTGTGGGGGATAGGAATTCATTCCCCCCCCCAAATATAGTCTGGCCCCCCACAAGGTCTGAGGGACAGTGGACCGGCCCCCTGCTGAAAACGTTTGCTGACCACTGCTCTATCGGTTACCAAGTACTCTCTGGCAGATGATGTCATCACTCCTGCTCTGAAGAAAATTGTGAAGCTGTATTCTCTAAATATCTAAATGATATTCTTCCCACATGTGATGAATGAGAAAGATTGATATTTCACATGCCAGACAACCATACAAAGCTGTAATATTTAAGTAGCACATATATGCACCCAGCTGAAAAGCACAGTTCATTTCCCTCATATAGCCAAATCTTGGCATAGATGTTATTGTTGTAAAGAGAGTATTGCATATTTGGTTGTTGCTTTATTTTTGTAAGAGTTTGCAATGGTTTGAAAACTATTATGTTACTGATTTTGTTGTTGTTGACAGAAATACACTTGCAGAAAAAGTCAGATAGAGGTCAGCTCAGTGTAAGTTAGTTAATTAATGGGGCAGATGTATGACCTGGGAAGACACCCAGATCCATCTTTTTTAAAAAATGAAACTGTCCAATATTGGCTTCTCTGAACAATTTCCCCTCTATTGCTATGCCACTGCAAGTGTAACTAATGGTGTTCAAGCCCTTTGACAATAATCAGCAGTAAAAATATTCTGTCTTTATTTGCACGTTATGTGCATGTGTGCTTTCTCTTTATTTAAATATGCATTATAAACAATAGCTTCCGCTTGTCAAAATTCACATTACTGGATTCTAATCATTTAATGTATGTGTGAGGCGTAAGTAGTTTAATCCTGCTGCCTTTGTTGGTGGGCACACATTTTCTGTTGCTGCCATGTCTGGAATTACAAAGGTTAATATGGATTACCCATAATGGGAGCAGCAGTTCACACAAACATTGGGACAGTTTTTGGGTGGGCAGCAGGGTGGGTGGGTGAGAAAAGAGCTCTGAAACGAATTCTCCAAACTGTTACAGATAGGTAGCCGTGTTGGTCTGCCATAGTCAAAATAAAAAAATTTCTTCCAGTAGCACCTTAAAGACCAACTAAGTTAGTTCTTGGTATGAGCTTTCGTGTGCATGCACACTTCTTCAGATACCAAACTGTGTGAAGGGAAACAAAATGGCAAAAGAGATTCAATGTAACTTCTTTTGTTCCAGATTGATTAACAGTATCAGCTATTAGCCCTAGAGGAATACTTAGAAGGCAAGAATAAGATTTCATAAGAAAACACTACAAACCCCGCAGTACTCATATTACGTTTAAAGGAATATAATCCGTTGTGATCAACTGCAGATTTTTTTTCTTAAAAAGCTCAAATGCTGGGAAGTATTTTGTGAGGAAAAAAATGCAGTGTGAGTGTCTTCTGCTATTAAATAAATAATTAAATAAATGGCACAGGAAATCAGTGAAGAATGAGCTCTGTTCAAGAACAAACCTTCCAGGCAGCTGACGTAGATTGAATCCATGTTATGCTAATAACTACCGATTGATGTAGGGTCATTTTTGAATGAGACACACATTTAACCCTACAACACAAGAATAAATCTCAGTTAATGCTCAGTACAGATGGATCACACATTTGTTGGATTGCTGTAGGCACTTCCCATGCTAGTTTATCTATTTTTCTCTCACAGGCCCTATATTGGCCATGATTATTGTTCTTCTGAGTTGTGTAGACCCTGCCTAATATTTTGGCAATATTTAGGTGCTTCAGTGGTTGTGGAGCTGGGGTAATGCAGATCTACTGGGTGGTATTAAAATGCTATTAAAAGTGGACAGATCTCTGAAACAGATTTTGGACAAACCTCCAGGTGTCTGCCTGTTGTTCTTGCCACTTAGACTATCCTCCTTCCAGTGATTATATTTTTGCCTGTTTTGACTACTTGATTGTGATGAATAGGTTTATCTGACCCTTTCACAATGAGAAAAGGCTGCAGTTTTGTATGCCAGCTTTCAGTCAGCATTGGATTGCAGTGGAAAAGCTGAAGGTTCTCTTTTCAATAAATAAGTCAGATGGAACCATTTGCCACTAGCAGCGAGCAGACCAAATCTAGACTGATTTCAATATTTGACAGAAAACTGGTAAAGAAGCCACTCATCTCTTACAAAGTTACACATCTTCAGCAGCTTTCCAGTTGAATCACCTGGTGGATTTTACCTTTAAGTACTACAGTAACATAAAAATTGGCCACCATAGACCACCTACCCACCCTGAACCTATTAGCCTGAAATCTGGCATGTTTTATCTACTTTTTGAAATTTGCATGCAGGGTAATTCCATCAGTTTATGTAGAAATGTGCTGGTGTTGGTAGCAGCTAAAACCATGCTTTTGATTTCCCAGTACTGCACTGCTCAGATCCAAAGTTGAACTGGGTAGTCCATTGGGATTCAGGTGGTCTGTTTTTCAAAGTGCAAAACTGGGTATTAAACCAATTTGTTTGATCAGTTGAACCCTAGTATAAAGTTTTGTGTGAAATATGCATGTATAAACAGATAGATAGAACTTAGCTTTTCAGAGATCAGCTTAATATGTGTTGGCATATGTGAGGGTGAGGATGTGTGTGTTAGGGTAAGAAGCTTGAAAATAGTAGCTGTGTGTAAGAACAGCCTTGGGTGAAAGGGGTCTGTCTCAAACATTTGTGAGGTCAAACTCTTGATCTTCACAGCTGGCTTTAAGGAATCATTGTAATAGCTTCCCTTCAGCCAATTAACCTAAGTCCAGGAAGAATCCCCTTTCTTCATTGCCAAGTAATCTACCTTTAGTACTGCCTGCTGGCTGGTGACTGTGGAAGGATTTTTGAAAAGCTCCTTCCAGGTTTAAAGGATTGGATTCTCTGTTACTGTAGATAATACTTAACACATATAAGAAGATAATGTTTGTAAACATCAAGGCCTGTGCTGCCTGATAAATAATTCTACTGAAATAGTAAAGGACTGTTCAAGGATTGCTGTAAATGTCAGCATCTTTCCTCTCATGACATTCCTCAAATTGACTTTTGTTCATAGGAGAAATCACAAATGCCACTATATTTAAAGATGGTATGAACCATTTTAATAATAATAATTTAAAATTCATTCCATCAGAAAAAAATAAACAGAATTTTGTAAGTAAGCAAGCAAGCAATCAAACAAACAAAGTATATAGGAAGTAGATCATTTCATTCACATAAAAGTCAAGGTCATATGTTTCAAAACACACTCACTGTTAAACCTGCAAAGTTTACAGCCCTTGTAGCTTTGTGTTGGTGGTCAAACTGAAACTATAAACTAAATATGAAAAATACACAGTTGTCCAGGTCATTTCACTTTCCAGGATTTAGAGAAAGTATAATGGAAGCAATAAACGCAAGCTCTTATTCTTTCTAAATCATGGTTTTTATAGCCTGCCAACATTTGGCCACTTACAGAGTAAGTTTATTTCGGGTGATGTCTACAGCCTTTGCTTCTGTCACATTCCTATCTCAATAAATACATCCATTCTTAAATTAATATATGGCTCCCCTTAAACTTTTTGTAACACTATATCCATCAAATAGATTGAATAAGTAAGTTAAATGACAAAAACTCTTAGTGTTTTTGGTTTTCTTTTTGGTCTAGGTACAAACATAATTTTCTGCAGCCTTAGATTACATTCATGCAACCCTTTAAACATATTTCCTGACTCTACTTCTCTGGGCAGTGAAGCTTTGCTATCTTTGCAAGGCACAATGAGTTAAAAGGTCATGTGAATGCGCCTGTTGAGCATAATTGTGTGTGTGCAAGTGTATGTAGTTTTTAATAGCACAAAATCTGCCAAAATCAATTCATTCTAAATTTGGGGGTGATAAAGCCTATTGTTTAGAGGAAACATTCAAGACACATCATCAGACACCAGATGGTAGCACAGCCTGCTGTCAGTTTCAAAATTCCTAGCCAGCGCTTGACACAAAGTAGCATGGTGAGATTAGCATGCCTTATTCATTGGGTAGGAATACTGACAACTTTTTTTTAAAAGTAGTTTTTAAATGCTGTTTTAATTTAAAATGCAAATTAATTTCGTCGTCCCCCAAATTGTAAAATAAAGTTTTTCCAACATCAACACCTTTTGAAAAGTTGCAAATTTAGTTGTTAACAGATAGAGCTTAAACTTGGACGCATCATACGGATATGCAAAACGTTCACTTTCATAGATTTATTTCCAGTTACCCACATGCGGAAGGAGCAACTATAGCAATTAAACTCTGCCAACGTTTAAATCTGTGTGCATATCTGAATCATTATTGTACATACATGCTTTGTGGGGAATTCTTTGTACAACTGGACGTGGTTAATATTTCAGCATGTCCAGTTGAGAAAGAAACAAGCACAGAAAATTGTACTATTGCATGAGAACTTGTTCATCCAGTTATCATACTGGCAGAGCCAAACCAGCCCTCCTGCCTGTGCATTCACACAACTCTGACCTCCCCCAACATCTCCCCCTCACAGTAAGTTGTAGTACTTTTGATTATAGGAGGCTACTGCAGCAGCTCCCCCTCAATCAGCAAGCCACTCCTGGTAGCTACCAGGACCTTCAGTGATTAATGCTTCAGGATTTGAAGTGGAATTGAAACATGTCCTCTCTGAAGCCCACAGGCGGATGCAAAGGGTTGCATGTTACTTAAGAAGTTTGGATAACACTGCTTCCCTCAAATTACTATTGTAAATTCTGGTTATTTGTGGTTTAAACATTTAGCTTAGTATAATACGGCATGTTGTTGTTGTTTAGTCGTTCAGTCATGTCCAACTCTTCGTGACCCCTTGGACCAGAGCACGCCAGGCACTCCTGTCTTCCACTGCCTCCCGCAGTTTGGTCAAACTCATGTTGGTAGCTTCAAGAACACTGTCCAACCATCTCGTCCTCTGTCGTCCCCATCTCCTTGTGCCCTCAATCTTTCCCAAAATCAGGGTCTTTTCCAGGGAGTCTTATATTCTCATGAAGTGGCCAAAGTATTGGAGCCTCAGCTTCAGGATCTGTCCTTCCAGTGAGCACTCAGGGCTGATTTCCTTCGGAATGGAGAGGTTTGATCTTCTTGTAGTCCGTGGGACTCTCAAGAGTCTCCTCCAGCACCATAATTCAAAAGCATCAATTCTTTGGCAATCAGCCTTCTTTATGGTCCAGCTCTCACTTCCATACATCACTACTGGGAAAACCATAGCTTTTACTATACGGACCTTTGTCGGCAAGGTGATGGCAGCATAATACATTTCAAATCCAGACCAAGAATATGGCATTGTATTATCATTAGCATTGTAAAACAACTTACTTTAAGAAGATGCTTTTCATTAAATTAAATTGGTTCATTAATGTAAACTAATTCATTGGAATTCAATTTTGCAATGGCAATTTTGCTAGTGTGTTTTTGTATAAACTTCTATGGGACCAGAAAAACAGCAGATTTTGTAGCAAAAAGTTAGTCATCTCTAGAAATACTATTATTATTTAATAGTATTATTTAATAGTATAATTTTGCAATAATGAAAGGAAAGTGAGCCAATATATATTTTTTCTAGAATATCATGTAGGCCAAATGGTAGAAATGCATGTTTCTGTATACAAGAGAGATCTAAATTAATCCTGGAAGGTAGCTGTGTATCTGTGTGTGTTTAACTCTGTTGCTTGTTAAAATGTCATATGTTTTCCTTGGGCAAAGAAAGAAAAATGGCTTCTAGGGATAAATATATTAGCAACCTTGAAGTAATTGTGTGCATGGACAAGTTAAATGGCTCATCTGAGTTTGTTTTAAAAAGGAAACAATATATTAAAGTAATATGGAGGTGGCAAGTAACAGGATTGCAAAAGTGTATTTATTTTATTTATTTTTTTGCTTTGAGATGGCATAGACTGTATGAAAGAAAGAAAAAAGTACTCTCAACCCTTTCCCATCTTGGCTTAGAAGATCAATGGATGGGCCCAGTTAGTGGTGCAGAGGCTTCCATGTGGCAGGGAATTGTGTTGTCCGCCTTGAAGGGGAGAGTGGTACATCTTCTCAAGAAGACCTCCCTAACACTCAGAAGTGTGTGACAACTACTGTCCACACTCTGGAATTGTACTGCTGATCCTGCCAGAGGTTGCATAAACGCACCCAAACATCCAAACACTAAGTATGAACATCTGTAAAAGGAACTCGAAATGCACAGATCCTCTACAGCAGGGGTAGTCAACATGATGCCTTTTGATAGACTACAACTCTCATCACCCCTGACCATTAGCCATGCTGACTGCAGCTGGTGGGACTTGTGATCCAACATCTGGAGGGCAGGATGTTGCTTTCCCTGCTTTACAGGACCTGAAATCCTGCACAGTCTCATTTGACATTTTGAACTACAAACAACTTCTAGAGGAAATAGCACTAAGTTTGTATTCCAGCAGAGCATTATGAACTGCACAGATTCATACACCAAACTAGGTAATTGCAGTTTCTGGTGTCGTCATTGTCTACAAGTTAAGGACTGAGGTACTAATGTTTCAACAATCAAGATATTCTCATACATTCTGTGAAAATGTTGTAAACCAGTCTTTTCTTAGCAGTGCTACATAGAGTTATATCGTGCTATTTCAAACTTGCAGATTGTAGCATTTTACAGGGATATCACATTTACGTCTAAGTGCTCTCTCTCTCTTTGAAGGAGTTTATCAGTAATATTGTAAACAGCTCTCTGGGGACTTCATTTTTATTTTCCTCCTTTGGAAAATAATAGGAAGCGATCATCTTTTTCCACCAAGCGGCACTGTATTAAGCATCAAGTTCAGCAGTCCCCTTGGGGAACTGTTGAATGAGTTGCCTTTATGGCTGGTTTAGAGATTGAACAACCAGTTGCCAAAATTAGTGTGTCTATATATTGGCATGTGGTTACACGTAGTTATGGTAAAATGCATTTCATATGTCTAAGGCTCCTTGGATGCAATTGCTTTCATGGGATAGTTTATGGACCCAGCAGCAAGGTCATTTAAAAAGAATCAGCAGCACTTAGTGCTGAATGCCAAAAGAAAATAAAACTTTGAATACACCAAGCATTTATCTAATGAAGTAAATAAGCGTGTTTGCATGAATAAGTTATTGCTCTGTCTCCTTGTTAATCTGTTTGACAGCAGGAAACCAAGGTGATGTATTAGTGCTGTAGTTCTCCTTCTGTTTTAATGTCATGTACTAATCCCCTTTGTATCAGATCAGAAATGTTTGACACAGTATTTTCTGATAACTTCATTTCTCTTATGGTCACTAGTAAATTTGTATGAAAGGCTATAATAATTTAATTGAACACAGGTGCTTATAGAAAGTGCTGAATAACCCCAGGTGGAGACTTTTGATTGATTTATTTTTTTAACCAAAAGCTTCATTAGAGAAATGAACAATGGAATCTAAAATTTCATTCAGTTTATCTATGGCAAGAAGTATGAGGGTCTGAGTTCTGTTCAGATGTGTTTTAACTCCTTTACCACAAAGTATTTGGCAAGCATTTCCCCCTCACACTTTTGTGGTCAATTTTTGTGGTCTTTTTGGCAAACAATTTCTTTCAGACTTTGTGGTCAGTTACCTTAAATATTTATTGGAACACTGGACAAGATCAAAGTCTAGCTGGATCTCATTAGAATGTGTTTATAAATAATTGACTCAATGAATTTCCCCAAAGACAGGGATGGGGCACTTGCAGCCTTCAGGCCAAAATAGCCCTTGTGGGGGTCTTAATTTGGCCTGTGGGGCTGTTTTCCTGAGCCACCAATATAACATGTAGACTATATAAAGTGTGGAGTGGGACAGGTAAAGGATTGATTGGAGGCTTGATTCTTCCAGTTATTCACCTGCAAATAGGGTTTGCATTTGACACTTTTAAAATCTGGTGCCAAACAGAAGCACTCCTGTGATCAACTCCACTCAGGAGGAATGATTAGAGGTCCCAAGTGGAGCCAAATTGCACAACAGATGTTTTTGATTTTTTTTTCCTTTTAAGACTGACTTGGATTCAGGCCAACCTGCAAAAGGAAACACTTTACATGATGTCATATTGTCACCATGTGATTGGCAGGTGGGTGGTGTTAAACCATCACAGGACCTTCTTGGTAGTGCCCTGTTTGTGGAATGCTCTCCCTGATGAAGTGTTATCTGTCTTCCTCATTATTAACGTTTATGAAGAACTAAACAACATCTCTGTTTACCTGGGCATCTGATGACTGAAAGACACTGTTCCTGGCAACCTTGAAATTATTAATTGTTAGGGTATGTGACTGTTTTACATAGTTTTATGAATTCCTAATGTTTTCAAAGGTTTTATTTATTTATTTATTTTAAACTGTTTTGCTTTATATTTAATAGTATTTTAATCGGTTTGGTGTCTGTTGGCCTGGGCATCTTTGCGAGGGAGGGTAGGATATAAATTTAACTAACTAACTAACTAACTAACTAACTAACTAACTAACTAACCCAGGCTCTTTTTATGCAGGTTTCCTCTGCATCTGAGGAGCCGCTTCCTAAGTCCCTTACTGACCCTCTTCATAGTCCCGCAAAGGTTGTCCCTCTGATGCTCATACAGTGCTGAGGCTGACCTTATATTCTCTGTTCAGCAGGATTCTCTAGTCAGCCATCATATTTCTGCTGGAATGTGACCTATAATTATGGTCCAGTAGGTTTGAATGGATTGTCAACTCAATGACCAATCATAAACTGGCCACTTTAGATCCTACTGCTAAATACATAAAAATGGAAGTCTTGCATGGTGCATCACTATCTCTTACATAATAGTAAGGAACTCTGGCAGGCTATCACCTCAACAAAGGAAAATAGTCTAGTTTATATTTTAATATTAGTTGGATCCAGGGGTTAGAAGGTTTTCACATGCAGCCTACTCCCATAACTCCCCCCCCCAAAAAAAAAACCCTTCATAACAGTAAGGCTCCATATAATTGTAATGAAGCATAACTACATAGCATAACTATGTAGGAAAAATACCACACCTTCTGAGTCAGAGTTCTGATGAAGATACACAGAACGTATTTCCCATTCAGGCTGAAAATGAATAAATGAATGTCATTAGGATGGTACACATTATACCAGGGTTTCTACTCAGTAGTTTCTAAAAGTAAATAGATATTAGGGGAAATCCCAACGGTCTGTAAAAAGGTGAGTTTGGAAAAGTATTAACTGCATTGTCTCAAAACTTTGCAGCTGCTTATTTTTGTCAAAGGAAGGCA
Organism: Podarcis vaucheri; assembly: GCF_965113315.1. Classification (NCBI taxonomy): domain Eukaryota; kingdom Metazoa; phylum Chordata; class Lepidosauria; order Squamata; family Lacertidae; genus Podarcis; species Podarcis vaucheri. The sequence goes on along the minus strand of NC_138761.1, from coordinate 68,845,906 downwards.
TCCCATAGGAACTGCCCTTCAGATTGAAAACAAGAATTATATGTTTAGGACCCCAGTAGTGACGGAGCTGCGAAAGAGTGTTGGCCCTGGGGAATGTGTGCTTCATACTCTCAAACTTCAGAGACCACAGTAACTTTTAAATTGCATCCTATTTTTTATTTCTACACTGCAAACTGATATGTGTGTTTCAAAGTAATGATAATTTGCTCATTCTTAGCAAGTGTTGATCTTTTGAATTGTAATAATATTTATTTATTGATAGATTTGATTTCTTACCTGCCCTTCACCATGAAATCCTAGGGCAGGTAGCAACAACAACATGTACAAATACAACTGTTAAAACCATAACACACGGAAAGTGTAAAAACAATAAAAAAATTATATGTAAAATAACACCAAATCCACACACACACGATGCAAAAAAAATGATTCCATATATAAATGAATCAAAAAATTCCAATACAGATGCAGACTGGGGTCTCCACTTAAAAGCCTTAGTGAAAGAACAAAGGGGGGAAACACAACAGAGAAGTAAAACCCAATTACAGAATGCAAGGACTTTCCTAAAGGTAGGTGCCAGCACACTAACACCTCAGTTTTTATACAATAAAGAACAGACCTCCCATACATCTTCTGCAGAGCATAGTAATTGATTAGGTATATAAGGGTACATAATGATCATTTAGATATTAAATTCCCAAGCTGTACTTGTCTCAGTGGCTAATTGGCAGTCAGCTCAATTATTTCAGCAGCGGTGTAACATGATGGTGATCAGTGCTTTTTTCTAGAAAAAGAGGTGCAGGAACTCACACCCTAAGTTGTTTGTTGTTGAGCACTGCCAAAAGCCTCCTCCTATGAGCACCGTTCCGGCAGCAACATTAAAAGATGCTAGAACGCACCAAGGAGGTGCTGGAACTCACCATGGAGGTGCCGAAGCTTAGTTTCTGTGAGTTCCAGATGAAAAAGAAAGCCTTAGTGGTGATAGTCTTAGTGGTGAGATTACCCACACATGGATGACAGTGGTCAGGCAATCTTGGTCCAGAAACAGCTGTAGATGTCCAACTAAGACACTCCTAGCTGCTGAGGTCACCGGGCCTTTAGTGACTAAGATGGATCTAGACTATGAACATGGTCCCTTAGAAGGAGTATGATCCTGCTGAAAGCAACATGCTATTTTCACACATCAAGCTAAAGGTTGTTTTGCCATTCCACACAAAAGTGTGTAATGCCTACATTGTGTAGAAAGTATGTTTAATATAAAATATACTCCCTTCCCTTTTCTGTCCTCTCTTAACAACTTTCACATGGGGACACAAATAGTTCCAGGGAGATTCTGAGTATTTCTTAGTGGCATGTGATGGAGTATCATTAAATTGTTACTGTTCCTTCTTATAGCAAACTCACATAGTGAGTGTCAGTAGGATTTTAGCTAAACTGGGATCACAGAGAAACTAGAGGGAGGTATCAGCATGCTTGGGGAAACTCCAAGGTGCACAATTTATACTTTTCTTTCTTTCTTAAAGAAAACATCTTTATAACACCTAAAAAGAGTCCAAAGAGGACCAAGTAGCCATAGAAGTCAGAGAAGTCAGAGAAACACAGAACTAGATGAAGCAAGGAAGAGTGGCAGACACTGCTTAGAGGACGGGTGCAGGTCCCACTTTCACTGATAGTTTTAGCATAGAATATGTTCTCTGCAAGCCTAATTTGCTTGATTGTTGTGTCTTTAAAGGTGTTGTTTGGTCTACATATTGCTTGAAGTGCTGTTGGCAAGATCAGAAGATGGCTTTTTCAGTTTTGTTATCCACTCTTTGGAACTCCTTGCAACGTGAGATCTGTTTGACCACTGCTCCTCTAGTGGCATTTTGGTGTCTCTTGAAATCTTCTTTGTCCAGACAGGCCTTTGATTTGAATGTTGATTGATTTTCCTGGTTATCTTCAGTTTCTAGATCTTGTTGCCATTTTATTTGCATTTGTTTGCTTATATCTTGGTATGTTTTATGATTTTAATTTTAATATTCTTTGCTAAGTAGGGTTTATTTTCTTTTTGTTTGGTTGCAAGTCGCTTTGGGTTGCCCTTGCCCTTGGCAAGATAAAGTGACTGACAAATTGTAATGGTTCTAGGGGTTACTCGTGTGTAAATCATCGCCACACCTGGCTGGGTTGCCTGGGTGAACCCTTTCTGTCCGGACAGCCACTCGCCCGTCACTGTCTCAGTCGCTGGCAGAATCCATCAGTGGGCGTTTCTTGAAGTTCTTCCAGCAAAGAAGCTAGTCTCCGCCTAGTCTCCCTGCGCGGAAGCCTTCTGCACAGGGAGGGTGTGGGCAGCGCAGGACCCATGCTCTCCCTGCTGGTCCCCGGCGAGGAGTCGTGGAGCCTCCTCGCCGATTCCCCCATCTGCCCCCCTTCTCCACTGGTGCTACACTGATTTCCTTCCCCAGAAGATGTGCTGCTTCTCTCCCTCCCAGGACGCTCTCCGGAACCCCTCTGGAGCCCTCCCTCTCCCTCAGGCTCCGATGGCAGTTCCCTGACACAAATTTAATAAATAAAATAAAATAATGCTGACTGTTTCTGGTTCAAGGATCAGGCTTTCTGTTCATAAAGGTAAAGGTAAAGGGACCCCTGACCATTAGGTCCAGTCACAGATGACTCTGTGGTTGTGGCACTCATCTCACTTTATTGGCCGAGGGAACTGGTGTACAGCTTCCGGGTCAGCTTTCTGTTCATACCTGAGCATAAATCTGAACAAATTCAGATTCGGCAATCTTGTGTCTCATCCTCCAAGGGAGGAAAGCTAAAATCAAAACATGGAAACTTCATTATTATCTGTTCATTTCTGACTGGTTTCACATGACTTTATTCATGGAATAAGTACACTCTGTCTACAATACCAGTAACTAACTTAGTTGGTCTCTAAGGTGCTACTGGAAGGAATTTTTTTATTATTATTTTATTTTATTTTATTTTATTTATTTTATTTTATTTATTTTGTTTTGTTTCGACTATGGCAAACCTACCTGTAATTAGAGATTTTTTGAATATATAGCATTAGCATACTTGGGGCTGCTGTTGATAAAACACAATTAATCCCTCATTATTGCCACTTCTCTAAAACAGTTTGCTGCCACAAAAACATACTGCATAACTGAAGGGATGCTTTTATCTGTAAATTCTGGATTTACTGGAAGGAGGAAATGTTTTGGCAGGGAAAGCTGGTAAACAGGCTGTGAAAGCCTCCCTTGCTCATTTTTGGTTCCCAATGCTGCTGCTCCTGTCATCTCCTCTGAAGGTGGAGGAATTTGTGCTGATTGAAACCCTGTTGCAGCATGGAAGATGCTCTCACAATCTGTAAGTCTAATTTGCCTGATTCCGGCACCTGGCATTTTTTAATTCCACTGAGAAGATTGCAGCCTGTTTTCCTCCAGCTGGTTATGTGTGTCCCACCCACCCCCCTCCTCAAGTTTTCATAATGGTTCAGTTTTCTATATTAATAAATAATTAAAATTCAAATAAATTCATATTATAAATTGCAGCCAATGGCCACTAATATTTCAGTGTCTGCTAGAGGAAACAATACCTTAATTTCAAACAATAAGCGTAGGATTACTTGTAGCAATACCAGAGCTCTAAATTTAGCATTCACAATTTGTGACAGCAATTGTCAATATGGCCAAAACATGTATATTCAAAGTTCCCTCTCCTCTCAGCTTCACTCATTTGTATCTGCCCTCCACAGTAATATATATTTATTAACTTATTTATTACATCTATATCCCATCTTTTCTTCAAGGTCACATACAAATTTCTCCCCTCTCCATTTTTATCCTCAAAAGTACCATGTGAGGTAAGTTAGCTGATAGAGGGTGACTGGCCCATGGTCACCCATTGAGCTTCATGACCAAGTAGGGATTTGAACCCTGGTCTCCCAGGTCCTAGTTTAGCACTCTAACCACTATACCACACCGCTTTTCAACTACCATTGATTATTGTAGAGAAGCCTCTTAATTAGACTGTGCTACTGACAGGAGTGCAGCATGCATGGCCCTAGCACTGATTGTGGGTGCCTGGCCCTTCATGGGGAATTTTGTGGGTGTTCAGGCCCCAGGGAGTTGGCACATATGTCTACTGAGCTGTCTTTTATGCATACTAGAGAGAACCAGCACCCCAAAATGTTCTTGTTTCTCCCACTGCTGCAGCCTTGGATTCAAACAGAAACCAAACATTGTGCTCTGCCTCCCTGGCTTTCTAGCTTTGCTACTTTACTTCTAGGTTACATCACAGCCAAGCTCAACTCTGTCCCTCTAACTATCTAAGAGTTCAAGATGTTTGAAACTGGCCCAGAGACCCCTTGATTATCTTAATGGCCCAAGCATTTCCTCACCAGAAAGCTGGTCTGGCTTATATTTTAACACTTGCAGGATCCAGGGATCCAGGAAGCTTGCTTAAATCCTAACAGTTGCTGAATCCAGGAATAAGAAAGATCTGGCACCCAGAAACTCATAATAATACATTTTAACTGTGCCAAGTCTCTGGGAAAAGAAATACCCTCCTACTCTGAGAGCTCAGTTGGCAGAAGTATTAGAGTTACTTCCTCTGGGAGTGTAAACGGAATATGAACTATAGTTCCATATGGTCAGAGTGCTGTACAGACAAAGAAAAAGTGCAAATACCACAAAGTAGAACAGAAAATGTTTTTTGGCGGGTGAATAAATGCTGAAGCCACAAGTTGAAGCATGAGACATTTTGGAATGAACAGCACTGATCCAGTGATAACACTTTCTCAGTGTGATTTCTGTAAAAGGATTTGATTGGCATAAAGGCAATGTCTTCATCAGATATTTTCTAGTGGAACCAAATGGTATTTGCACACAGTGAGTTTAATCCTAGTGGAGCAGATAGTATGTCCATCAGCATCATTAAGGATGTTGAGTAGGAAGGTCTGTTGGAACATCTTTTTTTTTAATAAGATATATTGCCTTATCAAAAAAATAAAAATACTACTTAGAATTTAAACACCCTTGGAGATGGGAACAAGCATTTAGCATCATAAACCCCAGGAAGCTATCAAGCTAATTATAATTTCTTAGCTCTAATCCATCTGGCTAGCATTTAGACCATAGTGTTCTGTGAGATGTGTGCTATAGCTGCTGTTCATGCAATTACGTAAGGGGTTTCGAGCCATTTCTGGTTGTTAGCTTGCACTGATTAGTGTGTGTGTGTGTGTGTGTGTGTAGCTCTCCAACATAATAAGCTTCATCACAGTACAGGGATGAAGAACGTTTGCTCCTCTGGATGTTTCTGGACTTCCATCAGCCCCAGCTGGCATGACCAGTTGTCAGGGATGATAGGAGTTATAATCCAACAATGTCTGGAATTGCTCCAATACTTTGGCCACCTCATGAGAAGAGAAGACTCCCTGGAAAAGACCCTGATGTTTGGAAAGATTGAGGGCACAAGGAGAAGGGGACTACAGAGGACAAGATGGTTGGACAGTGTTCTCGAAGCTACCAGCATGTTTGACCAAACTGCGGGAGGCAGTGGAAGACAGGAGTGCCTGGCGTGCTCTGGTCTATGGGGTCACGAAGAGTCGGACATGACTAAACGACTAAACAACAACAATGTCTGGAAGGCCATGGGCTTCCCATCTCTGACACAGGATGTCATCTTGCATTGTGGTCAGTTATTCAGAAGGTTACTGGGTTATCCCACTCCTGTGAAATGGCAGCTCCTGCTGTGTCCCCTTTGACTGACCAACTATTTCAGAGTCAAGTTATTGCTCAGCCTTTGTATCAAATCATATGCCTTTCTTCATGACTATTAAAGTGGTGGAATACTCCATTAAATGTGTAGTGTGGATGGGGCCTTAGGCTTCAGTTTGCTTATAGCAGTGTCCCATGGAGAGTGAATCCATGGAATATCCACACTTTCCATCTTCCTCAGTGCACATGAGGTGTAGAGCACAAAATATCATTGGTGGGGAATTACCCCACCCACTACCTTTAGAAACACAATAAGAAATTGTTACAGGGTAGAGACAATGAGGAACATCATAGAAGGGGGTGTTTCTAGGATCAAGGTGAAACTTTCATACTCCTTTGTTATTTTTTGCCATTGACAGATGTTTTTACACTTGAAATATTAAAATGCGATTTTGTATGTTGTTATTAATTGTTTTTATGATTTCTCTTATTATGAAATTGTTCTTTAACTTGTTGATTTTGTTACAATAGTGCTTTGTTGTAAGCTGCTCTGAGTTCAAGTTTGTGTGTGTGTTGTGTGTGTGTGTACAGCAACATACCAATATAATGAAAAGGTGAGTTTGCCATGCTCCCATTTTTGCACTTCAAACGTAAACCCCAAATTCAGGAGAAGAAGAGAAAACCAGAAATCTGTGGCTAATACTACAATGGCTGGGACCAACCCTGTTGGCAAGCTACAGGTAGCAGGGTTACTGCAGGCCAAGTACCATCTGCTGTGTAAACTGTGGGGATGGGGTGGTATTAAATGAGTGCTTCCAGTTACTTGAAAAAATAACCAGTACAGATATACTTCTGTCTTACCCCAAGCCACATCCATCCATCATTTAGGTGAACGTCCAGACTCAAATTCTCTGTGTCTTAATTTCCTTCTGAAATGAAAAGCATGCTTGCTTTACCCAGTTGTTGAGGATTTATTAGCAAAATTTCCATGAACAGACAAAAATCTTTGTAAAGGTTTATTTCCATTCTTGCTCCTAACAAAGCAATAGAAGGATAGAATCAGCTAGTGGCCTGGCATATTGAAAGTTTTCATGATGCTTTCTTTCACTTGGGGAAAACTGAATTTTATTTACAACCTGTTTTGTTTTCTTCCATTCTGCTCTGATCGTTTTGTGGAATGTTCCCGACTTCCATTTATGTTCAAGCAGGTATATTACAGAGGCTTATGGCTAGCAATCTGTGATAGGAATTAAATATTCATGGGAATGAAAGATTAACAGCACTGACTAGAGGCAGGTACAAAAAAAGGGATGGCACTATTCAGTCTCGCTCAGCTGGGTCAGCAAGCACAATTCTCCTCATTTCTGACCCACAATAACCCTGATATGCCAGCCAGAGGCCTCTCTTGAGCAAGTCTGGGAAATTATATTACAAGAGAGGAGAGCAGCTAGAAAAAAATCACGTATTAGCCTCTCAGAAATGACATCAAAAACCTTGTTGACACTGAGGGTGAAGTGAAGCCATGACTCATCTTCACCAGAGATATATGAAATAACTTTCCCTGAATGCATTTCTATTTCTTGCCCAAATCTGTACTTCCTGTAAAATGGATCTCAAGAATTACAGCGCAATAGAAGGGTGGGGAGGATTGTCCACTTTTCTCGGTAAAGTTTAAAATAAAGTCTTCCCTTTGTTTTCAATTGTCATATTGATTTGAAGAACTCTAGAGGGGGCACAAATTCCCCACCTCTGGCGTGGACCATCATCTGTTCCATGGCCACTTGACTGTCAGCTAGTTATCAGGTGATCCCATTCTTTCATTTTAAATGGTCATATTGATTTGAACTACTTTTCTTGTTGCTAGTATTCAGCTAGACTCACTGAAGCTCCATTAACCTTAGTTACAGTTTGCTCAGTATTTTGTCACGAAGTTGTCTACACATCACCTGCCTCTGTCTATCTTTTATTTCTGGTCTCAGAGCACTTGTTTACTTTACACATAAATCAAACCCCATAGAGTATGATTGCTGTTAAACACGTCGGCGTACACTTGTGACTCGTTTTCTAGGAATCCGTTATTTCCCTTCCAATGGGTGTATTTGCAACCAAATATAACCATTTATTTATGACAGTGCTTCATACACAGAATCATATAGTGCTTCATAGACAGTGCTTCATACACAATTTGAGAATTTGCATGTTAAAGATGAGTAATGGAACCCACTCCCAGGTAAGAGAACATAGGATTGCAGTCCATGAACACTTATCTGGGAATAAGTCCCCAGAACTCAGTGTGAGCTACTTTTCAGTAGACATGCACAAGGTTGTGCTGTTAGGCACTTGAATGCAGATTAAAGGCAGATGTGAATGCAGAATAATGGCAGCATCCCATACATATCCAATAGTTGGAAAGGTTGCCTATTCTTGATGGAGTTACATTCCTCCTGAAGGAACAGGTGGTAAGGAATACCTATCCCAGCTTCCGCTGTTCATGAACCAGGATAGTTGAGATACACTAGTACATGCTCTGGTAACCTCATGCTTAAAGTTTTGTTATGTGCTCTCTGTGGGACTCCACTTGAAGCCAGACTGGAAGCTGCAGCTAGTGCAAATTGGGGCTGTCGGGTTACTTACTGGTGTCACAAAATAGGGTTGCATTTCCATAACTCCTAAGGAGCCCAACCAGATTCCTGATTGTTAAGAGGCCCTATTTAAAGTGCTGACCTTGATGTATAAAGCTGTATGTGGTTTAGGACCCAAATATCTGAAGGATTGTTTTCCCCATTATCAACTGTTCTGGGTCTAAATATCTGTGGAGGGCCCCTGCTTATGGCTCCGTCAATGATTCATTGTGTGGTAATGTGGATCACGGCCTTCTCAGTTGTGGCCCCCTGGTTGTGGACCTTCCTCATTGTAGATATAGCTGTTTCCCACAATTCCTACACCAAGTAAAGTTTGTGGGTTTTTTATTTAGACTTTTAAAATGGCTGAAGTAAAGAACTGTTTTTTTCCTGTTGCTGGATTGTTCTTTATGATAGCTATTAGTTTTATGATTATTAGTTATTAGTTTTGTGATTTTTCTATATGGCTATATTGTATGTTATCTATCTACCATATTGGGTACGTTTAGGCTGAAGGATGAGATGCAAATTAATTAATTAATAATAATCAGAAATAAAGTGCATTGAGTTCAGACAGACTAACTCCCAGGTAAGTAAATGTACTTGGGATTATAGCCTAAATTTGCACACAGGATTTGTATCATAGCCATTTGCTTCCATCTAGCATATTTAGTATTTAAATGAAAATGCAATTTTCACAAATTTTGCTGCATCCATAGTGCATTAATTGGCAGTGCACCTTCTTGACCTGAAAGGAACACAGAGTGTTCTGCCTTAGGCAGGCAAATTATACAGTCAGGTTTTGCAGCGACATGGAGCTGATGAGCAGCTCTTTCAAATGAGTTCAGTAGAAAGTCATTGAATTACAATATGCTTAACTAATAAAGTCCACATTAGTTAGTGTAGTATTCGTATGCCCTTAAAAATGCAGAGCTAATCCCATCATTAAACTCCTTGTTGGACAGTATTTCTCTATTATATGCATGTTCAGGTTTAAACCTTTCCACATCACTTCTAAGACACTGTAATTTGAGGAATCATTATTAATCTACTATTTTAATTAGCTAAATGGAGGCTTCAACAAATTAAGGAAATTAGAGATAAAACATAAGGTTTTGGTTTTGGGTTTTTTTTGTTTTTGTTTAAAAAAGACCTGTAGGAGCAGAGATAATTCGATCATGACCCACTACAGTATAAAAACTTTCAGGGTGCCAATGAATGTAGTTTCTTGGCTAAAAATATAAGTTTATCTGAAAACCCTACTAACGGTCACTCGTTTCAACCCTGTTCCTTGCTCTCTAGCAGCCCATTACAAATGGAAACAGTGGACACCTGGCACCCCCTTAGATTTGATGTTCTTTATTTGTACAGTGCAGAATAGGCAAGTTGTTGAAAAGAGGGTTGTCTGAATCATCCTTTGAGGAATAGTTTAGACAACCATCCAAAGGTGATGATATTGGTCGGATAAAAAAAAAATTTACCTGAAGTGAAGTACTCAGGTAAATTAGTTCGGAGCTCAGTATCCAAACTGGTTTCTGAGTTTTTGGTTGGAATTGAGTCTGCTGAAACCATAACTGTTTAGGGAAGTACAAAGGCTATAGTCTGCAAATGACTGACTTTGTTACATTTTTCCATAATATGGCTAGCCTCCTGCTGCGCTAATTACATATTTTAGCCAGAATGGCTGTTAAATTTATCTGCGCAAAGAAGATAGGTGGAAATGAGTTTTCTCTTGCTACCTGTGATTTATATTTCTAGTTGCTATGGTGTCCGGGAATACCTGAATATTTTTGAAGAGGCTATCCCTTTGTAAGCCTTGATGGGTATTTTGCTTTCATACTATTTATTTTAAACATGATTTGGCACAATGTTGCTTTGGGATGAGGGAGTCCTGAGTATGTAGGAGGGATTATTTTTAAGCTATTATTTTTATTACCTTCATCCAGCCTTGAAAGTATTGAGAAAATTAAAGATAAAACTAGAATTTTAATAACTATACCACCCAAAATAATTTCTGAAAAGAACCAAGCAAAAGGATGGAGCAGTTTATAGTTGTTTTGGCAATTATTTATTTCATATTTAAACATGAAAGCTATGAGAACTTTGTAGATTGAGTAACAATACAGAATAAGGCTGCTGTCCTAACTCTGCTACTTGGGGGTAAGCCCCATTCAGTTGAATAAGACATGTTTAGGATTCGGCTACAACTCTCTCTCTCTCTCTCTCTCTCTCTTTCTGTGTGTGTGTGTGTGTGTGTGTGTGTGTGTGTCTATCTTTAGGCACTATGCAAAAAACTTTCCTCTATAACCATTCCTTTGGCCTTTAACTATCTGTGGCCTTTGAGAAGTAAGTGGGGTGTTTTTAGTTATTTCTTTTTCCTCTTTGTCTTAATATATCTTTGTGTGTTTTGTCTGTTTGTTTGTAAGTTGCTTTGGTTCCCTTGGGCGGCATAAAGTGACTAACAAACAACAACAACAACAACAACAACAACAACATTCTTAGTAAGGGATAAGGATTAATAGGAGGGTAAATGGCAATTCCCTAGGAGCAATATAAATGTACAAAAAGAAAGGTGCAAGCTTTTCAAGAAACAGCAAGGGCAACATCCACCCAATGAAGTGGAGAAACGGCAAGAAAGGGTAAGAACCACAACCAGTACAAATTATTACATTTTTTATTTTATTATATATTTGAGAAATGCTATAATTTTTAATGAAATTGAATAAAATATGCATGCCTAAAAGCCTCTACAGGGTGAATATAGACTGCCAAATTACAGGTATATAGGTTCTATGTGTGTGTTGGATACCTTTTAAGGTTTAATATATTTTTCCAAAAAGGAATACTCTCTCTCTCTCTCTCTCTCTAGATATATTAAATGTATAACATTTCTAGGTATTGTAGCCCCCTTTGAGGGGATGAATCTTGGCAGATTTAGAAAGGATAGCTGTTTTCCTGTAAAGGCAGCCTTTACAGTTTTGTGGTAATTAAAAAATGAATCGTGTCTTAAAACATTCCTTTAAAACAACATTAATTTATGAGTCATTTGTATGGTGCCTCTAGGAAAGGAACAAGCCAAACTGTAGACAAACAGGTTCAGGTTTGGTGGCTATGTTTGTTTCACTAGACACTTTTAAAGCTATTGGTGGGGGATAATTAAAAGGTGTTCACTTTCTTCCCAGTGCCTTTTTGGGTAATAACTTTATTAGGAAAACAACACCTACCAAAGAGGCACCCCATGGTAATTACCCTGCAAAATTTCTATGTAGGGGCTAAATAGTTATGATAAATGGGATGGGAAGAGAGTTTCAGACTTGTTAAATTGCCACTAAAATTCACAGTAACCAAGTGCAAAGTTGACTTGACATGAATGGATGTGTGGGCCACTGAGCGTGGGGCAGAGGGCTACTAATGTATTGGGCCTACAGCAAGCAGGGGGCCCAGACTCTGGGTTTTATTTTTTATTATATTTTAAGTAAGCTTCTAGCCTCTTGAACACAAATGTTTTTAACCAAAATGTGCAGGTATCATTCAGAGTAATTACTTTGTGAGAAATGAGCCTGTCATTTGTCAGTGTTTTTAGCAAATGAGTGAAGTCAGAGCCTGACTGATGAGTAGGGTCACAGAGAAGGGACTTCCTTACCCATTTTGAAGCTGTTTTGACATCTTTCTTGGGGTTGATTTCTCACTCTAGGTTCAGGAAATGGAAGACTGCCTGGTTAATTTTGAAGGGACTGCCTTGTTCTTTTCATCTTCCATGGTAGAGAAGTAATTGTTGCCCAGAAAAAATAGCTGAAAAATCCAGATTTTTAGTTCAGCTCTCACTGGGCAGTAGTAGCAGGTCCATCCAAAAGCAAGAGGTAGCAGCAAAATATGTTCTCTGTTAACTCTGGTATAATTTCTCTCTCTCTCTCTCTCTCTCTCTCTCTCTCTCTCTCTCACACACACACACACAGTTTTTTCCTAGGCATATAAACATTAAAAATATTAGCAAGCTAATTCAAATAAAATTCATCTTTAGTATATTCATATTCCAGGAACCACAGGATTTTGGTTGAGAAAGGATGGGTTACACCAGTCCTGCAAAGTAGTGTTGTTCTACAAATATTGCAAAGGGGAGTCTAAGAAAGACTGGTGTATGACAACCCAGCACAGTAGTCCAATGTTGTTACCCAGTCTCTGGGAGCAGCAGTATCTCTGTTGGGGGGGCATGTCATGCTCCTTCTGGGGTAGTTCGTCCAACTTTGGTCCCCACCCAGCAGCATTTTCCAAGCAAGCAACTCTAGCAGATCCAGCAAAGAACGTTATGTCTTTTCCCATGGATATCAATACTGATTTAAGTGTATGGGAACAGGTTTAGAAGAAATATTCACAATGGGAACAAACAAGGTAAAATTGAATTGGTCTCAGTCCAAAGTTATTTGGAATTCATTATCAGCTGAGCATGATCGTTGATCAGTGGATCGTTGATCTTCCTTTCCCTGGAGTCAATTCCACTGGGGCATTTTGAAAGTCACTGCTTAAAGGGAGACCCACAAACACCTTGTCTGAACTAGTAAGCCCTCTCTCTCTTTCCAAAATTGTTACAGTTTGTCCTTACCATCTCATGAAAAGTCACTGAATATCATCCCAACTTTTGCAAAGGACAGATGATTGGCCCAGCTTTATTCCATGCCTGCGATTCTTGGTGCCCTTTAATGCTTTCTCTTTCTTCAGTCAGATAAGGAAGAACAGAGGGAACAGAGACTGGTTTATGGTTTCAAAAGCTTTGTAAATTTAAGTTGCTTAAAAGGGTGTGTTTATTATTATTATTATTTTAAAAAGACACAATACTGCCTCAGTGTTCTAGCTCTAACATGCTTATATTCTCAGGAAAATGGCGTGGGGAGTGGGGAGGTTAACTATAGCGACTCGACCTGGCACAGCAAGGAATTTTGTAAAACTGGGGTAGAGGTAATATAGTCCCCCTCATTTTCAAAGCAATGATGTCCTCCTACGCATTAGACAACCTGTTCACAGTCTGCAAATTGCCAGGTGCACAGCTGTGCAAGGTAGGTTGCGTCTTTCATAACTCTGCAGCATTTTGTAGAGAGAATGCAGGGTTGCATACTTAGCCATTTTTGCTGCTTCACTTGCACGCCCTTGCATCCTCCTTTGTTCTGGATTATTGTATTCATAGAAATAAAATTATTTTTTGCTACGTCGGTGACCTAAAGTAAATACCATCATTCACTTAGCTCCCCTTTCTTCTGTTATCTAAAATAAGTATGAGGCAGTGTTGTGCTTAATTTTAGCTACAGAATTTGAGATGAAGTAACAAGGGGTAGGAAGTTTTGTATCTTTTCTAACCTTCATAAAAAGAACCCATTGGGGGCAATTGCTTTGTGGGGAAGGGCTGGGACTCGCCTTAAAATATAGTGTAACAGTTCTACAAGATCTCTTGATATGCATCAATATACACTTTTTCTTCCTTTATGCATTAAGTGTGAACAAGGTTTTTTGTATAGTGTGAGAATCAGGTATGTGGCTGGAATATCTGCATTTGTTGGTTTATGATGCTAGTGCAGCAGGTGTGTATTTGTGAAAGACAGACTCGGGTGTCTTCATGTTCCACATTTCAGTTAAGACTATTGTCCTAGAATTATCTTCTCTTAAAAAAAAAAAAAATCAGAAGACTATGTTTTAGTATTTCATGTGATGTTGCAATTTGGTCAAAATGAATTCAGCAACTGGCAAAGCTGTTCTACTTGTATTTGCTTAGTGCTTCATTATAGATTCATTTATGTTTTATTTAATTAGCAGGGCTCTAGTAGTCATCCCCCTCAAACGCTGCAGTCTAATGTTTATGGAAGTGCATGTGACCTTGGAGACAGACGCATAGCCATTGCTTTTCCCTGTCTTCCGAGAATACAAAACCCATATGGTGCACTCCAAAATGGGCAGCATTTATGCTGCATTGATGCCAAATTAACTGTCATTACATTTGAATAAAAGGTGAACAGTGTAAGGCAGAAATCCAATAATCATCTAGTGCCGCTTAGATTGTTTGTACAAATTGAACATCTACATTTTTAATAACAATGCAGAAGACCAAAGTATATCTTTGTTAGGCTGAATATGTGAAATAAAGATATGAGGCCACAAATGAGGTTAAGTGCCACAGCTTTATTGACTATTAGCGCAAGGATCTGCAATGGGAAAGGATTTACTAACTCAGTCTGTGCAGGAATCCTAACTGGAAGAGACAGATAGACATATGTCCCACTCTCTCCCATGAGCTTCATGGCTGAGTGGGGATTTGAACTCTGGTCTCCTAGTCCCTAGTCCCTCCTCCTATTGTAACCACAACACCAAACTGGATCTTCAGCAATTGGTTGTGTTGGCAAGGGGCTGATGGGACTTGGAGTCTACTGGCATCTGGATGGCCACAGGTTTCCCATCCTAGTGGGTCGTGCAGTGCATTGGGACACATGGTGAGATAACAAATTCATTTTTGGGAACAGCAGCTGTTCACATGCCTAGCAAAGATTAGGGCCTCCATGGACTGAGGCAGTCTATCCATAAATCTTGTTTGGCCACTGAGACACTTCTTGTTGTTCTCTGTGCCGGCTCCAGAATTTGGGGTGGGGCTCTCACACAGCACCCTATTGAACATTTTCAAAAATTTAAACACAGCAGAGCTACAAATTTGATTTCAGTTTTTCAACAGACAGTGTTTTTCTTTTTGTTGCAGAACATTGTTGATTCCTGCTGCTTAACATGTCTAAAATGTGCCTCTTTTTCTTATCATAAATAGAAAAATATTTAGTCACTCTCACTTGGAATACTGTAATTTCTTCAAATATTTTCGAATATACCTTTTTCATGTTTATCTGTTTCTCACTTGAAACCTCTCTCTCTTGCTTTGAATCCAGTTGCTTATCTTTCTTATGCTCTTTCTTTTTGACCATGCTCCCTTTTTTTGTTTGCTGTGTGACTTTGGCTTTCTTTTATATTCCCTTTGAGATGCATTTAAGCATCTGTACTCTGTTACACTCTTTCCTGGCTTTTCATGGCACTCTTTCAATATTCTCTCATACACTTCAAAACTTATGTTATCCTTTGTGTTTCTCACCTATATGGGTTTTCTCTCTGGACCTTAGTTTTTGGAATGCTATTCATATATCCTCTTCAATTATAAAATGCCATCTGAAAATCCATTTTCTATCTCAGTTATTTGGTTTTAACAGAACAGCTTAGTAAAAAAAAAAAAATATATCAACAGTAGCAGCAACAACAGCAGTATGCACAGATTTTTCAGTATAACCTCAGCTCTGATCAATCATAACATGTGTTCTCCTTGAGGTTTTGATCTTTTCATTTATTTTTTTATTTAAATTAATTATTCATTGTAAATATTTTAAATATGTATATGTGCCTCTGGACTTAAGGTGCATTGTAAAATCTAATTTATTATTTTCATTATTTATTAATAGCAGAAGCCACTTTTTGAGTGGCATTTAGTATAGGGTTTGCATTTTCACATGAGGTTTGCAAAGGACTTGATGAGCAGAATTTAGTGTGTGTGTTTGTGTCTGAATTTGTGTGTGTGTGTATAAACAATATTTTTTTTAAATGGAACAGAGCATAAACAAGAGAAGTTAGGCTATCCTTGTCCAGATAGGGGTGCAGCTGCCTTTACTGTCACTTAATAGGCTCGGTAATGACCCCTCACCACTGTTCTATTGCATTCAACTGGAGTTTTCCTCCACCTGCGTTCAAGTTGTCTTCCAACTTGTCTCATTGTCCTAAACTCTGGAGTATACCAAGGAACCAAGTGGGCTCTATGAGTGGGTGCTCAGGGATGATTGTGTCAATGGCCTGAGAGATTCACATGTTCCAGAGGTTGGCCAGGGCTTTGCAAGAGTGCCAGTCATATCAGCTGGAAAATCCATGAGAGCTGTCTGGAAATTTATTGGATCCATCAACCTCCAAAGGCAGACCATACTAATAGGTCCCCCACCTCTGCAGAGGTGGAAAGGTGCTGATAGTCTAAATCTCAACAGGAAATGATCTGACCAAGACAAGGGACTGATGTCAATATCCCCTACTTTCAGATCACCCTCTTCCTGCTCAGTTGAACAAACAAGGTCCAGAGTGTGGCCTGCCACATGCATTGGGCCAATGACATGATAAAACAGCTCCATGGTTGTCATGGCAGTCACAGTCCTGAGCTACCCTAGAGCCAGTCATGCTAGAGCCAGTTTGGGAGGCCTCAACACCACCTCCGGGAACAGCTCTGTCAGCTCAGGCAGGGAGACTGCTGGGCAGCAAGGCGGGCAGTAAAACAGCAGAATCCCTATTCTGTCTCGATTGCCCAACTCCACGAACACACACTCTAGATCTCTCCTCAACTGGACAGAGAGCCTGGAGAGAAAGAGATGACATTTCTATAGACTGCAGCAACCCTCCCCAACTCTCAAAGTCTGCTCTGATGCTGCACCAAGTACCCAGGTTGGCACAGCAGTGTGAAACCAACTCTACCCTGCTCACTCACCCAGGTCTCAGTGATACAGACCAGCCTCCTCATTCACAGTCAGATCATGGGTGATGGATATCTTATTCAGAGCTGACCTGGCATTCAACAGCCGCAGCCACAAACCCGAGGGCTGGCTAATAGGACAACCAGAGTTCCCCAGGTTGGAGGAAGGGCTGGCATGTTGCACAGTCACTAACTGCCTTGCTATGTATCCATTACCTGGCCTGCCCCTTCCCCACCCTGGTGTACAGCACAAAGTGACTCTCTCAAAGCAAGCAAGGATTCAACCCGCTATGCCCCAAACAGCCCACAATACTGGTGTGAATGCCAATTGTCTCTCTTTAAGCTTGTCGGTACTACTGTCATTAAATGCACTGTATAAGCATGTAGCTGTAATTCCTTGAAAGTATTGTGACAGTTTCTGTTTAGACCTTTTGTGCGACAAGGCTGAGAGACTACTGCTATCCAGCTATCTAACAAAGAAAGGAATATATGATAGGGAAAATGGAAGACATTGAAGTGCATGAAATAACAAACATCTTTTCACAATAGTATCATGGTTCATCTTTTTACATTTTCCTCACCAACAGTAGCTGAGAAGCAAGATTTGGCTCCCTGACAACTTTTGCATTGTGAAAGTTCAAGGCATGCTGATTTGATTATTTATTCACAAGATGTGTACTGTATTAAATGTAAATTCTATAAAATCCCCTTAATGCCAACTATGTATTAGGATAGTACAAAAGAACCACTGAAAAATATCCAGCAGATGAACAATATATCACACACACTTAAGGACCTTAAAAGCACAGGTTGTCCCTTGAAATTAGATTTGGACGGTATAATTGAAGTGCAGTGTGAGTGCATTAGCATCGTATTCAAATAGTACCTTGTAATGGTATCATGGAAAGGTTTTGCTTCTCATCCAGTCACTCTATCTCTGCACCCGTAAATCTTTTGTAGAGCTAAATTGACTTCATTGGTAAATGATTATTGCCTTCCAGAATGGGAGCTTCTCTGCCTCTAAAAATAAAGCATTACAGCTCTCTTCTAACTATGCAAATAGGCCTGCTGCTTGCAGATGTGATCTATAGTCCCCTTTTTGTCAGTGGAAAAATGGCCACAATAAGGGTGCATTTCCTGTATCTTAAAGTATTGCACATTAAATTCCAGAAATCATGAATTCTAATGGAAAAAATATCAGCCTTAATAAATTAACTCTGTACTGTACAATCAGGTAAAGGAACCACCCTAATTCTGACAGAGGATGTCCCTGGACTGTGCACTTCAACAAAATGAGGAAAGATGGTGCATGTTACTTGCTTCACCTTTCCAGCAAACACTGAAGTGAGCTGGCCTTGAGGGGAAAGTCGCAGGTACACTGTTTACACAGAACGCCCCTAGATTGTGACAGCACTGCTTTTAATGATGACAGCTACATTAGTTTGTTCTAGAGTGGTAAAAAACAACCCTTTTTATCAGTAATCAGAAAGGTTCCTATAATTTTAAAAGCAGGATAAAAGGTAATGGTAAAAGACCCCTGACAGTTAAGTCCTGTTGCGACTCTGGGGTTGTGGCGCTCATCTCGCTTTACTGGCCGAATGAGCTGATGTTTGTCCACAGTCAGTTTTTCCAGGTCAGGTGGCCAGCATGACAAAGCCGCTTTTGGTGAAACCAGAGCAGTGCATGGAAATGCCGTTTGCCTTCCTGCCAAAGCGGTACCTATTTACTTGCACTTTGACATGTTTTCGAACTGCTAGGTTGGCAGGAGCTGGGACCGAACAATGGGAGCTCACCCCATCATGGGGATTCGAACCGCCGACCTTCTGATCAGCAAGCCCAAGGCTCAGTGGTTTACGGCATAAGTTACTTGAGCCCCAGATGCCTTTGAAGATTGCCTGTTTCAATCATAACCCCCATTGCAATCATTAAGATTTTTATTTTTTTTAAAACACACCATTTGCTGAACCTGGCACCTTGCTGCCCATGGGCATCACGGCATGCTCAGACACATGCACCCTTAGTGCCCATCAAGGCCTACTGCCACTTCCAATTTTAATTCTTTGAAATTCTTACCATGGGTGGCACTGGGTCGGCAGAAAGTAAAGTGCAGGCATCCACTCAGCAAACTCCCTTTACCCTAAATGCTGGGGAGAGACCTTTGCTTGCTTTACTGTTTTGGCTGTATGGAGTGTGTTTTGCCTGCTTTTTCTTTTGTTTGGTTGAGTGGAGGTTAGTTTCGGGAGGGGTGTTTCCTGCTTTTTGCTCTGTGTTTTGTTTGATTTAAGTGTGGGGGAGGGGCTGTCTGTTGTTTTGAGGGTGTTTCTAGGGATCACAAAATCTGTAAAATAGGTATTTTTCTGTGCACACTACATTTTCTTAGATTTCCATTTGTATCGAAGGTCCATATTGTTTCAGTTCCAGTACCTATGCAACTAGTTTAAATATCAAGACACATAAATATTTTTTTTCTCATTAGCTGACTTGAATTTAGTTTGCTTCACTTGAGGATTTACCATAATCCTAGCCTAAATTTATTTTGAAAAATTATGGGCTACTGTAAAGCACTCTGTGTGGGGCTGCCTAGAAGGCAGGTCTTGAAGCAGCAGCTAGTGAAGAAGGTCTTGAAGGTCTTGAAGCTACAGCTAGTGAAGAACACAGTGACTAGATCTACCGACTGGGGCAGTTTACCATGAGCCACTTTTACAAGAATTGCCCTGGCTGCCAGTATGCTACCAAGTCAGGTTTAAAGTTTTGTTGCAGAGTCATTAACATCTTGAAACAAGGCCCTGGTCATTCTGCAGCACACAGGAGTCTGCATCAATAGGTCCATCTTTCAAGAATCAGGCTGAGGGCCTTTTTGTTATGGGTTTCACCACACGGAACAACCTCCCTCCCCTAAGAGATCAGACAAATGCCTACTGTTTGTGGGTTTTGGGGCTTCCTAAAAACTTGCAACTTCTACCAGGCCTTTGTTGTCCATTAATATTAATGAGCTGACTTTACTTGGAACATTATCATTAAACTGGAAATAAGAGAAGCATCCCTCAAAATGTTTTAACTATTAATGGTTAGAGTGAGAGTTCTGTCATATTCAGTTTCAGATTTGTACTCTCCAAAAGCTAGTACTTAAAAATGTTGGCAGTATTTCCTTTTAGTTCCTGGAAGTGACTCTGGACATACTGAATTTTATGTGAGGCTAAAGAAGTCAATAGTGGCGATTTCTTCTTTATTACAAAAGACAGAGACTGAGGGACTAAGGGACTCAGGGACGCAAGAGGTTGCATTTAAAGGTTTACTTCTCTAGCTTGCTGGTCCAAATATAATCCAAGACAGAAGCAACAAGATCTTATCACCTTCTAACTGCTGATTTATGGCTTTAGTCCATTCCCAGTGACAACTTATGAAAGCATGCCTGTTGGTATCCAATACAAATAACTGGGGTCAGTGTGGACTATTGACTGAAATCATCTAATGAAACTCTTTGCCCTCCAACTTCAGATGTTTCCTGTTGGTGGACTGATGACGGAAACAGGCACTGTGGTTTATTGTGTCACAGATGCCTAGTGCACTTGTGTGCGATGTATCCTGCTAGCATCTTTCTGCAAGTCCAAGGATTAAATTCTTTTATATTGTTTCAGCGTGTGCCCCACCCATAATATAACCACACTGTAGTACATCATCAGCAAATTTTTAAAGGGCTTTGGTTGCATGCAACTCAAAAAACATATTTTCAGAGGAAAGAAGAACAAAAACCTAAGCCCCAGAAACTGCACCTTGTTGTCTCAAAATGGATGTACAAAACCATTTACTTGAGCAATATTATCTTGTGATTCCTTCTGCCATTTGCTTCACATTTCACCAGTGCTGCATATGTTTAGTATTATAGCAACCCTGCAGCACTATAGAAAAATATTTTTCACTATCACTTTTAATAGTAGTAGGACTCATAATAGTAATAATCATCATCCTTTTCCTAAATGTGAAAAGCTAGCGCTTACAATAATATTACCAGTATTATTCCCATATCACAGATGTGTGGCTGAAAGACAGCCGTTTCCATAAAGTCATCCATGTCCAGGGAGCTATTGGCTGTGTTGAGATTTGAACCAATGTCCATCTCTATTGCTTACACTGTTAGTCACCATTCTATACCAACTCAGCACTGTTTGCTTATGGAGAAGACTGAATTAGCACAGAAGCTGAAGCAGTGGAAACAATGTCAGTGTGTGTTCTCACCAAATCCAGAGATGTGCAAATAGTTTGGACCTGTTCTATAAATAAATACTGGGATGTAGATTATTCTGTTTTGTTGTTTGTCTAGCACCTTTTCAAAGCTCCTGAGGCTTATTTCAAGCATTGTCATGTGCAGGCAACAGAAATAAAACTCTCTAGTCAAATCCTTGACTAATTTTCTTGATTCTGTTCTTTGTGGAATGCAGAGTTTATTCTTTTCTAATTAAATACAGAAAAGGGGAATGGTGTTTTTAAAAAAGTGATATGTAGTTTTATTACACATTTCTGGGCCATTGACCTGTAACATAAATTGGGTTGCTTTTATTTCAGTTGTTGTCCCAACCTGAATTACTTTTTCATAGCATGTTGCTTTTCTCAGCTTTCAGGCACTCAAATCTGTCTTATTACTTTCATGCCCTTTTCTCAGTAGAATCAATCGATAGAAAGTGTTTTTAGCAGTGACACATGACACCAGTTTACTGCAGTGTAGGTGCTGGATGGTATTAACCCTGTTGACCTTCTTTTACACTGTGTTTTGAGTTAAATAGTAGGTATCATTTGTTGATTCTTTAATATATGTCCTCAAGGTGCTTGAACATGCCTAGAATTAGGCTTGAGTAATATACATGCCTTCTTGAATTCTGAAGGGACTCTCCTTCCACTTCACAATTGCTACAGATTACGTTTAAATAACAATAC
Organism: Podarcis vaucheri; assembly: GCF_965113315.1. Taxonomy (NCBI): domain Eukaryota; kingdom Metazoa; phylum Chordata; class Lepidosauria; order Squamata; family Lacertidae; genus Podarcis; species Podarcis vaucheri. The sequence continues at coordinate 68,824,133 of NC_138761.1, read as the reverse complement.
ACTCCTGTGTCTAAAAGCCCTTTATTCCAAAGAAATAGCCTACATTCCCAGAACTGCAATTCTCCACAAAATAATTTGTTGTTATTGTCAAATTTGTGGATTCACATCATAGTCATCCCAGTCTTGTTTTCATCATGCTACAAAAGGTACAGTCACATATACATTTGTTTAAAACAGGCTATTAAAAAACCATTCAGGAAAACACACCAGCACAGATATATATGTGAACTCGGTAAACTTTGCCCCAAATGCCTGGGAGAATAAAAATGTCTTCACTTGCTGACAGAAACTGACCAGAGTATCTCATCCATACCTCCAGCAGAAGGGAGTTTCACAGTCATACACAGCAGGGCAAGACCAGTAGATACAGTGGATATCATACTGCTCTAGAGTGATTATTTGTCTGACATGAGAGAAATAGTTATGAAATATGTATCTTGCAGGTGATTTCTGCAGTTCCTGAAAGGGACTTTTCTGTTAGCCTTAATCCTCAGCTACTGTATTGTTTCTTACCATCACACAAATATTCATTGATGCCCATTAGAACTTCAACAATAGTTGTTGGTGTGGTGGGACAGAGCTGCAGAGACACCCTCCTGACACTGCCATCACTACAGCTTACCTTGGTGGGACAGAGTGCTGGCAATGTCAGGAGCTATGTGGATGCATTAGCAGGTGTGCCAGATTGGTTATTCCGGTGCATCTGGGCAGCCCTAATCTTGGCACCATCTTGCCCCACCCAATTCCCATCTAGGGAAGATATAATAGTGGTTGGAGGGCAATTCTGCAGCTCTGTCCCACCACCCTAGCTACTACTAATCTTAAATAATTTTGTTTCTTCTGTGTAAGCGGACTGTGAAAAGCTTCTGGAATTTAACTAGATAAAAAATACACATTTCTTTGTGTAGAGAAGTGGTTCTTAACGTATGATCCATGGACCCTAGGGGATCCATGATGCGCTTCAGGTCTGTGCACTAGGTGCACGTACACACACACACACACACACACACACTTTCCAGATTCCTTCCTGTTACTTTGAAAATTGTCTTGGGGGCGGGGACTGGGGAGTGGATCCATAGCTTTCATCAAATGCTCAAAGGTCTCCAAGAGTCAAAAAAAGATTAAGAACAAGTGGCCTAGAGTGCATGTTTCTTGTCCTGTTTCTACATAAACAAATACTGAACTGATTTGTAAGAAAAACCTCAAGGATGTGCTAGTATGAACAGTGGGCATATAAAAGGACATTAAATGCATGGAATATAAATTCTTTTCATTCAGGTTTAATACGCCATTAATTCTCTTTTAAAGTATTTGCTGTACATATCCCATGGAACGATGCATAAATAACAGGGAAAATAATTATCATATGAATATAGCTTCTGAAAATATTTTCTGTAACTTCTAAGCCCTGAGTTTAGTGACCCTCCTCAGCATACACTAATTTTCCATAGTATACGCAGTTTCTCCTTCACTTCCCTTTTCTTACACCCTTATGAACTTTCATTTATACGATTTGTATGCCTTTTGATAAACTGATTGTATTGGCTGAGTTGTGAAGTATAAATTTTCATCTGTCTCAAATCAGCACTTCCTCCCTATTTCAACTTTACAATTCAGAAAAATATTGCAGATACACCACATTAATCAGAAATAATCTCTTCCCTCCCCCCCACTCCATCCCAAGCTAGGAAAGTGCAGTTGATAAAAAATGCATATTAAGACCACCTCATCTTGGAACTCTTTTGATGAGTTTTTATGCTTCTCTGATGGGGGTTGCCAGAGGTTTTTACTGGTGCCCTCAGTTTCCCTTCTCCCCACTAATATTAGCCTTGAATGAAGAATTATGTTGTAAAGTTGATGTCACCTGTTCCCTGGACTGTTTATGGATGTGTGTTGAAAGCTACAAATATATTTCTATGGTAAGACCAAATGTGTATCAATTAGCCTGGAACAGTGGAACACCATCTCTTGGGGCAGCAGGAAGCTGCTTAGGAATAAGTTCACTGATTAATTGGAGTTCATTTTGATTCCCACCCCACCTTCCATGAGCAGAGAAAAATGATTGATAAAGAAGAAGATGAATACTGTACTTGAGAAAAGAAAAAAGGACGTTACCTAATCCTGGGGAAGGTTTCTGATCTGACTGCCTTGAGAGCCAGAAATAAAGGCTATCTCTGAGTGAAACTCCAGGGCTATGAGTTTGGTTCCTAAACTATGCATCGTATTTTCTGTTCTGATGGCTACTTGCTATCAGTTCAACCATAACTGCTGAAAGCATAAGATGTTTTCACACAGAAGCTCTGAAAGCCCAGTATGCTCTCCCATGGAGAAGAAAATAGCCATGAAATGTTCTTTTAAACTCACTTCCACTGGGGAATCAGGAGCAAAACAGTCTCTCCCACAAGAAGATCAACAGTACCTTATGTCTTTCAGTTTTATTCCCCATTGCTATGCAGTGGCAGGGGTAGAAAGGATGGTTTTGTTTGTTTGTTTGTTTTGCATTTTCCAACCACCTCTTACAAACATTGTACAAGAAGGAAAAAGGTTCCATTTGCATGGTGGATGCACCAAAACAGAGACCTATCAGCCTGTGCATTGGTGGTTTTAACTAATGTATGCTGCTATAGGCCCTGCACTCACCACCTTCCTTATTTTACAGAGGATTTTGAAAAGTTCTTTCCACAACCTGATAGGCAAGTTATGTTTCTTTACATTTTTCATATTATCATTCAACTTAGCTTCAGCAAGCTGCTAGCCTCATGCGCTCTCAGACCATACCACTTAAATATTATAACACACACACACTTAAATATGAAAAAGATAATGTTACTGTGAAAGTTATGTTGTTCATAATCTTTTGGAATTTTTTTAAGCTAGCTTCTGTTTCTTTCCTACAGGATCATTCTCAGCAGTTTATTCTTGATCTTTATCTGCTGTGCTGTGGTCTAAACCACCGAGCCTCTTGGGCTTGCTGATTGGAAGGTTGGCAGTTTGAATCCCCACAACGGGGTGAGCTCCCATTGCTCTCTCCCAGCTTCTGTCAACCTGGCAGTTCAAAAGCATGCCAGTGCAAGTAGATAAATAGGTATTGCTGTGGCAGGAAGGTAAACAGCATTTCCATGCACTCTGGCTTCTGTCACAGTGTCCCATTGCACCTGTTTTGTCATGCTGGCCACATGACCCGGAAAACTGTCTGTGGACAAATGCCAGCTCCCTCGGCCTGAAAGTGAGATGAGTGCCACAACCCCATAGTCGCCTTTGACCGGACTTAACTGTCCAAGGGTCCTTTACCTTTTTACTTTTATGGACTGGAGAATCAAATCAAAACAGATATAGTTCGATAAAGGTTACTGGAGATTCTTAACGAGATTCATTTTTCACATTAGAACAAAACAACTAAACCTGCTGCATTCATCAATCTCTTTCATGATGTAAATAAGGTTCTTTGTTTAATACTAAATTATTCCCCCACCCACACCATTTTTAGATAGATTTTTCATCTGAGCAAAATTGGTTTAAGGTCTGAACATCAGGCCTTCAGATTCTGACTTTGCTTCTGTATAACACAGAAAACAAAAGTATCTGCCTACGGTTATACAGTAACAGTTACTTTTCACCATGTTTACATAACCATGTTCTAACTGATATACAAACACTCATGCACTTTAGATCCAAAAGAGGTATGCTTGCCTCTCTAATGTTAAGGGTTTGCCTTGTGCATACAAATGTGTATATTCTAAAATATGCCAGGTTATCAGAGGTAATCCTTTAACATAGTTGCATATCATCACTGAATGGTGCTGGCATGACAATTTTGAGAATCTGGAATTTGGTCTTCTTTTTGAGTGTCTGCATTTTAGCTTAAATCCTGCATGCTACAGTTGCTCTTTTACTTGATGGTAGTAGTCTGCTGTTTGCGTGTTTATATACCAATGAGTCTCCACAAAGGAGGCTATTTCCTTGTTAACAGATTCTAGCAGAACAGAAAGTGTGTGTGTAACAATTTCGTACTTTGAAACTCTCATCAAATTATCCTGTAATGGTGCCTGATGTCCATACCTACTCCACAAACTGAACCAAATTAAACCAGATCATACCAAACCAAAGTTCTAAAATAGGCTGACTTGTGCAGAATATGTCAAGCACTAATCTCTTACCACATTGTCACAGGTTCTGCTTAAAGTAATGTTTTTTTCAGCCAGATTTATGATGTAAATATAAAGCCTGCATTGGCTGGAGAGCTCATTCTCATTACTAACACCTCTCATCCACATTAGCAGCAACTAAAATATCACTGTAATGGCAAGAGAGGTCTCTTTCATTTCTGTTCCTGCTTTCTCCCTGTCTTTTCCTCTGCACTGCGTATCTTTGATCTTGCTGCCATAGCTTGGGAAGTTCCAGGGTTGATTGGATTGACACAGTTATATCAGCTGCTATAGGATCTCTCTGTGAGTTCTCTGCATTGAAGTGACTCATTGAGCAGGGTAGTGGAGGCATGGAGATGATAGATAGATAGATAGATAGATAGATAGATAGATAGATAGATAGATAGATAGATGATAGATAGATGATAGATAGTACAACTGCATGCTGGGCTGCTGGGCATGCCTACTGATCACTTTAATTGTATGGAAATTTGTATCATGGGCCTGTGTCCAGAGTCTTTCACATACTAAGCAACACCCCTGGGTCAGTCCTATACAGATTAAAGTATTGCTCTAGTTTGCACATATCCAGGAGGGCACCAGATTGGTGAAGGCAGAACTAGAGTTACAGAATAGAGTCAGGAGCCACCAGGTCCTGATCTGGAAACCTTCAGACGTGTGTGCCAGCTGCATGTTGTAGCTGCTGAGAGCATCTGCCTAGGCAGTTAAGTTCCCTCAGGCCTGGCACTGCCCACTCAGGCCGGCTACTGGAGACTTCTAGACATGTCCTGCACAATTCTATGCACTCGGCTCAGATCACAGTGTTGATTCAAATGAATAAAACTGAGGTAATGGATGGTAAAAGCAAATATGTGCCAGTAGCAAGGCCCTTGGGATACAGCCAAGATATAAAACCGAGTGCTGAGTCATGATTTTCCAGTTCATATGCTTAGCAAAGAAAACACTTTAAAGAGGGACTGATAAAATGTTTTGCAGCTTAATGCCTCTTTTTTCATGCTGGTTGCACTAATTGCAGTTATAGCTAAACAATGGAGTACAATCTCTATAATTATTCAAATAAGCATATTTGCTTTTGTGAAGCAGCTGTTAAAAAGGAGGCGAAAAAAATATTAGCTTTCCATGCAGTTTATTTATTTATTTTAAGATGGAAAACATCAGACTACTCATCACTGTCAAGAGATCCTAGGCTTCTTACTATTATTTGTACTTGGGCTAATTTGATTGTTAAAAGTCCAAATTAGTTTCAGGGTGTTTGAAAGAATGAATAGATGTTCTAAATGAGCTGATCCATCTTGGGATGATACATACATGGAAGCAAGGTTCTCCATGCATCTTCCTAGTTGATGGAGCATAACAATGGGTGTTGGCTCCTAATTCCACAGCCAGTCCAGCAAACAAAGATGTTCTCTCCTAAACCCACATTCCCAGCATGTTCACAGTCTCAGTGACGTCTATGCTGGCTTGGTCACGTGGAACTGGGAGATAAATGCAGCCAACGCTATTCCCTTTTCCTTTTCAAACAGTTGATTGGTGGATTTGGGATTCATTTGATCAAGAGCATTTTGTTCTGTTTCTGCAATAGTGCCAGGTGCAGTACTATGACCTCAAAATAAGGGCTTTTCAGGGACAGCATGCTTTAAAATAAGAGATAACTTTATGAACTTTATGAAATATTAGGCAAAAATAGAACCTGAATATTTTGAAATGGTGTATAAATAAGTTTTGTTTGTATGCCTTTGACATTTCCTCTGGTCTGGAGAAGGGATATGAATCAGGGGTAGTGAATGTGCTTTGCTTGCAAAAAGCTACATTCTCTAGCTTCTTCAAGTAGGGCTTTGGCAAGCCCTTTTCTGAAACCCTGGGGAGCTGATGCCCATCAGTGTACTGCAGACAGTATTGAGGTAAAGGTAAAGGGTAAAGGGACCCCTGACCATTAGGTCCAGTCGTGACCGACTCTGGGGTTGCGGCGCTCATCTCGCTTTATTGGCCGAGGGAGCCGGCATTTGACCGCAGACAGCTTCCGGGTCATGTGGCCAACATGACTAAGCCGCTTCTGGTGAACCAGAGCACATGGAAATGCTGTTTACCTTCCTGCCGGAGCGGTACCTATTTATCTACTTATACTTTTGATGTGCTTTCGAACTGCTAGGTTGGCAGGAGCAGGGACCGAGCAACGGGAGCTCACCCCGTCACAGGGATTCGAACCGCCGACCTTCTGATCGGCAAGTCCTAGGCTCTGTGGTTTAACCTATAGCTCCAGCCGCATCCCCTATTGAGGTATATTGAGGTAGATGGACCAATAGTCTGGATATAGTTTTTCCCCCATGTTTGTTTCTTTAAAGCAGGGATGTGGTACCTGTGACCCTCCAAGTTTTGCACTACAATTTCTCAGCAGCCCCAGCCAGCATGGCTAGTGTTCAGGAATGATGGGAGTTGTAGTCCAACAACATCCGAGAGGGTCCAGATTCCCCATCCCTGTTTTATGTAATGAGCAACTTTAATTAAGCCAATAAACAAACATGTAAGCAGTGCAAATCCAAAGCCTCTAGCCCATCCCACAGACAGTAGTCTAGCAGTGGCATGGCCATCACTGAGGGAGAGATGAGGTAGACAAACAGTGCATATGTTCTGTATTTCCAGCCTTAGATATTGATCACTTACAGCTTTTCCTCAATTGCTTACATCTCATTTCCTAGCTAGATACTGGTGCCAAATGTTTGAGCCTCTTAAATCACAATATCTCTGTCAGGGAAGTTATAAAAATAATTACTCTAAAATGGAAAATAGACAATTCACTTAGACATGCCTAACTGTTAAGCACTTTACTGAGAGAAAAAAGAGAGGTTCTGATAGTCAAAGAACCTGAAACGTATCAGATAAAGGTCTGCTGCACTTTGTACATTTTGGATGGCTGAGGGAACCAAACAGATCAGTGCCTTAATCTTTTGAACATTGACTCATAACTGCCCTTATGAACATAACATGAAGAGAAAATGGATTTTGTTGTCAGAATTCAGTAATATTTTTCAGTTGTAGGCCAATTTGATCTCACATTATCAGACAAAAGCCAGTTTGAAAGCTATTGTTTGTCCTAGATATCTTTTAAGTCATGGGTGTCTAACCTGTGGTCCTTCATATATTTTTAGACTCCAACTCCCATCAGCTCTGGCCAGTATGGCCAAAGGTTAGAAATGAGGGCCACAGATTGCCAACCCCTGCACTAATTTGTAACATTTATCTTTAGATGTGCTATTAACTGCCCTGAGATCTTAAGATGAAGGGTAGTATATAAAGTTAATTAATAATAACAATAAATAAAACAATCTGCCACGTCAAAGAAAGCTGTGGCTTGGAGATCAATTCATCACTCTCTCAGCTTCCCTAATGTGATATTAATCTGTACAAGTCTTCTGACAGTCTTCAGCCATGGCCAAGATTCACCTGGGAGCATCCCAACTAGCCTTTCACTTAAGAACAATCTGGTTGCTGGAGATATAGCAGCACTGTATGCACCAAGTTCTGAACCTGATTTGTGAGCAACTTTGTGAGGACATAAACAGACTGGTTTCATTTTTTTTTTTTTTTTAGGTTAGGGATGGAGAACCTGTGGCTTTCTAGATATTATTGGGCTACAGGTCCCATCATTTATGACTATCAACCATGCTGGCTGAGGCTGATGGTAACTGGAGGCCAATAGTATCTGGAAGGTAGTCCTTGACAGTTACAGTATTTTGTTTTGTGGGATTTACCGTATTTTTTGCACCATAACACTCACTTTTTTCCTCCTAGAAAGTAAGGGGAAATGTCTGTGCGTGTTATGGAGGGAATGCCTACGGGTGGCATGCCTACGGATTTTCCTCCTCTAAAAACTACATGCGTGTTATGGTCGGGTGCGTGTTATAGAGCGAAAAATACGGTACCTCTTTTGCTGAATCTACTACCAGAACCCCCCAAACCCCTAATACAGAGGGATAATACAAGGATGTTCTGTGGCAAGTATATATTTTGCATGTAGCAACATGAACACAGAGAAAACTCTGGAATTCCATAACTTAAAAAGAAAAAAAACCTAACACATTTTCACCACATGATACAATATTTATCTGCCTAAATAAATGCAAGTTTCCCTATTGAGTCATTTAAGGCTTTAAAAAAAGTGTTTAACATGTCTATTATATATGTTAGAACTTCAGCATAATAATGCAGAATTATCGAGCAGTACCACAAATTCAATAAGGGAACACGCAGACCAGGCTTGTCAGAAACAATAATGATGTAGACTCGAGCAAAATCAATGATCCAGCAAGAGTTTTGATTTTCAGTTAAACGGTTTCCCTGAATTATTGTAAATCCTTCAAGAGTGGCATTTTTCAATAGGCAGCTTGAACTCACTGTAACTATTACTCTGGTTGGCAAGTCGCTGGGAACACTAAACTGAAGCACAAGGTCTATTGATCCTGGCGAGGCTTGAAATGTTAGGTCTTGCAAATCCAAACAATAAAAAGAATAAATTTGGGGTGGGAGATATGCACAAAAGCCACCCTCCTAACATTTCCATAATTTGAGGTCAGATTTTGATATCGGGATCCTAGGAGGAACAGATTTCCTTATAATCATGTAGTTTATGACCCCATGAAAATAATCTAAAACACCACCATTGTTCCGGCTCTAAGAGAAACCAACAGTGAATATAGCCTTTGAGCTACTGATTTACTGAAACTTTTTGAAGGGCTCTTCTGAGCTGCTGTTTGTAGTGCTGGGCTGCCAGATGTGTGGTCTACTACAGATTCTGAATCTGGGACCTGAGAGATGCCAGGAGCAAGGAGTCAGACTGATTGGCAGTCTCTAGATATGGCTAAAGAGGGAAACTAAAAGGAGATAACCTAGGCCAACAGTAACATGCCAGAACACCTATAGGCCAGTCACCTGTTAAAAGTATTCAGGTGAGCCTTGCTCATTAGTATCAGCAACAAGGGCAGGGATGTGCAGAAAGCAGCTTGGAGTCTACGGACAGGTCTCTGGATGATTTGCAGTAGATCAACAAGGGTTTCTGACTCCCAATTTGTTTAAAAATAGCAGCAAAACAACTTGCTCCACTTAAATTAGGCTGCTGAAATGAAGAAAGCAAAGAAGTGGATTTTGTGTGAAAGGAGTGTTTAGCTCGGATGTTGAAAGCAATCCCTAGGCTCTAAAGAATGTGCACTTTTAGATTAATTATGACAAACCTAAAGTCTGTCCATCCCTGACTTGCTCCTGTAGTTCCTTGTGCTGGCTACACTTGGTCCTTTCCCTGCCTTGCGATTGCCTCTGCCTCTTCCATCCTAGCCCTGATATGAACTGGGCCTGGCACAACACAAGGACTACAACAGCATACTGAACTTCTAATAACATTATTCAGGTTAGTAATACTGATGAACTATTTCTGATACAATACTGACTCAAACACAATACTCAGACTTTCCACTCAAGGAAACCCGGAAACATTAGTCAAGAAGTCAGCACACAGTGGAAGTATCAGCCCAGATGCTGGAGGATCTTTGGTGATAAGACCAGAATCCTATCCTCTTGACTCTCCCATCACCTCTACTTTGGCAAACCTTGACAGTTCACCAACCATCTCCTTGGTTGCCATGGGAACCTTGCATTCAGGGGGCAGAGTGGTGACTTTCTCAGGTGGCTCCCCCTCCCCGTCTGTGTTGTTCAGCAACAATGTGGCAGAACCCTCTCCCAAGTCACTGCTCAACCTCTGGTTCCTCTTCCTTTGACATATCTTCCCATCTCATTCCAGGAGGCACTGTGGTAGCCAGAACATAATCTAGTGACTTTCCTTTATTTGGAACTAGCAGTCTTGCACCTGGCCTTGCTTGGGAAATCTAAGAAAAATTAAACCAGTGCAGTTTTGAAAGTTTCCATCCACCATCTTTATTCAAAATGGCATCCAGTTTTATCTATACATAGATGAATACATGCTCCTTGATCTCAGGAACCGTCATTCAGATTTGGTTATGATACCTTAAAGAGTGTCCAAATGCAAAGAAACAAGCAAACAACTTTCCAAAATATATGGTACATGAATGGAGAGTCAGAAAGTCAAGAAAGTAAAGTAAATGCTAGCTGCTGCATGTGAGGATCATTTTGTACATTTCTCTGTATTGGTCATGGTGAGCACAATGCACATAGAACTTATTCGGGTTAATCACATTTAAGTATGGCTTGAGAAGTGATGCTCAGTACCTGCATGTACAATATCAGTAATATTTAACCAGTAAGTATATAAATACAGTATCGCTTCTCAGCTCATTGAAATCTTTATTTTTAAGCCTGCTGCTTCACCATATGAACCTTTAAGGAGCTCTTCAATAATTGCATGTGGTTTCACAATAGTTGTGAAAAGAGTACTGGTAATCATTTTGTGTGAGTCTATGTGTGTGTGTGTTTAATCCTTAATACTTTCACTGTGCCTTTGAAATGAAAACATGGAAAGCAGCAAGTGCCTCATTAGCTGTTATTATTTTTCCCCATATTTATTATTTATTTTGATTTATAATACATGAAAAGCTTTCTGTGCTCTTATGCCATGAATGAAAAATGCAGCCATAAAAAGATCAAATCAGCTGCTACTGTTCATGTCTGAAATAGAAAGTAAATTCAGTCAAAATTCATGGGAAAACTTGTGGGAGTGCAAAAGAAATTGAATTTTCATTCAACATTTCAAGCTGTCTCTTATATAAATGTGACGAGATGACGAGGGATTGAAAGAACAAGCAAACTATGATAGTTGCACACAATACAACTAAAATTAAAAATTGTTTGAATATAGCTTTTCCTTAAATATGAAAAAATGCATGTCAAGATTGCTCCAGTCCTCCCTTAAAGTCCCAAGGATCTTCAGAACCCCACAGTGTCTTTTATTTTCAGAGGCCACCTGGTGAGCCCATTGCTCTCAGAAACCTGGATGCTCTTGCCATCATCAATACTGTTTGTTTTACATTTTATTTCCTCAGCTAAATAGTCCTGATTACAGTCACACAGGGTAGGCTCCCTGCCTCACAGAATTTCTTCTCAACTCCCTTAAGCTTGCCATTGGATGTTTCCTGGTCCCCTGATCTTCCTTCCTTCCTTTCTAATGTAGCCCTGTGGCAATAGTTGCCAGCTGTTCCTCCACATCTCTCCTTATCTCTCTATTCTCTTCTCCCTTAACTTTCTCCTTCTCTTCAGTTCTCCTTTCCTGCACTCTTTGTTTATATATCCCTAAATGCTATCTTTTCATTCTTAGGACCTGCAGAGGATGTGCAGCCTGTGACTCTTGTATCCCCTAGCTCTGTGTGGCCATTTGGCTCCTGCTGTGTTACTGGCCTACATCTCCACTTCTGGTCTATCCTGGCCAGCTGCCAGTTGGGATACAAGATTAAAGGAATAACAGGAAGGTTGCTGTGATGCTCCCTACATGACTGATCAATCACAAGGTAGAGAATCAAGTTACCATGTGGAGTCTAGAGCTGGCCACGTGCTAGCTGAACACTTTTACAGAGTGCCAGAACAAGCAGGAGCCCCTTGAATTCCATGACAACACCACACTGCTCTCCCCCATGCTTTTATTTTCTGCAAATCCATATATTGTTGGGGATATATCTACTTAAGCTGGGGTATATCTATTTGGCATAGGATGCTTCTCTTGGTAATGGAGCATCTGGCAACTCCACTGGTGTCACTTAGCAGTCCTTTTCTTCCAATCAAGTCTTGGCCTGCATCTGACTTACTGAAGCCAAATGAAGAAGGGAATATAAGGCAATGAGCCAGCTCCCCACTGCCTCCTCCCACAGTTGAGTTACAGCAAATGCTATGGCTACAGTTCTCTTTCAGTCCTGCTGGAGACATAGTGCTCTTCTCACATTAAAGCTATGGAAGACAACAATTAAAAGCAGATTGTCACTATGTTTTGAATTCAGATAGCAGGAGCAAAAAGTAAAATAAACATAAACCACAATTAGTATCTGGGGTTATTTATTTAATTTATTTATTCCCCACCTTCTACTCCAGAAAGCTAAAGGTTGTCCACATGGTTCTCCCTCCCCTCATTTAAATCCCACAATGACTAGCCAGGGGCACTGAGTGAGCTTCATAGCTCAGTGGGGATTTGAACCCTGGTTTCTCCCAGATCCAGCCACTATACCACACTAGCTCTCAAAATGTAGCAAGGAAGTATGATCTTGTGAACTGAGACCTTTCCACAAAGCATCCATTGTGACATCTGGGGTTTCTCAGCTGTTGCCACCCAGTTAAGAGGACTGACCTGGTTCAGTACACCCAGTGTGAAAGCCAGGCTGATTGCCAAGGCTAGAAGAGGAAAGGATCCATACTTTTAAAATTAAGAATTATACAGCTTTTCATCAGAAGTCTAGGGTAGGAATGGAAAATGTATATAGTAAGCTTCCGTGGCCCACAGCCCTAAGGGACAAAAGACCCCGGACTGAAAGAAAAATGCAGGGCTCCATGCTCCCAGCTCTTATTTTTCACTTTTGTTTTGAAGTGCCCTTTCCTTTCATATTAATCAGGAGAGATGCTGCAGCCGTCACATCTCTGCTACTTGTGTCTTTACAGGTAGGGCTCTATAGCTGTTCCCCCACAGAATAGTCACACTGGTACTTCCTCCATGATTGCATCTATCCTTTGGGATCTAAGTCACAGATGTCTTGCAACACATTTGAATCAATCTGTCTCCGGAAGTGAGCAGTGGCCTCTTTCTTTCCATGTCTCCTTGGGTAGTAAGGGAGCACTCTCATTGATCTTCCCTTTGTCCTTATTTTTCTTCTGTTTGCTTTGTTCTCCTTGAATGATGATGTCAGTAAGTATTAGCTTCTTTTGAGGCAACTGGTATGCAGGTCCTGGCTAATGGTGCTATTAATATTGTCATCCCCACTGGCTAGCAAAGGTGAAACACTGCTGTACTTGTACTTTCTTGTATAGAAAGGTTGCAGAGCAGTCTATTATTCAACGTCCTTGATCCTGAGGAAAGTCCTCAACTTGATTTATTTGAAAAGGGGCAAAGGGTACCTCTGAGCTACCAACATCAGGTCCAGATCAATCCCAATGTGAAATTTCTTAGGAACCAAATCCCATATGGGCTATATTGTCAGGAAATGCACAGCAAACCACACTTTGAAATGTTCATGTTGTAAGTCACCTTGAGCATGGCTTGAACTGTGGAAAGGCGGCATACAAATAATATTATGCATGCATGTATGTATGTATGTATGTATGTAGTGAATGATGTGGGCAATCAATCCACTCAAGGAGATATTGAGAATTCAGTCTGTTTCAGGGACCTAAATGGCTGAAGAAAAGACTCAAAAATAAATCTTATAAAGATGGGATCATTTTGAAGCAATTCAATTTTTGCTCTTTCTTAAGTTCCAAAAGGGAAGCAGTGTGCCTTGTGCCACACAACAAAAATTGAGTATGTAACTTAACCTATTAAGCCACACGCCCCCAATCCCATTACAGTCGTACTTCGTTTTGTGGCCAGGATCTGTTCCAGAGCCCCGGCCGCTATCTGAAAAGGACACAGGGCAAATCTGTTCCGGTATTGGAATGGATGCTAGAGAAGGCAGATGTTCGTGGAGGTATTACTGTAGTGCCATCAGAGCTTAGAAATGTTTTCGCTCCTCTGCATATTCTTATAACCCTCAGATAGCTTTGTTGAATGTTGTCAAATAAACATTCTTGTCCAAAAACACAGAGATGCACCAGTTACTACCACTAAATTACCACAGACTACCTTCTGTTAGTCTGTAGTCATACAACATGTGCCAGTGTGAAATCTTTTTCATTCATATACAAGAATGATTTTATACTGGCTTGTATCAGGAGTTTAGCACCTTGAGACCAAGAACCAAATACTTCTCTACTGAGCTCTAAGGATTCTCCTGAAGGCTGTATCACTTCTTTCCAGTCCATACCCCTTACCAGTCTTCTTATGCATCCTCATGTGTTTTTACCTGGACAGAAGGTAAGAGTATGATCTGTTTCCTCACCAATATTTTGCCCTGGGTTCCATCCACTTTTTCCCTCTATCTCCTGCCACCACCAGCATATAACATGTGGAAGCTTCTCTATAAGGGAATATGATCCTAACCCCTGTCATGTATGTCATTTTTTTAAAAAAAAAGTGTATAAAATGAGTTTAGAATACGTATAATTGTGCCGTTTAAAAGATGGCACTTGTGTTTGCAAAACCTAGTCAGACTTCCAGTGACAGGTGCAGTTTTATAGACTAATTTGTCTCCTCTCCAAACACCTTTAAAGAAACATTTTGGCCAATACATAATTGTCTTCTGAAACCAGTGCTTGGACTTTTAAAGCAATTAGGTTTAGGCTTTATTAACGTTCCAGAGAATGGATTCCTATAAAGAATAGTTCTCCTATGCATCCTCATTACTTACGCTTTGTGAATATGAAGGCACATTTTTTCCACATCTTTTCTGTCACAATACTGGCTGTCCTGTCCATACTATATTTCAGCCTCCAGATTGTGAAAAGGACTGGCTGTATCTATTATGGCTTTAGTTCTCCTTAGTAACACAACAACTGCTTTCAGACAATTGGTTCATAGAGCTCAGTATTGCTGTCATTGACTAGCTAGAGTTTGCCATGGTTTCAGACAATTTCTTGCATATTCTTATAGTTTTAAAATATCTTTCATTCTCTTCACATTAATGCCATCAAGTTGTGCTAGCTGGGTTTGGTGGGAATTATAGTCCAAAACATTTCAAGGGCACTGTATTGAGGAAAGCTGCCTAGACTGAGTCTATTGAGAATATAACATGACATCCACTCTTATAACATGGAACCTGCTGTGAGCATATAGATTTGTGTGTGTGTGTGTGTGTGTGTGTGTGTGAGAGAGAGAGAGAGAGAGAGAGAGAAGCTGTTGACATAACATCTGCATCTTTATTGACTTCTCCAAATATTCTGAATTGCAGAATATCAGACATTAAAAATCAGATATTTGATGTTTCCTTCTGTGAATAGAAATAGAGAGAACTTTAGAAGAAAAATGGTGGCTAGAGCAATAATTTGTAAGAAATAAAAGATGCCTAGGAATCGATAGGAGCTGCATCAAGCTTGCTTGGCAGCCATATCATTCATATGATCCCTGAGAAAGTTGTAATTGACCTACATCAATGAATGAAGTTTTTCAATCAAAGTATTGCTATAAAGATTAACCATCTGGGGAAGCTTCTAGAATTACATTTGGACAAAACTAAATGGAGTATGGATTTCTGAAAGTTGAGAAGAAACAAAAGACGTGTCCCCCCCCCCACCTGGTATATAAATACTAGGATGATATATTTGTCCCTTCAGAGCTTTGTTAGAAATGCAACATGCTATGGCTTCCTTCCTAGTCCATGGCCATATAGAATCAGAGGACATAGAGTATGGTAGAGTCTCAGTCTTAAGTTTAGAACATCTACACTCTCCAGAAACAACCCTTTTCAAAAATTGTATGTTGAAAATGGGCCAAAATC
Source organism: Podarcis vaucheri (assembly GCF_965113315.1). Lineage (NCBI taxonomy): Eukaryota > Metazoa > Chordata > Lepidosauria > Squamata > Lacertidae > Podarcis > Podarcis vaucheri. The sequence continues at coordinate 68,808,439 of NC_138761.1, read as the reverse complement.
GCCCGTGTAACACACATTGAGTAAATACTTTTTCAATAGATGGCGACGTTTTGCGTCCTTCAACATAACTCCTTCACTCAAGGTGGGTATTAAATTCCTATAGTCTCTCCTATCTATTCAGTCATGGTAAGCAAGAATCGAGAACACAGATGCTCACCTGTCACTGAGATGGTAAACTTCTATTTCAGCTCTACAATTTCAGACTCCAGCTGATTGCACAAATAACTGATTCTCCTCTATATGGAAAACACCCACACATATACAAACACCCTACACATAGAAAATTAGATTTCAAGGAGAAGGATTCTTGCTAAGCCTTCTTCCTAACATGGTAGATTTCTGCAAAGGAACATTCCTTTATCTCAGTTTTCATTTGCAGGCTGAAGTGGTACATCAGGACCCAAGCTTACTAACTCAGTGACAGCTAGACTTCAATCCTTGGTCACTGCAGCAAAAGCATAGGACCATATACAAAATCTGTTATATATTCCCAAAAGAACGAGTTTGAGCTAAGCAGAATTCACTCCCCATGAATGATGATTTGACTTTCAGCAATTTATTTTTGTGTTCATCATTACGTGAATGGCGTGGTTATTTTTTGTTGTTGTGTGAATTTTGTGGATAAATGCTTTTAGTGTATTTGCTTCATTATGAAGGATTTTTATTGTATATTTTGTCTATTGTCCTTGAAAAACACTCCAGGAGTCCTTCTGGCAGCATGAAGCTGTAGTAATGGGAAATTATAGTGCTAAACATTGTCTCCAGTTATTATAGGTTGGAGTTAAGACTTCATCCTTTTAGCTTATTCTTGTAGGTACTTTCATTTTCCTACACAGATGGGTATTTATTGATGAACAGGTTAACAGCCTCTTTTTCTGGGCCTACAAAGTGAGCAACCCTGCTGTATCTTTCTATATTATATTTGCAGTAGTCCATCATTGCACTGTTTTCATTTACTGTTTGCCAGGGTTCTAAAAGCAAGAAGGGGGAGGAGGGGGCAGTGAAAGGCAGGGGTTCATGCCTGTAGCAAATGACTGGGAGTGCAAGGGAAGATCTGGGTGAGGAAAAGAAGGATCTGTCTGGCAGTCCTAGCCCTCCAGTGAGGGGGACAGAGGATAATGATGAATTAGGGAAGGGGGCAATGAAAATGTGTTGGGTAAAGGTAGCATTTGGAGGACTGAAGGGGTATATAGGAGAGGGGGAGGGAGCCTTAGAGCTTTGGTGACAAATGTAAAGAAAAAGAGAAGGAAGGGGAAGATTGAAGAGGATGGGGTTAATGAGGGCACTTGCAGTGCTCTGGATGAGCAAGAGAGTGCATTAAGAGAAATGAAGGAGATCCATTTTTGATAGATTCAAACTTCTCTCTCTTCCATTCCTCAGCTGTGTTGTGCAAGAAAAAGAAATGATGTAGAGCCCTCAAATATTCCATAGCACTTCGCATAGTGTATTTCACCCCTGGTACCACGGGTTGTCTTCAACATGAAGTTCCAGACTCAGTGTACTAATTTGGAACGGATACCACACTGTGTGCAAGATGGATTTGAGAAAAAGGAGGAGGGAGGAAAAAGGGTGGATGCCATAGGTGGATGCCAAAAAGGGAGTAGGAGGGATTAGTAATGGGAGTGAAAATAGGAGTAGAAAAGGGGCTGCAGAATAGGAGGGGATGGTGATTTCATTATTCAGCCAAAGGTGAAATGGGTGTTTAGATGCAATGTGTGGAAGGAGGAAAATGCAGGCGGTTGCCATGGGATGGTCTGTATGTAAGAGAGGGTTGCAGAAAAGGAGGGGGAGGGAAGGCATGGATGTGGAGATAACAGGAAAACAGGTGCACAGCAGGGCTGCAGAACAGAAGAGAAATGTGGCTTCAAAAATAGGGTTGGGAAGGTATAGCTCTATGGAGTGGGAAGGGGAAGCTCTAGAGGGTTAATGTGGAGAAATGGCAGAGGGCTGGCAAAACACACACATACCCCAGTATTTAAGAACTTAACAAAAGCAATACTGAATTGTTTATGAAATAACTGTGAAAAGCGAACATTGTGGGTTGGAAATTCAGTTCATTGGGTATCTAGATTCTATTATCTGTCATGCTAAGATAAATCTCATATGCTGAGAACAAATGGGATAAGACTGATAAAGCACATTTATGTGCTTAAAAATAACCATAATTATTGTGATGTTAGACCAAAGGGTTTAGGACAAAACAGAAAATGAAGTAGAAACGACTTGGATGAGGAGTAGATGACTATTAAAAGGTTCAGGGAAGAGTTTTAGATTCACCTAAGTATTTTTTCCACTGCCTCTGAAGGAGTGAAATTGTAACAATATTAACCTCTGATCTTGACATACTTTAACAAATGAGCAGTGATAAAGAGGGAAATAATAAAAGAACTTAAGCAAACAATGCTGCCAAGCTCTGCTGGTTTCATTATAGACAATCAATTTTCTACTGTCCTGCTAGCCTAACATATTATTTAATGCTTCTGATACTTTACAAAACAAGTCACTTTTTTCTTCTTAGAATTATTTCATATGCATTCTCAAACTCTGGGTGAGACTCAGAATGTTGCACAACACAGAGAAGTGCTGTGGATTGTTTATCTACTGATTTCCAAGCTCTGATTTCCAGGTGTTAGAAACAAACAAGAAAGGGTAGCTATCACCCATTTCCCCCAGCTTCTGATCTTCTGAGGGCATCTGGCATGGAAGACAAGATTAATTTTTCTCAGGGTGCATTCAGACCTAGGAGGGTTGTGTGTGTACAGATGAGTGAGTACACAGCCATTGTTTGTTTTTCATTTCACCATAATCCATATTAAGATGGGTTGCAACTGCATACATACAGTACACTAGCTATATGAATCAGGCCTGAAATGGAACAGTGAGGACAACTGTTCTCATGCAAATTAATAGACACAAACAACAGCTGTTAATTACCTAATTATTGCAGTCTCTTTCTTCTTTCCCCTCTGACCTCGTTGTTACAATCCACTCCTCCTGAAACCGTGTTTGTGTTGTGGAAGCCTAGCCAGATGGATGGGGTATAAATAAATTATTATTATTAATTTACATGCAGATTTTGTGTGTGTATCTGCAACTACATGGACAGAGCAACTTAGGTCCATTCAGTGTAATTTTCACTGGTGCTCAGTCATAGATCCATTCTGGTGTGTAGCTGTGTGCATGCATGCTTGGTTTTTCTGAAGTTTTCAAAATAACACACACAAAATCTGCATGTAAATTAATAATAATAATTTATTTATACCCCATCCATCTGGCTAGGCTTCCCCAGCCACTCTGGGCGGCTTCCAACAAAATATTAAAATACAGTAATGCATCAAACATTAAGAGGTTCCCTAAACAGGGCTGCCTTCAAATGCCTCCTAAAAGTCTGGTAGTTGTTGTTCTCTTTTACATCTGGTGGGAGGACATTCCACAGGGCAGGCGCCACTACCGAGAAGGCCCTCTGCCTGGTTCCCTGTAACTTGGCTTCTCGCAGTGAGGGAACCGCCAGAAGGCCCTCGGGGCTGGACCTCAGTGTCCCGGTAGAATGATGGGGGTGGAGACGCTCCTTCAGATATACTGGACCGGGGCCATTTAGGGCTTAAAGGTCAGCACCAACATATGGTGCTGGAGGAGACTTTTGAGAGTCCCATAGACTGCAAGAATATCAAACCTATCCATTTTTAAGGAAATCAGCCCTGAGTGCTCACTGGAAGGACAGGTTGTGAAGCTGAGACTCCAATATTGTGGCCACCTCATGAGAAGAGAAGACTCCCTGGAAAAGACCCTGATGTTGGGAAAGATTGAGGGCACAAGGAGAAGGGGACGACAGAGGACGAGATGGTTGGACAGTGTTCTCGAAGCTACTAACATGAGTCTGACCAAACTGCGGGAGGCAGTGAAAGACAGGAGTGCCTGGCATGCCAGTCCATGGGGTCACGAAGAGTCGGACATGACTAAATGACTAAACAACAACAACCAACATTTTGAATTGTGCTTGAAAACGTACATATTTTGTACATATTTTGTACACAGTCTCCCCCTAACATTCAACTTATGATGTATTTCAGTGCTTTTCAATGCATTTTCATCTGAGGTATGCATTTTGAATGCAGTTCTTACTTAAAATGCATATTTATGTGTACACTTGTTGGTAGTGAAATAGCAAAATCTGGAGAAGGGCATAATCCAACTGGCATTTGCTCTGCAAGCGAGGTTGATATGCTAAATTGAGTTGGTCCACTGTGAAAAGCGTCCTGAATAAATTTCTCTTTTATTCCTACTTTCAACTCAGGATAATGCTTCATGCATCTGGTGAAGTCAACTATAGTCCATGAAAATATATGCCATACTATATGTGTTAGTCTAAGGTACCACAAGATTTGTTGTTTTTGTAGCAGAATAGGATGGCTACCTACCCATCTAGAACTAGAAAAGGATTTGTGTCTCTAAGACATGTTGTACCCTGAGAAAGATAGAGACAAAATTGCCCTTAATTTAAATATACAGCTTTAATCAGTAAAACTTCTAAGCTCATTCTGTGTTTGTTTTCATCAGTCTCAAAATATCACATCCCGTTTTCTTACTTATTGAAAACAAAACAGCATTACTTTTTCTGCATATTTTTGCATCTTCATCTCTTTTTAATCTAATAGGCAGTAGCAACCCACATGGTTTTTGTTGCTGTTTCTGTGCATCAGATTCTATAACAGCATGGGTGCCCATAGTAAAGAAAATCATATGGGTTGCTGCAACAAGGTGAGCAAATTAGCCCAAGATCAGTGAGGGCAAAGAATAAGAACATGGTAGGAGAAAACAAAAGGAAGGACACTAAACAGCCTTGAAACAATACACATGCTCAGGTAATGATTTGTTTAAAAAAGAATTTAGCTGTGTGAAATCTGTTACTATGGAGAAAAAAAGCATAAAAACTAAATTATCACTGATGAAGCTATTGCTACAATCCTAAATGTTCTTACTATGGAGTAAGCCCAACTAGACACAGTGGAACTTAAAATGTATGACTACCTGTTGGTGAATCGGGGTTTGGTGTTGTCCTTTAGCTGAAGCCCCACACCTAAAAACCAAGAGAATGTCTGGCTTTTGTTACAGCAAAATCTCTCTCCTCCTTCTCCCTCCTTTGTGAACTGCTCTGTCTCCCCCCCCCCCCCCCGTGAACCGCTCTTTTAAAGATAAATAATACATGCTTTTGTATTGTGAAGAACTGCAGTTCTAAGTTAACTGATATTGAAGGTGTACTGTTGCAAGGCTGATTTTATAATTCAGGCCAAAAAAATGTTAGTATAATAATAATAACTCTTAATAAGGATCATTGCAGTGAAAAGCAGTTAAAGGAAATTAGGTATCTTTTGTTGGAGGTGTAATTTAGGAACTACAGACACTTTACTTAACTTGCAGCCTACCTAATGGCATCTACATCTTCTGGTTCTATTCATGGCAGCTGCTAATTTCTGAGAAAAAGAAAAATGTAGCACATTCATTGAAGGTACCGTTGTTCGTCTTGAGCTTTGCACAAATTTGTAAAATAGCTTTTCAGTGAAGAATCTCTCTATTTTGCTGTAAGCAACAAACCTAGGAGCCAGTGTGGTGTAGTGGTTAAGAGCGGTAGTCTCGTAATCTGGGGAACTGGGTTCGCGTCTCCGCTCCTCCACATGCAGCTGCTGGGTGACCTTGGGCTAGTCACACTTCTCTGAAGTCTCTCAGCCCCACTCACCTCACAGAGTGTTTGTTGTGGGGGAGGAAGGGAAAGGAGATTGTGAGCCGCTTTGAGACTCCTGAAGGGGAGTGAAAGGCGGGATATCAAATCCAAACTCTTCTTCTTCTTCTTCCTTTCTGTGGTTGGTGCATAGAATGATTCTGAACAAGGACACATTAGGTACCCAAGCATTAGAGTTAAACTATACAGCAATTGTGTCATGAACTGGCAGGCCTATGGGGAGGGGGAGGAGGAGGATCCCAGTGAGGGCTGTAGCCGGGACAGGAACACACTGGGACAAGCTGGGGATGAGGAAGGAGAGGTGTAGGAAGTACTTATAGAGTGACAGAGGATGATGAGGGGATGGAGGTCAGTGCACAGGAAACAGAGCAGCAGGACCCATCACCAGAGTCAGTGGGGGCCCTTTCTCCACGGACACGGTGGGCTCTGAGGTGTAAGGAGCAGTGGGTGGGGTGCTCCAGGAGGCAGAGGCAGGCAAGGGCCCACAGCCTGCTTCACTAGCTGGCCAGGTGAGGCTTGCTAGCTCTGGGAAGAGGCATGGGATTCTTCAGCTGGAGTAGGCTTGGAGCAGGTGAGGGTCACATGCCTCATCAAGCCCAGATGCTGCAATCAGCAGGCATAGCAAAAAGGACAGCAGAGCTCAGGTGCTGTGTCTGCTCATGCTGAAGGACCATAGCTTGGCTGCTTCAGGATCTCCGCAGAATTGTGCTTCAGTTTGGACATGTGGATTGACCCTGGACGGGGGACTCGGCATACTGACTTGCTGCCAGGTAGGCCAGGGGTTCAGGACATATTGTTTGTGAAAGAGGGTGAACTGTGGCAGCAATTGTGATTGACACATTATGGCCTAGTCCAAATCAGTGCCCCCAGTCTCCCAACCACTGTTATTGTTAACCATGGCTAGGTAAGAACCAGCATTTACCATTAGAGTTAGAAATAGGATATTCTTAATGTTGCTGAATGGGACGTGGGTAGCGCTGTGGGTTAAACCACAGAGCCTAGGACTTGCCGATCAGAAGGCCAGCAGTTCAAATCCCCATGATGGGGTGAGCTCCCATTGCTTGGTCCCTGCTCATGCCAACCTAGCAGTTCGAAAGTGCAAGTAGATAAATCGGTACCGCTCTGGCAGGAAGGTAAACAGCATTTCCGTGCACTGCTCTGGTTCACCAGAAGCGGCTTAGTCATGCTGGCCACATGACCCAGAAGCTGTACGCCGGCTCCCTCGGCCAATAAAGTGAGATGAGCAACCACAGAGTCGGTCATGACTGGACCTAATGGTCAGGGGTCCCTTTACCTTTAATGTTGCTGAATTATAATGCTGAACTATGGTGACTATCTTTGAAGAAGAATGGTGTAGGGTAAATTTGTATGCAAGAGGGAAGGGTACACTACTACACCATGACTGACAGATGAGAATGTGATTGCACTGGACACTTGAACAAATGCAATAAATTGGAGGGAAGTACTTGAAAAGTCATAACAGTGTACAAATTACATCCCCAGAATGCACACATTGAGAAATTAAAATGGGATTTATTTATGAAGATGAGCACTGTTTGGGCAGATGTGTGGCAAATTAAGGGTGATAGTGAATCAACTTCAGCATAAGTAGTCAGATTCTAACATTCAACCAATTTAATTAGTTAACTAAAGCCTGGAATCCTACACAAATCTTTCTGGGGGTAAGGTCCATTCAGCTCAATGGAGCTTACTTCTGAGTAGACAAATATAAGACTACACTTTAAATAAATAAATCTGGAAACATATATATCAATGGGGATGAGAATAGACATTTTCTTCTGCATGTTTTTTTTACCCTATGTTACTGTAATCAGGAATGAAAAAAACAATGTTTTAGCTGTTTCCTTCTACCTCATTTTATTTTGTGTGAACATCCTTATATATTGAGATTTTAGGTGATGTGCAACATTATTTAAAATGAATTAACTGGTTAAAAGGCAGATGATTAATCAACTAAAATGTTTTAATTGATTGTCAACCTTAGTTTCCTGACATTTATTTAGTGATTGCATTGCACTGATACTGTATGCTTTTAGAAACTAAATTGAATTAATGAAGCAATTTGTGAATACAGTTCATGTTCTATAAACCTTTATTTACCCATGCCTCTCTATAATTTATACAAAAGAGATTTGCCTAGGTGAAAACAGGCATTATTCCACAGGAAAATGGTTGTCGTTGTTTCTTTTACTTTGTTTATTTAAAATATTTATAGCCTGCTTTTCTTTACCAAACATGCATCCCAACATCGATAAATTCTTAAAATGCAAACATAAAATAACCTAAAAATAAACATCAGGAAAATCAGGAAAGCTTCAGGAAAGCAAATTAGCAGCAATAACTTCTCCAAAGTTCTGGAAGTTTCTGCCAAAAAACAGATCATAATGTCAACCTTATTTGATATGGGAAGGAATTCCTTAATCAGGGTGCTTGTATTGGCTTGTGGGTTGAGCATGCTGCTTTATGGAAGGGTGTTGTGGGCAACTTACAACTACCCTGAGCAACACCTCAACACTTTCCACATGGGTTGTGTCAAGAAGATTTTGAGTGGCAGAACAGATGCGGGGAATGTGGGTTGGGAGAGCGCATGTTCACACTCCAGTTCAATGGCATCTGTGCTGACATGGTCATGTCCACAGAATGGAATATGACAACATCCCCAAGGATGTGCTCTACGGGGATCTGGCTTCAGGCACCAGGCCCGTTGGCAGACCAACTCCACATTACAAAGATGCCTGCAAATGTGACATGAAGGCTGCCAAGATCAAACCTGTCTTGTGGGAATTCCTTGCAGACAACTGCTGTACCTGGAGATAGTCAGGTCATGTATCCAGGGCAGCAAACATATAAGCAATAAAACAATACAACTGAATACATCTAAATTATGTTTAGGGAGGTTTTTAATCTTTGATGTTTTATCATGTTTTTAATATTCTGTTGGGAGCTGCCCAGAATGGCTGGGGAAACGCAGCCAGATGGGTGGGATATAAATAATAAATTACTACACACACACACACACACACACACACACACACAACACACACATCACATATTTTGCAGGACTGTACCATGTTGGTGAAGACCGCTATCAGTGAAGGGCAAATAGAACAGTTATTCCCAGTTCTGACAGTAAGTTGAGCAGCAAGAACTCATCCAATTAGGCTGAGCAAGGAAAAAAGAGCAAAACCATTAAATTAAGCCAATTGTCTGCAGGTAGGGAAGAAATATATGCTGAGCTAATTAGGCTGCAGACCTCTGGCGAACTCTGAAGTCAAGTATCACCCATTCTGGTCTGGGATATGATGAAAACTGAGAAAAGTAGCTACCGTAATTAACTCAATTGTAATAAGAACAGTTATCTCAAGATAGGGCTATTATATATATGTATTTGTTTTATTGACCTCAGAGGCCTATGTAGCTTTTTCTCTGGAGATCAAGACAATATCTATCTTCTCTGAAAACTCAAGACACTATTCACAGGTTGCCTTATTTAATGTAACAGGGCCCAAACAGCACTTGTAAATCCTTTTTATGAAGGATGGCATACTAATAAAAATAATAATTTATGGGAGGGGAGTGGCACTAGCAAGAAATACGTTGCTATTCAGGATTCAAGCCTTCCAGCTATGATATATCTTAGAAGACTACATTCTGTTCCATTCTCCACCTTTTCTATTCCACCCAGCAGTGACAGTGCAATCCCATACATGTGTACTCAGAAGTAAGTCTCATTGACCTCAATGGGCTTACTCCTAGGTAAGTCAATTTAAGATTGCAGACTTAGTGTTCTGTGGCTCATTGGGTTGTTAACTTGTGGAAGGGGAGGTCCCTTAGGGTCCTCTGTCAAATTTTTTTCTTGTATTTCTACAAACGTTGGTGTTCTGTCTGATACCTTCACCTTAACTGTCTGTGGCCTGGCTTCGGCTACAATTCTGTCTCCCTTCATGCACAGAGCTTGCTATTAGAGGAAGTGGTATATTTCTTTTTTTAACCAATTATCTATTTTTTAATCTTTATATTTTAACATGTGTTCAGCTGCTAAGTTTTATAAACTAGAAAGCCCTGATTTGGGCCAATGTCTTGGTCTGTTCCCTGTCTTACATTCACGAAAAAGAAAACTCTGTTTTCAGGAGCCATTGCCAAAAACAAAGGTTTGGGCAGGTACAAGTGAGAGAGGGCTGTTCAAGTAGGTTAAGACGAGGCAGAATAATTTGTTGATAGTGGTGAAGGGTTATCTGGAAGATATGAGAAAGCTAAACGATGGGCATAGCTACGATAGTGAAAACCACAGTTAAAACCATTAGTAGGTTTAGGTTGCTAGTCCCATTGTAAAAAGCCCAGGAGGCTTTAAAAATTAAGAAATTCCAGTAAAACCAGGTTTTGTCATTGGATAACAACCCCATATTTATTTTCCAGACCACAATATATTCTACCTGAAAATAATGGAGTGTTGATTGTTATGCTGCTATGATTATTGTGCGGCATGTAATTCCACAAAGCTAATTGACTCCTACTTGTTGGTGACACAAGTGATCATTAATGCTATTTTTAAAAAATCTAAATTACTTGATGTTTGTGTGTGCCTCCTCTATAAGAATAGTGTTTATTAGTTTTGTTTATTAGGGAGTCCTGAAAATGTACAGTTACAAAATATAAGGATTTCAATTATACTTATCATTGTTTGAGAAACAGCGCTTGATTTCTAAACGTAACAGCCTTGGCAGTAAATTCTCCCTGGAAGCAATACGATGTGTCCTATAACCTTTCTTTTTATGATACTATGTCTCCCTTCCCTGCTGTATTACTACATCAAATATATTGAACAGGTCTTGAACCTGGCTCCAGAACCAAACCTGGTGAGCCCTGGAACACATTTAATTCTGCTTAAAAGATCAGTACAGGATATACTGCTGCCCTAAAGATTAAAATTCTTCCCTTGGAGCAAATCATTGAAACTAGCTAGATCTTCTCATATGTGTATGCTCTTACTTTGCTCACTGCTTTGCTCCTGTTCTCTTTAAACACTGAAAGAGCAAGCAAATGCAGTTGTGTGGTACTACTGCTGTACTTGCATTTTTCCACAGAACTGTCAGGCTAGTTTACCAGTATTTGGGTCTTCGAAATTTGTTTCTGTGTGAAGGCTCTAATCCCTTTAAGGGGGAAAATTCAAGGTAACATAACTTTGAAGCACTTAAGAAATGAAATTACTTGTATTCAAAATGAGTTAAGTTTGAAAAGTATTAGAATACTACAATAATATATTAAAACAATTTAATGTTCACTATTTAGCTTTTGACTTAGGATTTTGTAGATTTATTTTTTGCTTATAGCAGATATTTACCCTTCAAAATAATTTTTTGCTTGCAGAACAAATGATTATTTTCATGTATTTCAGTCTTCTCCTGTGTTCATCAAATCAAGTACTTGAACGCTCATTCTTATTTTTATTGCTCGGCTATCAGCGTTAGAAACTGAGATATGAAAGCTAGGAGCTAAATGGCACCTTAAACCTAGGTTAGGGACACAACAATGGAATGCCCAGGCACACTTTTTTAAATAACACGAATACAAAGCTGAAAATGAACTAACTGTAGCTAAAACAGTATGTTCATTTTTCACATGATCTATTCCTTCCCTTGCCCAACCACCTAATATTCTTAAAAGGCTCTTTTCTCCAGTCTTCAGAGAGTAGCTGGAAGTGACAGAAAAAGGTCCTCCTTTCCTTCCGCTCTGCAGTTTTTATCTGAAATCTTAGGCGCAGTACCGCACCCAGAACTCAAACTGCTCATGCTAATGAAATTCTCAGTTGCAAAATGTGCCTAGAACAATGGGAGTTTCGAACATTGTCTGCTATCTCATCCATCTCCATTTTATGGTTCTAGAACAGATAATTAAGCAGTCAATCTGTGACCACTTAGAAAAGGATGCTGTGATTACTAAGACCCAGCATGGTTTTCTCAAAAGCAAGAAATGCCAGATGAATCACATTACTTTTTTTGTTAGAGTTTCATGCTTGTTGGATTAGGGGAATGCTGTGGACATAGTGTATCTTGATTTCACCATTATATTCTTGTGCAGAAGCTGGTAAAATGTGGACAGGATAAGGTAACTGTTAGGTGGATTTGTAGTTGTTTGGCTGACCAAACCCAAAGGGTACTCACTTATTTTTCGTCACCATCCTAGAAAGAAGTGGTAAGTGGATGCTGCAGGGTTCTGCCTGGGCCTGTTGATGTTCAGCATCTTCATAAGTGACTTTGATGAATATACTGAGGGGGTGCTCATTAAATTTGCAGATGACACCAAACCAGAAAGGTAAGCAGTGCTGCTGAAGGCAGAATCGGGATTCAGGATGACCTTAACAGATTGGAGAATTGGGCCAAAATTAACAAATTGAATTCCAGTAGGGAAAAATGTAAGATTCTACACAGGCAGGAAGAGCCAGTTCCACAGATACAAGAGGGAGGCACCTGTATTGCCAATAGTAAATGTGAAAAGGATCTTGGGGTCTTAGTAGACCACAAGCTTAACACGAGTTAACAGTGTGGTGCAGCAGCAAAAATGCTAATGCTAATCTAGGCTGCATCAACAAAAGTATAGTGTCCCGATCAAGGGAAGTAACAGTACTTTCCTTGAGCAGTACTTTGCACACCTGAAGTACTGTGCCCAGTTCTGAGCACCACAATTTAAGAAGGATATTCACAAGCTGAAATGTGTGCAGAGGAGGGCAACAAAGATGATCACAGTTCTGGAAACTACCGTATTTTTCGTCCCATAGGACGCTCCGCCCCATAAGACGCACCTAGTTTTTTTTGGGGGGGGGAATAAAGGAAAAAATTTTTTCCTTTATTTCCCCCCCAAAACCAGGTCGGGGAAACCGAACCAGGTCGAGGAACAGCGGGATGGCGGCGCTGCGCCTCCTTGCTGTCCCCCGAGCTTGTGGGGCTGGCTGATGTCTGTCCGGCGGGCGGGGCACTCTGCTTCAGGGTGGCAGGCTGCTATCCGCACCGTGGGGAGCCCTGAGGGGAACTCCCCAGGGCTCCAACACGCTGCGGATGTCTGCCCAGCGTGAGGGGCGCTCTGCTTCAGGGTGCTCCTCGCGCCGGGCGGCAGGCTGCTATCCACAGCGTAGGGAGCCCTGCGGGAACTCCCGCAGGGCTGCCTAGGCTGCGGATGTGTTCCCAAAGCGCCGGGCGCTCTGCTTTCAGCGCGCCCAGCACTCCGGGAAGCAGGCTGCGGATGTGTTCCCGAAGCACCGGGTGCTCTGCTTTCAGCACGCCCGGCGCTCCAGGCTGCTATCTGCAGCCTAGACAGCCCTGCGGTAACTCCCGCAGGGCTGCCTAGGCTGTGGATGTGTTCCTGAAGCGCCGGGCGCTGTGCTTTCAGAGTGCCCGGTGCTCTGGGAAGCAGGCTGCTATCCGCAGCCTAGACAGCCCTGCGGGAACTCCCAGATGTATGTGGAGGGCTGCCTAGGCTGCAGATGTCTTCCTGAAGCCTGGAGAGCGAGAGGAGTTGGTGCGCACCAACCCCTCTCGCTCTCCAAGCTTCAGCGAAAGCCTGCATTCGCCCCATAGGATGCACCCAGATTTCCCCTTCATTTTTTACAGGGGAAAAAGTGCATTCTATAGGGCGAAAAATACGGTAAGTCTTATGAGGAACGGTTGAGGGAGTTGGATATGTTTAGCCTGGAAAAGAGGAGTCTGAGAGGGGGATATGATTGTCATCTTCAAATATCTCAAGGGCTATCACATAGAAGATGAAACAAACTTGTTTTCTCCTGTTCCAGAGGGTAGGACCTGAACCAATGGCTTCAAGTTACAAGAAAGGAGATTCCAACTAAACATTAGGAAGACCTTTCTGACAGTAAGAGCTGTTGGACAGTGGAACAGTCTCCCTCAAAAGGAGGTACACTCTCCTTCCTTGGATGGTTTTCAAGCAGAGGTTGGATGGCCATCTGTCATGGATGCTTTAGTTGAGATTCCTGCATTGCAGGGGGTTGGACTAGATGACCCTATGGGTCCCTTCCAGCTCTACAATTCTATGATTCTAAGCATACATTTTGTTTTCAAGTACCACTAACTCTTTCCCTCCCTGTCTCAAGTTTAAAGGATTCAGAATGGTGGTAGAAAATAGAGAGCTGAGAAGAAATTAAAAGTGAATCAGCAGTAATATCTTATAGTTAATTTCATAGGTTTAAGATAGAAGGTCTGTGCCTTTAGCAATGTTTTATGAATTAACTGAGCACTGAAGTATGTTGGCGTGAATTAATAAGCTATTCTACTTGTGTCTCTGTACTTAAGTGGAGTTTCTTGAATGGTCTGTGTGTGTGAGAGAGAGAGAGAGAGGGGGGGGGGAATAATTGAAAATACATGTCTTGAAAATACCTATGAAGCCATGTTTATACTAACATTGCTCAGTTGGTAGAGCATGGGACTCTTAATTTCAGGGTCATGGGTTGGAAACATGGGAATCTCAGAGAAATAAAAAATGACAGATTTGTTCATCCCTAAGAGCAGAAGTGAGGAAGCATTGGCCACCCAGATGTGGATTTTTAGTTCAACAGAAACATCTGGAGGGCCAAATGTTCCTCACCCCAGGTCAAGGACATTAACAGAATCAAGTTATTAAAAACACTTCTCCCCATGCTGTACACGGAGGTATATCAACACCAAGCAGATATTCTGTGTGAATGGGAAGTACAGTATTTGAATATTTTAAATAAACAAATTGACATTAATCATCCTGGAGCAAAAATATCAGTTCTAAGAGAGAATATTCTCTTAGAGTATTCTATACAAACTTTATACATTGCCTAGAAGTAGAAATATTTTGTTCAAATGCTTTGATTTTCACTTGAAATTGCTAGAACCTGTAGCCCATTCTAAGTGTTGTTCCATTGTAAAGGTAAGTAATTCAATGCTATACGAGCTACTTCACTCATCCATTCCTTTCACTCCTCACTGCTTTCCTGTCACTCAGCATCCACTCCACATACATCTGGACCCTTCTCCTGAACAAATAATAAATGCGGCTTCAGGCACTGACCTTGTTTGTTGCTATTTGTTCCCATGGTTTTATGATTGATAGTACTGCTGTAGATTTGAGAAATTCCTTAAGTGACAGTCCTGAAACCCATTCTCTGGTGGCCAGTTGTGATTTCTTATTGCTTAGTGGAACAACTCTGAAGCATGTCCCTTCAGGAAGGTACTCACCTATGTCAATATTATAGTTATATGACTGCAGTTGGACTTGCATTAAATTTGCAGAACATTAATGATACAGAGAATATAGAGAAATAATCAAAGCAATATAAAATAATAAAAAATCCTTCCAGTAGCACCTTAGAGTACAACTAAGTTAGTTATAGGTATGAGCTTTCGTGTGCATGCACACTTCTTCAGATACACTGAAACAGAAGTCATCAGGCCCTTATATATAGTGAGAGGGTGGGGAGAGGTGTTACTCAGAAGGGTGGTGGGAACGGGTGATTGCCTGACGGGTGTGGTAAACCTGTTGACGACTGTTGACGACTGCAATTGGTCTTACAGGAAAAAGCATGGGGTGAGATGGCTAAAAATAGCTTTATCATGTATAGTGAGATAAGAATCCAATGTCTCTATTCAGACCAGGTCTCTCCATGGTTTTAAGTTTGGTAGTAAGTTGCAATTCAGCAGCTTCTCTTTCCAGTCTATTTCTGAAATTCTTTTGTAATAAGACAGCTACTGGTTTCTCTGTCTTGTGATTCCTGATATCAGTAGGAGAACACTTCAATCTCCCAGGACATTCTATACAAGATCTCAAAGTAGCTGTCTTATTACAAAAGAATTTCAGATATACTTTCCTTCTCATTACAAGGAACCACAGTGAATTCTGCTGGCTGTTAATATAATTGTTGCATCCATATTCACGCACTTTTATATTGTGCTTGAAGAACACACACACACACACACACACTATATCCAATATTATACCTCTCCTTCATATCTTAAAAATGCATCTATTTGGGATCATAATAGTAAGAATAGTAATAGTAAGAATCACAAAACACAAACAAGGTTTCTGGTTATAATGGAAGATTCTTTGTCAAACTTAACTAATGAAAATTGTAATCAAGGGAATTTCAGCTTGTTTAATGACAGTGGGACGTACTTTCTGTGCAGGGAGATTAATTTCTAAAATTTCATTTTTTCCATAAAATTAATTGACAACCTACTGAACCTTGCAGTTCAAGCAATAGAAGGGAAATGTATGCTATTGAGTTGATTATTTAATAAGTTGTTATTGCAATGTATATCTATTGTGCCCATAGTACTCAAGGCAGCTGATGATACACTGAAAATGCAATAAAAGTAAAAGAACATGAATAGGTAAAAAACAATGGGAAGGCCAAATCAGGATACAAGAGTTATGTATCCAGCTCTGCTCATCTTAAGGTTTTGCATGCCAGAGTTTAAGTCCTTTTCTGTACTAGCTCTGAAAAGAATGATCACTGCAATACAGAAGTTTATTATTATGATTATTATTCTTACTGCTATATAATTATCATTAAATATTTATACCATGCCTTTTCCCTGACAGGAACTCAAGGCAGCTTACTCATAAAAATAAGAACAACTAAAACATAAGTGTAAAACCCCAATCATTTAAAAAACTATCAAACATTGGCAGATTAATTCTGTCTATAATCTATTAAACCATACAGTCAGTTCCCAAAAGTCTGTGAAACAAAGTCCTCACCTACCAACAGAGGTGGGCTACATTTATCCTGTAGTCCAAAAAGAGCTACCAAGATACTTATGCTAGAAAATGGTAGTTTCAACCTTCTTTTTAACTCTCTCAAAAAATAAAAGTTAAATTTATTTCTGTTGCTCATAGCTTTGGAGATAAGCCTGAAGTCTGGAGGGCACTGTGCTCACAAGTGATTGCAACCAGCAGGCAAATAACAGAGAATTCCACATTTATACATTTCGAATTTTGTGTGGAGGTAGATTCTGATTCTGATTCATGGGCAATGGCAATTTCAGGATGCTTCATCACCCCAGCTCACTGTTAGACTGAGGACATTTTAAACCACATACTTGAGGCAGAATATATTGCAAGGCAGGGAAAGCATATGGTACTGTATGCAGTCTACTGAGAGGAGGTGGAGTCCATCTACTGTATACAGTCGACTGAAGGAAGGTGGAGGTATCGGTAACTTAGGGAGACCGTGGGGGGGGGGAAATAGCACAGTTCCCTAAGAGGAGTGAGGCTTGGCATACCAAAGACAGCCTTGAACCAGGCTATATGTTTTCTGGTGCTTCTGCCAGGAAAGTGACCTTTTGCATGAGGCTTACAGATATTACAAAAGTAACTGAAATTTAAGGCATCACTGAAATGCTGACCACATGTGTCTTGCTGGATATGTTATCATAACTGACAGTGCTTTTAAAAATATAGTAGTTTTAAGAATGTGTTTTTTCAGTACATCAGTCAATACAGATTAAGCAAAAGTGACTGTGCAGTAAATAAAGTAGGCTATTAGTAAAGTCCAACCTCCCTCCTCCATAACATTTTATATAATTTGAGCTACAATAATAATTGCCAGCCTTTTTTTTTTTACAGGGACAAGAAGTCTCTGAGGTTTGCTTGTGATTCAGTGTGTGTATGTACACACACAACTATAAATAAATAGATTTATATATATATATATATATATATTCTATTTTCAACTTTCAGAGAAGAGTGCCAAAACAGGAATAGCCACACACAAACAGGATATACTTGGAAGTGTTGGAAAACAACAAGGTTTCCTAGAAGTACAAAACAATTATAGGAAGAAACAGCCCAGTAAGGACTGAGCACGCTCAATGAGCGTGGAATACTTATTGGCTATTGTGGGGTGGGGTGCACAGTCAGAAAACAGGATGGGAGGAGGAATAGAATGGAGTGCTTGGAAAACAGACATAGATATAATATATAATACAGCCACCTCATTGGACAAGTCAGCCTGTGGTTCACATTGAGAAGCTATTGTTAAATGAGAGCTTCCTATAGAATTTGATTGAGAAATCCAAGATTTTAATGAAGCCATGAATAGGAACAAGTAGGTATGCTCCATCCCCCCTCCCACACACCCCATCCTCAAGTTAGCACAAAATAAAGCTCTTGGTGTAAAATGTTTTAGAAAAATAAATGGCCCTGCTAATGCAAATTCCAAAGCAAATGCAATTAACTGTCTCAGGTTGGAAAGGTTTGTGGTTGTAAGAGAGAATGATTTAGAACAGTCCTGCAATGTAGTTTACAATATCGCATATCAAGTTCTGAGGGTTTTACAACAATCCTGCAGTTTTGTCTGGATATTTGCACTAAAGCTGAGAGAGCAGCTGGATTTTATCCCCACATTGTGGGTTAGACTGAGAGTACTAGACAAGAATCCTGGAGGCCATGCTATGGCTATACCTCATTGCAGTTTGGAAGATTGGGATTGAGAAAGGGGAAGTGGGAGAGGGAGCACTGCAATGTAGTCCATTATCAATACTGTATTAGGTCTCAGATCAGTTAGGATTTCCAGTCAAAACCCCTCCATACCCTTTAGGTTGCACCAAAGGTCAGTCTACTTAAATTGCCTCCTCAGACCTCCCACCCAGGCCAAAACAAACACGCAGTTGCATGCAGAAGCTTCATGCTCCATTTGTTTGCATGCAGACTTGTTGCACTTTTGAATGTTCAAAAGCTTTTGTTGTTGTTTAGTCGTTCAGTCATGTCCAACTCTTCGTGACCCCATGGACCAGAGCACGCCAGGCACTCCTGTCTTCCACTGCCTCCAGCAGCTAGCTAAATAAATAAATAAATAAATAAATAAGCGCGAGGAAAGACCCAAGCTACATCAGGGACAACTGTTTTTGATGGTGCTAACATCTGTTTTCAATCCCATTACATGTATTTAAAACACACAAATGCATGTACATGGATACCCTGCAACTTTTTATTATGGGGGCCTACTTCACGCGATGGGGTGAGCTCCCGTTGCTCGGTCCCTGCTCCTGCCAACCTAGCAGCACGTCATAGTGCAAGTAGATAAATAGGTACCGCTCCGGAGGGAAGGTAAACGGCGTTTCCGTGTGCTGCTCTGGTTCGCCAGAAGCGGCTTAGTGATACTGATCACATGACCTAGAAGCTCCTTCGGCCAATAAAGCGAGATGAGTGCCGCAACCCCAGAGTCGGTCATGACTGGACCTATTGGTCAGGGGTCCCTTTACCTTTTTACTTGTTAAAATAATGTGGCATTGTACAACCACTGGTGTGACGGTATTAGGGACAATGCCCCAGATCACATTGCAGCTTCTGGGTGAAACCAGAACAGCATTCCTGTACCATGAATCAAATGTCTGTGGCTCTTGTCACCTATGCATGTTAAGCTACATCTGCCAAGAAACACTCTCCTGAAAAGCAGCTAGTGATATAGCTTCAAAGAAGGATGTGAGTTCATTGATAAGGCTCTTAATACAACCAATGTTTTTATCAGAGTTTTAAAATATTGGCTTTATATTGCAGATTGCATGTGATACAATATTATTTCTACCTCTCTTACATTCATCTTGCTTCTCCATTCAGAATTGTTTTACTAGGGCTGCTGTTTTCCATTCAATGTAATGAAAAGAAAGTGCATGCATAGAAACATGAAGTGCATAGAGCTAAAGGAGGTGCTCTTCTAGACTCCTGTAAAGTGTAGATCAAGCACCTGACAGATAAGTACTGGCCACTGTTCCAATAAGTGCTACTTGTTAGAATGAGAGCAAACAGAAGCATTTGTGAAAAAGCATAACATGTTTAGACATGTTCACTCTTTGAGGTTCAGTTCCCTTTCGACCAAGAGGCAAGAATAGTAAATGCACAAAAAAGTTAAAGCGCATTCATTTTTCTCTATACACTATACACTGCATGCAGCATAATTGTAGGGGACATTCTACAAGAGGTTTCTGAAAAGGCTTTCAATGCTTATTCTTTAAAATTCTCCCAGGCACCAGTTTTCCATTGCCTGTCTGATAATCTTTGATTAACATCAACAAATGCAACTCTTTAATATTTATTTTAACAGGTGGCGGATTTATGGCACTGAGAATAGAGCAGGGAAAACCTGTCTTTGTTTGGTTTCTAGAAAACAGTAACACAAGTGAAAGTTCATGTAAATGAACAAAGTGATTCTATTTGTTACACCATCAACAACTTCATTTCTATGCTTAGCTCTTGCTTGGCGGCAACACTTACTCAACCTTTGAACTTTTTACTTAGTGCTGCATGGGCAATTTATTTAGATTGCTCAATAACAAAATACTTTCCAAATACTTAACAAAGTGTAATTAAATATATTGTCTTGAACACATTTACTCTTTAAAGCCTTTTTTTATGTGTTGGAATCCAGCAGAATTCTTTGAGCTAATTTCCATAAAGTTTGTGGCCTGTATTATTGCTCCTGTTTGTCTAGAACTGGTGAACTATCTTGGTCTGCAAGTGTTTCTCATATGTTCAGACTCTTTTGCAAAACGAGTGCCCATAGGTCGGGGGTGGCTGCCCCTGTAATATGCATGTTTATCTGCACGTCTGCAATGTGGCTGTGTGCATGCCAATGCACATATGTTGGGGGTCAGAGCCTGCAGCCCTCACTCTGCACACATATACTGAACACATGGAGGAGAGCCTTCATGTGTGAACACAGCCTGTTTTGCTGGGGTTTGAAGCTTGCAGGGGAAGTGGGCAGTAACTCCTGTTGCAAGAAATATACAAAGCAGAAATTGTTACAGTAATTAGAACTAAGATGCTAGCAGTGTTGCAAAATTCTAAAGAAAGTAGCCCTTCCCAAGTGCATTGATTAAGGCTAATCAATGTTTTAAAATGGTATCAGTTAGACAAAGCTCAGACCTAACCTTGCTACATTACAGTAAAAAGCACTGGATACAGAAACTATCCTCAGGTATGCTTTCTCTGTCCCAAAAGCCTGCATGTGCTTTAGACCAGTCATGCCTAACACATGGCTCTCCAGCTGTTGTTGGATTCCAGTCCCAGCAGTCTGTCAGTATGGCCAATGGTCAAGGATAATGGGAGGTGTAATCCAGAAACACCTGGAGAGCCACAGTCTAGCCACTCCGGCTGCGCATGTGTCCACATAACTATTCTCAATTCTCTGTTCGAGGCAAGGGATAGCTATATGGTTGTAAGGCATTCAGGCACACAACTGTCAAAGAAATAGGAGTCCCTCATCCCCATGCTCTTTGCCAAGTGTATCTATTCAGAATAGATAGGCAAGAAAGAAAGTGTTTTAAGCTATGAGAAAGTAAATCTGAAGTAAACATGAAGAAGGTTGAAAGGCAAATTCCCCCAATTAAACAGCAACATCTTACTAGAAGACTTTCAAGGAGAGTGTTCAGAGCATTTTTGCTAAATATGTTTTAGGTTACGAGTTCTCCCTATAGTGCACAGATTAGGGTGAAATGCTCTTCTGGAGTCACAGTTGTGTGATTCTAGCAAAGAATTTAGTAAATTTTGTTTTGAAGTCCTCTTTTTACACACACCTTTTTTGGATTGCATCATTTCCCTCCTCACTCCTCCTTGGCAACAATTATGGTTTATCATAATTGTTGCAGACATAGGCATAGTTACTGCTGATCATAGTTTGCACTCATTTTCTTCTCTGATTTGATAGGGAACCAGGGTTAATGGTAACCATAGTTACACTGTTCAGATATCATGGTGAACCATATGATTGCTAACAAGAAATGGGAGAGTGGA
Organism: Podarcis vaucheri; assembly: GCF_965113315.1. Taxonomy (NCBI): domain Eukaryota; kingdom Metazoa; phylum Chordata; class Lepidosauria; order Squamata; family Lacertidae; genus Podarcis; species Podarcis vaucheri. The sequence goes on along the minus strand of NC_138761.1, from coordinate 68,786,916 downwards.
GAAAAGACGTCTGGGAGCCACCAGGGCACTGCCAATTGCCAATCTAAAGGTTAGCAATAGCTGAGCACAATGTCTGAACCATGACACCATAGTTAACACATTCAAACCTTTATGGAAAATAAACTCCACATGGGTTAGCAAATGACATTTATCCCAGAAGCAAACAGAAAGAATATCCAGTACAACAGGACTACGCTTTTCTGTACTAAATAACAATAAACTGCATCATAGTAAAAGACCTTTTCATTAGCATTGTTTTCATTCCTTTCATGTAATGCATAATGAAAGTGTTGCTATTCATAATAACTCCTTAGGAAACTATTTGCTGCAATGAGCAAATTATTCAATGAATTCAGCTTCATTTTTAAGTTATCCATGCACAGCTTTGCTACTATTTGTGAATTTGTTAGTAATTTAATATTGTTCAACAAATGCATACTGGAAATAGATTTGGGCATGTGAAATCTGTGGTTTTTTTTAATAAAAAAAAGTCTCCAGTGGCCCCGGCTTTAAGTATCTATTATTTCCGCCTTGTAATTAGCCCTCTATAGCTGGGTCCTAAGCAGGGCTTTTTTTTCAGCCAGAACTCACTGGATCTCAGTTCTGGCACCTCTCAGGTGGGCGCCCTTGCCATTCTAAGAGAACATGGGAGGCTTTCAAGGTGAGTTCCGGCACCTCTTTTTCTAGAAAAACAGCACTGATCCTAAGATTAACTGAGCTAGGAAAGCAATTTGTAGGATAAGGAAGACCAGGTTGGTATGCTGTTATGAAGGGTAGTATTACACCAGTATAATATCATTACGCCAGTATTTCAAGCAAACATGTTAACATGCATAGCTAAGATAGTTGTGTATTCTCATAGTACTGAGAATAACATAAGAACAGTCAAATACAGTTAGAGCACTGATCATAGCTGTCAACTTTCAGATTTGAAAATAAGGGATCAGCAGCCTCAAAAATAAGGGATCAGCAGCCTCACCTATCCCAGGGACAGTCTACGGGATATCTAACAATCCAGGATAGCAGTGGGAAACGGTGCTGGAATAAGGGAATTTCCTGCAAAAAAAAGGGAAGGTTGACAGCTATGGCACTGATCCCTCTAGTTCATCATTCCATCGTCCAGCAGGAATCAGTCACATGCCATAAGGAAGATTGCAACACAAACAAAGCATGATGGTGATGTTTGTTGCCAAGTCCCAAGCTGTCCATGAACAGTTTTTTCTTCTTCTTGCTTGCTTGGTTGGTTATTTTCACAATATCTATCCTAACTGTGTATTATCAGATGCTTTTAAAATACCTTATATATCTGTGGCCATTCCAATCTCCTATGGCAATTAATTGCGTTGGTTAAATATATGTACCAGCAGTGTGCACTGACTGCAATATTTGACTTGTATCTGCATGTGCAGCTTTGGGAGAGCAGTCCACTCTGTTTTGGACTTGTTCTGTCTTTTCAGTTTGACTCATTATCTGTGACTGAATTAGATCTATTAAAAATGAAGCTGTGTTCCCACCCACCCCATCTAGTATATATTTTGGAGAGTGGTTTTTCTGTCTGTCTGTTTCTTGAGATATCATCACCAAACTCAGCATGAGGTTTCCCAAGGTCAGATTGACAGTTTCAGTCAACATTTGGATGTCAGACAGACTTTAGTGTGACTGTGCCCATTTTTTTTATCTGTTTGGCCACCACCAAGATATTGCCAAGCTTGGCACTAAGGTTCCCAAAGTGGGGGGTCTTGTCAACGTTTGAACACTAGGCTCCATTTTGAATCAAGATGGTAGACCAAAACATGACTTTGGTGTAACTTCACACAAATTTTAGCGTGACAGGTCCAAACTCATAAATTATACTATCCATTTAAAAATCATAAAAGGTTTTTGGTTTCTAAAAATTCTTGGGCAGTGCTGGGCACTTCCTACTATTTCAATTTAATAGGGACTCTAAAAAGGCTATCTCATTTCCCCGTTTTCACAGAAGTGGATGAATGTTGCAGGCAATCGTCCGCTACGAGTGGATTAATTCTGCAAATTTGTAGGCAGATCTATCTTCCACTCACACAGGCTGCTTTAATGCAGGTGGGAGAGACTGACAGTGAGAGAAAACTGGCCTTGATGCCTGCTTTGCTGACATATAACTGGATTTCTCCCCCTCTCTTTCTTTTGGAAAATGCACAGGGAAATTATTTGGGAGAAGAATGAAATTGGGGTAAATGAATTGAAGGGGAATTTGAGTGGTATCTATGGGAGAAATTCTTGCAGATGGCTTTAAAAGGGGATTATACAAATCCTTGGAGGATAAGGCTATCAACATGTAACAACTTATGGCTATGTGCTACCTCCAGTTACTAGGAAACAACAACAGTGGGAGATAACTATTGCCCTCTTACTCTGCTTGTTAGCTTCGAAGAGGCACTTGACTGACCCCTGTGGAAAACAGGATGTTGAACTAGATAATCTTTTGCTCTAATCCAAAAGGGCTCTTACGTTCTAAATCAGGAGCGGGAATCCATTTGGTAGGCCTCATCCTTAACTTTCTCACCCCCTGCACACCAACTTTGACAGGTTGGTGTGCCATCCACCTATCAATCACTTGATGTCAGGTGACCTTCTTTGCATGGCAATGCACAGGAAAGCTCCAGTGATCAGCTGATCATCATAGTTGGCAAAACTTCAAGCACAACTCTGTGCAAGCCCTGCTGATCAACTAACTGTGAACACTTAGAATACCTTAAGGTATCTGCTCTGCATGTAGGTTATATCATTCTTTCTGAATGCACTGTAGTTTCAGTCTGGATTGTATTGATGTATGGGGGTGGCAATATCATATATATCTGACATTGTGTTTCAGCAGTGGACTTGTAAGTATACACAACAGCTGTAGATAGTTGACCAGGGTGTTTTCTATAGGCTGCAACTCTTGACCCATCAGACTTCATCACTTGACCTGCCAGGCTTTTCTCCTTGATCCAACCAGCCTTTACTGGTGGGAGATTTGAAGTGATTCAACTTTTGGCACCCAATGTTTTGGAGATGCAAAATTTCAGCACCAAAATACATATTAAGGCAGCCTTTCTCAACCTGTGGGTCCCCAGATGTTGTTGAACTCCAACTCCCATCACCCCTAGCTAGCAAGGCCAGAGCTCAGGGAGGATGGGAGTTGTAGTCCAGCAACATCTGGGGACCCACAGGTTGAGAACCACTACGTTAAGGCAATATGCTTATTAGACCAACCAAAATGGTGCAGAAGAGTGTGCAATGTATAGGCTTTCATCTTCATCAGGCTGGATGGGTGATGCTGGAGGCATGGATTGAATCTGCATGGAGTCAGTTTCAAGATGGAATGTGGGATGAGGCAACAGACATTCCAATGCAGCACACTGAAGTGCTCTGCAGGTTTCAGTTTGAACCTACAGCTGATGGGAGGAAGAAACATGCAATTTTTGATCCCCCACTTTTGAAAATATAAAATCCAGTTTTTGTGTAGATGGGTAGGCTTTAAATGCCAAGGAGAAAATGTTCTAACAAGAGTAGCAGATTTTATTCGCTGTCTTGGGTCTGCAGTCCCATCAATAGTGTTGCTGATGTTTTTAATTTAGATAGATTAGGGAAGTAGCTAGGAAACACATTCAGTTGCTGTTCTCACAGTTAAGTAATTTTCTAGTTCATTTTTTAAAATTTTTAATTATAACAGCCAGTGGTCCATAAATTACAAGTGCCCTTGGATTGTTAAGGTTGGATTTAATTTTCTGGTTGAACATTTTGTTGAATATTCATTTTGATTGAATATTTGACTCCAAGAAAATAAGTAATCCTGGAAACTAATAGGAATAGTTTTAAAATTATGGTTGGAAAAGAGCAGCTCTAGAAAAACATGTTTTTAAAAGATAATGATCCAATTGGCAAAGTTATATGTAAAAAGTAGACACAATTAACTCTTATTCGTAATACTACTTTCCCTTCTTTTGCAACACAGATAAATGTGAGTTGTTGCTGTTTTAAATACTTCATTTCAGGTGGCAAAACCTGAAGGGGTACCAAGTAATATAGTGAATGCAGCAACTTTACAGATATATCTCTAAGATTTGTTGCCTGATTGGGTCTGTAAAATACAGTTGATGGGGACTGACAGTTTGTGGGTTGTATTTGGCTGGGTGAAGTTCCCAGCTCAGCTGATTTCAGAGGAGATGAATGGGTGATCCCTAAGATGGAAGGAGCAGTTGTGTGAAGCATGAACTCCCACCAAGTGTCCTATTGTCTTCCCAACCCCAAATCATGACCTTTGAAAAGAAAGAGGGGAAACTGGTGGCATTGTGGGCTCTCTAGCAACAGGAGAAACCTTCCTAGCAGCTCCATAATTAGAAGCAGTGCTACTGAACTTCCACAGTTGTGTTAGTGCTTGCCAGTGAGCATGCAATTTCTTGTCTTCCAAACTAAATCAGGAAAAATTCCTGATTTTTATCAGCCAGAACTCACTGGAACTCAGTTCTGGCCCCTCTCAGGTGGATGCCATTGCCATTCTAAGGTAACAAGGGAGAAAATCATGGTGAGCTCCTGCACCTCTTTTTCTAGAAAAATAGCACTGCTAATACTTTGGTATGAAAGGGGAGAAAGGCCTGTCTATATGACATAATCTGCAGCAGGAGTCAATAACCGCTGGCCCCCTCTTCGACTCCACTCTCCATACAGCAATTAGTTTCTATGGCAGGACATTCTGCTCACAATAATTTAACTGATTATTACTTCATATCTAAACAGGACAAGTGCCACACAAATTATGTGCTAGTTTTTCACATATAATGTGTAAAAGATATATGAACTTCCAACATTCATGAAAGCATTGTGTGCCAAGATCTACAGGCAGTTTGTGGAAATTTGAGATGGCTGGATGCATGAGGCAAGGCTGAGAGTTGAAAATCTTGATGGTATAATAAAAAAACAAACATTATACCCATTTGGTGGCTTAGTAGGGGCATTTTCTGTGGTAGCCCCTAAGTTGCAGAATTCCTTCCCCACGGAGGTATGTCTGGCACCTTCATTGTATAGCAAATGCTGAAGGCACACCTTTGTGCCCTGGGTTTTGACACTTGATATGTGCCTTTTTAGAACCCACTTTATTTCTTTGATTGTAAACTGTTCTAAGCGGTTTTAAAATAATCTTTAATATTATATTTTAATCCTTGCCCTGGGATCTTAGGGTTAAGGCTGGTATTAGTAGTATTAGTATTAGTACAGTGAATCAGTATTAGTATTAGTACAATGAATCAGAACTCCGACTTTCAGTCACTGCCATAAATCTCAAACCTTTACCAGTCTTAAAATTTACCCTAGAGTAGCACTGCCAAAGTCAATGGGATTGCTTTAGAATTATGTGTAGCAAAGTGAGTAGCAATAGCAATTGTAGTCTCTGTGTTACTCTGTATTTAAATCTTCCTTTCTTCTCCATAGAAAAATATTCAGTCCTTTGCCAAGCTGTATTAATGTAATAGTTATGAGATAATATTTATCATCGGCGGTATGAATCTTTTGTACATCTATTTTAAACTCTCATTTTCTTTGTGAAATATGTATCTAATAAAATTACTTTCTAGTAAGATAAAATATCATAAATATGTGTACCACTGATGCACTTACTATGTGGCATATTCTTTAGCTTTCATTACTCTTTGATTGATGAAACCTGCTTGGTATCTTAGCCTTTGTACTGAATTAATGTTGGCCCCCTCGGCACAGATATCGGTAGCTAAAAAATAATAGCTGGGTAATATTATTCATTACGGCTCACTGCAGTGCCATTTATTCCATCATTCCTACAAAGACCTAAGTTGCACTTTGCTTGAATATCTGCAAATATACCTCTGGGGCAGTGTTTTCTGGAAAACCACCACTTATTTTTGAGAACTCCTCCCTCCATAGTCATACATTTTCTTAGGCAGCTGACGAGTCTAAAATTACTATCATCAGTGTATATATAAAGTAGCAGTGGGTATCTTTCTCAAATATTATAAATGTAACCAATTCAAACACATACAGTTTATCTTGAAAATAACTTCAATTAAGACAGTAAATAACAGGAGGATAAAGTTGTTTGGGTCAGAAGAGCTTCATTGTAGAATTGTGTCTTTGCAGTTCCTTTCAGGAAAACACATTCAAACAGACAATTTGGACCAATGGTGATATTCCGCAATGGGACTTTACTCCCTCTCTTTCACCTCAAGCACCCTCAAAATTACCTCCAGGTGGGCAAGAGCATGGCAAGTGGAAGAGACGAGAGTGGATTGTTCTGCATGACATGTTTGGAGTTTGGGGCTTGGGAAAGTAAATCCAGTGTTCCCCCTCTCTCTCCTCACTACCTCCACCCCAAAGTATTGAAGGGAAGTGTCCTGGGCAATCTTCCAGAGCCTTGTGAACTATCTCTGGAACATAAGAGTGTAGCTTAGTTATGCAGTCTAAAAACACACACAGGGAAGTTTATAGTGAATAAATGAATAAAATTGATAATGTTTCTTCAATTAAAAAGGATTGTGACAGCTGTGCTGGGCTGCAGTAGGAAGTCACAGCAATGTAAGTGTATGAGCATATTCATTAACAGAAACTGAGGTCCCACTTACCTGAAACAATATGGTTTGCACTGAGCTGTAGTTACTTCCACATTCTTAGTCTCCAACATTGTAGATTGCATAGTTACCAGGGATAAATAGTTTTTCTGCCAAATTCCATAATTCAGCAGTGAAATTTAAGACGGCCTCACCAGATTCCATGATGAATTCTGGCTTGATCATCCAAGTGTGATCATACATTTCCAGATGACTTCTGGGTTAGTGCCTCCGGTAATGGCTGAATTCCTCTGATCTGGAGGAATTTGCTTCGTGGAAATTAGGGTCTGGCCGCCACGGCGAAGGCGGGGACCCACAAAATATCACAGGTGGGAGAAGCCTGTGAACGTGGGATTCAGCTGGCACCTTTTGCACCTCCCCTACTCGTGGGGAAACCCGATTTCGGGGATCCGGAGCGACGTGGGGTGAGTGGTGCGGTGCTTCGAATTGACTGCTTCTTTCACGGAGTGAAGCCGCATTGCTGTTGCCGGAGAGCGCTGACTTTTTCCTGTGGACAATTTGATCTTAAAACAACTACCTGTGAGTAGAACGGAAAATTGGATTTTTAAACGTCTTAATTTGTCACCGAAACGGGGAGGTTTCAAACAGGAAGTCCGCCTTCCCCTTTTGTAAATAGACTGAAGCAAAGAGGCTGCAAGCTAAAGTCTTGGAAAGCTTTTGATAAAGGATTAAACTCCCATCAGCTAAAATCATATCACCCTTGGAAGCAGGAGAAGAGGTGGGAAATTTTAGACCGTGTAAGCCTGCAGGAGAGAGTGAAGGAAGTCAAATTACCACCGTTCTGAACCTGGAAACGGGCTGCTAGTAAGACTGAAGTTTTGGATATGCTCATTAACTGTGAATAAATCGTTTGTTGACAGTAAGTTAAAGAAGAGAAATACATTGTTTCCATTGTCTCCTTCTGCGTTTAAAAAGGAGTAAAAGTAATTGAAAATTGAAACTAACTTTATTGCTTGAACTGTGCTTAAAAGGAATGATACAAATAGAAATTGTTTCCCCCTAGAGGAAGCCTTTGAAATTGTTACATTAGCTGAGCTGGGGGAATTTCCAGCTGCAAGATAAGACTGTGAGAATCTGGGATTGACCTTGGACCGTTAAGAATGTTGACAGAAGAAGCCTTAGTGGTTGCATTATGTAAGATTAATGACTCACTGGAACAGCTCCATAAGAAGACAGATGTGATGATTATAAAAACTGATAACTTTGAACAAAAAGTGACTAATTTGGGACAAAAAGTGAATATTAATACAGAAACTATTCAGGAATCGATACAGGGATCTACTTTGACATAGCAAATTGAGGAGAAGGCGGGGGAGAAAGTTGCTGTTGTGGAACCTAAAGTAGCACAAGTGGAGAGGGAGAGAGCCCCAGCCTCACAGATGCAATTTGATGACTATAAGTTGATGCCTTTTATGACTGAATTTAGAGAAAGTCAGACTTTGAGGATTGGAGCCCCGCTTGGACTGGAGAAGGAAAGTTGGATAGATCCCTTCACGCAGGGATTTATTGACCTTTGGGACTTGGACTTGGGTCAGGAGGAGACTGGAGTTGTGGGGACCGCCAGACTTGGAGGAACTTTGAAATACGACTGGAAATATCTTTTGAATTTTAGTTTTAACTATGGAGATTTGGCTGACTAGGTGGGAATTTCCCCGTGATCTACTTTTCAGCATCAAAGGAAGGAAAATAAGAACAAGATCAGCAGAAGACAAAGTAAAGTGCATGTATAAATATGAAGAAGACCTGCAGAAGGGACTTGGAAAAAAGTTAAGAGCCTCGGACAGAAGATCACCAGGTTGATGGACTATATGGAATTGACGGAAATGACTGGCAGAATCCGAGACCAGGGAGAAGAGACGGTGGAAGAATATTGGAAAAAGTTTAAAATCTATATATGGAAATAATGTAAAATTAATGAGTGTTAGAAAAATGTTGAAAGGGAATTATACGGCTTTAGTAGAAATGTTTTAAGGAATTAAGCATAAATAAGTATTATAGTATTAATGGAAAATAAGGTTAAAATATGTTAAGATAATCATATGACAGAAAATAGAGAAAGGTGGAAAGGATTTGCTGAAATAATTAATAGAAATGGAATACAAAAAGGGAGGTGAGAGGAGGTCGATGAAACAAGGGAATGAAAGAGAGGATATTGAGATGGTATGATGTGTGTTTTTTGAATTGTTTTTGCTTTCGTTTTGTTTAATGTGCTAATGCTGTGTTGTGTATTGTTTATATATTGTACTGTATTGTTTTTTCTTTTTCTTTTTCTTCCTTTTCTTCTTTTTTCCTTTTTTCTTTTCTTTTCTCCTTTTAAAAGTAATAAATATTATTTTTTTAAAAAAAACAAAAAACAAACATTTCCAGATGATGCAACATCAACGCAAAAATGGGTAGCAGGAGTTTTTGGTGAGCCCTGTGACCTTGTTTATCTGCTGTAACATAGCTGCCAGCCTTATTTCTATTTATTCTGTAAAAAAAAAAAATATTAAAGCTAGGTATAATCTAATATGACTTGCACCACTTGCATTTTTACATTTCTACATATGGAGCAGCTTTAGAAAAGGATTTTCTCCAGAAGCAACCAGAACATTTTCAAATATTAAAAGTCACCCTTTGGGTGTGCAAGTAAAGGGAGGAAAACGATCAATTTTCTTAGGAAAGCATTTTAAGAAATAAGCCTTTATCTATAACAGAACATCTTTTCTAATCTTACCAGAACAAATGTGCTGTTAGTTATGGATCTGTTGGCCTCTCTGAAATGTGAGTACATTTCAAAATTTCCTACAGCTGTTGGTTTTATACTGGGGGGGGGGGCAACTGAGTAGCACACCTAATAGCAGACCTTGAGTATTGCGTCACAGTAATCACTGGTGGATTTTCTGATTGCAAATTGAAGGCTGCTTTACATTTACCTGATATCCAGAAGGGTTTTCTTCCTTTCTCGTTTAGCTCTGATTTGAAGCTTTAGGAAACAGCACAGCATCTTGTTTTCAAATGTATAAAAAATGATTTCTTAAAATACAAAAACAGGATTTCAAAAAATGAAGTACAACAACCAATTAAATGTTACTTGGTTTCATTTTCAGGTTGGGGCATTGTTTTCCAGATACCCATGATACCTGTGAGAAGGAGGTAGAATTCTGTCACATTGTCCAGGAAATCCTTATCAAAACACAGCTTGGTTCTCTGGTGGCCTGGGGTGTAAGGCTTGATAAGTGAGTTCTATTTTGTAGCCTGAACACCGGTTCTTTGTTGCAGAGGGCATTTATTAAGGAAACAGATGGAGAGACATCAGTTATCTTTTGTGCCTTCTGTTTTCTACAAAGGCCAGGAATCACAGTCAGAATAATTGAAGGCGTCATAGAATAAGTCAGATATGTCAGGAGAGAGCAGCTTTACTAAACCTTCAAGTCTTGGTGTGGTTCCCAGCAAAGCAGAGCATTTTAATCTTTATGTTTGTGTTTGTGAAGGATGTTGAAGAAACTCAAAAGGATGAAAAGGTTTTTTGTTTCTTCGTTTTTCATTGATGAATATAGAAAGATGAATGGGTCTTTAGAACCGACAGCCGGTGTTCAAAAAGCCCTTGTTGCATGCCTAAAATACTTTATCTAGAATGTGTGCTCCCCCGCCCATTAAAATTCCTTGTATACTTTAAGATATCATTTTAGAGGTTGCCAGACTTTCAAGGGTGACATTTATTGGCGAATAAGGAAAGGAGCATCTGAATTGCCCTTGTGCACACCTGGGCCCTATCCAATAAGTTTATATCACCTGAATAATTTCTGTAGTGCTCCTCCCCCTCCCCCCTTACTGGTTGCATCAATTATTCTGGAACTTGAGCAACTATAATGTCCAAAGACCAAACATTTTTTTGCCTTTAGTCCATAGTTAGTGAAGGGAGTGGGGAAGAGACGCCAGATCTTAACCATTTCTTGCCACTCAACATTCTAATGTCACAAGTGAGGGAGCAGGACGCCTGGCTATGTTTACTCATGGACAAGCAAGAGGGGGAGAAAAATGTTTAGGAGTTAATTTATTACTTCACATGTTTCAATTCTAGAATGAATTAGAAATTGTTCAGCTTCAGGATGTCATTTCACCCTCCATGATAATGAATAATTGAATTTGGCAGTTACTTTCGGAGATATTTTTAAGTGTAGATAATAGAGAACATTACTTCTTTATATGGGAGTACATACTATCTCCTTTGAGATGTTTAAATTGAATGGGGCAGCATACTCTAGATTATTAATAGATTATTAATTTCTATTCTTTAGGGTTTTCTTTATCCACCAAAAGGCCCTGGGGGAGGTTAGAGCATATAAAACACAATACAATGAAAACAATGAAAAACAACTCCTCACACATAATCCCAAAACAATAATTCCACACAATTTATTACAGGGAGGACACCAAAATCCATTCTACAAATTTCAAATGCAAGGATAAAATATGCATTCATAACAGCACGCAATGCTAAGCTGTTAAAGCCCTGTACATCCATTCTGGACTGGGCTACCATAGCAACACTTCACAGCTAAAGGATATATGGGTGAGGTATTCTCTGACAATAATGTATTTGTGGTGTTTTCCAGAATTAGTATGACATTTCTATGGCAATTTTATAATTCCATACTTCGTGTGTCACATGTGCAGTATGGAATATGAAGTGCCTCAATAAGTATATATAACTTAGTTCTAATAGTCCATTCTGCTTTGTTTTAATTTCAGCATGTACACCTCCCCCCCACCCCCATTTCCTTAGGCCTAGTGTGTTCCCCAAATACAAAACCTCAGGAGTAAACAAGCTGACAGTTTAAGGCTTGGGAGCAGAGAATCACAGATTGCTTGAAGGCTGCCTTAATTTCAGATGTCCTTGCAACTTGGAAACAGTGTTGGCCCTTGTGGTGTTATAAAGGATCTGCAACCATGTGGAAATGTAGACTACAGAATAGTTAATATATGGATGCTCTCGCTCAGTTGCTATGCTGCGGCGTTCTTAACATAAAAGCTAACTGATGATGAGTTGATTTAGTACAGTGTGATGAGGCTTTCTAAAATGCTGTCTGTGACTCTACTGTATCACACCCACTGCATATGCATCATTACCCTAAAGCAGCCTGCTCACCCACCAGTCTTTCACCCTGAAACTTAATAAGCAGTGGGTTCATTACTGACCACTTTTAGAGGATGGCAGGTGGTCGATAAAGCACTCCATGGAATTTTCCATCTGGCTTTCCACGTTTGTTCCTATCCAGGATTTGCTAAAAGATACCCTTTCTCTTCAAACTGCACACTTCAAAATGCCAAAAATCATTTCTCTTCTGGTGCTCTGACTTCCATAATGCTTCATCAATCTGACATGACTTTGTGATGACACACATTTTTGATTTATTTTCTAGAGTGACATTGTATCCTAGGTATACACTCTTCATGGTGCCTTGGCATTTAGTGCTCAGCAGCTGAAAAACCCTATTAAAACAGAATAAATTCACACCAGGGGCATTTTAAAAACACACACAAAAATCATATTAATTTCGATGTTGTACAGGAAATTCAGCAATCAACCTTTGCCATAGTTAATGCTAACCAAGGTTCCCCATTTAGTTGTACTCTGTGGTTCCCTAAAATATAAGAAAAGCAGCACCCCCCCCCACACACACAATAGCCTAGTAATAAGGTTTGAAGGGCCCACATAGCTTGATTCATCAATGTGTCACCAGAACTGGGAAATAAAACCATAAAAGGAGTCCACAAAATTGACTGTGATATCTAAAGGATTTCTGAAATGATCTTTAAATCATAATAGGAAACAGGAACTATGATAGGAAATGGGAATGGTTAGTGGTAAGCATGTTTAAAAATGGTGCTGATATTTCCAATAACTCTGGGATAGGGGGTGAAAGGAGCGGGGGGAAGTTATCATGACAGGCTCTCTATCTTTTAACCATGGTGAAGGAGGAGGCATTGAACTGCTTTGTACTAGACACTAAATCAAACTATGGTTTAGCACAAATGTGTGGTTGGTTTGGCTTAGCATGTCATCTAAATCCAGGCTCAGGGTTTGTAGAGCTGTGGCCAAGGGTTTTTGTTTGTTTGTTTGTTTTTGAGGTATACAGATTTATTATTTGGCTTCTCAAGACAAACCATGAGCCCAGGTACAGATGACATACTAAGCCAAACCATGGTTTAGCTCACTATAGCACAGTAGGACTAGGAGAGAAGCACAGCAGCTATGATATCCTCTAGAAAGTAACGCTCTCACTCACGCATTCATGCTGAGCTATGGTTTGGCTTAATGTTATGTGTGAAGCACTTCAACATGTCTGCACTGACCCTGCGTGTGGTTTCACTCCTATGCTGCTTACATGTCAATAATTTGTGATGGCATGATATCTTAGACTTTCTGCAAACAAGCAAAAAATGAGATTAATACAGTGAGAAAACTATTTCCTGGAGTATCCTGAATGACACTTTCACTTAGAAAATAATGCAGTACTTTCATAGGTGAATAAAGTGGGCTTTATTTCACAGAAAGCCATGCCACTGCATCTTTTTTTTACAGATAAGTCTTAGAAATAGGTTTTTCCCCAGGCTCTACCACTCAGTTACTTGGGTGACCTGACTCAATTAACTTAATTGATTCTTGGTTAGATTGTCAATGGCAAACACACAGTGCTTCAGTGCCTAAAACCTATTAAAAATCAATAGGGATAACTAGACCTGCTAAGAAGCTGAACACTCTCAATCCATGCATGAATCTGTATTCCACTTAATTTAAGAACTGGACAAATAGCAAAGCCCTGAGTATTAGGGGGCAACCCTGAAATGGGCAAATCCAAGAATATTCCTGTAGTGCAAATGGTTTAATTACTGTTCATATCCATTATAGCCTCAAACATTTTGTCAGTGTTGGGACATGAGCAGCCAGGAAGGTAAAGTTGTGGGAAGCTGCAGGGTGTGGGCTGAGGCACAGTGAAGTGCTATAAGCACAGGACAGCCACTTGGGGTTTAAACAAGCCACAGCTTTATTGATTACAGATGTCAGCAGATTTTGGCACAAGCAATGGGTGTGTATTCTGAATCAACCATCTTGTCTGCTGGTAGTTCATTTCGTAGGATTAACCAAGGTTCAGGATAGCCCTATGACGTACAACAAATTGGAAGACCATTGAGGGGGGCCATCAGCCCCTGTCTGCGTGTCTGGACAGCACCTCCCTGTGGATCCCTTTAATGGGATACCTTGATTCCTTGGACTGGAGGGGTGTCCTGACCCCTCCCCGCCATCCACCTAGATTAAGAATCTAACCCAATGCCTCTAGTGCCAGCTGAGGCCGAGGGCTATGCATGGCTGGCTTTCATGGCCAGGGAGTGGACCAGAAGGAAGACATTTCTCCTCTCGTCCACTCCATAAACTGCACTATCAAGCTCGTCCACATTTGGCCACAATCACAGGTGAGCCTCAGGAGCCAGCGCAGCCAGGTGAGAACCTCCCCTGGCTGCGCTGAAGCCAGAAGATCACGCCACTGCTGCACCAGGCGGCAGCTTCCACTCTCTATTAACTGGCAGGCAAGCGGCCATTCTCAGCAGACAGAGATGAGATTAGAGCCAAATGCAGTGGTGGGGCTGGACAGCAGGTAGAGAGAGACTAGGGCACTAGGCATGGAAACTGGGAAAGGTAGCAACTTAGAAAGCACCTATAGATTCATAAATTGTGGCTGATGATGGTCTTCCCTGTGCAAAGAATCAGAGTTACCTGGAACCAATTATGGCAAGGCCAGAGGGAAGCAAGCAATGCTTGGGTAGATGAAGCTATGCTAGAACCTGAGGTATAATAGCATTCTGCAACCTTTAATGTTCTGCTCCAATTTGAAGCCACCTGGTTCTAGTTCTGGTTGTCTCTGATACATGATATTTGGATCTTTGAGCTCTGCATCTTTAAGAATAGTTATCATTTATCCAAGGGTATGTGGAATCTGGTTTATTAAAATCCTGCACGGAATACTGAATTGCATATTTTCTCATTTAGGTCATTAAAGGCTGAAGAATTACCTTTTTATTGGTACATTTTGTTTTTAATTAGCAATATTGTCATGAAGAATGTATGTTAGAAATATGTTCAAATTGGCTAGCATACCTAATTTAGCATTTTCATTGATATGGTCATTTAAGCAAAAAAGCAGCAACTCAATGGCATTCAGTGTACGTATTTTTATATTGCTACCAACTGCTGAGAATTTCTGTTGCTTACGAACTTAAATGGAACATTAGATTTCCCTCATAGCTTTCTTCTCCTAGACTAATCCATGTTAAATGGGTCAAAAACAATTGTAAACACCTAGCTTTTTGCAGGTCATGATTGCATAGATAATTGCTTCTTACCATTCAAAGAGGGTCATTAGCTAACAAGCCAGAGTACTCAAAATGGACAAATTTAAGTGGCTAACCTGAAATTTTCAGCTCACTTTTTTCCTGATAGGCACTGCAGAATAGTCAGACGCAGACAGTTTAATTTGCCTTTCATAGCCTGTGACAAGGCTCATGATTATTGCATACAACAAATATTCAGTGCAACAAATTAGCAGATTCTGCTGTTTTGGACAGGCAGCATTTAAAACCCTGCCACTGAATTGTTGGCTGCATCCCACATTGCCAGCATAATAATTACTGCTGAGTTTCTGGACCTCAGCAAGTCAGCAAGGTGATAACCCTATTGGATCAGATAGGGATATGAGACATGGCCAAAAGAAAAAAGGGCAGAGTACTGAAATGGCAACATCTCTGCGTTAGAACCCTGGCAAGTGCCACTTGAATTATGGCAGTTGTTTGGCAGGGGCAGGACTGTTCTGGAGAATAGCTTGCAGCAACACTAGATTACAGCATTTGTTGCTTCCAAGGGGAATTGCTGTGAGCACTGAAGCAAAGAAACCAAATCGGAGGATGGGGAAAGTGAGGATTAGAAGGCAAATGTAGTATGGAAAACTGTGATTTGTGACAGTGTTACAAGCTCTTGTTTCACTGGACTTGCTTGCATTTTCTGCCAAGGAACAAAGTCCATGGTATAAGCTAAAGAGGAATTACATTCTCCTCTATTTTCTCTTATAGTTTAGCAGGACGTGGTTGGAAAATGATTGACAGTGTATAAATTTAATTCTGTTCTTCTAGCCTTATCCAATGGACACTGTTTTTAAAAAAGTGCAGCAGCAAGCAGGATATATAATATCAACTGAACAGATGATTGCACATAGCCTGGCTAGACACTGTAGATGACCTATGGGGGTGTCTGTCTAACTTCTCTCTCTCATACACACACTAGGTGATCATCATTGTCAGAGCTGGCTATTCATATCATTGTTTAAGAGAATCCTGCACAAAATCAGTCCAGCACAGATCACTGCATATGAAGCCCTGTGTCAGGTTTTTACCCTTTACCCATACAGCATCCTTTGTTAAATGCATGACAAAATCCAGCAGGACATTGTGCTAGCAGGAGTCCTTATACAGGACTTTCACTTATGCAGCAGGTTAGGTGAATCACACCCATGGTCAATTTTATAATAAATGTTTAATATATACAACAATATACCTTTTCACATACAAATCTCTACATTTAATTTGGGTAAAGGGCATCCTGTTTGACATATACAGCACGTATATGTTAGTTTTGATATAATCTCTTTCCTTTAGGGTTAAATTTACCTCCATTTAATTTTTGTATGAATGAAAAATATTTTGCCAAAAATGAATACTAGAGGTGTGAGCAAGATATTTCATATTATAAAAATAATAAGTAACATCATATCTTGATAGAATTTCATATTTTTTATATTTGTCACTTGCAGTAACTTTAAAGATTCAATCTGTTTCCTAGGATGTGTAGAATGCAACAGTGTCTCATTAGATTTGTGCTTGGCTTGTTATTGCAGTTGTTAATGAACAGGAAATCAAATATGGTATGGAGACTACTAGTTCACTGCATCTCAAAGATTATATTACGCACTGCAAGTTTGTAGCATGGAAATTGCAAATAAGCAATATTGAACATCTAACACAGAACAGTTTTCACATGGCTAGCTTTCTCAAGATGCTATTTTTATAATAGATTGATATAAATCTTGTTACTCTGTGTCAGCGAATGCTAGATAGTATGCAGTTCAGACTGTCTTCTAAAACACATTGATATTAATCTTGTCCCTGTATATCAAGTTGGTAACTCAAGTATCCATACATACTAAATGTAGCCTGAATAGCCTCTCTTCATTTGCAGGACCATTTGTCCCTCACTAAAGGGTATTCAGAAACTTTCAGGATGTGGGTGAAGTTTTAAAGAATTCTCAGAGGATGGTGGTCTTACGCTTTTCACACCTGTGGAACATCAGTATGTCACATTCTACCATTCGGAATCAAAGATCACAAGTCTCCCCAAAATCTACCCCAGGTTCTTCTGACAGCCTAATTTAGCAGCTTTAATGCAGCCTCCCTGGGCTTCCGAAAAACTTTTCTAAATCAAAGTCTCTTGCATTCTCTCTCTCTTAAATATAATTTGTTTTGATTTTGAAAATGTGGGTGGGTGGGTGGGTGTGAACCGACATTACAAAATATTCAAAACAAATAAGCCACTCAATACTTTGCAGTCCAAACAAGAAAAAGAAAAGAAGGAAAGGAAAGGAAAACAAATTACAGATTAAGCATCAGAGTCCTTTTAAACTGTTTTATCTTCTTTATAGGGTTTAGCAAATGCAGTTAAGGCACAGAAATCTATTTCAGCTATAAATCATTCCATATACCCACATACTAAGTGAGGGTTACTGGAACCTTGATTTTTCATTAATAAATTTGATAAAATCACACTACATCAAAAAGTACCCTTTTTGTTATTCCTTTATGTAAATGTATATTTGGGGTTAGCTTTTCAGATAAAGCCCCAAACCAGACTTTATTATGCCAATATTCTAAAGGGGCATTTTTCTAATATTTCCAGAATCTTGTAATGGTTAATCTAGGCACCAGTAAGAGGAAGTGGATTACGTCTTTATTCTTACAATCAAGATTTTGCCCATCTCTGATATTTAAAAGTGCAATGGATGGAATCACAAGAACATTTAGGTGAGAAATCAAGCACCTAGCACTAGAATCTTTCCACCTTGTGTAAATTTACCACGTGTAAATAAGTCGCTTTTGAGATGTATGTGTGACAGGTGTCAAGTGCCATCCAAAAAACAATGTTAAGGTTTGTTTCCTTACCTAACGCTGAAATTGAATGCATAGGTTTAGTAGCCCAGATTTTTTATTTTTTTTGGTCAAGCATCTACCTTGAGTTGAAAGCTAAAGCATTATTTCCAGCTTTCTTTTAGTGCCTGAAGGGAACCCATATTGATTCCAATCAGTTGATAAGTCCAGCCCTTGCTATAATTTCTTTTAGAAAGAACCACATTTCATATGCATTCAAGTTTCTGGTGGCACCTGGTCAGTGGTTTTTGCTGTAGGGGCTACTGTGGAGCTGTTCATAAACTTCGCTAAGCATCTGTGGTACTGAACAAGCTGTTCTGTAGTTACAGTTGCTGATATCTGATTGGTGCCAGTCTTTCCCACTGCCAATAAGCTAATTATACAAATAAAGATTATTGGCAATGTTTCAGTGTTAAAACCCTCTGTAGTGATTGCCCCCTTTCCTTGTATTTATGCCTATATCTCTCAGCATTTTTTTTCTTTCTTGTTCAATATTGCACATTTGGTTATATTTGATTTTTGTCTTCATATAGTGAATTCTGATTGGACTTAAATACTTTGTTCCTGAAACAGATCTTTCCTGCCTAGCCATATAATGTATTTTCCATTTTCTTGAAGCAGTTCTCAGTTTCTTGAAGCAACCTCTTGTCCTTACGGTGATCAAATTTTCAACCCTTTAATTGCATTTCACTTAACAGTTTGGGTCCCCCACCAACCTTCTAGAGCAATTTGGGATTGGTGCAAGGCACATGTGGGGAGCAGAGGTGGGAAATCCTGTTGTACAAGAGGAAGTCATTCTGCTTCCACAATTATTTAGTTGAACACAGCCCATCGTTACCTGCTTCTTAACTTTCTGCCCTAGACTTTATAACTCTCAGTAAGTTGTCACAACCCATGCATTATACAGATGTCCCATGATTCCTTTCCTTTGGCAAAGTTGTTTTATATTCCTCCAACAGTGCAACTGAAAAATAACTTAGTGTGATTCTGTGCATGTCTCCTTAGAAATAAGTCCCATTGAGTTGAATGGGATTTACTGCCAGGTAGAAAGGTATAGGATTGCAGCTATAATTTTCTGTTGAGGACTATTTTAGTACTCTCCATTTCTGAAGTGAAAACTGTTGTTTTGCCTTTAAGAGTCATGTGATTACAGAGATTAGTCATCCTTGGAAGAGTACTTTTTAAAACATTGCCTCATACCTAAACATACAACCCATTCCCACAATCATGGCTAATCATACTCTGCTGGTTCACCAGAAAGATGGGATAAATACAAATAGCAACTTAAGAACAAATCCAATGGTATATGATAGTCCAAACAGAGCAGTCCAAAGAGAGATCAACAAGTGATGCAAAATAGAGAAAAGTTCAGCATGTGAAGTTTCCATCAATGACAACACTGCACATTGTGACCAGACAAACCTTACCTTCAGAAATCCTTAGTACCCACATTTATTGTAGTATATTTTAAAAAGGAAAGTGTATTTTGGGCAGTAATTGGCAGCCACTAGGAAAACCACTTTCCTCTCAGCATACATACCATCTAGCCAGTTTAATCTTATGGAATTGTCATCTTGAAAACTTAAGTCAGTGGATACATTTTTAATTTAATAACTCAATGCATTATTTACTTACCCATGTTGTTTTCTTATTAGATTTCTACCTCACAACCTTGGTAATAAAATAGATACAATATGCACATTACTGGTCTATAAAATACTGTGTGGGGGTGGGGGATGCAAAAAATTAGGAGAGCAAACTGAGCAACCAGAATGAAATACAGAGATTTGAACAATATGTTGGTCTGGGGAAATATGTTTAAAAGTCATCACAAAAAGGCCCAGTTATCTGTATGGTGCAGGGCTTAACCCCCATCAACCCCACCCAATAATTTTCTACTTTACTGTGAAAGTGAGGGGGAAAATGTGCTGTCTCATTCAAGAATGCCAAGAAAGCTGTATACCTACTATAGAAAGATATGACTGAACCATAAAAGATACATAGAAGAAGGACCATCAAAATAATTGGAAGCATGAAAAAAAAATTTGGAAGGAAATTCTAGCATGTTCAGGGCTTTTCAGCTTAAAAGAAAAGGCATCTCTGAGAGCAGGAGGATGGAAAAATAGATGTGTCATAAGTAGTGTGGGAAAAGTGAATAAGGTACTATTACCTGCTCTCTTTCTCCACACCAGTTGTGACAGGCTTATCTCTCCACCCTGTCATAACACACTGTTGAAATAAGCAGTTATTTCTAAGTTGATTATTATAAATCTTGTAATAAATGTCTTCAGTAAAGTACATCTCTGGGATGGGAATGTGAACCACAAATGTAAACATTTTGATCAATGGTCACTGTAATTTTTTTCTGCATTAATTGTGTTTAAGAAGTGAAGCACATGATCAGCAAGTTCACATGATGATCAGCTGTTAGACAACACCACATCAGACTATAGTTGTAGAACTGAAGACTTGGTTGCTCCCTGATTCAAAATAGTAATAATAAACATCCTTTCACATAACTACTGTGTTTTGGAGAAGACTAGGCTAAAGCTCTTCTCATTGCTATACTGGATTTTTGTATATGCTGTAAGTTTGCTCTCAAACCTCTGAAGTTATATACAGTGCAGCTCTATTCATGTCTACTCAGAAGTAAGCCCTATTGAGTTCAATGGAATATAGTTCAGGTAACCATGTATAGGAATGTAGTCATAGTCAAGCAACAGACATCAAGTGGAATTGCTGATCATGTCGTTTGACTATAAATTCAGAGCACAAAAAACTTCAAAGAAAGAAGATGGGGAAGATGTTCCTTCTAAAAAGTAAGGGGGGGCGAGCAAAAAGAAGCAGCAGCCCAGAAATACACTGTGAATATATCTACCTTGCTCATAAGAGACAATGGATCAATTGAATTAGGCATTTATGTCATGCGGGTACCTTAGTTAATTTAAAAGTTAATATTGGGGCCTGAGATTAAGTATCACCAGAATAATTAATTTTGTTTACTGATTTTATTTTAATTTAGAAAGGCATTCAAGGACATAACCAATCAAACTCTCCGGAGGGAACTAATTCTTATCAGTCTGCTGCTGAATATTTGCCCTCAAAAGCCAAAATTGATTCTCATGTAATCCATTCAGAAATGGTGATGTTTGTGTTTATTCTGCACTCTGCAGTTGGGTCCAAAAGTGCCACATGAAGATGTTTTTATACAGTCTGAAGCAAGAGCCCCTCTTAGGAGCATTCCACCACTGCGTTTTCTCAAGATTATTAGGAAATCATCACCTCTCTTATCAGTTCAGAGAATCCACAGGATCCACTACAGTGCTCCATGTTAGTTGGTGATAATTGCTGCTAAAAACAGGGCCTCAATGAATGATTTGTTCCAATATGTGTTGGACCTGGAATAAATTTCATTTCAAACACCCTCCTACTCAGTATGGATAAGAGGTTCCTTCCATATAGAGCAGCTGAAAATAAGATAGAAGGTAGAATGTTGGTGAATGTCCATTCATAGCTGAACTGTAGCTCCCACTGATGGATTGATGCTGTCTGTTATGGAGTTGGGACTTGATTTCTCCATCCAGTATTTGATTGGTCAAATTTGACAAACAGTATTTGATTGGTCAAAATCAGTGCATTGAGCATTGCTTGATATTCTGCAGAAAAGCAGTTTCTGGATTCTTTCAGAATTTAGTGCAGTTTCAAGGATGAATGTATTAAGCACACTTTTTGAACTTAGAGATGGGCAAATTTGTCAGTTTTGGTTTTCTCAGGTTCTCATTTCCCCCCAACCTCGAGTTCTCCACATTTCCATCAGTCTGAAATTAATTTTTTTTTTAAAGAGTCTCTGTGCATTTTAGTGCAAATTTCTCCTAATAAGCAGATGTTTTTATTCACTTTTGTCTAATACGCAGTATTGCAAAGCAATATTCCCATAAACATTATTTTCACTATCATATGCAAGTTTTACCTTAGTACAGGGGGGCGCAACCTGTGGACCTCAAGATGGTTGTTGGACTACAACTCCCATCATCCATGATCACTAGCTATGCTGGCTGGGAGTTGTAGTCCAGAAACATCTGGAGGGCTACAGATTGTGCACCCCTGCCTTAATAGATAGATTTTTGTATACACTGTTTGGTTGGAGAAATCCATTGCAAAATTCAGAAAAGTGTGAATTTCAAGGGATGGCTGTCTATTGTTTGCAGATGGAGGTTCACCTTTAAATATGAACTGAATAGAATTTCTCCCCAATCACCTTTTCTATCATGCAGCAGTTACATCAGCTATGATTTGATCTGCAAAAGAAAAGTGTTAAATCTGGCAGCATAATTTAAAAAGAGCATTTCTTTTTGTCTTATTGATGCACCATTGCTCTTAAGGGAAACTGGACATATTTTACATTTTTTAAAATTTAATGCCCCCCAAGACTCAAGGGGAGAATTCAATGTAAAATAGTAAAATGTGTGTAAAAAGATGTATGTACTTTACACACATTTTAAGCATTTTACGATTCCCCCTGAGAGCGATGGCAGGTGATCTAATTCTGTAACTTCCAGCAGGCCTTACTACTGTGATTTCTATCTGCATGGCAACAAACCACTTTTTAGGCTAGCTGTACACAGCTGGATGAAAGCGCTTTTAAAAAACATGATTAGGCAGACAACCCCCAGATCACCTTGTGAGAGCTCACAACTTAGACCACCTCATAAGTGGTGTGAGGGTTGTTATTGTTTTACAACCAAGCAGTATATAAATTTTATAAAACAAACATTTCCCCCCTTTGTTTTTTCATTTAAAAACTTCTGTGCAGATTTTAACAGATACATACTTTGGAAACCTGTCCTGAACAACCTACATGGAAACAGGATGGAATGGAATTTTGTCCTGTCCCATGATGACATTGATTTATTCCCTGGTTCTATGCCTAGTTTTTAATAACCCAAGAAGGTGAAAAGTGTGATGGAAAGTAGCTCCGACAGGGTAGATTTGTATGTGAGATATATACCATTTTCTGCCCCTCTCTGGGATAATCTGTTACATTTTATTATGTCAGAAATACATGTTTAAACAATACACACATACCGTATTTTTCGCTCTATAAGACACACTTTTTCCCTCCTAAAAAGTAAGGGGAAATGTATGTGCATCTTATGGAGCGAATGCAGGCTGCGCAGCTATCGCTGAAGCCAGAAGAGCAAGAGGGATCGGTGCGCAGCGATCTCGCTTGCTCTTCTGGCTTCGGGGATAGCCACGCAAAGCCTCTTGAGCACAGCGGGGGCGCTCCTGCGACTTCGCTCAAGAGGCTTTGCGTTGCTTTCTTGTTTCTTCTTTTCCTCCTGTAAAAACTAGGTGCGTCTTATGGTCAGGTGCGTCTTATAGAGTGAAAAATACGGTATCTCTTGGTAATGAGAAATTTCCTCAGGAATGCATCTGAAGCAAAGGCTAAGAGAAAGGATGAGTTGGTGCAAATAGAGGGGAAGGATGGGGCAGCTGTGTCTTTAGCTTGGCTTGGACTTCCAAACCAGCTGGTGATAGAGAGCCTGTCAGTAATAACGGTAATAAATGACAGATGTAGTCGTGCTGTACCTGCTTCAACTAAAGCATCTCCTTGAATGGGAATAATATCTTGGCAAAATTGTCCTTGTGAATATTTTTGCTATCGGATTATAACTCAATGGACTGTCACAGAAATGCTGTTTTCGGTAAAACAAAAGGAGTGAAATGTTGCAAAGTCATCCCAAGTTTTCCCCCTGCTTCCTGAACCATATATCTAGTGAGGCAATGTTTCTAGTGGTGGTAAGTGAAGAGGGAAAATGCTTTCCAAAGCCTCTGACTATTTTTTCTCATGAGCTATTCTAATCAAATCATTGTTGCTGTTTAATCCTAGGTATGTGTGCTGGAGAGACAGATATTTGATTTCCTTGGTTATCAGTGGGCACCAATCCTGGCAAATTTTGTACACATTATTATAGTCATACTTGGCTTATTTGGAACCATCCAGTATAGACCTCGCTACATAACAGGAGTAAGTACCATTCACCTTGTATCCTTAACTCTGTATTTGCCATGTATGGTACAAAACAAACAAACCTGGAGTTGGGAAGAAATTTTATTTGGAGATTTGAAGCAATATGCCCAGTATATCTAGCTAATTGTTTTCAACACATTCAAATGTACAGTGTTTTGTTTTTTTAAAAAAGGGGGTGGGAGTATATTTTTAAAAAATCATACAGAAATATATTGCTACATTATTTATTGCTACATTATTGCTATACATATGAAAACTTAAATTATTTCTGCTATTGTTTGTATAGAGAAAACAGGAATACATTCTGGCTCTCTTCTTGTTGCTTCCAAAATGGTTTAAACTTGAAAACCATCAAACAACAGAGGAATCCTGCAGAAAATGGCCATAGTAAATACTGAAAGCCAAAGAATAGATGGAGAGAAAAGAAGATTTGCAGCCTGATACTGCAAATGTTTGATGGGTTTCAAATTAGATCACAGCCTTAGAACAGTAGGCTAGTAACAAATCTAAGTGTGTGTTGAAAGTCAGGTCAGAGTTAAAGTTGAAGGGTGACCCAAAGAAGACAAAACTGATGAGCTGTAGTGAAGCATGGTAAAAAGAAATCTGTTAGCAACCCTAAACAATACATCGCAATTAGGCTATTAAAAGGGGATACAATGCAATACAGTTAGAGCTTGGATCAGTGGTCTCCAACCTTTCTGGTCCTATGGACATGTCGGCAAACTACAACAACTGTATGAACACCACACACACTCCGGCTACAACTTCACAAAATACTCCATACCACAACTAGGCTTGAAGAAAAAGCTTTCTGATGACCAAAGAAGGCTTCTTTCAAGGCTAATTTCAATGTGAGAGGGAAGACTGTGGGCCCTGGAAAGGCCTCTCTGGGCATATGTGTGCCTGCAGTTGCCACATTGGCAACCCATGAACTAAACCAGTGGCTAGACATAACATGGATATAATCCTCATAAGAGGGAACTTCTAGATATACCACAGATTTCTGAATTTGGCAAATGATACTGAATGAGCAAAATAAAAGTGAACCTGAGATTCCCCTGCAGCAAACTCATTCCCACTTTCTTACATTGCAAACATATTATCCATCTCTGACTTTCCCCCCAATTTATGACATGCCTTTTTAATATCAATTTGCAAGCCCTCGAGTCAAGGACTATCCTTAGGCTTGGTTTGCATGTATTTACCAGCTACAGATAAAGGGGATGTGCTACCCTGCCCACTAGTCTGGAGGTGCCTGTCTTCTACTGGGGTGCCTGGTCTTCTACCAGGCACCCCTAAGGGCTAAGGGAGCTGGGCATGTTTAGCCTGGAGAAGAGGAGGTTAAGGGGTGATATGATAGCCATGTTCAAATATATAAAAGGATGTCACATAGGGGAGGGAGAAAGGTTGTTTTCTGCTGCTCCGGAGAAGCGGACACGGAGCAATGGATCCAAACTACAAGAAAGAAGATTCCACCTAAACATTAGGAAGAACTTCCTGACAGTAAGAGCTGTTTGACAGTGGAATTTGCTGCCAAGGGCCAAGGAGTGTGGTGGAGTCTCCTTCTTTGGAGGTCTTTAAGCAGAGGCTTGACAACCATATGTCAGGAGTGCTCTGATGGTGTTTCCTGCTTGGCAGGGGGTTGGACTCGATGGCCCTTGTGGTCTCTTCCAACTCTATGATTCTATGATTCTATGATTCTCCTTGTAGGTATCCTTCTTAGCACAGAGGCTACATGTGAAAAATCCAACAAGTGTAAGCTCATCTGATATAATCAACAACCCACATACATTTTGGAAATTGGCTAAATGATTCATACCTTGGTGCATCAACTGTATTCAAATATGATGCCATTTGTGGATGTCCTTTGGGCCCATAGGCATGGATGCTGCCCAAGGGCAAGGCAAAACAGTATAATCCCATTGCCCCTGTTGCATATGGCTGGTATGTTTGTCCAAACTACTTACTTAGTGCAGATTAAAATATTGGCAATCTTTAAAAGCATAATAAAACCCCATTCCTTTAAAAAAAAACCCACCTCTTATTCCTTTCTTTATGATCTTAGAACTTTTATTGCTCAAAAACATTAATAAGACACCCTATTCATGATGCCCCTACCTCCTAACCTTTATGAAGATCCTTCTTTCCTTATTTCTTTAGAATAAGTCCTGTGAAATAACATCAGAGTGACTTGTGGGTTCTTGACATTTTTACAAGCAATCTCCTTCTGTACTAAATATATAGCACTTTGTACTGGATAAAGCACAGATCAATGAACTATGTGGGTGCTTCACAGATTACAAGCATTGTCACTCAAGGATAAAGAAATCTTTCTTCTGGCTTGGAATGGCTCACTTTGGTGGTCTTCCTGTAACCAATATAATGAAAAGGAAGTTCCTATTTTTTGCACAGCAAGTCAAGTCCCCCTAATTTTTGGTAATGAACCTTGAAAATGTGGAGTCTCTGTCTGCATCTTCAGATTGCTTACACCCCAATCTTTCATAAAGCAGCCTATTTCATATTTTCATGTGAAATCAAATGAATACATGCCAGGGAAGTGGCACTGTGTAAGTAGGTTCCATACCTGACCTACATACATTCATTAGAATGCATCTGTAGAGAGCCCACAATGGATATGAACACTGTTGTGTTGGTGTATGCATGGCCACACTTAGTAGGACAAATTGGCAGTTCACGTTTTCTGCCAGAAGCTTTTCCTGTCAGTGGCACAAATTCCATTCAAAGTAGCACAAAAGTGGAGAACAGATGCAGTACCATCAAGAGAATGGCACCTTAAAATATTAGAATATATAGAACTTGCCAGCATGACAAACAGATTAAGAAATAAAGATGATAAGAATTTAAAAGAGGACTGGACATCATATGTAGAGAATATATAGAAAAAAATAGTATAACAAGAAATGAAGTGTAACAGACTGAAAAAAATACTCAGCAGTACATGTGACAAAGTGGGACAGTGTAAGGTAATGAAAATAATTTAGTGGAATAATAAAACGCAGTCAAAAAGACAACAGATAGGATACCAAAGAAAGAACAGAAGGGAGTTAAAATTAAATTGGAGGAATAAGCTATGTTACTATTATTATTTACAGATATATGTCTTATACTTATGTTATTTCCCCCTCTTCTTACTATCATGTGTTTGACTGCAACATACTATGCATTGATAATATGATAAAAAAGTTTTTTAAAAAAATCAATTCAAAGTCTTTTACCAGGTACAACAGTTCACTATCACCAGTTTGAAGTGGGTAAAACACAATCTCAAACTATTTGATGGATATTAGGGGTTATGGAACTCACCTATGAGAACAGAACTTCAGTTTCTTTGCATTCTGGTCCTACAAGTCATGGTACTCTTAAGAACAGCAGTCTATCCATCTCAGTGACTCCTATCCTTGGTATAAGGATGGAACCTTCATTTGGAATGACACTTGAATGGCACTTATGGAGCACCCGTAGTGCCATTTAAGGTTCCAGACTTCCTTTACTGAGGAAACTTCCCTCCCCTTTTAAAATAGCAATACGTTCCATTATGTAAAATCATAGTTTCTTGTTAAGATTAATAAAGACTCAAAGAGCATTATTACAGCAGGTAACATTTAGTAATGGACCTTTCAAGTTTCTCGGATGGGAAAAGTAAGTAAACAAATCCTCAGTCTTAAACTGGAGATTAGCAGTTAAAACTAGTCCACCTTTCTATTTTTACAGTGCAAGTTGGTGCTTTAACTACTTCTATGTAATCCTCTGCTTGAGTTTCAAGAGCTAATATGGATTTATAGGATAAGGTTGCAAACTGTCATTTATTAGCCTTAAGCTGCAATCCTAAACACAGATATTTGGAATTAATTTTGGTGAGATCAGTGAGATTTTCTTCCAAGTAAATTGGGATTTTTTTGTTTGTTTCATCTGTCAGTTTTATGGATTAGGTGTGTTGATGAGAGGATAAATGATGGTGGGGAAATGGTTGGGAGGATGCTTACCATTGGGTGCACATTCCCCTCTGCCAGAATCCTTTAAGCTGTGAGGAGGATTGCCACCTGATCATTTAAAGATGGGGTGTAAGGTGTGGGGTAGGAGTTGTTTTGCTGAGACTGGATTCACAGATTTACCAGGCAGCTAACAGCTGTATCTCAAACTCTAATTACTTCCTAGCTTTGTAGTTTTTTCTAGGTAAATTATTCTAATGTCCTGTCACTATGAGGAGGCAACAGTGCGAAAGAGATGGCAGAAGCGTTCTCTGAGCTGCCCAAGCCATTCTTGTGCTAGAGGAAGGTCAGGACCTTGGACAGGACCCTGGACCTGTGCGCTAGACCACAGTGCAATAACAATGGTTTCAGGACCATGGTTAGCAGTCCTGTAACTGAGAGCAGGAGGGAACAAATTTTCTTGTTACAACTATCCAAGCTTTATAGCCATATCTCGAGGATATAGACCAAAACTCTACTCCCAGTTTGCTTCAGCCTGCTAGTTAAAGGGCCCGTGACCATTTATGCAGACCCCTCTAGGTGGTAATGCTTTGGGATGTGGGGCCTTAGTTCATGTATTCTCTGAAGCACTTCCATGATCCTTAAAGGATGGGAATCTGTTGATTCTTCAGAGTCCAGAAGCAAAGATACATCTTTGGTGTTTGGGTGGCTAGGTGTGGAATCTGATGCTGGTGGGTCTACTCAGAATGAGCTGGGGAGTGGATCCATTTCTTCCCTGGAACTATTACTTCTCTACAACTCAAGGTCTGAGGACTCTGGATTTAGAGCCATGGAACTAAGGTGACAGCTGCAATCAAGATATTGGGGCATCACTACCACATGGTTCCATTTGTATGCCAACTTAGCAGAGCTGTTAAGAAAGATGGGATTCTGTGGGGTGGGAGCTATGCTTGAGCTCCAAGAGCATGGCTACTATTTGGATGCACTATTTTGGCCAGTTCCATAGAGCTGTTATGCAAGCGTAGAGCTATTAGCAAAGGGGCATAACTTAGTGAGAGAGCACACAA
Organism: Podarcis vaucheri; assembly: GCF_965113315.1. Classification (NCBI taxonomy): domain Eukaryota; kingdom Metazoa; phylum Chordata; class Lepidosauria; order Squamata; family Lacertidae; genus Podarcis; species Podarcis vaucheri. Next base: position 68,758,019 of record NC_138761.1, on the reverse strand, counting down.
TTTGCATGAAAACGGTCCCAGGCTCAACCCCTGGCATCTCCTGGTAGTGCTGAAAAAGACCCCTACCTCAAAGTTCAGACAGCCATTGCCAATCTATGCAGACAACACTGAGCTAAATGACACAAGGCATCACCTTATTTTCCTAGATCTCACAAGACATCAAACATAGAAGAGGTAAAGAGAAGAGGCGGGGGGGGGTGTGAATGAGAATATGAGATGAAAATGATGTAGAGTAATGACTGAAGGGAGGTACAAAGGTGAGGGAAAGACATAAACAGGGACAGGCAAGGTACTGGGAGTCGGCAGAGGGAGAGAATGTTAAAGGATTATCTATCTATCATCTATCTATCTATCTATCTATCTATCTATCTATCTATCTATCATCTATCTATCTATCATCTATCTATCTATCTATCTATCTATCTATCTATCTATCTATCTATCATCTATCTATCTTTATGTACCACTCATACAGCATAGCTCTATCAATTATAAGCCAAAATTTTAATGAATTTCTTGCTGCCTTTCATTCCTCACCCCAAGGATCCTTTAATCAGTGATAGGATTTCTGCCTTGCAGCATAGAGAGTGGCCTAGAGTTTACATTTTTTATAGGTTCTCATCAGCAAAACCATCCCAGAAAACCATTCCCCACAGTTCCCCATTTTGCAGTTCATTCAAAGATGTGTGTGCAACAGGGAGAGACTGAATAACTGTATGTTTGAGAAATGCAGTCCTTGTCAATTATGATAAGGACTGACCTGATCTGCACTTCCCAGCCTAATATGTGGACTGAAATGTAATGTATTCATTGGATTTTGCACTTCTCTGAAGGTTGCAACAGGGTTCACAACTCAACATTATTATCTGTGCTCCACTTGCAGGAGAATGAGCAGCCTGGGGGGGGGGGTGGGATAGCATTGAACACACCAATCCAGTAGTGGGTTAAATATGCCCACCACTGTAATACTTCCAGTGTGTCAGAGCTTGGTGTGGCACAGGGCAAGGAGCCTACCATCAGGCAGCCCACCTGCTGCCCAGCTTTTCCATCTCTTGTCTTCTCACTGGGGAGAACAGGAGGGATCTGCCATGCTCTTAAGTCCACCATGGTGTGTAGCATTCTGGTGATCCTGCCCACAACCTGCTTGTTTGGCAACCAGCCTTAATGCTGTAAACTGGAGCTGAGACTGTCAGGCGGCTCCAGTTAAAACTTTTCATAAAGCTCCTGTTACTCGGATGTTGAGCCTGCCCAATCTCCCCTGTCATATAAATTTGTGATTAAAAAATAGCATAAGAACAAGAAAGTCTTTATTCCTATGGGAGTGGTGAACTCTTTATTGCTTTCTTGAGGCAAGGTGAGGTGACTGCCTCAGGCGGCAGGATCCACCAGAGCAGCAGATCCCAGTGTTGATATTTCTTCCCAACTTGTTCCTGATGTAGATCTTCCCTCGCTCCTTGTTCCTTGGTGTGGAGGGAGAAGCCCTATCAACTAGTGTGGCTGGCCACAGTCCACAAGCATTCTCTACTTTTTAGGAAGGGTGGTTAAATTGGGAGCAGGGAATCCTGGCACCCATGGCATCAATTTATAACCTAGGAGTGGGCCAAAGTTCCATTGAATCCTCTGATTGGCACTCTCTGTGTGTCAGGGTTTGTCCTGGGCTCCAGCACCATGGTGCTGTTCCTGCTTGAGTGCTTCCCTGCTGGCTGCAGAGGCAGCACAAAGGAAGTCCCCATGGAGATAGTAGCGAGCCAACAATTATTTTTTGTAAATATTTATGTTCCATCCTTCTAGGGCCTATGCACCATTCAGTGCATAGTTTGAGATCAAGTACCTTTAGGAATGTGTGTTTCTAGAGGAACATATAATTTTTGAGCAAAACTGTGGCAGCACATGTGAACGTCACATGAATCCAAAATAAAATTGCCCATGTATCCCTAGTATATCCATTACAATCCTTCCCTGATCTTTTTTGTTTGAGCAGACATTTTCTTCACACTGTGACTGTATCTGCTGGGTGGCCAAGGCAGGTGGGGAAGGGGATGTTCCATTGTTGCCCTGAAGTCATACTGTGAGACACTCACTGTACCTTTCACTTTTTAGCCACAATGCTTTGTGTAGTAACACACTGGCTAGCTTTAGCTTTGTTTTAAAAGCTGTTTCATGCTGTTTGCCTTTCTTCCATGAACTTATGCACTGAGCCCCCTGTAAATCTTGTTGTTATGATCACTTTAAGTGCTTATTGTTTCAACATGTTCTTCACTTTCTTGGTGGTCTGCAGGAAAATAGCGAATTACTTTTTCAAACCATCCCTGTTGTCATGAGTGCTATTACCAAGAAAGAAACATTTTACAGCTGACACTGAAAAGCAAGATAAACAACATGCATGGTTGTAAAATGCAGCAGTAAAGAAGTTTCAAAACTTCAATTCCTCACCATTTCCATAGTTTGCCTGTCAATTGTGCTGTTTATTTTGAGATTTGCTTTATTGTCTATGCACAGGCCCAAATGATAAGGCTACACATATTCTTGTCAGATAAGCTCAACTGCAGATAATAAATCTGAAACTTAAAGTAATAAGGATCTCAGTGAAGAAGCATCTCATGTTATGTGAATTCAGCAGATACTGTGTGCATTATAAAGGAGGACCAAGGAGGCACTTTATATAGTCTTTGACACAGAAATAATTCCGCCCCTAAACATTTCTACTGTAGCATCATTTTTATGTTTGCAAGTTCCATGATTTTTTAAAAAGAAAAACATTGTGAAGCGATAAAGAGGAGCTACTACTAAAATAGGTTCTTGTCACTCACTTGTTCAAATCCAGTGAAAAGTCAGCCAATTATGTATCTCAAAACTCTTTATAGCATTTTGCATCCATTGCAGTATTCACTGTTTCTTTGTTTGAACACAGAGCTAAAAAATTTCAAGCTTGAAAATCCTCTTCATATATTATTTAAGAAATTAATATCTGCTCTGTAACCAAATTAGAGCACCATTTGTTTATCTGTAAGGTTCAGTGCATGACATGAGTTGCATAGCTCATCAGTGTGATGAGCTAACAACAGAGATTACTTTGGGTATAATCTTAAAATTAGTCAAAGGAGAGGGTATCTTTAGATTTAGTCAGTTCTTTCTGGCCAAAGTTTGCATATGGAAATATCATGTTTTCTTTCCCAGTAATTGTTTATTTGTATCGGTTTGCTGGAGTGTATATTTTAATTATTATATAAAAGTAAATTTGAGAAACTTAGGTGCAAGAAAATTTTGAACAAAAGTCATTTGTTATTTTCATAATTCTGGACATTTCTCAGCATATCCTGGTAAATTTACTGCGGCGTGATGGAAATCAGGAGGAAATTGGATCACTTGTTGAAGACAAATGTCAGGTCTATTTTGAACACTTACCAATCAGCCATTGTATATGTCATCCTTCACTGCTAAATGAGGGAAATGAGAATGAAATTTGGTTATTAGCCAAAGGCACTTGGCTGACACTGAAATTTACTGGTAATCAGAATGCAGCACCGGTTTTATTTTGCTAAAAAATATATTGGTAAATGTCAACATTCTTCATAATATTTATTCTTAATGCATTCTTGGCGTTCTTCATGCATCTGATGAAGTAACCTGTTACCTACAAGAAGTCATATCAAATAAAGTGCTGGTCTGAGTGCTGCAACAGCTTTTGCAACCAGACCCAGGCATAAAACGGTGAAACACAGGTGTCGTGTCAAACTAGGGTTACATTTTGTTAATATTGTTAATAACATCTGCAATGTTACTAACAATAATGAGAAGGCCAGGAAGCTAACTTCAACCTTTGATGATGATATTGAAGGGAAATTATGGGATGATATCAAAAGTTAGTCATAATCAAAACAGTCCTATTGGAATCAATGGACTTACATTGCCTATGACTTAGTTTGATATCAACGCCAATGTGCTAGATGCCCTTTAGATCTGCAGCTGCAGTAACTTGCTCTCGGTAAATGTGAATGTCATGTGGCAAGGCAGTTTTAAATCAGCTCTCTGACTTACTGAGTGAACTCTATTGTTTGTTCTTTTTCTAGAAACCGCTTTGTGATCATTTTTCAAAATGAAAAGTGACATACAGACACGTGTGTGTGTGTGTGTGTGTGTGTGTGTGTGTGGTAAATATAGAATAATTGCCCTCCCTTTAGGAATTAAGCATTTTTTCATATTTCACATTTTCAACAACATACTTGATAAGTATGAAAATGTGATTTCTTGCACTAGACCAGATAGTGGCTACTTGAAATGACATCAGATGGATGCACATAGAACATATTTCAGAAGTCAAAACAGCAAATAGTCTTGTGGCACCTTAAAGACTAATAGATTTATTGTGTCATAAGTTTTCATGGTCCACAGCACACTGTCAGATGCACCAAGTGTTGTCTTCTCATGGCAGATATATATATACACACATGAGTACGGAGGGAAAAAAGAATTCAGTAGTAGAGTCAAAAGGCCATGAAATGTAAGAAAGCTTCAGTATACTATGCCAAAGCCCAAATGTTTCTATGATAAGAACCGAGTAACTCATTTCCAGCAGCGATCACAGGTAATAATACTTTCTAGCTATCTGGTAGTTTGTTTCTCATTTGCAAGGATATCATCACCGGTGACTGTAGAATGAGAAACCTTTCCTCTGTGTGGCTACATATCAAATAGCTTTAATTTAGCCTCACATTTTAAAAAGATTCATCCTTAAGCAATGTGCAACTGCAAAACCTGTTGCTGCTGTAGATACCAGCTGAGGTCAAGAAGGCTCCCCAGCAACTTCCTTTAATTTTCAGTATTTTTTCTTTCCTTTCTCTGAAGTGGCAGGGATTGTCATGTGCTGCTAATGTGTAGCATTAGATTATATAAGCTGATGCCTAAGAACACTTTTGTTAAGGTACAGAATGCATACATACAAAATGAGATACGGGAGTGCCAATATTTCAGCTATGATTTAATTTTCCATTTATATTAGAGCTGCCATCAAAATTTGACAATAAAGGAATTTTTGTTATCTCTAAATATTACTCAGAAAGTTTATAACAGGCCTAATAAAACCTGCATTCTCATCCATAAAGTTCTTTTGGTCAACCCCCCCCCCCCCAAGTTCCAACATTCTGCAGTAATAATTGCTATATATTATTGAATTATTTAACCCTTCTTCAGAAAACCATCTTCTGTAGTTGCATTAAATCCCATGCTATCAGTGAAATACATAATGTTTAACAATGCATTCCTATACGTATTTACTCAAAAATAAGTTTCACTGGTTGTTTGAAACAAGTGCTCCCATATGGGATGGAAGCACAACTACCACATCGGCTCTCAAAAGAACCGATGATCACAAAAGTGTGTGTCCTGTATGCATATTTCCCCATACTCTCAACCTCCTATGAGAGCAACAGGAAGCTTTGGTAGCACAATAATAGCTGAGCCCGTCAAAAGCCTGGGGTGCAAGGAGATGAAAGTGTCAACAAAGGCATAATCAAAATATCAGTAACACTGTATCTGAAGAAGTGTGCATGCACACGAAAGCTCATACCAAGAACTAACTTAGTTGGTCTTTAAGGTGCTACTGGAAGGAATTTTTTTATTTTGACTATGGCAGACCAACACGGCTACCTATCTGTAACAAAGGCATAAGACAGACTTCACCAGGGAGAGCTTTCCACAGATAGGGAGCCCCAACTGAAAAGGCCCTATTTTTTGTCATCACCCTTCAGAGGGGATTCCAGAGAAGGGCTTCAGAAGAAGATATGTGTGTCCAGGTAGGTTCATATCAGAAGAGGCATCCCAGAAGCTATTGGGACCTGAGCCGTAAAGAGTCCTATAGGTCAAAATCAGCCTTTTGAATTGGTGTTATAAGATCTGTTCTCCTTGAAGAGTTGGGGATCTGCATTCTGTACTAACTGAAGCTTCTGAAAAGCAACCCCATGTGAAGTGCATTGCAATGGTCCACTCTTGATTTTACCATAGCATAGCTAACTGTAGCATATTCCTTTGAATACTGTACTATACATGGAACATGTCCTAAGAAATGTCTTGATCCTGCTGGATCAAGTCTGAGGCTTCCATGGCTACTAGTCTCAAGGAACAAAGAACTCCATAACTGTCATTGTATATAATAGCTTAGCTGAATAGTATCAGGACAGAGCGAGGTCTTCAATATTCAAATACTGTGAACTTTTGTCAAAACTATAAAGGCTCCATGCTATGGCTTGTACTGTGGTTTGGACTTCTTTCTCAGGCTTCATTAAAGTCCATAAAAAGACTTTCTGGGACTAAATTACCAGCAGTCATTGAAAATTGTAGCTTGCTGTGGTCCATCAGAGTTACTGGTACAAATTTGTGCTAATGTGTATAGCCGGGACTCTGCATCTGAGTTTTCCCCTGGTTTTAATCTCTTTTATTTCTTTAGTTGTGAGTTAATTGAACATTATCAATATTTTAATTATGTGCATGTGCCTGGAAGGCCTTTGGCTACTGGGCAAACATTTAATTACTGTTAATAATGTTATTGCTGTTGCTACTGTGACTGCTATTATTACTAGACTATAATAATATAAGAAATAACATAAATGGAGATTAAATGAAGTTAAAGAAAGAAGAAAGGGACTGAATAGGTCTCATGAGGTTACAAATACAAGACATAATCTGTACAAGTGATTTTCTGTTACATCAATACTTCAGTGCCTGCTATATTTAATCCAAAGCAAGTTCTGAGCTTTGACTTTTTTTCACTAGGGAGCTTCTATAATATGGATCATATCATGTATTGGTCACATAAATAGCGCTATTGCTTGCTGTCCAATTTTGATTACTGTTCCATAGTTTCATGCCCTAGGTGCTTCCCCCATTGCACCCTAAGAGGACCATTGCAATATTGTTTATCATCTAGGATGGGCAACTGTTACTTGTTCTATTCCCACTCCCTTGGCTACTGCAATAAACTGGAATATTCTCCATATGACATGCAGAAGCCCAAAGCCTCCTGTTTCCTCTTCCCCACATGCTCCCATTCACTTGTTTTCTTCCAGGCAACAGCAACAAGCAACAAACCCTTAGTTTTCTTCCCAGAAAATTGTTTCTGTCTGGGCAATAAAAAATATCAATTTTACAGAAGGTTTAATGGATCTTGGCTCTGCTTGGCATGGTAGGGGCACTTAATGAAATCTGTGAGAGGCATATTTTGATTCTCAGCTTCAGTGAGTCCCACTTACACCCAGGGTAACACTGAATAATAATCAAATTTGAGAGCATCTTGACTGAAAACTGGGGACATAGAGGACAGAACCATTCAAACCCAAATGCTTCCAGTCATTTTTCAGTGAATATCAAATGCATTTCATGAGTAGTCTGTCCCTTCCCTTGTTGCACTACATTGAAAGGATATAGAAAGGATATAGTAAGCTGCCTTAACCAGGTCAAATTATTTTCCATTCTACCCTAATATTATCTGCCCTAACCAGGAAGGACTCAACACTGCTTCAGGCAGAAGTTTGTCAAATCTCTTGTTATCTAATCTTGCCAAAGATTGCATATTGGAGAGATCTTTTGCATGCAATGCATGTACTCTGCCACTGAGTTATGGTTCCTCCCTGTGTCACAGGACTATTTCCACACATCACTTGTCAGCAAACTGGCTTTGCCACAAGTGTCTGTTTGACAGGGGCCTGCAAAGAATTGTGGCTCACTGATTAGTCTATCTGTATGATGGTTACATTGTGCTGGAACGTCACTTACTTTTATTTCTCTACATTTTTATACCACTTGTTTGTAATAAAATGCCCAAAGCACTTTACAAAATGAATAAAAAAATAACATTGGTCAATTAAAAAAAACCTGTTTAAAATCAAGTATTTGAAACATGCAGTAAGCTAATACCAGATGAAAACACACAACAACTTCTAAACTATGGAAAACAATGTGCGAGGCAGCATTTTATATTGAAACTCATATTTTCTCATTTCTGCAAACCTCTTACCCTGGCACAAGAAACAGGTGGATGAAATGAGAGTTCACCAGGATAGTGATCATATTTTAACTGTTAATGAGGTATAGATGAAATATTCATATATATAGTAGAAACCTCTATTATTCTATCCGCCTAAAATAGCCTGCTCCTGACAGCTGTGTAAGTTTTGGGGCTGTCAGTGAGGAAATGTTAACATTTGGAATCGAAATTCTGTTCTTTGTGATACTCAAGGACAGTATAATTAAACCAATATATGTGCAAGTAACAGAGACCGCTTATGATCAGCTTAACAACACTCAGCATATTTCAGTTTTATGTCTTATTGGTTTATCTGATGCCACATTCCATCAGGAAATAATGAGCGTTGGTGAAAAGTTTTGCATAATTCTTCACCAAATAAGAAAAGTTTGGCTATGGTTATCAGTTTATTATTGTTAAATTACCAGGGTTCAGGGTCTAGTCACGTGACTACAGATTCAAGTTTGTAAATCTGTTTAACTTTCCTTGAATGAGTCCCAAAAGAAGGTACCAATTAGGTTAATAAAGAAATCCTTTTAGCTTTAAGCCCTGTTACTGAACATGTAAAAAGTGAACAGAATTGCATCCACTGTGTCAGCCCCCCATTTTATATGTGTGAGTAATTTCCCCCCTGTTTCTTATTGATGCAACTTTAGTGGAGAAGGACATTGGTCAAGATTCATAGGGGAGTTGGGAGTGGTGCCTCAAGGTCTTGAAGCACCTGCCCACATAACTGAAGTGGCTGGCAGAACCCACAAGAGCAGCTTGCACCACGGTGGACCTTAAGAGCTTGGCAAATCCCACATTGTGTCCCCATCAGACAGGCCGGGTGACTAATCAGCCAGAAGACAGGCTGCCTAATAATTTTTGCCCTATGCCAGATCAGCCTCTGGTAACCAATCAAGCTGTGGTCTTGTCTGACCCATAATGGCCTTTCTGTGCTCAATCATTGCTCCCTTGGATTTTGCCTAGCTGTGCATGCATGGTGAACAGAATACTGACAATCTGGAGATGACCTAAACCACAGGCCCTGAGATCCTTCCTTGGATGTTTACAATGTTTAAATGTATGTTCACATTTGAGGATGAAGGCCTAGTTTTAAAACCTTAGTCCCTGTATTTTTATAATTTGCATGTGAATTTTTAAAACACGGTCACCTCTACAAGTAGGTGATAAATTACACATACAGACACCATTTGTAGGATTGCCGACTAATTTCACACCTTTTAACTGCAATTAAGTGCTTGCTTCCAGCATGCTGAAAACGGAAATATCTTCCTGATAGCAATTCATATTTTAAAGACTGTTGGCTGGCACTACAGTGGGACAGTCCACCAGTTATGTTAAAAATAAGATCTTAATTCTGGGAAGCACTACAAGGTCTACATAATCAAGTGCCCTGCCCTGTGGCAAGATCTTTCCAGCATTGGCACCTATAGGCTCTCTGTATTATATAAATTGCCTGAGTTGCAGTTCTTATTCCAACTGCCCTTCCAATTAAATCTAATTGGAATAACTCATGATTAGTTCATCCAGGTTTATTCTCAGAACAATTTTGCAGAGCATATATTTACTTATTGCCAGAACAAAATCCCACTCAAGACTTCCTCTTTTGAAAGACAACATGGTAAAGAACTGTGTAGAGCTGACTCAAACGTTTGTGAGATTCGGCTTTTGTTTCAACACTTGCATAACTGATGAGGAAGAACCTTTTATCAAACTGCCAAGAAAATGGCCTTTCAAAAATTGTGATTCTGGGTATTCCAGCCTGGAATAAAAATGATGATGATGATATAATTGTTTTCCCACCCTTGCCCTAAGGTTCCAGGGTGGGTTACAACATTAAAACATTAATCACAGCTTAAGGCTACAGTGAACTGTACAGTGATTATTATCACTGAGTTATCACAATGGGGCATAGCTCAGAGAAGGTCTGAACCTAGGAAACAAGAGATCTGTACAGCCCCTAAGTTGCTGGGGGGCAATGTTCTGACATACACTTGTATAAATGGAGTCTATTTGTCATGGCTTCCAAACCTGGCCTCTTACAGTACACTGAGGAAGATACCAGTAGGGAGGACAGATAGACTGCTCCACTTGATGATCATCCTCAACAACGCCTTCCTTGGAGCCCTCTCAGCTGGAGAGGACCTAACTCTTGAACCTTCCTAGGACTCATAGAATGAAGCTGAAATAGCATTCCCATGCCTTGCACAATCTAGAAGTCAGTGTCTCCATACTTAGGCAAGAGCCCTTTAAGTCAGCACAACCAGCTCCTTGCGGAAGCAGGGCAACTACAGTACAGGACATGCCAACCTCCATAAGGCTACAAATAGGTCCAGCTCTTGATTTAGATGCCACCTTTGAAAACTCCAAAGCTCAAGCAGCAGGCCCAACTGGGAGCTGCCCAGGGTCCTGACCTATTAAGAAAGCCATGCTTCAAACCACTTGCCTCGCCAGACTTGACTTGTTTCTTGCTTCCACTTGCCCATAAGGTCCACAGAGCAGAAACTCTGGCTCTTTGGAGAACTTGGTCAGATAATTATAGGATTGTCCTATTTCAATTTTAGAAATTTGTCATTTGACATATTCAGAAATGGTTACAATTAATTTATTTTCCACTCCTAAGTAGAGAGATTGCAGTTCCTTTGTAGCCAGATCATTATATCCATGTATTGCATTTTTTAAAAGTCCTTGTTAAACTGAATCTGAAAGTTTAAAAGCAACATTCTATTATGAACCCATTTTACCCCTAAATTATCTCTACCTGTGTGGATTCTCTTCCATCCACCAAAGCTTCAATGGTTTTCTTACTTCCAGCTGTATTTATTTCTCACCTTTTATAATTGCTTCTCTTCCCCCTCCCCCTTCTTTCTACTAATCAGTACACACATTACCAGTATGGCTCTAGCTTTCAAGTATCAATACACAATCAGATTTCTATTTATTGTATCTATCCACAAGCTGCTTGCATTAGTAGAAGGATATGATGTTTTATTAGTATTCCAAGAAAGATTGGAAAGTGAGTTAATTACTGGGAAAATCCTTAAGATGTGTACTCAGGAGCATCCATTGCATCTCTGGCTGAAGAGGAGAAACAATCCTTTGCTATGGCTAAAGGAAATAGGGGAGTGGGGCTTCCCTAGCATTGGACTTGATTGTTCCAGCCTCGTGTGTGTAGGAGGGATCACTTTAAATGCTTCTGAGCATACCCTTTCCCCCCATATAAGTGAATGGCTACAATGTGCTCCTGGGAACCTATTTCAGAGGTAGCCAAACCTCTCCTATCTCCACTGACACTGGACATCTGACTCCCGCTGGCAGAGATTCCATTGGGGGCAAAGCATTTGTGGATTTAGGACTGCATTGTGTCTTCCCCTCTCCCAGTGGATCTTTACTGTAAAGCTTTTTAGGTCTGTGTTGTGTTTATAAATTTATGCAGTGACTGACACCAATCCAATTCCTAAATGGCAGGAATCTTGCTGAACACTCCAGGAATACAGATGTATGCTAATCATAATGATGAATGCAACTGCCTTTTCCTGCAACACAGGCCACTTTAAATGCTCATAGCCCTGTAAGTCTACACGTGCATTTACTACGGTCCTGTTCAATGTATGCCTCATCCTAGGATTCCAGCTTTAGATTTGCACATTATAATAGGAAGCATTTAAGATTTTGTTGTTACCTAGTCAAATTCATCTTGGCTCTAAAGTAGGCCACAGTAATATGAATCTCTCATATCATGTATGAATAAATGGTGGCTAAAGTACAGCTAATGTTTTGTTTATCCAGCATCAAATTACTGGTGTCCTAGGACTGTGTGACCCTGTGAGTGCAGAACTGATGTGATAAATGCATTTGCTGCTTCCTTCAAGTGAAATTAGTTTTCATGAAAGAAGCCAGTTTGGGGGCATTAGAAAATGAATCATGGTTTTATCTCCTGAATATTAGCACAGCATGTCCCCGCCTCCCTTGCTCTCTAGCATATGTATCAAAACCTTGGCAAAGGAAGAGGCACACCAGTTCAGCCTTCCTTCCTAGTGTTCATTTATGCAAATTCACCATGACCAAATATTTCAATCTTTGGCCTGTCTGCCACATCCAATCTAATCACAGCAGTTTCTGCTACAGAACTCATTACACTGGTGCAAGTGCTTTATAAAATTATAAGTCAGCAAAATGTGAAAGTGATTTGGCTTATAACAACATCTTCCTTTTTTCAACTGCATCCATTATATTACCAATTATAATTTATTTACATATTTGCTTTTCTGTTACCTCTTTCCTATTGTTGCCCTTTTCATTTCTAATACCTTCCTTTGTGGACAGCTGATCATCATTAAAACCACCCAAACTTTTTTTCTCAATGTGATGGTTGTTGATTTAATAACAAGACACAGTATTTAGTTTGTTTGCCATGTTGTTGTTGTTGTATTGTTTAAACACACACACATATATATGTTGTTGTTGTTGTTTAGTCAGAAGCAGAGCGCCCCCCGCACCTGGCAGACATCCGCAGCGTGGGGAGCCTTATAGGAGTTCCCCGCAGGGCTCCCCATGCTGCGGATATCAGCCTGCCACTCGGCGGGCGGGGCACCCTGATGCAGAGCGCCCCTCGTGCGGGGCAGACATCGGCCAGCCCCACAAGCTCGGGGGACAGCAGGGAGGCGCAGCGCCGCCATCCCGCTGTTCCTCGACCTGGTTCGGTTTCCCCGACCTGCTTTTGGGGGGGAAATAAAGGGGGGGAAATTCCTTTATTTCCCCCCCCAAAAAATAGGTGCGTCCTATGGGACGGAGCGTCCTATGGGACGAAAAATACGGTATATGATATATATTTCCTAAATATATTTCTAATATTGACATGGAAAATACAGTACTAAAATGCTTTCCAGCTTTCCATTTTAATTATTGAAAGACATGTGGGTAAATTAGGTGAGTTGCATTTTACTGAAGTAGTAAGAATGCTTGAGTCAGGACTTTGAATTTATGGATTCATTGTTGAATCTTTTTTTTTTTTAAGTCACATTTTTCTCTTTGAGATCTAAAGCACTTAAGCATGTTTAAGTGTGAAATAATGTTATTTTTCCTAAACTGAGTCTGAACTTTTGGCTGTTTTGTTTGACAAAGAAGAGACAAATACATATTGAAACACTTTACATATTGATATCATTAAATCAATAGGGTCCATTTGAAGAGCAATTAATATTTGCCCCCAAAACAAATGCAAAAATCAGCCTTCATCTCAAAATGGGTTGACTATTAAGTCACAAGGGAATTCCTTATAACATTTGTTAGGAATTCTGACAAGGGAAGGCAACCACACTAATTTGTGCTGCTAAATTGCTGTGGAAAAAAACTGCCCTGTTTGTATGATTGTGGTGCTTGCAAATGAATCAATAAAGCCATCAAAACTGCTCAGGCATTTGGCCACAAAGCAACAGGAGTTTAAAGATAAAGCTATAGATTTTCTTTCAAAAGGACATTACAAGAATATAAGAAGGTTTTTAAAAAAATAATAATGAAAAATGAGTTTACAGTATCAGCAAGAGAAAATAAAGGATACATAGCTGATTTCTCTCTTCCAGCCCCTTGTCCTCAAGTGTAAGCACATGCTGCCATTGCCATACACAAATGGGGTTGTATCCAACAGTTGCTCAGTTGATGCTAAGGCTTCCATCAGTGGAACAGGAAGGGAATCAAATATGATGCAGGGGGACCTTCCAGATTTAAAGGGGCACAGAAACTGCAGGGGGAGGGAAAGTTGTTGAAAACTGCTTTTCTCCCTATTTTGCTGATGGAAGCCTTACCCTCAGCTGAATTACACCATTGAATACAACACAGTTTGTTTAAAAAGGTTCAAGGTGCAGTCACAAGTATACAAAGCCTTCGCCACCAATGGCTCTGATGTATGCACTCAGTTGTCAGGGAAGAATCTTATTCATTAAGTAGAGAGTCAGCTTCTTACCTGTAGGAATCAGGAGATCCATTTTTAGAAGGGAGAAGATCTAGCAGTCTGTCCTAGCAACCTTAGCACAATTTGGTATGAAGTAGTTTGCAGACCAGTATTACCCATCAGAACAAAAGCTGGAAATGGGTCATTTTTAAAAAGCGAATCTTTGCTATTGAAGTCAGTGACAGCCAGCCAATCCGCCAATCCATTTTTGCTCCAACATTAGCCTTTAATTCTATCAAGATGCTTGAAGAAGTGACCCCTTCCATTTGAATTTTACCCGTTTGATGTTTAAAATATGGGTACATTCAAAACTGCTGTGAAAATTGTAACTTAAATTTTCATATGTATAATGTACATTTTTTACATACATTATCAGTTATATTATTTATTATTATATATTTCATTTATGAAGCATTTCCTATGAAGCCTCTCATGGCGAGTTCACAGTACAATAAAAACTTATCTAGAACAATTGTATATATAAAAACAATTTGAAATTCAGTTCAAATACCCACTGGAATAGAAATGGCCACTTCTTGAAAGAAGGAGGTCTTCAGCGGGCATTGAAAAAATCATAGAGGTATGGTGCCTGTCTGAAATGTTACAGGACAGAATTCCAAAAGATAGATGATGCCACACTGAAAGCTTGATTCTGACATTGTGTGTCATGGACCTCCTGATACGATGGTATCTGCAGGATCTCCTCTCCTGCTGAGCACAGGGATCCGTTGGGTATATTATTAAAGGGATGAGATTTTGTGTAGTTATCTTAGCGGTTGTAAGTACTAGCACCTGGAACTTAGCTCACCAAGTTGTAGCTTCCATTAATATTTTTATACAAATTTACTTTTCTCCAGTTCAGCAGGCAGTAAAACACAATGGACAGGAAAGAAATTTTCAGCAATTTCCCCTCCCTCTGCAGGAACAAATAAGTGTGGTTGGTTGAAATAGTAGAGCCATGAAACCAGATCCTCAGATACTTAAAAGAGTCAGCATGTTCTAGTCTTATGGTCATCAGTGGTTCAGGAATGCTTTCCTTGGCCTTTCTTTTTGAAAAATTCATAACCTTTGATTTTCATCATTAATTGTTTGAAATTCATTTCTACAATAATATGCAAATCCAAGTAGTAATCTAGTTATCAGTGTTCTGACTGGTTGCAACAGCGGGCTATTTAAACAGCCAGCATTATTTATTACTATGTCCCCAATGCAGTTTACAGATTCAATAAAACAATCCATCAATTAAAAGGGTAAACCAAATGCCAATAAAACCACCATAAAATAGATCATTGCAGTACTTTTTCCACCCAGTGCTTCAGGATTTGCATAAGCCTTTACCCATCACCAGTTTTCCTATTGCTGTTGAAATCCCCATGAGAACCAGTGATGGGTCTCCATCACTGAGCAATTCCTTTGTTACCAGTAGTCTTGCACACCTGTAAAAGACCCAGACAATTAACTGATAGTATGATGCACAGATGTGGAATGTGCTGTAACATGTATCCTAAGGTTGTTGTTTTTTACTTATGCATAAGTCTCATGGAGTTGAGTGGAGGTTATCCCAAAATAAGTGAACATAGGTTTGCAGCCCAACCCATTCTGCAACCCATTGCAGTGTCAAACAAAGCTTCCTTTCCCATTTCAGCACCTTATTCATAAGTTTTTCTTCTGTTATTTGTCTTTGGTTTGTTCTGCCTTCAGTTCTATTGCCTTTGCATGTAGGTGCTTCAGCAGCATTCTATTGTTCTTCTGTTCAATAGCATCTTCATTTTATGTTGCTATAATAAATTATTGCTTGCAGTTTCACAAAAGTGGTTGAGAAATGCAAAGGAACGTTGTACACCGGTGTTTTGAGCTTGTCGGGGGGGGGAACCTACTTTGTGCAAAAGAACTGGCAAGGTTATGGATGCTGCCTGTCAAAGGCCATTACTTGGCGCTAAGACCCAGTCAAACACTCCAACTGACTGATGAGTGGGCACCAGGCCATCAAAGCAGATGAACATGAGTGTGCAGAGCCAAAAGACAATGTATGTGCATCAAGTGTAAATGTTGATGGCAGGTTTCCCAGCCAGTGTCTAAGCTTATGCATCTGTAGTTACAGAAATGCCAGGCTTGTTCTGGATTAAATTTTCAAACAATTAAAAGGAATGCGGGCAGGGGAGGAAATGTTTTTTAAAGCAGGCCTGGGTAGAAAAGTGAAAATAGAGACGGTTTAATGTTGGGGATCTCATCTGCTAAATTCTCTCAGAGACACTTCCGCAGGTTGAGCCACAACCAAAATTACTATTGACTGGATATTATTCAATCAATAGTAAATTGACTGAATAATTGACTAAGCCTAGTCTTAAAATCTTTTTAAGCTTCCTGCTGAGCTGTGTTGATATGCCAAATCCCTAGTACAGAAGCTCATTGGGTCTGATGGCCTCATCTTCATAGCACAGTGAAGATTTTTCTGGTTGGTTTTTGCAGACTGTTGGCTTTAAAGTATTTTTCAATGCAGAGCCCTTTTAATGATAGACATTCACATTTTGCAAAACCACAGGTAGACTTTCTCTCCATTGTCATGGGGGATGGAATGCAGGATTCATTTCAAACATGTTATTTTCAAACGGGTTGGCTTCCTCTCCTATCAGGGTTGCCAGCCCAGGCTTTGAAACTGTTTCTTTAAAAGCAATGAACCCTAAAAAGTAATATCTAGAAAGAAAACTGCCTAGCCAATTCCTATTGTTTACAGAAATTGTGGCGTTTCAAACATTTTACTTTGGACTGAGAATGTTAAAGACT
This sequence comes from Podarcis vaucheri, assembly GCF_965113315.1. Taxonomy (NCBI): domain Eukaryota; kingdom Metazoa; phylum Chordata; class Lepidosauria; order Squamata; family Lacertidae; genus Podarcis; species Podarcis vaucheri. The sequence continues at coordinate 68,741,262 of NC_138761.1, read as the reverse complement.
AGTTTTCTCTTTATGAGTGCTATCTTGTTCCTATGGATCTTTTTAAAGCACAGTGGTGCGGCATAAGACTGGCATACTCAATACTTTATATTTGCACAATCTCTTTTTAATTAATAATTAACTTATATTTCTGTCCTTTGCAGAAATAACGTAAGAGCTGCATTGCTGGCTCATATAGTCCAACATTGTCTCTTCAGTTGACAGTCTAAGTCCTAATTTCATTCATTCATTCATTCATTCATTCATTCATTCATGTATCATTTCTATATGTTCAGCTCTTCAAACTACTTTCTAGTTTCCCAATTCATTATTGCAATTACTTTTATACCCTCTTCCCTTTTCATTCCACCAGCTACACTTGCATCATTTCCTCCCAGTGTTGCTCATGCCTTTTATAATCTGTGGCATACCTTTGCTTTTATTTTATAATAACCTCACATCTCATACCAAGTGAGTTGGAAGCAGGGTCCTAGAAAACACAAGAGAAGACTGAGCTGGTGATGGCAAAGGCAGGAATGTTCAATGAGCTGGTGACTGGGAGGCAAACAGACGGTTCATCAGGCAGTATAACAGCTGGGTGGGAGCCTGTTGACTCCTCCTGTCACCTGATCCTTGCTGGGCTGACAGCTATGATCTGCCAAGGTGGCTCAGGGATAACTATCTTCCAGAGCTGCCAGAGTCACTAGTTTGAGACTTCTGGTCCCTTAACAAATAAACAGGAAATGAGAGAGGGGGGGGAGATGAGCCTAAGGAAGGGAACAGCAGCAAGCTGAATCCTGCAAAAGATTCCATGAACACTACAGAGGTTCAAGCAGTCTTTTGTAAATCTTGCTAGTCATATTTTATCTCATCATGCTGAATGCTGGCAAGCTTGTTGAATCCCTGCCTAACTTTCCCAAAGTTCAGGACCCTCTGCAGTCTCTCTAGTCTTGAGACTTCAAAGCTTACTTTCAACCTCTCCTTTCTGAGACAGTTTCTCATTTCATTTGGAAAATGACAGTGTTGGGTTTTCTCAACCACTGTCCGCATGTGTGCATGATGAACTTGATAGTATTGTGGTTACTCCCTCCCCCCCCCATTGGTGCTGTAGCTCTTGTATCATTCCCTGCCTTGCGCTCTTGAGCATTTGGCTTGAGAATTCTGTTTATGAGGATCCAACACAGTAGCTGAGCTATAGTGATTAAAACAGTAAAAAGATATGGGTCAAAAATATGTCTTGTATTATAGCAATCACTTCTCATGCAGTGATAGAATACTGCAACCATCATTGCATGTTTTCTTCCAGACTGAAGGGATTTGTAAGTGTTTACCGTACTTCTAAGAAAACAACTTGTTGGGGTACCTAAAGCACTCCTGTCTAATGTTGCTAACTTTCACTTAAGCATAATGGTCCTAGCCTGAGCATTTAAAAAATACAGACACAAAGAGTATTTGATGGAGACATTGTTGATATAATTGCAGTTATCTCATGATAACTTGGGTGTGCAACAAGCTATTATCCATTATGACACAATCAGTCACTGATGGATTGTTGCTTTGTATTAAACAATTTGCCCAAGAACAAGAGCCATACTAGGGGACAATAAGCTTTTTAGAGCTAGGCTATTACCTATTGCATGATGAGTATCACACACTCCAAATATCTTTAATAACCATGGCAGCCTGTGTTTTCTGTTCCATAGTAGAATTCTGCTCCTATTTTTGCCTTGAGAAATGTTAGCTATTGTCTACACATGTGCACGACAATTATTCACATTTCAGCTATCTCACACACAGCCGTTCAGGTGTGTCAGAGTTGTTTGAATTCTAGCACATGGGCCTCAGAATGAATATCCATTGAACTGCTTCCTTTTCATCCTCTCCTTCATAAGAACATAACAGTCCTGCTGGATCACACAGAAATAGGATCTTGGCCGTATGCCATGCCATTTTCCTCTGTGAAGCTATAGCTAATAAAATGTTACAGTCATCATACGTTCTGGGTTGGTGACCCTGCTTCAACTATGCTCTTCTGGTTACAGCTATATGTGCAATTGATGAAAATGCCATGCTTTTGTGTAACATGGGGCCACCATGTTCTGCCATGATGGGAATGGGTTTTGGAATCAGGCATTATCCCCTATTTCCTCTGATGTCTATACACTGAGGAGATTTGAAGCTTTTGCTTTGGTTTTTGATTAGCTACACTTTAATAACAGTTTGAGGTCTGGATATAATTCTAATCTTAACTATGCTTTGTTGAACAAGCCTGCTACATGTTTTGAAGTTGGCTTGTTTCAACAAACCATAGTTAAGATTAACCACAATTTGTTTGGTTCAAACAAAATAGCAAACTATGGTGAATCAAAAACTGTGACCAAATTGGAACAAAATGATTTTCATTGAATTGTAGAACAAGAACTACTATTCTTATCAAAACACAATAGGCTGGGTTCAGACTTGCCTGAGATCCAATGGAAACTTCCACTGCAGGAAGAGGGAGGTTATCTTTACAAATACCAACTTTCTCCTATAGCCTACAGCTTCAACCCCCCCCCCCCCGTTGTTCCAAGTTTGGAGACTTCTGGAGCAGCATTTTAGTGGTGAGGAGGCACAGGCAGAATGCAAAATAACTCTCCCCTTCCTCCACAATGAAGCTCCTATGCTGGTCTGGATCTAGTTATTCCGCCCGCACACAAACACACTTTTATGCAAAGATTGCATTTACAATATAACATATGGTACACACAGCAATTTATTATTATGAAAAAGGATGTCAAAATGTGGAAGGTGGTCAAAAGCAAAAGCACTGGAATGACCACAGAAATATGAGCTATCAAACCAATAAAAAGAATTTAATGATGACAGTGTGTAAAATTAAACTAAATGGGATATAATAGCATTGAATAACTAAAACACAGACACAGTGTTTAACATGGATAGAACAACAAAGAACATTTACTAAATAACAAAATGAGGATGCATAGCCTTATGGCTGTGTTTATAGTAGCTTGGAAAACAATTTTCCACATAAGTGATATAATGGGCCTGTATAATCAATTTAATTATTGTGAAAATGAGGCACATTAGCATAAAGCCCCCCCCCCCAATTTAGTCTTGTAGAAATATCAGAGGTTGTTTTGGAGTTTTTGTTTGTTTGTTTTGGCAAAGACTCTAGCAAAGAAATAAAAAGGGGTACATAAAAGGTTGGTCCATGAATGTAGATGCAATGGAGAGAAGAAGGAGGGTTACAAGGAATAACAGAAAGCTGTGCTAAATATGGAAGTCCTGCCCCTGTCCTCCTTACACTGTTAGAAACTCTCCGTTGACCTAGTTTCTGAATTTCTACACCTGTATCAGGCAGTTTTAGAATTTCAAATATTCATCTGCAGCTATGGCACTTAGAAATATAGAACTTCTTTGCCATAAATACTGAGATCCTTAGCTTTATATTACACTAAAGTCTTGCCACAAGCTGCAGTTCTATGTAACATGACATATTAATACCCCTACAAGTTTTATAAAACCAGCAGCTATAACTAGTTTGTTCCGAGTGGAATGGAAATATTTTCTTTTATGAATGAAACTCCACATAGCTTTAATGCATCGACAATACTAGGGTGTTGTTGTCATTTGAGATTTGTAGTTTAAGCTTAATTTAAACACTGCTGATTTTGGGATTCATGATGCATTATTCCTTTTTCCCTTTTTTTTACAGTATGCTGTCTGGTTAGTCCTCTGGGTTACATGGAATGTATTTGTTATCTGCTTCTACTTGGAGGCTGGGGACCTATCAAAGGTAATTTGCCATCTGATATATCTAAGCCAACTGATGCTAACACCCTCCGAATTCTGAGGATGTTGCTTTGTATCTATTTAATCTCCTTCCATTTTTTTTAAATGAAGAAATCACCTTGGGAACAATGAATAAATTGCATGCCTTTTGCTGTGCATGTCCTAAATTGTTGCAGAAATCATGTAGGTCTACAAGCTACTTACGTGATTTTGTGCAATTTAGGGTGTGTGTGTGTGTTTGTGTGTGACTTCTGATGTGAGAAATTTCATAGATCTCATACTTTCATTTAATGAGAACTTCATATCTGTAGTTATCAAAGCTGACAGTTAATCAAAGGATAAATACATTTGTATTATGTAGCTTACTGCTTTCTGGTTCCTTTATAGAGTTGTGAACCTAATGTGAAAACATAAAATAGTTTTGCAAGAACTGAGGCATGATAGTGAGCCAAAGCATTGGAGTGTTACGTTCTCTATTCCTTGACCCCTTGTTAAGATTATTGAGATGGGCTGATTAGTCTGTGATATAAAGGATATTTAAAGGAGTGAAAGTTTTGGTTGTATCTTATATTGTATGTGATTTCAGTGGACTTCCTTTCCCAAATGTAGAAGACACCTGTGGCTGAACAAGAAGTATGGTTTCCCAATAGTGCTCTTCTGCCTTGAGTTTTATTAGAGAACATAAACACCTGCCTCCTTTAGTATATATTCTACTGCATCTCAATTTACTTGATGCTCCATCATTTCCACGCTGTAGGACAATAAGCCATGATCTGGCTTGTGTAGTCTGAACCCATGGCTTCTTCCTCTCCAAACAAGCCACTAGCAAAAGTTAAGGTTTGTTCTTAGCTACAGAAAACAATGGGATCTAAATCTGAATGCTGGTGGCTTACTGCATTTTGTTACCATTATCACAAAAGTAATGTAAAGTTAGTGCATATGTTTCTTTCCTGGAAGTAGAGACATCTGAGGACATTGGTCTTTGCAAATTCCAGTATAAACCAACCTGATCCACATGTCCTGGACTAATTTCAAGATTGGTTTAACAATCAAACCCTCTTCCCAAGGAACTCTGAGAATTGTCACTCTGCGAGGGGATAGGTGTCTCCTGACAACCCTCAATGCCCTTAGCAAACTACAGTTCCCAAGATTCTTTGGAGGAAGCTATAGCTGTTTAAAACGGTTTGATATTGCCATAAATGTAAAGTGCAGATGGGGCCTAGGTTGTTGAGTTCAATAGCTTCTCCTTTGTCACATATCTTTACATATTTCTGAAACTCCCTGGTAACAGCTGTATCACTGGATGCTGACCTATTCCTGATGTCCTCAATCACCAATCCATCACAGGCCTGCAGAGATTAGAATGTTAATATAAAATGTCAGTACAATATAAGATGGTGATAGAAATAATCTAAAAATGTAGAATATGATTTGACCTAGCTGTAAACCAGCAACCGTCTTGGCTATGAAACTCTAGTATGCATGTTGCAGAAAATATTCAGGCTAGCAATGAGGTAAACTGTGAATTTCATCTAGAAGAGCATCTGTTAGATTGTCTCATAGATATCTCATTGAATTCTTTGCATTACTTGAATTTGCAGCTGAGAATAAATATGACATCAAATGTGTAATGGCACTCCTGAGCATTTCCTCCTGCTGGGAAAGGAAGATTGAATCTTTAAAAAAGAAAGATATTGCACTGAATTAGCTCTAAATAGAGAATAAAAAGTAACCTTTAGGGAAGCATAGGGCTAAGCATTATCTTACACGAGGGACATGGCTGAGGTTGTAAACCATGAGAGATAATCTTGCACAAGATGGTTTTAGGAATTGCTAAATAAAAATTACAGTCTAATAATTGCCCAGCTGGGTATACTTTGTTGTATATGGGTATGATTTATGGCTCTCTGCCACATAAAATATTTGTGGGGGTGGGGAGAGGTATGTTTTGAGGCTTACTTCTCTTGCCTATGTACGACTGGTTTTCTGTCATTACTCAGTAATATCAAGATGCCAACAACACATTTCAAGCTACTGGCATATCTTCTGTGGAGAAGTTTACTAATGGCTGCTTCCTTCGCCTTGGCTGCTTCCTTCCCCTTGTCACAGAGGTCATGTCATTTTTTACAGCTGCTCTTTATTGAAGTGAAAAGAGCCCTGATAACAATAATGGGCTATTCAGAACGATGAGATTACCACCTCCTCATAAGATTGAAGCAGTTAAAGAACTGCCAGTGAGGAGCCTAGCAGAGCTGTTCACATCACATTATAGCCTGGGACAGATACATAGTTTGAAGTTTGGCAGTGGACTCAGAACACTTCATGTCATTGTGTCACTGTTAATGTCTTACCTATGACAGCATGGCTTTCACAGCCTGTCAAAATTATTATGATCATGTAGCCTGGTGACAAAAAGAAGGACAAAAGATATGTTTTAGAAAGCCACTCTATACACATAAAATTTGCTGTCAGGAATTCGTATCACCCAGAGCATATCCTGTTACACAAGTACTGTTAAGTCACTAGTCACCATGTTGCCACCACCTCAGTCATTTTTCTGCCTTACTTAGTAGAAACAGACTAATTTACTATTTTTAAAATGTTATTTTTTAAGACAGAATTTATTTCTAGTTCACAAACTGGATTCAAAGGAGGTGCATCTGGTGCCCTTACTTCAAAGAATTACAGGTTGGTGTGGAGGACTCCCTGGTCCTGAATGGGGTAACTGTGCCCCTGAAGGACCAGGTGCGCAGCCTGGGAGTCATTTTGGACTCACAGCTGTCCATGGAGGCGCAAGTCAATTCTGTATCCAGGGCAGCAGTCTACCAGCTCCACCTGCTACGCAGGCTGAGACCCTACCTGCCCGTGGATTGTCTCACCAGAGTGGTGCATGCTCTAGTTATCTCCTGCTTGGACTACTGCAATGCGCTCTACGTGGAGCTACCTTTGAAGGTAACCCAGAAACTACAACTAATCCAGAATGCGGCAGCTAGACTGGTGACTGGGGGCAGCCGCCGAGACCACATAACACCAGTCTTGAAAGACCTACATTGGCTCCCAGTATGTTTCCGACCACAATTCAAAGTGTTGGTGTTGACCTTTAAAGCCCTAAACGGCCTCGGCCCAGTATACCTGAAGGAGCGTCTCCACTCCCATCGTTCTGCCCAATAGCTGAGGTCTAGCGGCGAGGGCCTTCTGGTGGATCCCTCATTGCGAGAAGCAAAGCTACAGGGAACCAGGCAGAGGGCCTTCTCGGTAGTGGCGCCCGCCCTGTGGAACGCCCACCCATCAGATGTCAAAGAGATAAACAACTACCTGACATTCAGAAGACATCTTAAGGCAGCCCTGTTCAGGGAAGTTTTTAATGTGTGACATCTTAGTCTATTTTTGGTCTTTGTGGAAGCCGCCCAGAGTGGCTGGGGAAACCTAGCCAGATGGGTGGGGTACAAATAATAAATTATTATTATTATTATTATTATTATTATTATTATGCAGAAGTTTCTAGTTCAATTGGTCAGAGAAAGCCCAAGCAACCAGATGGGATTTTGCTACATGAATTCTGCACCAGCTGCAGCTTCCAGACCATTCTCATGGTAGCCCTGTACAGAGTTCAGTAATTCAAATAGAACATCAGCAATGGATTAATTTTATTGTTTAAAAGTTTTGATATCAGTTCCTTGATGTCAGCGCCCTACACATGTAGGTTTTACCTTTTCACACATGTTCAACTCATGGACATCAAGGGGGGGCTATTGGGATGGGGCTACCTAGATCTGCCCAGCTCATATGTTGATTTTAACATGAAAGCTAGCTTCTGAAAAGGACTTTATTCCTAGACTGCTTTACAGACTGCTTTCAACACCAGGTGATTTTGAGCTCAGCCTAGAAAGAAACTGGTAGCCAGTGAAGGTGACTTAATGCATACATAATATGCTCTGGTTTGCAAACACCATCCTCCCTCCCACTCCAGATAGCAGTCATGCAAACACAGACTGAACTAGGTGAAGCTTCCTAACTAGCTTCAAAGGTATAGTTTGGATTTAAAGATATTAGCTTCTTTCAACGATATTTTACATTGCCTTAATTTTATTGTACATATTTATCTCTCACTGCCCCTGTGCTAAAGATATGTAGGCAGAACGATTGTCTGAAGCACTAGTAGCAAGTCACTGAGGATAAACTGTCGCACATTAAAATAAACAATTACTCCAAAGAGACAAATAATTGGAGATACTAAATATCAAGGCACAGATTATAGTAGCAGGGAATGCTTACATTTGTTGAAAAGGGAGTTATAAACGGAGACATTCCCTTTGCTTGTTTCCCCTTTCTAAATCTTTTTGAATAGGTTTGGGGAGACCTGTGCTTTCTGCTTGAGAGAGTATTGAAACTGAACATGGGAAACCCAACCAACTATGAACATATTAGATGGTAGTGGGCAAACTGCATTGCGACCTGATAGCTGGATAAAGAAGACACATGGGGTGGGTTGAACTAGGACTGCTTTATTTAAGATTAAAACCCATTTAAAAAAAAACCCTGCTGGGGAAACACTATTGGTGCAGGAGCAAGCATGAATCTGAAATAAATTGCAGCCTTTAGGGCAACCAAAAGCCCTCCCTGTAGGACCTGGATGCAGAGCTGTCCAGCCTGCCTCCCATTCCCAAGACCCACCATGAAGGTGAGTAGGAAGGCCTGTGCTGTTCCACCCCACACACCCTGAGGACCCATAGCTTTGGTTCAATAAAGCAGTTTAGCCTCAAGGGCAGCCCCAGAGCCCAGAGAGTAAGCCTCAAGATGAGCCCATCACCCAGAAAGGTGCATACTCCCCTTCTCTCACCTGAACCACCAGAGGTAATGGGATTAAAAAGCAGTTTAACCTAATTAACAACATAGGAGTCCTTCTAGTGCCCACCACCCAGTCAGTAGTCCCACGATTGGAATGTAATAATGGAGGGATACAATTTATTTCAGAGAAACAGACCAGACAAGAAAGGAGGAGGAGTGGCGTTATATGTCAGGGGTGTGTATACCTGTGAAGAGATCCAAGATTTAGAACCTCAAAGCCAAAGTGAGAGCATTTGGGTCAAAATTAAGGGAGAGAAGAATAACAGAGACCTCATTGTGGGAGTTTACTATAGATCCCCAAGCCAAACGGAGGACATAGATGATGCCTTCCTGGAACAGATGGCCAAGCATGCAAAAGGAAGGGAGATAGTAGTAATGGGGGACTTCAATTACCCGGATATTTGTTGGACGTCAAACTCAGCCAAGAGCATAAGGTCAAACAGATTCCTCACTGGCCTTGCAGACAACTTCATTGTCCAGAAAGTGGGAGAAGCAACAAGAGGAACAGCCATTTTAGACCTGGTCCTAACCAATGTTGATGACCTGGTTAGTGGGGTAGATGTGGAAGGATCATTAGGCGCGAGTGATCATGCTCTTCTGAAGTTTACTATACAGCGGACAGTAGCAGCCAAGCATACTAGGACTCAATTTCTTGACTTTAAGAAAGCCGACTTCATAAAACTTAGGGAAGTGCTGGGTGAGATCCCATGGACAGCAATACTAAAAGGAAAGGGAGTTCATGATGGCTGGGAGTTTGTTAAGACGGAGATAGTAAAAGCACAACGTCAGGAAATACCAATGAGACGAAAACATGGAAGGTGCCTAAAGAAACCAGGGTGGCTATCTAAAGAACTTTTAACTGAATTAAGATTAAAAAAGGATGTGTACAAAAAATGGAAAAGGGGGGAAACCACCAAAGAGGAATTCAAACAAATAGCCAGCACGTGTAGACACAAAGTCAGAAAAGCTAAAGCACAGAATGAACTCAGGCTTGCTAGAGAGGTTAAAAGCAACAAAAAAGGCTTTTATGGGTATGTTCGTAGCAAAAGGAAGAACAAAGAAACAGTGGGGTCACTCAGAGGAGAAGATGGTGAAATGCAAACAGGGGACACAGAAAGGGCTGAACTCCTCAATGCCTTCTTTGCCTCAGTCTTCTCCGATAAAGAAGACAATGCCCGACCTGAAGAATTTGAAGCAAATGATTCAGCAAAGGAAACACAGCCCAGAATAACTAAGGAGATAGTACAAGAATATTTGGCTAGATTAGATGTATTCAAGTCTCCAGGGCCAGATGAACTGCATCCAAGCGTATTAAAAGAACTGGCAGATGTGATCTCAGAACCACTGGCAGTCATCTTTGAGAATTCCTGGAGAACAGGCGAAGTCCCGGCAGACTGGAGGAGGGCAAATATTGTTCCTATTTTCAAAAAGGGGAAAAGAGAGGACCCAAATAATTACCGCCCAGTCAGTCTGACATCAATAGCAGGGAAGATTCTGGAGCAGATCATTAAGCAAACAGTCTGTGAGCACCTAGAAAGGAATGCTGTGATCACCAATAGTCAGCATGGATTTCTGAAAAATAAGTCATGTCAGACTAACCTGATCTCGTTTTTTGACAGAATTACAAGCCTGGTAGATGAAGGGAACGCAGTGGATGTAGCCTACCTTGATTTCAGCAAGGCATTTGACAAGGTGCCCCATGATATTCTTGTAAAGAAGCTGGTAAAATGCGGTCTTGACTATGCTACCACTCAGTGGATTTGTAACTGGCTGACTGACCGAACCCAAAGGGTGCTCATCAATGGTTCCTCTTCATGCTGGAGAAGAGTGACTAGTGGGGTGCCACAGGGTTCTGTCTTGGGCCCGGTCTTATTCAACATCTTTATCAACGACTTGGATGATGGACTCAAGGGCATCCTGATCAAATTTGCAGATGACACCAAACTGGGAGGGGTGGCTAACACCCCAGAGGACAGGATCACACTTCAAAACGACCTTGACAGATTAGAGAACTGGGCAAAAACAAACAAGATGAATTTTAACAGGGAGAAATGTAAAGTATTGCACTTGGGCAAAAAAAATGAGAGGCACAAATACAAGATGGGTGACACCTGGCTTGAGAGCAGTACATGTGAAAAGGATCTAGGAGTCTTGGTTGACCACAAACTTGACATGAGCCAACAGTGTGACGCGGCAGCTAAAAAAGCCAATGCAATTCTGGGCTGCATCAATAGGAGTATAGCATCTAGATCAAGGGAAGTAATAGTGCCACTGTATTCTGCTCTGGTCAGACCACACCTGGAGTACTGTGTCCAGTTCTGGGCACCACAATTCAAGAAGGACACTGACAAACTGGAACGTGTCCAGAAGAGGGCAACCAAAATGGTCAAAGGCCTGGAAACGATGCCTTATGAGGAACGGCTAAGGGAGCTGGGCATGTTTAGCCTGGAGAAGAGGAGGTTAAGGGGTGATATGATAGCCATGTTCAAATATATAAAAGGATGTCACATAGAGGAGGGAGAAAGGTTGTTTTCTGCTGCTCCAGAGAAGCGGACACGGAGCAATGGATCCAAACTACAAGAAAGAAGATTCCACCTAAACATTAGGAAGAACTTCCTGACAGTAAGAGCTGTTCGACAGTGGAATTTGCTGCCAAGGAGTGTGGTGGAGTCTCCTACTTTGGAGGTCTTTAAGCAGAGGCTTGACAACCATATGTCAGGAGTGCTCTGATGGTGTTTCCTGCTTGGCAGGGGGTTGGACTCGATGGCCCTTGTGGTCTCTTCCAACTCTATGATTCTATGATTCTATGATTTTCAACCAATGTGCGGTCGCACCCTGGGGTGTCTTGAACGATGGACAGGGGTGCTGTGGGCAACGCTGGCCTCTGTCCCTCTTTCCTTCCCTCCTTCCTCAGATGCCCTCTCATGTCTCTGCCTCCCAAAGACTTGCACACATGTTTATTGCAGTAGCCCTGGCTATAAGCTCCCCAGGCGAACGGTGCCTCTGGGAAACACCTCTCTTTGGAGCAGAGGGGGCTGCTCAGAGACCTGGGGTGGCAATGGCTGCCTGGAGGACTCCCAAGTAGAGGGGAGAGAAGAGGAGTTGAAGGAACACTCCACAAGGGAGGCTGTTCAAAAAGGGGTAAGGGGCTGCTAGTTCTGCGGGAAAGGGGTGACATCACTGGGCTCCTGAGCCCCACAGGGGTGCCTCAGAAAGAATGTAGTTGGTCAAGGGAGCCATGGACTCAAAAAGGTTGAAAACCTCTGCAGTAAGGAGCAGGACAGCCCTTCACATAGAGAAGTGTCCTCTGTAAAGTAAGACACATGGCCACCCTATGTGTGCTAGGGCAAAGCTCTGGGATATATGAAAGAATAATATGCCACACATCTATAACTGGAAAGGTTTTGTGAGATGGTGATGAAGCATGTTCCTGGCTGTAGCATAAAATGGTGGGTTCACTGAGATATCCACATGCATGGGAAACTCACTGGTTCAGTGCCCTACAGAGCAAAAGATTGCCTTCCCTAGCTGTGATTCAGCCTTATTGATCCAGAGACACCTGCAGCAGCAGCAGTCTACCTTGACACATCTAGACACATAAAAAAAAAAAGCGTTTCAGGAAAACACATTGTAAACTTCATAATGAAAAATCACGTTGGCAAAAGACGGGACTCCACATCGCCATCTGGTGTCACAGTGCTATAGCGCATATAAAACACTTTCTTTACTAATGTCTCTCACACTAATAATAATAACAATTTTTTTATTTATACTTCGCCCTTCCCGGTTCAGAAAACTGGGCTCAGGGTGGCTAACAACAAAATTAAAACACTTAATTGTAAAAGCAGCATAAAATACAGTATAAAAACATGAATAACAATAAAAATCAAAAATCAATTTGGGGCAAATCCATCTAGTAAGCATTAGATAGTCACTAGGGCTAGCTGACTGAATTAGTCCTACTAGAGAGCCCTGTAGCAGTAAGAGCATAATGAAATGGACTGTTAGGTTCTCATACACGGCATGCATTGAGGACCTGAGGTCCATACAAATACCTAAGGTAGCACTTCCAGCCTCCTGGTATTAAATTTTCAGTAATGAGTCAGTTAAATGTGACATTTCAAAAGGATGCTTAACACACCAGTTAAAAATACTAAGTGTTTTGTAATGTTTAAAAGGTAGGAAATTAATTTTTTAACATGACAATGTGGTGATTTGTTCATTGTATTAATCCTTCCATATTAGCTACAAGAGTGATTTGGCACTAGAGATGTATTGGTGCCTTATTAGTTTATAACCATCAAAGAAATAATTAAATTGTTGTGGTTCACATTTATAATGAAGTGGTTAGCAGTTAAATTTCAGTGTTGCGTGTATTCTAATAAGGCTACCTGCAGGATATTTAATTTTGAACACATTACCTTCTTTGGATATTGGTTTAGCAGATGTTCTGTTAAGATAACGGTGAAATTAAATTAGTTTTCTTCTCAAAGCATCTGGTTAACTTTGTAGGTAAATGCCTTTGAGCACGAAATCTGACCAGGATTTTTTGGACAAATAGCTATCAGAATGTTTTAAGTAAATGACTTCATTTTATTTTTCCAACTTCTATTACTCAGGGCAGATTTGACATGGTTGATCATATATCTAACAAATGAAAATTGAAAATAGTGCTGGGATCCAACAGCGTAGGGTTATATTGAAGGTAGTTTCATGGGCAGATACTATTAAGCATGCTTGTGGTTCCAGTTAAATTGGTTTGCAGCATATATTTTTTAACCTCAGCATCTCTACCAGTTAGAATGGAACTGATTACAAAATTAAATTCCCCATTACTGTAGATACAGCACATTTGGGCAAGCTTTCATGAACACTTCCATTTTTGTACTCTCAACTAATAATTCATATGGTAATGAGAAGTTAAAGGTGATAGAATAGAGGGGAAATTGTATTCATGGTCTGTTAGAAATGGTTGGATACACAGCAGCCTGCATTGGAGGTTTTGGGCTAGTTTTTTATTATTTAAGTGTAAAGATGCCCAACCTTGAAATCATAGGGTGGATAACAATAAGATAAAAAAGAGGAAACTGGCCCTGTTTGAATTTCACATTTGAAATACTATTATTAAAATAGCCAAAAACATATTGTTGCTGAAACTTCCAATACAGTTTAACCACAGTTCCCGTACTTCAGCCCAGATATCACAAAAGGTTTTGGAACAGTTAAAAAAAAGGGGGTTACACCAGTAGTAGTTTTTAAGTAGTTTCTATGAGAAGGAGTTACACACTTGTCAAACAGCTGTTGAAAATGCTTTTCTATATGACCTAATAAAGTGCCAGACTCTGTTCGTTAGTTGTCTTCCTGCCTTCCCTTTGTATAATCTGCATGCTAATTCATTGGTCAATGGAAAACTTTAAACAGATTGCTAGTGCTTGGTTAAAAAGAAAAAGAAAATCCATGAAACATCAGGCCTGACAGCCTATCTGTACTCCACATCAGTAGAGCCCTTCCTCTGAATAAGAGATCAGGTTGCTATCTGTTTGGTATACTTGATCAATTTTGCTGCCCATGTGGCATACATCTATGTAGAATTGCTTGCTAGAATTGGTGCAGAGACAATAAATTGCTCCAGACTGCATACCCGCCAACATTTCTGCAAAGAAAATAGGGACGTCCTAGTCCATAATGATGATGATGATGATGATGATACTCTGGGTGGCTTCCAACACATATAAAACATAAAACTATATAGGACTGCCTTCAGATGTCTTCTAAAGGTTGTATAGTTAAGGTACTTATCTCCTTGGCTCTTGGGTCACACAACTCCATACCCTCCAACAATTCTCCAATGAAAATAGGGACATCCCAAGGAAAAGCAGGACCTTGTGGGGTCAAATAAAAAACTGGGGTGGCTTCTGTAAATTCAGGATGTCCCTGGAAAATAAGGGCAGTTGGACAGTCTGAGACTGGTGTAGCTGAGGGTCCCAATCCTCATATTACACAGAGGCTCAATGGAGCTTTGCATACATAGGATCCAAAGCCACCAATGCTCCTATGTAACAAGCTCCATTTTGATATTATCTGCTGGCAATAGCTTCCTGCTCAACTTGGTGAAGGTCAGGTGGCCACTGTGGTGGAGCTCTGACAACGAGCAGCACAGTGGAGGCCAGGATAATGTCCTAGCAACTACCCCCACCCCCACTGCCACACACATCATCCACAAAGGAGTTAGGAGTGTGCTGAACATCAGCTAAGTCTAATAAAGCTACCTAGTACACAGCATGCTTTTAAATTTATTTTTATATGCCTGAATTACCTTTTTTTCTAAATAAATCTTAATTTTGTTGTGATTATTATTTGTTTTGCCAAGGTTATTCGGCAGTTCTTGACTAAATCTGATATTTAAAAGTGCAGCACTGTGTGTCGTAGGGGGGAAAGAAAATAGATATTTGGGAGACCATCCATTAAATACAAAAGGCGTGCATGAACTATATCGGGTCTCCCCTAATAATTTATGAGTTTCCAGCTCTACAATTCTATGATTCTGTGATCTTGGGAGAGATTGCCCATCTCAATTCTTTAAGCACATCAACTTCACTCCTGGTTGTTCTATCTTTTAGAGCTCCCATCAGCCTAGGTATTTAAAAATGTTATCAGTATTTGATAACTTGAACTTAGCTTAAAAACAGAAAAAAAGCATGGGGGGAGAGATTTTGAGAATAAGAAGAATATGCCTCATCCAGAACAAACTTCTGGGCATTTAGGAGACACACCACAAGGACAAGTTAATGCACCTTAAAATAGAAAAAATGGAATTCTACTTTAATATTGGGGAAAGAATAATAATAAAGCAGTTACTTAATACGTTAACATGCACAATTACTTTAAATAAAAACAAGTGCTTAATACTTTAAAATAGTTACCTAACACATTATTAAAGAGGTGTCATTCTGATAAAGTTCATGTGCAATTAATCAGCATCACTATCTATTGTAGAGCAGCTGCCTGGCAGATACCAGTGACTTTCACCACTCAGGGTAAAGTGTTTCATAAACATGCCACAGCTTGCTCAGCTCAACCTGTGAATTTAAAATTGTTTATCTGCACAATATCCCAATTTATTGTAATGTGTTTTTTCATGCAAACCTACTGGAAATTTGTGATGGGCTTAAGATGCAGTCCAACACCCATTTGCCTCATTGTTGAACTCAATAAGACTTTCATTTGAGTAGGCATGTAGAGGATTGTACTTTGCATTTCTTTAAACTTTCAGAACTTTAAGATATGTTTTGCTGCCAAATGAAGGTGGGGTAGGAAATGGACAAAATCATACCCAGGTGCTCTTTTCCTCAAATGTTTCTTACTATGCTATTTTATAATGGAAAGTCAGGTAAAATACACCTTATTCCATTTTGTCATATAATGTCATACATTTGTGAATTCAGTCCTAGAGAGTCCAGGTCAAGCTTAATGCATCTCCTTTCAACATCTGCAGCAACAATTTCAATGGGATTAATTTAAGGTGTATGCTATCTATTCAGGAGTCGACTGCAGTAGTATAGCATTATATTCCACTTATCAAGCTACTGCAAACACCTATTTGGAAAGAAATTGGATTCTGTGTTTTGAGGGTAGGACTTCATTGATTAAGTAACCTTATGAACTGAGGAGAAGTGCACTTGATTGTTGGTTTCATACTAAGAGCGTGCTCTTCAACAAGCAACAGAATAACAAAGCCCCTTTCTCCCAAAATAGCTGACTAATCCAGCAATTCTGAGGTGATCAGAACTTTATTAATCTGATATTTCTTAGTGGTAAATTTGGTCTCACATGCTGCTGATACCATATGGCACAGGCTGTGGGACAGAGGTGTCTAATTAGCCTCTAGCTGTAATTCCTCCAGATGATCCATTAAAGAAGCTTTCAGATCAACTGATAAGTACAGTTTCAATAAGTTAGAAAACAATAACTGAAAATCCAAAAGTGGAAGAATTTGCAAATAGCCAAGCTATCATTGGCTGTTCCTGTTTCCTGTATCATTCCTGTATCTTAGTTCCTCCCCTAAGTATACAGACAAAGGGGGCCCCCTAATATTAATAACTACTTGATGCTGGTCAACATGGCATTGGTGTAAAGGAAGACATTTCTCTAGTGGGAAAAGGAATCCCCCCCCCCACCGTTTGGATGGGGCTTAACAAAGGAAGCTAGGTCATCAGAGCAAATGGGGCACTGCTCCCCAACCTCAGTTTGTGCTCTGTCTGCCACCATCTGTCTGCCTTCTTACTTGCAACTATTCCAGGGGGTGGCAATGTTTCTCAACTTCTTCCTTAGTCTCAGTGCTGCCCTGGTGCAACTCCAGAGGGAAAAGGGTAGGAACAATAGAATTAGCTGGCACTACCTGCCATTAACTCTGGTCCCATCTGCTATTGGTCTCTCTGCCTTTTGCCCTACCAGCCCCAGTGAGCATTAGCCACAACTGGGACTTGTTTGCTAGGAGGAGCCCAATATATTTTGTGACCTCCACCGGCCATGGAAGAAGGAATGAGCGAATATCTACATCAGGAACAAAGGTGGGAGGAGATCAGTGGTGCCTCCTATTTGCCAAGAGGCCACTGCAGAGGCAGCATTGAGGGCAAACAGGGTCAGCATTGAGGGCCAGCATGGCAACAGCAGTGGACAATACATACTTTGGAGGCTGGATTTGCTGCCCCTATTGATCCTGCCACCTGAGGCAGTCACCACTTTGCCTCATGGGTGGGCCAGTACTGACCTTGGCAATAGCATATATTATTTCTTTTTCCTAAGGGCTGCCCCCCCCCCGATTCCCCGATTCTGCTACTTCAGGTGACAACAGAAACTATATTGGCAACCTGGTCATAATTTTGTACCCACCACAATCCAGAGTTGTTCCATATTATGGGAAGAAAATGATGGGAATATTTTGAGAAAATTCTGCAAAGTGGCCTTCTTTTAGTAGTTTGTGGGAAGTTAGCAAGTGGGGGGAACTCCAAAATTTCCTCAGACAACTGACTTCTCATCATTTTTGGGCTTAGCTTTACTACTTACTATCAACAGTTTCTACCATTTGGCCTTCCACAAATCCATGCAGGGACACAGCCGAGAACTGCTGGATGCTCAGCTGATTCCCCTTCTCAAAGTAAACATTATGGGTATGTGTGTGTGCATGCTTCACTTTCTCAGTGTGCTAAATTCATGCTGATCTCTTTTAACCCAAAAAGAGCACATGGAAAGTTCATTGAAAGTAGTTTCATGAAATTAAAGACAGAGAGTTGAGTGAAACTGCTGAGCATTGATCAAAGAAGATCAAAGTTCTAATAGCAGGCAAAACCCAACTATTGTTCTTTTAGCTACTTCCTGGGTCATTATGTGTATGTTTTTTCATTTTTAATAAAGGGAAATGTGATGGGCTCTGATGTAATCAGGCATTTGTTTGGAAGGGAGGCTTGGGGAAAGGCTTGCTAGGTAACTGATTACAACTACTATGTAATTAGTTTTTCTTCATTAGCACATGTAACCTGTTACAGGAATAAGAACATAATGATAATTGCACGACTCTTGGGTTTTGCTCTTTGAAATTCCATAAGGAATGAAACTGGAGTAATTGGGAACTGTTACAAGAAATGTTTCCTTCTCACTTATTTAAAGTAGGCTTGCTTCCCTGGCTACTGAAATATCTCTTTAATTTTGTATTGACTTTTAAGAATTAAGAACACAATCCACTGATAAATTCTCCTCTATAAACCCTTCTGAAATTCATGGAAGTTGCACATGAGCACAATAGGCTATATATAATATATACGGTATATATATATATATATATAGTGTGTGTGTGTGTGTGTGTTAAATTTGTATACCATACCACCCTTCATCCAAAAATCATAGGGCAGTTCACAACATAAAAGTACAAAATGAGAATACAAAATGCAAAAACAAACGCATAATCCTCCTCCCATAAACACATTTAAAAGGCCATATAACATTAATCCGCCAAAGGTTTGGTTGAAGACACACTTTTTCACCTGGTGCCTAAAGATATGCACAGTGGTACCTCGGGTTACGTACTTAATTCATTCCGGAGGTCCGTTCTTAACCTGAAACTGTTCTTAACCTGAAGCACCACTTTAGCTAATGGGGACTTCTGCTGCCGCCGTGCCGCCGTAGCACGATTTCTGTTCTCATCCTGAAGCAAAGTTCTTAACCTGAAGCACTATATCTGGGTTAATGGAGTCTGTAACCTGAAGCGTATGTAACTTGAGGTACCACTATAATGAAGGTTACTGGATGCAGAGTAAACAGTAATATGTACACAGCTTTAACTGGTCAACAGAAAAGAAAAAACCACTGCTTCATTGGCTTGTGTTTTGAACTATGGCAATTCTTTTTTAAAAAAAAGATTCCAGTTATACCACAACAGAGCTCCCAGATTTGACTGGGGCCACACAGCACAAAAGTGAATCCTAATCTGACTTTACTCTGCCAGATCTTTGTTTCTTTCCACTCAACATTCCCACAAGTGCATAAATGTTAATTCACCATATACTATGCTTATTTCTACAGAAATTTACTTTAGTTCTTTTCTTATAGATTGTTTTTTAAAGTAGGATTGGGGAAGTGTAAGGATTTGGACAATTGTGTTTTGCTTGGCATTTAAAATAAACTGTTGCAATTGTTGAGAAGTACATCCTTCTGTACTTCCAGAGGCATAAAACAACATGCTGCTAGTTTCAGCAGACAATTTCAGTCAGCTTTAATTATGGCTTTAGAAGTGTTTACAAGCCAGTTACATATTCATATCTCATTGACAAATAATTGGGACTATAGCTAATAGTTCAAACTCTCATACAGTTTTTGCACCTGTGTTTGGATTCTTGCTAAACTGTTATTAAAAAGCCTGATTATGAGATTGACTTTGTTCATATTTGGATATTTAATCATAGCTGTCTCTTTCTGGAACATTTGAATATTGCTTGGCAAAGCAGGAATAAATCTTAAGAATTATTAGATGTCCAAAATATATTGAATATAATCCATTTGGAAACTGGTTTTTTCACCTAAATCATGTATTTGGAATTGGAGTGTTTAATGGCTTACTACCTCAAGATGTTAACACCAAATGTTTGCTCCAGTATCTATACCTGTGACATTATCGCAGTCCTGAAATATATGTGTAAATAGGATATAGCATTGGCAATTATGCTAGCACTGCTTCAGCAGCCTTGAGGGTCGGGCTATGAATCTCCTTAAAGCCTATAATTTTAGCTGTGCTGGGTTGTGGATTGGGCTGCTTGTGATGAACATTATGTTTCCAGGGATACTGATATAAAAGCTTTTCTAACTTGGCCAGCAAAGTTCATGTGCTTCTGTAATTTTCTGAAAGCTGTGCCCTGTGAATTTTGGGTGAGGGAAAATAAGCATCTGGCACTGTGTTCTAGTTTTATGCACATGAGTATCTTGTGTTTACAGTATTTTCTTCAGTTTTTAATAACTTCAGGATTTCATAATATTCCAGTTTGTATGAAAAAATACTAACCATGTGAGCTTTGTAACATAAACACAAAGTAAAACACTAATGAATAATTTTACCAACAACTATTCCATGTTCACACCTCAGTCAAGGAAAACAGACTTACAATGGAATCACACAGCCACCGCTTTGAACTAAAAATGTTTTATTCTTACAAAAGCTTTGAAAGGTGGGTTAGGCTGTAAAGGAGAGGGAGACTGAATTGGACCAAGGTAATCTAGCTTTGTGTTTGAGCAATCCCCATTCCCCTGGTACCTCAGTTCATTATTTGAGATTTTATGAGGTTGTTTTGATTATGTTTGTTTTAAAAGAGTATGCATAGTTGTATGCTAATGTAAATCAACACAGGTCAGAAGTATTGTGCATGCAATTTTAAAGTCACCATCTCTCATACAATTCCATCCTCAAAAGCTGAACATGAGTTGCTAACATTTCAGCACCCTTTTTTGGCCACTGTTTTTATCTGTTGGAAAAATTTGGCATGGAGGAAAGGGTTATTTTCCGTCATGATTATAAATCATCCCATGGATGGGATAAGCCAACAAGTGCATGGTCAGCCAAGCCAGTTGCTATGGTAATGGCCCAGTGCATGTCAGCTCAGTGTCCAGGGTCTTGTGTTGCTGTGTCAGTCAGAGTAATGAGTAGGAGTCTGTTACATCCTGAATTGCTGGAGCAATAGAAATACTTCCTATTTGTATATATCTGCATCTGTATCTGCAAAGCCTGCAAGTTGTAAGTATATATCAATGTCCAGAACTGTATTACTGAAGCCTTATCCTCTGTAGCAGTAAACTACTTTGGTCCTTAAGCAGCTTGTGCGATGACTGGAACTGAGGGCAACTTCCACTGCGTGAGTATCTCACCTCAGATTCCCAAAAATATCATCTTAGGGAGACTCGTGACATACTCAGAAAATTAATTATCTGTAAACGACAACAGATGCCTCCAATCCTTCTCCAACTCCCTTCATCCTTGAACCATTGGGCCATGCTGACTGGCCCAAAACATCTAGATGGCACCTGGTTAAGAAAGTCTGCCTTACACACTGACTTTTGTGAAGGGAGCTGTCCAGGTGCTGGTTTAATTTTCTTCCTCTCGTGTATGGCTTTAGCTATGTTTATAGTTTTCTATTCAGAATGCCTTTTCTGACATAATCTATGCTCTTTGTATTGGACAGCAAACCAGGTTTTGTTTTTTAAGTCTAAGTTTCTCAATTCATGGGAAACAATCCAACCAGTCTGCTTATTGGTCTGATATGAGCTATGGTTTTCTACCCCTTCTAAAAAAAATGCTGTGGTCCCTAACCAATATTTTACAAACAGAACAAAAGATCTGAAGCACAGTGTTACCTAATATGTATATACTGAGCATAGGAAGCTAGCCAGAATGCATTTTACAGTACTGTATAAAGCATAGGAATATTCTACACTTTTCCAAGAGGGAATTTGGTTAGGTTGGCCAGGGCACTTCAGTGCAGCCCAGGGTATTGTGATTTTTGGCAATTTCTTCACTGCAGATTGTCCTGCTTCTGCATCACTTAGCAGTGTTTCTAACATTTTCAAGTGCATATTAGAAATGCATTTAATCTATTTTTCCTAGTTTTCATTGCAAAGTGATACCTTTTTAAAAAAATGAATTGTAGAAACTTACAATACTTCATCTAAAGAAAAGAAAGTTGACAATTGACAATAGGTAGCATCAACAAAATAGTATTTTATGCAAATAGAAGTTAAATAAAAGCATTTCCCCACTTTCAGTACCCCAAAAAATGATCCCTAAGAGACTCTCCAGAATGGGATGGGGCATGGGTGGAGGCTTCCATTTGCACAAATGGGCTATATTTTTATTGCATCATAAGATGCAATTTGAAAGGTTGTCCTTTTAAAGGAGATGCAAATGTATTTCAACAGTATACCTGCACAGACTTCCTTGTCTCTCTTTCTCTTACTTGCACACACCCACACACCCATATATGTGCCTCAAGTCAGCATTGTTTTGAAAATTTATGCAGCCTTCAAATAGTAACATGAAATGCAGAAATATCAGTTGTAAATATGCACCTTGTGGGATGTGTATCATCTCTACTCTCCTCAATGACTTTTGTCTGCTACTTGTATCTGACCATCCTGGCATTTGTAATCCTCCCCTATAAATGGTTCAAGTATTGTAAAATGAAGAAGAATAAAATGCCTATCACATAATGTTGAGATAGTAAATGTTAGTCAATGGCACTTTTAAAAATATATGCCATCTTGGTTGTCAATGGCTACTTTTTAAATGTTATTCATGTTCCATTTAATGGGCTTATGTAAGCTATCTATCACTGATTTAAAACTGTGTGTAATAACTCCAGATTTCTGAAGACAAATGTTCTGGTGTAAGTAACTGCAGTTGCTACTGCAGTGGAATTAAATGCCGAGATGCTTGTGGAATGGATAACGATAGTACTATGAAATATGTCCTTTAGAAGAAGTGGCAGGGCGAGAGTATTTATGAAGCAAAAACTTGCTGTATTTGAACTTAAATACATTTACACTTTTTTTACAACTTTAGATATGTTGTAATAAGATTAGGATTTTTTAAAAAATCAATTCAATCAAAGTGTTCAAATGTCTGCACTCATTAACAAATTGTGAGGTTTAAATCCTATTTAAGTATGCTTGATTTTTCTTACTTTAATTAATCTCCAGATTAAGATTGGTTTGCTTTTGTGCCCTTTATCCCATTCTTAGTTTCTACCCACAAAACTTTCAATGGAACGTGTTGTGATATATGATTTGGGTGCTCATCCACTGCACTTAGAAGGCCACCTACTGCTACATTTTGGCTACTAGAGGCCACATAACAGTTTAGAGAATATTTCTTACAAAGAGTGCAGTGGGGTGTTTTTTTTTTTGTGTGTGTGTTTTTGCAAATATTTAACTAAATCACATCTTACTTAGCTATATTTTTTCTTAGCAGAAATGCTATATATCACTGCAGACTTAATTCATACTGCGGAGCTCTCCTTGATGCTCCTCTTTTCTCTAGCCTGACACAGTCTCAGAGAGGGGAAGCACTTCTGAGGGTCAAGGGACTCTCTGGTGTGGGGCATTGGGACTGCAGCAACAGGGAAGATTCAATGAAATTGTGGGTGGCTGCCTTGCAGAAGCCAAAGTGCCTTGTTCAAGGTAGGTTTGGATTGATGCCCACATATCCAGTATCCTTTGAAAGGCTTTGGCAGATAGAAATACTGTCATTCAATTCAAAGGGGAGCCTTCTGCTCACCTATTGCTCCAGAGGAGTCTTGAGGATGCTGAGATATACTGCCGCTGCTGCCATGTGATAGGAACAGCCTCTATTGGTCAGATTTGTGGGACTTGCTCTATCTGCACACTAGCCAATGTCTGGCCTGCTTCATGGATCAGCTGTGTTGTGTTTTGGATAATTTGATATACAGTGGTACCTCGCATGACAAATGCCTCGCAAGACGAAAAATGCGCAAGACGAAAGAGTTTTCCGTTTTTTGAGTCGTTCTGCAAGACGAATTTCCCTATGGGCTTGCTTCGCAAGACGAAACGTCTTGTGAGTTTGTTTCCTTTTTCTTAAAGCCGCTAAGCCGTTCATAGCCGCTAAGCCGCTAATAGCCGCTAAGCCGCTAATAGCCGTGCTTCGCAAGACGAAAAAACCGCAAGACTCGCGGAACGGATTAATTTCGTCTTGTGAGGCACCACTGTATCATATTTCCTTAATTATTCTTCTTTCATAAATCACATGTGACAAATGCAATATGGCTACATAAAGGCATACAAATGAATACATGCTGTACCATGCTGTACCATACTGTACTTTATTCAGCAATGAAGAATATTTAGTATCATAGGTCTTGAATACAATGAACACACATTCAAATAAATGTAGAGTATATAGACCAGCAGTGTACTGCAAAGAAAGGGAGAGGGAGAGGTACATGGATTAAACAGGATGTAAGTAACTTTGTCATTCCATGCCAGATAGTTTTGCTGGCAAAGATCTGAACAGCCACACTGAACAAAGGAAACATCTATATGTAATGTGTCCAAAATAGCAGTATGATTTTGACTACTTAGTCATTCCACCTTTTTATTTACCTGACTCAACATAATGTGATTAAAATGGCATGCATGCAATTAGAAGCAATCATGGGTGATTGCAGACCACTTTAATTATTTATAATTTGCTCTCCATCTCCTTCCAACTCACTAGTTTTATGATCAACCTAATGTAGTATGCCTAACTCTTTCCCAGGCCACTCAAGACTAGGAAAAGTAAATGTCTTGCAGTTCTGTCCCAAATCAATATGTGATTTTCCAAATGCCGTGGAAAGGCTTTGCTGTCTAGTTCTTTTATATTGGCACTTAAACTAATCAGAAAGCTAGTGAGGAAAATTAATTTAGGGGCAATTCATATTTTCTCAATGACATTTCTGATCTTCAGGGAAGAAGACATGTTGGAAATGTGCACACATACAAATAGTCTGTGGACTATTAAACAGTCCTAAGGGTGACTGGCTCATTTCTATACACTTGGCATTCCAGTGTGCAACACAACACAGGGGCTACACATTTTCTTGGTATAGGTTGTTCCATGCTTTTGCTCTGGCTGGACAGAACAAAAGATGTTTAATGATGGTAGGAATAAAATGGCACCTTCTCTGCTGATTTACAACATTTAAAGGCTGCTGCGCTTGGAAGAAAATGCCAGCTTCTTGGCTTTAATTGTTGGTAATTTGTTGGAAGGCTTGAAATCTAGTTGACACATGCAAAAGAAGAATAAAGCATCTGCACTGAATCTCTTTTTTTTCCTTGTGGCATGGAAGTCCCTTTGTATGAGAAATAATGCACACGGCACTAGGAAATGCACAGCAGTTCAAAAGTCCATTACTGCTCAGTTCCTGAATACATTTCCATGTAGATGAAAGGTTATGTGACTTTTCACTCATAGATTAGCACTTCGAAAAGTGCGGTGAAACTTTTACCGTGGATAATAATATGCCATAGTTGAGCGTGTACTCTAATCAACAACTTCTGAATACCTCCAGGGCCTCCAGAATAATTGTATTCAGTCATTTCATAGAATATATCTCTAATAGGGAAAGCTCCCCCCCCCATAGTTGCTAGAGACAGGTTCCCTAGCAGTGCACATAATATTTATAAGAAATGTTCAGTCCTCATTGGAAAAAAGGGGGCAGGGGATCTGATAAATATGTAGCAGGTATTTAGTATGTCAGTGTGAACCATATGAAATGTAGAGAAAATGAAGATTGCACCCACTATTTAAATCTCACCTGTGCTGCCTTTTAGCTGCCTGGGCAGAGCAATCCAATGAGAAGGGGCTGAAGTGAATGAATCACCCAATCCCGTCCTGCTGGGCTCATGCTAGCTGAAAGCAGGTGGAGATAATCAGATAGGAAATCAGTACATTAACTCCAGGGGATGCGGGTGGCGCTGTGGGTTAAACCACAGAGCCTAGGGCTTGGCGATCAGAAGGACGGCAGTTCGAATCCCCGCGACGGGGTGAGCTCCCGTTGCTCGGTCCCTGCTCCTGCCAACCTAGCAGTTCGAAAGCACGCCAAAGTGCAAGTAGATAAATAGGTACTGCTCCAGTGGGAAGGTAAACGGCATTTCCGTGCGCTGCTCTGGTTCTCCAGAGGTAGCTTAGTCATGCTGGCCACATGAACCAGAAGCTGTACGCCGGCTCCCTCGGCCAATAAAGCGAGATGAGCTCCGCAACCCCAGAGTCATCCGCGACTGGACCTAATGGTCAGGGGTGCCTTTACCTTACATTAACTCCAGAGCTGGCATTTCCCTCTTATTCAGGAAATGTGCCAGGGTAACATGAGAGCTGTGGATCCAGAGCCTCTCCTGATCATAAGAACCAAAGAAGAGGCCTGCTGAATCAAGCCAAAGACCTAAGACTATGTAGTCCAGTATTATTATGGGAAGGTTGATGGATATATAATACATTATGTTTTAGGATGCTGCTTACTTATAATGAGGTTGTGATCCTATTCCATTAAAATCACTGGAAGTCTTGCCTGTAATTTCAGTTGGATGTGGCTTGCATATGATACTCACTTTGGGGCTTTCATTTGCCTTTATGGTAGTATTAGCCATTACATCCCATGATACCCTGAACTTATGTATTTCCATAATCACCCATTGAATCAAAATTTTATTATGGTGTGAATGAGTTACTGAGGCCCACTTTTATAACTTTGGGGAAAATACCTGTTTTCTGAGTCAGTTATGCATATAACCTGATAGTTGGGGACATCGCTAGCATGATGTAGTGTCTTTCCTGAACTGGAATTTAGAACTACGAATTTCTGAAATGAAACGTACATGCTAGTGTAGCAATACAGTGTTGCTTCCCATGCAAATCTTGCAAATAAATTACCCATTCTTCCAGAGAACTCTCAATATGCTATCAAAAATTGTTTCTTCCAGAGAACTCTCAATATGCTATCAAAAATTGTTTCTGTTGTAAGCAAGAAATTTATTACCACTGCTCACTTAGTTAGCGATGATTCCCTCCCTGTTAAAGATTACATTAAGGTCTCTAATTTTAATGCAGCAGAAAGCGCTACAGTAATTGCATGGCATCCTCCCAAATGTTTCTGCTATCTTAAAGTTTAGTGTTTGCTCTAGGCCTGGAGAGCTTCCAACTTACTGCAGATGAATGTATCAAGAAGTGTGCCCTGTACCAAATGCCTGGAAGGGGAAATGCAAGGAAAATCAACAACCAAAATGTCATGCTTATCCTATCAGCGGCACCTTCAAGAACGCATTCCTTGAAGTCATTAATTTAGCTGTCTTTCATGTGGTGAACGGTGAAGAGATAAAAAGGGTATCTCATTTTGGTTTTCCCCTTTCAGTCAGTACAAATTATAAATGTCTAATTCATAATAAGTTACTATCTCAATTTTGGCAACCCCTGATAAAGTGATTTGCTTTATAGATCTTGTCAAGAATGTGAAAATAGAGAAAGCGTGGTCATATAGAGCAGAAGGTACTCAGGATACAGTCTAGTCTAGATGCAGGTGAGAAAAGATCAAGTGGACTTGCATCAGTTCTGGAATAGGATGGCTGTGAGATATTCCCAGGTTCAATCCCCAACATCTCCAGGTAGGGCAAGCAAAAATCCCTGCCTGAAACCCTGGACAGCTGCTGCCAGTCAGTGTAGACAATACTAAGCTAGACTAACCAATGAGTGTGGTGTGGTATAAGGCCGCTTCCTATGTTCCTAAATACTAGCATATGCTCTTAGGAATTTTAATATACTATATGCTGATTTGTATTGTTTTGAAACATAGAGGATGCTAAAAGTATTTCATAGCAAACATGCTTCCTGTTCAAATGGGGAAAGCGTCACCTAACCTCTTACCACCGTAAATTATTCTACCGTTAGCAGCTATGGCTTAAGCAGTGCTCAGAGCCAGTACATAGAAACAGACCATAGATAAAATATTAAGTATCTAGAATGGAAAGAGACAGCAGAATCCCTTGGGTTTTAAGAACTGGTCTGTTGTTAAACTAGTGAAAGGGAGTGTGAATTAATTTGTGACTGAAATGGATGATGGAGAAACGCATTAGCGAAATGAACTATTACTTAGAAGATTCTATCTGTGGAAGGACTGAGTCAAAGAAATAGTTTAATAGTAACCAAATGTGTTTCATGGGCAGGAATGCCACAAAAGTAGGGCATTAATTTCCATTTTTGAGGCTTAAACCTGCAGTGTTATTAGGGAGTAAGAGCCATTGAATATAGTGGGGCTTCATAGCATTGCACTGTAAATAAGCTTTGACTTAGTTTCATCCTGGAACATAAATGCAAACCCTACATTGATTAGAGCAGGGGATTTCTTCTAGGCTATATCCTGCATTTAGGGTTTACCAACACTTTCACTTGTCCCATGTCGAGAAAGCATGGATCCAAGAGGTTTTCTGCTTGTGCTGCTGCTTTCTCTGGGAAAACCTACTGTTTACTGCTGAATTGGGACAAACGTCAAACCACAGAAAAACTGATTTATGATTGTTCCAATTCAGGGGTAAACAGCAGGTTTTCCTGGGGGAAAGTAGCTGGACAATTGGAAGTGTGGATGATGGAGCAAAGGACAAATAAGAGGCTCAGATTAATATTGGGCCAAAATCTGTCCTCCAGTTTCTCTAAAGATTTCTTCCCTTGCAAAATTGGCTTCTATTTTTCTTCCTTGTTTTCAGCATACTTTAAATTTCCTTAGCATTTGTTTCTGAATTTTGGTGATTGTGAGATTAGGCTTATTTTATTGTTGTGAGCAATGTGTAGCCTCTGATCCAAAAAAGCTGCACTCTCTTCCTCTGAGCTTTAACTAAGGTGCAGGAAGCCAGGGAGGCTGACTACTGAATGCCAAAGACTGGTGCTGTTCCTGTTTTTGTTTTTAAGGGAACTTATTCCTTTCAGCTTTGAAAAAATCTTTCCACACTGATTTCTTTAGAAGTCTAAAGTCTTCACTTTAGAAAAATAACTATTAACAGCTACCAGATGCACAGTAGGCAGCCTCCCCTGCCTTACCATGCTGACAGGAAAGCCCAGCTAAAGATGTCATGGGCTTTTCAGAAAGCAGCCAGGAAGGCTGCAAAATGCAGGCCACTGGAGAGCTTATTTGTTGAATGAAAGAACACTCACAAACAACTCTTGGCCAAGCACAATAAACCACTGCAACCCATCCATCAGAATTCCCCTGAATTTTTCTCTTCACTTTGATGATTTTAAAAAGCAATTTCTTTTCCAATTAACTGGTGGAGAACATTTAAAAATGCAAGATTATTTTTTTTTTGGGGGGGGGGGAGTATCACACTAGAAAGTAGCAGCCGGCAGGGTACTATTGCTTTGGTCTTCTGGCTTCTGAATGCTGCATGTCACTGCCAGTTATCAAGTGGGCTGCAGGGGCAAGGAAGTGGGGAGCTTTGTGCATTGCAAGCACAGTGGTAGAGCCCATCCAGTGTTCCCAAAGCTGCTCTGTGCTGAGCTCACAGTCTCCCTCTCAAATACCAGCAATGATGCACAGCATTGGGAAGCCAAAATAGCAAGGTAGCCGTGACCCACCAGCTTTTACTGGCACAATATCCATAAATTCTGTCAACTATTACATCCATCCAATGATGTTTTCTGAGTACTCCTGTCCTGGTCCCTCTCATACACATAACAGTTTTCTTGTTCATTTAAAATGAAATAGCTGATCCATATGTATGTAACTCTGTGCATTCAAATCAGCTTCCACAACTTACATGAATAGGGAACTTTGTATATCAGGTTTGGGGAGCCTCCAACCCCATCTGTTTGTTGAACTATAATTTATATACCGCTATATCATAACAAAAAAATCAAAGCAGTTTGTAATAGTATCCATATAATAAAAAAACCAATTTAAAATCAGAGACCATAGACTGTTTTGGAAAATTATTGTTGCAGGGACACATGAGATATGATTGCAATATTTGTTTACCGAATGAATTGGGAAGGATTAGGGGCATAGTGTAGTTCTTTGTTACTTATATGGGAAACCTTGACAGTAAGAGGTAGAATTATTCATTCTTTAGAGGTCAAATCCAATCAATGTTAAATTTTTCAAGTCTTTTGAACTGCATGATAAAGCAACATGTTGAATTTCTATGAGTAGATTCACAACCAACACATTTTTTTTAACGATCTATATAATTTGCCTTCTGTTACAGCTATTGGCCAAAATCCTAAAATGATCTGAGAAGCAGCTATTGTTAAGAACTTAAGACCCCGTGAATTTCTAAAACCCTCGCTCAGCTATAGTGACATTTCAATCCATCTCTTCTTGTAATTGCCAAATATATCTTACTGCATTATTTAAAATGCACAGAAGAAACACATTTATACATTTCCACATAGAGTACCTCAAAGAGTCTTTAGTAGGTAAAGCCTACACACCTTGGTCTCCCTAACTGTGTGGGAACCAAACTGGGCAAGACACTGGACATGCTGGTTAGCAGCAGGGAAGAAAAAGGAAAGGGGGCAGAAACCCCCTCTTTACCCTTTGCTGCTTGACTGATGCACCAACGTAGGGCACATGTAGCTCGTTTTCCCAGACTGCTGTGGCAAGATGTACGATTTCTAGGAGACTCCACAGACTGACTTGAGAGCGACTGACTGTGTCTACTTATCTCAAATCAATATGTGAAATTTAGTCCCTTCCCCCCTTGCCCCTCTGATATACTCAGTTTCTCTTCTTCTTTTATGCTTAGCCTTTTGTATCACTAAAATACCAATTCTGTCTTTCCTTCAACTCCCTGACTCTTCTTTAGTATTCCCCACTGCAAATCCTATGGGTCCTTCTGCCCTCCTTCCGCCCGCTTCTCAGGTCACTGCACATGTGTTCTCCTTTCTCCTTTTCATTCTTTGTTATCTCCTGGGCCCTCTTCCTATTCAGCTTCCCCCAGCATCCTCAGTTTCAGAGGACCCTTCTTTCAGTCCTCTACCTTCGTCTTCTGCCAGCAGCACACCAGCTCTTTTCCTGTAGGGCAAGAGGCAGGTTATCTGATCATGCTAAATGAATAGAGAACCCAAGCCACAAAAATTATAGTTTATTCAGAAACAGATTTAAAACATTTTGAAAATGGGTTAATCATCTAAATTTTCATGTACAGATAGAAGGAGTGTACCGTTCTTCAGTCAAGGGTATACGATAGCTGCGCTCTCCTGCTAGAATCTCCAAACAAGCTAAATGTTCATGTATGATTCAGCGTTGTTAGGGTTTAATTTCCTCCCTATTATTTAGATATTCAACCTGTGACTTTAAAGGGTTAAAAAAGTAATGTAGCCATTCCTTTCCAAACTACTTTTCGTTTGACTTTTTCCTTCTTGTCCATGGCTTCGTAACTGTGCCCCAATGTTGCCCCTACTTTATTATTATTTGCATATTTATATTCCATTGGCACAGAATGACTAGTCTAGATTACTGCCCCAGTGCTGTTGACCTTTTTCAGTAATCTGATTTGCATACTGTTAATTGTGTAGGGAAGGAAAGATGCAGGCACAGTGCCCTTTCCGCTTCTGTCTCCAGCATTATTGTGAAATGGCAAGATAAGCACAGATATTAACTCTTTTCTGTTACATGGAACTGAGAAAATAAAGACAACCTTTATATATAATCTCTGTCCCCATTAGGGTTGCAATGAATTAAAGCAGTTTAGATGACTAATTGCCTTTTTATTTTATTAGGAAAATGCAAATAGGCAAGTACAAAAAGTCATTCTAACATATAATGATTCTTTAATTAAATCAAAATATAATACTATTTTTGACTAAAATAAACAAAATCAGTGTAAGTCAGACTATATCAGTGAAGATAATATCTATAGGTGAATATTATATTTATGTTTGTATTCCAATGATTTGTAAATAAGCTCCACTTTTCAATAAAGTAGCTTTCTTGTAATTTTTAAGTTTTTGGTTTTTTTAAAAAAAATGCCCAAACCTCACTCATACGAGGATGATCTTGAGGTTTTCCAAAGCTATCTGGTTTTTTTACCTGTTAATCAATTACATAATAAATTTGAATAGTACCCAGATATTATTAAAGTTGTTGGCGATAAGCTATTTGCAGGACTGTAGGTGGTATTATGAATCTATCCATGCCTCAAGGCATCAAAGGTTCTTTTTATTGACCCACCTTTAAGATAATTTAGACTGACAAGCACAAGTGTCAGGGTTGTCTCTGCAGTGTTCCCTGTGTTATAAAATTCCTGCAAAGGGAATGTATGGTTGACTCCTTCAGTTGGAGTATTGAAAACAGCTACTAAAACAACACCGGTTTAGACTGTAATTTGGACATTCTGCTGCTGATTTATTTTTTTTACTGCTTTGGAAATGGGTTTATATTGGGGCCATTAGCATTCATTTTTATTTGGGTTCTTTATCAATTTAAATTTTATCAGATAATATGCTTTTTGTCCCACAGCGGAGTGCCAAGGATGAACCCTCTTAACATTGTTTTTTTTAAATAATAATAAAATGGGCCAATGGCCCATTTAGTCCAATATCCTGTTCTCTCAGTGGCCAACCAGATGACAGTGGCAAGCAGGATTATGTGAGCACAAATGCATTCTGCCCACCTGGGATTCCCAGTAACTAGTATTCAGAAGCATGTTGCCTTTGGACAGTGGAAGTGGAGCATAGCCATTGCAGCTAACAGTCATTGACAGTCTTGTCCTTCTTGAATTTGTCCACTCCTTCTTTAAAACCCATCCAGATTGGTTATCGCTGCCTCCTGTGGGAGCAAGTTCCATAGTTTATGTGCTGCATGATGAACAACTTTATTTTATCTGTCCTAAATCTTCCAACATTCAGCTTCTTTGGATGTCTATGATTTCTAGTGTTATGAGAGAGTGGGGAAATTAGCACTAGCACTTTATGTTAGTGGAGAGGGGTAGAATATACAAATGCTAAGCTGGTGCCAAACGTATTGCTCTGCTTTCTTTTGGACCACATCAGCAAGGCTGAGAAGAGGCTCTTGTCGTCTGGGCAGCCCAGGACCTCCATACACACTGCTCAGTCTTGCACCCCAAGGAGGTCACTTCAGTGCTGCTAACACAATGGTTTGATTTCACTCCCAGAGGTGTACTCCATTGTATTTTGAAACAGATGGATGCCAACAACAACAACTGGTTGTAAATACTTTGATTTAAAGACCTCAGCTAAACTGTCCAATACCCA
This sequence comes from Podarcis vaucheri, assembly GCF_965113315.1. NCBI lineage: Eukaryota > Metazoa > Chordata > Lepidosauria > Squamata > Lacertidae > Podarcis > Podarcis vaucheri. The sequence goes on along the minus strand of NC_138761.1, from coordinate 68,708,351 downwards.
GTTCTGAGTTGATTGATCCTGTCACACTCTTGATGATGAAATTGGATGTGCAAAGTGGCCTCTGAACACTTCTCCTCCCCATGAACTCTTAAACTCTGCCACACCACCCTTTCCTCCTCCATATGACAAGTACTAAGAATCCTGGGAAACTACACTTCTCAGGCTCCTTGGCACCTAGAATGCTGCAACAGGTGCATCCCAGACACCAGGAACCTCAATTTTATCACAAAAGTTCAAAATACAGTGGTACCTTGGTTTGCATACGTCTTGGTTTGCATACGTTTTGGATGGATTGCTACCCATTTTTTTGGATTACGAACAATAATTTTTTGGAGGCTCCATTGGCGAAAGTGCGCCTTGGGTTACAATCTGTTTTGGTTTACAAACGGACCTCTGGAACAGATTATGGTTGAAAACCAAGGTACCACTGTACTTCAGAAGCCTTTCTTTCTTTGAAATATATTATTTTCCTTTTCACATATCCCAGTCTAATTTCTCCCCTCCTTAGATTGCCTTCTACCTGCAATAGAATTTCAGTACTTTGGTACAGATACTTTATATTCAGCTTCATTGATCCCAATCTGTGATAGTCACAAAGCATCAACAGTACATCTACAAGCTGCAAAAACAACTCTGCCTTGATCCCATTCAGCTGTCATCTGCTTTATGATATCTTTTTCGGCCTTTGGGGTCTCTCTTTCACAAGCAGTGGAACTACACTAACTGCTCTCACACTTCTATCAAAAACAGAGCTAAAAGACACAGTAGAAAATCAGGTTGTTTAAGTTATGACTAGAAATATAATTCTGCTTGCCTCAATGTGCACTGCAGGGTGAACCCTGCACAGGCAAGATACAGAGAGAGAAAGAAGACACTTTAGGTGTTTTGTATCCCATAAATACATTTAGCAACATATATTTATCTTTTCTTGGGGAAGCTCCTTGACAGCATCCACAACTTCAAAGGCAGGGCTGTTTGTACACAGCATGTGGCACAGGTGCACATCTTTATAGTTTTATTGAGAATTCTATCTTAGCCAGCCCTTGCACATTTTGCTGGATTGTTATGTATGCCGATCTGGAGTGCCTGCAGGGCTGCATTGCACATTGCTCCCCAAGGGCCCAACAGCCAACTGGTTTAAGATGTTTGGGAAGCACTGAGCCTGCAAAGCACTTCATGCAGCATTTCCCAAATGCCTGACAGCAGCGCTTCTGAAGTTGGATGTCTGGTGTTTGGAAGCACTGCGCAAGGGACTTCGTATCTGGCCTACTGAGACCAAAATTCCCCCACTCCTGCTATGCATCATGGAATAATATTTGTGGGACTATATGCTATCACATGGTATCCATAGGAATGTCACCAAAATGGGCATACCTGCAGTAAGTTTCCTTTACAGATGTACTGTTTATCACTATTGGTTGATGGGAGTGTTGTGGGTTTTTGCCTTGGGTTTTGTTTTTTTACTGTGTCTGTTCCCACCTTTCTAAAAACAGATGTTTTCTCTCATAGCCAAAATACAGCTACCCAGTGACTGCCACTTCAATCATTGTTCCATTTTCGTTTACAGAGATTCATCAATTAGCTTCTCTAAATGGACCTAGTTTACAACTGAACATTTGGCTCTAATTTGTCCCAGTTTTTATTTTATGAAAACCCACTTTGATAATGCATTGCTTCCGGGTATTGCAAACTTACATAAGCTCCTAAAAACTCCTGAAGCACAGAAGAAAATGCATAGCATGTAAGCTTATTAGGCTGGGATTTCTGGTGGCTTCAACAATTCTTCAGATTCTCCATATCGAACACCAACAAGCTTCAGGACAATGTCTTTATGGCCATTGGTTCTTTAGACATTATTTTGTCTCGTGAACACAGAACATAGGAAGCTGCTGTATACTGAGTAAGAGCATTGATCCATCTAGTTCAATACAGTCTACACCAGGAGTCAGCAAACCTTTTCAGCAGGGGGCCACTCCACTGTCCCTCAGACCTTGTGGGGGGACAGACTATATTTTGGGGAAAGTAATGAACAAATTCCTATGCCCCACAAACAACCCAGAGACGCATTTTAAATAAAAGCACACATTCTACTCATGTAAAAACACGCTGATTCCTGGACCATCCACGGGCCGGATTTAGAAGATGATTGGGCCAGATCCGGCCCCCGGGCCTTAGTTTGCCTACCCATGGTCTACACTGTCTGGCAGCAGCTTTTTCATTTTATGGTGGGGGTCCCTATTAGCCCTACCGGAAGATGCCAGGAATTGCACATGGAACCTTCTGCCTGCAAGGAATATGCTCTACTCACTGATCTGCCGCCCTTCCCCAAAATACCTAAGGGTATTGTGCAATTCGAGCATATCTGCATTAACATAAAAAACAAATATATATTTGAAAATACCTCTGACATTCTATTAGAGTTGGCTTTTTAATGCCAATTGGTTAAAGCAGGTTATTATTTTTATGCTTGTTTGTAAAATCAGCAAAGGCATATTATTTTGCTTTAACAATACTGTGAACTCTTAAGAATACATGACATGTAGTAAGAGAGTAAAGTAAATCAAGTATCTTTATCCATATCAGCTATAACCCACACTGTTATTTCCTTTAAGTGGGTAGTGTAGCCTCTCTTCCAAAGCGGTTTCTTTTTGTTGCTGCTAAGTCAGCCTCTTTCATATATAAAACACTATTTATTCACAGAAATGCCACCACGATTTTGTCAGATTTGGTGCCTAGCATTTCATTGGTTGATGACCCCCTTCATCTTCTGTTACCAAAAAAGTTTCCACCAGAGATTTTACATAGCTCAGGATCAAAAGGGACCACACAATCATCTATTTCTAACAGCTACAGTATTGCACAGATTTCTGCCCCCCAAAATAAGATTCTGAAACCCACAAATGGATTATGATAATATGATGTTTCACAATGATATTATAAACCTTACAATTAGATTGCAAACTCTTTGGGGACACAGCTCCATCTCCTTTAATTTTCTAATATCAAATTGTAAATATCATGCAATCCATTTTCAGCTATGGCTTTAGCGTGGGCTGCGAAGTGTTTTTCAAAGCCTTCCCTGGACTTCCAGAGCCTCACAACTTAACCCTCCTCTACCCAATCTTCAGTAGTCCCTTGTCAAGCCCTACACCCTCACTTCACCTTTGTTCTGCCAATCTCAGATTGTATGCCCTGTAGGCAAGAACTGTGTCAACTTCTGTGTTTTATGCTACCTCTCAGTGCTCCATGAGTGCTTTGATGCCAAAGAGACAGTGTCTTCACCCCAGGCTCTCTTGGATAATTACTCAGCATTTGGGTCCCAGCTTTGAATCAGGTTTGATACTTAATTGAGCCCTGAATCTCTTGCATGATGACATTCTGTGTTTGAAGCTTCCCATGGCATGTGATTCATTTTTCATGCGTTGCACAGGGCGTTGCAGAGTCACCTTTTCATGTGCTGTGCCTTCTCTTTCCAAGTCACTTCTTGCTGCTTCTACTGTTGTTGTTGTGTCTGCAGATTCCGTCTTTACTCGAGTACTTCAAATGTGTTCCTTGGTAGAGTTTTTAATTAAACATCTTCTTGTGGAAACCTGTAAACACGGGCTCGACACTAGCTATTGTCTGAAAGAGGATAAACTTCACATGTGCAGATGCACATACACTCAGGTGCACATACAGGCTCTATAGCAGCTTGATAGTATTCCTATAAATTACCATAACCATAAACAAATCACAAACGAAGGTGACAGGGTTATGTAGGATTTGTAACGTGCTTCTGCCCTAACTCCTAGAAATAGAAAGGCTTTATTTTTCCTCACTGTATACTATTCTGTAGATGGCTAGTATTAGAAATGAATTATTACTTAATAATGCAAGGCATATGCCACAACGTGTGAGAGCCAGTGTGGAATAGTTGTTAGAGTGTTGGATTAGGACCTGGGACACCAGAGTTCAAATCCCACTCAGTCATGAAGTGCACAGGGTGACTTTGGGCCAGCCACTATCTCTCAGCCCTAATCACCTCACAGGGTTCTTGTGATGATAAAATGGAGAGGGGGAGAAGTGTGCAGGCTACTTTGACTTCTTTGTATCAAAGGTGTAATATAAATGCAATAATATATAAATATATAATAAACTATAGGTGGGGAGGCAATAAAAGAGCCAAGAGGGAAATTCTGGCTACCAGTACTTGGAGGGTTTAAGTGTGCTTTCTGAAGTTTTGCTTGTGCAGGCACATATAAACACATGGTACAGAGAACAGTTTTTATGAGGTCTCTCAAGGTTTTATGGGCAGGGGCCGCACTCCTGGAATATGGGATTGCATGTAAGTCATCTTCTGCATTGACACCCTCTATGACTTCATATAAAATTCCAGAATTCTGATAAACTGTCACAAAGAAAAATGATAAAGGGGTTTATGCTCAATTTTGCTGGAAGGGAGAAATGCGAGGGCTGTCAGTCTGGGTCTTTAGAACAAATGAGTCACAGTTCGTAAGGCAGCTCAATAAGGCTATCATTTCCCATCAGCTCCCATCCCCTGACAGTCACAAATTTATTGTCTGGGGAAAGCGAAAAACGGCTAGGTTTTGGTGCCAGGTGAGTCCGACACTATTACTCCATCAAACCAGACTTGTATAGACAAGAGCCTACCATGAATATTTGATATAACCTTCTTCCCAGAAAGAACACAGTGAAAGTGTTCTCTCATTTGCTGAGAAATGTTTCCTTTGTGTCAGCTTGAATCTCTTTGAAAAAAGGCCATTTGTAAACCACAAAGCTTTCTCTGGTGTTTTCACTTTTTGCTTGGATTGTTTGGCAGTGCATTTGTGGCATGCTTCTTATTTATAGCTGCAGAGAAATGAAACAAAAGAATCCTCAGCCTGCTAGATTTTTCTCTTTTTTTCTTTTATCCAGTGCATTTGTCATTATCCTTCTCACATGGTAGCATTATGCATATTGCAACGCAGCCACCTGTGTACCCAAAGAAAATAGACTTTGCCATGCTTAATACTTGTGTTTAAAATGTGCTGCTTTCTCAAGCAGAAAAATAAGGCTCTGGATAAAAATAAAGCATGGTATTTTTATCTTCTTACTAAAGGTAGGCATTAAAAAATAACTTTCAGTTATCACTTACAATTGGTGGTGATCAAAGTCTTCTGCTGTAAGCTCTTATTGAAAAGCTCTACATTATTGGGGTTTCTTAACTGAAATCCGTATCTCCTTCATCACCAAAGGTGTGGTTTATGTTTTGAAGTTGAATGAAGTTTTATGTATATTTTTTGTTTAATGTATAACTTACATTAGTCCTACTTTAGTTGTATTTCTCTACTTTGTCTAGTTTAAGCTCTTCAGAGTCATTGACCAAAGTCTTTAATACTTGATCCTTAAAAAAAATTATAGAGTTACTAGGGAGTGGACCTGAGACCTTCCACATGTAAATCTTGTGCTCTAACACTGGTTGGTGATTCCTCCCTATCGCCAAGTTCTGCTGTGAACTGAAATGAATAATTGCAGCATCTGTATTTAGCAGGTTACCAACATCACTAATGTATGCTGCACCAGAGAAGCAGGAGCTCAGTGAAAAACCACAGCATCTTTATGGGCTCATATGCAAGTACTTTTGATATGGCCAGAGTATAACGCAATTCAAGAGATCGTAAAAAGCTTTCAAATTATCACTCAGCATACCTTAAGGGGAAAGGAAATCACCCATATGAGCCAGGTCTTTTATAGGTTTTTAATAACCCAAATATTTTCCAATCAAGTTGCTTATTAAATTATATCTGTATAACTAGTCTTCAAATCACGTTTTTTCCTGAGTGCTTATGTTCATCGTTTTCATTTCAAAAAAAGAGTCCATAGTCAATTTACAGACCTCAGCCTTATAAAACTTTGTATCAATGTATTCTGCTTTTTTTTTTTTTTTACTAGCAACAATGAATAATATGGCATACATTTCAGGCCACTACAAGCTAGAGCAAAATAGTGTACAATCACAAGAACACAAGAAGCTGATAAACATAAAGTCAGATCATTGACCGAACTACTTCAGTACTGTGAACACTGAAATGCCATGGGTAGAATTGGATACTGTTTTTATATGCAAAGCATGCGCCGTACCAATTAGCTATCCCCGCCTTCCCCACATGGTGGCTAGTGTATTTAAAATGACAAAGGAGGGAAACTGAGTCTTATCATTCACCATTAGTAATATATACCAGTATTTATAAGAGCTTTTTTTTTAGCTCCGATGCAGTCCTTGTCAAACCATGGTTTGGAATGGTGTTGATGGTGTCTCCGTTATAATCTGTACTACTGTATTGCTAAGATGCTGGTATAATTCTCAGGTCAGGTCTTTGTAGGGCCTCTGGGGATTCAGCTGATATCAGGGTAGCTTGGATAGACTGTAAACTTTCTGAGTTCAGCGTCTTGGTTACTTTTTGATTTAGTAGAGGGGTCCATTTGGCTCAGCAATGTGTTTCACCTGCGGGCATTACGATGGACTGAGAATTGTCCTGTGTGCGATTTCCATTAGGTGGAGTGAATCTGGGAAATGGTCACTCTAAAATCTGGGTATCTCTATATTCTTTACACGTGGAAGAAGGTCTTCAGAGACAATGATGTAATCAATAGCACTCATCCTGATTCCAGAGAGGAAAGTGAACTCAGCAGGATGGTCCTTTCCAAGAGCACCATTTATAATGTAGAGGCTTAGTTTGAAAGACATTTGCGCTGGGCAGAGACCCACAAAGCTCGACATTTGGTATTTTGAGGCTCAAGTTGTAAGTGGGCCTTCAACCTCCAATCTGGTGGGGTATGGCGAAACGGTGTGTATAAGATCTGGTTGTTTGGCCCTAGTCTGGCATTTAGGTCCCCTCCCAGTATCACCATTGTGTTTGAATTTTGCAGTATAAGGTCTGCAACATATACTTCCAGATCACCCCACTGGGTGCTGATCTCTGATTTCTGATGCACTGGGGGCATGTAGGCATTTATAATTAACAAAGCCTTCTCAAGATGGAGCAGAGTAGCCATGGTATATGTCTTAAGTGAAGGGAGGGGCCTTGGTGTGGAGCCAATGTTGGTAGAAATAAGGATCCCCAATCCCCCTTTTGCTCTGCCATGCCTCTTCCCTGGTACAGCTCCCAATGTGAAGGAGAGGTATCCATTTAATGATATGTCATCCCTGGTCCAGGTTTCCTGTATCAGTAAGATGTGATGTTGTGATAGAAAATCAGTTAAACAGGTGTTCCTGGTATATGCAGACCATCTGGCTACATTCCATATTAGGAGGGTAACCTTTTGTTGGCCTGTTGCCTGTCAATCCCTTTTCCCCTCACGGGGTAGTTGGGGGGCTGTTAATTCCACCTGTGCCTTTGGAAATATTAAAGAGGCTTCAAAGTGGGGGTCACTGGCCAGCAAGGAGCCAGCTTTGCAAGCAGAGACATCATTTGTCCTGTTCTGCCAGAGATGTAATGAGGATAACTGATCCTCTTGTGTCTGTGCCTCAGTAAATTCTTGAGTCTTGGAGGTGTTGGTCAGAAGTCGGTATGTAGCCTGGATACTGTTGTGTGGCTTCAGCTGTCTGTCAGCAGCATGGGATTTCTTGGTTCCTTAAAGATTATTAGCATAAGGGTAGCAGGGTTGCCAAGCCAGCCAGGGGAGGGCTGGCAGGGGTCTGCCAGACTTCTGCTGTCATGTCAAGAACAAGACTCCACCCTGGGCCTCAGACAAGCTCTGCATGGGCCTGCCACACCCATGTATTTCAGCCTGGTGACCCCCTTTTGGCATCTGGCCCATGACTTACTCTCTGGGCTCCGGAGTGGGGCTGTCCTTGAGCATAAACTACTTTATCAGCCTGGAGCGATGGGGCCTTGAAGGGGGAGCAACATAGGCCTTCCTACCATCATCATGGTGTGACCTGGAAGTTGGGGTCTAGGCTGGAAGACTGCCTCCAGTTCCTGTAGGCAGCGGGTTTCAATCCCATAGAGCAGTGGTTCCCAAACTTTTTTCTCTGAGCCACACTTTCAGAAAAAAATTTGCTCGTACACCAAATTTTTTATTGCCAAGAAATACATTGGAGAACAAAAAGAAACAACTTGATAGAACACAACTACTTTGTAAGATGATCATGGGACATATAGCCTAAAACAATGCAGCTACATAATAACATGAATCCTTCCCAGCACTCTATTTTAACTGTGATTCTGGATCACAGCTAGGATTGCCCTCAATATCACTTGATACTCTGGCTCTCATTTTGAAAATATATTTATCCACATTCTGCAAAAAAAATTTATATATATATATGCAGTGGTAATTCGGGTTAAGAACTTAATTCGTTCCGGAGGTCTGTTCTTAACCTGAAACTGTTCTTAACCTGAGGTACCACTTTAGCTAATGGGGCTTCCAGAGGTACTATTTCTGGGTTAGCGGAGTCTGTAACCTGAAGTGTCTGTAACCTGAGGTACCACTGTACTTTACTATGCTATACTGCAGGCATAGGCAAACTTGGCCCTCCAGATGTTTTGGGACTACAACTCCCATCAGCCCCAGCTAACAGGACCAGTGGTGAGGGATGATGAGAGTTGTAGTCCCAAAACATCTGGAGGGCCGAGTTTGCCTATGCCTGCTATACTGCATGTAAATTTTAAAATGTTTCTTTCATCGTCCTTGAATCTTCCTGGCACATTTGCCACCCTCTCCTGCCATACCCTTTGAGAACCACTGCCCTAGAGGCTGCCGTTTCCTCCATTTGAAGTTTCCTCTCACACCAATAGTGTTCCCTCTGCAGGGTTTTTTGTTACCAGTTTAATCTTAAATAAAGTGGCCCTTTTTCAATCCAACCTCTGTGTGTCTCTTTATTCGGTCATCAGGTCACAATGTGTGAAGTGGGTCAGTGTCAGCTCTGTGAAACGTTTTTTATTCTCATGCACGTTAAAGGGGTTTGGCTTTCTTTCGTTCATTATCAGCTTAATTTTCTCCGTGCTTTCTCCAAAGTGCCACTGAGTTCAGCACGCCTCACTCCCAAGTAAGAGTATAGAGAATTTCAGTTTTAGCCTAGAGTTTTAATCAAAATCTATGCACACTCCCAATGTCCCTTTATATCTGCATTATATTGCTCTTCTGCTTCTCAGAGTTGGAGAATTTCAGCCATACATGTTTCAGATTGCTCAAGGCTTGTAAATCTGCCTTCTAGGAAGACAATGGAAGAGTCAGTAATGATGCATAAAATATAGACTTTGCCCAACTGTGCAGCAGAATAGAAGTTAGGTAAAATAATATGCATCACCGGAGGGGGGGGGGAACTGACATAAAATAATGGCCTTTCTCTATGCAACTCTCTCTGTAGCAATTTAAGCATGAATGCACAAGGCCCCTCTCTATGAATCACTTATCTGTATTCATAGACAGGTGATCCAGGAACCCATAAGTAGCACCCAGGTGGTTCAAAATCTTGAATATAATATTTCAGAAAACCTTTCTATTAACACATATTCAACACAAAGGTAATTGGCCTTGGAGAGCTAGAATCTATCTCTAGACTTCTCATTGATTAACAGAATAGCCTCATTAGGTTTACATTGCCTCTGTTTAAAGTTTGTAAATTTTTCAGATGATTTCAAAATCCATGTTTTGCCTGTCAATATAAGCACTATGATTATTATCTGTGCTTAAGTGTTGCCAGAGACCATTTCTTTAACGCATCAACCATGAACATTATGATCCTTTTTTATATAGACTTCAGTCACAATCCTAAATGTATGTAAATAAAAGTAGGTTCTTACTACAGTTTCGTAGCTGATGAAATCTGATCTGCATTCTGTTCAGAATGGTTTGCTTGCAACACTGAACCATAGCTTGGTGTTCTCTGAATGAGCTTATCAAGTCTCTAGCCACCTTCCATTTTCTTCAACAGTCACTAGAGAGGAAAACTGGAAGCATCTGCTTTCTGTTTTAGAATAGCCACACTTTGCTGTTATGTTCAGACTGGGAGTGAGTTAGCTTAAATATTAATATATGGTTTATTGGAACAAGCTGGTAACTGGAACCAACTTTAAACTCAGCACAGGACATGCCAAACTGATTAGTCTAAACCTGGAAGTGAAAACTTCAGATCTCTTCCTCTAGCACAAGAAGAAAGGGGAAACTTGAACAACATCACTTGCATATTGCTGAACTATGCTTTAGTAGTGCACCCAATACAAGGTTTTGCTTCCAAAATGCAATACAATTTTGCTTCCAGAACCTGTCCTTGTACAGAGTATAGGTGATTCTTGGGCTTCCATACCTCTCTTTTTGCCTCCTCACTGCGCATAGGTGGTAACAGGCAACCTGGAAGAACAGAATTCTTTAACAAGGGCTTTCCTAGACTCTGTTTGAAAGCAAGCCTGGAGTAGCAGGACCAAAAAGAGATCTTTTTTATGATTATTAGAACCCTTGAGAGCCAGTGTGGTTAAGAGCGGTAGTCTCGTAATCTGGGGAACCGGGTTCGCATCCCCGCTCCTCCACATGCAGCTGCTGGGTGACCTTGGGCCAGTCACACTTCTCTGAAGTCTCTCAGCCTCACTCACCTCACAGAATGTTTGTTGTGGGGGAGGAAGGGAAAGGAGAATGTTAGCAGCTTTGAGACTCCTTTGGGTAGTGATAAACCAGGATATCAAGTCCAAACTCCAAACTCTTTGGCCTCTAGTTATTATATTCAAGATTTAGGGATGGGGCAGCAGCATGTGATAGCCAGCTACAAGTTCCAGGGTGACTAGCCCTTGAATCAGCAACTGGTCTTTTGGAGTGTGCGTGAAGTTCCACAGGAACTGAAGTGTGTCTTCTTACAATACACAGATGCTATAAAGCTGATCTTTAGCTAAAATGGTTCTGTTCAAAGATGAAAGAAGTACCTCCAGTTTCATGTTATCTGGTATCTACTTCCATGCTCCGTAAAACTTCCATGCTCTCTGTGAATTCTGACATTTTTCAGTGCCTGTTTCCCCAGACAGAATTGGTTTGTCCTGTCTCACATGGCTATTGAGAAGAAAACTGCAGTCAGTATAATAAACTGCTGAGATGGGATCAAAAGAAACCCTAGTTGTATAAGAGCATGTGCCAAATTGTGAAAAGGCCTGTTATAAGCATTATAATTTTCAAGTGTGTCAGGCACTTAACAGATACTACCTACATCTTTGGTTAGACAAGGTTCAGCTTCTCCACCACACAGAGAACATCAGTGGGAACAGTTGCCAGGCAGTTGACAACTACTAGAAAGAGACGTTGTACCTCCTTTATGGGTTGAGTGAGTTCTACTGCTCACCTCTGTTCTATGCCTTAGAAGCATCAGTAGACTCTGCTGCCTCATAGGCAGAGGCCAAAGGGAGGAGGACCAGGGAGGAGGGCAGGAAATGGTTCCTGATTAATTCTCATGCTTTTTCAGTTCCTAATAGCAGATTTGGAAGATAGTGATGATTTAATTGCCTTCCACATATATGTCTCAATGTGATGTAGAGAATATAATTAAACATAGTTAAAAACAGCATAGAACAACAGAAGAGGAATAAAATATAATGCAGTTGTCATAAACCCTGCAGCATTTTCAGGGTTGATTGAGCTTGAGTTGGCAGAGGGAGAGGAGGAGGAGGAAACTGGGGTGGAGGAGACTGATTGATGGAAACTAGGGCCAGAGGAGGGGGACTGTCCCTAGTGGGTCTTGTCTTTAAGAGATTGGTGGGCAGGGTGTGGTAACTGTTGAGACATCTTAGTTGCTTCCATCCAAGCCTGATTCCAGAACTTCTGAATTGTGACTCTTGATTCTGTGCCTGTTGCTTATACCATTGCTTGCATGAACAAATATTTCTTTCTTACTTGCACTTAAGAGTCTCTGTCTGCATATGTTAGGATGGATGCAAGTGAGTTATCTTTATTATGAGATTTATTTATTTTCTGTAAGCCAGTTTTATAGCTGCTCAGGGCTATAAAGTGGGATATCATTATGCCAAATAAAGAAATAAATATTGCTGACCATCGTCAATTTTATACAGAGGGGCACTGTTTACATAAGCTGGTTATTTGCCAAGCTCCTATAACAACAACAACATCCCTATACTGAACAAAATACAGAGGTACCTCGGGTTAAGTACTTAACTCGTTCCGGAGGTCCGTTCTTAACCTGAAACTGTTCTTAACCTGAAGCACCACTTTAGCTAATGGGGCCTCCTGCTGCCGCCACGCCGCCGGAGCCTGATTTCTGTTCTTATCCTGAACCAAAGTTATTAACCTGAAGCACTATTTCTGGGTTAGCGGAGTCTGTAACCTGAAGCGTATGTAACCCAAGGTACCACTGTACAGAGTTAAAATTGATAATACAGCAAAATGACAAGACTTGATAGCCATATTAATATTAATACTTTCATACTCTGCCACAAAATTAATTGTGTATGTAAATGTGAATGATTTAATAAAGGTGCAATGGAAGGAAAACCAGCCTGTCATATGTAGGGTCACTTTAAATTTCACCCGAAGTTTTAACCACAATTAGCTCAGCAGTTTGGGGTTATTACCTGATAGGCAGCAGGGGCCTATTAGAATTAACAAGCAGCTCATAATCTATTACAATTAGGCTTAATTGGCCTTCTCAGTCTCTGTTCAACAATGACAATCATTTCAAAATCTTAAAAGGTGGTTTTTCCCCTTTGGCCACTGCCAAGATCAGTAAAAGATATTGTAAGAATCAATTGCTAAGGAATGTAGGATTTTAATCTAGACGTCTGAAATTCTAAGGTTTACTTTTTCCTGCTTTTCAAAATTACGATGCAATTAATTCTCAATACATGTCAACAGAGCCAAGGTAAATATATGGGATTAATAAAAGCTGTTTGTGCAACACCATCTTTATATGCCACCCCCCCCCCCCCGTTGAGCAGTTGCACTTGATGGAACCTGTATATGATGATCATTAGAGCTGACCTCTGAAATTTTAAACATCCGCAAGTATAGTAATAGGTTATGTGGCATGTTTATAAGGTATTTGTTAAAGCACCTGGCTTCAGTTGGTGCAGTTGCTTTGTGGAGGTTCCTGAATAATAGACATGGAGAGTGTTGAATGGCTCTAGGAACACGGATGTTGCCTGTGAATGCCTTCATGTGGAACATGACACAGATTTCATTGTGGATACATTAAAAATAAAAGCATAGGTGGTTTTAGCATGTTGAACACATTAGGTGTAAATAAATTAGCCTATTATGAACTGCTTTCATTCAAAGTAGTGCTAAGGCAATCACTCTGTCAGCACAAGCATTTCTGCTTGCCTGGCGGAATAATCTGTTCTCCCTAAGCACATTGTTCTATGGGTTCTCTCTACCCACCCCAGGCAATCAGAGGACACTGGGGCATTGGGGGGGGGGGGAGAAGAGAAAGCCCTATTGCACTGGCTCCCAATAGTACACACTATTTGGCTGAATTCAGACCATTGTCTTCAGAAATGATTGTTTCTAATACTGACCATTCCTATTAATCCAGCATCAAAGTGATTGTTGTGATGTTAAAGCCATTCTGAAATGGACAGTTTTATGTAAGCTTAGCAATGACAAGAGGAGAGGCCCCTTTGTGGACCAGGAACTGGTTACCTAACAGGAACCAGAGTAGGACTAAATGGACAGTTCTCCCAATATCCAGTTTGGGGACGAGCACTTACATAGTTCTTTGGATTGGTTTTTCTGGTTTTCTGTATGTTTTCTTCATGTCAACAGAAAGCAAAACAGACGGGCTATAAAAATAATCCTTTTAATATTTCAGATTCTGTCTTAACTGTACACAAACACACAATTATGCAGGATCTTCTTAGTTTTGTTCCAGTATAAATTATTGGTCGATTTGGTTTATTGTTAAATATATGTAGTGTGTGATTCTGTGCTGAGTGCTCCCTCTTCTGAAAGAATTTTTCTTCATTCACTGTGATCCCTAGGTATTGTCCCTGGTCAATCACTGTCAGATCAGACCATGTGAGCATGTATCTGAAATTTATTTATTGCCATGGCATGCACCACTTTATACTTGTTTACGTTGAGTTAAACAGGTCCTTCTGGAGCTCTTCACAATCCTTTTTGGGTTTAATAACCCTGAACACTTTAGTATCATCAGCAAACTTGGCTGCCTTACGGCTCACCCCAAACTCTAAACCATTTACGAACAAGTTGAAAAGCATATGTCTTAGGGATATGTTACCATTTTTGTTAGAAGATCAGCAATTTCACACAGAGTTCATTGAGAATTCTCAGGTGTATGCCACCTGGGTCCAGTGAATTGTCAGTTTTTATTTTGTCTGTTAGGCATAGAACTTCATCTCTCATCACCACTGTTTACCTCAGTTCTTGCGATGGGAATGGCGGAAGATTAAATAAGCATGCTGGCGTACAGCCTATGCTACAGGAATAAACTAAGGGCAGTGGTTGAAGTTTTCCACTGCTGCAAATTATGTTGAAAAGAGTGGACTTGTATATTAGACCCAAATTCACCATCTGAACAGCATGGTATAAATACAACATAGTGTACTTGCCATGTAACCTGCTGCATGTTTCGCTGCACATGGCACATTTGAGTCTAGATTAGGTTAACCCCACCAGACTCCATCTGTCCACCAGACGCTGCACTGAACCTCAAGCTCTCGTGCCTGGAAGTGTCCCTATTTTTAAACAATTGAATCTAACTGTGGTCAGTGAATGCACTGTCATACCTACTTTTTTCACTAAGCTTTTTCTGAAACGGTTGGTCTGCATTATTATTTTTTCTGTGGGACTACCAGATTCCTTTTCTTTTAGTTCAGTTTCCTCCCAGAGATTTATTCATCGGTGCTTGATACAGCTTTCTAGCTTTGATTTGGTTTTTATTTCATGGGGGGAAATTGTTCTCCTGGTATTGTAGCAGTTACTTTTAAATATGAATAACTTCAAGCATCAGCATTAAATGGCTGTATGCCTAGTTTCCTCCTTTAAAAAAAAACACACGAAAAAAACCCCTGTTGCCTCCAAGGATGAGATCTGCTCTGTAAGAGAAATTTATGGATGAGGTCTTGAACAATTCCTTTAACAGTGGCATGCACAGCTTCCTCCTGAAGCTTTGAGCCAGAAATGTGAGAAAATGAAGGTGACTGAAGCCTGCCTGATAGGGAAAGAAATGCCCGAAGAGTGATTATATGGATCCACAGATAGCAAAACTGAATCTGCTGCCTTCACTGCATTTATTATTCAACTGGATGAAAACCTTTATTGAAACCATGATAGGTTGGAAATGCACAATTTTAAAAACTGTCCATCCAAGAATAATTGTGAAGCCCTGAATTAAGCAGCTAATTTCTTGTGTCATGGTGAAATCTCATCATTCAAGTAGCTTTTGCATTTATTGGATTTCTTCCTCATATATTAGCAGAGAACCACTCTCTTTCCATGGCTTCATTAGGTATGCAATCCAATGTGAATTTAGAACTCCACTGTTCAGTGATGAGTATTACTCCACATGCACCGTCTCTCAATATGCATAAGGCATCCCATGACATCAAGCTCTCCAGCACTTACTCACTACATGTGCACACCAGAGTCCTGTGAAGTTTTGAGCTGTGGTCAATAAAGTAGTATTCTTTTCTCATGGTGGAAGACTGAGCCAAAGATAAGACTTTATGAGAGTACCAGAAGAGATGGTTAGAAGGTGACTCGTGGGAAATAAAGTTCGTTCCTTGAGATCTGAGAACAAGCATAACCTCATGGCCACAGTGTTATAATTCACCTAGCACGAAATGATTCTGGGCCACCCCCCTGGTAGATCAACATGGTTGTAGACTTTTTTCAGAGAATGAATTCAAAGCATTCTCTTTGACATAGCAACTTTGGGAGAGAGCAACTTCACACATTTGGCTTCCTGTGAGAAAATCAGATGATAAAGACGGTGCCAGCCCAAAACATTTTGCTCCCTACTTCCTGCCTTCATCTATTTCCCACTCTTCTGTCATCTGAAGCTGGTTGCTGCACCCTACTGCAGCCCTGAGAAAATCCATCATATGAAGACTTTCTACTACCGCAGAAACATGACGCCAACCCTTGAGGGAGATGCCTTTATAAATTGCTATTTAAATTTTGTACAGGGTTTTCCTCTGCATTCCTGCATGGGGGGATTTCTAATTTATCCCCCTTGTTTTTCTACCCCAGCTATCAAATCAATTCTGCAATAAAAGCATCTCAAGTGCTAAAATCCTTCCCTTTAGGCAGTGCTTTTTTGGTAAAAAGAAAACAGTGAAGTGCTGATACTCATATATCAATAAAAGTGTTGCGGATGCCAGCACCAAATAACTACTATGCCAATACTCTGTTCCATTCAGTACTATCATAAAAAGTCCTCCCTTTAGTTCTGTTGCACCAGTAGAGGTTTTCTTGTGTCCCCGCACCCCGATCATGGTAGAACTGGATATTGTGCTAGTAACTTTTGTGAACCACTCACCTGTTATTTTCCAATGGCCTTTGGGGAATGTCAAAGGAAAAGATTGGCTAGTAATTCCCTATGTGCCATTCTGAGCTGCTTTAAGAGGCAGGGTGGAAACATAAGAAATCAAAGCAAAGCTGAGGGTTTTTCGCTCACGCACTTAACAACTGAGCATGAGCAACACTAATAAATCTGCAATTCCCCTCTTTCAAATACAAGCTTCTATGTAGCTTCTAATTGCATGCAGTTCTTGAAGCATAACACCTTTTTTCAGCTGTGTAGATAGGCTGAAGACATTTCTTTCTCCTGTTCCAGAATTAATAATGAGAAATGAGGTTAAAGATCATTTTAACCAAATTAGGGCAAACTGCAGTTACAACTCAAAGCTTTTTTTAAAAAAAGTTTAATCTTCTATAGTAAGGGACTGAACACAAACACAGTTCTTAAAAAGAAATGCAACAGCATGTATAAGCCGATAGTGTGGTTCTCTCTCTCTCTCTCTCTCTCTCTCTCTCTCTCTCTCGTGTGTGTGTGTGTGTGTGTGTGGTTATGAAGGAAAGTTGTTCAAATCTTGTTGGATGTGAAAGTGTCTGTTTTTATATGAAAATGCTTGTCAGTTTCCAGAATATGTATCACCACCAGCATTCAGTTTCAGGTTATCTTGAGAGGAGGATGATATTGTAATTTCTTTTCATTTTATAACAATTTCTAGAAATTGTAGAGTATTGATACACACACACAAAAAACACCAAAAAAGAACCTATGTAGGTGTGAATTGATTTACCTCAGATGTATTGCCAAGGTTTGTTCAAAGACTGTAAATTTGCAGGTTCTTTTCTTCAGAGTTAAAAACCCCACCCATGTGTGAACAAACAATGTAGGCAGGACATTAACAGCTAGATACACAAACACAAGAGGTAGAGTTCTGTTGAGCTCAAAGTGCTGAATACTTTGCTGATATTATTTTGCTAGGAAATACTAGTCTCTGTTCCTTATAAAGATTTAAAAGAACACATCATTGTTCAGCAGATCATGCATCTATCAAAATGAGCCATGCAAACATTGCATTCATGCCCCCCCCTAAATACTCCATGTACACAATTTGTACAATTAAACCTTAACCCACCTTTTAATGAATTTACCATGTCTAATGCTTTTTGTTTCAAATATGTCAACATCTATCATGTTAAATGTATTGGTTTTAGCCTGTTCCAGAAAAATAGCAACAAATCCTAGAAAGTAAGGAATACCAATCTATGACTGGCAGATGGTAAATGGATGTTGACACTGTGATTTATCAGTCTAGGTGATGGCAAGGACATAAGTCACCAGAAGTGTGTGTCAAAAGGCAAACAAACAGCAACAGTGATCATAAAAAGTGTGTTACCGGTACCCTTACCAAAGCCTTATGACATAAATTGGATCACTGCAATGTATTAGGGATGGGGCTGCCTTGAAGATTGTTTGGAAACTTCAGTTGGTACAGAATAACATGGCACTATCTCTGGGCACTATTCAAAAGGCTCATTCTGGCCTAATAACATTCTTAGGGGCCTGTGACATAAGAGTGTCTGAAACACCTCACATATTTAATAAATGTGGTAAGATTTTAATTGCTTCTTCTGATATCCTCCTTTAGTTGCTTCCATCTTTGTATTCATTTTTTTGTTAAATGGAAAAATGCTGGGTATAATAAATAGAGAACTGCCTGTCTGACTAAGATCCAGGTTTGTAACAACTATACTTTGGTGAGAGAACCCCAGCAGAGATTTAAAACCACAAAACATGCAGCAAAGTAAAGCATGGAAACATAGGCTGTTACACCTTTAACACACCCCTTTCTTTGCTTCCAAAGTTCCCTTGTTCCCTTAGCATAGAAAGAGACCACAAGTTTGGTAAGTTAAAATGGTTTACTTACAAACTTTTCAAAGGTCAGATTCTGGTGCTTTTTCATACAGTAGTAAGAAAACACAGACAGTAGAACTTAGGTGCCCAAGTAATAAATGTTTCTGTATAGAAACAGAAAGATGGCTTGCTTAAGCCATGAAGGCTGAGCATGGAGCAACCAGCCCAGACTGGCGGGGTTCACATAGTGGAAGTGGAAAAACATAGACTTGATAACCCTTCCTCCCAAGGTGACCTAGCAAAACCTTGCAGAACAGCTTACTCTATGGTCTTAACCCCTTCATGCATTAATTAAACAAGCATTTTGGTTATATGACGCTGCTTATCCCATCCTTTGGAGTTTAAGCCAGTGGAAATCAGGGAAAAAATATTTTTATGGTGATGTCTTATTGTGGACTGTCCTCCCCATATATGTTTGCCAGGAACCATCATTGTCAATTTTCAGGCTTCAGATCTGAACCATCCATTTTGCCTGAGTATTTTATTATATTGTTTTTGTTTTCTGGGCATCAGTTAATATTTTTATCTGCTGCTTCTGCCATTTCTTGTGCTGCCTGACTTTGCTGCTATTACTGTTTGCTGTTCTGTGATTTTGTAAACTGTATTTATTATTTGGTTTTATTGTTACATGCTTTAAGCTGCCCTGGGAGGCAAATGCTGAAAGCTGGAATACAAATACTGTAGGCAGGCAAGCAAACAAACACATATTAAACACTTCCCAGCGACTGAAAATAAAGTGTCATAGAATTCAGTTCAAAGCAAGAGTTGGCAGTGGAATTTTGATTCTGCAAGGCCTGAGCCAGAACACTGGAGCAACCTCAGCAAGGATCATGAAGTAACCCAGAGCTATCGTTATTGGTTCCTCTGTCACCACAACTGAGACTGATGATGCCAGTTTGATCAAAGAAGCCACTGAGCACCAGGGTGAACCAGCCACAGCCCACATTTGAGGGCTCCTTGGCTCAATATTGGGTATAGACCATCACAGCCAGTTCTAGGATGGAGGGGTTTCCTGGTGATGGAGATGGGTCTTGGGTACCACAACTCCCTCCCTCCCTCCATCCATCCATCCCTAAAGCCTATGTTGATGCTGCACCAGGTGCCCCAGCTGGGTGCAGCTGAGTCAAGTCTACTCCCAGCCTGCCCACCCAGGTCTTGGTAATACATGCCAGATCATTCATGATTTAGTCATGGGTGAGTGAGCTCTACAGGTTGAATTACTGCAATGTGCTCTTTGTAGAGCTGCCCCTGAGATTGGCCTAGAACTTGCATCTAATGCAAAACATTGTTCCTGCTGAAAGGATTACAGTGTCTACCACCATTTAGCTACCATGCTACTTTCAAAGCCTTATAAAGCTCAGGACCAGGATGCCTAAAAGTTCATCTCACCTCTTATATCCCCAATTGATCACTGTACTCTGCAGAAGAGGTCCGTCTGCAGACAATGTAGGAATCAGACTTATGGGGGGTAGTGGAACTCACTCCTGTTATATATCACACAGGCACCATCTTGATTGTCTTTTTGGTGCCTGTTGAGGACCTTCCTCTTCCAGGAAGCCTTATAAGTGCATTTTAAAATCACAATCTTTATCTGCATTAGAAATTGTATTTGTATATATTTTATTATTGATAGGTTTTATTGTTTAATAATACTTTAGGATGTTTAATGCAAAGTGATCCCTAAATGAAATAATAATAATAAAACCAAGTGATCTCTTAAGATTTCAGGAAATTCTTTAGATGGAGTAAGCTCTGTTGGGATGTGCCTCAAAATAAGCACATACACTAGACTGAGTATGAATTGAGATTCTGAACTCATTGACAGTACAGTAGATAAATCAACAAGCCTCCAAACCATGAATTACCTAAAAACAACAACCCAAAACTGTATACTTTACAAAGTTGTTATTGTACTTCACTAGATCTTAACCTATTTGTAGGAATGGATTCCAAATATCATTGAACTTGTCCATGACAAGACTATGTTTATATGCAAGTTGTTCATATGTTGCAAGTTTGTATAAGTCTTCAATCCAATCATAGAAGGAAGCCATATTTTTATTTTTTCAATTCATCAGTATCAGTCTTTTTGCTGTGGTAAGGGCACAGAGAGTCCACTCATATTGTCCTTTTGTAATGTGCTGGGTATATAATTCAAAAGGATATTTTGCTCAGTAAATGTAAGGTTTTTCCGTACAGTACTGTTCATAGTTTCAGTTACCTTCTGCCAAAAATCTTTCAATATAGGACAATGAAAAAATGCTTTATAGAAGCATTATTGCTCTTGCATCTCCAGTGGTTAGATACCTTAGCCCTTTTTTAAACAAACGTAATGGGGTCCAGTGTATTCTAAATATTTTTTTGTTGTTGTATGAACCTCAATTTAAGGTCCAGACACACCCTTGTTATAGCACTTAAAACAGTCTCCTACTGTGTAGTCAAAATTGAGATCTCTAATTCTTTATTCCATTACTTCCTCAATACTTGTATATCAAATTGGTTTGCTAGTAACAAACATTCCATGTTGCAATAGCTTATGACTAACGTTGTGAGCTTGGGTAAAATGATGTCATGGGACTGGACAATATAACATAAGAAGTACTGGGAGTGTGAAATGGTCTATGAAGGGTTTGTGCAACTAAGTGAAAACTAGGGAAAACATTTTTTTCTCATTTTGCATTATTTTTTCTCTCAATCTGTATTTTTGAATGGGCAGTACTACAGCTGGTAGTTAGTGTAGAATTTGATCTGCTCTTACATTAGTTGTGCTACTGGGGTATATAAAATGTTGCCAGAATGGGGTTATTTAAAAATAAATAAGTAGCAGCTTGAATAAAGATAAAGGTAGCAAATCCAATTAGGAAGTACATTTTGAAAAAAATCTGAAAGCCAGCTTTATCCTCCTTTGCTAGAGAAACACAGCTGTGTGGAGTTGTGCTACTAATACAGTCTGCATTAAGCAGATTGCAGAGGAAAACAGATATCCTTATTTTGGACACAATTCAAATCATCTTCTGAGGTCACTTGCTCTACTTCATTATCATGCATAGAACTTGTTCATACCTTGTTATACACCTATCAACTCTAAGTGAGATATTTTCATGCTGCTTCTGTATTGAGAGGCATTGCATTTTGCAATTTACAATATTTGGTGTCCAAGTGGATAACTGCCAACCACAATTTACCACATAGCTACACATTTTGCAAAGCAAAAGCCTCTGTAAAAGTTGTTCATTATGCTGGACAGGCAATGTGCAGATGTTCCATGTAGAGCTACAACACTTAATTGATTAATGAGTCAAATCAAGGGAGGGGATAATCCAGTCCACAGGCCTAATTAGGCTTAATATGAGTCCCAGTTTGGCCCACAAGCCTGCTTTCCCCAAACATTCACCTGCCCCACAGCCAATGTCATGTCTGCAAAAGAAAGATGTCCATTTGCAGGCATAGCTTGATTCCAAATTGCCTGCATACAGACTTTAAAAGGGCTCCCTGGAGCAACTGACTGGCACCAACAGTGCATCTTCAAAGAGATTTGCTGTAATGGTTGATCAGCTGACTGTCAGGTACAACAAGCCCCTTTGAACTTTGACACTGGTATTCTGGGGACATAGAAGGGGTGAGCTGGCCTGGGTCCACTGCTGTCGCTTGTCAGCACTGGACCCAATTCAGGCCCAATCAATGCACCATCTCCAGGCTGGAGTGGTAATTTATGTACTTGTCCCCCAGCTGCCCATGTTAGCATGAACAGCAGGGCTGCAGATGCAGCCATTCTTTGGCCGCTCTCTTGAACCCTACTGCTTCACAGGTATGGTTTGGATTGCACCGCTAAGCACAATTCTCAGTAGGAAGTCCCGCTGCATTCAATTGTAGTTACTTTAAGGTAGGTGGTACTGGATTTCAGCCTAAAACATGTACAATTAATTGACTAGATGGCTTTAATCAGGTGAGAGCCATAATTTCAACCGTTGTTAATTTGGTTCTAATTTGCTGAAGTGAGGAGCAGAATTTATGCTGATGATACTGTGAAAACGGTTGCTCTAACTTGGACTGAACACTTGGCTTAACACTTTAAATAAGACAGTAGAATGCAGTCATTACCAGCCCAGAAGAAGTGCAAGGTGGTTTCACCAGCTGGTTTCTTGATTATAATAGAAATAAGATTGTTGCAGTTTCACAAATCTGATACCTGACGTTTAGATAATCAACCACAATACATCTCAGTACAACAGATTTCTTCCAACGTTATCAAAGGAATGGATACTGGATTTAACAGGAAAATGTAATTTATTTCTGTAAACTTATCCTACAGCTGTTTCTGTCAGCTTAAGGCCTGTAGGCTTTATCAGGCCAACTACCACTTTTCACCTCTGAGTAACTGGCTATTGGTTGTGCTGCCATGCAAAGCCAAGGGATAATCCTGTTTAAACTAATCAGCTTGTTAACTGCTTATTGCAGAAGCTGAGTTTGAATAGATGTAAGCCCCTATAAATGAATGCCCCTTACACCCGTCAACTTATATTTGATTCCTGGTCACTGAAGGGTTACTAAAGCTGCCATTGTAGTAACCTTTCTCTCTGCAGCTACCAGGAAACTGTCCCATGAACAACTATCTGTGACCAAATATCAAGTGCAAGACCTCTTAACTAGATCAGTGCTTGCATGTAACTATGCCAGCTACTAAAGCTCTGAAATCAAACTCACAAGATGCTCATTGGTTGGGTGTATTAGGTTTTAAATTCCTATCATTGCAAGCTGTATGTTTGGACCTACATGTGTGTTCACCCAATGCACACTCCCAAGAGGGTTAGGATCTTAGATTGAAGTTAAAATGTGTATCTGTTATTCATATGTGTTTACCCTTGGCCTTAAGCCCAGAAATTCACACTCCAGAAGAATGAAGAAAGAATGGTGTGTGGTTTGAAATAAAAATGGCAAAGTATATGGATGTTGCTTTCAGACAGAAAAGTTGCAATATAAGCAAGCAGCAAATCACACAGCATGCACACCTTGAACTCAAGACTAAAAAGGGATCCCTGTCAAAAGCCTAGAGAGAGCACGATCATTTGCCATGGTACCAACACACTAAAAATAAAATGAGAAAGGGAGGGAAGGATAGCCCTGTCTTGAAGCAAGCATGAAGTTGGCTCATTGTGAATGTAGAGTAAAAAAGGTTCCCTTGTTGGAGCTTGTAAGCTACCCAGCCATAAAGAATCTGGGACTTGAGTATTATTCTGGGCCAGTGTTACATTATACAGGAAAGAGGGTTATATTGGTTATATTTGGGATATGTAGTACTGAGCAGAATAAAAAGGGGGTGTTTGAATACAACTATCAGATCTTGGCTGTGGTCAATAATCTAAGGTGAGCCAGCAGCCCAGCAGCCAGGGGACAAGCAAGGGCCATAGGATCTGTAAGAACCAAAGGCAGAATCAAGGAGCAAGCCAGATCAGGGCCAAAGTGTAAGGCAGGAGGCAGGACCAAGGAGCAAAGCAGAAGTTGGGACAAAAGAATAACCAAGAGTGCCAGAACAAAGGAGGATCTAGTTGTTCAAGAAAGAGCCAGCTGGACACAGGAAGTCCCAAATGCTCCTCTGGCCAGACTGGATGGGTTGAGTCAGTCCAGAAGTTTTACTTGAGAAGGCTAGTAGCCTCAGTTCAGGAATTCACCACATTTTTATTTCAATGTCCTTCCCCCAATCTGGGGTGCAGGGAAGCTAAAAAGAGGGATAAGCAAAGCAACTGTGCAGAAATGAAATAATAATAATAGCATCGGTAGAACCCTGCCTATGTGGGGCAGCTTTTCCTGACAGCAACTGAGAACTACAGGGGAACAGCTCTTTCTTTTGAGAGTTGGTTGAACAATAGATGAAGACAATTTGTAAATGAAGTTCAAGGCCTTGAGAATATTTGGACAGTGGGGTGGGGGTGGGGGACTTGAAAGACTGTGATTAGATGGTGATTACAACATAACTTGGATGTAAAGATGTGCTGAACAGGGCGGAGGGGGGGAGAGAGAAAGGGCTTGAAATAACCAAGACTAAGCTGGATTGCTTTGAAAAAGTAGCATGGGACAGAATTACAATACACTGTATTGTTTTTAATACTTGATTGGGAGCCGCCCAGAGTGGCTGGGGAAACTCAGCCAGATGGCAGGGTATAAATAAATTATTATTATTATTATTATTATTATTATTATTATTATTATTAATTTTCTTTCAGTTATTGACTGTTCTCTTTTACCTAATAACAGATATAAACAGAAAACATACTTCTTTCTTAGTTATGAGCCACTCAAGCCCAACGTCCAGACATCTTGCCTGCCTCTGAGAGGGTATGCATTGTTAGGTATAATATGCTGTGGGAAGAAAATAATTGCCCCCCTGTTTCTGTCTCTTCCACCCAAATACAATGTCCCTGGGAAGAAAAGCATATCATCTTGTCCCATTACTTCCAGGGGCATTTGTGGCCACTTGATAAAATACTTTTTTCAATATAGAAAAATACAGAATAAAGGTACAATCCTATGGTGGAGTGATGTGCCCTGTTTTGGGCAGTATCACCAGTGGTAGAGGTAGCGCAGCAGGACTTTCCACCAGCATACCATTCCCTCCTCCGGCTGCTTGTCGTTCCTCTCGACTGGAAGAGCAGATTTGACACTGCTTCCAACTGCTTTCCATGTAGCCCGTGGCCATCTTTTAGATTGCTCTGCCAATGAACACATCCATCTCAAGTTGCTCTTTCCTAAACAGTTCCTTCTGTGGGAGGATGGGTCATGCCTTTAACAAAGGCAGTGCCGGATTTACGTATAAGCTAAACAAGCTATAGCTTAGGTCCCCACTCTCTTGGGCCCCCCCAAAAAAAAATAAAGGGGGAAAAACTGGATGTACATTTCAAAAATATAAGATAAAAAAACAAATAAAATAAAACCTACATACAGCAACAGTGTTTTGTGTTGTGTAGGCTCCTATTTTGTTATGTGCAAATGGCTTTAGATACCTATTAGGTCCATAAATTACCATATAGCTTATATTCAACACAAAAAACAGTGACAATTTGTTGTTGACAAAGGACAGCTGGACATATAAAGGGCCCCATCACCTTCAGTAGCTTAGGGCCTCATCAAACCTAAAGCCGGCCCTGAAGAAAGATCATAATATTAACACACTTTTCTTAAGCATAACCTGTAGTTTTTATCTCTACAAATATTTATTCTGGTGATGATTTCATTGTTTGGAATGCAACAAATCTGTCTGTCTTCTTCAGGAAACAGATGTTTTCAGTGCTGGGAGAGTCCTATGTTAGGATGTCTAGTCTTACATAGATTAGCCCCGTCTGTGTTCTCAGCTGATTGGTCTAAGGTTCTCTGAAACTTAGTCACTACATATTAGAAAATACATTATCTATTGGAAAAAACAATACAGTGAGGAAAAAATACAGTGACCTTTTTCTGCACAGATTTGAAACATTTTAAGTGGTGAATTATCTGCTGTAGATTTTTTTAAAAGGAAAATAAAAAGGTTATTCACATCAAAACCTTTATCATTCCTCCCCCAATTATTTTGAATTGTGAGAGCCATCCCGTGTAGTGGTGGTGCATATTTGTATTCCTGGGTTACTTACAAGAAGCAATGGTAAAGTATTTTCCTAAAATGAAATTGCTGCCAAAGAGCTTATGTTGTTTATCATTTATGTTTATATAAAATTATGAGTAGTGCCATACACATCAAAATAAACTCTCTCCTGATTCCAAAGCTTGAGGGAGAAAAGATGTGAAGCTGCAATAACAGACTCCTAAACTTTAATGATTCAATGATAAAAAAATAGATTTAATTTAGTTAAAATGTTCACTGCCAGTCTGTCAGCCAAAAGACTCCAGCAGTGTCTCCTTGTTTCTACTTCTCTCTTGTTTAGCAAGCATATGCAACAAATCCATACATTAGCATAGTTCAGTTTGAAAAGAACCTTAACTGGGCAATATGGGTCTTTTGACTTTTCTGCCATAGTTATGTTCACTATTTTACAGACAAATGGTAAGTTGTGAAAACAATCACCTAGTTATTGTCTATATCATGAAATTAGGTGGTAAAACAACAAACACAGACCAAAACCTACAGACTTGGAAGTATATAGTTAAAAAGTGAGGGCTGTTCATAGCTAAATATAGGGTGCCTTTTATTCATCCATAGGCTCTGGTTGTTCTATTAGTGACCTTCCACAGTCTAATATTCAAGATACTAACACATGTTAGTAATATACTGAAGACAGTTATAGATATTCAGGGTGCTTGTTGGCTCTGTATTCCCCAAATAATGTGTCCAATTGATTCGAGACATTTCTAAATCAGACATTACAGTACCAAGATGCCTTGAGGTGGATTATTTTTACCAAAAAGTTAAAATGCATGAACTCCCTGCCTTCAACCATTGTCTTTTCTAAGAAATCAAGCTGTATGGGGAAACACCCAGAGCTTGAGAGGGGAAGGTGGATAGGAAAGGAGAAGAGAGAGAGAGAGATGGGGGTATATTACATTTGGACAGACAGGACTACTTTTCATCACAGCAAATTATTTTTCAGTATCACTCCAATCAGAGTGATCTGAAGAAGAGATATTGAGGGAGATAGAATGAAGAACACAAGTTGTTCCTCATGTGGGTTGTCATTCTCCTTTGTGGTTTGGCTATGAGAGCATAAGCAATGGAGTTAGACTATTGAGGTGGCCTGCTTTTTCCCATTTGTTCTTTTTACTGACAAACAAAAAGAAATAAAAGCTCTTTCTTTTATTTTCATCATGAAGGGTACTTCCAGGAACAAGGGGTGGTGGAAAAACCCTGTGCCTCCCCCCCCCTTTAAAAACAAAGCTAAAATTCACCTAGCAAAATAACCACTGAGCCCATTTGTCTGAACTTCGGCAGGTTTCTTATTTGGGGTACCTCCCTGATGTTCCCACTTTTGGAAATTGATGTACCATCAAAGATTATGGGATGAAATATGTCCAGTGCTCACCCTTGCAAGAGAACCACCTAATTTGGCAGGTTTAATATCCTCAAAGGGGCAAGAATGCCAGCAATTTGCATCTAATTCTGGCAGAAAATACTAATTTAAAAACTTGGGTACTTTTTCTTACAAAAAAGTAAAGCATTTGTACAAGAAAACTCCTGTCTGGGTCTGACTGAAACGTGGCAGACTTAATTCTCAGGAGGGATACATTTGCCTACAAATTTCATCCACGTGCACGAAAAGGAATAAAGTTACAGTTTCAGATTTAACAGATGAGATCCGGACCCAATGACTAATGTAATTGGGATGGCACAGAACAGATTCAAAACAGATCGGGCTGCTTTCAAATGTTGCAAATAAAGATGAAAGGCAAATCTTGTGGTGGATTCACATAATTTACATGTCCATCTGTTAGTAAAAAAGAAGAAAGGAAACAACATAAATGTTGAACCACTTAGATGGGTATGAAGTTAGCCAAAATTTGTGGACCCCTGGAGATCCACTGTATTAAAATACCCACATTTTAGTTTTGTTCAAAGTCATTTAACAGGCATTGTTGTTAACATTTCCCATCCACTTTTAACAGTCAAATTTTTGGTAAATCAGCTGGCATTTTTACTGGGATGAGTTAACTGCACTAATAGTTTATATGTTTTGGCCATTAGTTATATTTTGAGCAATTTTTAAGTCAGGAAAAGAATGAAAGATTATTCTCATTTTTGCCTCAGCTATGTTGTACTAATATGGGAACTGTGGGGCAATAAAAATATCAATATTTTTTACCATCCTGAACTTTTCCTCTCTTTCTCTATGTGAAGCTATTACTGTCAGACCTATACATTTAAATCTGTCTCTAGAGACACATATGCAGAGTGAAGGTTGAAGTTCCAGCTTTCAATTTTATTTTGTATTTATTTTGGTACTACATTAACGATGTTGTTGACATAAACGTTCCTAATAACCTCGAGATTTCGCCTTTCAGTTGTTTTTTATGTCATCATCACAGATTGATATTGGCCATTTGGTGATACTGAAAATGGGAAAAAAGAAGATTGCTCTTCACTGGAGCAGATGTAGAATTGCTGGTGGAAGGTCTTGAACGAAAATATCTTATATACTGGCTATAATTCAGGGCTCGAGACAGCTAGTCTTGAGGAGTATCAAAATCAGTGAGGTGGCATTGTTTTCCTCCTCAGCAAAACAAAGTTTCAGAGCCAGTTCATAGGAAGACATTTTTTATATAACTGTAACTATCACATTATGCTTTGGTCGTGCCAAATGCCTATTAAAGGTAAAGTCTTAGGTGAAAGAAAGGGCTTTATGTGTCTTATTCTGGGACTTGGGTAATAATATATTATTTGTACCCTGACCATCATACATTAAAATATTCACGATACAGCTCTTCCTTCAGAGGCCTATGGAAGGTCGTATAATTGTTTTTCTCTTTGACATCTGAAGGGAGGGCATTCCACAGGGCAGGCGCCACTCCCGAGAAGGCCCTCCGCCTGGCTCCCTGTAACTTTACTTTGCACAAAAAGAGAACTGCCACAAAGCCCTCAGAGATGGACCTCATTATTTTGCCTTCCAGTGCGCAAACACATATGTTATGTAGTGGGGGGAGGGCATGGAACTGGAAAAGGGACAGAGAGCTTGTTCTTCTACACAGCATGCTAACTTCACACACGTATACACACCCTTCCTTACCTAGTTCTACATGTGCGCATACAAAGGTTTTGTGCATCTTATTGCGTAGAGCAATCCTGAGCATTTACCTGAGCATGCTTAGGATTGCAGTCTTAGCTTTGCAGACACAGGCTATCCGCAAGTGTGAGTGGTAAAGTGAAGAACATAGCAGGTTGACCCTGCCCAGGGTCCTTCCCATAGCTTTCCTGGTGCATTTTAAGGGTGTTTAGGCTGTTCCATCATTCTAATCTCCAGTAATAGCTAATCTTTTTTGCCATAGATTTGCAAACAGTCTGGGGATTGATATGCTTAGCACTCTCAGTGGACTCATTTAAATATAATTAGATATGCTTTCTTACAGAAGTTTTCTGGAACTGTTGGAACAGTTCCACAGAAATGAACGCTCGAGGGGAAAATCTCTCTAATTGTATGTATGTTCATTTACAAAGTATTCTTTTTAGCGAAAATAGTGACGGAGCTTCTTTTCAGGGGGAAAGGGCTTGAGAGGGCAAGTGGACTGAAGGGGTCTCTCCTATGGCTGTGTCACTTGACTGTTTCATAAATAACCTTGAAAAATAGTTCACACTAGAGGAATGGAGAGTGATATATCCCTGCCCTGTCTTAGGACATGTTTCACAACCAAGATCAAGCTTGTGCTGCCTTTTAGTTCCAAGGCCTGGTATTCATGTTGCCCTGGCAGTGTGGCAGCAACCAGAATAGTGTGAAACACCCCATATAAGCAGGAAGAGTTCAGTTTGCAGCTTGCCTCCACACTATCATTTAGCCCTGGGCAAATAGCTTTAACTCTGGCATCGATTGGACTCCTGCCATGTATGTGTTCCTGAGCTTCTCCTGTTACCCAAGTTCCATAGGAAGGAGCAATCCTGGTGTGATTCCTACATTTGTTGCCAGAGTAGCATAACGGCCCAACCTAACCATCTATCTGCATGTCCTGATCAATATTAAACATGCTTACATTACACTGATTCTATACTTTGAAGATTGTACTGTCTGACGCATATCTTGAATGTCAATTTGTATTTTGTGTAAACTTGAATTTACAAGAGGCTCTTTTTCTTATGATGTCCCCTTTTCAGGGTTAAGAAAATAGTTTGCTTGCCTGCTGCTCTTGAAGTTAGTTTGTATTTTTTAAATTCAATGGAAAAGTAACCACAACCATTGAATTAAATAGCTAATATTTTCTTTTTTCTTTTTTAAAAGTTGCATAGCAATAGAATGTCAACAGCACTAAACTGGCTTTCTGATCCAAGAACATTAAATTATTTTAATTACATTTTTAATTATGTTTATTTTTTTTAAATGCCATTATCCACAACACTGCACCTATTCCACTTGAGGGAATTCCATAATTCTTCTATTTTTCAGTCAAAAAGTTTCCTAGTCTGAACTTTCAGTGACGCTTTTGAAACTATCTAATACAGTGGTACCTCAGGTTAAGTACTTAATTCGTTCCGGAGGTCCGTACTTAACCTAAAACTGTTCTTAACCTGAAGCACCACTTTAGCTAATGGGGCCCCTGCTGCTGCCGCGCCGCCGGAGCCCAATTTCTGTTCTTATCCTGAAGCAAAGTTCTTAACCTGAAGCACTATTTCTAGGTTAGCGGAGTGTGTAATCTGAAGCGTATGTAACCTGAAGCGTATGTAACCCGAGGTACCACTGTACTTCTTGACTGTGTCAAAGTCTAGTTATAAGCCATACTGATCTAAGATGAGAGTCCTGCTGAAAGTGGTGGCAAAGTGCAAAATTAGTTCCCAACCCCACTCCCACCGCCCCTAAAAAGTATCCACGGGCCCAGTACTGGTGCTGTAGATGTTTGTGAGGTCCATATTCTTTAAGTGACACTTCCTGATGGGCCAGCATTACTTGTTCCTGATTGATCAATGTGACATATATATATAAAACTTCATCCTTGACAGAGTATCATTTTTGAGAAGGTATTTGCCCCTGTTTTTGTAAGCACAGCCTTACTTCAATGCCAGCTGCTGACCATTGACCCAGAAGAGCTCGGTGAGAAGGTCTCTTGTCCCCAACTCTTTCATTTCCCTAGGTAGACATGAGTTAGAACTGTTAGGTTCTTCTTCCTCTGATGTGATTGAGTAAGAGTCAAATGTCCTTGTTGTCTATCTTTGGTCTGTGCTGCCGCATTGTCTGGCTGATTGATTTGCAGGGCACTGTTTAACAGAGCACTGGCTATTTGTACTGTGCAGGGCACAGTGTGTGTGTCATTTGTCTCATTTTTGCCTTAGTGGATGGAGGCTTTGTTTATCTGAAAGTAGCGTTGTCTAGGGACAGAGGAAAAGCAGCTAGTGCTAATTTAAGGAAGCCAAGAGGGACTGCTGTGGACTCTAGTGGTAACTAATGAAGATGTAGAAAGCCAAATAAAAAAATCTGCTTCCTCGGCCAGCAAGAACAGGAAATATGTTTTTTAGGTTGCTGTGAAGCCAAGTAGCTAATGAAGCTTCTGAGGGCAAATGCTCAACAGAAGGCCAAATGCCAGAAAGATTAAAGTCACAGTGTGATTCTAAGAGATGGAACACAGTCTCAAGAAATCAAATCACCATCTGCTGAGAATCCCCCCCCTCCCGGTGAGCATTACCTCTGCTACAGAATTCCCTCCAGAAAGAAGTTAAGTTAGCCCTAACCATGGTGGTTTCTAGACTGAAATAAACCCCATTTTATTTTGCCTGGCTTTCTTTTTTTAAAATAATATTTATTAAGTTTTCCAATTTAACAATCCAATGAAAACCACATTAAAACATTCCACATTATAATACAATCAAAAAAGCCAAATTCATGCCAAATTATATGTCTTTGGGTGACTTCCATTTATTTAGCCTGGCTTTCAGTCATGTTAGAATTCTGACTTTTTTCATTTCTCTGCTCTCTCAAGCTTTTAACAAACTTTTAAGTCTGATTGATTTCACTGGATCTGCTCTAAACAGAACTAAATCTGAATCTGAATCCACCCAATGTTTTAAACTGTTTAATGAGCCTATTGTTTTAGGGCAGTGGTTTTCAACCAGTGTGGCGTGGCACCCTGGAGTACCTTGAAAGATGGTCAGGAATGCCGCAGGCAACCCTGGCCTCTGTCCCTCTTTCCTTCCCACCCTTCCTCTGGTGCCCTCTCGCGTATCTGCCTCCCAAAGGCTTTCACAGCTGTTTGTTGCAGCGGCCCTGGCTACAAGCTCTCCAGGCAAATTGTGCCTTACCATCTAATAAAAGAACTCTGATTTAAATATTTCTAAAATTAAGGCATCATTATTTGTACTGTAGTTCTCTCCTGCACATAAGTGCCACCTTACTAAAACATTCTAGCAACCTGTAAATACTATCTTTAATTTCTTTCTTTCTTGGGGGAAAACACAAGTACTTTAGTACATAAAGAGGTTGCTTATATACCTTGCTTTGAATTAAGTGTAATTTTGTTCTCTGAAAGCAGCCTTCCTAACAGCTTCTCACACTTGTGCAACTTCTCTCTAGTATAAATTGACATTGATTATCTAAGTGACTCTGGACAGGACATGCTTGCCGACAGAAATAATAAGAGGCTCTACTAATGCTTCTTAAGACTGAATGCCAAAGCATGCCCTTGAGGGACTTAAACAAGGGAGTTCAAAATTAGCTGGAGCACTGAGTTGGTCACTTGTTAAATAATTATCATTTACTTATCCTGCTGAATCTCCCCTATGCTCGGCTCCCCATTGGGCACATAAATTCTTTCCCATAGCTCAAATACAAATTATACGTATGTGCTTAGCAGCTTAAGCCATCATGCACAGAAGCATGCTAGCAAAACTTTTATGATGTTCTTAAAATATTTATGCAACTGGATTCAGCGAGAGGTAGCACTTCACCCTCTTAAGATAACGTGCTTCTATCAGCTATTGGCTCACATTAAAAAATAAAAGACATGTACCTCTGGGCAAAGCTTTTCACATTTATGGTATCCAAGCATACCAGAGTGTGCAATTCATTTAAAATGCAGCACATTCTCATGGTATTTGAAAAAAGAATCAGAAATCAAAGGAGTTTTTGACCATAAAGTTTATAATAATAATAATAATTTATTATTTGTACCCCGCCCATCTGGCTGGGTTTCCCCAGCCACTCTGGGCGGCTTCCATAGAAACCAAAAAACACTAAAATATCATACATTAAAAACTTCCCTGAACAGGGCTGCCTTAAGATGGTTTCCAAAGGAGCCCTGGGATTCCTGAACAATATCAGTAGTGGTTGACACATTTAAGTGAAAGACAGTTAGTGGACCACCACCCAACCTTTCCTGTCAGATGTGCAACTGCAGAGAGCTGGCCACATTCTAGACTTAGAATGACTGCTAGGCCTGAACAGTAGCCCCACTGAAATGAATATGCCCCACAGAATAGTTTGTAAAGTGTTATGTGTGTAGGTGGTGCTGCATAAACACCTAAATCAATGATACAAATCAGTAGGAAAGATTTCTCTGAAAGCAGGTTTGAAAACCACAGCCATGGTAATATTGGTGATGATGTTCATATGTCTTTTTGTGTCTAGACCAAGAGTTCCCAAACTTAGGTCCATTGACCACCAGTGGGCTGTGAGCTTCAATCAGATATCCACCATGTGTCTGTGGGTTTATGGTTGTAGATGGGAGAAAGCATAGCCATTGCACTGGATATTCATGTTGATTTTAAATTGTGTATTTATTTTATTCGTGTGTGTGTGTGTGTGTGTGTGTGTAGTATTGTTTTACTGTCACTTTGGGCTGGTGGCCCAGCTACACCTCTATCTGGACAGGGATAGCCTAATGTTTGTCACCTACATTCTGGTAACCTCTAGGTTGGATCAGTGCAATGCATTATATGTGGGGCTGCATCTGGGTGCAAAATTTTGCAGCCAGACTGCTCACCTGTACAAGACAGTTTGAGCATATAATGCTGATCCTGGCCTGACAGCACTGGCTCCCAATTCAAAGTGCTGGTGCTGACCAAAAAGCCTCACAGGGCTCAGGACCTCAATACCTTAAGGACTGCCTCTCTTCATACCAACTAGCCCAGATCCTGTGCTTGTCATCCAAAGCCCTTTTCTCTGTCTCCCATCCCAGAGGGTTTCAGAGGGTGCCAGCATGAGATCAGGCGTTTTCTGTGGTGGCTCCCTATCTGTGGAATGCTCTTCCTAGAGAGGCTCGCCTCGTGCCATCATTGCATGTCTTCAGGCACCAGGCGAAAACATTCCTCTTTATCAAGGCCTTTTGTCATTAAATAATATATGGCCTGTTAAATTATGATTTTTATTTTTTTATTATCCTGTGTGTTGTTATGCTGTGTACTGTGGTTTTTTTTTATTATGCTTTGTAAAATAGGTTCTTAATGTTGTACACCATCCTGGGATCTTTGGATAAAGGGCAGTCTAACAATTGAATAAATAATCATAGTATCTGTATGCTCTCAGCCTTTGAAACTCATAGTCTTGGGCCTTGTGGCTTTGGGATTTTTCATGTTATTTTTCTTTTAATTTACAAACTTGCATTTCTGCATACCTAAAAACATCCCCTTAGTATTTAGAAACCAGGCTCTTATTTTTTTTTGAATGATACACAAAGGGCATTAAATAAGTGAAAATTTCTAGCTAAACTAACAGAAACAGTTGCAGGGCAGTGCACTTGACTGGCAGCTCGCTCTTCATAGTATAGATACCCTTGTCCTATAAAACCCTTGAACTATTATTGCTTGTTTGCATCTTGCTGATATTTTTAGAAATACAGCACTATAGCAGAGTTACAAATAAAATGTTCTGCTCATGTACACTAGGTTCTGGTTGTGGCCATATTTCTACTCATACAGGAAATAATTGCATTTACATATGCAAACCCAATCATCTCCAGTAACCTAGGACTCTGGAAGCAAGGTTGTTTCATCGTAATAATTATGTTTGTAAAGCTATCCTTAGCACAAATGAAAGGACAGACTACTGAAGGTGTCATTGGCCTTTGTGGCAACCTTTAGTGTAAAATTATAATTGCCTTGAAGGGAAGCTGAGTTCTGATCAATTGTTTTTATTTCCATGGGACAACTCAATGAAGGTGGCAGATTTATGAGACAAGAAAAATAGAAATGAAAGTTTTAGTGTTGTATCCAATTTTGGTCATACTCAATGCACCCACGGATATTAATGGACATGAACACGAGGTTGCAGGTTCGCTCCCCGTATGGGACAGCTGCATTGCAGGGAGCTGGACTAGATGATCCTCAGGGTCCCTTCCAGCTCTAAAATTCTGTGATTCTATGACCAGTTAGGCTCATAATTTCAATGAATCTATGTGTTTGTTTTTACATTTGTACAACACTTGTCCAGCAAGAAACTGGAGAGAGCACTGAAGCCGTGGGTGTCATGAGCTCAGAGTCAATCAGTGATCAGGACACTGAGTTAGAAGCTCAGAGACAGTTCTGTTAGTGACCAGGAGCCCCCTGAATCTGAGGCTGGAGCCCACTAAAGCAGACCCTACAGCACCATGGGCACCTTCCTCTAGTCCTGGGGAGCTGAATGCCTGCAACCCTACCTTAATTCAGATTCAGGGCTTTTTCTCCAGAGTTATATATCTAGAGGTCTGAAGCACAATGTACTGTTGCTTTTAACAGCTAACTGGTGTAGCTGGGAAATGACTGTAGAGTGGAAAATTGCCTTTCTGTTTACTAGAAAGTAGAGCTTATTGGGCTTGAGAAGGGGAAAACAAGCAGAGGGGGAAAATGCATATATTAATAAGACTTATTTGTCTTTTCATTAAAAATTGTTTTGATCTCTTTGAGTATAAAGAATATTGAATCTTAATCTTTGATCTGAGACCTTTAGCACAGCAGACATTTCTGCTTTGTGACATTTTCCCTCGCATTTAATTGATAAAAGGAGTGGTATAAAACGTCAGATATGCATTTCATCACAAATGTTAAGAGCTTGATTTTAATAAATATTATACGGCTTTCAATTATGCTGTTCTTTATGCCTTTAAGGATTTTCTTAGCACTAAAAGGCCCACTACTTTCAGCAATCTGGTTCACAGCAAGGTGTTGAACTTGACATTTTATGCAGCATAGATATTTGCATCCTTTGCCTTTTCAATTCCAAGCATGCTAATTGTGCATTTTCAGATGTGTGTGCATTTTTTTCACTGATCTTACTTCTACTTTACTTCTACTTCTTACTGCTCTTCTGATATGATGAAGAAAGAGGATAGGATAAATGTAAGCTGCTGTTAGACATTTCAGTGGTCTCTTCTTCCCCAAGATCCTCCATGAGCTACCAGGTTGAAATATACTCAGAGTCGCAAAGTGATTTCATGCTCTTTATTCAGCTCATAGTGGTGAGGAGGAATGAATGAAAGTCCCCTCACAGTATCTGCTTTATATACATTATTTACACAATGGGCTGCACATGATTGGCTAATTCCGGAATTCTACTGTAAGCCAATCAGGTTGTGGATTCACTTCTATCTGGAGCAGGATTGGGTGGTTCCTGCCAACCAATCAAACTGCTGCATTGTTCCAGGACCAATCAGACTGCTGCATTCTGAATCCTATTGTTCTAGGACTAATCAGACTGCTGCAATTTGGATCCTATTGTTCTAGGACCAATCAGACTGCTTCAGTTTGGATCCTATTGTTCTCAGTACATAACACCCCTCCCCTCTAAGTTCCAGTCCTGCCCGGGAGGTCGCATTCATAGTCCTCAAGGTATGCCGACGGCCTACGTGTGCGTTGCGGCCTGGGGTGTTCCCTGGTCCGGGCTCCAGGTTCTGGCTCGTGTTCCAAGGATGCTGGCTGTGATGGGGTTGTTTGGTCTGGTGCAACCGGCTCGCTCAGTCGTGGTTCTGGTTCTGGTGTCCTTTCGGCCTCACGGGTCCTCTCTGTATTTACTGATTCTGCCTCTCCTGCTGGCCCCTCCTGCTCTATGGGCCTCACTGTCCCGCTGTTCCCTTGGGACTCCTCTGACCTGTCCTCCTCCTGGGTTTCTCCCGGGAATCGTCGCCGTATCTGGTCGCAGTGGCGGCGCCAGCATTGCCCCCCATCCGTTAGCACCTCGTACGACACTGGGCCAGTGACCCTGGTGACTGTGGCGGGTACCCATGCCGGGCCTGCCCCAAAATTCTTTGCGTACACTGGGTCCTGGGCCTCGAAGGTCCGGGGGTTCCTGCCTTCCCCCACGACTACCTCATCCTGAGCTCTATCGGGGTGAAGGCGGTCCAATCTGATTGCAAGGCGCCGACCCATTAGTAGTTCCGCGGGGCTCCGGCCAGTCGTTGAGCTGGGGGTGCTGTGCTGTGCTAGAAGGAATGTGGCAAGGCGGTACTCCCAGTCCCCTTGCGTCATGCGGCGGAGGGTGTCCTTGGTGGTCCGCACCATGCGTTCTGCTTGGCCATTGGTGGCAGGGTGGAACGGCGCTGAACGGATGTGGCGGATGGCGTTCTGTGCTGTGAAGGTTTGGAATTCTCCTGACGTAAATGCAGTCCCGTTGTCTGAGACGAGAGTGTCAGGGAGCCCGTGGGTTGCAAACAGCCTGCGTAGTACCCGGATGGCTGCGGACGTGGAAGTGGACGGTACCAGTGCGACCTCCAGCCATTTGGTGTAGGAGTCCACCACTATGAAGAATGTTTTTCCCTGAAAGGGGCCAGCGAAATCCACATGCAGGCGTGACCATGGTGCTCGGGCGGACTCCCAGGACTGGACTGGGGCCCTTGGGGGATCTGGGCGGGATTCTTGGCAGGCCTGGCAGTGTTTGACCCAAGCCTCTATCTCTCCATCGATCCCTGGCCACCACACATAACTCCTGGCAAGGGCCTTCATTCTTACTACCCCTGGATGTGTCTCGTGTAGGGCTGTGAGGACCCTTTTGCGGAGGGGCTGGGGAACAACGACTCTGCTTCCCCATAACAGGCACCCCTTGTGGGCCGACAGTTCATGTTTGTGGGTTGTGTAGCCGGCGAATTCTGGCCCGGGGCTGCTGCTGGGCCATCCCCTCCACACCCAGTCCAGGACCCGGGAGATGACCCTATCTTTCTTGGAATGGTGTGCAACTTCTTGTGCCTGAATGGGGCGGTCGGGAAGCAGCTCCAGGCTCATAACCTCTTGTGCAGGTGCTGGGTCAGGGCCTGTTTCCGGTAATGGTAGCCTGCTGAGGGCGTCCGCATGGCCCATTGCCTTCCCCGGGCGGTGAATCAGTGCATACTGGTAGCTGGCAAGGAAAATTGACCACCTGAGGACGCGAGGAGACAGCACTTGGGGGGTCTGCTTTTCGGGGGCAAACAAGCCAAGCAACGGCTTGTGGTCAGTCACCACGGTGAAGGGCCGCCCGTACAAGAAATCATGGAATTTTTTTACTCCCTTCACGATTGCCAGACCCTCCTTGTCAATTTGCGAGTAGTTCCGCTCGGTTGCGTTGAGTGTCTGGGAAAAGTACGCCACCGGTACCTCTCTTCCATCCGGGAGTTGGTGCCCCAGGACAGCGCCAATGCCATAGGGTGAGGCATCGCATGCTAGCACCACTGGCAGCCTCTCGTCGAAGTGTG
Organism: Podarcis vaucheri; assembly: GCF_965113315.1. Classification (NCBI taxonomy): domain Eukaryota; kingdom Metazoa; phylum Chordata; class Lepidosauria; order Squamata; family Lacertidae; genus Podarcis; species Podarcis vaucheri. The sequence continues at coordinate 68,669,746 of NC_138761.1, read as the reverse complement.
CCAAGACAGAGTTTGAGACAAGCAAGTCCTTGACTGCCTGGAATGCAGCCTCCTGGCGCTGGCCCCACACCCAAGGGGCCCGCTTGTCCAGGAGTCTGTGTAGGGGCTCCGCTACCGCCGCCTTGTGGGGAAGGAAGGAATGGTAAAAGTTCAATAGTCCCAAGAAGGCCTGAAGTTCAGTCTTGCTCTTGGGCGCTGGGGCATCACAAATGGCCCGTACCTTGTCCCCCGTCGGGTGGACCCCTTCTGCGTCCACCATAAATCCCAGAAAGTCCACCTGAGGCACTCCTAGTAGACATTTTTCTCGCTTCACCTTGAGACCCGCCGTCTGGAAACGGTGCAGAACGGTGCGGAGGCGGTCCTCAAACTCCTCTGGTGTGGGCCCGGCAATCAACACATCATCGAAGAAGGGGGTGACGCCAGGAATCCCTTTAAGGAGAGAGTCCATTAGATTCTGGAATATGCCTGGTGCCACGCTGACCCCGAATTGCAGCCGCTTTACCCTGAACGCTCCTCTGTGCGTCACAATCGTCTGTGCCTCTGCTGTGGCCTCATCTACTGGCAGCTGTTGATATGCTTGGGCCAAGTCCAGCTTGCCAAAAATTTTCGACCCAGCCAGGGTGGCAAGGACATGGCTGACCACTGGCACTGGGTATGCGTGGGCCGTGAGGGCCTTGTTTATGGTACATTTGTAGTCTGCGCAGATGCGGACCGAACCATTAGGCTTGACGGGTGTGACGATTGGCGTTTCCCAGGGGGCATTAGGCACCGGCTCCAGCACTCCTTGCTCCACGAGTCGGTCCAATTCCTCGTCTATACGGGGTTTCAAGGCGAACGGGACCCGGCGGGCCTTGAGCCTGACCGGTCGTACTGCGGGGTCAAGCTGTAGCGCAATGGGGGGGCCCGTATACTGTCCCAATTTTCCGTCGAAAACCCCTGGAAATTCCTTGCATATGGCGTCCACGTCCACTTGTAAGCTAGTGTGGTTCACCCCGGTGACAGCTAGCCCCAGTGGTCCAAACCATGCCAATCCCAGTAAGCTAATGTAGGGGCCCTTGACCACAAGCAAGTCCAGTTGTCGCGTCCGCCCTCGGTATTGCACCCTGAAGGTCCCCACCCCCATTGTGGGGACCTTACGTTTCTGGAAGTCCCGTAGGGTGAATGGGGCCGGCCTGAGTTTGGGACCCCCAGTAGGACACAGTTTCCTTAAGGTCTTTGCCGAGATTATGGATAGAGTTGAACCCGTGTCAAGCTCCATGCGGCATGGGGCCCCCTCTATCTGTACCTCTACATAAATTTTCTCTACGTTGGGGTGGGGCAACTGGTATACCTGGCAGTCCGTGAGCTCCGTCGAGTTGCCTTGGTGCGTTGGGCCCCGGGACCTGGGGCTCTTGGGTTGGTCATCTGATGCCTGGTGTCGGGTGGGCCGAGCCCGACACACCCGGGCGATGTGTCCCGATTTTCTGCACTGCCTGCACTCTGCGTTGCGGAAACGGCAGGTCCTCCTCTCGTGACTCTCCCCGCAGCTTGCACAGTTTCCTCCTTCTCGTCGAGGCAGCTGTGGTCTGTGCGCTGCTTGAGTGCGCTGCTGTACTCGGTGCACCTCCTCCCTGTCAGATCCTGAGTCGTCGGTGAGGTCTTCATGGTGGACCCTCGGTTGGGATGGCAGGCTCGGCCGTGCCTCTTGCGTCGACCTCTCGGCAGCTTCCGTTGCCAGGGCCTCCTCCAGAGCGACGTGGAACGTTAGGTCCTTCTTAGCGTAGAGGCGTCGTTGCAGCTTCTCATCCTTCAGGCCACCGACGAGACGGTCACGAAGCATGTTCTCCAGCTCTGAGAAGTTGCAGAACCGGGCGGCTTGGCGGAGAGAGGTCACAAACCCAGTTATGGTTTCCCCAGGGGCTTGTCGCTTTGCGTAGAAGGCATTTCGACGAGCCACCACTGAGGGCTGCGGCGAAAAGTGCCCCTTCAGCTGTTCCATTATTGTTTTGTATGGAACAGTAGCGACGTCTTCAGGCGCAAGGAGAGCCCGGGCGATTTCAAACGTCTCCTCTCCGCAGACGCTGAAGAATATCGCCCTCTTCTTGGCATCTTCTTCGTCGGTGACCCCTTTGGCTTCTAGGAGGAAGGTGAAACGGGAGGCGTACGCTTCCCAGTCTCCAGATGCTGGGTTGAATGGCGAGAAGCTGCTGTTGGCTGCCATTCTGAGTTCCTTGTGTCCCGGAGCTGAAGCCTGGATACACGGTGCGAGGCAGCAGTGCGGCAGGTGGCGGTGCTGCGGTGCTGTGTGTGGCAGTCAGCTCAGCGGGATCCCACCCTCGTCGCCAGTGAAATATACTCAGAGTCGCAAAGTGATTTCATGCTCTTTATTCAGCTCATAGTGGTGAGGAGGAATGAATGAAAGTCCCCTCACAGTATCTGCTTTATATACATTATTTACACAATGGGCTGCACATGATTGGCTAATTCCGGAATTCTACTGTAAGCCAATCAGGTTGTGGATTCACTTCTATCTGGAGCAGGATTGGGTGGTTCCTGCCAACCAATCAAACTGCTGCATTGTTCCAGGACCAATCAGACTGCTGCATTCTGAATCCTATTGTTCTAGGACTAATCAGACTGCTGCAATTTGGATCCTATTGTTCTAGGACCAATCAGACTGCTTCAGTTTGGATCCTATTGTTCTCAGTACATAACACAGGTGAATAAGGAATCTGTTTTAAATTGCCATCAAGACACCAAATAATGTAGAGCCCAAGACATTCACAAGTTTGTAGATCAAAAACAGCATCTTACATTGGAAGGCCATAAAAAGCAAGACTTTACAGTACAGTGGTGCCTCGCAAGACGAAATTAATTCGTTCCGCAAGTCTCTTCGTCTTGCGGTTTTTTCGTCTTGCGATGCACGGTTTCCCATAGGAATGCATTGAAAATCAATTAATGCGTTCCTAGGGAAACCGCCTTCAGACCAGGTCCGGGGACAGTCTGTCCCCGGACCTCTTCTGAAGGCTGGGGGGGACAAGGGCTTTTCTTCCCACCCCCAGCATTTTAAAAAACCCTGGGACAGCGGAGGACTTCTCCGCTGTCCGGGGCGATCTTAAAATGCTGGCGGACGGCATTTTAAAATCGCCCCAGACAGCGGAGGACTTCTCCGCTGTCCGGGGCGATTTAAAAGCCCCTGGGAAGGCAGGCAGGGGGGACAAAGACTTTCGCCCCCCGCCCGCCTTCAGAAGGTGTCCCCGCCCCCCCTCCCCACTTCGGAACAGCTTTCCGAAGTGGGGCGGCTGGGGCAGGCGTCCCCGCCCCCCGCCCCACTTCGGAACAGCTTTCCGAAGTGGGGCAGCTGGGGCAGACGTCCCCGCCCCCCCCGCCCCACTTCGGAACAGCTTTCCGAAGTGGGGCGGCTGGGGCAGGTGTCCCCGCCCCCCCGCCCCCCCTTCGGAACAGCGTTTTAAAATGCTGGGGGTCGGGAGCGAAGCGCTGCCGACCCCCAGCATTTTAAAACCTTCCCGGGACACGGGGAGATTTTAAAATGCTGGGGTTTGGCAGCGCTTCGCTCCCGACCCCCAGCATTTTAAAACCTCCCCGGGAAACGGGGAGATTTTAAAATGCTGGGGGTCGGCAGCGCTTCGCTCCCGACCCCCAGCATTTTAAAACCTCCCCGGGACACGGGGAGATTTTAAAATGCTGGGGGTCGGCAGCGCTTCGCTCCCGACCCCCAGCATTTTAAAACCTTCCCGGGACAGGGGGAGATTTTAAAATGCTGGGGGTCGGCAGCGCTTCGCTCCCGACCCCCAGCATTTTAAAATCTCCCCGGGACAGGGGGAGATTTTAAAATGCTGGGGGTCGGCAGCTAAGGCTTCGCTCCCGACCCCCAGCATTTTAAAATCTCCCCGGGACAGAGACTTCTCTGCTGTCCCTTGGAGATTTTTAAATGCTGGGGGTCGGCAGCGAACGCTTTGCTCCCGCCCGCCAGCATTTTAAGATCGCCCGGGGCAGGCGGGGGGGGAGGCAGGCGGGGGGAGCAAAGACTTTTGCCCCCCGCCGGCCTTCAGAAGAGGTCCTCTTCTGAAGGCCGGCTGTGGGCGAAAGTCTTTGCTCCCGACCGCCAGCATTTCCCTATGGGCTTTCGTCTTGCGATGCAAGCCCATAGGGAAATTCGTCTTGCGAAGTGCCTCCAAAACAGAAAACCCTTTCGTCTTGCGGGTTTTCCGTCTTGCGAGGCATTCGTCTTGCGGGGTACCACTGTATTCTGTTTTAAATGCTCCCTACCACAGGACTAATCTCCTATGGTCTGCTGCTGCTGCAGATGCCAATCAGCCTTCAAACATTGAAGATTGTAATTGAGTCTCAAGGTTATATCTGATGAAGTGAACCTTAGTCCATGAGAGCTTATGCTAAGGTGACAGAAGATCCTGTTGCTACTGCTGCAGCAGACTAACATGGTTATAGCTCTGCAAAGTCACAAGGGAGCTTGTGTTTAGCTATCATGGCTACGGGTTTCTGGGCCCTAGTTTTAGTTTTGCCCAAAGTTGTTGAACTTTTTTTAGCAAAACCTCAAAAAATGGCTTGCTATATGTCCGGATTTTCCGACATTTGGCCGATTTCCACCCAGATACTGCTTGCAACAACTGTTTTCTGGTTATGTCCAGCAAATTCCAGACGTATAGCAACCCTAATCTATGCACAATTTCGGGTTCTGTAGTACCCTGAGCTCTACGCTGGAACTATTTCCCATTCATCTCACATGCTTTATCATTTTTCATTCTGCAAAAAAAGACTTCCAGACTGTCACTATACTGGGATAGGATTCAGTCACATGCTGGGAAATTCTGGTTGTGCAGTGGTAGGTGATTGGGAGCTCTTGCACAACAACAACAACAACAACACACACACACAGCCTGTTGGAATTTTTTTGCAATGGCAGAAAACACACTGGAAAGTATGACATAACACTTGCTTTGATGAAACATCATCTTGCCTCCCTGCAAACAAATCAGAATGAGGGCTTATTAAAGAGCCAGCATCATGTAATTTCCCCACAGACAAATCGAGAACAATGCTCAATAAAATATATTGTATGGAATAATAATAATAATAATAAAATTATTTATATCCCGCCCTCCCCAGCCGAAGCCGGGCTCAGGGCAGCTAACAACAATAAAACAGTACAACAGTACAACAGTACAACACAACACTCTAAAATCATTCATTATAAAATTAATTCAAATTAATTAATGGGAAGTGCCCATAGTTTATATTTTGCTAAATTTACTGCTTCCAAACAACTTTCTAAGCATTAGGTACTATGACAACAAATTGTCTGACATTAGTTCTGCTAAGACCCATTTCCCCATCAAAAGAAAATGTGCAAGACTATCTACTTAACAAAAGGAACTGCTCTGAACATGTTTTGCAATCCTCCTTGTCTGAGGATTCAAATCTTACAGCTAACAAATCACAGGGCTGGATGTTGTTCAATATTTATTTTTTTTATAATATTTATAATATTTTATTTTTTAAATAAAAGTTCACAACTTTTAGCAGGCTCAGCCTCATTGAGGCACTTCACCCATAATGTGTTATAGTGGTCAAATAGCTCTGACCATTAACTACTATGGCAACAAATAACCCATACCTGGCCAACTCTTTATACAAAGTCCCATTCTCCAAACAAAATGGAAATGTGCTGAATGGCTCTATTCAGTAGGCAAGAAGATTGTGTTTATAAGTGAGAGAAGGAAAGGTTTGTACTGCAGAAATTTGTTTTATAATCCTAAACTGATAGTTCGCCATAATTGATTAAATGTTTGGGTTTAGATGATTCCCCACTCTGTATCAAATATTCAGAAACACAAGATGGAGCCAAGCAATCACAGTATTTGGAAACGAATTGGCTCAAATTGGGTCTTTGTCAGTTTCTTCATTCCCTTTTCTGAAATATCATTGAAAAGTCTCCTTGTCTCACCTTTGTAAATGACTGGACAGTTCCTGCAAAGCATCAGGCACACTAGTTGATTGGAAATGTAAGTGAACTCCCTTGCGGTATGGAAAGAGGTTGTTTCTGACAAATGGAAATGTCTGCCAGCAGATACATAAAATACCTAGAGAGCACCTGATGGGCATCCATCGATGTCATCTTGTCTATTGCAGGAGAAATCACATTGTGGGAGGCAAAATATCTGCAACCCTATTGTCCTTTGAAACAGGTTTTGTTACCAAGACAGAGTGAATCCTTGATATTCTGGTCAGGAAAACAAAGAAATGAAATCTAAAGTTAATAATTAACATCTCTCTTTCTCTCCCTTGTGTTATTTTTATGTGTCAGTCTGTACATGTACATTTATTTCATCACTAAAAACAAGCCACCATATTTCACCTATTATGTTACTTTATATTGCTGTAACGTTCCCCTGCCTAGTTTATTTCTGTCTTTTGCTGTGTTCCCATAGCTGGGGGAAATTTGTGAAGAAGGTTGGGTTCTCTGCAACACGTTACAGCTGAAGTTCCCAAAGCATACCATTACCTTTGGTGATAACAAAATGCATTTATCTTCTATGGCATTTTAGATAGTTTCACAGCCTGCTGTGTATTCTAATGAAACCTGTATCGCTACCAATTAGACACCTGCAGTAGAAGTGGGCTATGCAAATGCAATGTCCCAAATGCTATTTTCCATCTCGCATTAAGGTTTCAAACTAAATTTCATTGCAGATAATGGCTAAAGGCCTTCTCCCCCAAATTTCAGAGTGCTACATGGAACGTCGCCAGATATCTCCTACTGATTTTAATGGAGGTGGTGTGTTCGCATGTCTTTGAAAGTGCATTTGCATTGCCTCCTACATTAATAAACTTCCCCTCTTTCAGGAAAAAAACCCCTACACTTTGATAGGCTTGGCAGAACTGTAGGTTATTGCTTCAAGCTTTTCATCTTCAGAGGCATGGAGTTCAAATGTGACTTAATATAAGTCACAGAAGACGTGAACAAACGCTCCCTGGTAATATAAATATGGTGCAAAATAAACAGCAGGTAACTGATTTATGGAACTGCATTTCTATCTAGGGGTTCAGGTGATAAAATAAACGATGAGAATTCAGCTCACTTGATTTATGCTATATCCAGAATACCAAAATAAAATTATAGCTTCATAATTCAAAGTTACTTGCTTCGTTCTTCCCAGACATAGGTCTGAGCCTAAAGTCACAAGACACAACCTGTTTTTTGCTATCTTCATCTTTCACCCTGTCACTGCTGCTGGCCTTCTCCCAAGCTGTACTAGTCATTTTTAATTGCTGTCCCCCCACCCCACGCCCTGGAAGATTTAAATTACCTTCATCATTGGCAGACAGCAGAAGCCCTCTCCTGCCTCCCAATTTGCTTTGGGTTTTTGGCTGGGGTTTTTTATTAGACAATTGCCATTTTCTCATAGGTGCTGTGTTGAAGTCAATAGCAGGTCATGAAGAATGGCAGAGGGGCAGAACTGCTTACCTACCTTCCCAATGCCAGCTTTGCTGTCAGCTACTGAGAGGGGAGCAGCAAGACAGCAAAGGCTGTCACAGTGTGGGCACAGTGGAAGGAGCATAGGGTTGACTCTACTGTTGTGTGATAACACCATAGCTAACCAACTAACCAACAGTGACTCCAGCACTGGGAAGCCTGGTAAGTAGCTGCAACCACGACCCTGCCCTGCCAGATGCTACTGAATGAAGTATAGGCTCTAACAGGATTTGCTTTGTAACCACAGAAACACAAGCAATGCAAGCAATGTGGAGACTTCCAGAAAGTCATCAATGTGGGCTAGAGCAGGGGTCACCAACCTTTTCAGGCCCATGCACACATTGCAATTTTTGAATGACTGTGCTGGGCACTATGGAATGTGAGCCTTGGAAAGTACATAGAGCTAAAACAGGAAGCAGGAAAGGCAAAACAACATACATATTTGCATGGTCCTAAGAAAAGGGAAGTCTTTGGGATATATCCAACTAAATCGCAGACCCATTGAGCTGAAATAATTTTACAGTGGGGCAGGGGACATTGGAGATTGCATGCTTATGAAAGTTTGTCTGAGGAGTAAAATAGGGGCATGTAGGTTTATAAAGCATTGTGTAAATATACCCCATTGAAAGCAAGTTAATAGATTCACAGCTATTTAGATGTTCATTCCAATCCATGTCCATTTGCCAATCGTTCCTAAAAGTAGAATGAGACATATGGCAATATCTCCACAAGTAGCTGAGATCAGCTGGGGTAGAAAAGCAGGGGGGAGGGGGGGGAATGTACCAAGAAAGTAGATACTGATACCCAGGAGCATATACAGTGGTACCTTGGGTTACATACGCTTCAGGTTACCTACGCTTCGGGTTACAAACTCCAGTAACCCAGCTTCAGGTTAAGAACTTTGCTTCAGAATGAGAACAGAAATCGGCAGCAGCAGGAGGCCCCATTAGCTAAAGTGGTGCTTCAGGTTAAGAACAGTTTTAGGTTAAGTACGGCCCTCCAGAACAAATCAAGTACTTAACCCGAGGTACCACTGTACTGTAAAGATCTGAGAAATGTCCAGCTGCTTTAATATATTTGGTAACAACTGTATTTGGGAAGAGAGTAAATCATTTTGCTATGTACTTTCAGTTCCATAAATAATTCTCAGGTTAAAGAGCACTGCAACATGCGTTGGCCAAAAATATACAGTCTTGATTATGGTATTTTGTAGTCGCTGCTTGCAGAACAGAAGAGGGAAGATTGGTTATTTTTTAATGAAAACTTCTATCAGTTTTCTTTTCTTTTGGGAAGAGCCTGGGAGTATGACAACTTTGTCTTATTGGACCAAAACTGCTTTGCATATGGGTCCGGTTGGGACAGCGGATAGACCAAAGGGACTGAAGGGACTCTGTTTCATTCCCCTGGCATGGATAACAGGAGAAGCAGCAACTGAGCCAGCATTTCTCCTTGCTTAATGTATGCATTATCAGTGTAACTGCATTAGCACCCCCCTTCATGGGTTCTGAGACTGAGCTTCAGCATTTAAAAGATATGCTGGCAAACTTTAGCTTCGGAATTAGGAAGAAATGAATCCTCTCCATACCAAGTTGGACCACTGTCTGCACCCACTGGCTGGGGCAATCCAGGGCTTCAGACAGGATCTTTTCCCATTCCTAACCAGGAGGTGCTAGAGATTGAATCTAGGGCCTTTCATTGAAGCATTCGCCTTTTAAGACTTGCTAGATATGGCCAGATCACCTTTTATGTTACAGAGCTCAGTTAATAAGAAAAAAAACTGCATTTGGACAATATTTCGCAACTGTTACAGATGCAAGAGTTTCAGAACCGGACTTTTTAACCCTCAGCTATGAATGTATCGAGCACATGCCATTTGGGCCTTTTAGCTAGTTTTGTCCATTAGGCAGTTGGAAAGCATGTCTTCTACAGCCTTTTCATTATTACGGCCTTTTATTTATGCATACAACATGGAAGGGGATGCTTTTCACAAAAATATATACCTACTTTCACTTCACCGCTTCAGGTTTTATCTCATTACAGGAGCAGAAAATCAAAATAAAATAAGAATCAATGCATTATTGGAGAAATAAATCAGATGCAAGCAGAGAGAGAGAGATTAGAGTGGCCTGTGTAATATATTCATAAGCACCACAATAATAAGAGGGAAGTGGTGGAGGGAACGCCATAGCCCGCTTGTACACTCTATAGTCACTGGACAGTATTGGGTTTATCTGGGTGGAGTCAGGAGTTTCCTGCTGCTGCTCTGTTCTTGTTTAAGAGACAAAAGTAGCTCTTGGCTAGCTCAGTGATATATGTTTCATAAGCAAGCATACTTGTGAGCTCATCCTACTGCTGCTAGGAGCCAGTTTGATGTTTCCTAGCAATTTCGCACCTTGTGCTTTCCAGAAGTCCTTTGGATGAAGTACATCTTCTTCCCAACAGATGGTTCTGAGGTTTCAAACATAACTGCCTCAAAAGTATTTTAATCTGAGGCACAATCGGGGCAATACAGCAGATGCCCTGTAGCAAAACTTGTGAATTTCACCCTCCTAGTGTGGCTTTTCTTCCTCGAAGCAAATGGGTAATCTATACGTGAAGGAGATTATTTATCACTGTTTGTGCATACAATAAAAGGAACAGTGCCGTGCTAGAAATCTGTCAGGCTGGAAAGGCTAGAACCTATTTGTGTCCACTTGCTGTGCTGGGTCAATGAACAAGTCCTGGGGGATTTTATCTTACAGTGGAGTGCTGTAATGTAACACTGGAACTCCTAAAGTACCAACTGAAAAGCTTCCTCTTGAGCTAGAAATTGCTCGATGCAGTAAAATTCCGTCTTCAAGATTACTCCAAAGCATTCTCTGGAATAATAGAGCCAGCAGAGATTTTCATTTCACAACATTTTTAATTTCTTTTAGCTTTTAGCTTGTTTTTAAGTTTTTATGGTGTTTTTGTTTGGTTTTATGTTTCCATATGGTTGTAACCCGCTGTGATATATGTTTATGATACAGCAATCTATACATATTTTAAATAAATAATGAACATGGATAGGAAATGTAATCTTATTTACCAGTGTTCGAAAATGCAAAGCAAGAGGTGCTTACTGGTTTACTCTTGCCAGCCTTGGAGAGGGTCCTTCCTCTCTTCCAAACCATCATCACTAGTTGCAACTATTTGTCATTTGGACCACCACAATTAGGTACTGTCGGAAGGCATGATGAACAGGTTTTCTACAAAACAATTGTCAGGGACAGCATAATGATGGGTAAGCAGTGGTGATGTCACTCTTTCATCCTCAAGAAAACATTGACAACTGGTCAGTACAGTTCCCCATCAGCTGTTCTTAGTATTCCAAAGGAGTACTGCTATACAGATGGTGGGATGGAAATGTCTGAATATCATCTAGGAACATATGCTGATGCCTTATACTCACATAAGCCTAATTGTCCATTCCCCTTCAGCTGGTTTATATAATACCAGTCTGTGCTCTTGGTAACAGAATATGCAAAATCCCTGTTATCATTCAACTACTGCGCCGTTCCCAGTGCATTGTTTTGACATAACTCCTGTCTGGAGTGGACAGACTGACCACCTCATCAAGCTTTCCACCTTTCATACATTGATGAATCAGACCTTGAGTTAGGTTACATAGGTCTTCTAAACACATCAGAAACATACTTGGGGACAAATCTTCATTCTTCATATGAACATTTTCAAAAACTTTAGAAATACTTCAGAGTTCGTTCTAAAGAATATATAGTAAGTTGATTATTGTGAAATCAAACTGTTTTTCTAAAGCAATAATAGTGGGCAAGAAGGGCATATGAGCTTCCTCTAATATATGATGCACCCCCCCAAAAAAAAAAAAAAACATGCCAAGAAACATTCCCATTCAACACCATGAACCATGATGTTACTTTAGCTTTTTGAAAGCATTGCATTGGCTCTGCAGGAACAAATAGTGGGAAATGTTTCTCATGGGCAGGCCAGACATCTCAATAGATACTTTGCAATAATAATAAAGAATCACTCAGACAAATGGCTCTTTCCCCATATCTGCTTTGCATATTTTAAAAAGAAACCTTGGGTGAACTAAACAGTACATTCTCATCAGAGTACATGTATTTTATAAAGCCAATGCCAAAGGTCTTTCTCTTAGTTGAATAGCTCGTCACATATTTAGAGCCCAGACACTAGCATACCTTTATTTTCAGGGTCACAATCCATTTATAAATATTTAGGATGCTGTATACCAGGACAAGTACCAGTGCTACAGTTGGCTGTTTCCTATTTTCAGTATCAAACATTAAATCAAACAATTAACAGGGACATGGTAATTTTTAAAAAAGTTTATATTCACTTGCTTTTGAAGTGTGGGAGCAGCTTTTTACTTGCACTAACATATTTTCTGTGCTTTTGAGCTAAATGTCATTAAGTAAGGCTATTGTCCTCCCAGGGGACACCCAGTTGTTGAAGTCTCCATCAAAAAGGGGGCTTCTTAGAGTATGACAATAGCTGTCTGTGCACAGGCCCAGTTTTCATGATTCCTCTTTAAAGAAGAAGGGAACGATGGTGCAGTATTAATAGCTGTGTGCCCACTTCTCTGTGCTATGATGCAGCCAGGGCTCATAATGAGGCAAATATGTGAATCACCAGCTCATTGTATTAGGTGGGTTAACTGACCCAATCACAGAACAGCTAGGGTAAGCCCTGAAAGAAGTAGGTTTGCCAGGAAGACTGAAATGTGCTGCCATATTATGATGACCTTGTTTGGTTCCCAGTGGTTGTCTGAACTGACAAGCTATCCTCTCATGCTGGTGCTGGGAGACCTTACACTGGTTCATGGGAACTGCTGCCTCATGACTGGGATGCAAGATACAAATTCAGCTTCTGACTGCGACATTCAGGCTTGTGGTTATATATGGCTCATAAATAACCTGATTTTATTTTGTGCTAATGACTCATTGAACTTATGAGTGCTTCCTGGAAATTGGGGACTGTTACTGGAATCCATTAATGCATCAGAAGACTCATTAAGTCCCTGCATGACTACAAAAAATAAAAAATAAAATGCTCATCTTCCTGTACCTAGGGCAGAACATTGTTTTCTGGGCCTTGGTTGTCTGCATATTAAATATAAAAATGTCTCTTTATGTGGTATTGTAGGAAATCTAAAGACATTTTCCAAGGGGAATGGCAGAGGTGTTCCTGAGCTCCCAGACCTGGCAATTAAAATCTGGGCTCATGATACTTGCTTCAGTTACCGAATAAGTATTAACTCATATCACTTTCCCAGGTCCATTTTATATACTCCAGTTGTAGCAACGGTGTGGTGGTGAAGCAGTGGTTCTGACCTGCCCTCCTAATGGCTGAGTTGCTACTGTTTACTGTGTGGAACAGAGGGGCAAGGTTGTGGGGAGGTCAACACAGTACAGATGCCTTTGATTTCCCTTCCTGCCCAGCCTATTTCCTTTAAATCCCATTTCTGGCAGAGCCAAGTAGCCACAGGGAGAGGGAAGAAGAAGGTAGTTCTCTCTCTACCATCTCTGGTGCCTGGCACATTGCACAACAGCACACCAAGAGTTAAGGCCCCAGTATGCCCCTCGGGAACCATGCCATAGTCATTGCGTGGCAAGTTCCCACCTCCCCGCAGTGGAAATAAAGACACAGGACACCATGAATTAGGTTAATGGGCCACAACTTTATTGGTTACAGGAATGAGCGGTATTGGCTTAGGCATTGGTCCTATTGACTATCCGGCTTCAGCCCAATTGCATGAAGACCGGAAAGGGTTAACCACCAGAAGGGGGAGTCCTGCTGATGCACATCAACTAGGAGCTCCCCCGGGGTCACCGCTCGGGGTGTGCCTTAGACCCACACCTCCATAGGCTTCGGACAGGGCAACGTCCCCCGGAATCCTATATCGGATTACCATTCGGTGTGGGGGGAGGCGATGGCACTTCCTCCCCCCCCCATCTACTTAACCCTTACCAATGCCTAACCGCCAATGCCAAGGAGTTGTGGCGAGTTGCTACGAGGTAGGCGAAAAACCAAATGGCTGGAGCCAATTTGCCAAGTGGGAAAAATTCCTACCAGGCCCCTTGACAGCGACCAACCGAAGTCCATAGCAATGTCAAAGAGGCTGCCTAAAGGGAGGGAGGGATGGGAAACCGGATCAGCTGGAGCGGTGACAAGAGGAAGAGCCTCGGCCGCGCCAGCCCTAAATAGAGCAGGCCACGCCTCCCAAGCAGCCGATTGGCTGGATGGGGAGATGATGCGGCTGAGGATTCCCTCAATCTCGCGGGGGCTGTGAGTCAGCCCCCGCGCACGTGGGGGTGGGTGTGAAGCCCGTAACCCAGCTCCTCTCCAGCTCGGAAGTGGCTTTGAGAAAATGATACATCCAAGGGGCACTGATGCCTTGTGTCTGCTATGCATCATTCCAGGAACCCAAGAGAGAAGGAAGGGATTCTCTCTTTTTCCTCCTCCTGTGGCTGTTCACAATCCAAGAAGTGCTGCCAGCAACACCAGCCAGTAAGTGGAGTTTGAGGAATGGGTGGATCTGGGCCTGAAAGTGAAAGAGCCAGGCAGGGAGTGAATATTGGAGCCTCACATTGGCTCAGAAATTAGCAAAGCTGCAGCCTGATTTGTTTGGAACTAGCTCAGCTTATTTCCAACCCAATGCAAACTGGGCAGAAGGAAGAGGAGAGGCCCACTTCTAATCTTTTATGGATGATGGTTGCAGAAAGATGCTAAGTTGCACCAAAGATGCCAAGTAAATATTACCTACCTTTCTTCGGCTTTCTTTCAGGCTGTCAGTATAATAGACCAGAACATCTGGAATCTAGCACCAGATCAGGTCCTTATTATCAGATGGCACACAGTGATTTCAGGCTTCATTTTGGAGGAAAGGGGGGAATTCCTGTCTATGCACTACAATCGGGAGCCAGGAATTAGTTTTTATGAAATTTCGCATGAACCTGTTTAATTATTACACTGCTTCTAGAGAAGAAATTAAGCTGAATGGCCATAAAATGCACTTAAATCATATTCTAATCAACCTTAAGGATTCTGTTTACACTGTGAAGCTTTAAAATGTTCATTAAATATGCACAGCATTTTGCAAAAGCAGTATGAATTGCAACTTTTGATTTCTGAGGAAACAGTCTATTAAAAAGTATAGAATATTACAGTACAGAGCTTCTGTGGAAACCCACTGAGGCAATTTGTACTGGTGCTTAAACATTTTGTGAGACACATTTCAGATAACTTCCAGGAGACAAAGTCTACACATACTTAAAAGAGCTGAATATATCTTTCCCTGATTGGTTTTGCTGAGGTATCTTCATTTTCTTTGTGAAGGCAAATATAAAATTAGAAGCAATCCTAATCTTTTGAAACATCGATAGAAAGTTGATTTCATGGCATGTGGATAATGTCTGCAAGAATTAAGCATCATTCTTGCATTCCATACAATAACTGAGAAGGAAAAGCTCTCTATATAAGAGTTGGTACATTAATTTGCTTATTTTCCTCTTTCCTACCTGTTACTTTTAACCTTTAGTGTAATGTATTTTAAATTACTAGCTGCCCTCATTCCTTGCATGAATTTATTTGAATGCAGACAGAGGACGATGAGTGATATACGGCAGAATACCTCAAAATTGGGTCTATAATCTAGCACTTGTGTTCTTTATCACCAATATGAGGGTTATGCTTTTTTACCTAATGCTTCTGTTTTGTTTTGTTTTGTTTTGTTTTTTGTATTGTGTTTTGTTTTGTTTTGTATTTATGTTTTCTAAATCCACACATGTTCCAGTTATGTTTGCTTGCTTGCTTTGTTCTGGAAGAATAGTGATAGTAGTACATGTGCAAGGAATGCTACTTTAGTGTGGTGTAGTGGTTAAGAGCGGTAGTCATGTAATCTGGGGAACCGGGTTCGCGTCTCCGCTCCTCCACATGCAGCTGCTGGGTGACCTTGGGCCAGTCACACTTCTGTGAAGTCTCTCAGCCCCACTCACCTCACAGAGTGTTTGTTGTGGGGGAGGAAGGGAAAGGAGAATGTTAGCCGCTTTGAGACTCCTTAAAGGGAGTGAAAGGCGGGATATCAAATCCAAACTCTTCTTCTTATTTGTAGACAGTAAACAGGTAGTTTAAAGATGAGGCAGTTCTAGAACCGCAACAATCAATTGTCAAGCTTAAGTGCTCCTGGCTTGCAAAAGCCTCTCCAAAACAGCCCAAAGGAAAGCCACACTACATAATTAAAGCATATGATTTGTGATTACTAAAATGCAGCTGTGACGGTTCAAGGGGTAGCTTGACCTGGTTGAATCTTGTGCTTGTTAAGCATGGCAAGTTTACTTTAGCATGCTGCTTGTCAGTCGCTCCTGGTACTAGGTGTCTGTTTCCTACTGTCTTTTGGAAGGCAGGAAGAGATTTTGGCCAAAATCTATTGGGAACTACTTAGAATGTGCTTCACTGAGCAACTTATCTCCATTCTGCTACTAAGCCAGCCCCGTTCTCTGGATCTGACCTCAAATAAAGGAGTTCTCTCCTACAGCGGCGCAGACCTCAGCTAGTGATATGTGAAACAATGCTAATCATGCCTCAAAAGCCATTTGTGGTTTTCACATGCTCCTTTGAAATGCTGAGGGGAGCGACAATGGCTCAAAAGGGTTTTTGCGCAGTCTTCTCTCATGCAAGGTCCCATCTGCCCCCATTTGCCAGAAAAGACCTTCCCTCAGCAGAGGAAGAACTGGTAGCGAGATCGTCAGTTCCGGTTTTTGCTGCTAGTTTTTGTTCTTAATTTGACAGGATTTTCCCCAATGACAAATACACTCATATTCTGGATACTTGAATTGTTTCATCTGGAGCAGCAATCACAGGCAGAAAAGGTTTAAGAACAAACCAATAATATCCTTCTCTAGATTCTAGATTGGAAGTGACTAACTGATTTTCAGGGGCCGAAGCATATCCTCTCTCCAGCATCATGCTGCCGTTTCCCTCCCTGATCATCAGATTGATCATGTACAAATCAGCTGAGAAGGTGGTCCTGGGTGCACAATTGAGAAAGTACAAACCCACTTTTGACCACACCCAAGGTCAAGGGTAAATGTGACCCATGGGCAGTAAAGTTTACATGCCTCTGATCTAAACAATGAGTGTTTCACTCTAGCCTTCTCTTTGTCTAATTGGCAAGATCTGTTTTCCTAAATCTCAGTTATTGCTGTGATTTTATTCATTGGATAAAAACACAGAAAGGCAGGAGCAGACTTATTTCTCCCAAAACATGATAGTAAGAGGATAGTGGCTGTACCTTTGGCCTCCTATCTTTGGTTGTAGAGTTGCTAAGAACTTGTTTTAAAAAAGAAAGAAAGCTGGGCATCAGGGGAATGCAGGCCCAGGTGCAGCGAGGCTGTGGGAAGCCTGCAACTAACATGGGAAGATGAAAAAAATCACAGGACAATCACTTTGGGATAAAATAGACCACGACTTTATTGATTACAGGTGAACATAGATCTTGGCATAAGCGAAGCACCTTGGCATAGCACTTACCCCCGCTACTGGTTGATTTCTGAGCAGGGTTAATCCCAGATCACCCCTTGACATCCATTGTATTGGGGTGATTTCTCTAAGATCACAATGGGGGGGTTGTCACGGCTCATCAGCCCCCATCTGGGCATCAGAATGGAAACACATCCCCTAGACCCATTTAATGGAGTACATTAAATGGAGTACACCAATGGAGTACACCAATCCCTTTGAATGAGAGGGGGTCCCAACCCCCTTTGTCTTATTTCCTCATCCTCTTCTTTGGAAGTCAAGCGCCAACTGGACCTTGGGCAGAAGGTGCAGCCTCGCTTTATAGCCAGGGAGAAGACCCGAAGGGTAAGGTTCCTACTCTGGTCTGCTCCAAAGTCCCACCCCCATTGACCCACCCATTATTGGTCAAAATCACGGGTGAGCCACTATAAGCCCCTGCTCAGTGAGGAAACTGGTATCCCCACCACCACCGTTGTTGCTGCACCAGCCCACAATCACTGCAGTTCTTATAGCTCATACTGGGAGGAAATAGCTTTCTTCTTCCCTGCAGACAAGCCATTCTTGTTCAACTGATAACTCCTGCAATGTCATGACATGCAAGATTACAGCAGCATTATGGGATAACTTTGGACGGTCACAAACTGCCTTAAGGTTGGTACTGCTATGGCATGAACAACCACTATTTTACTGGTCATGCCCTCACCACGTTACTTTTTAAACACTTTAGCACCCAGCTGTGTATATAATACATCTGAAATCAGTAGTAGTTTCAGTGCCTACCCCAAGCTTTGGTTTGGATGCCTAGGTTTATCCTATAATGCTTATGAAATACTGTGGGTCATAATGTCCATTTGCAAGGTCAGTGGTTCATACCATTGAGCTATAAATTGTATTATCTCTTATTTGTACAATATAATTTCCAGAGTCCTTCTGTGTAAATATGAAATAATCCATTCTATAGAAAGAGGTAAAAATTAAACACTTTCCTTCAAATCAATGGGGTAGTGTTTTGTTTTGTTTTGTTTTGTTTTGTTTTGTTTTGTTTTGTTTGTTGAATTTCTCGGCACAATATTGAAGGTATCAATTTCTATAGTGTTATTTTGCTAAAATAAATTTCCTTCAAAATAATACAGGAATGTTCTGGGTTCCGCCCGCACAAATGTATTTTGAACCATCTTTGCTTTGGAAAGAAAGGACTTCAATTTCTTCACATAAAAGCTATTTTTCCAATAGTGTCATCTGTTTCCTAGGAGACTCGATCACACTTGTGTTAACCTCTTTCAAGTTCCCCCTGGATGGATCTGTCATGCAATTAGGTTACTGAGGGGCTGCCATGACAAATAGGATTCTGTTTGCTTTTGATATACTTACGATCTGGAAGCTTTACTTAAGCTTTTCTGCTGGTAGATGGTGTCTTAGGAGTGCTGCATGCTGTTTTAACTAACAAACAAGCAAGCAAACACATAAAAATCTACCCCATTAACTCTCCAGCAACTTTGTTTCATTATTTTTCATTTATTTTTTTATTTATGATTTTTTAGAAATTCTGTCCATCTTTTCCCTCCGCTGGAGTCACTCAAAGTGGCTAACAGAAGATTAAGAAGCAAAGAATAAAAACAGCAATAATTGTATCCAGTTCATTAACAGAATCTAAATACTGCTTAATCATCAAAGCCTCTAAGCAGTTTTTATAATATGGCCAATAATCCAGCCATTCATACAAATGAAATGCAAACACAACATATCTCAATACTAGAAGTAGTATTTTATTTTTATTTTTTTTAGGAACCAAGAGAACCAGAACTCACAATATCTGAAATACTAACAGTGTTTGATGAAGGAGGTGGGGTGGGGAGACAGGCCACCTGATGCTGGCAACAGAAACAAAGATACAGGTGTTCACGCTTCTTGTGAAAGTGAGTTCCAGGGGCAAATGTGGGTGAAGCAATAGATGTAGCTGTTGCCTTTGTATAGGATGTGGCTTCCAGCCACAAAAAGTCAGAGATTTCTACACACACAGATCCATATGCATCGATTCAAGCAAGCAGAAGTCTGTACCAGTTGCAGTTCACAGACTATTTTCAAAAACAGCCCCATTTGGAGCACATTAAAATTATCTACCCAAGTTTACCAAAGCATGGGGCACTGTGGCCAGGAATGACTACGGATGGCAAATCAGCCAAAGCTGAGAATAGGCAATGCCAATGACACCACGTGGGCTTCCAGGGACAAAGCTGAATCAGTGAATACCCTCAGACAGTACACCTTATTCCTTCAGAGGGCATACAACTCTGTCGAGAATAGGAGACCTTCTAATCCACAGACCCCAAGACCCAATAATAATAATAATAATAATAATAATAATAATAATAATAATAATAATTTATTATTTGTACCCCGCCCATCTGGCTGGGCTTCCCCAGCCACTCTGGGCGGCTTCCAAAAAAATATTAAAATCCTCTAATACATCAAACATTAAAAGCTTCCCTAAATAGGGCTGCCTTCAGATGTCTTCTAAAAGTCTGGTAGTTGTTGTTCTCTTTGACATCTGATGGGAGGGCGTTCCACAGGGAGGGCGCCACTACCAAGAAGGCCCTCTGCCTGGTTCCCTGTAACTTGGCTTCTCGCAGTGAGGGAACCGCCAGAAGGCCCTCGGCGCTGGATCTCAGTGTCCGGGCAGAATGATGCGGGTGGAGATGCTCCTTTAGGTATACTGGACCGAGGCCATTTAGGGCTTTAAAGGTCAGCACCAACACAGCACTTCCACTTTGTTGCGGATTCAAACGCAGTATATTGGCCCTCATCCAGTTCACTATTGCTCTTGTTCAAAATGCATACTGTTAACCTATTCTGCACCAGCTCTGTCATTTGTTGTCAGTGGTTGTTGTTGTTGTTGTTTAGTTGTTTAGTCGTGTCCGACTCTTCATGACCCCATGGACCAGAGCACGCCAGGCAGTGGCGTGGTACCTCAGGTTAAAAACACCTCGGGTTGCAGACTCCGCTAACCGGAAGTAGTACCTCGGGTTAAGAACTTTACCTCAGGATGAGAACAGAAATTGCATGGCGGCAGCGGGAGGCCCCATTAGCTAAAGTGGTGCCTCAGGTTAAGAACGGTTCCAGGTTAAGAACGGACCTCTAGAATGAATTAAATTCGTAACCAGAGGTATCACTGTATTCAGATACTCTCAGAATGCACTGTTGTTAGTAGCTGCAAAGAAAAAAATACTTTGTTGGGAATCTGCTGTTAGGTCTGCTAATGTGGACTCCACCACAACATTAATCACATAATGCCCCCACACAAATTCCAACTGACTAATGGTATTAAGGGTTAGCTATGAGGAAATACAAAAACTGTTTGTCTCATGCCGAATTGTAATTTTTCTTAGAAAATTATGCTGCATAAATGCTGCATTGATCTTGGGAAAATATAACAGTAATAATATCTAGGGGGTTAATATTCTAATGATGTACGTTCAGTAATATTTTTCACAATTAGTATTTCATGATGGATGTCAGTGGTATTAATTTTTTTCACTTTAGCAAGCAAGGGATTAGCTGTAAATAGCCTGAGAAAGGGCTGTAGAACTTTCTTATGAATAAATTAAGTGTGAATATTCATCAAAATAATAAATGTAACTTCTAATACCAGCTTGCATTGTTTTATGAACTACTCAAGTATATATATATAATTCCAACACATATAAAAATGTAGCACTGAAAGTAATTGTAATAATTAAGTTTTAAGACTTTTTATTTTTTCAGAGAAATATGATAAAGAATCTGGATATTGTTCATTTTTTGTAAATAAATATATCACAACTTGTTACATAGTTTTATAAGCCATTTAATTTATCTAAAGCTCTACAATATACTTGAGACAAGAGCTGCCGAAAGTGGAAGGTCACTTCCTAAGTGGTAACAACACAGGTGCTGATGCTTAATGCATCAATGTGGTGTGTGTGCCAATTTGCTGCATATGAGAAGTTTACTGTGTGAGTTAAACAAAAAAACAAAACCCTTCTCATTTGACAGGTTTTCTTTCCGGGGCACCCTTTTCTGAGGAGCATAGTGTAGCCAGTTGCCAACCCTACAACCTTAATTATTTCCAAACTGGATGACTATAACGAGTTCTGCATTTGGAAACATCTCTGGAAACTTTGGTTGATCCCAGTATACAGCAGCAAAGATGTTAGTGGGTGTACACCTGTGGGAGACTACTGTATTTTGCAATAGCTGCACTGGTTGCTGGTTTGTTTCTGGGCACAACTGAAAGGGCTGGAGATTACTTTTGGAAAAAGAAATGGTTTGAGCCTACTTAGGATACTTAGGATCCATCTTTTCCCAAACCAGCCTATCCACTCCCTAAGATCTGTGAGAGTGGGATTCTTTTTTGTGTCCCAGTAATGGCTGAGGCAAGGCTGCTTGGGAAATAGTAGGGGCCTTCCCTGTGGCCATGCCTAAACTGTGGGACTTCCTGCCTCACAGTCTTTTGGGCCTCTTTCCTTATAATTTGCTGCCTGGCCAAATCATTTATTGCTATTACCATTATCATTCGTATTCTGCCAGGCTTTTGATCTGCTAGATTTACTTCTGTTTTATTATTGTTTATTGCTTGATTTTCATTGGACTTGATTGTGGGTTTTTTTTTTATTAAAAATGATGTAAACTGTTCTGAGTGTTGCAGACATAGAAGAAAAGCTAAGAAGAATTTATTGTGTCCAGTCTGTTAAACTAATGAAAGCTGCAGTGAAATGTTAGTCAGTCCATGTACCTTTGTTCTTCCATTTGAGGATAAAATGATTTCTCCCCACCCCATAAAAATAAAAATTGACACACAAAAAGGGTATTGGCGTATCAATGCTAACATTTCCCAATATTTTCAAAATAATGTGGCAGCCATCAATAAGACTGCATTGAATTTTGCAAAACAGAACCCTGAGCTCCCTAGTGCTATTCAAGAAACATGCTCCTCTGCCCTAACAAGATACACTGACAAGTACAGAAAGACCTCTGACAATGCTTGGATGAACTGAAGATTTAACAATATACTGGAAGAGCTCTCCTGATAAGAGGACTATTTTATTTTATTTTTACTATCTAGTATGGGAAGAACCTACTGTACTGTAAAACACTGGGATGTTCTGAATCTAAAGCTGCAGTCTTGTATCCACTTACCTGGATACAAGGTTTCCAGGTAATGCAATGGCTGATTAGGTATGCATGGGATTGTACTGAAACACATTGCACATGTCTTCACAAAATAAGCTAAGTTATGCTCATGAAAAGAAAAGAAAAATATGACCCACTGTGGATCTGGTGTGCTTGGAAGGAATTGTAGTGTGTCCAGGGGGGTGGGGATTCCGCTGCCAACATAAGCACCACAGAATCCTTTGCAAGCATCCATGTCCCATGGGGGGTAATCCTTAATAAATGTTGTATTTCCTGTGTTAACAGCTGAGGCCACGGGCACCAGCTCTTAAGGGTCAAACCCTTTTGGTCCCCACCTATTTTGGGGGGTAGGGGCCAGATTTCTTCCCCCCAATGTTCCAAAAGCATGGAGCTGAAGTGCAGAGATGATTGTGGTGTGCCTCCAACAGCCATCTCCTTCTCCTTCTCCTTCTCCTTCTCCTTCTCCTTCTCCTTCTCCTTCTCCTTCTCCTTCTCCTCCTTCTGCAGAGGGGAAGAAGGGTCAAAGCAGCCTTCCGCCAGTGGTGGTGCCAGAGCAGGAGGAGCCTCTGGCCACTAAGCCATGCGGCCACCACGTTGAGCTCCACCCCAGCTCCTCCCAATGTCCTGACATCACACACGTGACTTTGCCTCTCCCCCGTCCCATTTGCTCTTGCAAGCTGGCACCTTTGACAGAGGCTGAAAATCCTCATAATTAGTTTATGATGACAGAATGGCTATAAAAGCTCTTGCTGCTGGATTTTATCATTCATTGTAGCAGATTGTGGTACCTTTTCCCATTATTGCCTTAACTATGTAAGGGCAATTAATGATAAAACAGTCTTATTCAAGAGAATGAGACACTGGAAAATCTGCCTAGTTCCAAAAGCTTTATTCATCATTTGCAGCATATGTATCCATTTTTGTTTAAGCATAATGGAAGAAAGAAAGAAATCTTTACAGAGCAAACTGCTTAGAGCCTGCTGCTGCTTGGTGACCACTAGTCTCATAAAATGCAGAGACGTTCATGGTAAAATCCATGTGGAACCTTGTGAAAGACCCAATGCACATTCAGCTCAGCTTTGTGGTCCATGTGGCAGAAACACAGAAATCTGACTTAAAGGAAATTTGAAAATGCCAAGCCGACTCTTTGTTGTGCTGTTCAGAGTGGGGAAATCATCAAGGGTTTAAAATATGCAGAAGCCTCAAGAGTCAGCAACTAAATAATTCTAGATGTTGTTCAGCATGGCCATAAGGAAAACACTGCTGACAGTGAGGACTGGAATGGTACAATGTGAACAGTGAATATATGAGCTGGAATTGTCTGATCAAAATGTCTCAAATAAGGGGCATATAGCAGCTGTGTGTAGAGCAGGGATGGCTAACCTGTGGCCCTCTGGATTTTATTGGACTCCAACCCCCAACTGCCCTATCAAGCATGGCCAATGATGAGGGGTGAGGGGTGAGGGGAGCCCAGCAACATCTGGAGGCACACAGATCAGACACCTCTGGTGTAGACGGTAATTAGTTGAATTAGACTGGAATAATCACTTAGAGCTTTCAGAGTTCAAAGGCTCATCTTCTTCAGCATTCTGTTCTCACAATAGCTAACCAGATGTCTATGGAAAGCCTGCAAGTAGGCCATGAGTCCAAGAGCATTGAAAGCTAATGCCATGCCAAGTCCCTCCCAATTTATTGCAGGGAAGTTGTGGGATTTGAACCCGTGTCTCCAAGATTAAGACCTAAATCCCACACATTCTGTACTGCAAAATACTGGCTTATTCCCCCCTTTCTTCTCCTATACTCTGAGGAATAGATTAGATTGCTTTTATTTTATTAAACTGACTCCTGGAAATGTTTTCCTTAATGCATGTAACTGCAGAAATTCAGTTCAAAGAGATGCTCTTTAACTCTTCCCTACTGTTATAAAGGTTCTGATTGCTCTGTGTCCCCATTGGGTGTCTGCAGAAATCAAAAAATGTGAGGCAGGAATCAGATGTATGCTTCTTTTTCATGATGAAGGGAGAATAGCGTACTCTATGAAGTAGAGAAACATTAGTAAAACCATTCAAGAGTGGTGGGATGCATAACAGGATTCATCCAGGACTAAGATTTTTATTGCATGTTTAGAGAAAACATTGTTTGCAAGAGAATTGCACTGCTTTGCATCAGCAGCAAAGAACATTTTTCAAGCAGAGAGTTACATTCCCATCTGGGCAACATTCCAGGGCCATATGTCAGTGGTGGATGGGTCTAGTAGCAAAAGAACAATTGCTTTGTATAGTAAGCCTGTTTCTGCATATACACACCCTTCTCTGTCTGCCATCCAGTCCACCAGGAGGCATCTTCAGAGTTCAAAGACACATTGCAGCCAAGCAAACACTCAAGGAAGGTGAGAAATAGGGGTAGAGATGAGTGTGAACTGGAGAGAAAGGGATGTGGCTTTGGGAGAATGCTAAGGGCCAGGTAAAGAGGTCTAGAGAGTCACATTTGGCCCTCTCATCTGGGATTCCCCACCCCTGCTTACAATATTAAAACCTGGGTGCTATGATCATGTTCCTCCTATGTTTCACCAACTGCCTGGCTTCCAGTTCATTTCTTTACCCCATTCAGTAAAAACCCGGTTGTCTCCACTATCAAAGCTGCAATGCCGCTTCTGCTGTTGTGTTTATTTATCTACTGTCTTGTTGATGGCTAGGTAGTGAATTGGCAGAGTTGTAGATGAAAGCCTGTTTCTGAAATTGGATTAATATTGGTTTCCGTCCCCACTTTCGGGCAACCTTGCAATTTGTAAAATTGAGTCCTTGATCATGTTCTTTAGAGCACAGCCTGGAGATAGCAAGCACTCCTCCCCATGTCAGCCTTTCTGTCATCGCAAAATGTTATAGAAGTTTACTCTGTTGGGGGGAAAAGATCAATTTACAGTGCAATCCTATGTATGTTTACTCAAACATATGTGCAACTGAGTTCAATAGCAAGTAAGCGGGTACAGGATTAAATATATATTAGGAATGTGCACAAGCCACAAGATTTCCCATTTCAGTGCTTTGGGAAAGAGCAAGGTTCAATCCAACCCTGTTCCAATTTGACCCAATGTCTGATTCTGACTCCAATATGGAATAAGAAAGCTATGTGCTGCTCCTATTCACTATTATGGGGAAATAAAAAATGGCTATAGCCTTTCCCCCTTTTGACAGAATTGAATGTAATTTGCAAGCATGTTTCTCCTTTTTTAAAAGGGGCCATCTGTAACTTTAGAGAGGATTGTTTTTGGCAGAATATGATTAAATTTGCAAGTTCATTCTGAGGGGATGAATATTGTCAGATTTCAGAAGGATGTATGCAGCAGTTTATGTGCAGGGATAACCTTTGCAGTTTGGAGTGGTCAAAAAAAGACTCACTTAATCTCTCCTGTTGTTTTATAGGCAATTTGTATGAAAGTAGCATACATTAGACATGTCCTCCTGTGTGAGAAACCTGCCAAGTTGAAGGCAAATCAGTCCAGGAGTTTTGTACTGGGTATCTCGAAAGGTTGATTTGGCTGAAAACTAAAAGGGTTTTGCTTCCTGGTTTGTGTTTTGTGGCTATGACTGGCAACCACAGCATAGGTTTCCTTAAGAAATAAATAAATACCGGCACAAGGATGGAGGATTATGCTCAGGAACCCTCAGGAATCCAAGGGAGGGTACACCTTGCATCCCCATCTGTAATATCATTAAAAATAACCCCTCCCTCTGCTGCAATTAGTATTTGGTGGGAAACTTTCATTGGTGCCAACTGGAGGCTTTTTCCTATTGCTAACTGCCACATGGGAGAAGGCCACTCCCCCCACCAAATATTGCAGCTGTAGGTCTAGATCTACCCTCCCAACACACTGCATTTCTGAGAACAATACACACATACACACAGAGAGTGCTTGCTATTTAATTTTTTAAGACCTGTGATTGCTAAAAGCTTTGCGGCCATAATTGTCTCAATGATTTAGATGCAACATACAATATAAAAAGGCACAGTACTTATAAAATCATACTGAATCCTTATTCTGTCTTCAGCAGCATTGACTACCCCTTCCAGTTTGGTGTCATCTGCAAATTTGATGAGCATCCCAATACCTTCATCCAAGTCATTTATAAAGACTTTGAACAACAAAGGGCCCAGGACAGAACTCTGCAGCACTCTACTTCTCACTTTTTTCCAGGATGACGAGGAACCATTAGTGAGCACTCTTTGCATTCAATCAGCCAGCTACAAATCCACCTAAAAGTAACCTTGCCCAGCCCACATCTTACCAGCTTCTCCACAAAAATATAGGGGACTTTGTCACGAGCCTTGCTGAAATCAAGATACACTATGACCACAGCATTCCCCTGATCCACAAAGCTTGTAGCTATCAAAAAAAGAAACAAGATTTGCCCAGGCTGAGTTGTTTCTGAGAAACACATACTGGGTCTTAGTAATTACAGCATCCTTTTCTAAGTGCTGGTAGACTGACTGTTGGATTATCTGTCCTAGAACCTTTCTTGGTATTGATGTCAAGCTGACCAACCAGTAGTTACCTGGACATTCTTTTCCCCTTTTTTTGAAGATGGAGACAACATTTGCTTCTCTCCAGTCCACAGGTACCTCACCTGTTCTCCAGGAATTCTCAAAGATTATAGACAAAGTCTCTAATATTACATTCACAAGCTCCTTTAGTACCCTTAGGTGCACCCTTAGGTGCATCAGGTCCTGGAAATCTAAATTCATTTCAAGTAGCTAGGTGTTCCCTCACCACCTCTTTGCCTATCTTGGGCTGTAGCTCCCTCCTTGCATCATTTATTCTGTTATTATTTTGGGCACTGCTTTCAATTTGCGTGAAGAGGCTAAGTGGATGTTGCACAATAATGCCTTATCCCTATCACCCAATAGCATTTCTCCATGCTAGGGACCTACTCCTTGCTTGTTCTTCTTGCTTTGAACATAACCAAAGAAACCTTTATTGTTACATTTAAACTCTCTTGCAAGCCTGAGTTTATTCGGAACTTTGGCTCACCTGCTCTCCTTGCAAGTGTTAGCTACTTGTGTATGCTCTTCTTTCATGATTTCTCCTTTCTTCCATTTCTTATACACGCCATTCTTAAATCTCAGCTTATCTGTAAACTCCTTATGCAGCCACACTGGTTTCTTTAGGTTCCCCCCACTTTTCTTTGTTGTTGGAATTGTCTGCCTTTGTGCCTTCAATATTTCGCCTTTAAGAAACTCCCATCCACCCTGTACTTTTTAAGCATTTGTGACCATGGGATTTCACCCAGTAGTTCCTTAAGCTTTTTGAAATCAGCCTTCTTAAAGTCCAGAGAGTACATGTCTGACTACTCTCAGTTTCCCCTTGCCTTTGTATAATGAGAGTAGATTAAAAAGAGTTTCATTTATGTGGTACAGTTCTCACATGGGGACTTTGAAGAAGCCCATATGTGAAAATTGTACTTGCTATGAAATATCTGCCACAACAAACAGGTAGACTGAGCTTACTCAAACATAGGTTTGATGGGGAAGCTGGTAAACAAACAAAAAAATGAACTGCAGGTTGCTCTAAAACAAATATTTATGAAAATGTCATGATGTTTGTAATCCCACTTGAAATTTACACAAGGCTTTTGTTCTTCCTTGTGACTCCCTGGTTTGTAGAATCATAAAATCCTAGGGCCATAATCTGGAGAACTTCTCAAATCCACATCATAGTGTTACGTTTATTAGGCCAAGTAAATGTAATAAAAGCGTGCAAGCTTTCAAATTCTTTGTTTGAGAGAGAGTCTGACCATAGGTGCACCCAAAGGCTTGTGCATGCACAGCAAGACTTCAGTTTTTGCCTTTGATGAGCCAGATGTTGGCACTCTTATTCCCCTGCTATCTCAGAAACTGGCCCTGAAACCCCCCTTTTGTAATTGTGAACATTATCACTCTACAGCAGGGGTAGACAGAGTAGTACCCCCCCCCAAAATCAACTCAACCATTGGTCCTGCTGGCTGTGGGGGATGGGAGTTGGAGTCAAAAAATATCTGGATATTGACTACCAGTGCCCTGCATAAATTATTTTAGCAGGTTCAGATGAAGCTGATACACATTCATTATACTATATTATGCATTGTGATGGTTTTGTGAATGCTCTGGCATGAGTCAGATGGTCAGTTACATAAACACACACACACATACACACACATATTACAGCATTCTTTCTAATGCTGGTTGATTCCAGACTTCAAAGCATAGTTCATTGTTATTCAAAGTGTTTTATTTTAACTGTACTATCTGACATCCCCAAATCTACATAAATCTACACATCTTCGGCTGAAATGAGTCCATTATAAAATAGTCTCAAATTCAAAGTGCCAAAATAGCAACTCATAGGTATTGGTAGAACAGGGTGGAGGGATTAGAAATGTCATCAAGGTCAAAATCAAAATTGATTTAATCTTCAGCATTCTTGTGCCTAGTGTAACACTAATATTTGCAAGTTTTATAGAGTAAAAGGCCACATGAAATAAAATTTTCCTGAGGAGGAGAAGAAGAGACTCTCTCAGTAGTTTCTTAAACCAGTTTGTCAGGTTTAAAAAGTTACCAGGGACTCTGGACATGGACCTGCTGCTAGAGAAAGTGAGTTCAGGGATAAACAGAGATCATACCAATTTGGGACTATAATGGACCTCTTTGATTCTATTACATGCATGACAGGCTTCCTGGTGTACCCCAGCAGAAATCTTCTTTGAAAGGAGCGTCAATGACTATGGAGAGATTGATCATTTATCTGAAATAATGTTATTTCTCTGGTTTATTCTGTTTGTGCAACCACTGGAAAAATATTTCCTTTCTTGACAGAAGCATCTAACAGAGCTTATCAACCTCAGGGGGTGGGGATTCTTATGCCACAATAAATGGGTTCCTTATTTAAAAAAAAAAATTACTGTTATGTTAATACTAACATTGCAAATTAAGTACCTTCTAAAACATCTCCTTGTTATAAGTTGTATAACTCGTTTCTTTGTTCGTCAGGGCTGAAGGCGTCCGTGTTTTGATTCGTTTTTGAGCAAGGAAACAGAAAGGTTGTGCTATTGGCCTAGAAAAAGTGGAATATTAACCCATTGTGAACGATATCATAGAGCAGTGGGTTCATGTTGTGCTTGGCAGCCTTTCACAGGAAACTACGAACTGTTCCCAGGAGAAGGGTCAGTTCTTCCCTAGCCCTTCCAAATGGATGCTTTGCTTTGCTTTGCTTTTGAAAAAGCAACCTCAACCTACTGCTAGACACTTCCAATCAATGTCTATTCTGTGCTCATTTATATTTATTTATTGACAAGGACATGCCAGTTTCATTTGTGAAGAGCAGATGGGACAGCTCTCCATAAGTGAAACCAGCTTATTCTTGTTTGTGTGTAGTGAATATATGCACAAGAATGCCGGTGAGCACACCTAGCGATCATCTCCTAGGATAATTTAGCCAACAACACTATAGGAGGAAAGAGGTGGATGGTGTATTATGCAATTATCTTCCCACCTCCAACCCCTTCTAGTTGCTTCTGATCTGTTTACATGCCTGAAGGGAAGAATCCTCCCTTTCAGCATTTTAACCAGGATGCATACATTTTGTCCCCTAACCCTATTTTAGGTATTTCTTTGGGACACTAAGGTAGTAGCTGTTCTTCATCTTCTACAAAGGCAGTTAAAAAAAGTATGCTGTTGCTATCATCTGACGTGCAGCTGAAGAGCTGGTGTTAACAATTAAAGCAACCCTTTTTATTTTATTTTTATTGTCTGGAAACACACACCAAGCAACCAAATTCCACATGGCAGTAAAGAGCATGTTCAATAAAATCTCTTGCAGAGTGGTGCATATGTAGGCAAGGAAATTCAGTTCTCCTGCAGTGCACATGCTAGCAGAGAGACTAAACATTTGGATCCAGAACAACTATAGTGTACCATTGTACAGCCATTGCACAAGAATATGCCCTAGGTTTGGCACAGAGACACACAATTACATGTGACCTGGATTTATTTTTCCTTCTGTAACAGAATGGCAAAGCCCCCTTGTTTATATAAGGGACTGATGGGACAGAACCAAGCTGCTATTCTATTGCATAGGCAAGAAGGGCTAGTCTAACCTTAAGCACTGTAGTAGAAAGAGGTTTTGCTGGAATAGCAGACCCTTATTCCGCCAAAGTTAACTTCCCTAGCAAATCTACTAATTAGGATCACCTCAGTTCAGAAAGGCACCTAAGCATTAAAGAAGATTTAAGCACATGCCTAAAAGTTCAAGCATGCCCTTAAGTATGCTAATGATTGAGTTGTGCATGGGATTTCATGAGTTTAGACTGTGGTAAATTGAAAGGCAGGCTAGGTAGAGAGATTACGATAGAGAGAGAGAGAAATTTAGGCATATCTGTGTGGGGTCATGAATATTAATGGTTTTGTCTCTCTCCGATCTTTCAGCAAGCAGTTGTGATTTTACTTATCAGTCAAACACCTACGTGATTGTGCCTTGTCTTAATCAAGTAATAGGCACTATTATGAATCACATAACTCATCAACATACCACCCACCACTCCCATCCCATATTCACCTTAGGCTCCCACCCTAGGACTACTAACCTTAAGCATCCAAAATCATAAAATGGCTTTGGAAATGATGAGCTTTGAAAACATTTAGGTTCATTGATTTATAGATCCTGTACATTTCCAGAATTCCACCACCATATGTTGCAATACACCTTCCCATCCCATAATATCAGCTAGTTGGAGAAAGAAGTGGGGGTTCAGCAGTCTAATAAGGCCATTTGACTGCTTCAGGGGCTTCAAGTTATGACAATATTTTGCTACCAGGTATTACTTAGAAGTAGAGGACATGAAAGGATTCATATTTATACTATGAAACTGAGACAGCCACATTTCCCTAAACTTTAAAAATGTTTTGAGTTGAGAGGTTTTTGTGGAATATGCTTTGCGTGTTGAGGTCTCCAGGGCCACCCCAATAACTCACACATCACACAGAATTTTTTGTTTAAGATTTTTGGCATAATTTTGGCCACAACTTTATTAAAATACAAATTTGTGAGTGGTTGCTTAGGCATTGGTTCCGACTGCCCCCACCATGGGGGACAGACTGACATTCCGCATGATGTGAAAGTCAGAATAGGGGAATACACTTCGGGGTAGTGACGGAGCAGGGAACCTGCCCTCACCCCAAATGCAACCAGGAGCTCATTGCTATGGCCCGAGCCCCCTTGACAGAGTGGACAAGCAATAGTTAGCCCCCAATTCCTTTAACGGAATCCCTTGCAGCAGCAGCATTAGAGGGGCAGGGACAGCCAATCCATGCCCCTGAACCAACCAAACCATAAACCAATGCCTAACCACGAACCTTACAAGTTGTGACGATTTTCTACGCAGTAGGCAAAAACCAAATGGCCCCAGCCAATCGGCCAGATGGACAAAATTCCTACCAGGCCCCCGCTCCAAAGCAGACGACCCCATGACAGGCATAGCAAGGTCAAAGCGAACAACCCTGTTCTAGGGAGGGAGGGACGGGCAATCCGATGCACGGGTGAAAAGAGGAAGCTCTAGCCTCGTGCAAGGAGTTTTAGCATTTCTGGCTGTCAATCAATAAATGACAACATTAACTTCTTCCCAACAACAAGGGAAGCCCCAATCGCATCAGTGGCCAACGGTCAATTAGCCCACCCCCAACTTTGGAGTGTCCTGGCGGCCCCCACCGCAACACGTGCTCTCCATGAAGGAGAACGCACTTTATCAGCATCAGTCGGTGGGAACTTTGGGGAGCTGCACATATTAGAAACAGAGGTTTTACTAGGGCAGATAACTTACATAAATTACGAAATGCAGCTAAGAATTGACAAAATAGCAAGGCAACATATTTATGACTCTTCATGGCAGAGTGGAAGGTAATAAAATGGGGAAAACAAAGAGATATATCCATCTCTAATTTGTTGTATACATATAGCAGGCAGATGTTAACAGTGTAAGAGAGACTTCTTTTCAGTAACTTAAAAGTTTACAGTGATAGCTTGGGTTACAGACGCTTCAGGTTACAGATTCCACTAACCTAGAAATAGTACCTTGGGTTACGAACTTTGCTTCAGTATGAGAACAGAAATTGTGCGGCGGCGGCACAGCAGCAGCAGAAGGCCCCATTAGCTAAAGTGGTACCTCAGGTTAAGAACAGTTTCAGGTTAAGAACGAACCTCCAGAACAATTTAAGTTCTTAACCCGAGGTACCACTGTACTGTATTGCTTCAGCACAGATACACATCCCGCCATCTATACTGGAGACCCATTTTTACACCTGAGGTGTAACAGGAAGGTGCTTCCCACCTGCTGCCCCCATCCCATCCCACCCTGGTCAAAGCTGGGTGTTGCACAACAGTGGCTTCTGGAGAGATCCATACCAATCAACATTAAAAAAAACCCCAACAACTTCCCCATACAGTATTGCTTTCAGACAGATTGGGGGATGGATAACTCCATACCCTCCAACATATCTCCAATGGAAATAGGGACCTCCTAAGGAAAAGTGGGACATTCTGGGATCAAATTAGAAACTGGAATGGCTTCTCTAAATTCTCTACATTTCCATGTCCCTGGAAAATAGGCACACTTGGACGGTCTAGAGATCTCTCTGGAAGCCACCACCACTTTTACAGCAGTCTCAGGGATAGATGGGGTGCCATGGGGGTGCTGCTTCACAAGATTCTACCACCTGAAGTGGCTGCCTCAGTCTGCCTCATGGGTGGGGCGGGGCAGCCCTGCTGAAGAGTTATAGGACACTTTTGCAACCTGGGTGCAGAAGAAATGGTTGTCTGACATGTGATGTCAAGGCACATCTGTCTGGTATGCTGGGGGACAGAGCCAGGACCTGTGCTTTTTTTTTACCGTTTTCTTTTTCTTTTTGCAAGTTATGCCCCATCTCTGATATTATGAAATGGACATTAAGAATGAGGGGAATCCGTAAACATCTATCCTAGAAAACCAAATCCTTCAAGATTTTAACATGGAATTATTGAAGTATCAGATTAAAAGGCATTGAATATTACGTCTCAAATTAAATTAAATTAAATTGCCTCCTTCTGTGACTTTTTCATTAGCTTAATCATAGCCTTTGTCCTGGAAAATGATTTTAGCATTCTTTCTTACAGAGTTTTACTTTTCTGATGAGTAGAAAATAATCTGATTTCTAGCCTCAATGTATTCATGGTCATGTTTGTATCCTTGATACTTGCAAAACATATTTCCCCCTCTACCTTTTCCTTTTGCTTCACATTCTTTCAACGATTGTGTTCTAATTGGAAGTGAATTTTTAAAAAGAAAAGCCCTGCTAGTCACAGGGGGGAAATTAGGTACAGTAATTACTAATAGCAATCCTGACAATAAAAACACACCATCTGCATCTGTCATGGGGCACCCTTTTTCCCCCCTTTGAAGCTTTAAGCTGCAATTCATGAAATTTGTTGCATTCATTGATTGGCTTAAGAGGAGTTTGGCAATAGCTTTAAATTCCAAAAACCTGCTTTGAAGCCAAAATGTAGCTGTCAATGAATTGAATTTGATGTTCTAGCTTCCTTGAGAACAATGCCTTGCCTTTGAGAAGAGTCTCATGAAATTTAATATAATTGTCAATCTGATCAAGGGAGACAGAGAGAGCAGTTTATTAACATACTGTAGAAACCAGAGCCTCTTGTCAATCTACAAAGAGTAGGATATGTTGAGAACAGCATGGTGCATAGTTTAGTGTGAAACCACTGAACACACATACAAACTTTTCTCTCTCTCTATATATATATGATTCATATTCAGTGATCCCCAATTAAACTTATAATCTTTAGTGAAAATCATGTTTGAACCCATGTAACTTTTTTCATCATGTTCTTATTTCCATTAGTAACAATTTAAAAGCAATTATGAATGATTTGTTTAAAAATATATTTGAAGAGTGCAGCAATTCAGGGGGAAATGTTAGCATACTTTGAATTGCCCTTCTATACATGATCCAATGGTAACTATGCAGAGATCTATCACCACATATTTCTGTAAACATGGAGATATGCTTCCTCTGCTGAACTGAGCAGTGAAACCCACTTGTGTAAGTATATGTTGCTGTATTGCAGTGACTGTAGAATTCTGGACTAGGCTACAGTTCTGAAATTCTTAGACTGTGCATTGTGTGTCATTAGATCTATTCATGCCTTCAATATTCATGAATGCTACAGTGGTACCTCAGATTAAGAACAGCCCTGTTTACGAACTATTCAGTTTAAGAACTCTGCAAAACCGGAAGTAGTGTCCCGGTTTGCGAACTTTACCTCGGTCTAAGAAGAGAAGCTGAACGGTGGAAGGGCACCGCCAGCAGGAGGCCTCGTTAGGGAAAGCATGCCTCGGTTTAAGAACGGTTTCAGTTTAAGAACGGACTTCCAGAACGGATTAAGTTCGTAAACCGAGGTACCACTGTAATTGCATAAAGAGGTTCTCAATAATGAGCCTCTTGCCCTACATACTGATGCATGCACCAGTCATGCCCCCTGCCAGGTAATGGACATTCAGAATCAGTCTGAAGGAGGCCTATTCACATAGGGTTTTATCCACAGGGATGGTAACTTGGGTTGACGGGTTACCATTTCTTTAGAGGAAGCCCTTTGCACATACATCTGCCAACCTTTAGGCTACTTCAGATTAATGCTCATGGCATTAGGTCATAAAGTAGATTGTTAACATGCCTGGTCCTTGTTCTAAAGATAACACTGTTAATGCTGTTCCATCAGCATTGGGACCGTGCCACACAAGAAGGGGTTTTTTTTAAAAAACCCCTTCCTTCCATTTCATTGAAATTTTCCCTGCAAGTTGCTGTTTGACCCTAGAAACTAAGCTGTTATATGTTCTAGTTGCAGCTTCTCCCCCACTGATAATAGTAGCTTTAGGGAAAATAGTTTTCAATAGGACTGTGGCACATAAGGAAATGGTTGCTGTCCATACACTGCATCCACAATCCTGATCAGATGCCGCCACACACACCCAGCAGCTGTTTTTATAAGTTGAAAATAAGGCATGTTTAATGCATGTACACAGTGGCGTAGCGTGGGTTGTCAGCACCCGGGGCAAGCAAGTAATTTGCGCCCCCTAACCCGTGGATTTGCGCCCCCTAACCCATGGATTTGCGCCCCCTAACCCTAACCCCCAGATGTTGCGCCCGGTGCGGCCGGGCCCCCCTGCACCCCCCACGCTACGCCACTGCATGCACACATTCAATATATTGTCTGCTGTGGTTCTTTCATTCTTGTCATGCAGAATTTAATGGTGAGATTTATAATATCTTTTGCAAAATAGGACCTATTTATGGCAAAATAATGCAGAGTGTGGTGCATATTTTTCAGAAACCAGGATGAGTCAGAGAAATAAAATTAAATTATCAGCAGAAAATGATGGGTGTTGAATGTCTCATATTGTCCTTCTACTGTGTATATTTGGGGGTGGCCATCAAGACATCTCATAAACTTCTCTTAGTTTTCCCCTTCTGTAGAAAGGGAGTTTGCTATGTTTATGAATAGCAATCATACCTCAGGGCAGCAATTAATTCAAAAAGCTAAGTGCAGTTATTAAATCACTAAGCAAAATAATCTCTCTAAATAAATTTTAAAAGAATAATTAGCAGTTAAGCAGGATGCAGTCTTTGCCATGTGATGAGATTAAGAACCAGAGAATTCTATTTGAATACAATAGTAAGCAGGAATGGTGACTGATTTCCATAAAAGTTTGAGCCATATTTCCATATCTGTTTATTAAAACATAGAGACAGCTCATTTTTCAATGAGCATTCGTTCACCTAAATAATGGAATTAATATCTACTGCTGCCCTTGTCTGAAGGGCTTAATTTCTCACCATGCTTAAACACCAGTCCTGTTTTAAATACTACAGCTCAACACAGAAAGTCACAATAAATGTGAAAAGATAATTGGAATGATATCCATTTCCTTTTTGTTCCTTTCTGCACTGTTTTGTTTTTCTGCAGGTGCCCTTTGTATATTAAAACATTGGACTATGAATGAAGGAATGTTCTAAAATAAAATATTGTTCAGTTAAAGAAAACTAAGAAGTTAGTGGGATTCCCACTGATGAACAGTCACAAAGGTTGCCAGAAGATATGATTTCCAGACAAAATTGAGAAAATTTAAAAATGGAGGTGTGATTTCTTAAGGAAAACTGTATTTAAACTAATAATTATACATGTAAATTAGTGACAATGTAAAAGCTATAAGGAAAATCTATGTGCTATTTCATTTTCCAATTATGCATTTTTAAAAACCATGTCATTCTGGATTTTTATTAGATTTTTTTAGGGGGGAAACCCCATTTCTGTCTTTTAAGAAGTATGTATCCCTTTCCCAGCTTTGTAAAGTGTGAATTTCTAAAAGTAATCACTATCTTAATGTGTGGTAACTAGCAACAGCCTTTCAAGGGAAGTTTCACCTAATAACTGTCCTAATGTTTTTATGATCAAAGAGTTCATCTAAAGTTCAAAACAGTAGGGTGTAAGAGAAAAGAGTCCCTGAATAATTAGTGGTTCACAACACTTGTTTCTCTTTATATTAAGTGATAGAGTAGAGGAGTAGAGCTAAAAATCACAGGAAGCTTATCATCTCTAGGATAAAGGAGAGAAGGGCACGAGACACCAGGCTTCCTCAAACAGAAGTGGATTTGGAATATTTCATCATCTACAGCCACAGCAGGTAAACTAGACCAATTAGCTTCTGAAAAATATGCTCCACGTTCCCACTTTCGAGCTTGCTTTCAGTCACTATAACCCTCCCACTGATTTTTGGGTACATGCACACATATGTGAAAACATGCGCACATACATACAACAGACACTTGTGAGCATACTGGTCCCAACAAAACACTGGCATTCTGAACTGTGTATGCTGGTAGGCATGGCTTGGGAATCATCATTTTGCACCACTTCCCTCTGTCAGTTTCATGAGGAAATGGCAGAAAGCAGTGAGAGTTCCAGGACCAGCCGTAACTCAGACAGCCACAGGTAGTTCCTCTCATCTAGACTCTTCTATTTCCTATACGCCCACAGCATTAGAATTCTAGACTATACCCCAATTACAGTGGTACCTCGGGTTACATACGCTTCAGGTTACAGACTCCGCTAACCTAGAAATAGTACCTCAGGTTAAGAACTTTACTTCGGGATGAGAACAGAAATCGTGCTCTGGCGGCGTGGCGGCAGCAGGACGCCCCATTAGCTACAATGCTTCAGGTTAAGAACAGTTTTAGGTTAAGAACAGACCTCCAGAACAAATTAAGTACTTAACCCGAGGTACCACTGTATATTCCTGTGCACATGCTCATAATTCTGACATTTATTGGCTGGGGGAACTCAAGGTTACGTAAGGGGTGTGACTACAGGAATGGAACTCTTCAAGCACAGTGCTCCATTAATGTGGAAGGGGGAAAGCACACTCACTCTCTCTTAACAGTGATATGTGACCAACAGTGCAAAGAATCAGTGCCAAATTCACTCTTAAAAGCAGCCATACCATTATAAAAGATAAGTGCAGAAAGGCCTAAAGACAGTGGCTACATCCTATAATGGGATCATGTGTGCATCATAATCATGGCTTACTACCAAGGAGCAGTGTGCTAATGCATGCTGGTCAATTGCTCTGTCCTGCCTAGCCTGGGAGAAATAAACCATGAGGCATAGCTTAGCACTGCATGTGAACTCGAGCTTTGCTTCTCCACCCCGCCCCCCCTCCAAAAAAAAACACCCCATAACTGAAGGAAAGTTTTGTTCTTGGCTTACTGGAGCCAGGCAACAAACAGCAAAGTAGCAGCAACTTAACAGCATTCATGGCAAACATTGGTTTATTAGTATAATTATTATTTTTTTATACCCTGCCTTTTTCCCAGACCTGGACTCATGGCGGCCAACACAAATTAAAACAATACAGATAAAATACAAAAAGCTAAGAACAGATAAAAGAGAATTGTTTTAAAGTAATTAAACTCTAATAGGATTAAAATAATATAAAAAGAAACCTCATTAGAATACAGATTATTAGAATAAAGATAGATATTTATTAGAATACAGATAGGTTTATTTACCTCGGCTTACTACAACATTTGAAGAAACCCACTTATTCAGAGACCTATAGAGAAATGATGACCTTGTTGGCCTGTTCCTCCTGTTGTTCTTGTTCAGCCCCTTCTTGGCTTTGGCGTAGCAGGAGTAGGCACTTCTGCTGCTTCTAGCTGCGCCAACAGCCGATGATACACCTGCCTGGCCCTCTGACCAGTCACGGACATGCAAGGAGGTGTGGCTTGGGAGTGGACCTGAGGAGAACCTCTTCCCTCTGGTCCACTCTCCGGCCATATAAAGCCAGCCATGCTGGGGCTTTGGATTGAATCCTTAGTCCCTGCTCTTCTGTCTTGGGGTATCCCCTTATGTGAGCCTGAAGAGGTGCTTCATGTCCAGATTCCCTGCTCAGGTGTTGATGGGCCCTATCACCTCCACTTGCAGTGATCTTGGCCAGTCACTGGGATGTGATGTATTTTGCAGGGTGACCCTTAACCTTGGTCAACCCTGTTTAACCATCAACCAGCCAATGGTTGGATAAACGCCCATTGGATACACACCCAATGGGCCACACCATCAAACATCTGTAATCAATAAAGATTTGGTCTTATTTTATTCCAATACTGTTGTCCTCTCTGTTTTGTTGTGCAATAGTATGTCCCCCCTCACTCCGCCACTGCCTCTACCATGCCTGGGCCCACAATAGGCCTCTTTTCACTTCTAGACTGTGCAAACTAGGCCAACAATATCTAGAGTTACACTTGCACTCTCCTTACAGAAAAGTAATAGGCACTGTTCCACTACATATGCTGTGTTTGTTAATAATTCCTTTCCCTATAATTTGCCTTTCACTTTTGTGCACACATCTGCTAGATCCTAAGATTTACATTTTTTTGTAAAAGATAAATGATCAAATATAACTAAATATGCTCTCTATTTTTTGAAAGAACATAACTCTGCAAGGACAAGACAAAATGCTGAGAATGCCAGAGATATTGTTGAATTGTATATCTGTTGAAGGCAGTCTCTAAAAAAATCATTAGAACAAAGCGCATTTGAGATGAAATCAGCATAGTGACATCAGAAGTGATAATGCTATATGAATCACAAAAAGGAATGATTAATGGTATAAAGGAGTCACAGTTCCTCATACTGCATCCACCTTTTGGGCTGACTTATTATGAGTAAGAAGAGCAAACAGTGAGAAACATTAAAGGGTAAATAGAGAGAAAACCCATTTGGTGCCTTATTGGCCACCTCCTGTTTTTGAATAATATTCAGTAACAAAGGGGAATAGATCTTTCTCTCTCTTCTCCATGAGATCCATTATCTCTGATTAATTTCACATGTTTTATAAAACTGAGTCTCAAAAAAACCCCAACTATTCCATTATGTTCTGAGCAGAATACTGATGGGGCATTATCAGCCTTTTCCAAATAAAAGCTTAATGGTTTGGATGGCAAGGTTAGTTAGGCCAGGTCAGAGCACGCTAAGCCTTTTAGCATTATGTACGGACAATTCAAATTTATTCATATCTAATGAAATAACTGGCTCAGAAGCTTGGAAAGCTTTAAGTACTGAATAAAAGTGTAAACTCTCAAAGCTGGAAAGCTTTAGTTTAAAATCTTGAAGAATGAAATCTTCTGGAAGCAGTCTGGCAGTGAGATCAAAGGTTCATAGGCAAGTTTAAACATA
Organism: Podarcis vaucheri; assembly: GCF_965113315.1. Taxonomy (NCBI): domain Eukaryota; kingdom Metazoa; phylum Chordata; class Lepidosauria; order Squamata; family Lacertidae; genus Podarcis; species Podarcis vaucheri. Next base: position 68,629,736 of record NC_138761.1, on the reverse strand, counting down.
GTAGAGATGAACTTGATGGTATTGTATGAAAGAATATATATGAACAGCTTGTATAGTCTCCCACAGTGGTCCCATAAGAACCATGGATGGTGAGTGTTTCAGGTAATATAATGTACAGTTGTGACATCAGCCAGTTATACGTGCAATAGGTGCAAGAATTGTGCATAGAATAATGTATAACATTTCCAGCAATTAAGGAGACTGTAAGATTATATCCGTTAGGGTTAGACAGTTTACATACATTTTATATGTAAATGATCACCTGATGTACATGATTGTCCATTAAGAATAATCGTTGGTGAGCTTTATCTTATTTTTCCTATGTAAAGGGATTGATGATGATGATAAACATTATTAGTCACTTTATTTTACAAACAGTAATTCAAAGCGACTTACAATGACAATTACAGCAAAAAGGATTCTAAGGATTTTATTTCTCATGCCTTTGGAAAAGCAGATCCCTGTAAGGTCATCAGTATCTGCTTGTGCGTTTTTTTGGGTCTGAACTTCAAATCCCATTCAGAGTTTCCCTGGAGCTGTCTACTGAGCACAAATCCTGTTCCAGGTATTCTAAGGTCCAAAAAGGGATCCCAGCTGTGTATCTTAATCTTCCCATTATCTCACCCTGGGGACCCCTCAGAGATGACTCCTCATCCCCTTAACTGTCTTTGTCAAAGTGTGATGGAGCTCCTTGTAGTTGTGACCTCTCCAGCTGCCTTTCTAAGGTAACATTTTGGCTGCCCTCATTCTCTCTTGGATCAGGAATCCACTTGAAGGCAGTGAACTAGCTTCACACTTCTAATTGCACATCTTCAGCCCTGTATTGGGAAAATTTTAATGTCTGATGTTTTCCAGTCTTTTATATATGCTGTAAAGGAACGCGGGTGGTACTGTGGGTAAAACCTCAGTGCCTAGGACTTGCCGATCGTATGGTCGGCGGTTCAAATCCCCATGGCGGGGTGAGCTCCCGTTGTTCGGTCCCAGCTCCTGCCCACCTAGCAGTTCGAAAGCACCCTTAAGTGCAAGTAGATAAATAGGTACCGCTTTATAGCGGGAAGGTAAATGGCGTTTCCGTGTGCCGCGCTGGTTCAGGCTCGCCAGAGCAGCTTCGTCACACTGGCCACGTGACCCGGAAGTGTCCTCGGACGGCGCCGGCTCCCGGCCTCTAGAGTAAGATGAGCGCACAACCCTAGAGTCGGTCACGACTGGCCTTCGGGCAGGGGTACCTTTACCTTTTTTTATATGCTGTAAGCCTCCCAGAGTGGCTAGGAAAAGCCAGACGGATGGGGTATAAATAAACATTTATTATTATTATTATTAGTAGTAGTAGTAGCCTTGCCTCCTTCCTCTTGACAATGTATGCAGTGGCGTAGCGTGGGGGGTGCAGGGGGGGCCGGCCGCACCGGGCGCAACATCTGGGGGTTAGGGTTAGGGGGCACAAATCCACGGGTTAGGGGCGCAAATCCATGGTTTAGGGGGCGCAAATTACTTGCCTTGCCCCGGGTGCTGACAACCCACGCTACGCCACTGAATGTATGGGCAATATCTGCACCTTAATCTCCCTTCAAATCACCTGTTCTTTGCTAGGAGGCTGTCTGGCAATCCTTTTTGTTTGCTGTTTGTTTTTCCTACAGAGCCAAAGGTCCTTTTCATAGTTAGGCACCTTTCATAGGCAGTGTTTCATAGCACACAGTGGTTTTTTAATAGTTTCTTTGCCAATGGATATGCAAGCATAACTAATACATGAATTCAAATATGCATGTCCTGTGGCATGGCTTAATTTTTAAATATAAGGTATGGAGTCAATTTTATCTGAAAATCATACTTGGGTCCTCTTACATGAAAGCTCTTCCTCTATCCAAGGAATAATTGACTTTTTTTTTAGTGAGAAAACAGTGGCATTCTGTGTAATGACACACTTTCCTAAATATGTTCTCTATAAGACCTATTGTGATGAAAACAGCAAGGTTAAAAATTGCAGCCCTGCCAAGTCAAAATGTCACCAGCTTCCATTGCTGCTAAGAAGACCCACCAACCTAATTGCTGTCATTGGTGAACACACAAATTGGACTTCTAAAGTGGGTGTGCTGATATGAGTGAAGACAGTCCTTTGGTAACCCAGTCCCAAATCATCTAGTGTTTTAAAAGTCAATACCAGCACTATAACTTGGACCCTGAAACACACTTGTAACCAGCACAACTAGTGCAAGACAGGTGTCATGTTTCAACCACCTAGGCTGAGCAGCCACATTTTGCACCAGTTAAAGATTCTAAATCATCTTTAAAGGAGCCTGTGCAGAGCATGTTATAGCAGTCCAGTCTGGTGTGACAAGTTGCTGAGAGGTCTGGGAGAGCCAATAGTATTCCAGTGTCATTTACCCTTGCTCCATCCTTCCCTGGTATAAGGCATCCACCAGGGCAACCAAAGCTAGTTCCTTCCTGAACCAGCCTGGACTGGACTGGATCCAAACAAGGTACATGTCACTGCAGGAGCCAATTCATTAGCAATATCATATACAATTCATTGCAAGGAAATTAACATTCTATCACTTATTCTCAGTAATAGTTATGGTGCTTGTGCATTGTTTGTTGGAATGTTGCATTTCCTTTATTGGATAAACGTATATTCTTTTCATGAAATCTATATTTCACCACATTCTGTTAAACTACCAGCAGTATACTATTAATTCTGCTACTTTGAGTTCACTTTTCCTAATGTTTTACAAGATTCTGAATTCTCTGAAGAAAGGGAGGAAGGAAGCTCTCAATATCATTTTCCCCAGCCAGAGCCCTATTGAATAAGACCAGCTTTCCAATTCAGAGTAATAAAAGCATCGATCTTCTAGCTCTCTGACACAGTAGTCCCTCTAATTCTGCATTAGCACTAAACACAAACAAAAAATTTAGTATAAGAAGCCCCAGGAGACAGTTCAACCACATTTCTGCATTTCCCAAGGCCAAATCAGCTACGGAAAACTTAATTTAAGAAACTGACACAGACACCACAGTTAGAATGGTAAATCTGCCGTCTGCCAGATACCGAAATAAAGTTTTCAATCACTGATTCAGCCTTCAGAAATAGGGAGTTTGGTTTCTAGCTGCCTCTCCAGGAAGTCATTCTTAATTAAAGTTCATTGCTTTTAGTGCTGAAAGGTATCTATCTGGAAGGACTTCGGGGAGTGAGGGCTGGTGGCTGAACAGCTTTTTCTTTCATGGACTCAGTTGATTAAAAAACTGGGATACAGAAAATGCTGCTTTAGAAGCTTCATTGTAAAGATAATGGAAGCCCTTCTGTGCCATTGGGTGTGCCATTTAGTGGGGAGAAGCTGTGTAGAAGGAGGCTGCTGGGCCGCCATAGCAAGGAAGATGAGAAGACTTCCAAAACTCATTCCCCAAGCTGTGTGACCTATCAAGATGCCTTTGCACACTTGCTTCTGGATGTTACGTTTTATGGATCGAGAGGATGGAAGCAAAGTTCATTGACTTTCTCCCTTTCCTAGGGATGGGGTAGAAATTCAATTCAGTTTGCATTTAAAAGTGATCTTACTTAACTAGCACTTTTCGAAACAATGCAGGAATGGAAATACAGCAATTATTCAAAACATGAACTTTATGTATATATTAGAGTAAAGTGTCTGTAAAAATGCACATAGTCAAAATATACAGAAATATTAGAGGAAACTGATTTGCAAAGAAAAATGTGTGTATTAGGCAAAATTACACAAAAATGTGTACATTAAAAGTAATTTGCACTAAAATGCTGATAAATTTCATAATATGTTGTTTTTTAAAAAAATAAACATATGTAGAAATGAATTTTAGAATGAATTTTAGAATGGAAAATGAGAAACTGAAAAGAAGCAAAATTGACATATTCTCCCAATCTTACCCTTTGCTTAAATAGCTGCAAATTTGAGTGGACTTCTAAGTATTCATCTAAGAGAGTTTCCAAGCAAGAACACATAAAGAGCTGAAACAGTCCAGGTTTGTGGCTTCATTCTAGTTGAGCTACATTTTCACTGCCTACAGGAGTGGTTGAAAGGGCTGTATCTACAAAACTGGACAAGTCAGAGAGCAAATTTCTTCTCACATCACTGGATGACTGGATGTACTTGGCAGCCTTCTGTATTTCCCAGTACTGCCAGATTTGGGGGGCATGTCTCTGTTCTATAACAACTAACAGAACTAAGCAATGAATCATGGTTCTGCATCATTCATGTTTCTGCTATATTGCTTGATTTATCTATATTTGATACCTGTACTCTTGACCCAATGGAAGCAGAATGTGTGAACTTGATCCACTGAAAAGGCCTTGGCTTATGGCTATGGGAGGTAATATGAAAAATCTGTCTGTGGTGATGGAGTCTTCAAAGAATATAGCAAATTCCCAGTGGATTCAGGTCTCTAATGGCTGTAGAAGACCTTGGGTGATGAACACGCATGTGTGAATCACACCAAGAAATTTGCATAGTAGTGACAGACTGTGGGAAGGTCAAAACCACCACAATCAAAGATCCACTGTTTTCAATGAGACTTTAAACATCAGGACATATCAAAAGGCTTCTGAGTACTCGCCAGCAGGGCCTTAGAACTGTAGTCCTGCTGGAAAGTCCTGTCAAGTTCTTGCTGGGATCACAGTGCTGACCAGGACTATCTTTTCTCTAATGCAGAGCCCTGAGTCTACAGTGGAGTACTTTTGCACATTGACTGCTCCTTTGCGCCTATGCATCAACATCCTCCATTGAAGTTCATAGGGCTGCACATTTGAAAATTGGCCATCTGTGTCAGTAATAAATCATAAGAACATACAGCCTGTTAGACCAGCCGATAGCTCGTCTAGTCCAGCATCCTGTTCCAACAGTGGCCAACCAGATGCCTGTTGAACCTCTTTTGAGCACAAGGGCACTCTCATTTCCTGTGGTTTCCAGCAACTGACATTCAGAAGCATACTTCCTCTGACCATGGAGCAGAGCGTATCATGGCTAGTAGTCATTGATAAGACTTATCACTGGATTGAACAAAGGGTTTGTAACCTTGAAAGACCTCAGTCTCAGAGTCATGTGTTCAGAATTGTTTAAATTAATGGACCTTCAACAGAGCTAGAGTTTATATCATACAGTGATGATTAGATTTCAGTTGTGTAGTAGAAGTGAATAGCACATAAATTGTGGTCCCCTGGTGGAGCCCCTATGGCCTGCCGGTATACATGCAAAGAATACTAAAATATTAGGTGGGCCTTGATCTATTCACCAATATACTTCTCATGTTCTTAAAAAGATCCTGGGCGTTTATGCCTTAACTTTTAAGAGATTGTCTGTATGCGTTCTTGGTTTGTGAATTTAAAACACATTGGCAAATCGCATTGATCCTAATAAAAAAGAAAAAATGGGGACCATAAAAGACTGAAGCCAGTTCATGTGTTCATTCCAGGCCATGGTCTTCCCCCTTCTATTTTTTTCCACAGCCAAAGCTGCCAGCAGGCTATGCACAAATGAGGATTTGTGGATCAAGGCCAGTTATGTGGGTTCAACAATACCGTACCCTGTAACAAAGTGTTTATCCAAACATCTGCTTTTCTGAATGTTTAGAATCTACATTTTCTCCAATCGCACAAATGAAAATATACAGCATCCAGACCTGTGCTTGGAAACGTGGCACATTTGAATGTGTCTTTTTAATTTTAATGACACATTAAAAATTTAAATAGTTACATTCTTTGTCTCTGCCCTTGAATTTATCACATCCAGGTGGAAGCTCAAGATTATTATTATTTTCTTAAATGACCATAAATATTTAGGTGGCTTTTGCCATCCTTCAGCAGCAGCACAGAGGATGATTGTGACATGTTCGCAATGTTAGCTTTTTGGTGCTGCATTTTTAAGCCTCCATTGACCTTTTATTTTCTACAGTAATTGCAATATTTCTCCAGACTGTTTGGACAATGCCCAGAGGATAGGAAGAATCACAGATCCAAGGTTTTTCAGAAGAGTGGGTGGATGGGCTTGCAAAGTTTCTGTTTATAATTAGCAAGTCATGGGTAGAGAGAGAGCGCATCTTTTTTTAAAAAAAATCCACTTAATTGTTTACTACTTTCTGCAACATGCACAGTATTTAGGAATGCCAGTTCTTTCTACCTAAAACTCTACCTATCCAGATAGGAGACCCCACAACAACTCATAGTGCCATGCCATTCTGACTTGGTGTGGCTACAGTGGAGACAGAACTGGCTATAGGCATTCAGATGGTTCAGAGGGGATGGGAGCATGAAGAGAAAGCATCAAGTGGAGCACCCACCTCAAATAAACCGAGGCTCTGCTCTTACAGGTTTCATGGCTCAACTCTGAAGACCTGTTGTTGCTTAGTCGTTTAGTCGTGTCCGACTCTTCGTGACCCCATGGACCAGAGCACGCCAGGCACTGCTGTCTTCCACTGCCTCCCGCAGTTTGGTCAAACTCATGCTGGTAGCTTCAAGAACACTGTTCAACCATCTCGTCCTCTGTCGTCCCCTTCTCCTTGTGCCCTCCATCTTTCCCAACATCGGGGTCTTTTCCAGGGAGTCTTCTCTTCTCATGAGGTGGCCAAAGTATTGGAGCCTCAGCTTCACAATCTGTCCTTCCAGTGAACACTCAGGGCTGATTTCCTTCAGAATGGAGAGGTTTTATCTTCTTGCAGTCCATGGGACTCTCAAGAGTCTCCTCCAGCACCATAATTCAAAAGCATCAATTCTTCGGCGATCAGCCTTCTTTATAGAATCATAGAGTTTGAATAGACCACAAGGGCCATCGAGTCCAACCCCCTGCCAAGCAGGAAACACCATCAGAGCACTCCTGACATATGGTTGTCAAGCCTCTGCTTAAAGACCTCCAGCTCTCACTTCCACACATCACTACTGGGAAAACCATAGCTTTAACTATATGGATCTTTGTTGACAAGGTGATGTCTCTGCTTTTTAGGATGCTGTCTAGGTTTGTCATTGCTTTTCTGAAGACCTAAAGGAAGGGAAAACCTGACGTCCTTTGGGACCAAAGTAGCAACAGCCTCTGTATTTCAAGCAGGAGGCTGGAGGCTGGAGCTGAGGAAGGCTGTCTGGATCGAAGCGCCTCCTGGATCGAAGCGCCTGTCTGTGCTGGATCGAAGCACCTCCTGCTACACTCTTAATGACCTGCAGCCCGTCCTAAAGTACGTTGAGAGTGGCAGTGTGAAGCCCCTGCCCCTCTTAACAAGCACCAACAAGGAGAAAGAAGTTCCCTGATGCCCTGAAAAAATCTCAATTGCCTCACAACCTTGCTTACTCTAAGGTTCTCCTATTAAACTTCCTATTAAACTTTCATGAACATTGGGTTTTATTCCCACCACTCCCTGTTTTCCCTTAGGGAAACTGGTTTCTTCTCTTTTGTGGGCCATTGGAGTCAAGGCCCTAATGTCACCTGGGTCCCAGCCACAATCTGCCTTCAGCCCCACAGTAATTGAAAGCAGGAACCAGATCAACAAATCCCTTCCAGTCCCATGAAGTAAATCCTTGCTACTCTGCAATATGTTGGGGTGCTGGTTCAGTTCCAATAGAAATGACACTCCTGTATGGAAGGAGAGATCAAATACTTGCCAACATGTCTTGGCACAAAGAATGTCAAGGTATGTGCAGTTTTGAATCCAAAAGTCACGAGTCAAGTCCTTCTTCTCTCAGTGCAAAAAGCTCAGCTCTAAGGCATTTATAGTATCATAACTAATAAATTGTGTGTTAATAATTGAACTGAGTGCCTTGAGAGAGTATTTGCAGATCAGCTTTATCACATCAACTAAGAATAAAGGTCTTCGAGACTTGGCTGCTGGGCTGGCAATGCCTAGAATCTCTCTGTTTATACATCAGTAAATACAAAATTTGAGTATTGTGCTTGCAAAGTTCGCTCTCAGTCATGGCCGGCATATAATGACTTTTTGTTTCACCTAACTGCCATTCTGAAGCTGGTAAGATTTTCCTAGAAAGATATATGCTGTGACTCACTGTGAAGCATACAATCCCTCCTTTAGATTAATGTAGTTCCAACCTTGAAATAGGATGAAAATAATGTGCTGAGGTCCCACTGTTCTCACCATGGGCTATACTCCTGCACTGGTTTTCTCCCTGGCCTCTTGCCATAGTGGATGTTTCAGCGGCCAGTGAACCAACCTATTTTCATGAAGGTTTCCTGGGACTCTTCTTTTTTGTACACTTGCTTCTTACCCACCCAGAATGCACTTTAAGTCAGAGTTGGAGAACTCACATGCTTGAGTATTCTATAGTGCACATTTTTATCTTTAATACAGTTGTAACCTCTTTCAATTATTTATTAACTCTTTATAAAATATTGATGAAATGGAGCCTTGCCACAAAGCAATTTGCCATCTTGGCTGTTGTTAAGATATTTCACATATTAACTGAAGCAAATGTCAAGTGCAGGGAGCCAAGCAACCACTGCACACACTTTTTTATTTTAAATTCACTTAACAACTAACTGTAGATTTATTTATTTGTATTTTATCCTTCTCTGCTCTTCTGTTGGCTAACCACATTGCTTATAACAAAACTGAGGCCTTTAGAAGTGCACCAAATCAGAGATTCGTACCTGAGTTGGATTAAACAGGCTGTGGGTGAACCTTTATATTGAACTGTATTCTAGGGCACATCACCTTTTTCCTAGTTATCACACAGCAACCACTTTCTTGTGTCTATTTCTAAAGATACGTGCAGTAGCAAGAGCTGTGTTCTGCCACTCCCTTCTAGCAGACACTTGTCATAGCATCAGTGGCGTAGCGTGGGTTGTCAGCACCCGGGGCAAGGCAAGTAATTTGCACCCCCTAACCCATGGATTTTAGCAGGGGGCAGAGAGCTGCGAGTGCCCCCCAGATGTTGCGCCCGGTGCAGCCGGCCCCCCCTGCACCCCCCACACTACGCCACTGCATAGCATGGCCCAGGGGCCAAAGCCATCACTCTTAATCCCTGGACCAGGCCACACCCCGCACTGGCCCTGCTTTGAACACTCCTTGAGTCTTATTACTTGGCTAGAAAATACTTTTCGCTTACTGCTTTATAGTATTTTGAAATCACTTCAAGATGTTTCATAGGAACTGATTTAATAATACTAATACTAATAAATACAAACAAGCCTACTGCACAAAGGTGTCCTGAATCCCTGGCCTACCTGGCAGCTAGTCAGTATGCCTAGTCCAAAGTCTGAGGTTCAATCCACACAAGCAAAGTCCAAAGACACAGTCCAGGGTCAATCCAAGAAGCCAGGTCTGATGTCCAACAGTCAAGATACAATCCAGAGTCAAACCCAAAGCACAGTTTCTGTAGAGATCCAGGAAAATCCAAGTCAAAGTCCATCAACATGGGCAGTTGAGCAGACGCAGCGCCTCAGCTCTGTTTCCTTTCTGTACTTTGCATGCTGATTGCAGCATCTGGGTTTGACCCTTACCTGCTCCAGCTGAGGAATCACACAATTCCTCCCAGGGCTTGCAAACCCCACCTGGCTAGCTAGGACCTGGGCTGTGCGTCCTTGCCTTGCCTCAGCCTCCTAGAGCGCCCGTCCTGCTGATCCCTATGCCTCAGAACCCGCTGTGTTTGTGGGGACAGGGGCCTCTCTGGCTCTGGGTCCTGTGGCTCTGGATCCTGTGCACTTACCGCCATCGCCTTTTCATCCTCTGTCACCCCATGAGCACTTCCTTCCCCATCCCCTGCTTGCCCCGGTGTGTTCCAGTCCCAGCTATACCCCTCACCAGGATCCTCTTCCTCCTGTCCATCGTCCTGCAGGTACATGGCAAAAGGTGACTTGTTGCTTCTGGTCCTGTCCACCACTAGGATACTGGCCTCAGAAGGTTACCTAGAAAGAAATGCAGCCCTCATGTTGAAAAATGTCCCCCGCCCCTATGTTTTAATGTAGGAAGTGTGGTGGTGCAGTTCCATAAGCTAGACAGTTAACTGGCATTTTACATTTTCATTTTAAGCAGAGTATGAAAACTGTTCTCCTTTCATATGATAAGGGACCAACTGCCATGTTCTATGCTGCTAGAGATTTTAAGGGAGTTCAATGCAACATATCAAGAGATATTCTCTCCACAAAGAGATGTTCCTCATAGCAACATGTCAATTCATGCCCTAGTCGGGCTCAGCTAGTATTCAATTGCCCAATGGTTAATCTAGTCTTGAATGAAAGAGCAGAATTCACGTTGTTAAATTTATTGTGGCATGTAGAGCGAAATGAGATGACATATCATGGCAGAAAATTGGAGCTGAGTTGATATAGTTTTCTTAGTTTCACGTTTGCTTTTATTGTTGAGAAGCACATCTGTTTTCCAGGGTGTTTTCAGCAGTTCCCAGAAATTAAATCTAGTTTTTATTTAATTTGTGGACACTAGAAGAAAATGTTCAAAAACTCCTCAATACCGTTTTTAAGAATTGTGCTGTCCTTGAACTAGCTCACAGGGAAGTTGTACAATCTCTTAGGCTGTCAGACCAAGTCTAAGGAAGCATAGTTCTAAGGAATTTAAGCAAAATCCCTTTTTATACTCCCTGTATCGCCTTCTCTCCCCAGCATATATGCTGAATAGCCGCTGCCCCCGGCCCTAACAACAATTTCACAATCAATATAAAGGGTTTGTTCATTTAGGTCAGGGAACTTCATCGGGTTTGGCCAGACATACTCAGGAATTGTACAGTTCCCTTACTCCAAAGATCCACGAGCTTTCCTGAATTGTGGGCAAAATTAGAAGCAGCACAGTACTTGGAGCTTTAAAAATAAGCTTTTGTGGCTTTTTTCCAGTGCTTTTGTGAATGACTCTTACAAAAATCGGAGAAACAGTTCCATTTTCTTAATATTTGCTTAGCTGTTCAAAACTGCTTCCCATCATTGACTAAGCAAATTCCATCTTGAAACTCGGCAAACAATTCAGTTCAGCTCTACAAGACATGCATTTTTGTGTTTGATACAAGTTGGAATCACTGCAGGGCAGGAACGAATTGTTTTGGTGAGGGACTTACAGTGTGAGGGAAATATAGTGTTTACTGGATCAACTTACCCACTTGCCTGTTGACACTATCAAAGATTTATGATTAGTTACTATCTAGTTTCAACTGTTCCAACATTAGCTGTTCATCTGACATGAACTTGTCTCATCTAATACGTGATTCTTCTTGGTTGTGACTTTGTTTGAACCTGAGGGGTGTGTGTGTGTGTGTGTGTGTGTGTGTAACCAGCAGTCATCTCTGCAGGATGATTTTTCAACAGAATGATTGGCAAACACCCTATGCTGCTCTATCAGTATCTCTTACAGAAAATCAAGGGCACTATTTCTATATGGATTGCTTTCCAACTGGGCTGGGGAAGAAAGTCAGTTCAGGTTGCATCGAAAAGCTAGCCCAGGGGTCTGCAACCCGTGGCTCCAGAGCCGCATGTGGCTCTTTTACACCTTTGCCGCGGCTCCGGGGCAGATACTAGCAAGGGGAGGGGGCGCATTGTGCGCCCCGACACTCCCCACTGTGGTGGGCGCTGTACTGGCTGTGACGTCGCATGGGGGCGGTGCGTGCGTTAGTCACGCACCAACCCGACGTCACCTTCCTGCCCGCCCACTACATTGTAAGGGGCATGTACGCTGGTCACTGCATAGAAAGGGGGCGTGTACGCTGGTCACTGTTTTGAAGGGGAGTGACGAACACACACACACAAAAAGGTAACTTGTTAATTTAACGTTTATTTCTATGAGGAGGAGTAATTCTGAGGGATCAAACAAAGAAATAATAAAAAAGTGACAAAAAAGTTATTTTTATAATGACGAGTTTTGCGGCTCCCAGTTTTTCTTTCTTCGGAAACGGGTCCAAGTGGCTCTTTTTGTCTTAAAGGTTGCAGACCCTGGGCTAGCCTAACCAAATTTGAACCTTCCAAAACAACACATGAACCAAAACAGAGCCATCCATTGAAAGGCACACTTTTCCAGCTGTTGCAAAGCACTTCTACAGCCAAGTAACTTATTTTTAAGAATCATATACTTGGGTAAAGTGTGCATGCATTTGTTCATGAAAATAGCATACAATAAAAATGCATTATATGTGAGGAAATTGATTAGCAAAACTTGTGTAGTAGGCAAAAAATGCAGACAAAATGTGGCTATTAAGATAAATTTGCACTAAAATGCTGGTTTGTTTTCCTGAAGACTTTTTAAAAAATCACAAACTGATGAGGAAATGTGGAAAACAGAACCAGAGACTGGAAACTGAGAGAAACCAAAACTGACAGATTTGACCATGTCTACTTCCAGAGGATGGGTGGGGAATCAGATCACAGGTGTTTAAAATTACAGTTTCTAAGCTAGAATTCATGAGAGGAGGCATGCCTAGATAAATTCTTTCTTTAAAAAAAAATATGTTACATTCTCACAGGCAGGCCACTTGTGAAGTTGTCTAAGCAAACCATGTTTCTAAGAATCCATCTTGTGCCTTTCCATTGAAATAAACCCATACCTAACCCATTTAGAATCATCTTTTGCCACATTAAGAATGCCAAGCAAGACACATTTTTGTATATCACCCCCACTCCTGTTTCTCACTTGGACAGAATGCTAAATCTACTTTAATACACTCATTTTCATTAGCAGGGCTTTCAAATATCATCAGGATTTACAAAAGACTGACTATATTCATAGGCAATAAATAAAACTTGCACAGATGTAGCTCTGTGTCCTGAAGAGGAAGCAACTGTTTGTTGAACTGAGATTATAAATTCATCCTCAACATGAATGCTAGTAAGAATACAATATTGACATGCCAAATGTGTATCAACACTTCCTGTTAAGTTCTACAGCTTCAAGGCAGCTGTTTCCCTGGCAGTCTTTGAAACACAGATGTTAAACAGAAAACATACGGCAACTACTCAAGGCAGGGTGGGAGAGGTCCCTTGCTATTATTGCAGACATTTTTAGAGTCCACTCAAAATTCATTCAGCCTGTGGTATGCACAGCCGTGTTTTAAGCAACACCTATATTAATAGTATGCACAACAGTGGTATAAAACAGTACAGTTGTAATAGTGGTGTTTCATCTTACATTTTGATGCTCCAGAATAATAGATGTGAACAATAATAAATTAATCCACTGGTTTTTGTGCTTTAGTACCAGTTGTTTTCTTTAGTTACTAATAAGTTGAGCCTAATCTGTGCCCTCAGCATACTTGTACTACCTAGAAGCGATCTGCACTGTTAGAATTGACAGCATCAATTGCTTGTTGGGTGTTGCAGGGAGTGAAAGCTTGTTTCAGTGATCAGTGGAATCTGAGGAGACAGCACTGATCTCTTGGGGCTGTGAAGAGCAGCAGCAGAGGTGCTGCCTTCTGCTGCATTGAAGTTCCCTTGATCAGTGCTCTCCCCCCCCAAAAAAAAAAATCTTAACTTGATTTGCAAAATGTTAATGATAAAAATAGTGGGATTGTCTGCATGATATGTGGGATTGATTGGGCTCAGAGAGGGCATTTGTGACGTGAGGCTTTGCCTTTCCTCTGCATGACTGAGCACATGTGCTGGTTCTCTTTCTCTGGATATTCCTTTCTACTGAATGTGCCAGCTGGTGGCAGACTTTCTTTTCACTGAAAATACATGAGACAGCCACGGTGCCTTGGGAAATAGCTTTCGGCAAAAAGTGTTGCCTTGTGAAGGGTTAGGAAAATAATAAAACGGAGCTGGGTATAAACATTTTTATGGAAGCAGAAGGGGAAAAGACAAGAGCCTGGTGTGATTACAATGTCACATGTATTATACATATATTTTAAGGACATAAGAAGAACCCTGTTGGATCAGGCCAAAAACACACCTAGTCCAGCTTCATGTTCTCACAGTGGCCAAAGAGATGCCTATGAGATGCCTACAAGCAGGACATGAGCACAACAGCACTCTCCCCTCTTGTAATTCTCAGAAACTGACATTCAGAGGCACAGCTGCCAGTGGACACATTTATCAATGTGCCATCCTCTTTGGAGCATAAATGGAATGGAAACAATTCAAATTCCAAATTCAGATTCAATTTTTATTTGAGTGTCATGAGTGAATGAGACTTTGAACCCCATACTTCATTCAGCTCTCATGCTTCTTCTTAATGGATCTATGTAGATGCCTGTTCTTTCTAAAAGAAAATTGGACCTTGGTCCATAATCCTTCTTCTTCTTCTTGACAGGAAACAGATCTTATACTGACCTTCAATATCTCAATGCACCGTTCTTGGTGGATGGAGAATGGGCCGGGCTGCACAGTGACATCTGTGACCCCAGCCCCAGACTGGGCACCAGAGGACCATCGCTACATCACTGTCTCAGGTTGTGTTCTTGAATACCAATATATAGAAGTGGCTCACAGTTCCCTACAGATCTTTCTTGCAGTAAGTATCCAATTATCTACTCTTTCAGCACCCTTTTGTGTAGTATATCCCAACAGAGTACAATGTAACTATACAGCTAGATAGGCATGGTTTAAACAATCATTAAGTTTTAAGCAACTGTTTTCAGTATGAATCACATTCTTAAAGGATTATTGGTTAGTTGGCATCCGTCTGTCTCAGGAGACAATGGAGGAGTGCACCTTTAGGGGTGAAGTAAAATTGTTGAAAAGTTACAGTGCCTGCTGTGACTGTAGAGACTGATATGAGAAAGACATGTTTTGTTGCAGCTGGGGCAGATGAAGGCATCTGGTTGTGCTGCTGTGGATGCACCAAGGCATTTCTTCTCTCTGCACTCCTCCCAGTGGTTATTTGTCCTCTGGTCACTGCTATGGATTCACAACCTTACTTCCTGTCTCCAGGCACTACATTCTAATATTAATAGAGGGTGAAAAGTTAAGCAGTGTACTTCAGAATAACTGTAAACTATAGGTCTGGAATGCAAGCCTGAGGGTGCTATGTACACATTCCACACAACATTTGCGTATTACTACAAAATTATCACCAAAATGAATGCAACCCACTAGACAGTTAATTGACACCTGCCAAGTATGTGAGAAACTCTCTCCTGCCAAGCTTTGTGGTCTATCTGTGCAATCCTATGTTGGTTTATTCAGTTTTACTTGAGTTCATGAACTTGGTGCCTAGTAAATGTGTATATAATGTAGCATGGATGGCATAGCAGTTGTGTGCCCAACAACGATGGCAAATAGCAACTGAGGGAGGGGTTACACTGGAATCCAATGTCTTGTCTCTGCCTTGCTATTCATATGTGGACCAAGTAGAATCAGTGTGTTGGAAAGATTTCCTGCAGGCTTTTTTATTTGCATCTAGTGTTTCTATCATCTCTGTTTTTGCAGATAGGCGATACCTAAATGAAGTAATCCACATATATGTCCTTCAGTTCTAATATACCAAATTTCCCCTAGTTACTTTCTTTGGTTTAGAATGACCACAAATCATTCTCGGTTTCGTGGTACACTTCACTTGGTTCAAAATGATGGATTCTTCTTTCTTTCTTTGGCTCCTCTGTTTGACCAAAACAAATGTCTGAGGTATGAGCTGGTTTGGTGATAAAAGTATATTAACTCATGTTGCTCTATACATTAAAATGTCCTCATTCACTTAATGGCTATTGATTTTGCCCTCCTGTTTCAAAGTCACCATTTCATTTTCAAATCCCTTGAGTTAACAAATATAATTCCATCAAAATAAAAGAATCTTAGTTGAGATATCTTCATTACACATTTCAAGTCCTGAACAATGGCCTTATAAAAAATAGACAAAACAAAAAAATATTTTAAAAACCATCATTGTATGACATTTTCTTGTTGGCATCTACCTGTCTTGGGAGACAATGAAGGAGTGTGCCTTTGGGGAGTGAAGTCAAGCTTTGGAAGGTTACAGCGCTTGCTGTGACTGTAGAGACTTGATGCAGGAGAGACATACTTTGTTGCAGCTGGGGCAGATGAAGGCATCCGGTTGTGGTGCTGCACATGCAGCATGGCATTTCTTCTCTCTATGCCCCCCCCCTCGTAGTCATTCCTCCCCTGGTCACTGTTACGGGTTCATGACCTGTTTGTCTCCACGCACTGCAGTCATCTGCAAGCCAGCCTTCTTGTCATGTTTGCAGACATCTTTCTTTTTGAAGTGTGCTTTTTAAAGAATGCCTGTGTTTTGGTTTGCATATTGTTTCTTAAACTGCAAATTAGGTAGGTTTGTCTGCAAATACAAACCAAATTGAATTCCCTCCCTAACACTACTCTCTATATCCTTACGATGGCATGCAGCAGTTGTAGGATGAGAAAATGGAGGATTAAAACATTTACTTACTTTGTCCGTGTTTGTTTGCCTGTTGTGTGATTTGTGCTATTTCTTCACATTCTTATCAATAATTTCTAGACCAAACAGAAGGAATTTTCATCCACTGTTTGGTTACCACTCTCCTACACTGCAACAGTAGTGTTTGGCTGGGTGGATTATACAAATATATGGCAGATGGGCATAGGTCACAAACATGTATAATTTTGTATCCTTCACTCCAAGTGATTTATTTTATGTTAAAATAAGACAAGCCACCTAATATTTGCAAAGCACAATCTATTGTTTTTATAAATCAGAGATTTATCATTGACTCTAGTAGGAAGAAAATCACACCTACAAACTGTTTTTACACAGAAATAATAATAATAATAATAATAATAATAATAATAATAATTATTATTATTATTATTATTATTATTATTATTATTATTATTACTGCCCTTCATCTGAGGATCACAGGGCAGCTTACAGTGTGTGTGTGTGTGTGTGTGTGTGTGTGTGTGTGTGTGTGTGTGTGTCTATATTTTGTATATGTTTCAACATTATCCTTTTGTAGGAAAACGGAAATCATTTTTATGGGAATTATTTCCAGTTTACCGTTCAGTTCTACCAGACTAAAGGGATGAAGGTGAATGAAAACTGCAAAGGGCCCAGTGGCTGTGTGTAGGGGTGGATGGATCTGTCAATTGTTTCTTTCATTGTTCCTGCCTTGATTTTAGTTTGCCACATGGCTGCCTTGGAGACATGGCGTAACACAAAGTGGCTGCCAGATCTAAAAGGGCAGAAAAGGAAACAGGACCACAAAATGGAGCAGATATGCCCCTCATCAACTCCATCCCACCACCAGTGGGGGGAAGGGCACTTATATCAACTGCCACCACTGTTGCTCACAGTTGACAAGCACTTTACACCTCTGTTCAGTTCTTGGTGTCCAGTCCTGCCATCCAATGAAATGTGGGCATTTATAAAGGTGTGTGTTTAATGTAGGAAACACTGGGCCACTGCAAATAGGAACTGAGCAGGAAGAGTGAACATTCTCTCATGCACTGTGAATTTTGGAGGGGATATTTATTGAGACCTTTCACAGGTGCCATAGTAAGTTCTCCTGGGCACACTGGCACCCATGGACACTGTGTTGGAAACCTTGTCCTAATATGTGTATTTTTGTACACATTGTTTGGTTTGAGAACTGCATCACAAAATTCAGAGAATGTGAATTTTGAAGGATGGCTGCATTTCTGTTCGTGTATTGTTTCAGGGAGCGTGAACAAGGTAGGGTCACATGAAAATGCAAACCAAACCAAATTCCTGATCCACCCGTAGCTGTGACAGATGGATCTTATGTGTAACTTGTGTACTGAACTCCACTGACTCCCTTTTCGTGCTACAGGTCTCTGTCATACACACTTCCTACAGGGGATAAAATAAGCAAAAGATAATTCAGTCAGTAGAGCATGAGACTTTTAATCTCAGGGTTGTGAGTTTGAGCCCCACATTGGGGAAAAGATTCTGCAATGCAGGAGGTTGGACCCTTGTGGTCCCATCCAGTTCCATGATTCTATTTGCAAACAACAGTCCTAAATTGCACTAATTGAACCAAAGAAAAATTATTTATCAGCTGCCCTTCAGGTGCTCCCTCTTCTCTAAATGCAAATGTAAATAAAGGTGCTACATATGCTACTAAGCATAATTCAACAGTACTATAACAGAAAAAATGAGCAAAAGTCCTTCCTTCATATACTGTAAATACATCATCACTAACAACTTAAATACAACCAACTACAATAATTTATATAAAGGCTGGCCATTTCCATATTGATCCTGCTGAGTGCCTTCCTATATAACATGCTATGTATTGACCACAATTTCTCTTTGCTTGCACTGAAACTAACGTAATACACTGCAAGAATTATCACGGTACCATTACTAACTTTCCTTTCTGTTTAAAAAACAAATCCCGTAATCAAGTTAGCTATTCTAGAGCTTTACAGTAAGTGCTTGCCTTTCAGGACCGCATAATTAATTTTAGGGCTGAGATGAGTATTTGGGACCTTGTAGTTTCGGTGTGCAAAGGGGGCCTAATATGTTTCTCCTAAGTCCTGCAAAAATTCAGATTCTTACTGTAAAAGGATCAAGCATCTGCAGCCTCAGGGCTATTTTTGCCCGTATTCTGAATTACCTTTGTTTACCTTTGAATATTACAAACTCTTTTTTTTAAATGATTTTATTAAGGTTTCAAAGAAAA
Organism: Podarcis vaucheri; assembly: GCF_965113315.1. NCBI lineage: Eukaryota > Metazoa > Chordata > Lepidosauria > Squamata > Lacertidae > Podarcis > Podarcis vaucheri. The sequence continues at coordinate 68,611,216 of NC_138761.1, read as the reverse complement.
AAAATTACATGAATTAAAAAAAGAAGAAAAAGAAAGACAAAAATAAAAATAAAAGAGAAAATACAAAATACAAAAAAGATAAAAAAACACTTAAAAAATACATCAGTCTTTCCATACCTTACATTCATTTCCTTGTTTCCCTGACCTCCTCACACCTCCCTTTTTTGTATTCCAATTCAGTTAATTAATTCAGCAATTTCTTTCCCTCTTTGTTTTTATCTTAGTCCTTTAACATAATATATTATAACTTTGGATTCTCACCTGTTAACAATCCATTTTTACATACACCTTTATAACATTGCTGCTTAAACCACTTAACTTCATTCTGACATCATTCTAACATTCATTAATTTTGCAATATTTCTGTAAATAGTCTTTAAATTTCTTCCAATCTTCTTCCACCGACTCTTCTCCCTGGTCTCGGATTCTGCCAGTCATTTCCGCCAATTCCATGTAGTCCATCACCTTCATCTGCCATTCTTCCAGAGTGGGTAGATCTTGTGTCTGAATATTACAAACTCTTATTGTGATGACATTACCATAACTAGAAGGGCTGTTTTCAGACAAAAAGCAACAGCTGATTGGAGCTGCAAAGAGGTCAGCCATTGGGATGGTGCTGGTTGAATGCAAGTGTTGCAGCAGTGTGGGCTGCATAGGTTATGTGCTGAAGATACACTTTTTCACCACCTTTTGTACTTCTCCTGAAAAGTCACTCAAACGTACCCACACTATGCATTTAAGGTGCATTTATGGCACATTCGAAGCACATGACTTCACCCCAAGAATTCTGGGAAGTGTGGGATGTTAAAGGTGCTGGGAATTGTAGCCCTGTGAGGCATTAACCAGCAGCAAGACCAGACCCAAAGGCAGACTGCAGTGGAGCCAAGTAATATCTTTAGAAGGACACAGATTCTCATTTCAGAATCATTACCTTATGTTCACACTTGCAGAGAAATTTCTAGAAGACCTAGTGGTTTTTAAGAATCCTAGTTTCAAATCAAGTAGTTTTTAAAATGCAGGTTATGCAGCTCTAAGATCAGCAAGACAGATCAGCCAAATAAAACAGGGCAAGCAGTGCGACACTGAATGTACTTTAACAAACAGCTGTTTACTGATTGTGGCAGATGTTATGGGCATTGTCATCTGGATCAATTCGTTATAGGCTAAATGGTGGAGTGGTCAGTGTTTCCTTGTAGTGGTGGGGTCCTTTTTAGATCTAGGTCCCTTCCAGCTCTTTGATTCTAGGACTTTGAACACTGCTGGCACTTCTGAGCACTGGCTCAGATCAGAACAAAAAGCTATGGCTACAGTTTTAAGCAAGGGCACAATTTCCCCCACAAACTAAGGAGCCAATTCGGTAGAGCCAGTGGGGAAAGAGGAAGAAATGTGACCTGAAGTCAAATGCAACTTGCCAGTAAAATGAGAGATATCCTATTCTTTTTTCTCAGGTCTAAACAAGAAGTTCCAAGGCTCAGATTTATTAGTCCCTAACTTTGGGACCTTTACTCCAATCTCTGGTTGGGACTAGGCACTAAAGTAGAAGTGAAGACAGCCACATATGGCTGGCTGGAAGACAAACTTGCTCCCTTCCCTCTTAGTGTCCCAGCCATGAAGGGCATGCTCTTAGTTATGAAGAGTGCCTAGGTTTGGTTTGGTTTTTGAAACCCTGTTTGACTAGGTATTGCTCCCATTTCATTGCATTGTGTCTTTTGCTCTGAATATTTTGCTGTATGCAAATGAGAAAAGAGTCAGATTTGTCAGAACTTCAGCTCCAGTGCCTGAACCACTTAAAATCAAGTTTATGATGAATGTCAGTATGGTTACTTTCTGTTAACCCTTCTCAGAACAGCCAAAGACCTCTAGCATCCAGATGGTGAGAGTGGGGGCAGGGTGGGTGTGACAATTGTAGATTTCTCTTTCGCTAGAAGAAATTTTCATTATACTTCTGTCAATCAAACACTGCAAGAGGTTTTCAAACAGCAGGTGCTATCTATATATCCTTGGCTCACATCCTGCTGAAATGAGTGGCTTTCATGCCAACTTTTATAAGGAACATGTACATATTACATATCTGCAGCTTACAAGTGAACGTTCATCTTGAAGAATTTTCTTACAATGTATTGAAGAGAACCCACCAAGGCTTTCTGTGAATCAACAGACTGGCAATAATTTGTCATGTTAAATGAACCAAGATCTTTTGTAATCAAGTTTGGGCTCACTGGGCATGGTGGAGAAAAAGAACCTTATTTGATTAAGATGGAGCTCTTAGCTAGGTCAATACAATTCTTTTATTATTATTTTTTTAAAAAAGCAGAACTATTGATTCTAACTGATATAGATAGGTGCCATAGAAACACTAGTCCTTAAGTCACGAACAAGTGAAATTAGTAGAAGGGAAGAAGGGTTTGAGCAGCCCCCCACTGATAATGTAATAACACCGTCATGTCTTATTAGCAAAGAAGTGACCAGCTTTAGGCTGCTGTGACATTGCCTCAGAGCATGGTATATTCCTGAGAGTCTGCTTCACAGTAATATTAAGGAACACCTCATTAGGGGCGGAAGTACTGAAAAAGAAGCTTCTTTTTTACCTAGCCGCATTAATGCATTGTTTATCAGGTCTGATTTACCTAGTCACCACAAGCCCTTCCTTTTTAAAGGGAATTTCATATACAAAACCTGCCCTTGATCTTTTACAAAGAATTTTTATTTTAAATTGGGTTTGATGGAAACTATATGGAATAATTCAACACTTTTGTCAGCTTCGCAATGAATTCCATGCCTTGGGCTCAGGGAGACTAATCCTGGACTGTTATCATTTTATCTTGCAGCTCATCATTACTATAATGCACTTGCCAAATGACTTTCATGATGATGGATTGGCTGTATTAGGAAGGAGGGCATTTATATTGCAAGGGCCCTTGGGAAAGTACAGAATGGTGCCTTGCACCTACCTATAGAAACTCAGTGAGGGCTTCACTTCACTTAGTTGTGCTTCCCATGTACTTCCCATTACCTCCAGCAACCAGAGATGGAACCTGGCATCTTTACACAGTTCAAGAAAAGTATAATAATAATAATAATAATAATAATAATAATAATAATGCAAGTGCACCTGCTTTTTGTGCTTCTTGGAAAATATATGAATAGTGAAATCACACTTATTGAGATGTGCTAGTTCCCCATCCACTCATTACTATGAATGTCTCCAAATGTGGGTGCACAAATCACTAGCATATCAATTTTGCATACTTCCGGTGTAATGTGCAAAGCTGTCCCTTGTCATGCATGTTTATGAATGAAAATGCTGCATGTATTATATAGAGGCAGGTTTGGGGGTAGAGTGAATGGTAGAGAGCAAAAATAATTATGGTTCTCATATTACTTTCTCTGAGAGATGCTTTTATTAAGCCCAAGTGCAGATTCTGTGGATAGCAGCTAATGGATTAAAAATTGTGGAAGTTTAAGATGCAATTAGAAAACCACTTACTATGGAGCAGTCCCAAAGGCATTCCACAATAAGTAGTTTTGGTAATGGTGAGAGTAAATAATCAGCTCCTGACTATGTGGTTTCAGGACTGCAGTATAAGTGGGAATAAGAATTGCAAAGTTGGAGCCTCTAACATAATGAAATACCTTGTGGAAGTATTAACCACAAAAGATGCACAGTCTTTACTTTCCCTTTTGGCTTCTTACCAAATAATTTGGGCCACTCCTTTGTAGATATGTGTACATAAAAGATAGGGTGTTGGACCAGGGTTCAAATCCCAACTCAGCCATGAGGTTCACTAGATAACTTGGGGCCATTTCACTGTCTCTCAACCCTACCTGCTTCACAGGGCTAGTGTGATAGTAAAAGTAGCATAGGGGCAAGAAAGCTCATACTTTTTTATTCTCTCTTTCCCAATCCAGTTCCTGTGGGGGAGCGGAATCTCAGGGGGGTCAATACTGAAGGATTAGGTAGGAAAGCTGCTGAGGGAAAAGGAAATTGCCCCAAATAGTACAGAAATACCTCGCACAGGCAGAACTTGCCTCTTCTTCAGCAGTCTCCCCTTTTCAAGAGAGTCCCCCCAAATGCCCAGAGAGCTTTGTCAGAGGATACATATAGCTAAAGGCAGGAGTGGATGAGAAAGTCTCCTTGCATGATCTTCCTTCCACTTGCACTACTTGGGATGCAAACTTTATGGGGCATAGAGTATGGGCATGATTTTGATTTCTCTCTCTCTGATAAGTAAGAAAAATAATAACTTAGTGGTGCAGTCAGAAGTGGCTAGCCTGGGGGGACGGAACTGCAACACTAGCTTCCCAGAATCAGGGTTATTATTAAATCTCTATTCCTCCCTTCATCCAAAGATCACATGGCATTTTATAATATGAGAGTTTCTGCAACTTACTAGGTGAAGAAGTCGGGACACTATGGGCACAACAGCAGAAACAATCCTGCACTGCACCCCATCACCCTTCCTGCTTCCTCAACCCTCTCCTAGGAAGTGGCAGTTCCATTGCTGCCAGGAAGCTAGTCTTGCCCCTCTGCTGTAACAGGTTAGCCATTTCTGAATGTAGTGATTAGAGCGCTAGACAAAGACCAGAGAGACCAAGATCAAATACCCATACTGCAACGAAGTCACTGGTGAGTCACTCTTTCAGCCTAATCTACATCCAGGGCCACCTTGAGGCCCTTTGGGGGTGGGAGGCAGGATATAAATATTATTTAATTAATTAATAACAGAGAGAGCTGTACCTTACAGTCACCAGAATATGTTGCTGAAAGGGGGTCCATGGTGCAATTTGCTCTGGCACCTAGGAGCAATCATCACATGAAACCATGTAACGATAAAACAGTACCATGAGTTGCGGTACACCCATGACTGCAATGGGTGGTGGTGAGAATAAACTCACAGTGTCTATTCACTGATCAATGCAGCACCTGAATGTTATGGCAGGATGGCAGTAAATTCATGGGATTGCTGCTGGCTTTGCATGAGGGTCATGTCTCATTTCTACAAAAGGGGTAAGTTTGACTAACATCTATGCGAACCTTCGTCGTTTTTGTTATAGGCTCTCAGGACCTGTCTTTAAAAGTATTTTTTTTTTTTTAATGTTCTGCAGGCTTCAGTGAATTATCATCAGCTAGTTACTAGATTTTCATCTGGTCTGCACTGTAGCATTGGAGTCTGCCTTTTCTCATGTCACTCACTGCGCCTTCTCACTCAGGCATTCCTTCATTCTGCCTCTGCTGCTAGAAAAAGGCAGCGGCAGGCAGCTTGAAGTGAGCAGCTGTCCTCAAACAAAGAAGGTAGAAATGGAGGAAGGGCTGTCGAATCCATAACAATAAGCACATCATGACATAATTACAGTAAATCTCCAGAGTGATCTTTATGCACATAACGCCATATGTTTTCAGAAGAGGAGATGTGCCAGTGTGTGTATTATAGTGGAATGTAAGCATCTTTTAACAATATTCCTGGTAGTGCTGAATTGATTTTTTTTTTTAATCCAGGAAAGTAGCGTATATGTGATGAGAGAACAAATCAGTTAAGTAAGCTGTAGGTAAAATTTTAATAATGATTTTTTTAAGACTGAAGGGCATAAAAAGACAAGAGGAAATGATTGGCAGACATAATAAATATTGTCCAGTACAGATCAACAATTTAACCCTTCTGAGCACTCATAAGTAATCATTTTTCTGGTACTTTTGTAATATCCTTTCATTAGGTTATGCCACTATGCTATAACAACAGTTATGGGAACAATTCTTTATCACTGGTATTTTCATTTCACAGATCAAGAACTTATTGTCACTCATCCAAATACTCTCAGTTCTTGTTTTTATTTGCATGTGGTATATTTACTCCAAAAGGCAGCACAAATTGGATCCACTTTATTCTTATCAACACTGTGTGTGAGAGTGACTCAAAATATTTGATCAGAATTTGAAGCTAGTTCACCCTGGTCCAAGTCCACAATACTATCCTTAATGCCACTGTGTTGCAAATGCTTTGTCACAGAAAAGCTCAAAGTTTTCAGGCACACAACAACTTTTGCAAATTCCTCGGATAGAAAGCATCCTTTATTGACAGAAAACTGTCAAGGTTCTTATCAGGGGATGATTAGCTGCTTGTGCTTAAAATGGTGCCCCTTCAGAGTTTGTGCGGCCCCACAAACCTCTGTGTGTGACAGAGCTCCTCAGACATGTCTGCTCTAGTCACTGTTAGAGTCCGACAGTGGCTGTTTGCGGAAACGCCTCCAACAAAGAAGTTCCTTAACGGAAACACGTCTCCTGGACTCACGACGTGACAGCTTCCGACGAAGCATGGGTCTCCCTGCAATTGCTTCTGACACCTCCCCACTATTTTCACTGGACGTGTCTCTCACCCCTTTCTCCCCCCTGCTTCCTGCCTGCGCTGCTGCATCTCTCTCAGTATCCCTGAGATCCTCCTCCAGAGACCCCGCGCTCCCCCTGCTGGTCCCTGCTTTGGCTGTTGAGTCTCTCCCAGTCTCTGGGAGCCCTATCACCTCCTTTCCCTCTGATGTCAGTTCCCTGACAGTTCTTCACATACAAAAACTGGATTGGGAGGAAACAAGGAATTTGTGCCAACTTTGGGGGAGAACCACCCCATATTCTAAGTCATGGAACCTGCTCAAAGTCATTCAGTGAATTCCTAGTTGAAGGGGCATATTTGGATCTTCTCTACCAGAGTGGGGAAACATTTTTTTTTCTTGCCAAAAGCCACATTCCCTTGGAGGTGATTTGTTTGGGGCTGTATGTTATTAGAGGCATTAATTTAAAAAGGGCATTGTTGTTCAGCATCTTTGGGGTTTATTCTCTGTTTTTATCATTTCCACTGGATGCTTCAAGGTGGGGGGGGCTGCATGCCAGCAGGAAGCGGAACCAAAAGTGGGTAGGGACCCAGTCTCTTTTCAGTCTCTTACGGCCACCCCATTCTCTCTCACTCTGTCACTTGCTCTCCCACTTCTTCCTACCTGGCATGCGGGGGGGGGGATGTTCTTCCCAGAGGTCTGACTCATTGCATCCAGAGGGCTTTTACTTTTTCCTTCATCTATTTCAGATTTCCCATTTCCCCTCTTTCTTTCCCTCCTCCACTCTCCAAGCTTCCCATCTCCCTGCGTGAAATTAGGTCAAGGGCTACATGTTGCCCTGAGTTCACTGGTTAGTCACCCATGCTTTATACATTGTATGACCCAGGTTACAAATGCCAATTCAATGTCCTTCTAACAATACATATAATAGATGTTTCACTGTTCGTTTTTTTCAATGTCTTTGTTTGACTTTGAGTCGGTTAACAGTATTAAATGCTCCTACATACAAAGCACTTGTCAATATATGCAATAGCTTGTGGTCCATCAAAGATTAATAAACTGCACTTTCCATTCCTGCTTCAGGAAAGAACATAGTCTTCTGAAGATTCAAACAGGATGGTATTTTGTTTTTTTGTTTTTAAATATGGGTGGAACAGCTTAAAAGCCAATTGATATTTTCAGTATTAGCTGGTTAGACTACCCTGTTTTTCAGAAGATAAACAGCCTAATGTCCATTAGAAAGAAGCTGGCAGTGGACCTAAGTGGTAACAAATCACAGATCAGCCAGCTAAAGTTCAGTGACTCCAAAGGTTTACAAACTTCAGTTTTCAGGAATCAATGTTCTTTTTAGTTGGAGTGTTTATATTTGATATAGAGCTGCCCTAAATCAAGAGGCAACATCATTCCATCTCTTTTCCCTTATTCCAGAATTTTTAGAATCATGCTAGTCTGAAATGCATACATACAGTATTTGTTATACTGAACCATCACAATGTGAATGTTTTTTTCTTATTTAAAACCAAGATGCCAGACTTGCTGTTGGGTAGTATAAATCCTAAATGCTACAAGAGCCTATGATCCTACAAGCTTAGTGCATCTTAGATTTCCTACTCCCATTCTTCTTTGCCAATCTTTTCACTTTCTTAAAATTCATGTTTCAGATTTCCTTGAATAATCATTTCCTGAAAAGCTGGGCATAGCTGTCTTTCCCAGTTGTCTGTGATAGCACATTAATGATTTTCACAAGAAAAAGTGTTTTGGCTTAACACAATTATTCCTATGTTTTCATCATGACGAAATGAAATAAATCCTGAGACTGACTCTGACATGACATTTTAAAGGCACAGAGTTTGCTCCATTATCTGTAAAACAGTGAATGCAGGTGTCATCCAGTGTCTATAAATGTAACCCGAAAAGCAGCACTTTAGTCTATTCAAGCCATATACTGCAGTTCTAGAAGGAAGTTACCAGGATTAGTGAAACTATACCCATCAAAATCACTGAAGTACAAAGTTGCAACTTAAGTTCTGTTGTTTCCTGGGCACTTTGCTAATCAAAAGGTCCACCACCAGGTTCAGAATGCTTGAGAACAAAAGCCCACATTTGATCTCAACGTCCTTTGTGGTTGCATAATAAGAACAGGTGTAGGAGTGGATTAAGATGAGTTTTCCTTTGGGGGCAGGTTAGAAGCAATTTCAACTTTTAGCTGTATCTTATGATGATTTAAGAGAACTTTTGAAGTCAGGTTATAAAGTCAGAGAAATCACCCTTTCAAAAGTTTTGTAATTCCTACTTGGGCTAAGAAGCAGCTCTATCAAAGGTTTGAACCATGCTTATTGAAACCAAAGGCTTTGCTGGCATGCATTGAACTACTACCATGTGACAAGCTGTGTTTAACCAAAAGGACACACTACGGAGCAACTTTTTCATCTTAATGAGGAAGCTAATGTATCCAGCATGACATGACAGTAGAAGATGGACGAGAGAAATCAGTCTTCTAGAGTGAGCAACAACAAATAGCAGGGCAGAAAGGGGAATATCAGGATGAATGATGTTGCACTAAGTAAATGCAGTTACACATGCGCTGGATTAATTACCAAGTTCTGCAAACATAAGCAGGAAAATACTCTTATTTAGGAATCACTACCAGGGATCAAAAGATGTGCTGTGGCAAATCACGCAAAACCAACATTATGAATCCCTGGAAAGTCCAATGCTGCAAATTCATCACAAGCGGAATAACTGTATGCAAATTACACCAATTAAGCAAGCAGTAGTACTTTGATCTATTTGATCTAATAAATCAGTAAGAGTTAATCTATTAGACATTAGCAGATGATGCTAACAATTTATTTGAGATGCATTATTCTCGGGTATCTGTCATAATAGAAAAAATATTACAATAGTAATATTATGAGATACAGGCACACAGAAAAAATAAATTGGAATTAGAAAGCATGGAGTGGTTTTACATCCCAGGCCTATGACTGTTTACTTACAGGTAAGTTTTACTTTGCTAGTGGAGTTCACTCCTGGATTAAGTATACATAGGACTGCAGCCCTGAAGAAAGCTGGCAATTCCAGATCCTTTCTGCTCTAAGTGTCTTCAGTGGATATGGCCCTCATTAAATCAGACTCCACACAAAAAAGGGTTTTCCAATACTGAGCTGTCAGGTTCTTCTAAGTACACCTCACACTGAGAACAGGAAAAGGGAAGTGGGGAAGGTATAGGCCAAAGCCAACGAGCAGCAGTTCTGTGCATTCAAAAGCTCCTCAGTGATAAGGCAGCACTCCTGGAGATACTGCTGGGACAAAGAAGGGGGTAGAGGAAGAAACCAATCAAGCACTGGCTGGAGGAGCATTATTCGTGGACCCCTTGGGATGACTCCACAGCCCCCCACAGATCCACAGGCCACACAGGTTGGGAGCCACTGGTTTAAGAAGCATTATACTTACTTACTTACTTATTTATTTATTTGGAGCATTTATGTCGTGCTCTTTAGCCAAAAGGCTCCCAGAGTGGCTTACGTATAATCAAAAACAAGACATTCCCTGCCTACAGGCTCACAATCTTATAATCTATGACACACAAGGGAAAGAGGACAAGGAGGGAAGAGGAAAGTCAAAATCAAAACTCATTACCTCCATGTGTGTGAGAGATGTTTAGACCAGCAGGTAGAGGTGATGCTTAATCATTTATCTCCAGGTTTATGTTTTTTCTGAGCAAAATCCATTCCCAAAGTTCTTTTCCATTCTGCCCCCTGCAAAGTGTCTGGTTTGGTCTGAAGGTATTTACAGTCCAATTTCACATAACATCATTATGGATACTCCAGCCTTTGTATTTGTGAAGAATGATTTGTCTGTTTGTTTATTGTTCTAAGTCGCTTTGAATTACTTTGGTTAAAAAAAAAGGTAACTAGTAAAGTTTAATAAATAAAATAAATAAATTGTCCCTGCTTTCATTATCAGGCAGTTTTATCAGTTCCCATCAGTTACTACTATTCAATATGGCAAGTACATGTAGGCACAATTTAAATATTTTATTTACAATCTGTATAATTTTTACCACATAACAGTAAATGACATATCTTACTTTGGCAAATCAAAACGTGAAATGTAAAGTAAGGTGAAATTAATGTGTGCGTGTGTGTGTGTTTAAAAAATGCAAATTGCTATATTAGCAATGGTAAAATCACTTTTTCAGGCAGGGAAATATGCTGCTTGTATATTGATGTGTTGTGCTATTCACTGTGAACTAATGCTTTCCCCAGAAGTTAATTAACAAACTGCAGGCTTGCATTGTTGCATTACCTTTATTTAAAATGTGATGCATAATGCAAAATTGGCTCCTGGAAGCAAACCTAGATATCATTCAGCAAGTTCCCTACACAATGCAGAACTAGAGATGTGCTACAAGGCAATATATGACCTTAATTTATTTTGTTTACTGACAAATAAATGCCTCTAAAGCTGTAGAGATAAGCAAGATGAGATGCTGTGGTATCTTACTATTTGGAATGTTTGTTCAGTAAGGAATTTTTCATCTCCTGTCGCAGAATAATGCACCTGTGACCATAGCAGCTGATTGGAACTGGAGTGGATGCACAGAGGCAGATGGATTAAAACTGTCATAATTGTGGGGTTTCCTCCCCCCCCCCTTTTCCTGGATTATAATTTTAACAGGCTCCAGGTGATTTCTATTTCTATGTAGCATCACTCATCTCAAATAAGTCCCGGCAGGCTTGGAAAGAGAAGATAGATGCATTTGGATCCCCCCCCCCCATATGAACCCATTTGCATTGTGAGCACTTAAGAGAGTTGTGCTGTGAAAAAAGCAATTAGCTGCTTTAGTCTAGGGTGCCATTTAGAATATCCAGGTCTGTCCGCTTCATCATAAAATTGACCTTTTAAATTTTTTATGTCTAAGATTCTCCATATATATATATATATATATATATATATATATGATAGAGCCTAGAGGGCAGGAAAAAGAACTGGTTGCACATATAGAATTTATTAAAAGAAGTCTAGCCCTAAAGTACTGCTGCAGCTTTCTCCCTATTACTATGAATACCAAGCATATAGTATTGCAGCATTAATGTTTAAATAACTGCTGTAATTAAGTAACATAATGACACCCATTATAGATAGATAGATAGATATAGATAGATGATAGATAGATAGATAGATAGATAGATAGATAGATAGATAGATGATAGATAGATAGATGATAGATAGATAGATAGATAGATAGATAGATAGATGATAGATAGATAGATAGATAGATGATAGATAGATAGATAGATAGATAGATAGATAGATAGATAGATATAGATAATAGATAGATGATAGATGATAGATGATAGATGATAGATGATAGATGATAGATAGATGATAGATAGATAGATAGATGATAGATAGATGATAGATACCTGCCCACCAGGTTTCTCTTACGCACAGCAACCCAGGTCATGTGGGCGGGGAGGGGGGGTTGCAGTGATTTTTAGGAAGTCATTAGTTTGCATCAGGCGTCCTACTGGGAAGACCCAGTTTTCTGAGTGCATGTTCTAGAAGTTGGGCAATAGGGGCAGTACAGGATTCCTTTTGGTGTACCGACCTCCCCGCTGCACCAAGGATTCCCTGTCTGAGCTGCTTCAGGTCGTGGCGGATGTTCTCCTGGAGACACCTAGTTTGGTTGTCCTAGGGGATTTTAACATCCACGCCGACACGACCTTACAAGGGGCCGCTCGGGACTTCGTGGAAAGCATGGCCTCCATGGGGCTGTCCCTGAATAAGTTGGGCCCAACTCATAGTCATGGACATGCCTTAGACCTGGTATTCACCTCTAGTGACGTGGGTGATCTGACACTAAGTAAAAGTGAAACCAAAGAAGTGCCATGGTCAGATCACTTCCTGGTGCAACTGGACTTCCCCGCGACCCTTCCCCTCTGCAGGGAGGTGGGACCAATTCGGATGGTCCGCCCCCGCCACTTAATGGATCCAAATGGTTTCCAGAGAGTGGTAGGGGATGCTTTATCCCATGTTGATGGCCTTTCAGCAGATTCCCTGGTGGCCCGCTGGAATGCGGAGTTAACCAGGGCTATCGACTGTCTGGCTCCGAAGCGCCCTCTCCGATTGCATGGAGCCCGGAGAGCCCCGTGGTTTTCCTCGGAGCTGAGGGCGATGAAACAATCGCTGAGACGGCTAGAGCGTCGGTGGCAGAAAACTCACTCCGAATCTGACCGGACACAGGTTAGAGCTCAACGTCGAGCCTACCAAGTGGCGATAGCGACGGCGAAGAAGACTTTCTTCACCGCCTCTATTGCATCTGCAGAAAATAGTAGCAGGAGACTCTTTCAGGTGGTCCGCAATTTAACGGAACCACCTTTACCACCGGGGCCTTGTAAAGACCCCAAGATCTCCTGCAACGATTTTGCAAAGTTTTTTGCAGATAAAATCACTCATATTCGGAAGGAGCTAGACACCACCGTGGGAGCAGGGCCGGGGCGGGAGAGTGCTGGAGCCCTGTCTGGTCAAGTTGCATGGAATCAATTTCAATCCGTTACCCCCGAGGATGTGGACAGGCTGCTTGGACGCGTGAAACCAACCACCTGTCTCCTTGATCCTTGCCCATCCTGGCTAATAAAAGCAAGCCGGGAAGGGCTGGGCGATGGGCTCTGCGGGGTGGTGAATGCTTCCCTCTGTGAGGGAACATTCCCAGATCCGCTGAAAGAGGCGGTCATTAAACCGCTTCTTAAAAAACCATCTTTAGACACGGCCAGTATGGCCAACTATCGCCCAGTCTCAAATCTTCCATTCTTGGGCAAAGTGATTGAGCGTGTGGTTGCTGAACAACTCCAGGCACGCCTGGAGGATGCGGACCATTTGGATCCCTTCCAATCAGGGTTCAGGCCTCATCATGGGACTGAAACTGCCTTGGTCGCACTGGTTGATGATCTCCGGCGAGCTAGGGACAAAGGTGAGAGTTGTTTCCTGGTTCTGCTGGATCTCTCAGCGGCCTTTGATACAATCGACCATAACATCCTTCTGGACCGTCTAGAGGGGTTGGGAGCTGGGGGCACTGTTATACAGTGGTTTCGCTCCTTCCTCCTGGGCCGTGTTCAGAAAGTGGTGGTGGGGGATGAGTGTTCAGACCCTTGGGCCCTCACTTGTGGGGTGCCTCAGGGTTCCGTCCTCTCCCCCATGCTTTTTAACATCTATATGAAGCCGCTGGGAGAGATCATCAGGGGGTTTGGACTGGGTGTCCATCAATATGCAGATGATACCCAGCTCTACCTTTCTTTCAAATCAGAACCAGTGAAGGCGGTGAAGGTCCTGTGTGAGTGCCTGGAGGCGGTTGGAGGATGGATGGCGGCTAATGGATTGAAGTTGAATCCTGACAAGACAGAAGTACTGTTTTTGGGGGACAGGGGGCGGGCTGGTGTGGAGGACTCCCTGGTCCTGAATAGGGTAACTGTGCCCCTGAAGGACCAGGTGCGTAGCCTGGGAGTCATTTTGGACTCACAGCTGTCCATGGAGGCGCAGGTCAATTCTGTATCCAGGGCAGCTGTCTACCAACTCCACCTGGTACGTAGGCTGAGACCCTACCTGCCCGCAGACTGTCTGGCCAGAGTGGTGCATGCTCTAGTTATCTCCCGCTTGGACTACTGCAATGCGCTCTACGTGGGGCTACCTTTGAAGGTGACTCGGAAACTACAGCTAATCCAGAATGCGGCAGCTAGACTGGTGACTGGGGGCGGCCGCCGAGACCACATAACACCGGTCTTGAAAGACCTACATTGGCTCCCAGTACGTTTCCGAGCACAATTCAAAGTGCTGGTGTTGACCTTTAAAGCCCTAAACGGCCTCGGCCCAGTATACCTGAAGGAGCGTCTCCACCCCCATCGTTCTGCCCGGACACTGAGGTCCAGCGCCGAGGGCCTTCTGGCGGTTCCCTCATTACGAGAAGCGAAGCTACAGGGAACCAGGCAGAGGGCCTTTTCGGTGGTGGCGCCCGCCCTGTGGAATGCCCTCCCATTGGATGTCAAGGTGATGGACAACTACCTGACATTCAGAAGACATCTTAAGGCGGCCCTATTCAGGGAAGCTTTTAATGTATGATATTTTAGTGTTTTTTGGTTTCTGTGGAAGCCGCCCAGAGTGGCTGGGGAAACCCAGCCAGATGGGCGGGGTACAAATAATAAATTATTATTATTATTATTATTATTAGATGATAGATAGATGATAGATAGATAGATAGATAGATAGATAGATAGATAGATAGATAATAGATAGAGAGATAGATGAGATAACATAGTCAAGCTATGCTCAAGGGAGTTAACAGTAATTTTTTTACATGTGGCTCTGAAACTTTGTGTCATCCTCATTACACCACCATCACCATCACACACACACACACACTTGCTTTGTGATCGTTGAAAGATGTCCTCTAAGAACTGCTCTATATTGCCACAGTCATGTGGCTGGTGCTGAGAAATCCTTCCATGTGGCATGAACAGCATGTACAGGGGGCGGGGCGTGCTGTGTTGTATGTAAATGTCTTTGCCAAATGGATGTACCCACTGCTGTTGTCATGGCAACCCAGTAGGACCAATCCACACAACAAGCATCTTATGTTTGGCAGGACCTATTTAAGAGGATTGCTATGTGGATTGCCCCTGATGTGCTTTCACACCACTGGACATTCAGTTGCAAATGCTCGCAATCCCAGGTGGCTTTTTTCAAATGTCTTAAAATAGTTTCCCTCACATTTCATATATCAAACATTTATGAGGGCTGAGCTTCAATTTGAGGGTGGTTTCACACAGGGCATTTTTAAGGTGGCACTGGTAATGTATGCGTTCAACAAATGCAGTTTTTCAACCACAGTGGGTTACAACATGTCAGAAAACCCAGGATTGGCTTGGGCTTGTTGCTACATAACATTCAGTTGATCCAGAAGAAACACCTATTTTCTGCCATGTGGAATGTGAAGTATCCCTTAATCAGAGGGTGTCTAGTGTGGAAGTGGATTGGCTGGTAGAAGAGCTACAGAGTCATCAACCTGGAGCAGGCACCTTCTTGCAGAATGCATATGTTTAAGTTAGCTGCTTTTGTAGCACATTTGTGTACATGTTGCTTTAAGAAGTATGGTAAGATTATATTTCTGTACATGCTCAATAGGAAGCTGAAGTGTAGAACAGCTACCTTTTTCTTTTTCTTTTTAGAATTATACCCTGCTTTTCACCATCTGGGTCTCCTTGGGCCACAGGGAGAAACAAATATGATTTCATTTGCCATGCAGTTAGGAGCTGGTGTTTAGATAAGGAACAGTTGGTCACCTCCTTACTGTAAAGCCCACAGGAGCAGGCCCTTTTCCTTGACAGAGCTTGTTTTAAGAAGCCTGCTTTGGAACAGCAGAGAGTGAAGAATAAGGTTTCCTCTTTGTGAACAGCTGGACTAAGCTACAAAAGTAAACTTACGGAACTGTTAGAGAACCTAATAAAAGAGATTACATGGCATTATTCTGGAAGAGAGAACTTTAAGTCATCTAATGCATTTTTTATTGTGGCATTTACATAGAATCCAGACATGCATATATGTTCAAGACAGTATATTACTTTATTTATGAATGTTGCATCCAGTGCTTTTTTTCTAAAAAAAATGTTTAGGGGTACTCTCATTTTCCTACTCATATTAATGAGGCCAAACTTAGATTCACAAAATGTTTAGGGGTATGCGTACTCCTGCGTCCCCCTAGAAAAAAACACTGGTTACATCATGTTTGGCTTTGCATCAGTCCTTCGTTGTAAGTCCCTCCAGAGACCCTGAATTGGTTGAAATTAAATAAAAGCAGAACAGAATTTGGGGAAGAGTCACACTTTCTCCATGTTTTTCTATGACTAGGGGTATCAGATGCAAATAAAGGAAGTGAAAGCTTTATGTAGAAGAGAATTTCAAGAGAAGCATTTTTTCACTTCCTCTGTAAGACAGACTGCACCTGCCTGAGTTCTGTCTTTTATAGATTAATTAAAGGTAGTAGAGCTCTATGTCCCTTTTGTATATGGCCAGCCTATCTGCAGCCATTTTAATTTTCCCAGCTCAATTGCTTTAGCTGCAAACTTCAAGACAAGATTTAGGTTGGTGTGATGGTATCAGGTAGCAGTAATATTTGACTATTCTCTCTCTCAAATGAAGGTGATATTTCTTTTCACTTCTCTGAGCTAGTGGTGAACAGATGGGAAGGAGGGACCATAATAAAGAATCATACTTTATTATGTGGTGGATGTGTGTGTTCCATTTAGAATATTGTTGCAGCTGAAAACATTAAAAACTGTTTAGCAGAGCACCTTAATATATGAGAAGGAAAATGGTGGCATAAATATCTCCATGACATAAAAATGACCACGTGAAATATATTTTTTTATCTTGGCCACCAGTTCAAATCTAGCATGATTAAAATCAATATAACTGTGTGCAACAGTTATATTCCTACTCTGTTGATTAATTGCTGAAAATCCAAACAATAGTTTATGCAGTTACATTAAAAGCAAAAGAGGAGTCACGTGTAAGCCAGCAGTCAATAAATGTGAACAAGATGAAAGGCTTGTTCTCACTAGTTATACCCTAGGCATGGAGCAGAGCCAGGAGGACAGTGAGAATTGGAAGTGTGAACATCAGTCTGTCGTAGAGTGTAGGAATAAAAAATAGACCAGGATCTTCCTTTGAGGAAACATAAGCCATAAACCAAAAGCACTTTCAAAAAGCCAAGGTACACTGTAAGTGCTCCCACTGGAGTTTCAAAGGTATGGCAAGGAAGAATCAAACAGAAGGATGTAAGATGCTTATAATACTCAGTTTCCAAGCAGAAGAAGTGCCAGAGAAAGAGCTTGACCTGGATCATATTCTGGACACAAAAGAAGATCAGGACCTCTGACAGAAAACCAGGACCTATGAAATACTTCTGGAAGCAAGAGAGCAGGAACTCTGAGAGCAGAAGAGAGAAAACAACAGCACTGTTGCTCAGTTTGGGAAACCTGTATGTTTTTCAAGCCTAAATGAAGAGGAGATTCCCTCAAAGACTCAGCTGTATCACACAAATATTAAAGGCATTATAGGATATTGGCAGGATAAGAATGGAGTAAAGTGTCACTGAAATGTCCAGATGTAAGGTGTTAGCCATGAAATGCTACAGTTCACTAGCAGACCTGAGAAACAGTACTCTTTATCCTCTAGTTCAGTAGTGGAGAAACTGGTGCACAGGCCAGATCTCTCCCCTCAGTATTCTTATGATTTCCCCAAGCAGCAGAAACAAAAATTACATTGTATGGACTACATTGGTAGACATTTTGCTTGGACAGAGCTGCATGGAGGTCTAAGCTTTACCTAACTAGACCAGGAATAGTGCTCTGGACTCATCCCATGTATTATAAGCAGGTGTATTATAAGCTGAATTTTAAATAACTCCATAAAGACGTTATTAATTTCCCCGCCCAGTGCCTTTAATGAAGTACTTACCTCAAGTGCTCTTCCACCTTCCTGGAAAATGTCTAAAATGATTGTGATACCTAAACCAAATGGAGGGAAAATCATATATTTAGAAAGTTCTATTTAACTTGCTAAGATACCTAAATATTCACAGCTTCTATAGCAAGGAACTTGAATACATTAATTAATCATGCCACAGTGAAAGATCAATGTAGTTTTGACCTTACAGGACAATTAATGGACAATGTCAGAAATACTTTAAATGTACTACATCAGGCAGAGCAAACTGACCTATTTGTAGTCTTGTTCAGTGATGTAGACAACAGACATGATAGCAAACAGCTTGGGCAGCATTTTGGAAGTAACCTTCAAAATTTCTTACAGTTTGGGTCTATATTCTTGAGGACATGAACTTGGTACACAGCTAGTTAAAAGCCACACTAGAGAAAACTGTTGCAAAGCTCATTTGGCTGGGGTGGACAGGTGGACAGTAGTTCTACTCTGTCCAGCTTAAAAGCACACACACACTCTCCTCGGGTGGAGAACACAAAGAAACCTGCAGCTTCTATTCACAAAGTTAAGCTAAACAGGTTGGTTGATGCTGCATCACTGAGGTTTTCCAAGTGTTCCAAATGTTGAAGTGTCTCTCCTAGTGTCTTCAACCTGGTGTCTTCTGGCCCTTGGAGCTTCAACCTGGACAACCCCTCTGCGGTGCAACATGGGAGAAAGAGTGCTCAGGCAGAAATCTTTTTGTTCTGGAAGCCTCCTAAAGTTTAAATTTTGGGAAACAGCTCAGGGATAGATTGGCTACTTCCATCCATGCTGGTCAGGGCAGGCCCTGGCTCCCTCTCACCAGGGCTTTGTAGTGGCTTTAGGGTTCAGCAGGGGATAGCCTAGCTACAGTGTATATATGTCCCCTGTGTTTTCCCAGTACGTTTATAACAATAGGTTGGACCAGACTTAGTCATGTTTGGGGCAGATACATTGAAATGAATGGGGCATAAGTTAGTAATGACCAACTGTTTTCACTGAGTCCCACTGATTTCACTGAGTAACTAAACTTGTATCCAACACATTAAGAGTCCTTAAGAGGCATGTACAATTTGTGACCCAACAAACCCAAAATCAGGCAGCAGAAGCATGAGTTTCATTGAACTCCTGGTGGACCACCACGTGGCTGTTAGCTTGCATCTTATGAAGTGTGCCAAAAGCTTTCTAGGCCTGCCTCTGTGTCAAACCTTTGGGACAAAGGTTTCTTCTTTCCTGTGCTATGATGCAATAGTTTCAGACTCCGGAGTCAGCCTAGCTCTCTTCTGTGAGTCAGGAAATGCTGTCCATGCGTAATGAAGGTTTCCTATTGTGAAGGTAGACTAGCATGGGAGGAAACATATTCTGAACATGTGCCCATCAAAACTATGCAGAACTTGGGTTTGTGCATCTAGTCTCATTGGACTTTCTTTTTTCCAGATGGACAGCCTTTAATCCCTATGTTATTTTAGTGCCCTCCTTAGTATTTTTACCCCTGTTTTATTTTATCCTTCTGGAGGTGAGATGATCTGAATTAGTTAATTCAAACTGTACAAGCACTTCAGACTGGCTGTGATGTCCTTGAGCTCTGAAGGAAACCAGTGCCCCTTGCATTAATTTAAATAGCACAGCACTGAAGATATAAAATGGAATTTTACTCAGGGCTGTTGTGGCAGTTCTCCAAATGGTTCCTTTTACTTTTAAAATATAAATGATTGTATAAGACTTGATCTGCTCTACTGCTTCACATGTATTACATTTAACAACAGATAAGGAAAGAAAAGCTACTTCAGTCGCAGCTCCAGCAGCTGATCTGCAATGGAATGCAACCATATCAGAAACCATTCTAATTGCTTATGTCATTTTAATGGGTTGTGTGAATATTTATCATGCACTTTGTGTGCTTCTGTCAACATCCCACAGCTGCCTTCCTTTAAGGGTATGGATCTGATATTTCAGATACATCCAGGGGTCAGTCTTTTCCCAATACTCTGACTCTAAAGGCAGCCAGTGCAGATTATTTTGGAGGCTTCATTCTTTGGTAGGGTTGCCATATGGCTGGGATTTGGCTGTTTGGAATTGCATCTGGGTGGCAAGCTATGTCAGCAGTCCCAAACTCCACAAGAACAGCTCAACAACTTCATTATTTTTTTGAGATTTTTCAACAACAACAAAAAAGCTCAACAACTTTGTCTTAAAATCTCAATAAATAACTTTTGTGTCTGGATTTTCACTTTCTGAAATATTCTTTGGTAAATGTGATTTCACCTGAGATGTTCCAAATGTAGTAATAACAGTTTATTTCACTAGATAATCAGGCTGCAATCCTGCGCCATGGCAGGCTGCTTAATTCCCACTCACTTTGGGATTTAAGCAGTCTGTGTACAGGATTGCAGCTAGCTATACGGAGTCAGTTTTAGTCAGTGATATGTCACACATCGCTTTTATCATTTTTACATTAGAGAAATGTGATAAATGCATTTGATAAACTGGATGAGAATTTTAGGAATTTTGTACTGTAGGTTGTCTAAATTTTCTGGGTTTTAATTGATTGTATATTACTTCTTCTACTACTACTACTACTCCACGCAATATGTAAAATCCACTCTTAAGCATCTTATTTGGAAGTTGTACTGATTTCAGTAGGTCTTGCTTTCAGACAAATATATTTAGCAGCCCAATCCACATACATATTTACTCTCAACACAAACTGAGTTCAACTAGAGTGAAAAGGTTGGGATTGGCGAAGAGTGTGCAGCCATGCTATCTCTTTCCATGCCATGGAAATAACCTGGATATAAATTGTTGAAGAGGACTATTGTTTTCATTAAAACATTAGTGTTGTTTTGATGTTTACTTTCTTTAAAAATGCTGTGATGAGGTTGTCCATGATACTTCTACAGTTCAGCCTAAATGATGAAGAACTTACTACTGAAGCACAGTGATACCTTGGTTTACAACCATAATCCGCTCCGGAGGGCCGTTTGTAAACCAAAACAGGTTGCAACCCAAGGCGTGCTTTCGCCAATGGGGCCTCCAAAAAAATGTTTTTCGTAATCCAAAAAAAGGTTGCAAACCGGGACACGCACTCCCGGGTTTGACATGTTTGTAATCCAAGACGTATGCAAACCAAGGTACCACTGTATTTAAAAAAACCTGGAAGTACCCAAGCTTATTTTTGAAGGATGGATTGATTTAACATTTAAGAGCTATCTCATCAATATGAAGCTCACCGTGGTTGGCTACTCTGTTTCCATTCCAAGATTTAACAACGTTGCTGAAATGTTTTGCATGTATTCTTATTTTCCTCTAGTCAAACTCCTGTCTATCATTCTCTCAGTTTACAGTGGTACCTCTACTTACGAGCACCTCTGGTTATGTATCCTTCAGGATACGCATGCAGCAAACGCGGAAGTATTTTTCTGGATTTTATGGCGTGTGCATGTGCAGAAGCGCTCTACTGTGCCACGCGCATGCGCAGAAACGCTCTACCGTCCCACGTGCATGCACAGAACAGGCACCTCCGATTGCAAAAACCTCGGGATTCGACTGGAGCTCCAGAACAGATCCCATCCGCAACCAGAGGCATCCCTGGATTTCAAAAATGTTCATCCTGCTTCCCAATCAGTGGAAGTCTTATAAAGAGGCACCCCCCACCATAAAAAATATAGTATATGGATTTAGACATCCATTCCATACAACTAAAAGATGTATAGACATAAAACCACAAGTTACACTGGTAATTATAAAAATATAATTATCCTAAAGTCCTATGATTCCACTGTTCCCTCATCTCCACTTGTGGTTTCCCAGGGCTATCTGATTGCCCATTGTGAGAAGAGGATGCTGGACTAGATGGGATTTGGGATGATCCACTAGCGCTATTCTTAGAATTTGCCATTTTTTTATTCTGCGATAAATCCTGTTACTCACCTGATAATAAATCAAGAGTCTAGGAATTGTGCCATGCTGAAACAGTATAAGAGCCTAGCAGGAAGTGGCTGGAGGAAGCCAAGGACAGTCAGCCAACATAACTGGACCAAAAGAGAGGCCTAGGCAACTGCAAGCTTGAATCAACAAATTAAAGTTCTACTCCTCTATTTTTAAAGCACAGTGCAGGTTTATGCCATTGGATAAATGTATTAAACTTGGGGTAAAGACATAGTTGCTTGATTGATAAACCAATCAGAAGGAATGCTTTGTGTGATTAATGACTATGCCATATCTAATGGGGCACATGTTTAATAGTCTCCAAGGTTCTGACAAGTAAAATAGCAACTAATTGTGGTGCCTAAGAATTATTCAGTCCTCGAGGCCTAAACAAAGGTTTTCATTTGAGTTGAGGAAGGGTGGAGGTGTTGAGAAAGTTTACTTATCTTCTTTTCTTCAAACCACACCAGCTGTCATAATACATATTTATTTTCTGAATTTTGCTTATTAATGGCTTACTTCACTTTAAGCTCTTTCAACCTACGCAGCAAGAAGCAGGCAAACACAGAGGTTTTTGCAAGCAGACAACAAAGGAAAGCGCTGTACTTACAAATCTAATTTTCATCTAAGTACTGTAGATTGCAGCTCCCTGAGGCAAAGTCCTTGATATCAGAAAACCAATTTCTGGCAGATTGGAGGGGTTATTCCCCTTTGGTTTTCCAGCATCACCGAGGAGATGGGAATAGAGGACCCATTCTCAGGAGGCTGGCAACTTCACAAAAGAAAAAACAGATGGGACCTGACAGGCTATTTCCAGGAGATGGAGTCTCTGAAGCAGGAAGCAGCGATGCCTGAGTGACTACTGGGAGGCCCTTGCTTTTAAACTGGGAGAGTCAAGGACTCTGATGAGATGACAGCAGGCAGCATGCATTGTCAGGCTTCCACCTGTCCCATCAACATTTACACTCCCCACCCCCCTCCTAATATATAATTTGCAGATTGTCTTGTGAGTGCTATATTGTTTAACCCTGTATAACACCCTTAGCTGTACTCTGTGAATATTTTTTATTTATTTGTTTTTGCAGTTTTCCAGAATTTGAGGCTGCACTATGTAGGCATAGAACCTTCAGCTATTTCTATTCTATCTCTGATTTCCTATCCTTTCCCTATCTTTTTCCAGTGAAAGAACATGTAAGGATAAGAACACTGGGGTGAATTCTATATTCAGAGTCCACCTCAGAATATCCTACATTCTGAGAGAAAATAATATTAGGCAGCAGTTTTCCCTGCTCTCTAAATCCTTCTGAAGCAAGCACTGTTTCCCACTTCCTCTTGGTATTTGAAATCAGGTTTTGTTTTCCTCTTCAAAGTCATAAGTCGTCAACTTTCCTGAGCCAATCATGAAAATCATCTGCTGGCAAGATTTGTGCAGTGAAACCAATTTATCTACAGTTAAAATTTGTATTTGAAATAATTTTGGAATTTTGTACATGACTACCATTAGCTCTCAACAAGCTGTTTAGAGTCCACTTGACCCAAGCTTCCTCAGTTATCTTCTCCCAGAGACCAATGAGGAAAAAATTATGCCCCATTGTGAAGATACTTGATCTCAGCCCTTTATATTGTTGATTATGAGCTGCTACTGTTGCTGCTGCATCTAAGGAAACTGATAAGCAAATTCTTGGCTATGATTAAGTCTAAGCTGGTGAGGAAGGGGGCAGGATTGGGTCACTTTTAGGTGATTGCCAGTTTCCCATGACATAAAAGCACAGAAACATTCCAACCATTTCAGAATCTGATAGCATGAGAGACTGGGTACTCCACTTCCCAGTCATCTTCTAAGTAGGATCCAGTTTTGGCTGGTAAAGGTGAAGGACCCCGTGACAGTTAAGTCCATTCAAAGGCACCTATGGGGTGCGGCACTCATCTCGCTTCAGGCTGAGGGAGCAGGCGCTTGTCCACAGACAGCTTTTCAAGTCATGTGGCCGGCATGACTAAATCACTTCTGGTGCAACAGAACACTGTGACAGAAACCAGAGCACATGGAAATGCCATTTACCTTCCCGCCACAGTGGTACCTATTCATCTACTTGCACTGGTGTGCTTTCAAGCTGCTAGGTTGACAGGAGCTGGGACAGAGCAACAGGAGCTCACCCCATTTCGCAGATTCGAACCATCAACCTTCTGATTTGCAAGTCTAAGAGGCTCAGTGATTTAGACCACAGCGCCTCCTGTGCCCCTGTTTTGGCTGTACATCCTTTGGGAACCACCTTTTTCTTGTGGTAAGTTTTTTAACAGACATTGTCCCCTAGACTAACACTGCGTAGCAAGATCACAATTTGATAGCTGACTCCAAACTGTGGAACTCCATTCCCCTAATGATATCTGAGCCTGTACAACTTCAGTAGCTCTGCAGGGCCTTCTTGTTTGGTACTGCTCATATACAGTATTTTATGGATTACATGAACAGTAGACTGCAGACACTTCAGTTTTACACTTTATGCACTGTTATTCATCATCGGGCAATATTTCCGAATTCACACTCTCTGAATCAGTAACCCCAGTTTACACACATCCTCCTATAAAGCCTTTTCATCATCAATCGTAACAGTCATGTCTTTCTCAACAGTAGATGCTACCACTACATCAAGAGTCTCTGCTTTGGCAGCCGTTCCGCATATCATATCATGAGAAAACAAACATTAGCAGTGTAATAAGCGATAGTGCTCTACACATTGACGTCCCAATGGCAACCAGTCAACAGGGCAGAAATTAACAGCTTCAGCAGATTTGAAACCTTGGTTAAAGCTACTATGAGAGGCTCTTCGAAATGTAATCACAAATTTACCAGCACACCATGAGACATTAATATGTTGGGATTCATAATTGTAACCAGCTGACGTAAAACCTCAGCTGAGATTCAAATAGCTCAGGAGCCAACTTCTTCATTACATCTTCCAGTTGTTCAGCTGCATATCCTGGGGCTCCATACCATGTTTTAGGCTCCCCCCAATGCAGATAGATGATGGAATAGCTCCAGTGATCCTCAATATGCCAGTGAAATGAGGAAAAACAAATCCCTACATGTAGCCAAGGCAACTTCCTTCCACATATATCTGCAGTGATGTGAATAAGTACAGATTAGAATCATAGAATCATAGAATCATAGAGTTGGAAGAGACCACAAGGGCCATCGAGTCCAACCCCCTGCCAAGCAGGAAACACCATCAGAGCACTCCTGACATATGGTTGTCAAGCCTCTGCTTAAAGATCTCCAAAGTAGGAGACTCCACCACACTCCTTGGCAGCAAATTCCACTGTCGAACAGCTCTTACTGTCAGGAAGTTCTTCCTAATGTTTAGGTGGAATCTTCTTTCTTGAGAATCTGAGATTGTTCCATCTCAGGCATATTCAAATTCCATCCACTATCAATATACTCTTCTTCTTCTGGTTTTAATTTGATTTTACCATCTCTCACTGGAAACTCACTGCCAAACTCCTTTGAAGCAATATCAGCACCATATTCTACTGTAACATCCTCTTCAATTGTGCTAACAAGATGCCAAAACTATTTCTCAACCAATTCTGTAGGAACCATATGCAGTGGCATATTAAAATAATCTGACTTGCAGGCATCTGCCATTTCTCCAAATGTGCAAAGTGTGTAGTCTCGTGCTGCCTGTTCAAAACCAAATGCTTCTTGTGGTTTATTACACTCCTGAGCTAGGCCTCAGGGGCATCTCCAGCCCCCCTCGGGGAACATCATGAAGAGGTGGTATTAAGCAAAAGGTATGGTAACTGTCATTACAGCCATCACATAGGAGCAGACTATCCTCATCATTACCACTGCCACACAACAGACAAACATACAAATCCATGGCATTAAAGCTTTTCTTAGAACTTCCCTTTGGTTGTTCTATTTCTGTTTCCCAGGTGGCTTGCCTTTTTTCAACCATTTCCCATTTCACTAAGCTATGAGACTCTTTAACACTGTCAGGCTCAAGCTTTGGAGGGGTGGTTCCCATTCTATGTCTCAGATTGTGAGTTTTTGTTTCTGTAAAGGTAAAGGTAAAAGGACCCCTGACCATTAGGTCCAGTCATGGACGACTCTGGGATTGCAGAGCTCATCTCGATTTATTGGCTGAGGGAGCCGGCGTACAGCTTCCGGGTCATGTGGCCAGCATGACTAAGCCTCTTCTGTAAACCAGAGCAGCGCACGGAAACACCATTTACCTTCCTGCCAGAGCGGTGCCTATTTATCTACTTGCACTTTGATGTGCTTTCAAACTGCTAGCTTGGCAGGAGCAGGGACCGAGCAATGGGAGCTCACCCCGTTGCAGTGATTCGAACCGCCGACTTTCTGATTGGCAAGCCATAAGCTCTGTGGTTTAGACCACAACACCACCCACACCCCCTTTTTGTTTCTGTCCTCCAAATCAGTTTTAATATTAGTAGCCTCTTCTCTCATGCGTTTTGCTCAATGAGCAGGTGAACAAGTTTCAGGCAGCTGAAAAGGCTTGTCTTTGAGGAATATAATGGGGTTTATATTCCTTGTCCTTTGTGCTGCTGGTGACATCTGGCTTCTGAAGACACTTTTCCAGGACTGCATCATCCACTAAACACATAAATTTGGAACAAATGTCTGGCGCCAATAGACTAGCTCCAGTCTGAAATAAGTTGTATGGGTAAAGAATGTGCTAATAATGAGCACAAATACGTGAGCCCACAGCTTTGCCAGGAACAAACCCCATCTTGGTAGCTATTTTAGTCCATTTTCTGTCCTCACACACCAAGTCAAATCCACCTTCTTCTGCAACTAGTCTATTAAACTGGAATAAATCCAAGATCTTTCTTTCTACATGTGGAATTTTCCGTGTGCATCCCTGAAGTTCCCAAAACTTTGCAATCTGGTATTTTACGTTTCCAAGTACTACTTGGAACTACTTGTACTACTTCTTTTATTATTGTCCTCTCATTTGTGTTATTACCTGGATAAGAAGCTGCTGGAATGTAATAAATAAGAAAAATGTGTGGGCAGCTTCTTGAGAGTGGAGAGCACAAACTATTTGACCTTTGCTTGTAACATTGATTGATAGGCTGGAAGCAATTGAACCAACTTGCTATTTTTCATCGCATCTTTTTTTCTCACTTCAGCTGCCCATCTTTATTTCGTCTTCATTAGTCTTAGAGTGGCTTGTGCAACTGGCTCTTGATTTAGACATGCTCACTAGCACAAAGTTTGCAAACCTCTGAAACAAGTGATTGTAACCAAGCTAGACATATCAGCCGTGAAGCTAGTGTAAGGTTCTAAATCAAGACTTTTTAATGTGCTTTTCTGGCAAGAGATTTTCCTTTTCCTACATTGAGCAAATTTTAATCCCTTGACACTTAATCCCTTAAATTTGCCTCTGTGTTATACTCACATAGGGCAAAAGAGCAAGGTGGACGACTGCTGGAACGTAAGTGGAGAAAAACTCCAAATGACTATAGTGAAACACTGGTGAGTGTGCATTTTCAAGCATACTTATTGGCAGTGAAAGCAGCAAAGAAGGCATACTTTGCTACCTCCATTGCACCCTCAGTATGCCATCCTGCACAACTTTACTGAGTAGCAGGGCCTTTTGCATATTGGCCTGAAAGAGGTGGTAGAACAGACAGAAGTTTGCTGTGCCTTGTTTGCTAAGCATTTTGAGGATAAAATTGCTTGCATACATGGGACCGTGACACTGTTGCTATAGCAGTTGAATCTTGAGAGCTGTCCAGAGCACTGTCTAATTCTGTTTTGTTGGATGGATTTCAGCTGATGAGACTCAGAGGTGTGGACAAGGTGCTTGGACCCTTGCCCTTCGATTCATAAAATCCAGCAGGGAAGAGGAAGCTGTCAGGGCCAGGGAGGTGGTCAATGCCTCTTTACAAGAGGGGGTCATTCCTGACTGTTTTAAGGTGGCAGTAATAAGACTGCTTCTAAAGAAACCATCCCTACATTCTGATAACCTAAGTAATTCCCAGCCAGTTACACTGTTAGTGGGTGGTTCTCTAGACTGGATGGATGGGAGACTGCCTGCTCTTGAGGGTGTTACACTGCCTTTTAAGGGGATGCTCTTGGATCCATTACTGTCACTTGAGGCCCAGGTGGCCTCGGTGGCTCAGGGTGTCTTTTGTCAGCTTCGGTTGGTGACCCAACTATGCCCCTATCTGGACAGGGATAGTGTAACTTCTGTGGCCTACACTCTGGTAACATCTAGTTCAATGCATTATGCATGTGGCTGCCCCTGAAGATGGTTTGGAAACTTCAGCTGGCCAGACTGCTCACCAGAACAAAATGATTTGAGCATGGAAAACCAATCCTGGCCCAACTGCACTGGCTGCCATTAACATTCTGGGCCTAATTCAAAGTGTTGGTGTTATCCTATAAAGCTCAGGACCTCAATGCCTTAAAGACCACCTTTCTCCATACAAACCAACCTGAACCCTCCACTTGTCATTCAATGTCCCTACTCAGAGTAGTTCGGAGGGTAGCAACATGAGAATAGGCCTTCTCTATGGTGGCTCCCCATCTGTGGAATGTTCTCCCCAGAGAGGCTCATCTGGCACCTTCATTTGATGTCATTAGGCACCAAGCAAAAACATTCTTCTTTACCAAGGCCCTCAGCCATTATGGCCTGTTAAATGTTGGGGAGGGACTGCTATTATGATTATTTTATTATTATGATGTCTATTATTAGTCTGTCTGTTATGTTTTCATTATTATGCTCCGTAGAATGTTCTTAATGCTTTATACTGCCCTGGGATCATGTGATAAGGGGTGGGATATTAATCAAATAAATAATAAATAACAATAAGAGAGAAAGTATATACACACTAGGGATGGGGAAGAAATTCAATATACATTTAAATAGAAACCTAAATAATTCTCACTTTCAAAACAGCAGGGGAATTAAAACACAACCATTCTTCAACATTCACACTTGTCTGAATTTTGCAGTGCAGTTCTCCAGTCAAGCAATGTTTTCAAAAATGCATATACTGGAGTAAAGTGTCCATAAAAGTGTGTATAGTAGTTAAAATAACACAAAAATATATTATTTTATGGGGAATTGCTTTGCAAAAATATGTATATTAGGCAAAATTGTATGCAAGCATGTTTATATTAGGAGAAATTCACATTAAAATGCTGGTAATTTAATGAGGATTTTTTTTAAAAAAAATGACAAGCTGATCTGAAAATTTGGAGGGCTAAATTTAAGTTTGAAAAAAAATGGCGAACTGAGAGAAACTAAGATTGACAAATCAGTTTCTCTCACTTCGCCATTTTTTTCACACACACACACATTCCAGCACTGCTCAAAGTCTTGCCTTATATGGAACCAACTGTAAAGTTTTGTGTTGTAATGCTTAAATAATTTTTTTACATCTTCAGATTCAGATGGCTCTCCAAAGAACTAGCCCATATCTTCATTTTAAAAAAACCCCATCTGCATTTCTATAGTGCTCTAAGGCTTTCAGAAGAAAATTAATTGTGTAAAAAATATGAAAAAGGAGCCAGTCACAGCCTGTCTCCTTCCAGGGTCCATCATCAGCCAGCACCATTTCACTGTCAGGGAGGGTGAGACACACTCTGTCGGCCAGCTGAAACCAATTTTATTATATCATGTTAGCCAACTTCAGTTTTTCTTTCAAAAAGGGCAGGATATAAAAATGAAAAATATGAATTAAACATGGTGATTTAAAGATGGAGTCAGATATCCTTCCTGTCCAAGTAGCTGCCTGTAGGGATGCAACTACATCATCTAGAAAGAAGAATGCAGACCCAGACATGGCCTTATGAATCACAGCATCTTTTGCCAAATGATCTTGTCATCTTGATCAAATCATTTAACTCTCCCTTGTCCCCAGTTTTATATGCACTTCAGTAGGCCCATCAATTGGTATACTTTTAATGTTGAGAATTTGCCTGTTGGGTTGAAGAGGTGAAGCTGAAGTGAATCCTTTATCCCATTTGCTGCCCTCCTAGAGCCACTGTTAGCAACCCAATGACTCACCAGATTTATACCGATATTTTAGGTCTTAATTAACTTATGTAGAACTTAAAGGCAGTTAGATTGTCAAGGAATATGAAAGCAGTGCGGATTCAAAAGGGCAAGTATTATATATTGTAATGTGAGGAACATATGTTCAGATGTCTAGTTCCTTCTGTTATCAAGACCATGGTGGTTTAGATAAGCTGTAAGCCAGAAGCAGGTCATTAACTACCAGATTGAAATTCTGTGGACAAGGATTTTCTCATGTTCTTCCTTAGATACTGACAAGCCAGGCAATGTGCTATTTCACTGCAATAACACTGATCATGTGAAAAGGAAATATATGCATGTGTGCATTCAGTTCTAATTAGTATACCCTTTACCAAATCACTCTTTGGATGCCTGGTATCAAGTTCTTCGGGGTTTGTTCCTTAATGTGTGCTCCATTTATTTAAAAAATATACCAATTTAGTGTCATAATTTGAATGTATAATTGAATTTGCCAGCCTGACAAATGAATGAAACTGCTGCAAAACTCAAGTAACTTTTTTCAGTAGGGTTATGAAGGCAGCCAATCTGCCGTCAGCGGCAAGCCACGGCTATATCTTGGATTTGTACTGTTTAAATATTCGTGCCTTGCAAATAATAGAATAAACACTCCTTCCACCACCACCCCTTTATTCCCCTCCAAGCCCTCAAGATAAATATTAATAATACAAGAGATTGTGGGAAGATGAATAAAGCATAATTTGAGCTAAAAGCCTACAGATGGCAAAGAAATGAAAAAAGCTAAGTGAGGTGGAAGAGAAATGTGTAATTGAGCAACACCAGCGCCATATGTCAGATGCTGCCATAAAACAAGACAGCAAAAGGAAACCTTTGCCTTTGCTCTGTGGAAAACACCAAAATGAGTGCTTGGGTGAATGTCTTTCTAACTCTGATGCATTAAGCTCATCAGGGAGATCTTACCTGATCTTGCATTTGACAAGTTAGTATCTCTTTTTATATAGAGAGTGACAGTCCGTTGGTCTTCTTTTCCTTTCTTGATAAGGCGAGAGAGCCATTCAAATTTAGCTGTAGCCAAAGTGATGAAAGTGAATTAGGCTGAAAGCACACACATCTCCTGTTAGATATCCTGGAGAGCTGCTTCCTTCAAAGCCCCCTCAAAATGTTTGAATTGTTTCCTCTTGCATATTTCTAAGCTGTGTGTCAGAGAGGATTTCAAAAGACGGGGAATGATCTGCCAGTCTGTCTGTCTAGTCTGTGATTGTGTGCATTGCTTCCCAAGGAAGATCAAAGAAAATGCTAGCTTTTCCGGAAAATATCACTTTGAAAAATAAATAAATAGAAGAATGTGATACTGTGGCCTTAGTTCTGCATGTATGAATAGGGAGATTTCTCATGGGCAACCACACAGCTGAAGTTTCATTATAAAACTCTGGTGCTGAAGTTCTGCTCACATACAATATTTCTATTACCAAATGGATAAAATCACTAGTGTTACTTGAATTAAGATCAGATAATTTATGGAGTCATTCCACTTGACACAGATGAAGCACAAAGAAAGAGAAAGAGAATGGTAAGTACATGTAATGATGATTGCTTATGATTGTTTCATGGCATGAACCTTTGCCTGGCCCTCATTTTCTCAATAAGAAACTAATGTGATGCTAAATATTGGTCAGAGGCTGACTTAAATGCATCAAATTAACTCCAAGTTCCTGTTCCTGTTTGGCATGCAAGTTTGTCCCTTGAAAGTGTCTGTAGGCTGACTACAGATTTCTTGTTTACTTCAGAGATGGGGTGGATGAAAGTCAATGCTCAATCAATGCTCGGTGGTGGTCTGTGTTGAAGTGAATTTGGAAGGCCACTCAGTGGAATGGACCATGGCTTGCACCATTAATCTGGCACAGTGATGGATGCTTAGCATCCTACAGAGTATGGCTTCCTACTGGATTTGTTTGAGCATCATCACAAAGAAGCCTGACCACTATCCTGTTAGCTAGGGATGATGGGAATTGGAGTCCCAAAACAGCTGGAGGGCCAGGTTTGGGGATGCCTGCCCTACAGCAGCAGTTGGGGCAGCAGCAAGGAGGGTGAGGTAACACAATGAGGAAAATAGCAGCGTGGGGAGTGCAGGAAGGCTTGCAACCATGAAGGTTGAAAGGAACAGCACAGAGGGGCTTAGACCTTCTTCTTTCCATCTCATGCCACTGCCACTGCTGCAGATCACGAGGCCTGCCAGCTGGCACTTCAGGGTGCCTTCCTCCTCCCTCATCGCTCCTCCTGCTGTTGATCATGATGATCAGTAGTGGTGGTAGCAGGGGATCCTAAGGCCAGCTTATAGAGGAGGAAAGTGAGCAACAGCAGCACCAGCTGGCCTAAAGATCTGGATCTGACACTCGAAGGCTCCAAGTCTGGCAGGCAGAAGAGCCGGAGGAGCTGGCCACAGTTCGTTCTGACTGTTCCTCTGCAGCAAGCCTGGGCTGCCACCTCTCATCATGCTATAGTTCACAGCACCACCTATTGGCAACCATGCAAACTACTGCATGACAACAGTGCAATGCAAATGTGTATTATATAGTGTATTTTATAACTAAATTAAAGTACAGAATAGTCACCAGCTAATTAAGCATATATTCACAGTATCTCTGAATATGTCACACATAATAAAGATAGTATGCCTTACACATTCCACTAAATGCTTCAACACTGTAATATTTTTTTCTCTTTTATCTCCATTAAGCAATTAAAAAGAGAGATTGCATTTTAATTCCTTTATGTTTATTTAATGGTTCTTTCAGAATAATTGGTGCAGTTGGTACTACAGATTAATGGCAAAGCAGGAGGGAATGAAAAGGGATGGCATATTTTCAAGTTTATTTTGAATGGGAAAAAAGTCTAGGAAGAAATTAAGGTCTCCCAAAAGCATCCAAGCAGTCTTTTTACTGTTTACTTTTGGAAATTTTTGTCCTAAATTACAAACTCTATGGAAGTGAACCATTATGATATTTCACCAGGTTTAAAGTAACAGTGTAGGAAAAGTGACATGCTGGGGGGGGGAGAGAGAGAGAGAGGAGAGAGACCAAGTTCATTTTATGAGTAAGTGAAGCTGTACTTAGTGTCAGAGCTTCAATTAACAAGATCTGGGAAATAACCACTTCAAGTTAAGATCTAAAATGCATGGCTCAGTCTGATTTTGCTTCAGTGAAATTACTTTTAAAAGTGTGTATGATCAGACTTTTAACAGGCAGGGAACTGGGCTTATTTCCAAATTGCAACTTTAAGATTTATTGTATTTTCACCCTCCTCTCTTTAGCCCAAGCCTTTCTGGCTGGCTGCAATTAATACAGATGTTATGGTTTTTGATTTGCATTGCTACAGCATATGAACTCAATTACTTTTCATTTGTAGCCCTGGAAATGGCATAAACCCCCTTTGTGATGAAGTTTTTCACTGCATTGGTAGAAGTTACTGAACCATGGAACCAGGCAGATATCAAGTGAGCCACAGAGAGTGCCTTCCTTTTGTTTCTGTTTAATATACTTCACTTTCCTTACGTGTTCTGCTATGGCAAGAGGTCATTGAGGCAAGTGCTGCAGCTGATTTTTAAATGTCTCGTTATAAGATTTTCTCATGGGGAAAAATAAGAGGATGTCTAATTTTTGAATGCTATGACAAGGATAACTAAATCCATGCATAAAAATGCACAGGTCAAGAATTTCTTCCCTTATTATCTACATATCTTTAAGAAAGCTTTGCTAATGAGTGGCAATTTTTACTAGCCTGCTTTCCCTCCTCCTGCTCTGCAGATCTAATAAGCCCCTTTTTCAAATGCTATGGCAATCCCCTCAGATTATGTACAGTGGTGCCCCGCAAGACGGAAAACCCGCTAAACGAAAGGGTTTTCCGTTTTTGAGCTGCTTTGCAAGATGGTTTTCCCTATGGGCTTGCTTTGCAAGACGAAAACGTCTTGCAAGTGTTCCGATTTTTTTCGCTCCCCCCCCTTTTTCTAAGCCACTAAGCCGCTGATAGCCTTTTAGCCGCTAATCCACTAAGCCTTTAATAGCCGCTAAGCCTTTAATAGCCGCTAAACCGCTAATAGCGCTAATCCGCTAAGCCGCTAATAGGGTTGCTTCGCAAGACGAAAAAACCGCTAGACGAAGAGACTCGTGGAATGGATTAATTTTGTCTTGCGAGGCACCACTGTACTTGGTTTCTAAGCTGTAGTCCTAGTAATCAGTAGTAGTCAGTGAGGAGGGCTAGCGCCACCTATGTGGCCTCACAGTTTACCAGAAGAGAGTGAGAAAGGTGGCAAGGAGGTTGGGACTGTGTTGGTATATTGGGTAAACTAATCCATCATTCTTTCTAATGTACCTGCATAGAGCTAACCTCCCTGCCTCCTCATTTCTCTACCTCTTGGTACCTCTCAGCAACTCTACTTCTGAGAAGCTAGGTGTGTGGAGGTAGCTGTCCTTACCTACCACTCCTACCGGTAACCTCCAGGAATAAAAACAGTTTCAAGTAGTGCTATGGCAGCTCAGGACTTCATGGCCTCCATGACAACCATGGGGTTCACTTAAAGCAGTGATGGCCAAACTTGGCCCTCTAGCTGGTTTTGGACATCTCTAGCTAACAGGACCAGTGGTCAGGGCTGATGGGAATTGTAGTCCCAAAACAGCTGGAGTTTGGCCATCACTGACTTAAAGCATCAAAAGTCCTGACTTTAAATAGTTTTGAATGCCATTTTTCTTTTTTTTTCCAGGCTTGTGGCTGGTGGCTTAAGTCATTTTTGCTATGCTCTAACTGTTATGTATGTAAATCATGACAATGATTTCTAATGATTTTGCTTATGGGGTACTTTATTTTATTTGTAAACTGTCCTATGACCATTTTGGTGAAGAGAGAAATGTTTTTAAAATTATAGAAACCTCCAACTCCCAACAATCCCAGCCTGCATGGTCAGCAGTTAGGTCAGGAATTATAGCAGTCGGGAGTCTAACAACAGATGCTTCCAGAATATCACTGTTTTCAAGGAGGATTCAGTAGCATACCAGGAAATTCAGACTGAATGATTAAAGCTGATCTGGAGCTCTTGTGAAACAAAACTGCTTCCCCAAACTTCAGACTTTTGTGATATGGAATGTAATGGGGAAATGCACTGGAAAGGGTGTGATAACACCTGCTTGATTCAATGGCACCTGATCTCTCTGCAAACAAATAATAGTGAATGTTCATTAACTAGTCAGTGCTGTCTAATTCCCCCTGCAAACAAATCAGGATGGATGCTCATTGAACAGGTCATCTGGAAGTGACCAACATCTGGACAGCCACAAGTTTTTCATTCCTGCCCAGAGACACGTTCCCCATCATCCCCAAAGTGACAAAATGTCTTCTCTTTTGAGCCTAATCAGTGTCCTTTTTGTGTTCAAAATGATACATTTGACTGAGATTCATCTAAAGATAATTATTGTAAAATATCCTAGTTTGTAACTTTCTGCAAATCCTTTGACGTTATTTAATCTCTGGCTGGGTTGAAACATATCATCAGTTTCTAACACAGTCTCCTTTCCCCTCTAATACAAGGTTATTTTCTTTCTTTTCCTTTAGTTAGGGCAGAGGTCAATTATCATTCAGTCCAACTATAAATGGACTTCTGTCTCATTCTCATTGGCGAAAGTGAAGTCTAGCAAAGCATCCACCACAGTTCAGATGCAGTTCAAATCATGACCTACAGAAGGCTTATTTTTAACCACCCAGCTATAATTTCTCCTGTCATTCAAATTGCTCAAACTATAAAGCACATGAATTGTAGGAACTTAAAGTCACAATAACACTGTTATACTTAATGTTTATCTAATAATAGTGCCATTTTTTTTGTTGCTGGGGAAAATGGTTTAGGAGGAAATAAAGCTGGACAACAGCCTGTGAACACAGCTGCCAAGCAAGGAAGCAAATCAACTAATCACATCAACACTTAAACCAATGATAGCTGTTTTACAATAGAGGGAAATTGAATCA
The DNA here is from genome assembly GCF_965113315.1 of Podarcis vaucheri. Taxonomy (NCBI): domain Eukaryota; kingdom Metazoa; phylum Chordata; class Lepidosauria; order Squamata; family Lacertidae; genus Podarcis; species Podarcis vaucheri. The sequence goes on along the minus strand of NC_138761.1, from coordinate 68,575,412 downwards.
GACACATCAAACACCTGGCACAGTAGGGCACTTGCTAGCCCCATAGAGATTTGTGTTCATGGTGGAATAAATTTCACCATCATTACTGGCAAGGATTTATGATCATAGGATTTAATTGCTGTTGCTAGGATTAACATGGTCTGTACTGACAGAACATACATTAGTGGTCTTCTCAACTATAAGCAACCAGATCTGCTAGGTAGAATCACATGCATGAGAGTGTTCAGAACATTTCACAAGAATTACCTCAGCGGTTCTTGCAACAGACCTGCTGATGTGTGGCATTCCAGGCCAGATACAGCTGACTACCATACATGGCTGCTCACATAGTGCTCAAGGACCCACCTGGTGTTCCTGCCTGTATGGGACAGTAAAAGCAGCAGTGGGCTGTCAAATGCTTGGTAGGCCACAATACCAAACAAAGGCATCCTTTAGCTCTGTGTCTTACAAGCTGTGCAGCCTGCCTTACAACATCTCCGTAAGGGAGTGCGGTATTATTGCCTCTTTGTTACAGATATCAAGGACTGAGCGTGAGAGATAAACCACCATGTGGGATTGTGCCAAGGAAATATTTGGACAAAGGCTCCCATACGGACAAAAGTATTAGGAGTTGTGCTGGCCACGCTACCTCCTCACACACCATAGTCTGTGATTTTGCCACATCCACCCATTTACAAGGAAGTGGCTCAGGACGGAGCAGATTTTCATGAGACTAACATTTTTAATTTCATTTTTTGTTCTCAAAATAGTATATAATGAAATAGAAGAAATGGCAAAGGAGCCCAAGGAAATATATGAAGCAATTAATGAAGCAATTCATGTTGTATATTATAAAAGGGAAATTATCAGCATTAAACCCTAGAACTATGGAATTTCATCCACATTCTGCAGGAAGGAACCATGGCCGAATTTTATTTGTGGAGGCTCCGTAGTGCCTCCCTGCTGCACAAAATGCACCCAGGGCTAAAATCTGGCATTCAAGACAGGCACTTGGGCAAAGATCTGATGTTCCCTGGTACATATTAAAGCTTACAAGGCAGTAATTGTGTTGATACAACTGCCTGTAATGTCAAAGAACCATGTGTGCAGTGCCAAACCTCACATTTATGATATTTCTGTGGTGCATTGACTAGTGCTTGTCTTCTGGAATGCGCCGAAAGCGTGGGATCAGTATGCAGCTTTGTTCAATTACAACCCTGTTCAACTATGCTCTGAATAGATCAGTGACATGATTTATGAATGTTACACAAGCATGACATGAACTTACGGTATATTATTATTGCATCATATCAATAAGACAGTTCCTGCAAGCTCAACTAGGTGAAGAACCAGACCTTGTGCTCATTTTAACAATGGCATGAACCTTGTGGGAATTCTCAATTATGTATAGCAAGCATCCCCAAACTCGGCCCACCAGATGTTTTGGGACTACAACTCCCATCATCCCTAGCTAACAGAACCAGTGGTCAGGGATGATGGGAACTGTAGTCCCAAAACATCTGGAGGGCCGAGTTTGGGGATGCCTGATGTATAGGCTACATTTCTCAAAATACTGTGCAATCTTAAAATTCGCAATACCAGCATATAAATGCAGGATACTGTGTTGAGGGTGAGTTTAGTACTGAGCTACATGAAATGTGAACCGTAGGAGGTCAGGTATAAAGCTGAAGCACTGCTTATCTTTCTTTTGGGTTTGCAAAACAAAATGCACAAGTTTATAGGTGCAAGCACCTGGGAATTTTCACTCCAAATGTTAATCTCCAAACTGCCTTGATCCATTTGAAAGAGTAATAGTGAGAAGGCAAATGAAATTCAATATAATGTGTATTGGAGCAAAACACCACAAATTCACAGACACATTGATGGGATCTGAACTGGCTGATGCTCTCCAGGAAAGAGATATTGGAGTTGTGGTAATGATCAATGAAATCACCAACTGAATGAGTAGTGACAGTGGAAAATGCAAATTCCATATTAGGAATTATATTGGGGGGGGGGTATTGAAAGTAAAATGACCAGAATCAAAATGTAGAGGTGTACATTGGTTCCGTGTGCAGCTCAAATTACAAAGCAAGTAGAAACAATCTGGGTAAGGTTTTCAAATGCCCAAGTCAGACTGCGTCATTAACAAGTCAAATCAACAACTCCCTAAAGTCCAAGTTACTCTATAGACTCAGGTGTCCAAAAACACTGCATTTCCTTTTTTAAGTGAAACCAAACTGACTAGGGAAATGACCTGAATTTGAACAGGGAGAGGTAGAGAGGTTGGGTTGGATCATTCATTTGATGGACAGGCCTAAAGTAGGTTTTAATCACAGTGAATTATTTTTCCAGGATGCTTCAATCACATTGATTTAGGGGAGAAAAGTTAAAGAAAACAAAAGTGTTTTCTTTTCACTTGGCTGTTGTTTTGCCTGGGACAGTAGGGTGTTTAGAAAGGCAGCAGATTATTAGTGTCCTTCCCAATCACCTGGTTCCTAACAAGCAATTAAAATACTTCCATTGATTTGTGTTCATTCCACTCTATTTATTTCTCCTCCCACCTGGTTTGTGTTGGTTTGGCTACTAGTTTTCAGACTTTTGGAGAGCTCAGTATAGGGTAATTCTATTTTCCTGTCCCTCAGATCCATTACTGTGCTTTGCCTGTGATTTATTTTTCTTCCCAGTTTTAGTTCGCTTGCTAGAAGTTTCATTCTCTTCCATTCAGTTTTAGAGTACCTGTGATTTCAGTGAATTTTGTTTTTGCTCTCCAATAATACAAATATTTTTATTACAGTTTTCTCCCTTCCACCTCTGGGCCTGGTACTTTCCCACCACTCAACTGAACCTGCTTGCCCCTTAAGTTAGTGCCCAGGGGCTCCATGTCACCAGTTTCTAGACTGATTGTCCAGAAAACACTAGCAAAGGTTAATTGAGTTCAATTCTACCCACCCCAAAATGGCGAAGTTTGCCCTTGTGAGAGAACCGCTGCACCTATCATTCCAAATTTGGCAGGCTCCATCCCCAGAAGGGGTGACCAATGCATGCAAATTACATCCAATTCTGGCAGAAAAAATGAAAGCTAGCGACTTTTTTCTTTTTAAAAATAAAATAAAGGTTTCCCGTGCAAACTCTCCTGATTGGATCTGTTTGCAATTTGGCAGGCTTAGTACATACCGGAGGGGCTCTTTTGGCTGAAAATTTTCATCTACTTCTGTAGGGGGCAAACAATTCTTAAGGTTATAGCTGTTTTCAGATTCCCCACTACAGTCAATGAGGGAAAACAGAGCTTCGGGTTCAACAGATCTGATTTGGAGCAGATTAACATGTGGGATCAGAAAGAGCCTGAGTGGACTGGAAACAGTTTGGGTTGCTTCCCAATGCTGCAGATGCTGGGGGGAAACAACGTGCCCTATGTCTGAGCTTCTCAGAGGCATCTGGCTAGCAAGATCCTTGAAGTTAGGGTGCTAGATGCCTTTTGTTTCAGCTTGGATTCACAGGATACAGGGAGGCAAGTAAGTGTGCAAATGGTTTGTTGAACACACAAAGTGTTGTTTAGCATGTAACAGCAGAACAGATGGGTGTAACTTGTGAGGCAGCATGCCAAATAGTGATTTATGCCCATGACAAGTATTTCAAATGAGTTGGTGATATGGTGTGGATGGGGAGAGGATGGCTTTTATATATACAGGAAGCTGATATGAGATTTTAAACAACGATTGGGGGGGGGATCTGGTTGCTAGTTTATGCACAGAATATCTGTGAGTAGTGCATATTGGATCTAATTCAAACGTTAGAAAAGTGCATCTTCTTGCAAATAAAGCTCATATTTAAAATGTACCACAGAGTTATGCAAAACTTTTGTTGTGTTTGAACTGGCCACAAGTCCTCATCATAGATGGCTGATAGTTAATGGTGACATATTATTGTTCTAGAATGAGTATTTTCTGTAGCCTTAAGTAGTATTCATCATTCTAACTGTATATTGCTATTATTGCAGTATTCCCAAACATCCCATGAAAATAAAAACCCACAACCCTTTGTATTTAGGGCTAAAAAACCTTGGCTAGAGGCCACACCTTCAGCTACCATGGAAGTTTTCCCATTTGAGATGAACTCAGATATACCAAATGGCTAGAAAAATTTGTTCAGTCTAAGCAAGTTGTGTTAAGAATGAATATTAGAAAGGGAGGATATTGCAGGCTGTCTTCTAAAGCTTTTCAGTAGATACAGCCGAGAAATGAATTTTTGGACAGATATCAGCTTCAGATGAATCCATAATGTACTTTTTTATACGTAATGCTCTCAAGACTAAGCAATATCACAATGACTAGTAATCATAACTTTTCCTCTCTCTCTCTCTCTCTGCATGAGAATGAATTCAATAGCTGCATTAAAGTCTCCTCCTGCTACCTTTTAGAAACTGATGCATAGATCTTTTCCACACTGTCCTTAAAAAATAAAAAGGTTGAGGGCCGAGTCTCTTGAGTAGCTTTATGGCTTGGCTTGGCATTTTAGTCTTATCATGCAGCTGCACAGATCATCTGTCCTCAAAGATGGTTACATGACTTGGACACTACTGTGTGATGTCCTATTCCATTCTCTTATGTTCTGCCAATTAGATTATCCTGTTTCTCCTTTGATTCCGCTAAGGCAATGAATCCCTGTAATAAGGTCATACTTTCACTTTAGCTTAGACATTTTAAAATATATCCACACACATACATAAGGCAGTGCTCAGCAGAGCCATCTTCCATTTGCTCAGTCTTAGAATGCACCTATGATAGCACCTTCTCTGGCCATAACATTTCTTAATCATTTCTTTCTTGCCGTTTTGTTTTCCATCTATCACTTATTGTCTACAGTGTCTAGCATATTCTCAGTCTGATGCTAGATAGGCCATTTAGAGATGGTAGGTGTTGTTGTTGTTGTTGTTGTTGTTGTTACCGTATTTTTGGCTCTATAAGACTCACTTTTTCCCTCCTAAAAAGTAAGGGGAAATGTGTGTGCGTCTTATGGAATGAATGCAGGCTGCGCAGCTATCCCAGAAGCCAGAACAGCAACAGCGATCACTGTTTTCGATGCACAGCCATCCCACTTGTTGTTCTGGCTTCTGAGATTCAGAATATATTTTTTCTTGTTTTCCTCCTCCAAAAACTGGGTGTGTGTTATGGTCTGGTGCGTCTTATAGAGCAAAAAATTTGTTTTGAACAGGGAGGAATTAAGGGTGCAGGGTTGTAGAATCTGGGGTCCTTGATTGAAGAGTTTTCGTTTGTTTTGTAAAAGACCCAAGTGTACAAAGAAAGCTGTAAATAGTCAGATTCTAGCTGCACAGAATATTTTGTTGTGGTTTTTTTAAAACAGAAACTAAGAATTTGGAGTAGAGTTTGTTTGTTTGTTTGTTGTTTGTTTGTTTTAAAAAAGCATATTTGTGAATTTTCACTTTTTTCGATTATGTCTGTTGCCTCTCCTGAGTTTCCCCACCCCACCGCTTGTTTTACTACATATTCCTGGCTCCTAGTTCCTTCCTGGATTAGTAGTGTGCATAATTGCATGCAATCAGAGTTGTTCAGTAAACAAGATAATATTGTGTCATGCTTTTCTGGACTATATCACTGAAAGAAATGAGAGTTAGGGCGATCCTAAGGACGTTTAAAAGGTAAAGGGTAAAGGGACCCCTGACCATTAGGTCCAGTCATGACTGACTCTGGGGTTGTGGCGCTCATCTCGCTTTATTGGCCGAGGGAGCCGGCGTACAGCTTTCAGGTCATGTGGCCAGCATGACTAAGCTGCTTCTGGCAAACCAGAGCAGCACATAGAAATGCCGTTTACCTTCCCGCCGGAGCGGTACCTATTTATCTACTTGCACTTTGATGTGCTTTCGAACTGCTAGGACGTTTACTCAGAAGTAAAATCAAATGAATCAGCTGGATGCAAGGAAATTATGCAGTGGCAGCCTCAGGCAACAGATTTTGTGTGTCGTATGAGGGCAGCAAGTTGCTGGTTCAAAAATTTATTGTTATTGTATTTTTAGTCCTAAGGAAAGCCTATAGGTGCTCTTTCTCAGATGCCAGAATAACTTGGCTGGCCTTAGGTACCTTGACTTGGTGGGACTTGGACATTAGCTGGCTCTGCCTTAGGCTAGCTGTGGTTGAAAGAGACATGGGCTGCTTGCACACCACACATTTAAGGTACTTTTAAGTCACATAACTTTTCTCAAAGAATCCTGGGAACTGTAGTTTGCTAAGCATGCTGGCAATTGTAACAATTGTGGGGGAATCCACATGCGTGGAATGCACTGTGTGCAATGCATGCTGCCTTACTCCTTTGTAGCAGTGCTTACGATCACAGCCTAGGCTAACACTTTCACAAGGAGTACTGAAGGAGAAGCATTTTTTCAACACTGCTAAAAATGCTCAGTAAAAATGGAACGGCTTTGGCTCTGCTATATGTAACATTATTAACCTTGCTGGGCTTTCTACATTTACAACATAAATAGGGGCAGGATCATCTCTATAAAAGGGAGGGAGGGAACAAAGTGGACATAGAAACCTAAGTGGATGTCTGGGCAGATTAATTTTTTTATTAAAATAGAGGAAGACGCCAGTAAATTTGGAGGAAGAGAATTGAGATAATGAATTGGATTAAATCCAATAGCTATTCAATGATAAGGAACGGAGGGTGTTACATTACACCCCATAATATAACCACCAGAGGGCCAAAAAGCCTAATGCTACTTTCCAGACTCACTCCCAGATGTAAGATTGTAACCATTGTAACCCAGGACCCCCAATTCCCATTCCCTGGAGCTGGTCCCAGAGGATACCATGGTCAGTGATATCAAAAACCAACAAGAGATCAAGAAGCAGGAGCAAGTTCACACTCCCCTTGTCCTGCTCTAAAGAGCAACCAAGGCAAACTCTGTCGCTTCACCAGGCCTGGAGATTGGAATGGATCTATGTAATCAGCGCCAGCAAATAATGCTTGCAGTTGCCCACACACACACCCCTTTAAAGAAACATTTTTCCATTACCAAAAAAAAAAAAAAATCAGCTTAAAATCCCCCTCTCTGAAAGAGACAATGCCAATCACTCCTGAGCAACATGAGCCATTGGTCTGGCATGAAGTAAGGTAGCATCCTGTGTTCTGGGGTGCATTCTGTAGCTCTCATAAAATCTCATTATAGCTCAGCGCAGTCAGCCATTCTAAGACTTTTTTTTTTTTTTGCATGCAAGCCTGTTAGCAATTATTTAGAAGATAATTGCAGAGTAATTAATATGTAAAGGTATTTGAGGCTGTTAGAAGTTATTCTGAGTTGCTTTAATGTGGGTTCCATTAGTGCAAGTTCCTTCCCTCCTGAGATCGTTCAGGATAAGAGAACAGTATCAACCACTTTCCTAATATATTCTCTTATCATAGTTCTCTAATATCAAACTCAGCTGGTAGAGTGCCCAACAGGACCGTAACCAAAATAGCACACAACCACACCCACGAAACAAGGGGGAAGTATCAGCATGCTCAAGTAACAAAAACTCAAAGGGGAGGGGCGTTAAAGTTCAATGAAGACTGAGCATGCTCAGTTGCCTCAAGAAGTCAGCAATAATTCTATAGGGTCAAGGCAATCAATGGAAAACAGCAACAAGCTGACATCCGATTATGTTTATCACCAATCCCATGGAATATCTCCTTTACCCCACCTCCCATACCATTTTTATACTAGAAATGAAAAGTAAGGGGTTGTGGGAAAAATAGAAGAAAGTGTGCTAAGGGGCAATTTGAAGAAGGGGACTGAAGAGGGGACCATACATGTGTACAGGGAGGGAGCTACATGTAGAACTCAAACCTTGTTTCTCTTGTTGTTGGTATCCATCTGTGTCAGGAAAAGAGTGTATTTGGGGGTCACGTAGTCACCAACACAAACTCCACATGTTAACTTTGTGCTGTGCAATTATTTCCTTTTAAAACGAAGCAAAAGAATGGCCAAAAGCAGTAAGGCTGAGTAAGTCTCAGCAGAGCATGACTGGTAACAACTATAGGCTAGGATTTACAGAACCTTAACTTCAGAACACAAATGCTAGCCTGATTCTGCAAAACTCCCATATTCAGTATTCAAAGTATACCTTTCAATATATTATGTTAATTTTAACGTAAGCCCATACCAAAGACATGTTTATGTTGCAGACTGTTCCTTGATCCATGTTTATGTTTCATTAATTACTTCTGCATTTCTGAGTCATGAATGTGTAAACAAACAATTCCCATCTACCTGCAATTTCACAAGAGAAAATCAACTGCAGGGGGTTGGACTAGACAACCCTTTGTGTCTCCTCCGACTTGGTGGCCTCCAGATGTTTTGGACTACAGTTCCCATCATTCCTGGCCTTGGTCATTCTGACTGTTGCTGAAGGAAGTTTCAGCCCAGAACGTCTGCAGGACATCAAGTTGGGGAAGGCTGACCAAAATAAATATGGTACATAGTGACCATGCAGACTGCAAACCAGCCTTTTCATCATTGACCTTGCACAACAATATATTTAAAATCATTTGAAGCCAATATTTTCAATTAAAAGAAGACCATAGGGGAAGTCAAGAGTAGATTCTCTAAATGTGCCTGGATTATTGTTTTTACGGAAAATTGATACCCACAAATTATTATGCCTACAAGCCCAAGGGTTTCAGGCTGAATATTACTGATTTAGTCAGCAGCAGAAGAGACTGTCTCAGCTGAAGCAGTTGGTGTTAAATAGGTCTCTGATGTCTGACAGGCTGGGGTCTAATTTTGACTTCCCTGGATCCTCCTAGCTGGCACCTTCCCAGACATCACATTATATTAACAAGGCTCATAAACTGTCAGAAATAACTCGTCCACTTAACTGGCTGGAATGATGCAGATTTTAAGGACATGGCCTTTCCGAGAATTGTCTGTCTTTATAATTTGTCATCTCCACAGCCAGTAATATAGTGTTGCTGGATTCCTCAGCTAAAAGTCTTTGCCACATTAATTTCTCAGGGGACTATGGCCTCTTTTGACCATTTACCCTTAGGGTGTCCTCTCACACCAGACTCTGAGGGTGATGCCCTCCAACAGAACGATTCCACATTATACTTCCTGACAAACAAATTACTGTCTTGTCAGGTATAGTAAGTACCAATGTGATTCTCCATTACATCTTTATAAGTGTCAGAGGCTGTAGATATCTAAAATAGCTCTTTCTCAAAAGGGCTAACTACACATTGCATGGAAAACAGATCCCATTGGTTTTTTGGTTTTTTAAAATGAAAAGCAACTTGGCGAGAGATACATGGTGAACAGAGAGTGACAGGGAGGGGAGCTTAATCCTTCTTTGCCCACTCTTCAGAATAATGCCCAGGATATTTTAGGAATATCCTTACCTAAAGACCTACCTGAGAATTGGTGCCTCCCATTTATTCTTCAAGTTTAGAAGAATGCTGGAGATGCCATGCTGGTTTTGGCGGCAATTCTTGAAGGATAGCCTCTAAGTGTGCCTTGCCTTGTGGCTGACTTAATTTTGCTTGAGACTACAATGTTCTATGTTCTTTCCTCCTTCTCCCTGAACCTTTCATATACAGTGTGTCCGTTGCCCTTGTCATACCACCATCACAAGCCAATCACAGTAGTACTCTTATTAGAATCACATCAGGATCTTAGACGAAAGCCATCCACCATGGAGGTAGTATAATGGTAAGTCTGTCATGTAGCTCTAGGTTTCTAAAACTATTAACTGTCACCAGAACTTTGAAGTACACTGCTTTTCATCATACTAAAAGGGAATCAGTAAAGGAATCAGTCATTGCCAAAAAGTCTTCTTTATTTCCTTTCATATGTTAGGATTCATAGTGCTTATTCGATCACATTTGTTCAGCTGACCATGAGTTCAACCACAACCATGCGGATAACCAAGAGGACTTTTTGAGCATTCTGTGGGGCAGCCTACCATTGGTAGAGACTCTAGAAATGGTAGAAGAACAACCCAACCTCCACCAGTCAGTAGCAATGACTGAAGCCCTGTGTATGTCACAGTGACCTTGCTTCAAAAATAGCTCCATTTTTGTGTTACTCTCAGAAAGCAGCAAATTAAGTCAAAGGGGGCTGTATGTCCCCATATTTGGTTCTCATCCCATCCCTGCTGTCCACATGTTAACACATTTATCAAACCCAAATTAACATTATTCCCTCATTAACATGTTTCTCATAAAAATTCATATTACAAAATAACAGGCCTACAATGCACATGACACTATATTAAAGGCATGTAATGAATTTGGATGGATTTGTATGTATGGTTGGTATGGGTTAAATTGGTCTTTGAATAACTGAAAATCACAGCTTAGCATATCATACTTCAAAAAACTTTCCTGAAGCAATTTCAGGACACATGAAGTCACAGTCACAACACTACTGAGTCATCTCAGCATATGTCAATTCACTGATTCAAAAGTCAATTTATGTTGATTTCCAAAAGAAAAATGAAAATAATAACAAGAGTACAATGGATTTTTTTTAAAGGTGTTGCCATTTTCAGTAATGCTTTTTTGGGGGGTTTTAAGCCGTCTTTAAAAAATATACCACTGAAACTTGAATCAGGAGAAGAGCTTGTAGGTAACAATGTGCAAACAATTCTTTCTTTCCCTACTCTTGTGGCCACAATGCAAGGCTGTTGTGATTTTAAGATGAAAGAATGCTCAAATCTAGGCACCTATCATTCATATGCAAATCTCTCACCATATGCGTTTTCTGCAAGTGAAGGAGTTTGTACTCAGCAGAGAGGAGCTTGTCAGAGCTTGTCTTTGTTTACCAGAAAGCTTTGGGGTGTTCTTTTTTTTGCTGCCATCAGAAATACATCTCTGCAAACAATCACCACTGTCCTCAGAATATGCAGATCTTCTATATCCACAGGCCCTCAAATAAGTACCTAGCATTTATAATCATCAATTTCATCTAATCCAGGTGTTTGCTGGGTGTTTTTTTCCTCCTAACGCTAGGCATTTATTTGGAGGGCTGTGAGCAGTAGGTGGTTTTGTCAGATCTGCAGTAGCATAAAGAACCAATTTTTCTTATCCTAATCCTATAGCTGTCTGGAAAAGGTGACACACAGTGAGACATAATGATAAGAAAAGCTCAAGCTGCCCAAGGCGGTCAGATACCAAAGCCGGATGATTAAACTATTCTGTAACATTCCCAGAGTCCCAGGGTGGGGGAGGGAGATGTGAATGGTTACTTCTCCAAAACCACCAGAGAAGAACGGACAGAGACAGGCAATGTCCTCCTTGCCTTCATATTCTTCCATACGTAGAAAGTGGAGCCGGGTGGGTGGGGGAGAACCACCACACTTCTCTGTAATGTGTTTGGAGAACTAAAGGGCACACAGCGCCTACCTGCTCCATTTAGCTAAGCTGGGAATGTGTCAGTATTAAGCACTGACAGCTCTTACTCTCAGCCAGTGCTGGGTAGGGACAGGAAGGGACAGATGAGAAAGGAAGAGAACGAATGGCAGCAGTTTCAGCAACTTCCCCTCTCAAGCGGCATCTCAAGCACAGGCCCCAAAATAAGAGGAAAAGATGTTGCTGTCCACATGTAAGGCCAAATGTAGGGGCAGGATGTAAGTCCTTCTGGCTCTACCCCTGACTTCACACATTTCCAGCTGCCCTTCTTTGGCTACAGCAACACTTACCAAGCCAGGCAGGTCAGTGGTTTCAGCACCATGGAAAGCTCCAGTAAAGCCTGGGTGTGAATGGAGGCCATTTGTTTTTTTGTTTTTTTAATGATATTTATTAAAGTTTCAAAGAAAAAATTACATAAATAAAAAGAGGGGGGAAAGAAAAAGAAATAAAAAGGAAAAAAATACAAAATACAGAAAAAAGATAAAAAACACTTTAAAAACACATCAATCTTTCCATGCCTTACATTTCATTTCCTTACTTCCCTGACCTCCTCACACCTCCCTTTTTTGTATTCCAGTTCTGTTAGTTAATTCAGCAATTCCTTTCCCTCTTTGTTTTTGTCTTAATCCTTTAACTTAATATATTATAACTTTGAATTTTCACCTGTTAACAATCCATTTTTACATACACCATTATAACATTACTGCTAAAACCACTTAACTTCATTCTGACATCATTCTAACATTCATTAATTTTGCAATATTTCTGTAAATAGTCTTTAAATTTCTTCCAATCTTCTTCCACAGACTCTTCTCCCTGGTCTCGGATTCTGCCAGTCATTTCCGCCCATTCCATGTAGTCCATCACCTTCATCTGCCATTCTTCCAGAGTGGATCTTTCAATACTTTGCAATAAGTATTCTTGCTGCTGTTGTGGCATACATTAAAAAAGTTCTGTCCTTCTTTGACACCATTTGGCCGACCATGCCCAGGAGAAAGGCCTCTGGTTTCTTCAGGAAGGTATATTTAAATACCCTTTTCATTTCATTATAAATCATCTCCCAGAAAGCCTTAATCCTTGGGCACGTCCACCAAAGGTGAAAGAATGTACCTTCAGTCTCTTTACATTTCCAACATTTATTATCAGGCAAATGATAGATTTTTGCAAGCTTGACTGGTGTCATGTACCACCTGTACTGTATATCATTTTCATAATATTCTCTCTTAAGGCATTACATGCCGTGAATTTCATACCTGTGGTCCATAACTGTTCCCAGTCAGCCATCATTATGTTATGTCCAACATCTTGTTCCTATTTAATTATAGCAGATTTCACCGTTTCATCCTGTGTATTCCATTTCAACAGCAAGTTATACATCTTTGACAAAATCTTAGTTTTGGGTTCTAGCAGTTCTGTTTCTAATTTTGATTTTTCCACCTGGAAGCCAATTTTCTTGGAATGGAGGCCATTTGAATCCCTTCACACAGTCTAGCTCTCTCAAGCTCCACACACAGTCCCACCTGAAGAGTGTGGATCATTAAATGACCAACTCCCTGGCCCTAACATGAGTGCTTCTCCTCTATTCTGTGACCTCCCACCTAACCTGCTCCCATGGTTGAGCAGGGAGTGGGTGGTATTTGACTCCTCGTGTCTCAATTAAGGCATTCCCAAGGGCCCTGGCTCAGGTTCCACAGTATCCAGAATCTGTTCCAATTCCCAGCCAGTAGTACAGCAGCCCCAGACCTGATCAGCTTATTTTGAGATTGAAGCTGATGCCACTCCCCAAATATCCATGTGTTTATATGGATATCTTCAAAGAAGCTGCTTTTGTGCTGGTTGCATTGAATCATTCATGCAGACAGCTATACACACAAAGCCTTTCCATTTGCAGATATCTGCATTAACCCATGAGCATCAGGTGTAGGACCAAGACCTGTGGTTTAGACCTAAGCTTGGGTGCTGGAGGCAACATCCAAATAGGATAACAGGGCCAGCTGTAGTATTGCCAGTGACTTCAGGGAAGAGGGCAAGTGCAGACTCCTCTGTAGGTTTTAAATACAAACATAAATGAAAATGTGTCAGCAGAGGATATGTCTAACATCCTGTAGACTGAGTACCATTACCTCATCTAACAGTGATCTGTGACATTAACTCTGTCCTCACATTTGAAAGTCACATTGAAAATGTTGAGGAGGAAGCAGGGCTGTTGTCCCTGACCTCCATTCATTCAGCTGAATATGAGAATGTTGTTGTATGCATGCTTGGGATCTCTGACCTTGTGCACACCCTCTACTGTATTTCATAACTTCCACTTAACATTCAGGGGACAGAGTCACTAGACGCAATCCCCCTCACCCATCCATGTGCTGAGGGTGGGTTTGAAGCTCTAGGATAATGATAGAAAACAATCGTTATTGCATTGTGACTTCCAAATCCCCTTAACACTGATCTAATTCTACTCATATTAATAGAATAATATCTTGTCTCTTTTGTTCTAGTACTGAAAAAAATCAGTATAGTGTGTTTTCTCCATGGTAACCCATCAGTCCCAAAAATGAAAATTTTGCATAATTCAGAATTCAGCATATTTCCATCATTATAGATCTGCTTTTGCTTAAAGGATTATTACCCCTACATGACAAAGCTTGCCTTTTTTATTTGAAAAAAAATCTGTATGAATGAATGAAGTTGATTTAAAATTTGCTAAATTTTATTGAAACTCGTTTATCAGGTATTGTCATATACTACATGTCAGCTTTCAAATAATTACTCTGCATGTCAAATACAGTCAAGCACCGACTGCTACCTGGCAGATATTGTCAAAACTACTGCTTCATGCTGGTTGTCCAATACTGTTAAATGTTCATTGCTCCGTGTCAGAGTACCAACAGTAGCTGTGTATTAGATACTGTAACATGTTGGCATAAGAACATAAGAGGCCTGCTGGGTCAGGCCACAATGGCCCCTCTAGTAAAGCTTCCTGTTCTCACAGTTGCAAACCAGGTGGACACGTGGGAAGTCCTATATTATGTTGCAAATACAGATACAGAACAACAAATGTTCAGGGAGTATTTGGAAACTGCCTGCCAACATTTTCAGAGGACTCATTTCAATTCTGATTTCCCATAGAACAGGGAGTGTCCTGAGGAATAGCTCAGATGGTAAGAGCATGGGACTCTTAATCTCTGGGTCATTGGTTTGAGCTGGTTCTAGTGTTGGGCACTACAGGCAGTTAGACTAGGTGATCTACAGTTCTTTAAGTCTATATATTTAATGGTTGTAAGGATGCGTTGATTTATGTTTTATTGTGTCTTGCATTGTTGTAAGCTCACTTGTGGGCCCTTCGAGACGAGGTATAAACATTATTGAAAACCACACATTTTATAAAGATGGAAGAGTAGTGCTGAGGTGACTGCTTGCAGAGATTGTTGTGTTCTTCCATGTCTTCTCAAGCATGTCATTATGTGAGTTTTCAAAAGAAGCAGCATCACTGTGCTTTTGCTAGACTAACAAGCAGATGATGAGAAACAGAAAAACTATCACCATGCCCTGCCTTACTGTACACTTCAATACAAAGCCATAGAATAGTTTTGTGGTGCTTTTTAGTTTGGTGTTTTATTTTTGGTTGGGCTTCTTTTTTCCTTGAAGTGGAATCAAAGAATGGTTATTAAAGGAGATAAACATTATTCATCTTCACAGAAAGCAAAAGCCTGTTTCTGCTTCCAGATTCTCCAAGTCATTCATCTTCATTTTCACAGCTTCCTCTTCCTCGCCTCCTTCATCTAACCTCCGTGGTCTGTTCAGCTTCTGTTTTCTTCCTTGCCCCAATACTTTGGACTTGACTGTCTGGCTTAATAAAGTTACTTCCTTTTGATGATCAATCTACTGTTTGAGTATTAAAAGGAAATAAGAGCATATATAAGAATTATGTGCTTTCATGGAGAGTCTCTCCCTAAATCCGACGGTGTTCTCAGTGTATGAAAACAATTTGTCTCCATAAAGAGGGTCAGGGGAAGTAGTGAGACAGTATTTTGATAAATATTGATTTTGCTTTAGTATGATCACAGCACTTGATGACCTTGGGAACTCCAGAAGTATACTCATAGACTAGAATCAAGAAAACTTTTAGCTTCCAAAACACTGTAAGATTAGATGGCTTAAGAAACATTATTTCAGATTTTCATAATCTTCTATTAGTTTATTGTGTAATGTTTATATGGCATAAATCTAAGTGGGACAGAATATCAATTTCTAGTTATTGCATTTGCTTTTTTTCTTTGGGTGTTCCCTCCACACAATTGTAATCATATGGAGAGGAAGGAACTGTGACAACTGGCCCCACCTGTACTGTCACATCCCAATGTGTCTCACTCTTCATGTGTTTGAGGGGGGATGTCTGAAGAGGAACCTCTTGAATATACATAGGCTCCCCCACTATATGGTCTAGAACTCTATAATTATGTGGAATGAGTGCCTGAAGAGGGTTTCCATGAAATTGGCCCATCCCCATCAGATCCTTGCCATTTGAATACTGAACACTGTCCATCTATATTGGGTGGGGGGAGCATGCATACTCACAGTGGGTCAGTGTGTTAATTGCAAAGTGGGCTCTAGTCCATGAAAGTTTATACCGGAAATCATTATCCTTTTGGGCCCATGGACTTACATGGATTTTCTTAGTGAGTTCTGTACCTGCCACCAACACCCCTCTGATCACTTCTCTCCTGCCTCACCCAGATCAGAGACAAAAAGGGGGAAAGTACACACACACAGTTTGTTTTCTAGAGGATCTGGATAGGCGTTGAATCCAGAAGAATTAAGATGAGCCTTGAAAAGTTGTAAAGGGGAAGGGGAAAGGAGTTTCATTCTTCCAATTTTATCCTTATATCCTTATCAATGTACTTTCAAAGGGCATAAAAGATCATCATCCTTATCACCTTGTATGGGGAAGCAGCAGAAATTGGGAGAAGGAGCTCAGAGGCTTTGTGGACACCAAAGAAAACCTCAAGGGTGCCATTGCACCCACAGACACCACATTGGCGACTGCTGGCTTATTCCTCAATAAATGTGTTACACTTTAGTGTCACAAAACTGTTGTTTTTTCTACCATTGACTAAAGCTGCATACATTCTTTCCCTCAATGAACTCTAGACATTGTAGTTTACCCCTCACAGAATTACAATTCCCAGTAACCCTTAATAAACTACAGTGTCCAGAATTGTGCAGTTTTTTGGGCAGGAGGTGCTGCAAATGTGTTTTAAAGGTAGAGTGTTTACACAGCCTAAACATGCTATCCTCCTGAGTTTCTGTTCAGTAATTTGAGAAGTAACAGTAGGAGAAGGGATGCTTAACCATTAGGACTTCACTATCAGTGGCATATGCACTCTGGTTCATAGTCTGAGTTGTTTTAAGGGAATGGATGCCATAGGGCACTTCTTGAACTGTTTCTGGGATACTTTTCACACATTTAAGGTGTGCATCAGGTCAGTATACAAGTATAAACCTATAAATGATCCACAAACGGGGCAACAATCATATGTTTGCAAAGAGATGTATCATACATCATATTATATCATACAAGTACTAAGTAGCTAAGATTAGCTAAAACTCTTTGTAAAGTGTGTGTGCATGTTTGCATGTATGTATTAGAAAATGAGAAATTGTTCAGTGCATCTGAATGGTTTGTGATACCTCTGGACCAGGCTGCAATCCTAACCCCAACTCATCTGGAAGAAAGCCCCACTGGATTCAATAAGACTTGTATTTGAGTACACACTGTTAGGTTTTTATTTTACTTGATCTCCATAACATCTGAATTCTCTCAAACCTGGGGAGCTATGGATTGACTCTAGGCAGTATGCCTTCTTCCAGCTCTTCTAATCATTGCTTTCTCCACAAAAGGAGCAGAGGTTTCAGGAAAGTTCTCAAAGGGCCGAAGTGTTTCCATGGCAGCATTTCTATCTTTAGGGTAATTCTCTTAAGGCAGAGATAGGGTCCTTCTCTCCATCATCCCCCAAAGACTCATTATCTCCTTTCTAATGGTGACTTTTTAAAAAATCAGACTCAGAACCTAAAAGGTAACTCAAGGCTGGTGGCATAATACACATACACACAAAGTTGAGGTCTGTTTTCCTGAAATACACTTCCTCATTGAAAACACTATAAATCTGGTTGTATCAGATTCACACACACACAGCTGACCTGTCATTGCTTCTCCTTTCTATGCATAAACACTATTGGGAAGCAACTGAATGCCTATCCCTATGTGTGAACTAAGAACCTATTATTAGAGAAAACAGAGTTGCAGATGTGAACTTTAACCAAAACTTGATTTAAAAATCAAGTTTAAATACTGGGGATGCCTGTACAGAAGTGGTTTGCTGGGTGGAGCAGAACCCCTATGCTAGCTCCTAGCAGGTGGTTCAGTGTTGCTTACCAGGAGGGAGGGACAATATAGCAAGGAGGTCAGTGTGGTGCACATGCACCAGCAGAGCCAACCCAGCACACCTGTCATGCACTTGAACCAGACTAACCTCCCTGCTACTTTGTGTCTCCCAATCAACAATGGTGATCCACCTGCCGTGAAGCTAGTGGAGTGACTCCACCTCACTCAGTGAGCTACTTCTGGGTTTGTTTCATGACTCTGCAAATCCCAGCAGAAACCAACGTCCATGTGAACATAGGAGACTGTTCACTGGTAAAAAAATGTAAGAGTGAAAATTTAATGAAAATTCTCTTAATATTTCACTTGCTGCTTACCACTTGTTTGGAGCTTCTTCTTCCTTTGAACTGCAACTTCAATATGATTTTTGCTTTGATGGGTTCTTTGTAAGACAGGAATTAATAAATATTTGGGCTTGGTTGCCTAAATAATGAGAAACTGTAGTCAGCATGACACATACACCACAACCCTAAACCCACTGCAACCACACACGCATGCATGTACACATGACAACCACACATACATGCACACACTCACTTTCCCCCTTCTGCTTGAAAAATGTGTGTTTGCTCCCCGCCCCCAGGTTGATCTTCTTGGAGACTGCAGCTGGGGAGGCAAGAGTTAACCTGCACTCAGCAACTGCAAGGAAGATCACACACAGCCTATGCAACAACCACATCATTAGAGAACTTTCCAGAGAGGGGTGGGGTCACAGCCAGAAAGATAAAAGTCAAGCCTTATTCCCCAGTTGCAACCCTCAAAATTGTTATTAGGCTTCATTTTTAGTTTTGTAATAAAAAACCTCCCATCTTACATTAGCCCTAATATTTAGAGAAGAGAACGCATTCTAGTTGAAAAAGGTATGTCGTTAATCAGTAAGATTGCCTCCTGAAATTTATTTAATGAGTTTTTGCAATACTTAAGGGGATGCAACTGGAAACAATTAAAAGATCAGTGGTATGTACAATTTGTGCTACAGTACATTTGCTATGCAGTGTGTGGGCGAAGGTTAGTTAAGAAGATATTAACTTTTGACATTTTAGCAACAGGCGTGTGGCAAACTCTGTTAATAAGAACATCCTCATCCCTGTAATTTTAGACCACTTTGGGGACTGTTGAGCTGTAAGTGTGATCCATTGATTTGCAAAAATAAATCAAAGAGCCAGGACTTGCACATGTGTGGGTTAAACAGCCCTTCAACTTTTGGTCACGTTAAGTAAAGGCTATAATAGCTCAATGAGGCAAAGACGGCCTGCTGACAATCACACAAGGTTTCACTGTTCTTTGCTACAGTGCATGTTAGCTCCTGCAGTGAATTCTCATCCCTGCTAGTGTGAAAGCCTCCCAGCAGAGCCTCATGACAGATGTGAAATAAATGTGGGATTTAGCTCTGATGTAACATAGAATTGTAGGTAAGATACAACCAGGACCATAAATGCTATTTTTTAATGTCCCACATATCAGCAGGTCTGCATTTTTGGACTTGTGTAAATGAGATGGGCACTACCTGAAAGGGAAGATTATAGTATCTGAGAAACCTGCAGCTTTTCCCCTGGAAGCTAACCCCCCCTCATGAAAAGGTTCATTTTTTCATGAGAAGTAGTGCCATTTTCTTTTTTTGAGGGAGTCATTTGGGTCTTTACAAAAAGTAGCACCTGTGGGAAGATTTGGATTGCGGCCAAGGGGATCAAAACTCTGGCCATATGCCTTAGGAGAGGGTGAGTCTGCGGTAGGAAACAGAACAGGGGAAGTGTGTGGTTTTATAAAAAAAAATACTTGCCTGCTATGCATGTTTGTTATTTACTTCGAATGTCAGGAATCCAAACAGATCACAGAGCCTTGTGCATTCCCTTTAAGCCACCCTGCCAATATCATCATGCTGCTATACAAATACGTGCTGCAACCACATTAGGAATACTGTGTACAGTTCTGGTTGCCTCGCCTCAAAAATGATATTATAGAGTTGTAAAAAGTTTAGACAAGGGTAACCAGAAGGCTCAAGGGGGTGGATCAACTGCAGTGAAGCAGAGCACCTCCGTAGCAACTCCCACAAGGTGAAGCCACTTCTGCTATTGAAGCTCATCTAAGGAGCATTGTGAGATAAGCTGCAGGCAGGAAGTATTTGGGATTCCCATCCATGTGCCCCTTTTGTTCTAAAAATTGTCCCCTGATGTATACATGATTGGACAGAGCTGGGCATGAACAAAGGGGTTTGCTGTCTTCACATCTAAACTGGCCTTCAGTTTTGACCTATTTTTAAGCCACATTTCCATACCTGTTCCCACCATCTGGTGGGCATATTGATAGTGAACAATAATTACTTCATGGCAATGTTGTGTCTGTAATCAGATTGGCATGAAGAGATCTCTGAAAGTAGGTTTTATCTTAGCAAGACAACCTACTCTAACACAAATGTACTATTGCATTTCATGCCTCAGAAGTGATTGAATCAATAATTCCATCATCCAAGAACTGGAATAAATTATTCATGCTAGCCATTTTGGATATTAACATACAAGGCAGGTGGAGACCTTGTGTAATCCTGATCCTTGTTTAGATGCATATTATGTTAAAGTTGTGTACTCTTTGGCTATTAATGAACTAACATATACTGTACAGAGTTTGTGAAAATGTGACTCATCATTTTAGTTTTTTACTATATTTCCTTCCCATTCTTTTCTTTACTATTGCCTGATATCTTTACCTGTCAGATGTGATCATACACCTTTTAACACACTTTTTTTTAGCATGGGAATTGTGGTAAATTTCAGGTCTGCTAAGTGCTCACTGTATTAGCTGAAGCCAGGTAATATAATAAATAAATGATTCCTAAAACTGTACAACAGAATTTCTCACATTTTTCAGCCTAGTGAGCTTGGGGATGTCTCCCACCACTTTTCACTGCACAACTGTGCTAATTTAGCACTCTTGCCAATGGCTGTGTTAGAAAGATGTGAACATTTTCTGCGCAATGGCCAAAAGGTCAGAAAGTGCCATTGCTTTGCCGACCAGCCTCTATACACCCATCTAGGGCTGATCACCAGCTGAGAAATGGCAATGAAGAGGATGCTTCAGTGAGCAATTATAATTGGATCTATTTTGAGGCATGCTTGACAAGCTGTGCTGAGCCACAGCAGTGAGTCTCCTTATGCTGGTTGGGAAGTACTGTTCTACAGAACTCAGCTGGTGACTATGTTCAAAATGTGACTCTGCTATCATACACCATTAAAATGAGCAGCCCTAGCTAGTAGCTGCAATATCCATGCAGGGCTCCAAAAGAGCAGGGATGTCCCATCCTGATGTGAGGAACAGCTTGGTCTGCACAACCACCTTGCTCATATGAAGTCTTCCAAGCATCAAAGAGAATAGAAGCTCTGGTTGTAGAGCACGCCATTTTAACATTTAGGACCTATTGAGCTTTGAATCGTCGTCAGCATTATAAAGTGTTGAAGAAAACATATCCTGTAGTACTAGTTTTAGTAGAAATAAATGCAGGTGCAGAGAATCAAGTGATAGGAAGTTCTTCTGATCTCAGTAATATCAAAGGAAAGATCAAAATGGCCGTTGATTTATAAGGAACAATTTTCCCTGATGCAATATGTGAAGCAGAATCATATAATTCTACCAAATTTTGTTGGGTGAGAAAACAGCAGCTCTTAATTTCACCCCTTACTTTTTACCAGCACTTGGGAAATGTTTGCACATAGCCTTGGTTGTCCATCTACACAAGGAGGAGGAGATTGTGAGCCTGAAGGTTTTCTCACACTCCACTGCATTGATAGCCTACAATAATGATCATAAAAATCATAATAATCATAATAATAATTTATACCCCGCCCATCTGGCTGGGTCAGATCATGTGCAAAACAGCCAACATGGTGCTCTCTAGAAGCTTTGAACTCCAGCTCCCATCATCTCCAGCCTATAGTCAGGAATGATGGGGACTGGAGTCCCCAGCAACTGGAAGACACCAGGGTGACTACCAGTACCTCCCTTTGGCACGATTCCCAAAAGGAATGTGCTGGAGCAACTGTCACAGGCTTCTATTTGAAATTCCTTGATACTACTAATGATGAGCCACACAGCCCAATTTCTTCAGCATTTGGAGAACTTCAAGATTTTAGATGTTGCTTTTTTATTCTTCAGTGAACATATATTCCTCGACTATAGAACCTAATGAATATTATGTATGTTACACCTCTGCTCAATAATCTGTAGTGACTGCTAATTTGTTTCTGGGCAGTTTCAAAGTTTTACTGTTAGTATATCCAGCTTAAGACAAGCTTACTTGCCCCATACATGCCTAGCCAACTGCTTCTACCTGTGGATCTTGCACTTGGTGAAGTGCCATATGATGTTTGTTCTGCATCTGTTGGTAATTTATTGTGGCAGCATCTTCTTTGTTTCAGCTAGCCTATTCATGCACAAAATTTTGTTATGTATACTTGTTTTTAATGTCTGCCGATTTTATGTTTACTGTTGATAATTGTTGTATGTATACTTCTTAGAGGGTTCTTTTAATTAAGTGGTTTATAGTTCTTTCTTAAACAAACATTTTTAAGTATTCAAAGCAATTCACACTCTTCATTTCGGTAACCCTATTATCAGCATTTTACAAATGGCAGAGAGGCTGACACTGCTGAGTTGGGTGGCTGGCCCAAGACTTTGCTCATTCAGCAGTATTGTTTTTCCTTTGCCACTTTAATGTTTTGTTGTGGGTTTTTTATTAAGATTCTTTGGCAGCTTGGCATTTCCTCCGCCCCCCTTCTTTTCTGGAATATGCAGCCATGCAGATATTTATAAAAAGATGGGGCAGATCTCAACACAACGAGGCCATTCACTCATTCATTATATGCACGTGGCTATGATGCTATTGTCTCCGGATTCAGGCTCGCAGGAGTGTCGTGGATAGTATAATATTGTTAGGGTGCATTTTTTACAATGTGAAAAAGCCTTCACTGGGAAAGTGGGCGGTATTATTGTATACTGATTTTCTATATGAATTTCATTTCTGAGTGAAAGGGGGAAAATGAGTGAATTCTTAAAAGAATTTTCCAGCATCGCAGTACACCAGTGCAGCCATTATGGATATTTATCACTGTGCCAAACGTATAATTATGTTAAAGTATTGCAATTTTCATAGAAAAAATAAATAAATGCAGGGAAGATTGTTTTTGTCTTATAAGCGCACACCATTGTTGAGAACTCCAGCCACTTTTACTGTATATTTAATTCTGTTCCCTTTTGTTTAAGCTGGCAGGATTCATCTACGCCTGTTATGTTGTGAAATGTATCACCGAAGAAGAGGACAGCTGTAAGTAAGAAAGGTTTATTACATGCCAGTTGAAACTATTTTTATATCATCCATCTCACTCATCCATCCCACTCCAATATCATTCTGAATACTTTGTCATACTGTAAAATGAGAAATGGGTTGGGGCAGGGGGTAGAATATTTGAACTTAGGCCATGACAGTTCGGAGCAAATGGTGGAAATGGTAAAATGCAGCTACAGAAAATAATTACTTTCTGAAATGAAACACTACAAAACAAAACTTCCTCTAAAAATACTTCACAAAGATCATGTTTCTTGCTTCTCACCCATCTTAATTCTTGCCCTACTAATGTGTGGGTAAAGTTCTTGTAAGGTGACTATTCAGATTTGTTGTAACAGTTTTGGCAAGAATAGAATGCAACAGTTTCATTTCAAACTTGTTAGTTCATGTTTCTTCCAATCAAAAATAGTCAAGGAAAGGGGTTAAATGCTTGGAGTTTCTCCTGGTTTGTTCTGTCTGAAAAACCCTGTTGAGTGGAATGAAGTACATAAACATAATGCAGTAACTTTAGCTTATATTCCTATAATCTTGCTTTTTACCTAATCACTTCTATTGCTTTGGTTCAGTTTGCTATCAATATCAAACAATTAATCTTTATTTGCATTTTCACTGACCAGTTTCTCCTGTATATCTGAGCGTATATCAATAGACAAACTTTATAAATAAATGTAAATATAGCCAGACAAAAACATAGCCACCAGAGAAACAAAAAATACACTTCCTATTAAGAACAGTTTACTCACTCCTTTCCGATAATATTTGTGTCAGTCTAGCAAACGCATGCTGGGGAGGAACAAACTGCAACCCCTTGCTTATGTCTGAACCAGATATTGTGATTCATTTAATTCAAACATATGATGATCAGTAACTCCCAAACAAACCTTGGCTTATGTCTGTGGAGTGAAACAAAGCACATCCCCTCTTTCAGACACAACACCAAGCCAGTGATTATGGTTTGCTTCTCTGCAGCACAAATGGGTTGGCTTGTGTATGGTAAACCAGGAGTGGAGAACCTTTGGCCCTCTAGATGTTCCTGAACTACAACTCCCATCAGCCCTAGTAAGCATACCCAATGATCATGGATGATAGGAGTTGTAGTTCAGCAACTTCATGAGCTGGTTTACTGTGATCTCCAAACGTGGCCAATCACACAGGGGTCAAGAAAGAGGAAGTTCCATGTTCTCTCCCCCTCCCCAATATTTATACACCCCTTTACCTGTGTTGTTTCCCAACCTCTGCCAGAAGCAGCCATGTATGTGGAGCACAATGTAATGATGTCATGATACAGATAAGTATTCCTAAATGTTGTAGGAAAAGCACAGGGGTGGAACTGCCATGGAACTGCCATTTTCAGCAGCAGTCTGTTGAAGAGGTCATCTAGCTATATTCTGAATACATAAAAATTCAGTTTAGAATATTTCAGTAACCACATGTGTAGTTCAACACTCTGAAATTGCACTAATTTCAGCAGGAGAAATTTAGGAACTAGCTGGATTTAACCACATGTGGTTTTCTCATTATCAAACCAAAATTCTTTCCCTGTTGTCTTTAAAATAAAAAAGTGAGATTAAAGGAAAATGCATGAAATTTGGGAACAGAATACATGCATATCTTATGGCCAGAGGGGTGATAGAAAAGCAATGCAGGAAAGTGTCTAGATGTGTTGGCATTATCTGCCAGAGCACCATGGTAATCCATGGGTCCTACTTGCTCTGGAGTCAGTGAGGTAATAATGGGGCTTTCAAGTTTGTTTGTGACAAATAAGAGTAGAGGAAGCCAGAGAATAAAGAAAATGGACAAGCCAAGTCTGGGTGCTTCTTTCTTTTTGATGGGAACCCTACTTCCTGCTAGCAGTTTAAACAGCAACACTTCTTTACAAGGTTGTTTGGATTTGAAATTAAAATTTAAAAGATTGCATTTTAGCTGGCTGAAGATGTTTTGTTGAAGTTCAATGCATTGTGCAGTCAGAAGTAAGCATCACTAGATTCAGTTGAGCTTATTAAAAAAAAAACCCAATGCATAGGATTGCAGACATCTCATCCCAATAAGTTAGATATTGTGTTATGTACTGTAGCTGCTTTCTCTGTGTATGATAAGGGAATAACACATCCAACTTCATTTTTAGACTTTCCTTAGAATATGGCTATGAGGAGAAGCTTTCATGATGTATTCCTGAACTTCAAAATTTATCACTACACCACTGCTTAAGGCTGCTCTTTTCCTCTCTCACATTTTACATGCAGCCTAGGGTTTGCTATGAGGAAATTCACTCTCAACAGTAGTTCAGAGTCTGACATAAAACATCATGTTTTAATGATCAGAGAATATGCCAGTGTGTGCAGTCTGAATTGATTTGCCTGTCTGTTCAGTTGTTTACGTCCTGACCTGTCTTAAAGGTGTAGGGCAAGTAATCAACATGCTTTCAATTATTGCTATCCATATGGATAATATTTCAATAGATCTACTGATCAGGGGTATGACTTGTCTGGACACCATCCTGCATGTCTGCCATGAGAATGATGTTTGCCAGTTTCAATCTCTTGGTTACCTTCATTTTCCTATAAAAATTTGATGATGTGGAGCTCCTGGTGTCCAGAACATACCCAAATAGTACATTAAATACAGTGGTCTGTGCTTGTTCAAAAAGTTTACATCCCATGGCTAATTTGTGGCCCTCCAGATATTGTTGAGCTATAGCTCCCATCATCACTGACCACCTTTTCTGGGTCTGGTGAGAATTAGAATCCAACAACAGGATTACAGGTTAGCCACACCTGCTATAGAACTTCTAAGGGAACTTTTTATTTATTTTACATAGCAGGTTAGGGAAATTCCTATTCCCACCAGGTAATCACAAATTCTGCAACTTCAATATACAGGTCTAGCACTTAAATTATCATTTTAAGGGCTACTCTTTCCAAGCAATCCCCTGAATCTCACTAGGAAGTGTTTGTGGAAACCTGAGATTCTTGGGTGAACACTTGGGTAGAACAAAAGCTACATGAGCCAAAACTAAAAAATGCAATAGCAACTGTAAGTTTTAAGGCAGCAGTGGGAAATTTGATCCAGCTAGTGGGCTGGATCCATAACTGCCCCACCTTCCATGGCCCACTTTGACAGGGCCATGGAAAAGGCTGCCAAATTCAAAAAGCACTGGATCAACTGGAAATACTCAGGAGTGGACTGAGAGCGCACCCCAACTTATTCCTTTTTGCATGGTCCTGTGGGCTGACCCATCCCAATCCCATGCCTGGTGTCAGATGATGTCATGAGATGGACAGGCAGGCATGTTTTAGGCCAAAACATGCCATGGGGCAAATGTGGAGGCCTGGTAGCCACAGGACACAGGTTCTATTTCAAGGGTTAGGATTCAATTGAGTAGATGCACAGAAGGGAGGGTCATGGAAAGTGGATGGAAAATAGCAAAGGTGAGCCAAGGTATCAAAATAGGATATAAATCTCTATGAGAAATTCTGTGGACGTAATAATGGGGTAGAGATAAGAGACCCATTAAGGGAATAGGAAACCAAAGGTCTGTGTTGCCCCAGTCCCTTTCTCTCTGCATCACTCTCTGCAGATATTGATATCGTAAA
The DNA here is from genome assembly GCF_965113315.1 of Podarcis vaucheri. NCBI lineage: Eukaryota > Metazoa > Chordata > Lepidosauria > Squamata > Lacertidae > Podarcis > Podarcis vaucheri. Next base: position 68,548,660 of record NC_138761.1, on the reverse strand, counting down.
GCATTTGTCTTCCTAAAGTCATTGGCGTTATTAGCTGCAGCAATTTAAAACCACTAAAATGTCAACACCTATCTTTCCTGGGTGGGATATAATCTTTCCCAAGCATCTTGTTTGTGTGTGTGTGTTTTTGGAAATCTTATTAGAGCTACATTTTCTTAAAATTGCACAGTAATTCTATTACTTTGAAATATTCATTTAATCAGTTTAAACTCTCTAGCAATTTGACTCCTCTAGTACAAGCTTTATGTCAGGAATTTCCAACAATTCAATATGTTTTTTTGAAAACATCATTAAATATTTAGTTACTTAGTGAAAAGCTCTCGAGGGTCATCAATAAAACAGCAGCCTTGTGGGATTTGTAGGTTACATGAAATTAAAAGAAGAGACTTACTATTTCACTGAATTCTTTCCCTCCGGGCTCTACTCTGCCTGAGGAAGAAGGGCTGATGCAAACCGGGCATTCAGAAGACACTGCACAGTGTGATTGGCCATGGAAATGCCATCTTAGCTCATAAGAGCAATGTCTTCTTTCAATGTTCATGACTCCATCTTTGGATGTACACACTGGCTTCCCCCAAGCAGCAATATTTGGCTTAAAGCGGGGGTCAGGAAGGGAGAATCCAATGCAGAGTTTTTGTTGCATTTCAGTATTTTGCATTACTGCTTCTTACTCTGCATCACCTCCCTTGCTTTCTTCTCCTTGTTTTATTTGAAGCAAACACCAAAAAATGGCTGAACTATTAATGCCACAATTACGATTAGAAAACATGATCTGCGCTTTGTGTGACTTCTATCCTCCTTTTCTGCTATGAAATCAGATCTTGAGGAATACTTCACCTTGTGACTGTTGTGTTGAAGGACCTTAATAAAAGTAGTCAATAATCAAATATTAATTTAATAATAAATTAATATATTTATAAAGAAAGGTCTATCTACTGAGTTCAGTTGGGCTTATTCCCAGGTAAGTGTTTGCGTCTCGAGGCCCCAAGACCCACCCCCAAAATAAATACACACTGACACTTATATTAGTTTACGTTTTTGGGCAAATTTTGGCCACAACTTTTTTGAAATACAATCACGTGAGCAGTAATGGCTTAGGCATTGACTCCCCCACTATAACTGACTCTACCTCTCAGGGTGATCGTCCAATGGAGTAAACCAAATGAGGAAGCTAGGTCGATGAGGACCAACCTAAGCTCACCCCGGGGTTCCTGTGGTCCTGGCATGGCTCTAGCCCCTCAAGCGGACTTCGGGCGAGATCCAGGACCCCCAGATTCCTTTAACGGAATACCCAATTCCTGGAGGGGCAGGTGATGGCCGCACCTCCCCTCCCCACAGTCCAACTGAGCCAATGCGTAACCGCCACCTTACAAGTTGTGACGATTTGCTAAGGGGTAGGCGAAAACCAAATGGCTAAAGCCAATCTGCCAAATGGGAAAATTCCTACCCAGCCCCTGTTCCAAAACAGGTGACCCAACCAAAGCAAGGTCAAGCGACTCTACCTAAACTAAGGACGGCGGGCGGGTGTTCAACAGTGCGAAGCAAGTACCCCTCCTTGAGTCACACTGCTGTTTTTAAAGCCCCTGGGATCACGTCGCCCACTGACTATTGGCTAAAATCACCTGGCATGATCCCAGGGGAATGGCCAGGACTCCTTGCTCCTTCCCTCCATTTTAACCCTGTCAGGTGAGCTCTTGGGTCCTGCACGCAACCAGGACCCTCTGTTATGAGGATTCCATTTGTAGGAGTATACCTTAATGCCTCAATTCTATATATACTTTCTTGGAAATAAATCTTATTAGAACCAGGCAGAGGTCCTTCTCGGTAGTGGCACCGCCCTGTGGAACACCCTCCCATCAGATGTCAAGGAAATAAACAACTATCTGACTTTTAGAAGACATTTGAAGGCACCCCTGTTTAGGGAAGTTTTTAATGTTTGATGTTTTATCATCTTTTTACTATTCTGCTGTGAACCACCCAGAGTAGCTAGGGAAACCCAGCCAGATGGGTGTGGTATAAATTAAAAAAGTAGTCGTAGTATTTCAGAGTAACGTGATTAGGAGCTGGTTGAACACTGCCAGCCTAAATTCACTTACTGGAGAGGAAGTCCCGTGAAAATCAGTGGGACTTGCTTCAGATGTAGTAAATCAGACAGAAAGGTATATAACATTAAACCTTCTGATTTGTTTAGTTCATACTTGCTGATCCATGCCTTGCTGATTTCTTGCTGAACATGTTCCAGGACACTAAATACCAATATCTGTTAATGTGGATGCTCAATATTTCTTGGGAATCCATACTAGATTGGGTTAAAGTGTTGTTAGAATGTGGATTTCTTCCAGCCATTTAAGCCACACCTTATAGTGAAGCATGCATTTTAATCCATGTCAGTGACTTTTAGTGCAGACCTAGGAATGTCGTTTATTCCGCATTAATGCATGTTGCACATCTGACATAAGAATTTAACAAGTATCTTTTTTTAACTTACTGAAGATTGAAATATTATGCTACTCATGTTCTAGTGCATTCTAATGTTGCACTAAAGATGCAAAGATGTTATATTTTCTGTCTTTAAATTTCAGTAACTGATAGCTGTACATCACACCCCCTTCAGACAACTGATCCAGGGACAGTGATTGCATGTGGCAGCAGGCTCTGTTCTGAATTTATGCATGTTCAGTGGAACAGGAACACTCACCTTTTCAAAATGCTGGGTTTGCTATTTAAAGCCCTTCATGAGGCACAACTGTGGCTCCAGGGGAAAGGGTCTTCTCAGTAATGGCACCCCAGCTGTGGAATGATGGCATTGCGGCATCTAAGACCTTTGTATTTTTTCCAGGCTTTTAAAGAGCTTCCAGGTGGCAGTTTAGGATTATAAATATTGAGCTATCACAAACTACATTGACAACAGGCTTTATTATTACAGGATTTTTCCTGGAAAGGGTTCATCTTGATTAAACATGGGAAAATACAGGATGACATTTTAATGACAATGACACCATGTAGTTGGAATAAACTGCATGCGTGAGGAGCACCTTTCTGAAAAGCACCCTTAATTTCTATCCTTTGTTTTTATGCTGTTCGTTTTTTTGGGGGGGGGTTGCAGACTGGTTTTATACTGCTGTTTTATGTTGTGGTATTTTTACATTCTTGTTTTAATTTGTTTGATTGTGATTTAAACTTTTTGTATGCTGCCCTGAAAGCTGGTTGAAGGGGAGTACATGAAAATAATACGCCCACACAAATTATATGAGAGATTGGGTATACAGCAGGGTCCCCAGTGATAGGAGACAAGCTCATGAGCAGTTGATTTGTCTGTACACTGCCTGTGTGTTCTCACATTCTTCTGAACCCAAGTAAAGTAAGAGATGGAGCTTGCTGCTTTGAGCCTGCTCCTTTCTCCCAGACTCTGGATCAGTTGTCTCTATAGGGCTGCTTGTGTTTATACAATGGTGTATATACATTTACTTAGGCTTTTCCCTTCACACTTCTTCTGAGTCTTTGATCTACTCCGTAGTTGGTATTCCAGACTTTTATACAATGTCAGTGCTAAATGCCCCACTCAGTCAGCCAGCCAGTAGGACATAGCTGAAAAATAAACAGTTGAACACTGGACTCTTTCTTTAAAAGCTGCAAAACTAGGATGCAAAAGAGAGATACAGAAATAGACAGCAAACATTGCATTGTCAGGGGAGTAGTTTGTTATATGGATCCATGTTCCTGTTTTGTATGCATTTCCTCCCTCCCTTCTCCTCAGGGATCCTTTTATGTGGCCAGAATAATTCAAGATCATGCAGAATTTGCAGCCTAACAAACTAGAATGCTCTGAGATTACTATCGCTTACATTGTTTTGGTCCTATAAATGGTTCCTTGAGGCACAGAAAAACCAAACCAAATGTATGCATGTATTTGAAGCTCTAACACAATTTCAAAAGCTTGAATTTTTCCCCAGCAGTTCAGCAAGCCTTTAATAAGAAATCATGATGTTGGGGGAAAATGAGAAAGGTTATCGGAGCAATCCTATACTCACATAACCTCAGGTCTGGAGATATACTGCTGCTACAGCCAACATATCTCTTGTTTACTAAGTCCAGGTGGGGAAGGGAGGGTAAGAAACCCACAACTGGAAAATTCAAAACAGCATAAAAATGACAGATATAACCCCAGTGTCCAAAAGAACACTGCCAAAGCCCTCCAGTTGGAAATGGTGTCATCTATAGCACCCACATGCTACCCACACGTGGCAGGAGCCGGCAAACTGTTGGCAATGGGGAAAAACACACTGCAGTTCATTGCATCACTATACAGCATACAAGATGATGCTGAAGCAACCTCACACCATCAGCCCCAGTGGCTTAGCCAACAATGACCCTGCTACTGCTAGGCAATCTCCATCTCTATAGACAAGGGTTCAAATCCATTTATGTTCCTCTCATATACATTTTTATGAGCACAACACACACAGCCTTCAGTGGCTCACTCTATAGGTCCCAGGGTTGGGAAGCATGAGAGTTCAAGCCCCAGCAAGGGAAAAGGGAAAATATGGCTCAATTCTTCTCTTGCATGCCTGGCTTTAAAAAAAATGTCATGGTGCCTCAAACTTACACTGCAGGCTCCACAGAACAGCTCCCTAACAACTCAGCCACAGCAGCAGGCACCAGACACCTCCTAGAGTATCCTATCTTTCTGCTGCCCTCAGCCTCAACCCCAGGAGTGCAGAAGCTACAAGATGAGTCCTGGTTGGATAGAAGAGGCCATGGTTTCAATGCAGGGAATACATGGCTCAAAGCCAAGGTATAACACCAAACCCCAGACACACCTGAGCCAATTGGAACACCACACAGACCAATGCCCACCCCTTTTGGTCCATTCCTGGTAGCCCTTGTGACCAATGGAACCCTGCCCTGATATCTTGCCTAATAGGGTGACACAACTAGGTAGGATCCCAGCAGGTAACATTACCCATCTCCATTTTCTCCCACATCCTCAACTCATAGCACCCTTGCAGCAGCCTTCATTCCACTTGTGCTCCCTGATATGCCTATCCATGTGTCTGACTGAGCAAAATCAGAAGAGAGTTATTGCCCCTAGCCCATCAAGCTCTAGATCCAGCCTTACAGTCCCATGCCAGTCTGGCATAGGGGTGCCTAGTAACAGGGGGCAGGAGAGAGAGTAGCAACTTCATTGCACTCAGATGGAGGATCCAGAAAGGGGAAAACATATAAGTGGAGTTAGCACTCCCACAGGTCCCCTGTGTCTTGGACAGTGCCTCAACAAACAGCAAGGGTAGCAAGTTTCATGTCCCCTATGGCATCTACAAGAATACAGGAACCTGACTAAAACAAGTAGGTTAACAACCCCATGGAGGAACATTCAGGAGCATCCCAGTCACTGCTGCTAGTTATGGGGTAGGTCTCATCTGCATGGAATGGGGGTGGGAGTAAGGGCGCGGGAGGAAGGGTGCTTCCAGACAAGCTATTTATCGAGCATTCATTCTGATTTGCTTGCAGGTAGATTAGATGGCTTTTGGTGTTCACGAATGCTCATAAATCTTTGCAGGGTGGATTAGATGACATTGCGTGAAAGCAAGTGTTATGCCACACTGCCCAGTATATTATATCACTTTCCTTATTGCAAAAAGCCATCATTTGGGTAAGCGGGTTCATTGCACAAGACCTCCCAATCAGCTCACGTTGTGCAGCCTGAATTCGCTGGCATGTGTTTGCACGCCACCTGAAAATGGTGACTGTCTGGAAGTGCCAGGAGAGCAAGCAGAAGCAGGAAGCAGTTGGACCCTATGGTCCCTGAACCCGAGTACACAGTAGATGCTTGTGAAGGAAGCAGAGATCTAGTGGATCCAGGGCTACCTCTACCTCATCCCCCTGCCTCAGCTCAGAGTGCTCTGTTTCAGGAGTGCTGAATGCCAATTGCTGTCAGTGGTAGATACTTGCCTGTGGAGCTTTCCATGGGCACAGCAGAGGCTTCCTTAGCAAGCATGGGTGTTCCACCTGCAGACCTTTCTGCCAGCAGAGGCACCCACCTATCCTGTGAATTAAGATTGCTCTGTCCATCCTAATGTTTGCAGAGCCACAAATAGACCAGCCTGGTCACAGACATAAGCAGACACCTTGATTTGTTGACAAGGTGTAACTGTGAGAAACCTAAACTTAAAGCTCAGCTGAGGTGCAGCTGCTTTTTTAAATAATAGCAAGCAATTAGGCTGAAGACAAAATCAGCGGTGGCATTTTATAATTACAATTAATTTAAAGGTTAATTTCCTTTGGTGCTAAAATCTTATTTAAAACATTTACCAGGAAAGGAAATTAGGATGTTACTATTAAGATGCATGGAGTGCTTCTGGGAATCCATGCCTATTATCAGTAGAAAATTAGGTTAGGCTCAAAGTGGGAATTTCAATTCATTTTAGTGTATAATAGGTGGCGATCAGGGCCTTGAGTTGGTGGGTTTTGGTTAGGGAGACTGTAAGATTTGCATTTCTTTTGTTTGAGGGATTAATTGCAAATGTTTTTAACAAAGGGGCTGGTTTAATACGTGAACAAGCACAACATGAAAAGAAAATTGGTTATGGATTGCTGCCTTCCTAACTAATGAAGTTGATGTTAAGGAAATCCCTGAGAGACATAGATGTGCTATGAAAAAATATTAATAAATAGATTCACACACTGAAAGTGGTGCTGTCACTACCTTCCTATATGTTAATTTTCCTTTCCCCTTATTACCTGGTCCATCCCTCCCCGAACATCCGTCACCATCTCCTAAGGGAGCTGCCAATCCTGTGTTTCAAATATGCCTAAATAATAGTGGTGCTTTGATGGAAGAAACGTTTGCTTTGGTTTCTCATCATAACAGAATACTGTTTAATAAAATCAATTCCTGATCACTATAAGCGAAGAGGGATTGTGATCACCATGAATTTTATTATGTTTTATGTTTTTCCTTCTTCTTCTGTCATATAGTCTTATTACATGAAATAATTTTTAAAATGACTATCTTTTAATGGCAGGGGAATCTTCAGTAGAAATAAACCACAGCCTTGAATGGTTGGCAAATGTCACAAGCAGTTATAAAAAAACCCCACCTTTTAGAAAGAAAGAAATGTTACAAGCTAACTCTTTAAAATTAAAAATTGTAGATTCAGCTAATAACATAACATAATAATTGTTTTAGGATTGTAGTAACTGGGAGATTTCTTTAACCTGATTAATTTGCCTCAGTCATTTCTGCTGTTATTCCTCATATTGTTCCTAGCTGGTACTGTCATAACAATAACCAAATGCAAACTGGGATGTAAAGACTGGAAGTGTATTGGAGATTCCAAACCAGTGTTTCAAAGAAACCTTAGCCATGGCCAGCAAAGGTCATATGTAATGCCAAACCAGGGTTCAGGCAGGACAAAAGAATTGATACGGTCTAAAAGAAGAGGGCTGGGGGGGGTGCAGTACCATAACCTGCTCCTGATTGCTAAACCGTGGCTAACCTTTGGATAGCATTACATTGCAGCAGCCCTAGGCAGCAAATCTAGGGTTCCAGTCTTCTGGGTGATATAAGCCCACATCCCCATGGCCACAAAAAGTTATGCATCTCCCACTACATAATGCTTTATTTCTCATACCCTTCATCCACCCCCAAAAATAATTTTTGAAAACTTAATGGGGTAATGCAGCTAAAGCAGCATCCAGGTCTTTAATAAATATTTCTTTAAAAATGCACTGCCTAGCAAAATTCTATTTCTCTCAAACTCTCATCTGAGTTTTGGCCTGCTAAAATTTACAGCTGAATACCCGATGATGGGAGGAAGAATGGCCTACTGGCTCCCTGGAGCAAACCAGAGTATGTATTCCTTTAAAAATTTGAATGTTTTCTTAGAGTCTCCTTTGTTCAGGAGGTTTGGTTGGGGGGGGGAATCCTTGCAGGGCCTTTTTCTCTAGTGCTTCTTACCCTGTGGAATCAACTCACCTCTGATATTTTCCTTAGATTGACCCTTCTAGTACTTCACAGTCACTAGTAGGAGACATGCTTGTTCGGAGTGTTTTTGAAGGGATTTTATGTCTTCTGTTTGCGGGGAATTTTTAAATGTTTGACCTGTATGTGTATTTTTATTGTCTTTGATGTTGTTTTGTTGCCTTTATATAAGCTGATTCTTTGGTAGACAGAACAGGATAAAATGTTTGCATAGACTACATTTTTGCATGTATATATTGTTGTCTGCCACCCCAGTCTCCAAGTGGTGTGCAATTCCAGGGGTTCCAGGTGCTTACACCAGGGTTCAGTGTCCTTGTAATGAGAGGCAATGAAGACTGTGATGTCTTTATAATACATGGCTTATTTACACACATATATATAAGCTGAGGCTACAATGGAGGGTCTCACAGCGTTAACACCACAGAAGGTCTTGCTTCTCCCATCATCACAGCAGAAATCCAGCATTGCTCTCCCTTCTCAGGCTTCTGCCTGCAGCCTGCTTCTTACCAACACTGGCTATTGTCCTTCTCACTACCAGCCAGGTGAGGGAAGGAGCCCATCCATTTGCCCTCCAGCACAAAGATTCGTACTTGGGGTCATTACCAAAATATTGCACAGAGGTATTACGTAACTGGTCTATGCCTCAAAGTGACCAGCCTCTCTTTTACACACACACACTCTCTCTCTATGCTATCCTTTGAAATATACACTTATCTGAAATGTGTAATGCAGTTCTCCAATCAATTACAAAACTCTATTCCAGTATTTCTACAGCGATTTGATTTGTGCTAAAACAATTGATCGGTTGCTTAATTTTATTGCAGGAATTGTAATTATGAAAATAAGTATCCCTTTGACCATAATATCTCCAACTTTTTCATACATTTGATTTTAATTTTGCTTTTATTTGATGGGCTGCTTTATTTTTGCTTGCTTTTTTTCATGAGACTCTGGGGCTTCTTGAAAGTGTATCTAGGGTTCCTCAGTGAAATCAGTAATAGTGTAGACAAGCCTCCCTGAAAGACAGCTGGCTCTGTTCACAACTTATATTGCCCTGTAATCTGAGAAGTTAGGGGGATGTTTGGTGTCTTCTAGAGCACATGTAGTTTATATGGGCAACACTGAAGTTCAACAGAGCTTACCAGTGCCCTGCAGGAATTGAGTGTGTACCCTAGGACAAAGCCCAGGGTTCCCTGTGGCACACAACAGCTTCATGGGAGATTGTCAAGGGCTCCTCTACAGCCAAGTCAATAGGGAAATTGCTTTAGATTCTGTCTCACTTTTGGTCCTCAGAATTCTCCTTCTCCTGCTGGAGTTTTCCTCCATTTATAGCAGTTGTAGCTCTCTTTCCTCCGACCCCCTTCTTTATCTCTTTACTTGTCCAGTAATAAGCTAGCCTACAGCAATCTCCTGCTAACAATTTGTTCCATTAGGGACACAATGATCCTACCATGCTTGCATTTCCTCTAGATGACACTGATTGGGAACAACCTGCAGATTTTTTTTCCAGGCTATTTGAAGCATCTTGGCAGTTTGAAAGTCCTTCAGGGGCAGTTTTAGAATGCCCCATGTGAAAAATGGTGCATTGTAGTGGAAATTGTCCTAGAAATCTCCTAGCTCAACTGAAACTTGATTCAGGAAGGGAAAAGAATATCTATATTTGCATGTATCATATTTCCTCATGGAGGTCTTTATTATACGCTGTTAACAATACTTTGCATTTATAAAAAGTTCCATGTTCATAGACCAGTAGATTCTGCATGCATTTGTGTGTTGGGGAAAATTTGTGTAGACTTTTGCAGCACTGAACGTACCTGTAGCAAGGAAAAATAGAGACCCAAAAGGCATTGTTTGCTGTGGGTTTTCGGGCATGCTGGTGGTGATCCCCAAAATAGGTACTATGTCGATGAGCTCTAAGGCAAAAAGCAACCAACAGACTTTCCAAACCAAAATGTGCAGTTGCTTATTGCTGTAAGTATTTTGTCCCACATGTAACATTTCTTGTTTTTTTGTTGTTTTCATTAGCTACTTTTCACTTAAAATTTGTACACTAATTTTGCAGACATTTCATTCCTCTGATTTGGCAAATGTTCAATCTAAACATTTAAGACTTCTCTTTTTCTTTTTTAAAATTCTAATTATAAGTATCGTTATGTAGTTTTAATAGAAACAAAAAATGAAAGTTCACAAGAGACTAATGTACACAGGAGAGTCAGAGTTTCAGCCTATGAACCTGGCAATTAAGGAGAAATAGAAACATAATCAAGATTTGACTCTCCGCCTGTTGGCTAAAAGGTTGAGAGCAAAAATAATGTAAAGCTAGTAAGTTAAAGAATGGAAGAGTTGCAGGAGAGAGAAAGGACCAAAACACTAAGATGAAGGATCAGAGAACCCAATTGGGACATTATAGCAGAAAGGAGCCAGGAAAAGTCCACAAAGGGACCCAAAAGCTGAACCCATAAGAAACCGTGTAGAACAGTTTTGTATGCGTTTCTCTGTTTATTTATATATATATTCTAAAAGCATGTTTTCTGAAACTGCCTCTAAGTGTTGCCTCACTAAGACACTAAGTAAAAGCATAGCTTATTTTAGGGAGGGGTCCGTGAAGCCTTCACACCTGTGTGCCTGTGCCATATTACTCCACCCGGTATTGGTAGACAGAGTCTGCTTCGTGGATGTAAAGAGGAGGGAGAATACATCGAATTTGTGGCAGTGGTGAGGACGATGGGTTGGTTTGGCTATTTTTGCTTTCTTCCCTTCCCTCTCATAGTGTAGACCACAACAGCCCATGGTGCCACTATGTCTGAAGTGTGACTTCTGGGTCACTATATGACTAGGGAAGGAAGACTCAAGAATTGAATCTACATCTGTGAATCAAGTCTTCCATTGTCCCTCTTCTCTGATCTGAGCTTTTTAATAGCTGTGTGTGTTCACATTTGATACCTGGAAAGGGAGAAATGGGCAGGACAATCCTCACTGTCTTCTGTAGGGCTGTAGGTGCTGAACATATCACCAGTTTGGAAACAGTCCAAAGCTCAGGGAAATCTCAGAGAAGGGGAGGGCCTTTATGATACGGATGTTATTTTATTTACATTTTATTGATCCAGAATTTCTGAAGGAAAATTAAATGAAACTGCCCTCAGTCACAGTCTGTTAAACATATCAAAGTTTTACTAGAAAATCATTTATATGACTATTCCCATGATAATCTTGATCATACAACCTTGCCCTCATCACTGCAACATTTTAATCATTTTAGAATACACGCCTATGCACGTCTAGTCAGAAGTAAGTCCCATTGCATTCAAGTAGGTTTCCTCCCAGGTTACTGGATATGGGGTTGCCACCACAACCAAATTATTTTGTAAAGATGGATATTTAAGGCCAAGTCATACGTTACTTTCCCCCATGCAGAGGTTCATAAATATGGTTCCCGCCTGGTGGCCTCTGCACAATTGGGACCTATTTGAACTTGGACTTACAGCAGCAATAAGCCAAGCACAGAAATGCTACATGTCTGTGTTGGTGGGACTCCCACACTAAACTCAACACATAAATGTCGTATTCCACTATACATAGTGCTGTCATGAGGAAGCAGTGATTAGCAGCCTCCACACTGAATGGGTGATGTATGATTCAAGCCATCTGATTTCTTTCAGTTCTGTTAACATTTGCTACTAGGCTGACTACTTGGTTGAAAATGAGATGGATGATTGTGTTGTTTTACACCATATTGCTTTCCTTCTGTCTGCCCATCTGTTTTTTTCCAGCTGACTCACTGCTGCCCTTTGTGAGGCCTGTAAAAACCCCACATCTATAACCTGTGCTAATGAAAGCCCTTCTTTTCCGGGGAGTTGCTATTCCTTGTGAAAAAGCTTTTGCAGACATTCCTTCCTACAGAAAGCAAAACCCAATTTATGGTATGTTTTAGTGAAGTTGCATAGGTCTGATCCATGTCTTTAGTGGAGGATTTGCTGAGCAGTTGCTGCTACTGCACGCTATTTCTAAAAAATTGCAAAGGTTAGAAGGTGGTTTTGTTTGCTCCAAGAAAGCTACTACCAGGGGGGAGGGAACAGCTTAGCAAACCTCTGTGTGTGTTCGTGTGTTCCCATTTGCATGAATGCAAACCATTTGGTGGGGGTTTGCTCAGTATGTGCAGTGGTTTTGAAAGTGAGCAGTGGCAATTGCATTAGGTGACTTCAAGACATTTGTATTGGAGTTGCCAACCTTTTGAGACATGTGGGAGCAATTGGGAGTGTGCCATGCAGTGCCATGCAGTAAAGTTTTTTGTAGGGGAACAGTTAGGGCCAAAGATATCAACTTATGAGGGCGATTGGGAAGAGCGATGTTGTATGTGTGAACATCGTGCCTCCCTTTCTAAGTCAGGCAGAAGCTTCCTGGGCTTTGGGAAGAAGGTGCCAGCTTTAATAATTTAATACTCTAATTTACCAGAAACATTTAGGGGACTAGCCTAGTCCCCCTAGTCCACTGACCACATGTCACTGGTTCCATGTACGCCAACTCCTCTGGTTACTTCTCTCTCCCCCATTCCTGGGTCACTCTCCCCCAGGCAGACATAAAGAGGGTAAGCGCATGCGCACACACACACCCTACATCATTTGCTTTTCAAAAAGGTTTGAGTAAAAAGACCGATCCAGTGGAATTAAAATAGATCCTCTTGCTTTTGCATGATTTTACATTGAGTTAACCTCCCCACCCTAACACCATCAAATAAATGCTTCAATTAGTAGACTGCACAGTAAACATCACAGTGCTTTCCAGGGTTGCTATGGCACAAATGCATCTATCCAAGGCACAGATCCTCCTGAATTATCCAGGGCTCTTAAACAGGATGACAACAAAAACCACCACTAAATGGCAGGACACATGAATGGACACAGATTTAAAGATGGTTCTGAGAGGATCAGTCTTAAAAATTATGATGATCTGCATGGATTTTTTTGCTTTGGATCCATTTTTTGTTACCATGGCAGTGTTGGAAAGCACCAGATGCATTATTTTTATGGTTCAGCCAACGAGATAAGTGGTTTGCATGGTGGCGACCCCAAGAGGAGGGAATCTGTTTTGATGAATCTGTGTGTGTGTGTGTGTGTGTGTGTGTGTGTGAGAGAGAGAGAGAGAGAGAGAGAGAGACCATGGCTGATCACTTTTCCCTGCCATTCTCTCTTCCCTGACTCCTGCAGCATCTCACTTTATCCCCCTGCCACTGCCTGTCTCCCCACAGTCTCCCAGATCAGCTACATTTTCCTCCTACAACCTTGGTCATTCCTATCAGAGCTGAAAGAGGAAGTGGGAAGTAGCTTTTCACTTCCAGTTTCCCTCCCTTAGCACTACGTGCTTTGGGGGGGCAGAAAAGGGCACAGTGAGTGGAGGCAGCACTAACTTTCACAGGTGATGTATTGTGCTTACAGGCACCACATTGGTGATCCCAGCTTTAAAAGCACCAGTTGAAGGATTATGATCTAGAGCCCTATTATAGCATTGAATTTAGGGCCAACAAAATAGTATGGTAGATTTTTGCAACAATGTTTTTAATGCAAGTCCCAACATGAGATAATGGTTGATTATCTGAGACTTACATCAAGGCTCAGCTAACAAGGCCTTTTCATCAGACCCAGGCAGTATTTGTCACAAGATAAGTCGCAAGTGCTACAAGATGGTTGTGCAAATCTACCCTTGTCTCCATCAGGATACAAAAGAAATCCTGATTCCCAACATAACAATGTGTTGCCCATTGCAAAGTACAGATAAGGACCACAAAGATTCATTTTGTCTTTCTTTAGTGGTAAAGTACATTAACTAAGGCCCATTTGGCAAATATCCAAAATAAAACCTGTGACACAGTCATTTATAGCATGTGTGGGTACATCTCAAAAACCAACCTCCTCAACAATAAACTCAATGTTTTCACCATTGTCACCATCTGTCTCAGGATTGGGTGGCAAATACGCAACCTTGTAAAGAAATGAATCTGTTTTCCCAGGCTTTTGAGGAAGCAGGATTATGATTTCTCTAAAGACACTGTGGATGCATTAATATTTATTACAACAAATAAATTACCATTGCAATTTAATAATATTTTATCCCTTTCTACTGGACTTGAAGGAACAGATGTGAATTATTTATCCCCCAACTAGAAGGTTGCAGTGGACACTTGCCAGCCCATTCTGCTTTATCTGCCGTCTGCGAAAGATACTAATGTGATGTCAGAACAGGCACTTTGACCACTGCTGCCATCTCCAGAGGAGGAATAAATACAGATATACACAGAGGCAACTTATTTAGGCATTAGCATGCCTGAATAATCTACATGTTTTCTGATAAACTAATTGTGCAATCTTGTAAATAGAGGAGTAAATCACATTGGAAACTACCAGTGTGACTTCCAGATAAGCATGCATATGACGGGTCTGTAAGAAATTTTAAAATCATGCCTCCATGAAAGAAGTGACTGTAAGCTTTTGATGTTTCACATCAATGGGATTATGCCTCTGCACTTTCAGATTTGCTCCTGAAGAAACATAGTTAAGAACCCTAACTGGTGGTGATGTTCTTAAAAGATCAAAAGCAACTTTCAGTGTGTTTGATGAATCAGTTTAGGATTAGAACATCTGTGGTCATTCAGTCAATAAGGTTTATTTATTCAATCCCATGCCAATACTAACAGACATTAGAAGCTGCACGACACTTTTAGTGACCTTTTAGGTTCTGCCAAAATAAAATGCCCAGTAGAAAGGACATCAATTGGCATGGGGTTTGGAGACTATAATAAACCCACGAGCAACTTTTAGATCAATCTGGTCACCACCACAGATTCAGCAAAGCTAAGTAGGAGTGTGTCATGAATAAGGGGGACAAGATTGCATTGTACTGCTAGTTTGCATACATTATGAACCGTCCTTCTGGAACCTCTCTTCTGTGCTCAAGTCTTTATGGACTTACAACATCCTAAAACAGATGCCCACCTCCAGGCTTATTTTGTGATGGTACTCACCTATACAGAGCACCAACACCACTTTTCTTGCTGCCCATAGCCTCTATTTTATGCTGGCACCCATGGAATGTTTGTCAATATACAAGAACCATCATGCCATTTTTTATGCCCCCCCCATAAAGCACTGCACACCCCTTTCCCCATATGAACCTGCCTGGACCCAGAGATTGACTTTTGATGCCCTTCTCTGCATGCTGCCTTCAAGGGGGGTCTGGAGGGTAGCAGTAAGAGAACGCATATTTTCAGTGGTAACTTCCTAATTATGAAATGCTTTCCCAAGGGAGGCCCACCAGGTCCCAACTTGGTCATTGTTTCAGTGCCAGACCTTTTTTTGTTTGCTTGTTTTCCTGGGCCCTTGATAGGATGCTTTTATTCTCACTATGTTTTTCATATGTTTATGCTTTTATATTATTGCTATGTTGCTGTATTTTATTCATCTTGTAAATCTTTTGGGGATCTTGTTATGGCGTAATTCACAAATTTAGTAACTTAACCATTCTGCTGAAGAATCTCCCAGAATTCTAGTACTCAGGCCATCCAGAGCAACTAACTAGAAGCAAAAAAGAATCACTTTATGCTATGAAATTCATTGCCACAGAACATTAAAACTAACAAGTAGTTAGTAGTGATAGTTTCCTTGAGTACCTGACAGAATAAATTAGGAAGATGGCATATAAATTCACTGGTTCCAAAGCAGTCTACTGGAACAAAGAAACAATGCAATTGCTCCCTTGGAAAATATAAGGTCTGACCATGTCCATCTAGGTTATCTTTAGCACTTACTGGAATTCACAGGTTCCTTGTAAAACCTGGGATAATTTTTCAAAGAGCATAGATCCATTTCCTTTCATCTGTTGCTCACAGAACCAGTGTGGCAGCCTGATGTGACACAATAATCACAACGAGTTAAAACATGGAGGCTGCAAATTATTGGTTTACAGCCTCCAACAAATGTGTAATTTATACATTCCAGTCAGGTGGGCTGCTCATAAACAAGAAGAGCAATGGTATATAGATAAATTGTTATAATCTGTGACTGGCACGCTGATGAAAACTTGCTCTCTATATAGTCATTACCCTGTAGATTCTGTACTTTGTTTGCATTCTCCAGAATCAATCACTTCCATTTTAATAAACTATTAAGGGCGGGGGAGGTTAGCCAATGTAATATGCATGAAAGCTTGTTTTAAAAGGAAAATGCCTATCACTTCTGAGAATGTCAGCAATGAATGCAATTTCCTCCTTTTCAGTTGACTTCATAGGTGGATTTGACTCTTACGGCTATCAAGGCCCACAGAAGACATCTCATTTACAGCTACAGCCCATGTATATGTGAGTACCTAGCTTTCAAGTTACTCTATCAACTGCTAGATGTGTATTAATGATTAAAAAGTAGCACTTTTTAGGGAATAGCCAAGCACTCCTTTAAAAGTACATCTGCTTGATATGCATTACTTACATTACAATGCTGTTGTATGAGTAGGGAATCTCAGGTTTGCATTTTTACCACATGGATTGCACTGAATGCCATTTCCAGCAACAGCCAAGCATATTCACCGCTTGCATGGAGAGTCCATGAAATTTTACCATCTACATCATCTTTCAAACAACTATTCCTGTGGATCTTTGTCTCCCAGCAGCTTCTTTGTTGATGAATGTACATTAGCCCTAATTTACCTCTGGGTGAACGCCACAAATAGTGATCCTATTATTATGCTCAGCTGTCAGACTATTTGTGAAACATGGCAGCTTTCTCAGAATACAGTTTCTCATCTGCGTGTGCCCAAAGAAATGCTTTTTCACTTTTGTCACAGTGTTCTACACTTACAAAATGTTATTTCTTCCTGTCACTGTTTGTGGCTCCCAGGTACTCAGAACAATTCAAATCCCATTTCTTCCTTCATATAGTATACCTTGCCATCAACATATGGAGCCTTCTAGCTGAGATATTATCCCATTCTCTTTATGTCCTCTGCTTTGAGAGTAGCTGATTGCATTTACAGAGTTTACAAACACTGGCTGGGAAGAAAGCTGAAGCTGTAGGGCAAAGAAGTCAATATAAATTTTGAAGCTTGTAGTTGAGAACAAGGAAACACAGGAGGAACATCTGAAACTCAGTGCAGGTTTGTTGCCATTTTGCTCCAGTACTGCTCACTGACATGTAGGAGATATTGGCTATATGCAGAAGACAACAGAGCTGTTGATATTTCTAGTAAAGCGACAAAGGACACAATGGCTGCATTTGGATGTCATGATAAATTTGTCCAAATTTATCATATTAGGCATGAGAATTATCCATGTTGGGAAAGAGAATAGGAGAGACTTCCATTTGCTTACTCTCCTTTCCCCTAACCCACATCAGTAAGACTGCAAGGAGTTCAGAAGCTGTTGGAGAGAACTGCTGTGCTTCTGTCCTGCTTGCAGGCTTCCCATAGGGATCTGGCTGGCAAATGTGAGAACGGGATGCTAGACTAGAGACCAGCAGAACCTTTCTTCCACTCATAAGCTTTTGCTGCTGCTTTTTTATTATTAAGTGCAGCTTGTCACATCATCCGAGCCCAATAAACTGTGGTTAACTGTAACTATGTCTTTTGAAAAAAGCCAACATCAAACCATGGTTTATGAAGCTGACTTTTTTTCAACAGGCCACAGCTAAGATTAAGCACAGTTTGGGCTGTGTCGTGCTAAAGCTTCCAATCTCCTTCTCATGGCCATGTCAGCGAATATGTAAGCCCAAGGTTCAATAGTCAGCCACTGTCATAATCCAATGAAACCCTTAAGACCAAATTTATACAGATATTTGTATTTAAATATCTAAAATATTAATTAAATGTTTTGTGTTGAAATATTTATTTAAATACATTTTATTCTAGCTCAAGATATGCAGTTCTACACATATTTTATCCTAAAGCACATTTTATGCATTTTGGTACAATTTTTAAATATTTTTTTTGAGTCAAAGGCCATATAGCAAAACTGAAAAAAGTACTAAATTGAAAGTATAATTATAGGCTTGTTCATGTGCTACCCTGCGAGGTGTGAATTAGGTCACTTTGCTTTAAAATGCCGAGCAAACAAAGTTCTCCTTGTAGGGGATATAGCAGGAAAGCAGTAAGCATTTTAAAGATCATTTCTGAAGGGCTTGGGAGTTGTTTTCTACCCTTCTTGGGGATTTTCAGGATTCTGAACCAGCTGTCATAATCAGCCACATTTCAAGCAAAATTATGTATGTGTTGATGCATGATCAACTAGCATTCTTGCTTATGCCCCATACATTGCTCCGTGGCATTCTACCATGATAGAGCCTGCTTTCATCTAATTGCACTGAAATACTCTTGACTTGTCAACGAGAGCAACAATATGGAACCACTAGTGCAAAAGATAACTGAACCCCCCATAGAAACTCTGCAACATTGGATTATTAAAAATGCATATATTTGCATTGTAGAATAAGCAAGTACATGACATCAATATTTTTGGTAGTCTAGGAAATAATTTGAAGGAGAGAGACGCTCAAATAGACAATAGAAAGCCAGACTCCTTCAGTGCTTCACTATAGAAACGTTGGGGGGGGGGAGAGAGAGAGAGAGAGAGAGAGAGAGAGACGGCCGATGACAGTATGTAATATCAAATGCATAATGTGTTGGAAAAATTGCTCAAGAACAGCTCGCCATTACAGAAGAATTTTCCTGTCATTCTCTGAGGAGTTTCAGCCATGAAATGATCTGCCTTCTATACAGAGCCAGTGTCATGAAGGCATGCAGTTTGCTTTATGAAGCAGAATTCCTGCGACTAGTGAGATTCTCAGATCTTATGGCCTGATTAAAACTCATTAGGGTCACTTTCCCCCTTCATGTCATTGCTATAATCCGGACATTTACATTAAATCCAATGTTTCTCTTGATGTATTTGTTTCCCAAACAAAAGAACTCCTCTACATCTGAGGCCTGCTGCAGGGCATGGCATCCTTCCTTAATTATGTCATTTCCATTTTCCTCTTCTTCCAGAGGAGAAATGCCAGGGTGCCATGCTGTTGTTTCATTTATAGTACACCAAATCCTTTGCGCAACCCCAATGCTGTCATATTTACCTTCGCAAAATGTATGAGGTGGGCTGCATAGCTCCATTTAAATGGATAGCCATTCTGATCCAGGCAATGAACAGGGCTAATCTGATGGGGAGAAGGTAGACTTGAAGCAACACTCACACTGATCACCTGTGAGGGAGAAAAATGCTATAGTGATTGGCGGGGGGGCTGCTACAGCCCAGCTCTTCTCCCCTCACACTTGACAGATGTGTGAGGCGGTCAACCTCCCTGTGATCTTCGGATGAAGGCCAGTATATTATTATTATTATTATTATTATTATTATTATTACTACTACTACTACTACTACTACTACTACTACTATCACAGCTAGTCACCTATTAAGATAGGAGTGTGGAGGGGAAAGGTGGGGCCTAGACTCATACTTGGCATTCTCTCTCTGCACTCTAACCTGTGATTGTTGGTGCCATTGTCTGAAGGAGATTAGGCATTTCTTACAGTATACACATGATTTCCATGAACATCACCTTAAAAGTGTTTGATGAGTTGTGAACTATATATGCCAGTGGGCAATGACATCTAAATCTCTCCTGTATGTATATTATTTTGTAAATTCAACAAAAAATAATCCCCTCAAAAAGTGTTGGATGGGTATACAAACCTTTGTGCTGATTATATATATATTTCCGTCTCTTTCTTTTAGGTCCAAGTAGACAAAACAAAGTCTGTGGTTGGGGTCGAAGGACTAGTCAAAAAACTTATTCCAGCACGGCCTCCTGTGGGTGCAAAAGAAGGAAGAAGTCTTAACTTTTCTGTTTCAAAATATAATACTGGAAGAATGCTGGGACACGGAGACCTCACTTTCTCACAAGTACAGACTGCAATGCACAAGATCCTTTCTCTCCCATCTTGGATTTTCCAAATTCTTATACAGAAAGTTCAGAAGGAGAAGCGGTGGCACCATCTTCTGGTCACTGCCTGCCTTCTCTTCCCTTTGCTCCTGCCTCTGAATTATGAAAAATATCTCATCCATTTTGGTTCTGTCTGGAGCCGTGTCCTCTTAGTCAATAAACACTAACGATACCATGATGACCTTGAAACAGAAGTCAATAGACAGCAAGTTGTTTGCCCTAAAGGCTGTATAATACATACTTGCCTTAACCTATCCTAAGTTACACATCAGAGAAATTCGGTGTGGACTTTCTGAAGTAACTTCCTTTAGGCTCAACCATGCTGTTCATTAATTGTTAAAGATTTCTAAGGCTGTGACAGGTAATAGACTCTGCTCCCCAGTAGTTCCAGAGTTGGCTGTGTAAGAAAACCACCCGCTGGCAGACAGAAGAGGTGCTTTAAGTCTCCAGAAGGGCTGGGATGCAAATACACTTTAAAATACTTCTAACAGAAGAACTGGGCTCTTTGGGGAGCTGGAAAATGCTGAGGGGAAAAGGAACATTTACTAAAGTAATAACTGTAAAGAAACAACAAAAACAGTGCTCCTTAACCCCACTGTTTTTATTTACTGCACTCTAGGTGCTTTTATAAATGACTCTAAATATGTCTTTTACTAATGACAGAGACGTCTGCATTATTTCTATCAGCAGAGGCCAACTGAATATGTATTAACTATGTTTACTCTTTTATAACTTAATTCCAGTTGAAAATCCTATGTAGGTGAGCTTTTTTAAAAAAAGAAAAACCTGCAACATATAAGATATTTCTTTCTGGGTTTTGTTTTGTTTTTTTTTAGTTGGGGTGGGAGTAGTTGCGTTGGTAACATTTTTGAAGACCTTTTTGTGATATTTGGGGGATCTGTTGTGTGTTAGAATGTGTATCTTAACTTTCTGTATTATCGTGGCTGAAAAAAAAAGCTGTGCTGTTATGTAGTTGGCAACAAGATGCCTTTGGAAACTTTGCTAGTAGATCAATGTCTTTATGAAATACTCTTGGAGTCCTAGAAACGTCTGTTTGTTCTGAATTTGAGCTGTATATTCAGCCACTTCATTGGCTTTTCAATGGGAAGAGATATTTTGCTCAGGATTTTTTGGAACCGGAATTGCCCTCATTTCTTTATTTAAAACTTACATGGGTATTCCAGCTGTAGGCACTTGATGGGGGAGAGGTTCTTCTACAAATTAGCAAATTGCCCATCAAGTCGTCTTCAGGCAACGTTTTTCTACACTTGCCAAATGTTTGCATTCTGTGTGGCCTATAAAAACCATCATTCCCCATGACAACTTTCAAAGTCTGTTCCTATAGAAACACCAGTCCAACTCACTCCACCTCACATTTTTGTATCTTTCAATGGATGTAACATGTCACAGACAAAAATAAATCTGGATGCGTACAGGACAGACATGCACTATAAACATAATCAGATTCCAGCAACTAAAGTGGAATGGATGTAACCAAACTTTACTATGAGGAAATCTTCATAGTATAGTGGATAATACATGTAAATTTCAAAACTGTATTCCTGCAAGATCAAGCATCCTACTCTTAAGTAGTTGCATAATTGTATCTACACTGCACTGGTGCAGATTTTCAAGGTGCTCTATAATTCTTGTTGGCTTGTTTGCCATTTTAGGCTCGGACCAGAAGTCACTGTAAACCTAATATTCACTCGCTATCAGTGGAATTAGTCTGGGATATGATGCATGAAGTATTGCATCCTTAACTTTACTTTTCAGATAGGTGAGTTAAGGAGAATGGACCATGTTACATAGTGAAGCAGCAGCAACTCACTGACATTCTATCTCCACTTATGGGGATAGACACAGCATATCAGCAAACTTATATATGTATTCTGGCTCTGGAGTAGAGTTTTGATCTCCTGAATGCATATCCATAGCTCAGACTCCTGGTTTATTAAAGAATGATGACTATACTTAACTACACAATTTTTGGAGAATCCATTGCTTTATATAGGTTCGATCTTGCTAAACACCATAAAGGCCTAATTACTTTAAAAATAATTGTGTTTATTTTTACTGTTTGTATAATCATATATATATGGGAGTGTACCAACACCAAGCTTCCTCAAATTCCCTATCAGGAAATGTTTGTGAAGTTTGTGGTTCAGTTCAGTGTTAGCAAATATGAGCAAGCTAGCCAGTCAGCCAGTGCTATTTCATCGGCCTATAGGATGATGGCACTTCTCTACCTTTGCTTCCCATGCCTGCACCAGTATCTACTAGGAAACAGCCATCTTGCTGCAAATAAATGGTATACTTTCCTAGAATGTATCCTGCTACCCCTGCTGCCAAATATTGCTGTATGTTTTTAAAAGCAACTGCAGCCACTGTAGAACAAAGCTGAATGAGAAGAGGGAAGTATGTTCCCTTATTTCCTGTGGGCTGTATCACCCCTAGTGCAAAAGCCTCCATGAAAGATATAGAGTTTCTCGAGCTCATGTGCAGGTTTACAAGGATCCAGGCTTGCTCTTATAGCAGCACTAACAGCAAGTGCCAGCTGCTTTTCAGAGTGCAGCACAATAGTATGACTAGTGAGTGTCCAGAAAGGAGAAGTGTTTGTAGGACAGATGTCGGGTAAGGGAACCACTTTCTTGCTTTAGTGTGGGCACTGTCCCAACGAGAGATGGGCTTTCACTATAAAAGGGACTCCCAACTGAGTTCTCCTCCTATAGGAATATATTTGGCTAGAACTTCTTTCCCTGAATTTGTCTAGGTGTACTGCAGGCTTCTTCCCTCTAGCAATGCCCCTGGGGAAATGGAGTTGAAAAATGACAGTGAGGCGTTTTATTTCGGTTTAGTTTTTTTTTGCAAGAGATCAGAGAAAAGAGAAAGCTACTCACATTTAAAATGGATTGGCATGCGGAGGAGCAGAGGCGCCTGGGGTTGCTACGCCTGGAGGTAAGATGAGAAAGTCGCTGAAGACCATGGTCTTCGAGAAGTGAGATGGTTCTGCTATGACTGTAAGAGGAGAAAGAAGGTTAGAGTGCCTCTTCTCCTAGTGCAAGAGTAAGCAAAAACAGAGAATTTTGAGGCATTGCGATGAAAATTCTACACTTTTGATGCTGCCATACAAACACAAACACACACACACTAATAGGCCTTCATACTTGCTTACATTGCAGCTAAATCACTACCACCAAAACAATTTCAAGACTGTTGACTACTACAGTGGATAAATTAATGGACACATCTGCTATGGAAAAGAGTTTTAGAGCACAGTAGTGTGAGAATATCTGAAATGCTGTTGTTGAATTGTACAGCTGTATCCTCCTCAAAAATCCAGTGAAGAATGTTATTTTTCTAGACTGGGCTTTTTGTTGTTGTTATAAATCCAAATATTTAGAAGGCAAGTGTTAACAATCCAAATGTCCTTTTTTTCTTATAGTCATTTGTTAATTCTGAATGTATTTTTAACAGAAGGTGGAATTTTTTTTTGACTAACTAGTGTAATTTGCATTTTAAAAAAATAAATGGAAAAATATAGGTTTCCAAGTGTTTCATGGACTCCTGCTGCTTTTCACAAGTTTTATAGATTGCAGTAGACTCTCAGAAGAGCAGAAATACAAAAAGGAACAATCCTATTATATTTACATGAAGGCAATTTTGAGCTGTGCTCCACACAGATGTGTCAGCACTGAACAGAAATTGCCAGGTCATGACATCATTTTAACTCAGTCATAGGTAACTGGTATTTTCATTATCTACTGACACTAAAAGGCTACTTTTACAAGGCTGACTGTAATAGACTCTCTGTCATTTAGAATACGCCTTTTTTATTTTGTTCTCTCATCAGTGAATGTAAGCATGTGATGGGTTTACAGCAGCCAACAATGTTAACTACTGCATTAAGTAATCCCTGTTAAGAGGGAGTAATATCCTATTTTAGTACTGAATCCTCATTCAGGTTTTAAAATACTCATTCCTTGCACAGGCCTAGGGGGGAATAGTAGAAAGTAGTTAAGAGATAGGCCAAAACCTAACCTAGGAAGTTTGCTGATGGGACCACAAACTACCCTTGGACTAATATCCCAATTTATGGCAGTAAGTCTGAGGTCCAGAAGGAGGCGTGGTCAGGTGGACATCCTTGATCTCTTGACAAAGTAGCAGTGCTACCTGATAAACTCAGCCCACACACCCTGCTTGCTGCTGCCAGCATAGTAATACAAAGCTACCCAAGTACTTATGGCTTAAATATGTCAATACATGGGCAGGTGGTAGGAAAAGCTGGCAAATATACCATATGTTCCAACTGCCCCTGTTTACCATATGTTCTGGTTCCTTTCTCTGGAAAAATCACTCTATTTTGTCCCTATATTTTATCTTTTTGTGCGTTGCTATCGTCATCATTCTTCCCAAGGTCTCTAGAAGGTAAATTGTGAAGGAATGGCTGCTTCTTGTCCCTAGCAAATATGCATGTCTGTGAACAATAAGACAGCATGAAGTGCACAGCCTCCCATTTCACACACTGCACCTGTTGGGATCAATTTTAAGCCACTGATGATATATTGTGCGACTTTTCTGTTTTCCTAGTATATATTTAATCCCAAGGATGACCACCCTCCTGATTTTTAAATCAGGCACTGTGCAAAATAAATAAATATTGGTGCAACAGATGGAATAAAAAGCATTATATGGTGGAGGGATCTCAGGCTTCAATGTGATGGGATGCTAAAAAACAATTTCCTGTCTCCATCCACAATATGTTCCATCCACAGTTTGTCTACACAGGAGGTTCACTTATCTTGGCTGCCTGTTGACAGCCTCAGAGCAAGCAAGCAGGCAGGCAATGGAGTCCAGCCAGCCAGTCCTTGATGTTGGGAATGGACAGACAAGTGGGAGGCCAGGTGGGCAGGCAGGCACTATGAGCCTTACTGCCATGCAGGCCCAGCAGCGCCCGCTGTTGCCACTGCTGCCTCCCAAGGTAAGGTGCTGGCCTCACATTCACCTTGGGCCACTAAGGCTGGGGGCATCCTCATTCCAGGCCCCTGTGGGGCAGTGTGAGGAGGCACTTCTCTTTGGGGAAGGGGGAGAGGCAGCTCAGAGACCAGGGGCAGCAGCAGCTGCCCGGAGGACTCCCAAGGAGAGAAGAGAGGGAAGAGGAGGCTGAGGGTGTTCAAAAAAGGGTGAGGGGCTGCCTGAGCCACAGTGGCACCACAGGAATAATGTAGTTGGTCAAGGGAGCGGTGGACTCAAAAATGTTCAAAACCTCTGTCCTAAGACTCCAAACTGGATCTCATCACTTAATCTGAAACTCCTGTTTTTAAATCTTACTACAAACCAAAGCCCCTTCCTTCTTATTCATGTGGGTACCAAAAATACTGCCAGACACTGCCTTGAATGTACAGCAAGGGACCATGCGACTCCGGGTAGAAAGCTGGGGCACAGGTGGTTTTTTTCATCACTCTTTCCTGTTGAAGGTCATGGCCCCGGAAGAGAGAGGAAAATACTGGGAGTAAACAACTTGTTGTGCAGGAGGTGTTGTCAGGAATGATTTGGCTATAGTGGTTGGCAGGAATGTGTTAAGAGTCTTGCAAACCTAGGAGAGGTAGTCAATGCAGAAGACAGAATCAGGATTCAAGATGACCTTAACTGACTGTGGGCCAAAACTAACAAAATTATTTTCAATAGGGACAAATGTAAGATTCTACACTTAGGTGGGAAGAACCAAC
Source organism: Podarcis vaucheri (assembly GCF_965113315.1). Taxonomy (NCBI): domain Eukaryota; kingdom Metazoa; phylum Chordata; class Lepidosauria; order Squamata; family Lacertidae; genus Podarcis; species Podarcis vaucheri. Next base: position 68,522,975 of record NC_138761.1, on the reverse strand, counting down.
TGCACAAATATAAGGTGGAGGACACCTGGTTTGCTAGTAGTACAGGTGAAAAGGATGTAGAGGTTTTGGTAGACCACAAACTTAACATGAGTCAACAGTGTGATGCGGCAGCAAAAAAGCTAATGTTATTCTAGGCTGCATCAACAAAAATATAGTGTCATTGGAAGTCATAGTACTGCTCTATTCTGCTTCTGACAGACCGCACTCAAGAATGCTATGTCCAAGCTGGAATATGTGCAGAGGGGGGCGACCAAGATATTCAAGGGTCTGGAAACCAAGGGAGAGAATTATGTTGTTTAATCTGGTAAAGAGGAGACTGAGAAGAGATATGATAAGCTAGCCATCTTCAAATATCTAAAGAGCTGTCTTATGGAAGATGCAGACAGCTTGTTTTCTCCTGCTTCAGAGGGTAGGACCCAAACCAATGGCTTTAAGCTACAAGAAAGGAGATGCCAACTTTCTGATGGCAAGAGCTGTTTGACAGTGAAGGACTCCCTTCAGTGGAGGTTTATAAGCAAAGGTTGGATGGCTGTCATGGATGCTTTTACTGAGCTTCCTGCATGGCAGGAGGTTGAGCTAAATGACTCTCAGCACCCTTTCCAACGCTATGATTCCATGATTTTAATAGCTGAATTCAAATTATAAAAATCATTCTAAATCCTAACCTCTACAATCAAGCAAACCTCCACCTAATTTTTCCAATAAAACTAGACAATGCTGACCTTCAGTACAGCATCAAAACAGAGAAAGCAAATGTAGATTTAATACACTGCAGAATTTAGCATAGCTGCAATAAAAAGCCTTCAGCGCCAGTTGACTAAACTGATTTGATGTTTTGGAATTTCAAGCAAAACTCAGTCCTGCACAGCTTGTGACTTTTCCAATTGAATGGTACTCACCTGCCATGTTTGGTGGCTTTCAAGGTGCTTGAGAAAGCAGCTTTTTTTGCCAAAATATGGCAGTTGTAAAGTACTTGGTCTTGGACTGAAGCCCACACGAAGCTTAAAGACAGGAGGAGCTGTGGGGCAGCAGACCTGAAATACTGAGTTGAAAAAGGATCCAGGTAACAGGAAAATTAACAGGAAGCCTGGAGGCAGGGTGTCTCAGGAAGTGAGCCAAGGCAGTGATGAACTTCAGGTTCCTGTTGCTAAGAAACAGGAATCTGAGGGCTAAACTTCATGCCTACCTGGCTGCTTTCTGCAGTAAACAGTACCTTTTGGAGGCAAATAACGAGGGAGGGTGGAATAAAAGTAGGCGACTTAAGAACACTATTCTAGAAACATGAGCAACATCACAGGCAGCTGGGCCATTTGAGAGAGCAAGGTGGAAGAGGTTGAGAGCTAAGAAAACACTACCATATTTGTTTCTTTATGAGTTGACAGATTTCAAATATTCTTATAAATAAAATAAAGACAGGAATGAAAAAGATGGTGAGTTGAAGAAAGAAGGGCCAATCAGGGGGAAGTGTAGAAAAAACTCACAAGAGATCTAGGGTCAGGGGAAGTGGTACATTTTAGGCAGGCAGAGAAATTGTGGCAGATAACTAGAGTCCTGGGTAATAAAGGATGCTAGCCTAGACATTTCTCTGATAACTAGTCTTCCATGTTCATAATTTCATTGTTGCATGACAGAGCATTTAGCCACGTGGACCCTTCTCTGCCCAAAGTGGTGTTCGTAAAAACCAGGTTTATGGCCTTAGTGAAAACTAGGCATCAAGGTCTGTATTGAGAAAGTATAATCTTTATAATAACGTAGGGGTTGACAACCTTTTTGGGGCTGTGTGCACATTTGCTAACTGGAGAAACTGTCATGGGTATAACCAATGTCATTGGCTACAATAGAAGGCTTCTTTTGAGCCTTATTACAGCAGGCAGAAGGGAACCTGTGGGCATCGGGGCAAATCCTGGCATAAAGAAACATTTATATCGAAAAGGAAAGAAGCAAGGAGATCAATTTCCCAAACTGAACAACACAATTCATAACCATGGGAAGCAAAATAAACCTCAGACTTGGCTGCTAGGCTCTTTCTGTAGGACAGGAAAACAACAAGCTTTCTACATCATTCTGTCTGCACGCTCTTGCTAAATTCCAACTTATTATGGTCCAGAAAAAAAATGTTGGCAGCCTGATTTCTGACTCTTAACCCCAGAGTGCACTTCCTTCTGTCAGCTCACTTCAAAATCCTAAACACTAAAAACTGGGGAAGACGGCAATATAGCCAACATTGCTTTTTAGTTACATAATTGAATCCCACACTATCTAACATAAAAGAAATTATACACATGTGTACTTTCAGATTAATGCATTCCATACTTCATTTTACCCTGATGTGCTTTTATACTGGTAACTCTGACGGCGCCGCACACACCAAAAAGTCTGCAAATTGATGCTGTCACCAAAAGATGATAGACTGATTCAATTAACCAATAAGTCATTTTAAGAGTGCTGCTGGGAGTTACTTACTAAGGCCATACACAGCTTAGTCTCTCTTCAAGAGTTTGCATTCTGTCATTCTGCTTCATTATTCTTACAGTTTCATTAATAAACCTTTGGAAAACATCCTCTTCTCTTTTTTAAATTTTTTTTAAATTCAAAATTAAAACAAAACATATTATCCAGAAACATATCATCCTTATTTTTTTCCCCATTTTTCCTCCCTCCCCCACCCTCCCACACAACCCCACCCCACCCCCGCTTCCTTCAGTTCCAGTCTTTGATTTCTCTGAGAATGCTGTTTTCTGCATGTTACAAAGTTGTATAGATCCTCAAACTATTTAGCTGATTACTATCAATAAAAAGTTTGTGAATGTTTATTCAAAGCCAGCCAAGGAGTCCAGTTGGAAAACATCCTCTTCTCAGAGGATAGCAGAGTCTGCGCAAATCTGCTTCTCATTTGCTACAGTGCTGCTTTGCACCTTGCACGAAGCAGAGGTTCGAGAAGAATATGCCCACTTCTGAGAACTTCCTCAGAATCTGACACAACTTGAATCCAAGGCAAAACAAGCTAGTCCCCAAACTCCAGAACCGCCTCAGAAGAGTAATTTATTTTTTTATGGCCCAATTTCATACATTTTTGTACCTCCCTCAAGCTCGCTATGTGGTTACATTTACTCCTTCATACTAATAGATAAGATCTCTTTGTATAACACAGTAGGAAAGAGTGCGAAATATAAACACCATGGAGGTACGGGTGGTAAATCAATCTCTAAGGATATATTAAACTGGAAATTAATTTGCAATTTTTAAATTGCTAATCTGAGATTTCTCAAATTTGTTCATTTGTTTTTTTAAAATTGAAAACTTAATAAAAATTAATTGGCAAAATAAATAAATATTACTCCTTCATACATATGCTAAAGGTTGTGCATTTCAGGCCAAAAGGAGGAGAAAGAGGCCGCAGAGAGTGGATGCTGCTTTGTGATTGACAATTCTAGGGAATGCCCTTACCAGGCTCTCTATTTTACTCTCAATAGCATTGTTTTTAGGAGGGATGTAGAAGGAACATATCAGAAACTCCTCTCTGCAGGCTGACTGCGTCTGTCTGGCAGTGGGGCAGCACTCTGTGGCTTCCAAGTATAGTTTGAGAACCGCAACTAACTTGGGAGACCAGAAAGCAGTTCGGCTGAAACCAAACTGCACAATCCGGACTACCTTGCAAATGGTTCCCTATTTTTCAGCCAGCCCCTCTGCTGCCAGACAAAGGTTATTATTTATTTTATATATCTATTAACGTTATATCCTACCCTTCCTCCCAAGGAAGTCTAAATAAACATTTTCAAGTTATCTGCAATATCCCCTGGCGGCTACAGGCTTGATGGTGGTTGTAACATGCCCATGTTTATAAGAATATAAAAAGCAGCACTTACAAAGGCCTTATTGCTTCCTCTGGGTGTGACTCCGACAGCTTCTAGTTGTATGTTCAGAAAACTGCTTCCAGTGGATTCAGTGCACTTCTGACCCATGTAATGGCTCTGGGTACACAAGACAAAACAAGAGGAAGGGCTTGAAACAGCTGTGCTCTCCAGAGCCTCCAAGACAAACCTGTGCTTCAGTTTCTAGGTCTTGATCTTGTGACCTTAGGGCAAGTCCTCAAATTACCAGCTTCTTAATACTAAGGCCACATTCACACCATGCATTTAAAACACGAGGGTGACACTTTGAACAGTCACGGTTTCCTCCAAAGTACAGTCATACCTCATGTTACGTTTGCTTCAGGTTATGTTCCTTCAGGTTATGTCCCACGGCGACCTGGAAGTACTGGAAAGGGTTACTTCCGGGTTTCGCCGCTCACGCATGTGCAGAAGCGCAAAAATGACATCACGTGCATGCGCAGAAGCACTGAATCGCAACCCGCATGTGCGCAGATGCGCCGCTGTGGGTTGTGCTCTTTTCATGTTGCGAATGAGCCTCCGGAACAGATCCCGTTCGCAACCAGAGGTACCACTGTATAGGGACCATAAACACTAGGATTTTTCTGCATCAAAGTTAGCAAAACAATAGATGGTGGCATTCCTCTTGTACTAGGGTCAGGATCTTGCATTAAACAGATAAATGTCAGGACTTTAAAACTGGATTACCGGCTCCCTTTCTGGTCCAGGCCCAGCAAATTATTTATTTATTATTTGGTTTTAAAGGGTTTGCATTCACTTTCAATAAAATTTGCAGTTTACAAAAAATTCCAAACAAGTTGACAACAAATTAGAAACATACAAAAATATATTAAAACCATAAAATTCAATTGGAGTGTCATACAAACAAGCCCAGCTTGTGGGGGCGGGGGGAAGATCAAATTGAATTTAAATATTATGGCTATTTTTGAAGCCTCATTTCTCAGGATCTGTAACCGATATATGAACTTGTTCCTTACTTCATAATTATAAAAAAAATATGATACAGATGACAAGTAGAAGGACTCTGCTAGTTGTGTGTTCCTCATTTGAGTAGCAAAATGTTAAACTGTTAACATGTAGGCTGATACATGAACAGATTGTTATTACAAGGCAGAAATGGTTCTATGAGGAGTAAACTGGAACAATGTGATTCAGAGTATCTGAAGTCAGGCTTTTGGGGCCAGACAAAATACATCTGGAATACAATCAATACAATTTATATCATATTTTCCTAGTACAGCAGCTAATAGCAGCATTGTAGAATAATCTTGATTAGGGAAATGACTTAGTGGGAAACAGTTGAGCCCAAAGAGATTAGCAGCCCTGCAACTGTTTTGAACTATAAATGGATCTTCCATATATAGATTAGCCTACCCCTGTGTTAGAACAGAGTTGTCACTGAATTCTAATAAAGTGAGGGAATGAGGCAGTTTAAAGCATAACATGGGCATAGCAGGAGAGAGTACTAAAACACGTGTATATTCCTCCCTCCTGTTATCTCCAACCATTTTTTTCCTGGTGGGCCTCCCTCCAAGACTGGAGGTAACTCTGAACTTCTTTGGGAGGTATCCCCCCCCCCGAATTAATAGCCATTAATTTGTGAAGCTTAAAGAACACAGGGCAAATACATTAATAAGGCAGTTGCCATCAGCAAGAAATTAAAAATTCCCTTTCAAGCACACCACCATCAACTGCAAGCTTAGTGTTGTATCAAAACACATGAGTGTATTGCTGAAATGCCAGAAAGTGGGGGGGGGGGACTCCGCATGGGAAATATGTCACAGACCAGCGGCTGTCTAGTTGCAGGCACATTCGCATCAGGATAATAATGCTACTGCTGACAGATTTTTTGACATATTTGGAGCAAGTGAAAGGTTTTAGACAATGGGAGAAGAAACTACTCTCTATTCATTTGGGTTCTTTCGCTTGGGGAATGAGTATAAAACAATTCCCTCATCGTATGCAATGGGAAAGTGTTTTAATGTCAATTAGATCCCAAGAAGGTCCCAAACAAATCCAAGTTCTTTCTGCTCCCCCCCCCTTTCATTTCCTTTTTTTCTCTTTCCTTTTTACATCCAGACTGGTCTACCTAAGGGAGAGACTGATGTGCTACTCTGTTATTTGCAAGAGAACTTACTGAGCTTGTTAGCCTTCATCCAAGGTATTATGCATTCACATACCGGCTCAAAACTTCCACTACTTCCTTGGCATCAGTTAAATGGGAAAGTTAGAACTGCATGCCATCCATATTTTGAAGACAGCTAACTCCCAAAACCCAGGATAAATTCTCCTAGCAGTGTGTTTATATGTTAAACAGCATGAGGAACAAGATAGTATACTGAGTGTCACTCTGGATCACCAGAAGTCCCCTGGCAGCATCTTTTGGAATCAACTAGAGCAGGAGGTCAGCAAACTTTTTCAGCAGGGGGCTGGTCCACTGTCCCTCAAACCTTGTGGACTATGGGTGGTGTGTTTTTTTTTGGGGGGGATGAACGAATTCCTATGCCCCGCAAATAACCCAGAGATGCATTTTAAATAAAAGGGCACATTCTACTCATGTAAAAGCACACTGATTCTCGGACTGTCTGTGGGCTGGATTTAGAAGGCAATTGGGCCAGATCCAGCCCCCGGGCCTTAGTCTGCCTATCCATGAACTAGAGATCTAGGATGAGTGCCCCCCCACCCCAAACTGGCCCTGTATTGCATCTTTCTCACTGCAGCACCAGTGCTATGGAACCCTAGACCCTCATCATTTTAATGTTTGAGCAGCTAATGCTACTGTTCCCACCCAGCTTTAGTGTCATTTAACCTTTTGTCTCCTTGTTTTTATGCTTACTTGTTTTACCTTGTTCTTGGTTTTAATTTAAGAAATCGATTTTAGCAAATTATTTTAAACTTCTTTATATACTATGTTGAGTATACCACGTTTATAAAGAAAACCGGGTATACAGTACAGTACTTTTATAAAATAAAGTATATCCAGTTCCTCTTGTCTCTGCACTGTTTTAGCTCCTTAATAACTGGGAGAAACAAAGCAAAGGAGAAGCATAAAGCAATAATGAAATTTACAAACTAGCTGAATCGATGTTCATTTTACTTAAACAATAGATTGAAAATGTGGGTTAGCAAGGGGTGGGTAGCGGCCGTAGGTGTGAAATCAGCTTGTGTATTTGTTTCATAATGAATTAAAACTTGAAACCAATGGGCCCCATTCAGTTCATTTTCTATTCATTACTCAATTAATTGTATCAATAACAAATGGGCACCAATGCTGTTTGTTTTCGTTATACCATGCAGTGCTTATTTCAAGCTGGGGTCTCTGCTTTGTTTTAGTTGTAGTGGAGCTAATTTCAGTGGTAGCTCCCTGACAGCAGCCATGTTATTTTTCCAGATGCCCTAGACATTGCACTTGCTCTGGTACATTAAAACTAGAAAAATAAAGCTAGGAAAGAAAAAAAGAAACAAATGGAACAAAAGTGCATGTATGTAGTGAAATGAATGTACAGTAATGTTAATGTATAAGGAACCAAAATGAAGCCCCCTTACAAATGAGCAATGAAATGAATGAAGTTTTTAATAATAAAAAGGAATGAAATAATCTTGTATATCACTACTTCTCCCTAAGCCTTAACAGGTGCCAGCAAAGTTAATTGAACAAGCTGCAAAATGTTGATCAGCTTCAGTTGAAATTATTTCTTTACAGACGTTCATGGCATCTTCAACAGTAATGACTATATATCAGAGGAATTGCAACCTGCCTTAGCTGGCAAGTTCTTCTATTTAACCTGTAAATTGATGCATAAACAAGTTTATGGAAAAGCCCAAGTGTCCAATTCTTGTCCCATAAAAGAGAGCTGAGTCTTCAGAAGGCTCCTAAATCTTTCTGCCACTTGGGGAAATGGCAACCTTACCACAGAAGCAAAGGTAACTAAGATTAATGGGAAGAGAAGAAAAGTGGGGGGGAGCAAGCCCATTTTACAAAAGAAAAGAAACTGAGAAGAAGCTAACAGTTGTATTTTAATGTTTGTGCAGGGCCATAGCTAGCCAGTTCTTCACACCTATATTGGCTCATAATTCAACTGCCCTCCCGTTCTGTTTCCATCTGGGAATCAGCATTGTGTGGCCATTTGAGGATGGCTGTGGAAATATTCCACAGCCAGTGTGGTGTAGTGGTTAAGAGCGGTAGTCACGTAATCTGGGAAACCGGGTTCGTGTCTCCGCTCCTCCACATGCAGCTGCTGGGTGACCTTGGGCCAGTCACACTTCTGTGAAGTCTCTCAGCCCCACTCACCTCACAGAGTGTTTGTTGTGGGGGAGGAAGGGAAAGGAAAATGTTAGCCGCTTTGAGACTCCTGAAGGGGAGTGAAAGGTGGGATATCAAATCCAAACTCTTCTTCTTCTTCTTCCTGCTGAAATTCTAAATTCTCAGGTCATTCAGCTCATAGCTCTTGCAAACACACACATATACACACACCAGCTGGCATGTTTGTCTCCTTCCCTGCCAACAGTGTTCAACAGCTGAGTGTACTTTACTGTCAGTTGATGCTTATGCACTGAGGCTACAGGGACACAGTGCTCCCATGGAAAGTGCCAGGAGTTTTTTTAAAAAATAAAAATAAAAAATATATTTTAAAATCCTCAAAAATCTCAAAGCTGCCTACTCTTTCCTGTCCCTGCCCCCATTTAATACCTCTTTTTGAACTGAGAGAAAAACTCCTGGAGACATTTATCCCAATTGTCTGTTCTCTGGGTAATCAGCTCCCTGCACCAGTCAGCTGATCCTAATCCAAAAGTATTACTATGGTAACAAGGTCCTTCCCATGTGTCTCTCTGGGCAGAAAAGCCATGTGAAATTTGAATATTAGGATGGCTGCCTATTCTGCAGTTTCCCACTTCTCCCTGTTGTTGTTATAACAGCCATCCAGCCAGCAGGCCCATGCAGGATGTGGGGCAGCCAAGGACACTTGCCCTGGGTCACAGAGGGCTAAACTGGCTGGGGGACCTGCCAGAGACCAGCTGCTTTTTTGTTTGAGTGCATAACTTTATTTTTTTAAAAAAAACTCCCAACCTGGTCTTCAGACAAGCTCTGCATAGACCTGCCAGCCACAACATCAGACTAGGTACGACTGCTTGAAGAATAGCCCTCCTGGTCTCTAATAGGGTCATCCGAATCATACATCTGTTCTGAGCACGCTCAGAGTTCTTTCCTTGTAGTCCACATCTCATGTTCTGGTAATCAGAGAAGCAACAGGGCATGTTTCTTATCTTGAGGAGCTTTTGTTGTTTCATTGTATTTGTTTTGTGACTGAGAGAGAGAGATTGCACGCAAGCAGCAATGGACACTGTGTGAATCTCTTTCTGTGATAAGTATCTACTTTTATTTAATCGTTTTGCCTTTATTTTCTTCTGAATTGGGGAATTAGGAAGAGAAATGGTGGACCTTGTGTATGTGTTGCAACAAACTCTACTATATCAACCACTTCCCTGCATTCACTCATTAAAAGCTACAGCAGCAGCTGGTTTGGGCAGGGCAGGTACGTTTTCCATGCAAACCATGTGCTCTACAACTGAGCTACAGCTCCTCTCCAAGTGTAAAAAGGAGATTATGGGGGGAAATGACAATATACTAGGTCTGCATATCATGGTAATGTTCAAAAGATGCCAAGCAGGAGACTCGTATGTGGTGCCAGTTTCATCAATATAACACTTAAGGTTCATGTTCCTCAATTAAGGCTGTATCTTTATCAAACCTTCCCTACTGACTCGCAGCCACTTTGACCATAAAAAAGGGGAAGAAAAAGTGAAGCCAATGTACCACAACTAATAGCAGCACATGAAAGTACAGGCAATTGCATTTTTCATTATTACTTTTGGGTCACCTCCAACTTAAAAGATTCCCAGTGAATATCCTTTGCCAAGTCTGGAATGAATGGATCATTCCACAATCATAACGAGAGAGAGAACCAGAGAATGACAATCAGAGCCCTCAAACTGCTTAGAAAACAAATATGTGGGTCGCTGTTGGGAAGATTTAATGGCAAAGAACTAACACCGATTCTTCTTCCCCTCTCACCATCGTAACTGCTCTCATGCAGCATGTATGGCTGATTACCACGTTGTCATTTTAAATGAAGTTGAAAACATGCTGACAACTCAGTAATGTTTTCCTTTCAGCTCTACAAATGCTGCAGCAACTGATTACAACTGGATTGTAAGTACCTAACAAGAGCATTACAAAAAGAAAAAGACTAATGAGGAGAGAGGAAGTGGGGGAAATGGGGTGGGGGGAGAATTGCAACACAAAAATAAATTAAATTAATGAAAAGAGAAGAGGAAAAAGAAGCCATTTAAGTAGTGTTCATTATGCTATAATTTAGAGCTACAATGGCAGTAAAAAAAACAATTCTGTAATGTATTCTCTTTATGGTTTCATGTCCCAATTTGTAAATTGTCTTTCTGCCTCCATTCTTCTCTCTCTGGGGGCAAAATGGATGCCTGAACTACTCCAAGCCATGATTACAATGTGAAACAGAAGCAGCCACACACACTCTCCCTCCTGCCCCATCAAAAGAAGAGGTCTTCCTCACATGTGGGAATATTTGACATTATTTTGAATGTGCCCCTTAGAAGGTGGTGAAAAGGAGATGTGCAAATGACTTCTGCTTCTACCGCCATTCTTCTAGTATAAAGTGGAAATGAGGAATTTGTGCATGTTTCACCACTCCTTGTAATGCATAAAGTGGGCTTCGGCAAACATTTTGCAGACCTTCAAATGTAAAAATTAGATGATACCAGTGTCGGCTATGACTTGAGGTTAAAAATGAAAAACAAAATCTAAATTAAACCCATCTGTGATGCCATGAAGGTATTTCCGGCACAAATGGCTGATTAGAGGAGTTAAGTGCAGGAATGCTAATTAACTGGCATAATTACATCTCTTGTTTTTAAAGGGAAACGGTGGTGCTTTTGTGAGAGCAAATTGTGCTTTAATTATGGTAGAATCCTATTTGCGAAAAGTGAGAGTTATTCTCCACACCTCAGGGGTTCTCAAACTAATATATCAGTTCTGTTTGGGCCTCCCTAATTGTAATTAAGGACTTGTCCAGACAATCCCGATTGTTGAGCTCAGGCGCATCAGCTTCCTGTAGTTTAGGTATGTGGCGTGTGTCTCACAGCCCCCAGTGGTTTCCTGCTGGTCTGCCTCCTGCTGTTTTATTCAGTTTGCAAGCCTAGATGTGCTCCTTGCCCATGAGCTGGCTTCCCATGCTCCTAATTCATGCTACAGTTGCCTGCATGTGTCCAAGCAAAACAATGACAGACACTTTATTTGATGGTGCTTGTCTCATCTCAGTCCCAGGAGGAACAGATCAAAGGAGCAAGGAAGCAAGGTCACATATGCTGCTTGCATGTTTAAGAATCCCACGGGAGAAATGCTACAGAAAGAGACAAATGCCCATTGGTCTAGTGCAGGAACAGCCTACTGGCTGCCTTCAGGCATCATTCAATCTGCAAGATGAAGGCTGCCATTTTTGCCCTTTCAAATGATGATTTCACTCCCCGCCCCCTATGTTTTAAAAATGTGTTTGGTAGCTCCTGAAAAGAGAAATAAATGGCAACACTAATATAGTTCTATATCCACAACACACTTTTCACAAATCCTACCAAAATGTTGGGCTATAAACAAGTAAAGAAAATGGAAGCCTCGTGGTGTTGCTGTTGCACCAGAACCAACAACCAGTGCTTTCTCAGTTACTACAGTTTTCAGGCACGGATTCAGAGCTTCTATAACTGATATGCGTTCCTATTCCACATTGAACTTGCTGCACTAGAGTCAGTAGCTAATTTCTTAGAGAACTGCAGGAAAGGATGAAAATACAAGAATGACCTGATTAATGTCATTTGTTCAAAAGTGGGGGGGAGGGGAAACCCACATTACTGAGTTTTAAATATTCAGACTGATCCTTGGGAAGTGTAGTTACATCAGAAAGCTAAATGTTTTCCTACAGCTGAAGCAATCTAATTGGGGAATTAGAATTCAGAGTATGTGCAAAGTCCTATTACGTTGCTATTTGCAATATAAATCTTAACACAATTTTTACTACCCTACTCAAAGCCCTGTAAATAACCACTTTAAAACCTGCATCTCAGGTAAATGCCATTAATTCCCCAGAGACACAATACAGTCACATTATTTCAGTTTTTATTGTGTCTTTATTATTCAGCTGTGTGGAGCTTGATCCTTGTGTAAACATTAGATTTCATTGTCTATAGTTGTCCTCAGCAAAAGCAGTTTTAGCTACAAATAACCCAAAGTATCTATTCTGCTCAAACACTTTCCTGCAGCCTCGATGGTTATTTCTTAGGTTCTACAAAGGGGAAAACAGAAGCACTAAGAATTCTGTATAGGAAGGAATCCCCATAAGGTGTAGAGGGTTCATTTTCCACATCCTCTCCAGCCATTGTATGCAGACACTGGACCAGGACTATGCCCTTAAACACTGTAGGTGCCAAGCACACACTGCTAATATCTGCACCTAGCTTGCTCCATCTATTCAGTAAGCTGCCACTCAGAGTTCATCTTCCTTGACTGATCATAATGCAGAAGCTTTGACAGGTTAAGGAAAGTGCGTACAGACCTCTCATTGCCCATGAGGAGCGGGTGCACTGACATTGGTCCATCAAGCCAAGTACATGTTAGGATTTTACGCAAGCCGATGCTGGCTAGTGTGATTAGTATAAATCACATGAGATGGCTGAGAAGAGTGTGGGAATGGAAGACTGTCTTATCTCTTCCGTCTGAGAATGTTCTTGGACTGTACTTTCGCTTTTGCTATTTGTTTGTTTTCCTGCCAGAGTTTGGAGGACACAGACGTGATTATGGACTCTCTGTATATATTGTGAATAAAACGTAGTTTAGATCTACAGATGTTTCTATCTTCTTGCTGCGTGGTGCCAGAAGACTTGTGTGCACTTTTCATTTGAGAAGTGTCGCAGAGGGGCACTCTGGAGTGAAGGGACATGCCATTCCAGAGACGTGCCTACTGGGAGATGTTCGGAGGTACTGCGGGTCTGCTGTCCCCCCAGGAGCGTTAACCCTCAACAGTACAGTCTACTGCAATTCTCCAAGTTTCAGGATGGAATGTTTCCTAATCTTGCCACAAGAGATTCCAAGGATTGCATCTGGGACCTCCCCAACAAGAAAACCATTTGCACCTGCAGCAGCTGCACCTTTTACTTGCCTAATGGGGTGGAGCTTCCTGACAGGTGGGACACTGTGGCTTATCAGGATGGAAAGAGACAAGATGGTCAGGGAGATGGCACCAGGAGAGCCAATCTGGCACTGCTGCCAGTGTGTTTCTAGTGTGCCAGCTTCCCTCCTGCCACCTTACCCCTCCTCCTCTCAGTATGCAACAGCGCCCCACCTTCCAGTGAGCTAGCATAGCAGCTCTGCTCCACTTTCCTGCTGTAGGTTCCAGTATCGTTCTTTGGCAAATGCTTCCTTATGTGGTATACTGTGTGGTGTCTGTGTGGCGTAGAGGTCAGTGTGTTGGACTAGGACAGGGGAGTGCAAACCCCCGTTTAGCCTGACCGTAGGTCAGGAATCAGCTTTCAGCCTAACCTACCTCACAAGGTAATTTTGAGGATAAAATGTGGAATAGGACCATGTCTGTTGCCTTGAGTTCTTCAAAAAAGGGGGAGGATATGATCTAAATATATATAAATCAATTCCCTCCTCTGCCTTCCACCTCCTGGCTTGCTGTGGAAATTCTATGCATGTGACAGTGTATTTGGTCTATGTAGCCTTTGGTGGGGATTAGAATCCCCTTGAAATACTACAAGTGCTTTGCAGAAGCATTCTTTGAATCAGCCACCCCACTTCTCCTTTAAACATCAGAGCCAGCAGACAGATGGCACCGGGGAGAGAGGGGACTCCCCCATCCTCTTGCCCCCTGCTTTCTCTTTCTCCCCAAGTTTTAAAAAATAAAGTGGGTGGCTGCTTCAAATAGAAGTTTTGCAAAGGACCTTAAAACAGCCTGCCAGGGGCCCAAAGAAGAGCAAGGGGACTGCCTTGAAGCCTTTGCAAGTCTCCCCAGTCTCCCCTTTTAATCCACCAAGATGGTAAATTTAAAGGGGGGGTGGAGACTTGCAAAGCCATGCAAGGGGTTTTGATAAATGAGCGACCCTACCCACCTGCCAATCATGTGACACCATAGTGACACTGTTATGTACTGAGTTGAATAGGATCCCAAATGCAGCAGTCTGATTGGTCCTAGAACAATAGGATTCAGAATGCAGCAGTCTGATTGGTCCTAGAACAATAGGACCCAGAATGCAGCAGTCTGATTGGTCCACAGGAGCCACCCAATCCAGCTCCAGGTGGAAGTGAATCCACAACCTGATTGGCCTACAGGAGAATCCTGGAATTAGCCAATCACGTGGGGCCCATTGTGTAAATAATGTCTATAAAGCAGACATTCTGGGGGAACTTCCATTCCTCCTCACCACTATGAGCTGAATAAAGAGCATGAAATCCACTCTCGACTCCGAGTATATTTCAGACACCATGTAATTGACAGCCCCATCTACTTGTCAAATTTGGCCTCCAAGGCCACAATCGCATGGAGCCAAAAAGTTTCCCCATGCATGTCTTAAAGCAAGAAGTAAGTGTTCTAGCCTGAGCAAGAAGGAAACACCTTTGCCACTAGCGTTCAAGAAAAACCCTGAAAAGACTGGAAGATGCTAGAATAAGTAATTTAAAAGTTGTCTTGCCCATAACTATAGGATGCCTATGTCACCAGTGGGCTCTTTCAAGCACTGGGAAATGATCATATTGTGCTTTATTGTGTCAACATCAACAATTGTGTCCACACTTAAGAGATATACTTCACTTTATATCACAGAAGACTGAAAATCTATTTCTATCAGTACCTGTGTACACTGTCTGAATTTTTTGATGAATTCCTATCTTGATCCCATCAAAAGACCTTAATCCTGGTCTACAGAGGGTTTGCATAAAAGCTAGAAGTACCTTATCTGTCTTCCTTCTGCCTTTCTTCAGCACACACAGGTAGCAGAAGAGTGGAAAAAAAACACTGTGGAAGAGCAATAAAGGATTGTTTTGCCACAGTACTGGATATCAGAAAATGAAACATTTTAACTCATAAATGAAGCATCCCCACCACCAAAGAACACCTCTGGATTCTTCAAATCTTGTGACACAGAACTCAAGCCCTGCTTGAACTATTTCATAATCTGTTCAGCAGATCTTTTTTTCAAACAAATGCCATTCAAATGGGAGCCTAAGAGCACACCCATTTATAGGATTAAAGCAAGGGTGCTGGCCCATCATCCTACATTGCCCAAAATTTTTTCTCAGGAAAACTATTTGCTGACCAAGACTTTATACATTCATGATTATCCCTATAAAACAGGAGTAGCCAACCAGATGTGATTGGACCACACCTCTCAACAGCCCCAGCCAAAATGGTCAACGGTCATTAGCCTTTTCCCAAAATTTTGAATTAGAGCACAGTTTGAACTGAGACTGGTGCCCTCATGGTGATGCTTTCCTGGGAAGAGAGTGTCTAGGCATCCATGTTTGGGTAGCCTCCAGCTTAGGTTACTGCTGTGTGTTATGTGTAGGACTGTCTTTGAAGACTACTCCAAAGCTTCAGTTAATCCAAAATACAGCAGCAAGCTAACTATCTGGGAGCAGTTCAACGGAACACCTCTTCCTAGTCTTGGGGCAACTTCACAGGCTACCATTAACTGCCTCACATTGGAAGCCTTTCTGGAGATGCTCTCAGCTTTAGAGGTTAGACTGGTGGCAACAGAGCAAAGGTGTTCTTGACTGTGATGCCACATTTGCAAAACACTGTCTGTTCAAAGAGGATCCTAGAATCATAGAGTTGGAAGAAGCTCCGAGGGTCATCTAGACCAAACTCCTGACATGCAGGAATTTCAACCAAATCATACAAGACAGTTTGGAAAGCTCAGTTGGTTAGAGTGTGGTGCTGATAATACCAAGGTTGCAGGTTTGGTTTCCAGACCCTTGATCATCTTGGTCTCCCTCCTCGGCATGTGTTCCAGCTTATCAATATGCTTCTTAAATTGTGGTGCCCAGAATTGGACTCTATACTCCAGATGTGGTTTGATCAAGGCAGGTTAGAGGACAACTATGATTTCCATTGATCTAGACACTATACTTGTATTGATGCAGCCTAGAATAGCATTAGCTTTTTTAATGCTGCATCACACTGTTTTCTCATGTTAAGCTTGTGATTTACTAAGACCCCAAGATCCTTTTCACATATACTACTGGCAAACCACATGTCCCTTGTCTTATATTTGTGCAGCTGGTTTTTCCTGCCTAAGTGAATAACCGTACATTTGTCCCTATTGAATTAATTCTGTTAGTTTGAGCCCAGTTCTATAATAATATGTTAAGGTCATAGTGAATTCTGATTATGCCTTCAGTGGCATTGTCTACCCCTCCCCACCTGGTGTCATTTACAAATCTGATGAGCTTCCCCTCAGTTCCTTCATACAAGTTGTTTATAAAGACGATGAACAACAATGGGCTCAGGACAGAACCCGGGAGCACCCCACTTGTCACTTTTTTCCAGGATGACAAGGAACCGTTAGTAAGCACTCTTTGGGTTCGGTCAGCCAACCAGCTACAAATCCACCTGGCGATTATCTCACCCCTCCCACTTTTTAACCAGCTTCTCCACATGAATATCATGGGGGACTTTGTCAAAAGCCTTACTGAAATCAATATATACCCTGATCCACCAAGCTTGTAACTCTATCAAAAAAAGACATGAGATTCATCTGGCATGACTTGTTTTTAAGAAACCCATGCTGGATCACAGCATCCTTTTCTAAATGCTCACAGACCGACTGTTCATCAGGTGCCAAATCTAATCTGAGAGTATGTAAGGGCAATTGAAGAGTGGGACCTACATTTTAGAAATAAGTGTCCTTTCAGTACCAGCTGAATGCATTTTTATGTTCCCAGGCCTTTTTAAATGTCATATAATTGCTTTTATTCTTCTGCTGTGGTGTTTTTATGCTCTTGCTTCTGCTGCTTTTGTATATTTTGCTATTTTTGGGAGGTATTGTTCTAATTGTTGTTGTTTTTATTGGCTCTTCTCTACCCACCCTGAGAGCATTATTGCTGAAAAACTGTATATACATTTTAATAAATTACAAAATACACAGTCAGGACTGGGTAAAAGAGTGTGCATATTAACAACTCCAATTTTGATGGATTAATAATTTCATATACATATATCCCCTAAGAGAAGGCACACAAGTCTTTTTATTAGTGATAGTCTGCTACAAAGTATACCTGCAAACAAGGAAACATGCTAGAAGGCATCAACACTATTAATTTTAGCAGAATTCAAAGCACCTGGATGTTACTGAGGTAGCTCAGTACCTTTTGAAATAAATAAAATGGAGCACATAAGTCTTTGTGATTTACCAGCACCACCTATTGGCAAAATATAACATTAAAAAGGGAGTTCCTTTTAAGAGTTTCCTTACCAAAGTGTATCTGTAAATGTTACAGATTTTATCTAGATTCACTCTGTTGGTCCTTGTTCTATACCAGATCTGTTCAGCCAGTCCTTTTAGAATGGCCCCGAAAACCTCCCCACTCTCCAAGAGGCCTTTGAAATGTATTTAAAAGCCATTGCTTTGAATCAACCACACTTTGCTTGCCTCTTTAGGCAGCCCCCCCTTCCCTTCCTTCTCCCTTTCTATCACTTGATGTGTCAAACTGTAGATTATGGGTGCCTCAGAGCAGGGGACCCATCCTCTTGTACTCTGTAAAGAGCCAGTCTGATGGTACTCTGTAATATAATTTCTAGACATATGTTAATAATAAAACAATAATATTTAAATATTTAAAGTAAGTATTTTTAAAATTAAAAAAATCATTGGGATGAGGATGACCACAGCCAAAATGATGAGTAGCGGGGGGGGGGGGAATGATAGAGGTATAAATTTCTCATGGTGGAGAGAAAGTGAATAGAAAGTCATTTTTCTCATTCTCTCTTTATATTAGAATTCAGGCCACACATGAAGCTGAGTGTTAGAACACCCAGGATGGACAAAATAACATGTTTTTTTCACACAGTACAAGCTATGGAATTCGCTCCCAACTTGGATAGCTTTAAAAAAGAGTTAGGGGAATTCCTGAAGGGTAAGGCTCCTAGCCACGGTGACTATGTTCTGCCTTCAGTGTTGGAGACAGTGTGCCAATTACTGGGAATCACAAGTGGGGAGAGTGTGTGGTTCTGTTTGGGTCCTGCTCATGGGCTTCCCATAGGCAACTGGTTGGCCACTGTGGGAACAGGATGAGCTTTCGGTCTGCTCCAACAGGGCTTTTCTTATGTACTAAATATGCTCATGTCTCATTGGGAGTTAGAGCAGTGGATTGGCACATCTGGATTGTTGTTATCATTGTTGTTTGGTTGGCCACTGTGAGAACAGGATGCTGGCCTAGATCGGCCATTGGCTACATCCAGCACGCTCTGCTTATGTTCCTACTTCTGCAGAACTCAGGCTCCCTGCAACATGCCGCTACTTCCCTTTTTGTTTTCTGTGGTCCCATTTCAGTCCCATTTCTGTTGGTGCTCAGCACTTGTATTCACTCTTAGAGAGATAGTTCATGTGATCAAAAAAAGAATCAAGCAGGTGCATTTATGAAATAAGCTAATGTTACGGAAGAGACTTCATTATTGTAGCATTTCTTATACTAACAAGCATACACAAGAGGGAGCTCCAGGACTGATGAGAACTTCACTGAATCAAACTGGATTTTAAATCTGAACAAAATAACCCGCACTTCATTTTTCCCCACCTGGAAAACAATAAGGGCAATACGAAATACATGGAATGAGAATGAGTAGGGAAAGGCAGATTGAGGATTCTATCACTGATTGGTTTGATGAAAGGACAACCTTTGCAGCTGTCTTTGAAACATATTTGTAACTTTCTTATGACTGTGTCTTTGTTTCATGGGCCTACACGGTTGAAGTAAGCTGGAGTAAAACTGATAATAAAAATGCTTATTAACTAGCCTTTGTTTCAAGAAATTGTAAGAGAAAGCAACTGTGTTTATTCCAAGTCAACTATTTAGGCAAATTGTATAGTTGATGGCTTGATTCAGGAAATAAAAAGCACATTTGGGCACATCTCTTTGGTGCAGGAAATAATACATTTCAGAAGGGCAAGGGCACATATTTTCAACTTAGTTGTAATTCTAAGTGGTACAGGGTTGCATTAACAGGATTTCCAGGTGCTGATATACCCTTGTTATTTCATTTTTTATTTTGTTATTTATCTATCACCATGCGAACACTACAGAAAGGTAAGTCAGGAAAGCAATGCAGAGTTAGTCGTTAAAATGACACGAAAGATTATTTTTGACCAGGATGCTCTTGTCTAGTAGTTCTCATTGGCTAGAAGCAAGTTCATGTTCTGTTATGGAAACTTAGAAAACATATATTCTGCTTACATTCCAGCTTTCTGCAGCCATATACCTACATAACCAAAAGCCAGATCCCAACATTCCATCACACTCCAGCATGACCAAGTCCACACATGCCTATGCAGATATGAGCAGATTTATGTCTTAACAGATGAGGTCACATGGGACGGGGGGAAATTAAGCACCCACCCCAATGGTATGTCTGAGTATGCCCTTTATCTAAAAACCTATATGTTGTTTGCCATAGAGAATAAAGAAAGGGGTTCTTTATAAATGCTTCATGAGCTTCTGAACCATACAAGAATCTTCACCAAGCATGGGCATTCAGATCAAAGCGATCTTTATTTTCACCTATTCATGCTCCCAGGCTGGCCACCTGCTTTGGTTGCTCTGAGAACAAAGAAGGTCTGTGGTGGGCCATTAGGTTAACTAGATTAAAGTTAATTTTGCCTAGCCCAGCAATGTCATGATGATTCTGGCTACTAACAAATTTAAGATTGTTTGTACGTGTGGCTTAGTGGTTAGAGTGTCAGGCTAGGACCTTGGAGATCAAAGTTCAAATCTCTGCTCAGCCAGGAATCTCACTGAGTGACTTTGGGCCGGTTGCCGCCTCCTAGTCTAAGCTACTTCACAGGGTTGTTTTTTTGTAAGAGTAAAACAGATGGGAAGGGCCATGTATGCCACAAACTTACAAATAAACCAAACTTGCAAATAAAACAGCATAATAAAAAACCATGTGGACATTATTGTGGTGTTGTGGTGTGCAAATAAATGTGTATGTGTAAGAATGTCAAAGATTAAACTAACACATTCTTGCAGGAACAAAACCAACTATTTGAAGGTTATTTAATAGTTTAGGTGTTGGAACTCATTCTTGTACCCTTGAGCTAAATTTCTGATGATGAAGAGACAATGAGAAGGTTCTCAGAAACAGAGTGCAGATCTTGAAGCAGCTTCATATGGGCTATTTTCTCCTGTGTACCCTGCAGTTTTCTCATTGCATGCTGTGACTAGTTAGAATCATAAATTGACATGGCCTTTGCTTGCTATTAAAATATATATTGCTGCACACACACACACTCCCCAGGAGATTCCAGAACATTAATGGAACTTTAAAGGTTTACAGTAGTGTGTTGCAATGCTCCCACCCCCCTCCACTAGCGGACATTTCTTTATGAGAGAAGCAGAGGAGATGAAGGAGAAGTAAGTGGCACATTGTGTGCCATGAAAGTTCCAGTGCTAACCTGAATTTGGAAATCAAAACCAGGAAGCACCTTCAGCACCCTTTCATTTTAAGGGTTCACTGAACATATTCTTGGATTCTGTGTTTCCCACACTGTTCTTACACTATAGCGAACACCACTCAATATATGGTTAAAGAGAGCCGCTCGTAGTCTGGTGTAGTTGTCACTAGGGTAGCCTGCTTCAGGCTGGTGCCTTCCAGATGTCATGGGCTGTGACTCCCATCAATGCCAGGCAGCATGGCCTGTAGGTCAGGGCTCATGAAAGCAGTAGTCCATCTGCAGGGCACCATGCTTTTGAAAGTGTCTCCAGGGAGAACACTAACGCCACAGGAACTGATGGGATTCTCCCCCCCCACACACACACACACACTGGCCCCATCTCCAACATCTGTAAATTCAGCTGAACTCTCTGCAGAACTTGTGGAAGCTCTACACATGCGCAAGCTGTCCACAGAGCCTTTATCCATGTGGTGTGTATCCCACAAATAGAAGCCTATGCGAATAAAGTTTGTGCGACAATAGAAATTCCTCTGAACTTCTGTTTGTTCAGAGGAACTTCTTTGCTGCAATCACTGCTGCCCAGTCACTTGTCCTCAGTGCAGCCCTCTGCTCAGAGGGAGAGAGCAAGGTGGACAGAAGATGCTCTTCCTTCTTGCTCCTATCAATACTCACTCGTCGCTTAGGTAGAGGGGACAAGTGAAGATGCAGTGACTGCAAGGAGAAGGTAACGCAGGGGCAGGACCCCTGTTAGGGAGTGGTCCTTGCCAGGCGCCCAACAATTCAGGCTCCGTGCTAGTACTGTCTATGTTCGCTTCTCCCCTTCAGTTGCTTTTTCACTCTGCGTGGTTGCTTGCTGGCTCAGGGTGTCCAATTTAGATAGCCTTGGAAAAGCCAGTAAAAGGCTTCCCCTAAGCCAGTGGTCCCCAATTGAGAGTCCACAGACCCAACCAGGGGGTCCATGGCACCATTCACATAACAAAAACTACCAGAGAGAAATGAAAATTTTAAAAAGTAGGGGGTCCATGGCTTGGCTTTTGAAAGTCACAGGGTCCGGATTACTTAGCTAACTGGGAACCACTGCCCCAGGCAACTCTTTCAGAACAGCATAGATTAGTGCCCCTCCCAAACTGAAAAAGACTTATCTGAGGGCTTTAAAAAGCCACATAGGTTTATAAGCTGTTGTGCAGGATTGCGAGTTTGTGACAATCTGTGTGACGAGCAGTTTGTAAATGTCTAGTCTGAGAAGGAAGAAATGGGGTCAGTTATTGCAACAGGCAGTGCCAGCCCCAAGGTGGCATCAGGATGAGCCCCTAGCCCAGAACACAAGCTCAGAGTTAAGCAAGATGCTATGGCAAGCATGCACTGCCCCAACCTGAGGCCACCGGTCGAATCAAAACTAGCAATTTCCTTCAGGGAAGGGCTGCAGAGCACATACTGGGCATTCAGAAGGTCTCAGGTCGGTTACTGACCTCTTCAGGTAAGGCTGGGGGAAATCCCTGCCTGAAGTCCTGGAGTGCTGCTACCAGTCAGTGGAGGCAGCACTGAGCCAGATGGAACAGTGTTCTGACTCACTTTAAAGGCAGCTTCTAGTGTCCCACCCCACCCCACCTGCACCTGCAGTGTCTGCGACTGATGTCACCAGGAACCACATTCCATGCAGCTGGCCAACCAAAGCAAGTTTAGAGGAAAGTGATTATTTAATTCCTCAGAACTGTTTCCTTTAATCAGTGAAAGAATCTGAACAGCCTGGAGCATCATGACAGAGGGGATGGAACTAGACTTGCCGCAAGAGTAAACGTCGCGGTTTCTGCATATTTCATACTTTGTGTAATATTATTTTGACTAAGTAGTATAGCAGCAGAGAGGGTGTTTAAGGGGTGCTTAGAGTCTGATCCCCACGTCAAGCAATTTCGCCTATGCTCAGGGAGCGGAGCATAACCCCCCACATAAGTGAGGGGGGGTGCCTGTATTGGCTAAAGTTATTGCATAATTGTAGGGACAGCCCAATGGCTGCAGCTTTCAAACTCTTCATACTGACTTATCTGCTGAGGAACCACCACTCTGCATATTCAGAGGACTCTGGCATCATGTTCTAGGGTTGCCAAGTCTGCCTTCAGCCTAAAGTGTTAGCAGTTTAGCTGCCTTCACAGGTTCTTCTGGGGAAGAACTAAAAATCTCAGGCTGAGTGCACAGAATCAAGGGAATGGAATTGAGAGCATATTGCTTTTAATTTTGTCCTTTCTACATCAAGATCTGCCTTAGCAGTCAGGCTATGATCCCTTTCTCATCTGACTCCACTATCTAAACCATGAACAGGTCCTGCCCTCCCATGAGGCGAGGAGATGAGGCAGCCACCTCAGGCATCAGATCTGGCCTCCTCCATGGCTACCCACCAGTGCAGCCGCTGTTTCCACACCCATCTGCCGCTGCTGCCTGCCTTAAGCCCAGCTGCCACCTATGTCTTAACTCCCGGATGAGTCTCAGGGTGTGGGGCCTGTCTGACAACTCACTGAAGCCACATGTAAACAAGTGCAACCTAGTACATATCCAAAACTACTATGTGTTTGTGCACTGATTAGCGTAGGTGGTTAGGTTGTCTATCAGGGAAGCTTATCTGCTATTCTTGATCATCTCCTTGAGGAATCTCTGCTGGTTTTCTAATGCTCTCAGAACTCCCCAGATGATTTTTTGAAACCGCCGATTAAGTATTCTGAACCAGAAGTGGTTAATCCAGAGCCAAATCGAAATAAACTCAACTTTTATTGTCTGAATAGGGCCCTTCGCCAAACAGGGCGGTCCTGAGAGTCAGCATACTGCTTACTTCAAAACTGGCTCTTTAGATAATGTAGCAACAAAATCTAAACACTGTCAACAGTCCTGTGCATTCCAAGCATGTAAACCCTATACTCTCCTAGATTTGGTTTCCCTAAGGCAGCAGCTGAAACTGCTCAAGTTTCTCTAGACTCCACAATAACAATGCCCTCCTGTCTACAGCAAGGCTTTCTTTTCTGAATGGGGATCAAAGAGACTATGTCAATTCTTTCTGTTGATACACAGATTAAATAAGATCAGCAGCAGGGTAAGCTTAATGTGTGGGCCACCACAAGTAAATTCAGGAAACGAGGAATGTGCAGCAGACCACAACTTAGTGTACTAATGTATTGCATGGGTTCAGGAGTGAGAATAATAGAGAGTCTCTGGTTTCAAGAGGAAATCCCACAGCCAAATACATCTGTATTGACACCTACCTCAAGAGAAATAGCAGTTCAGGAAATGGGCTTGTTAGGGGGTGGGCATCTTGAAAAATGAGTAAATAGCCACATTCTTGTTTTCCTTCTTCATGCTTCTCAACAGGATTTCCTTCTTCCATCACGAGGAACTCTTTGGTTCAGTAGCAGGAATAATTTCCTCTTTCTTACTTGAAAGAGAAGCCAAAACAGAGATCAGGAGCTTGGGACAGAGACAGCACTTTAGTCAGGAAGAGGAGGAAGATTACTAATGACAAGCTGCTGTTATTTATTTGCACTCCTCTTTATCTACGAATAGTATTAGAGAACATAGCTTCCAGAATTACACACACGTTAGCACATTAGCATCTGCAATTCCTTATTATAGTTATGTCTGAACCTATACTAGTCAAGACAATCGTGGTCATTTCCAAAGGAGCTACAGGCTCCCTATGTCACATTCAGAATTCACTTATCTCATTTTGCCAGATGGAATATACCCATTTACTTATTTTTTAAAAAAAAAACATTGATAAACCACTTAATATTCCCCCAAACCACTTATGCTTAAGCCAGTGTGGTGCTGAGACCTGAGAGACCTCAAACTGGATGACCTTGGGCCAGCCACCACCTCTCAGCTTCACCTAACACACAGGGTTGTTTGTGAGCATAAAATGGCGGGGGGGGGGGGAGAGAGACAGGGAGAACTGTGCATACCAGCTTGAGCTCTTTGGAGGAAAGGTTGGCTATAAATGTAATATTGTTGCATACCACCCCAACGTCCAAGTAGTATGAGATTCCTGGAATTCCAGGCACTTACCTGTCATGAACTAGCACGATGACGGGGGCAAGGAAGAGGATCCTGGTGAGGGGTGTAGCCAGGACTGGGGCACATGGAGGCAAGCAGGGGATGGGGAAGGAAGCATTCACAGGGTGATGGAGGAGGCAAGGGATGGGGTCGGTGCACAGGAACCAGGGCAGCAGGACCCAGAGCCAGAGGGGCCCCTGTCTCCACAAACACAGCGGGCTCTGAGGCATAGGGAGCAGCAGGAGTGGTGCTTTAGGAGGCTGAGGCAGGCAAGGGCCCAAAGGCCAGCTCCCTGGCTGGCCAGGTGGGGCTCATTAGCCCTGGGAGGAAGTGTGTGATTCCTCAGCTGGAGTGGGCTTGGAGCAGGTGAGGGTCACATGCCTCATCAAGCCCAGGTGCTGCAATCAGCATGCAAAGTACAGAAGGGAAGCAGAGCTGAGGTGCTGTGTCTGCTCAACTGCCCATGTTGATGCACCTTGACTTGGATGCTCCTGCACCTCCACAGAACTGTGCTTTGGGTTGGACTCTGGATTGTATCCTGACTGCTGGACTTCAGACCTGGCTACTTGGATTGACCCTGGACTGTGTCTTTGGACTTTGCTTGTGTGGACTGAACCTCAGACTTGGGACTTGGCATACTGATGTGCTGCCAGGTAGGCCAGGGGTCGTATTTTCTTTTGGACTGTGGTTGTGTCTTTATGATATATGGTTTATTCACATGTATATACAACCTGAGCCTCTGATGGAGGGGTTCACAGCATTAACACCCCAAAAGAGTCTTGTTTCTCCCATAGCCATAGCCTTGGGATTCAAACAGAAATAATATATTGCTCTCAAATGTTGCTCTGACTCTCTCTTCCCCTCCCTCCCTTCCCTCTCCATCTTGCTGATTTACCTTTAGGTCACTGCCACTTTTCAACTCTAAACTTGGGCTTTGTCTTTCTAACTTTCTCCCCTTTCCTTTGTTCTCTTAATGGTCCATCACCCAGGTGGTAGATCACCACAACACAGGAAGCTAGCCTGGCTTACATTTTAACATTGCAGGATACTTCCTCCCCTGGAAACTCAGAACAGTATGTATGTATGTATGTATGTATGTATGTATAAAGTGGTGTTGCATGATCTAAAAAACAAAGAATAAATTTGAAAAATGCAACAATGCAACCTGTGCACCAATTAAAAAAAACACAACAACTAGGTTTTTTCATATTTAGATTTATTTTCCTGGTTGCTACTGCAGAGCCCCCTCCTACAAGGGGGGGGGATGGAGATTATTCCAGTGTATGAAGGGGGAATTAATACAGCCCAAACACACTTTGTCCCCTCTGTGCCTTCAGTTGCTCCTTGATGAAAGCTGTAACAAGGGTCACAATGATGCTTCTGAAGCCTGAGGCAGAGCTGAGAATATTGGGTTTTAAAGTTGTAACGTGTTTTTTTTTCCAGTGCTTGAAACATTTCAGCATAACACTTCTATCTTGAGTTATTGTTGTCAGAAACAGTAGAAATTGCAATATCTGGCAAACTTTCTGGAGAATATGTCATTTGTCAGCCGGATTTGGGTCAGAGATGGGCGAGGATAAAGGGAAACACATACAGAAGCTAACCAACACTGTGGATATAAATAAAGTCTAGATAACGAGAGAGACTTTTGGATAAGGGAAGTTTCACCACGCTGGTTGACTAGAAATCAGATTATGCAAGTGAATGCAGGGCCATGATTTCTCATAAAGAGAGAAATGTTTTGTCCCTATGATGGTCTATTTGATACCTGACATTTATCTTATCTAATATAAAAACAAAACACTCTGAAAAACATTTTTCACTCTGAAACAACATCTGGCTCTTTTGGCAGGCTGTGTAAGGCTAAGCAGCTTAAATCTGGGAGGGAAAATGTTTCTCTAATAATCCGCTTATTTGCAAGTGGCCTAAAGAACCAGACAAATGCTGGCCTTATTGATTAACCTGTCTGATTTTAATTATTTATATTGCTTTTCACAGACCCAATTGCATTTTTAGTGATGTGATAAAACTGCATCTCTCATCAACTACCCATACATTTCAATTTTAAACAAATACTGTAGTTGTAAACACGTTTGAGACAGACTGCAAAAATCCCACTAAAATCTCTGGGGATTTAAGTAGCCTAACTGTATGCAGGGCTGTGGTAAATATATTTTACAGGTGCTCTTAATCAAAACCAGTGCTTGGCAACCCTAAATGTTTTCCCAGGATCTGAGGATCGGGATCACGCTTACCCTCCTGGGTTGGATGGTTCAGACTAGCCAGTAAACCAGGGGTCGGCAAACTAAGGCCCAGGGGCCGGATCAGGCCCAATTGCCTTCAGGATCCGGCCCATGGACTGTCAGTGGATCGGCGTGGGGATTCTGTTCATTCAGGCTGCACCATTTCCCCTCCACACACGCACACACACCGTGGCAACACCTCCTCCCTCCCTCCTGGCTTCTCGCCGCCCTGCCTAGAGGAGGAAGGGGGCTGGGCTGAGCTGGCTGAGCACAATTTTAAACAGCCCCTCTCCAGAGCCAGCCCCTTCATGCCGCTCATCTTCCTCCCCCCCCCCCACTGCCCTGGTGCTCCTGTGGGCCAGAGAGCAGAGCAGACGAGCTCCCTCTGCCTACCCACGAGAAGCAGTGGCAGCCCTGGGAAGGTAAATGCAGCATCTGCGGCTGGGGGTGGGGAGGAGGACTACTTGCCCCCCTCACCTCTTCTTTCAGCTCCACCCACCCCCAGTGCCGCTTCTCCGGCCCACCACAAGATCTGAAGGACAGTGGCTGAAATATTTTGCCGACCCCTGCAGTAAACCATTCAGGTTCAAGCATAGCTCAGTTGGTTAGGGCATGGTGCTGATAATGCTAAGGTTGCAGGTTCAATCCCTGTATGGGACAGCTGCATCTCCCTGCATTGTAGGGCATTGAACTAGATTATCCTAAGTCTTCCTTCCAACTCCACAATTCTATGATTCTAAATCCTATGGTGGGAGGGGGAACAGGAGGTCCATTTGGCTCATAGTCCCAACATTTAGCCACTCGATTTTGTGTGTGTGTGTTTGGAAAGTTTTGCAACTTCTTTTTATGCACATCAGGCTGAAATGTGACATGCATCATCGGCACTTTTAAGCAAATAAAAGATGTTCTTTGGTTAGAAAGAAAAAAAGTTTGTTGATTGTTAGCCATATTAAAGAGTTAAAATGTTAATAGCTTGGTATAAGGCCCAGCCCCTTCCACTCTGAGTGGCTGTGAACAGTGGCGTAGCGTGAGGGGTGCAGGGGGGGCCGGGCGCACCGGGCGCAACATCTGGGGGTTAGGGTTAGGGGGCGCAAATCCATGGGTTAGGGGGCGCAAATCCACAGGTTAGGAGGCGCAAATTACTTGCCTTGTCCCGGGTGCTGACAACCCACGCTACGCCACTGGCTGTGAAGTAAACCCCTTCCATTCTCTTTGGCAGGAACTCCATGCTGAAGTAGTCTGTGGCATCAAAAGCAGGCCTATACACCACTTGCTCTTATTATTATTATTTATTGAAATTATATACAACCCCATACCCAGAGGTCTCAGGGTGGTTCACCAAAAAGATCACAATATATAAAATCAAAAACTGGAAGAGTGTGCAGCTTTCCTTCTCCCCTCTGCTTATTGTGATCTGCTGCTTCAGCTAGGGGGGCTTTGGAGAAGGGGATAGGGAAGAAAGAGGGGCAGCTTTGCCATCACCTCCTGTCCCAAGCCTATCCTTGGGTACTTGAGTACATATTGCCCTGGTGGATCATAAGAGCAGACCTGCTGAATCACACCAAAGGCTCATCTTCATCCAACATCCTGTGGCCAACTAGATGACTTATAGGAAGCCTACAAGCAGGACCTAAATACAACAACACTTTCCACACTTGTGAAACAGCTGGCATTCAAGAAAGTAGAGGCAGAACACAGCCATCATGGCTAGCAGCCATAGATCACAAAGTGTTATATTTTATAGTAGGATCATAAATGGATGGCATCTTAACATACCAAAGTAGTAGGGCCTTCCATACTCAGTCTACATCCGTAACAGAATGCTGAAGTGCAGTTCATACATAATTAATTTGCATCTGTTATACATTTGAATTTCACAAGTAATTCACAAGTGTTCTGTATTGCCAAGTATGTACCACTGGGGCTCTATCCATAATTTGCTCTGTTAATTGACAATAAATTCCCCATCTATATGGCCATATGCACAGAATACTTGATAATGAAAGAGTGGTTTCTTCATCGATGGGCGATATATAATAACAAATTTCCTGAAGAGTGATGCCTGCATAAAACTGCCAACCTTCTTAGGTAGTTTATCAGTAGTCTGACTGCAGGATTTAAGAGAACAAAGCTTCTGCCTGCAACCCTTGCTACATCCTAATGCCAGGGACAGCTGTGCATGCCAAAATTCCTGCATGTTGGGGACGCAGAAGAGAGACCAGATAAAAAGCTGACAACCCCTACAGTTAGAGTTTCTCCATATTTGAGCATTATTTAGCTGTTAATCCACCCCACCACATTCAGATTAGATAGGATACTCCATTCCACACACAACATACTTTCCCATTTCTCATTTTCAACTGGCTGGCAACACTCTTGAGGCTACTGAGCATAATCAGTTCTCATTTGGCCATGCAGTTTTTGCTTGCTTGTCCCCTTACAGCACAGGTGGGAATCTTACAGCCCCATAAGACGCACCAGACCACAAGACACACCTAGTTTTTGGAGGAGGAAAACAAGAAAAAAATATATTCTGAATCTCAGAAGCCAGAACAGCAAGAGGGATCTCTGCGCAGTGAAAGCAGCAATCTCTCTTGCTGTTCTGGCTTCTGGGATAGCTGCACAGCCTGCAGACGCACACACATTTCCCCTTACCTTTTAGGAGGGAAAAAGTGAGTCTTATAGAGCAAAAAATATGGTAGTTCTTTGCTTAATTTTGGTAGCTCTTGATAGCAAGAAGGGGGAAATGGGGGGCCCAGACATACACAGGGAAAGGAAAACATGCATCCTACCTCTGACTTAGGGGTGTTGTTTAATTGTTATTTTGTGTCCCAAACCTCTCACTTCTTCATGTCCTCTATGCTCATCTGTGCTTCCACCTTTTCCCCTTGCCAATTCACACTCCATTTTCTGCTTTCTTTCTTCTCCTTCCTTTTTTTCTCTTCTTCCACCAAGCAACACATGCATTTCCTCTCATTTGGTTCAAATCTGGCTCATGCTCTGGAAAGGTGGCTTCATTCATCAAAACTTCCAAATCTGCTCTTCACACCCCCTACTCCTACCCCTTTTCTTCTGTGTAGTCACACACACATCCACAGTCTTGTTGTTTTCTTGTCTCGAAGAGTTCTTGCTCCCCAAGAGTTGACCTTGTCAATTTTGTTTGTTTTGGTTTTTTTGCTGCTGCAGACATCATGTTTCTCTCGAGCATGGCACAATACTTTCCTCCTCTTCTTCATGGCAGCTTAGGCTACCTAATGATTGGCAAACATCCCCACATTTTGCTGCTGCTTGGAACAATTGGTATAGCCATTACCACCAGCTACTGGAAAAATGAAGGGGAGGAGAACGCAAAGGTGCTGCACAGATGGCATCATTTCGCTCAATGAATTTCAAATTAAAATGTGCCTTAGGGGCAAGATATATGTACAACTGAATAAAATTAATCTCTTGAAAAATTATGGTAAACATAGAAATGAATACATATATAGAATACCACATCATATGCTAGCTATTCTCTGTATTACTTTGGAAGGAATCACAGATCAGTGCTGGAGCATATACTTTATATGCAGGTGAAAGGTGGTTGAGCAGCTGGGGCAGACCTCCACTTGAGACTTTGGAACATTGCTGCCTGTCAAAGGAGATATAAATGTTACTTGAAAACATAACTTGCAGTTATGAGTTGGTGCTGTCCGACAACAAGCAAGGAGAATGGGTTCATCTATTATAAAGGGTCCTACACTCTGGTCTGTGGACCACCTGTGGGCCACACGCTTCTTTCAGGTGATCCGTGGTGTGTCTGTAGGTTTGTGCTTGAAGACGGCAGACAGCATATCCCTTGTATTAATGCTCATATGGATTTTAACTGTATTTTAATTGCTGCTTCTATTTCTTCTATTGTATTTTATTACTCTGCGTTACAAAGATGTCTGAAGAAGAAGAGGAGTTTGGATTTGATATCCCGCCTTTCACTCCCTTTAAGGAGTCTCAAAGCGGCTAACAATCTCCTTTCCCTTCCTCCCCCACAACAAACACTCTGTGAGGTGAGTGGGGCTGAGAGACTTCAGAGAAGTGTGACTAGCCCGAAGGTCACCCAGCAGCTGCATGTGGAGGAGCAGAGATGCGAACCCGGTTCCCCAGATTACGAGACTACCGCTCTTAACCACTACACCAAACTGCAAATGATACATGAAGGAGGTTGGCAACATCAACCCTGCCATGAAGGAATCCCTTGCAGATGACCACAGTGTCTGGAGACAGACAGTTATGTATCCAGAGGAGGAATGACTGCTGGGAGGAGCGCAGAGAGAATAAACGTCATAGTGCATCTGCAGCAGCACAACATGCCTTCATCTTCCCCAGCTGCAACAAAACATGTCTCTCCCACATTAGTCTCTACAGCCACCGCAGGCACTGAAATTCAACAGTTTGACTTCACTCCCAATGGCACACTCCTCCATTGTCTCCCAAGACAGAAGGGTACCAATAATTTTGTTAGTTTGAATTCTATTGAATACAAGTTGTAAGAGAATAAATGCAATTTATAAGAAATAAAATAAGCAAAAAACCCCTAATGATCCTACTGCATCTAGCACAGTGCATTACACTTGTTCATGGAAGAGAGGGATATTAGCAGCTACT
The DNA here is from genome assembly GCF_965113315.1 of Podarcis vaucheri. NCBI lineage: Eukaryota > Metazoa > Chordata > Lepidosauria > Squamata > Lacertidae > Podarcis > Podarcis vaucheri. The sequence continues at coordinate 68,491,420 of NC_138761.1, read as the reverse complement.
AACCATTATGGCTATGCTCTACCTCCACAATTGGAGACAGCAATATTTCTGAATGTCAGTTGCTGGAAACCAAGGGAGGAGAAAGTGCTTTTGTGCTCATGTTTTATTTGCTGGTTAACTACTGTGAGAACAGAATGCTAGACTAGATGGGCCATTGGCCTGATCCAACATTATGTTCTCAGTTACAATAGGCAGAAAAATCATTAAGTGGTCCACCCCCCCCTCGTAATTTTCAAGTGGCCAGTATGGGAAACGTTTGGGAACCACTGATCTATTACAGTGGTACCTCGGGTTACATATGCTTCAGGTTACAAACGCTTCAGGTTACAGACTCTGCTAACCCAGAAATAGTTAAGAACTATGCTTTAGGATGAGAACAGAAATTGTGCAGCACAGCAGCAGCAGGAGGCCCCATTAGCTAAAGTGGTGCTTCACGTTAAGAACAGTTTCAGGTTAAGAATGGACCTCCAGAACGAATTAAGTACTTAACCCGAGGCACCACTGTATTTAATCAATGTTCAAATTCTCCACCCATATTGCCATTGTCCAGCAATGTGGTCTGGGAATGCTTTACATTTGAAGGGTGGGATACAAAGATATAAATATTAAAAATCAATTAACCAATAACATGAATTGGTTGCGACTTAAAATGAGCTCTTTTCCGAGTTTTTCTGATAAGCAAACACAACAGTGTGGTACTGGTCTGTGCACACACAAAGGAAATCAATTTTATTTCTGCAGAGAATGTCGGGGGGGGGGGGGGGGAGAGCCTTACTGCTGTCGCCTGTGGGGAACCTGTCATCAGTCCCAAATACCATAGCCAATAGTCAGGGATGATAGGAGTTGTAGTTCAGCAACATCTGGAGGTTCCCGAGCCATGATCTTTGTGATAGGGGTTGTAAGTAAAGGAGAAAAGGAAGAAGTAAAGTGAATGAACTCATTTCCCCCCCCCCCCACACACACCTATTGTTTTTAAACTTACATCAGCTCTAGAATTAAGAGAATTATATAACTTACAAATATCACAGCTTCGGATTTCAGATTCATGCTCTAGTTAGGAATCTGTAAAAGGAAGACGCTAACAGTTATCTCACATTTACGAAATGAGTAACTGGGCGTGACCTTGGGTGTGCGAGACGGGACTTTAAGGCTTTAATCCAAAACAAAGTAAGTTCAGATCGAACCCCTCTGA